>NC_143397.1:112742100-114159573 GCF_052110815.1 Crocodylus siamensis | reverse complement strand
CTCCTCTTGAAGATTCAGGGAAGGTGAGAGCACCACCTCTCTGGGAAGCCAATTCCAGGCTCTGGCCACCCTTACCGTGACGTAGTTCTTCCTAATATCTAACCTAAACCTATCCACCCTCAGCTTGTGGCCATTGTTCCTGGTGACTCCAAGGGGGGCCCTGGTGAACAGGCTTGCCCTGAGTCCCTGCTGGTGGCCTCTGATAAAGTTGTAGGCAGCCACAAGATTCCCCCTCCATCTCCTCTTGAAGAAGGACTTTTTGTTATCCTTAATCCCAGAAGCTAATCTAAGCTCCAGTGCTGCTTTAGCCTCCCTAACCAAATTCCTACAAGCTTGGGTCAGGGAGGTGTACTCCTCCTTTGTCCCTGCCCCCTGCTTCCACTGCCAGTATGCTTTTTTCTTTGCCCTCAGGCCAGCCTGGATATCTGTGCTCAGCCATGAAGGTTTCTTGGACCCTTTTCCCACCTTCCTGCGCAGAGGAATTCAATCCTGCTGCGCCCCAAGGATAGCCTCTTTGAGGAAGGACCACCTTTCCTGGACCCCCATACTAGCTACCCTCTGGGCTCCGAGTACCTCCCTGACTACTGCCCTGAGCACATCAAAGTTGGCTTTCCTAAAATCAAGCATTTGTGCTGTGCTAGTTACCCTCCCCACCTTTCTCTGAATATCAAACTGGATCATTTCATGATCACTGTCTCCTAGCCTCCGTTGCACTAGCACATCCCCCACGAGGATATCCCCAGAGCCTAACACCAGATCCAGTATGGTGCTTTCTCTACTGGGGACAAGTACCTCCTGCACGAGGTGTAGGTCTTGTACGCACACCAGGAACCATTGTGAGTGGCTAGACCAGGCCAACTGCTCCTCCCAGTTGATGTCAGGGTAATTCATATCACCCGTGACCACAACACCCTTTGCATGCACAGCCTCCCCCAGCTGCTGGGAGAATTCCAGATCCAGCTCTTCCTCCTGATGTGGTGGCCTGTAGTAAACTCCCACCACCGGATCCCTCTCCCCCCGCCCTCCTTGAAGTGTGACCCACAGGGTCTCAGCTAAGCTTTCCTCTGGTCCCATTTGAAAGGTAGAACTGGTGTACTGTACCCTAATGTAGAGCGCAACCCCCCCACACACTTTTTTTCCCCTTCCTATTTCTTCTCTACAACCTATAGCCCTCTATGTCTAATGCCCAGTCAAATGTTTTGTCCCACCATGTCTCCACTAGGCAAACCAAGTCAATTTTACTTCTTGCAAGCAGGAGAGCAAGCTCCTCCTGCTTGTTCCCCATGCTTCTTGCATTAGTGAAGAGACACCTTAAACCCCCCGAGGGAGCCCTGGGCACCGCCCCCCCCCACCTGAGAAACAACTGTTCCCTTGGTATATACCTGAGCTCTTACCTGGGCAGGTCCTACACCTGGTTGAGTTATCTCTTGCTCCTGTGGATCCCCATCCCCCGACAAACTGAATTTAAAGCCTGCCGGAGGAGGTCAACTAGCCTGTAAGAAAACAAACTCTTACCTTCGGGGGAGAGATGGAGACCATCATGCCCCAGGATGCCCTCTGATCTCAAGTGCGGGTTGTGGTCCAGGAAGCCGAATCCAGCGTGACGACACCAACTCTGGAGGCACTAGTTCACCTCACAGATGCAGGTGCTTTGCCACTGACGGCCTCCACTAACCGGGAGGAGGGACGAAAAGACCACCTGGGTCTTTTTTTATTGTACAGCTGTTGAGGAGTTCGTGATCCCTTGTGGAGCTACTCCCAAAGATACAGAGTCGTTGTCTGTCTCAAAATTTATTCAGCATGCTGGGCACTCTGAGTGAACTCAGAGGCCCCAAATAAAACTGTTAGAGGCATTTTATAGTTTACAGACAAGATGCGCGCATGGGTGGGAATTTCCCACTGTGAAAGAAAACAAGATATCAGGTCAGTTTGAGAGACCCTTAATTGGTTCAAACTGGTTTTTGGCTACGTGCTTGTTTTTGAAATGCTAACTAATCCTCGATTGCTTCAGACTTTAAGACGACTAAGGTTTAGTCATTCCAGAGTCTTATCAGGCTGTGTTCGTGAAATGCTGAGTCTTGCTTTGTAGGTGATTTCTACAGTATTATCTATGATCTTGTTAGAAAATTTCTACAGCTACATCCCCCGAATGAATTTGTAGGTGGCCACAAAATCACCTCTCAGGCTTCTCTTGCAGAGGCTGAAGAGGTCTACGTCCCTTAATCTCGTCTCATAGGGCTTGGCCTGTAAAGAACAATGACTCCCTCCACCTGTCACTTCACTCATCCCTACTTGACCTAGCCAGGATGGGAACTCAGATCTCCCACATGGTAGACAGAAACGCTACTACACCACCCCCACTGCTGGATAGAGGAGGTTAGTGTAGTCCCCCCTGAAGTATGAGAAGGACACCCACATTTCTCTGACTGTCATGAATGCGATTGTGAGATGATCATACTGAACATGAGTGTGAGTGAGGGAAAATCAGGAGTCAAGTAAAAAATAGCAACAAATAAAAATCTCATGAGTGTTCAAGGTCTGACTCATTATTTTTGAACACTTAAAGCTGGCAATAATGACACCTGCTAGAGCTAATGGTGTAGTAGCAATATCTCATGCAGTGAAACTAACTGCATAAAATTACTGCTGCAAACTCCTTGTAATGAAGGTTTGAAAGGCTGTTATTAATTGTTGCTATCCAGGTCACCGATCTACTCCCCTCTGTGTCAAGTGAAATTGAACATCTGGATGGTGAGTCATAGTCATGGGCTGCTGCCTGAGGCAAAGTGCTGGTGAAGCAAAAGAGGGAAACATCAGACAATTTTTTCAACATAGGAAAATTAAGAGCTGACTGAAAAGTGGTGAAAAATTACGTGATGTTCTGGATGTGAGACAGAGGTGTGTGGGTGAATGGAGTTATCACAGCAGGGACGGCAGCTGAGTTGTCTGTGTAGGCAGTTAAAAGTATGGGATACATTTAAGCAATTATCATCATTTAAATCTGGCAAGGTACTCAGAGGTTCAGCTGAATTACATCCCTAAATTCTGAAGGAAGCAACCAGGAAGATAATGAGGAAGATTTCTGGCAGCTTAATATGAAAGGATGGTCCTTAAGGGACTGGGCCCGAGATTAATTACTGTTGAAGTTACTAAAGGACCCCTGCAGATTTCACTGGGAGTTAGAAGAGGATCTAAGGGTGGAAATATGAGGAAAACCCAATTATATCTCTAAACTTGGCATACACAAGGAGCATAGAAAATACTGATAAGGGACCATGACAGAAAACTTGTGTGACACCCTGCCATGGGGCACTAACTGCTACCAGTGGCAATCTGAGGAGCCCCGGGGCACCAGGTAGATCCGCCCTTTTGTGGTCCTTTGGGCTAATGAGGGGCCTCAGGATCCCGGTATGGGGATATCTCCAGTAACAGGTAACTATTTACAATATTTGTTATTTACAGTATATATAGATACATATGAATTTATATTCAGATATTCACGCACACACATACATTTATATTTGTATACATACACTGCTATCTATTCTAAGGTTTAATTCATAACTCAGTTAACTTAGGGAATAGCACTAACAAACATCAGTGCTTATAACTATGTAACTTTGTAACAACATATATACATGTATAGGTAGGTGATCACACCCCTGATAGAGCGACAGTAGGTTTATTCCCCATACAGCAAAGCAACCTTACGTGTGTCCAAAACGTGAAAGAAACAAAACAGGGACACCCCCTTTTTGTGTAAAATGACATGGCCCCAGTAGGTCTGTTGTAGACATCCAATAACAGTCTTTCAGTTGACTACTGTTGTCTTGAAGTCACTTTAGTTCAGGCAAGCATAACCAGTCAGGTGGGGGGTACAATGGGAGCTCCCACGATGGCCCTGGGGCTTTGCTCCTGATGCTGGCTGGTGCCCTTGTTTGGCGTCCTGTCACACATAAATAACCTCCTCCCCACGACACCCTTTTTTGCCCCTCAGACAGGGCTGGTGGGTCTACTTTCCTGGTTGCTCACTCCCAGACCCTCTTTGACACCCAGGATTAGGGCTTCTCTAGCGGGACCCTCCGCCCCTCCTATTGCCCTCAGTTGCACTCTGGCTAGCTGAGACTGGTCTCCCATCAGAGCCAGGGCTCGCCTCCAGGCTCTGCTCTGCTCACTTCCCTCACTCACAGGACAGGTGGCTCGGTGCCTACAGCCTCCCACACTTGCCACTATAGGCCCCCGGTGAGATCCCTGCAGCAACCCTGCAGCCATTTTTCTCATTTTTTTTTTCTCTTCTCTACTTGCTGATGCTCCCCAACGGCCCACCTTCTGCACAGATCTCAGCAGCCTGCCCATCCAGGCCGCTGAATTTTGGGGCTTTACAAGGGACCCCGTTTCCGGGGCCTGAAGGCAGAATCCCTGCAGTCCTTGCATTCTGGTGTCCTCAGGGGGATACAAATCTCCCAGGCTCAGCCGTAGGACACCCCCCATGGGTGAGTATCCTTTCTGTCACCACCGTCTGTTACATTTGTAACTTGCTAAGTCAGTGGCTCTCAACCTTTTTAGATTTGAGGCTCTCATCAACGCCAGCTCATAGTGTTCACTCATTTTTTTAACTACAGAAAAATCATAGAGTAATTCTTATGTTGCAGAGAACTCGTAAAGACCGCACAGATCAGAATGTTTTTCATGCTATGGTTTCCTAGTTGAAATCTATGAGTTTATCTTCTGAATCAAGTTTGCAACAGTGTGTGCCATGGGGTATCTCAAGACACCCTGGGTACCATGGCACCACCCTGGTTAAGAATCACTGTTCTAAATGGTCAGGAGGCAGCACAGATTCCCCCTGCCTGTGATACAGATTCTGTGACTGTAAGACATCTGAGCACCTTCAGCTTCCAGTAAAATTAATAGGAAATGCAGGTGCTGAGCAGAGGTGTGAGAGCAGCAGTCCTTAGGGCAGTGCCAGTTCATCTGCCAGGGGAAGCATGTTTTTATCTTCTTCCTGCAAAGGTGGCCATGTGATAATTTTAAAAAGCGACAGGTTTTTCCGAAGGAATGGCATATGACAATCTATGAATTTTTAATATCTTGCTTTTCCAGAGTAGTGCTGTAGAACGGCATATTTTGCACTTGCCAATGCTGTATACAAATGCAATAATATACACGAAATCTGATAACCTGCCACTCCAGAGTGCTTGGGTAAAAGGAAAATTAATATAACTCATTACTGGTTCTTCTATATCATGCTTGTGTTATGAGATCGTATCGAGCGCTAAAGCTTTTCTGTAAAATCTTCCTTTCAAAGGTTTGACTGCCATAATTTATGTGTGTCCTGATTACTGTTTTATAGGCCAGAAGCTTAGTTTTCCTTAGGATGAGTTTGCATTGCATAAGCTCCTGTCAGCCAAAGTAGGCTCTATTTCCTGATTCCATTTTTCATTACATTTCCTCCTTTATATTACCATCCTGTGCTAGACTAGAACCTAAATACTTGAAGTGGGTCACTTGCTTAACATTTCTGTTGTTTATTGTTATGTGAAGTCCGTGATTTACTGCTGTCCTATTTACCAGCAGATACGATGATTTATCCACGTACGTTTGTAGTCAAATTGTCTTTGATGTAGAAGCTTTGTACACCTGACAAACATATGAAGCATTCGTTTTCATTTGTGAGAGGTTTATCGTGAGCATGTGAGAAGGCTTTATGCTCTCCATTCAGTGGAGCTCCTCCCCCATGTTATTTATGCTCCTGATTACTTTTTCCAGTGCCAGGTTGAATAGGATTTGAAGATCTCCCTGGTTCAGTAAGGTTCTAATTGAGAAAGGGTCTATTTTTCTAGTTTCTTGGTTCATGCATGCAAACATTGAGTTCAATTAGTTTGTTGGGAATTCCTAGTTCAGTTAATATGATCCACAGACCTTTTCCAAGTATGCTGTCATAGGGTTTCTGGAAGTCTGTGAACAGAATGTATATGATCCAATTATATCCTAGTTTTTTGTTTTTGTTTTTGTAACTATTTCTCTTAGTGACAAGACTTGATCTGTTCTTGATCTATTCTTGCAGAATCCATACTGGTATTTTCCCAGAACTTTCTCTGTGTAAAGTAATAAGCACTGAAGCAAGATGTTAGAAAATACTCTATAGGTAGTTATTAATAGGGCACTACCTCTGTAACATTGACCCTCTGGTTTTCTGTCTTTTTTGAAGATGGGACACACAAAGGCTTCTATCCAAATAATCAGGAAGGACAGATAACGTCCAGATAAACAAATCCATAAAGTAATTATCTTTATAAATTTCTCTCCATATGTTATCATTTCAGCTGAAATGCCATCATTTCCTGGGCCTTACTGTTCTTCAGTTTTGCACTAGCAGTTTTCACTTCTGCAAGAGATGGCTTATCTATTTTTGGTTCAGCTGATGAGTGTGTTTCTTGTTCTACTGGCTCTGTAGATGTTGGACAGTTTAATAGTCCTGCAAATATTTTCTTCATCTCTCTATGATTGCTGGATTCTCCACTAGGTGGTTTCTATTTTTGTTTATCACTGATGTAGGTGCTTGATATCCTTGTTTTTTCTGACTCATTAAAAAAATTCTTACATTATTTCTCCTGTATTGTTCCTTGATATCCTGGAGCTGATTCACCAGGTGTTGACAATTTTTAGTTTCTTAGAACTTCCTTTGTTTCTTGAACCATCTCCTTGTATTCTTCTAGACTTGCACCCAAGTTCTGGTTTGAGTTTTGGTGTAGGAGCTCTTGGCTTGCCGATTTCGTTCTATTTGTTGCTTGCCTACATTTATAATCATACTACCTATTTTTTCTGATTTTCTCTTGTACCCCCTACTATTTTTTTCATACTCCCTTTTACAATATTCTTTATGATGTTCTGCTGATCATTGGTGCTTTGGACTGTTTTATCCTTTTTGCTCATTTTTTCATTCATTTCAGAGAGTTCAAGGGCCTGAATCCTGTTTTTAAGGCCTACTGGATATTGTTCACTCACCTTTGCCTATTTAAATTATTCAATGTCAAATGTATCCATGTTCTACAGTATCCCATTTCTTCCCACTTTCAAATTTCATTGCTATTCTTCCTCCAACCAGCAAATGATCTGTGTCTAGATTCATGCCTCTGAAACTTCTTATATTTCTTATGCTGTTTCTACAGAGGGGGTTGGTTTTTTTTAAAGTATATGATCAATCTGGTTTGCTGTTCTTCTGTCTCAAGACACCCATATTAGTTTGTACATCTTTTGGGAAGAGTATACATTTTTAAGGGATGGCCTATGAACATAAAGACCTGATCCATCTTCCATTTACATACATTACCCCTAACAGTAAAAACAGGCATGAGGAGCCCCCCAACCTCCAAACAGGCATTCTAAGGGGGGATGCAGAGAAAGAATACACAAAGTTACCATAACATACATAACCGTAGCAGAATATGTACAGTGTAAGCAGGGTTTCATGAGATTTCTGGCATATATCTCTGAATGATGCCATGCTTAATTTATAATAATAGAAAATTAAGATTGAAAGGAACCTTGGGGGGTCATCTAATCCAACCTCCTGCTCAAAGCAGGACCATCCCCAAGTATATCATCCCAGCCAAGGCTTTGTCTGTTTTACTCAGGCTCTGGTTTACTCAGCCTTCCCTAACCCTATTTCACTAGCCACCCTGCCTTGTGGGACACTAGCTGGCTCTCCACTGTCATATAACTCCTAAAATCACACTTCTTCTGTGACCCTGTGACAGGGTGCCATCTCCCAGCAGGGTTGGCCTGCATGCTTGGCTCTGGGCTAACCACCTGTGTTCCTCACCTGTCATGCCTTGATGGTAATAATTTTGAGAAATGTCATTAAGGCAGGAGGCTGCCCATTGGCTGTCCTAGTGACAGGGCATGACACATGACTCTGACCTCCCCTTATCGTGTCCCATGCCTCACAGATTACAACCTGAGTTGATGAATAGCTCCAGCCTAAGGCCAGGCCAAATTCTGCTTCTTGTAGGGCCTCTAACATTCATCCTAGTGCACTGCCCTTTACAGGATCTCACTCAAACCACCCTCTTTCACAGGGCTTCTTGTACTCTGCCCACTCTCACTTGGCCTCTCACATACTACCTACTTCCTGGGCCACTCTCAACTCGCCTTACTCCACACACAACTTCAGGGCCCCCTGTTAGACCCTGACTCCATGCGGCGCCCAACAACTAGGGAGATGATGGTCCAATTACCCATGGATCCTGTTGCTCATTAGCCAGAGCAGAGCAGGAAGCAAACGCCAACACACATTGCTCACAACAACTTTATTCAGAATGGAGACAGCTTTGGGCTAGCTCCCTCACTGATAGAATATGGGGAGCCGCAATGAACAATAGTCTTCTCCCATATTTATACACATTAACATTTACTCTACCCTCGCCCCTCCTATGGTCCATCCATTTCTCCTCCCATCTCAAGCTCTGCCTCTGTTTACTGTTTGCTTCATTAGCATGAAATTGCCTAAGCATTTCATTTATTTACATGACTTCTCACTATGAGCGCATGTCTAAGACCCTGACTCCTGCTTTTCGAGCAATGGGTGAACTTTGACCAAACCTGGAAACTTCTGTAGGCTTCTTCACCAATCGCCATTCACCTTTTTGCATATGTTCATCTTGGATTCTGTTACCAATGACGTGTTGTTTTCCACATTTCAGTCTGTTTTTATGTCTCGGGTTGTAGCATCTTCCACCCTATTTGGGCCCCTATATCTTATCTCATTCCTCACTGTAGTTGGTTCACAGCACACAGACTCACACAGATTTACTTGCTGCTTTTCCTTTAGAAAATGGTTGACATAGTTAAGATGGTTATAAGATGGTATAAGCAAATGGCTGGCTTAGCATAAGCATTCATAAGAAAAATCTGGTTGCTTAAGCATCTTGCAATATAATTTGAATATATCATTCTTCCTTGTGGTTAGCAGCTCCGCTAGGCCACAGGTCATGCCTTGTATTCAGCTGCAAATCCAGTGCTCCCTAATAATCCTAATTGTTACCCTAACACCCCCCTGGGCCATATCCTGTGCGGCATTTCAGGATTCTCTACTCATTCTCTAGCCAGGGTGCATGCAGAACTTCAGGCTGTCCTCTCACAGACCTTACTCTATGTGACCCACAGCCTTATGCCATACTCCAGGCTGAACTCAGCCACTGGCCCCTCTCATGCACAGCACTTCAGGCCACCTCGCACACCCTACTGTATCCAGGTCTCCACATACTTCTGCCCCCTCACTGGGGCTGCACTCTCTCTGCCCATTCACTAGGCCCCCAGGTCCTTTCACCCTATGGGCTTAAGTGCCTCTCTCTAGTTTGTGCCTGGCCCCATGCAAGTCCTTACCTCAGGATAGCCCACCAAAATGTGGGGGCTGAGATTTTAAGGCACCCCTACCCACCTTTCACCGGGGAGGTAACTGGCTTAGCATTTCTGGGGGACTGTCCCACCACAGACAGCCCCTCCAGACCACCCTTCCTTGGCAGGGTGCAGTTTTCAGTCATACTGAGGACCAGGTACCTCCTGCCATCCCCATAACTCCTGCCCTTACCTCAAAGAGCTGGCTGAGCTGCTGCTCAGAACATGTTGCCTCCTTGGCTCTTAGCAGCAAACTGCTGCCCCAGCTTGAGGGCCTGACTTAAAATGGAAGCTACTCTGCCCCCTCCTCCAATCCCAGGGCCCTCTTGGGGTCATGTGACCCTGACTGAGGCTAGCCCACACCTGCAGGATGCCCTGCTGCCTGCTCTCAAACTTTAAAGTGGCAGACACTGAAGGCACTCTGCCACAGACTCCTTGTCACACTTACTAAGATATGTCATGATTAATTTGGGGGAGCATTAGGCCCAAGTGCATAAATAATCTTTTGAGTTAATTTAACTACCTTAATGCTTGATATTTTTCAAAAGCTGATTGTGCCCATCTGGTCTTGAACATCCGGTCACGTGCCACGTGGCCCTGGATGCTCAAGGGTGTTCACCTGTCCATCCCCACTGTCCCACCAAATAGATGTCTCTCTCCCGACTAGTCTCTCCCCCAATTTCTCCTGCCATGACTTTGTGTCTTATTCCAGTGGTGGGGTGTCTGACTGCTGGGGTTCTCTTGAGTATGGGACAGCTGAATGACTATCTTCTGCAAGGCTCCACCTCCCCTTTACCTCGCCCTTACACCCTACCTTGATGGGTTCACAATGTCCTTCAGCCAGTTTCTCCAACTGTTGGGGCTCTGCAGATGCTCACTGGGGATGGTTGTATCAGCCTGTGGGGCCTAACCCTACCTCTGCCCACAGCGCCTTACTACTGCCTGGTCTCCCAGGGGATAGTAACTCCTCCTGGACTTAAGCAACACGTGGTCCCTAGATACCTTGCACCACAACCCCTCCAAAGGTGGGAAACAAAAGAAACGTTATCAACAAAGAACATTTGAATAAGATGTGCACAAAAAGGGGAAGCTCTCTGCCTTCTTGCCCTCTATACTTGCGTCTAGCTCAGCAATGCCAGGCCTCAGATGCCCGACGTCCTTAGGCAGCCATAAACTGGGACCTGGCTAGACTGCCAGCTCCTCACTCTTTGACCCACCTGTGGGCTCACTGGACCCATGGTGGCCCTTCTCTGCACACCTCCCACACGTCCCTTGTCGGGAGGGCTCTATGCCACTGGGGCCCATCTTCTGCAGCCCCTTGAACTGCTTATGCCCTTCATCCCCCACCTGGGGCATCTCCTCAAGCCCACCGGAGCCCATGATGATCCCACCTGGTCTGGCGTCCTGGTAGCTGCTGCTCCCTCCGGCTCCTGGTAGTAGCCCCTGGCATCACCCTCCTTCCATTCTTTCTGGTCTACAGGGCTGGGTCCCCGGTCTGAGCAAGGGACGACAGCTCCCTCGCTCCCTGTGCTGCCGCCAGCAGTGTTGTTCCTGCGGCGGGCTTTGCTGCATTCCCCTGTGTTGGGAGAGGCAGCTTCCCACCCCTTTTCCCCTTGTAGGGGCTCTAGGAGGGACCTCCCTGTTAAGGTCCCTGCAGGTCTCTCCCCTGCTTCCTTGCCAGTGGCTCTTTTTATATCTGCTGGCCGGCTCTTGCCACCAGTGTTATCCACTGGCTGCAGCTGTATAAAGGCGCAGCTAACGAGCCGCTCGGATCCCACCTCCATTTTTGGCTTCGCAAGAAGTTTTTTGTTTCTTTCCTTTTACTTTTGCCTTCCCCAGTGGGTTCCTGACCCCAGGGTTCCCCCCTGGCTCCTCAGGGTCTGCCCCTCTGTTTCTCCCCATGACACTGATAAGGCATGTGCCTTTTTATCACTTTTATGACAGTATGGATCACATCATAAAAATGATCCATAAAAGTTGCAAACCCCCCTGACCCCAGCCAGCTGCACCCCCCTCCCCCCCAATCTGAGTTCACCAGCCGCACCTGCAGTAGTGTCATCAAATGGCTTTTAGGTGATGCTGACTGCATCTCGTGTAGATGCAGTCATACAGTTGTAGTTCACTTGCACCCAGCTTTACATAGTCTTCTACTGCAGTATTTCTCAACCCGTGGGTCATGACCCAAAAGTGGGTCACAAGAATATGGGAAAGGGTCACAAACAAACTTTAAAACTGGATTCTCCTTTTTAAAAGGAGAAAGAAGTGGGAAACCATGGCTTTTCCCTTGCAGTCCCCCAATTTATAACATTGCTCCTACGGGAAAATAGGTACCAAGTTACAACACTTCAACTTAAGACAGTTTTCAGGAACCAGTTGTGTTGTAAGTCCAAGGACTGCCTGTATTAAGAAATTAAAAAATGCCAGATTTAAGGTCACCTGAGCCACCTTGATGCCCAATGCCACAAATGCATTTTGATGCAATATTATTTCTCCTCATCCCCCATGGAAACCCTGTCTCATTTGTTGTCTACAGTGGATTTGGTCAGAGTTGTGTGTTGTCTGTAGGATCCCTGTTTGTTTCAGAATCTAGAAGACACATAATGAATAAGGCTGGGGATTGCAGAAAGAGAGAGGATGGCCTCAAAGCAGAGGCAGTTGTAATGCTCCCTAACTTTGCCCCAGAGTTGCTGTGTGATGTTAGACAAGCTGCTTGTACCAAAAATATTTAATTCAACTATTCCTGCAAACAATAGTCATAGAGCATGGTTTTGTTTGTATCAAAGTTTAAACATAAGAATTTGAAGGCAATTCCACATAAGTACTGTGGTATCAAATGGGCTGAGGATAACTCATACAGGTAAGGTTTTATAGTACAGGAGGAGAGGATGAGCTATGAGTTTGGGAGGATCAAGAAGAACAACATTGCTAATTTGGTCTTCTGAGAGAGATTAACAGGCAAGCTAACATACTCATTGAACAAACCATAAAACATTAGGGTTTTCATAGACATTAGGGCTGGAAGGGACCATGAAAGATCATTGAGTCCAGTCCCCTGCACAGTCTTTGTGGTGCATGGGTCATTTCCGAACCTACTGTGCAGTAGTGATGAGCTACTGCACAGTTAGTGCCCGCCAATGCTACATTGCTGTAGCACTGAGCTACATCTCGGTAGCTCATTGCTATGGCAATGTAGTGTCTCATGTAGATGCACCCAGAGTGACCTAGACAAATTCAAAAATTGGGCCAAAAGAAATCTCATGAGGTTCAACAAGGACAAAGGCAAAGTCCTGCATTTAGGATGAAACAATCCCATGTACCACTATAGGCTTGGGATCAATTGGTTAAGCAGCAACTCTGAGGAAAAGAACCTGGGGGTTACAGTGGACAATAAGATTGATATGAGGCAGCAGTGTGCCCTTGTTGCCAAGAAGGCTAACAATAATGTACTGGGCTGCATTAGTAGAAGCGTTGCCAGCAGATCGAGGGAAGTGATTATTTTGTACTATTCAGCACTGGTGAGTCTACATCTGGAGTACTGTACGCTGTTTGGGGGCCCCCCACTATAGAAAGGATGTGGAAAATTTGGAGAAAGTCTAGTGGAGAGCAATGAAAATGGTTACTGCACAGTGGGGTGCATGTGTAGACATGACCTCTGAATCCTAGCCCTAATCTCCACTGCCTGCTACTCCCCCCAGCTTGGTGTCATTTGTGAACTTGTTGAGGGTGCAATCCATCCCATCTTCCAGACTGTTAATGAAGATATTTGACAAAACCAGCCCCAGGATAAACCCCTGGGGCACTCCACTTGGTACCAGTACCAGCTAGACATTGAGATATTGATCACTACCCATTGAGCCTGACAATCCAGCTAACTTTTTCTAGCCACTTTACAATGCATTCATTCAACCCATGTTTCCTTAAACTTGCTTGCAAAAATTCTGTGGGAGATGATATCAAAATCCATGCTAAAGTCAAGGTCCACTACTTTCCCTGCATCCACAGAGCCATTTATCTTATCATAGAAGGCAATCAGATTGGCGACTGCTCCTAATCACCTTCTCCTCCAAGTGCTTAGAAATGGATTCTTTGAGGACTCCCTCCATGATTTTTCTGGGGACTGAGGTGAGGCTGACTGGTTTGCAGTTCTTTGGATCCTCCTCCTTCCCTTTCTTAAAGATGGGCACTATATTTGCCCTTTTCCAGTTATCTGGGACCTCACCTGATGACCATGGAGTTTTTAAAGATAATGACCAATGGCTCTGCGATCATATCAGCCAACTCCCTCTGCACCTTCCGATGCATCTGGCCCCATGAACTTATACATGTCCAGCTTTTCTAAACAGTCCCTAGCCCACTCTTTCACCACTAAGGGCTGCTCCCCTTCTCCCCAGACTGTAGCTTCCCAGTGCAGTAGTTTGGGAGGTGGCCTTGCCTATGAAGACTGAGGTACAAAAGGCATTGAACACTTCATCCTTTTCCTCCTCGTCTGTCACTAGGTTGCCTCCCCCATTCAGAAAAGGACCCACACTTTCCCTGACTTTCCTCTTGTTGCAAACATACTTGTAGAAACTCTTCATGTCCCTTGCTAGCTGCAACTTCAATTGCACTTTGGCCTTCCTGACTTCATCCCTGCATGCCCGAGCAATGATCTTATACTTCTCCCTTTTTGTGTTTAAGCTCATGGAAAAGTTCTCTGCTAAGCCAAGTTGGTTGCTTGCCACATTTGCTATTCTTCCTGCTCATCTGGATGGTTTGTTCCTGCATCTGCAGTAAGATTTCTTTAAAATATAATTAGCTGTCCTGAACTCCTTTCTCCTCAAACTGGACTTCAGAGGGGATCCTTCCCATCAGTTCCTTGAGGGAGTTGAAGTCTGCTTTTCTGAAGTCCAGGATCCATACTCTGCTGATCTCCTGATCTCCTTTCTTCCTTTTGTCAGGATCCTGAACTCTATCATCTTGTGACCACTGCTGCCCAAGTTGTCATCCACTTCTACCACCTGTCACTTCTTCCTTGTTTGTAAGCTATAGATCAAAAACAGCACAGCTCCTAGTTGGTATCTCCAACACTTGTACCAGGAAGTCATCTCCAACATGCTACAAAACTTCCTGGATTGCCTGTGCACTGCTGTGTTACCCTCCAGCAGATGTCAGGGTGATTGAAGTCCCCCATGAGAACCAAGATCTGTGATCTGGAAACTTCCACTAGTTGTCTGAAGAAAGCCTCATCCACCTCTTCCTCCTGGTCTGGTAGTTTATAGCAGACACCTACCACAATATCACCCTTTTTGCTCTCCCCTCTAACCTTAACCCAGAGACTTTCAATGGGCCTATCTCCAGTTTTATACTGGAGCTCTGAGCAATCATACAGCTCTTTTACATACTAGCCGATTGCCCTTCTTTCTCAGGAAGTTGCCCCCACTTGCTTTTGCTTCCTCTAGGTCTCCTGCTTCCCCACTTACCTCAGGGCTTGTTTCTCTATCCCCCAGTGAACCTAGTTTAAAGCCCTCCTCACTAGGTTAGCAAGTATGTCTGCAAAGATGCTCTTCTCTTTCTTCATCAGGTGGATCCTATCTCTTCCTAGCAATCCTTCTGCTTGGAACAACATCCCATGGACAAAGAAGCAAAATCCCTGCTGGCGACACCACCTGTGCAGCCATGCATTGATCTGCCAGATGTCTCTGCTCCTGCCAGGGCTCTTCCCCTTGACCAGAAGGATTGAGGAGAACACAACCTGTGCCTCCGTCACCTTCACCCTTGCACCTAGAGCCCTGTAGTCATTCTTGATCTGCTTATGGTCACCCCGGCAGTATCATTGGTGCCCACATGGATGAACAGCATGGGATAGTAGTCAGAGGTTCGGACAAGTCTTGGTAATCCTTCCATGACATCTCAGATCTGAGCTCCAGGCAAGCAGCAGACCTCCTGGGATAACAGGTTAGGCTGGCAGATGAATCTCTCTGTCCCCTGCAGAAGGGAGTCTCCAACCACCAACACCGTTCAGTTCCTCTTCATGGCAGTGATCGTGATCCTTCCCACCTTAGCGATTCCTGGCCTGGTCTCGTCCCTCAGTGGAATGTGCTCCTTCTCCTCTGTTGCTAGCGCTCAGTATCTGTTCTCCTGGCAAATCACTGCACATGGGAATGGCAGCTTCTTGCTGCCAGAAGATGCAATGCTCCAGCTTCCACCTTCCTGGTAGTCCATGCCTTCTTCCTTTTCAAGCACCACCTCTGGCAGTCCTTCCTCAACAGCCCTAGAGGTTTCCTCCAGCATGGAATTAATTAAGTCCTCATGGTGGAAGATGATTTGGAGCTTTGCTACCTCCTCCCGTAGCTCTCTTGCCTTCTCCCTGAGGGACACCACCAGAAGGCACCACTCACATCACAGGAAATCCCCCACCTGGCTGACACTGGAAGGAACCGCAGTGTGAACAACACCAAACCAGGACCCGGGTGGAAGCCTCAACCATGTGTGGTCCTGCCTGGACAGACACCTTGCAGGTGGAAGCAGAGGAAGAGCTGGAAGTGGCAGTGGCTCTGGGATTGCAACATCCTCCAGCTGTGTCTCTGGGTCTTCTAATCTGCTGTCTCTCACTTCCTGCCTCTCTTTCCAAGCAGACCTTCTCTACCAAACTCCTCTGTAACTGGCTTGTTTGCTGTTCCTTGATCTGAAGGGTTCCCTTTCCCTGCAACCTCTTTCCTCTCAGCAAGTTTACAGTGCAGAAATGTGAGAGAGTTTCCAAGCAAACTCCCACTTTACTCTGGACTCTAGTTTAACAAGGAGCTTAAGTTTTGGTCTAGCTGCTGAGTTTTGGTTGCTAAACTAAAATGATGTAGTTAGTCAGTCCTAATGACATATAAAAAAGAATCTTACCTTTCAGGCTCCCCTTCAAAGAGGGGGTGGCAAACTAACCTGCAAACTATCCTGTTTGCGTCTCCCTGGTCACTTGGATTGTCATCTTATATACCTCTCCTGGGCCTGGACTTGCTAGGCCCCTTTGTTAGGGTCCTTTGTTAGGGCCTTTTGTCACACCCAGGCAGCAATCAATTGGCAATCAGTCCACTCAGAGCACACACTGAAGCACACAGATCCATCAAACAGCCCTCAGCAAGCCAAGTACATAGGCAACCCTGGCTCAGTTACCTTCCCAGAGCAGGGTCTGGTACCTGGTTCCTCTTCCCCATCCTCCTCTTGCTCCCACCAGACTGCTTTCAAACTGTCCTGTTTGCTTGTCCTTGCAGGTTAGACTGCATTCATGGGAGCACCAAAACCTGCAATTACAGGGAGGAATGAGATTTCAAAACTGTGAGCATCCTGTCAAAGCAGAAGAGACAATATCCAGAGGTGAAAGAAAGGGCATTTATACACATGCATTTGCCTGCTCAGTTTATTGAGTCTGTTCCACACGTGAGCTGCATCAGGCACCGTGTTGCATGCATTCGTAAAAACAGCAAAATGAGTATCTGCGGTAAAAAAATGGTGCCATCACCATTTTCTCAGCGCTGATGCACATTTCACCGTTTATACAAATGGATGCATTGCAGCACCAGGTGCTTTTAAAAGCACACAGCACTGCAAAGCAAGCCTGCATACCAATGCCAAAAGAGATAAGTCAAAGAGATGCACTAGAAGAGAGGCTAAGTTCACACACAGAAGGGCAGAAAAATGTAAAACAAAATAAAAAAGTAAAATAAAAAGGTGGAAAAATTGTTTTTTTCCCCTCTCTCTCTCTGTTTATCACTGTAAATCTGTCATTTGTGGTGTTCTGACTTTAACGGAAGTTTCTATTTTTGGAGAGGTGCAGCAGTGAGTCATGGCACATGTTCCCTTGGAGGCGAAGGTCAGCACATGACAAGGGCTGGGTCTTATACCTTATTAAGGCTTACTTCATTGGGTAGACTGAAGCACTCCAAATAGGAATAGGCAAGCATAGAGGCCACTTCTTCAACTCTTTAAGGCATGGGTGCTGAAAAGTATGATCTCACTAGAGTTAATAGAGTCCCATGAGGGAAGTGGCTTGACAGAAAGAGAGAAGAGCACAAATGTGATAACAGAGCTATTCTTATTAACTTTTTGCTAGGCCAGGTAGCAAGGACTCTGCATGATGATAGTACCAGAAGCTCTGGAGGACTTCCAATGCCTCAGATCACCTTGGTTGGTGACATCCAACAAAAACTAGCAAGTTCAAAATACTTAACACCTTCTTCAAGGAGAGTCATCTGCCTACATCACTATCACTTGTAGTAGTTCAGTCAATTAGCAGGGATATTATTTCAGTAGCCTTTATGTTTGGACAAAGTAAATGGATCTTTCAAATGCAGAGCGATGGGCCCCCAATACAGATCACACTTTTGCTGTGCTTGTAGTTGTGAACAGAACTGAAACCTCTATCCTCTTCTTGATGTGTTTATAAGTCTCAGCCACAAGATTTTGCTGACCTGCCCCCTGGTTGGGGAAGCAGTGTAATGAATCTGGATCCAGTCAATATTTTCAACAGTATTAAGAGCAGGGATGAACAAGCTGCAATTTGTCTCCATGCCCTTATAGAGGGCTCCATTCTGCATTCTTTTGTTCGACAACTCTAGGAAGAACCATTAGACACCGTGGACTCCAGCACCATTGGTGGGCTGGTATCACAGCCTTCACATTACTTTCTCTGAAGACAGGAGCCATGCAGGTGTTACAATACTCATGTGAGATAAGCATACAAATGAGATGCCTTCAGTAGACATCCAAGCAAGGCACCAGTGAAGGCTGACAGAAAGAGGTAAATGGCCTGTGGAACTTAACAGACTATGAATGACCCTGTCTTCCACCAATGCCATCTGTCAAGACAACTAAGGAAGTGTTAAGCACCGGAGTACTTCTAGATTCATTCTTACTCTTGGAAACCAGGAAACAGCAATTCAACAATGCTGATAATGCCAACTTCTGCTTTTGGGAACAACTGACTAGCCTACAGTACTGCAGAAAAGAATGTGGGGTTTATAATGTGCCATGACTTATATTCATAAGCTGAATATGAGTCAACATTGTGCTCTGGCTGCAAAATAAGCCAATAACATACTTGAGTCTATTAACAGGAGTGTCACCTGTAAATCGAGGGAAGCAATTCTTCTCCGTTATTAGGCACTGGTCTCACTGGTGAGGTCTCACTAGTTTTGGGCATCACACTTCAAGAAAAATGTGGGCTAATTGGAAAGAGTCCAGCAGAGCAACCAAAATTATTAGAGGTCTGGGAAACATGACTTAAGAGGAAAGGCTAAAACAGAAGGAACAGGACAAAGAGCAATGGTCTAAAATTGCAGCAAGGGAATTTTGGGTTGGATTTTAGGGAGAACTGTCTAACTATGAGGGTAGTTAAGCAATGGAACAAATTACTAAGAGTGGCTGTGAAATCTCTACCCTTGGAAGTTTTAAGAGCAGGTTAGACAGGGATGATCCTGTCTTTAGCAGGGGGTTGGGCTAGATGCCCTGTCCCTTCCATCACTTTTTTACTCTTTCTGTAGCTATCCAGGGGACTTGACACTTCTTAGTCAAAAAGAATCTAACATCTTTGAAGCATGTATATGCCTCTTTTTGGTTAGAAGCTATAATCTCTACTCTGGGTGAGTGATCAGGGCCAGCCTTGCAGCAGCCTTGCCTGAGCTACAGGGAACCCACCTTATCAAGGTTCCACGCTTGCCTCCTGGCAGGACATGCTAATCAAGATCCTGGTCCTAATTCTCAATGGCCTGTGGCAGATGACCTCAAAAACTCTTCCACATTCTTGGCCTTGCAAGACCACAGGAAATGGATCCACATAGAACAGAACTACTGGAAGCTGAGGGCAAGGTGGATTCTGCGCAGGGCTTTACAAGGTGAAATAACCTACTGGGAAAGGCCACATTATATTCCAGCCAAACACAGACTAAATGCCATACAAACCCCAGATTCCTACAAAACTTTAACTTGGCCACAATGATGTAACAATACTGGCTTTGGAGAGGTATAATATGATTTATACATGATATACAACACAAGTGGTCTTACCCCACTAGGTGACAGCAGAGCTCCATCCACTTTGTTTTGGATCTCTCTTAATTTACTTGTCCCATGCCTTGATGATACAGCAATTAATATTCTATACACATCCCAGGTGGATACATTTTAAAATTACTTCCTTTTATATGTGTCAGAGGTTCTGAATTGTGACCTACACCTATAACTGATGACATCACTCCTCTGGCACTAGAGGGAGATATTCATAACACCTGGAGAAGAAGTCCTGTGGCTCACACCCTCATCATCCCTGTTTTCTGACTTATCTTACTAAAAACATGAAGATGCAGTTCACAGAAAAGAACCACAACAATGCTGTCCTGCAAGCACTCAACAAGCAGAGAAAGAATAAGGAGTTCTGTGACGTGGCACTCACTGTGGATCAGCACGTCTTCTATGCCCACCTTAGCATATTGGCAGCTGTGTCTACCCATGTCAAAAATTTAATCTCAAGCAATGAGATGAAGACAGGTGATGAGCTCTTTATCATCATTGACCCAAACTTCCTGGGCCCAACTTTGGTGGAGCAGCTGCTGGACTATTTCTATACTGGCAAGGTACTGGTGTCTGAGAAGAATGTGGAAGAATTGCTGAAAGGGGCTAAATATTTCAGTTCGGAGTCTCTAAGAGTCCACTGCTCTGACTATCTCCTCAGGTCCCTCAAAAACAGCAACTGTCTGTGCTACCTGTTCCTAGCAAACACTTATGAGCTGAAAGAGGTGGCAAACAATGCCTATGCAGGTATCCGTGACAATTTCCATTACTGGTCAGGCCCTGAGGGCATTTCAGACCTCTTGCGCTGCCCCCACCAAACCTTTGGCAAGCTCCTCAAGGATGAGGACCTTCATGTGCAAAATGAGGACCAGGCATTCCTTGCCCTGCTTCAGTGGGTGAAACACAAAAGAGGAGAGAGAGAGAAATATTTCAAAAAATTCTTCCCCTATATCCATTTAACTGGTGTCTCAACCAAGACGCTAATGGCTGCCATCCGTGAAGTGCCACTGTTTGAGAGTCACTCTGAGCCCCTGGGTCATATAGAGACCACTTTGAGAGACAGAAAGCAAGAAAGTCCTCAAAGCCTGCTACTTCTCCAAAGAAAGGGGGCCTTAATGGATTCGGTCGTGATTTTAGGAGGCCAGAAAGAGCATGGGAGATTCAATGATGGGGTTTTTGCTTACATTATTGAGGAGAACATATGGCTGAAACTAACAGAGATGCCGTATAAAGCAGCTGCCCTTAGTGCAACTTCAGTAGGGAGGTACATATATGTGTCTGGAGGGACAACAGAGCAGATCTCTGGCTTAAGGACTGCATGGAGGTATGATATGGATAATAACTCCTGGACTAAACTGCCTGATCTCCCCGTAGGCCTTGTCTTCCATACCATGGTGACCTGTGGAGGAGTGGTGTACTCAGTGGGAGGCAGCTCTGTCCCAAGAAAATACATCTCTAGCATTTACAAGTATGATGAGAAGAAAGAGAAGTGGACCCTGGCTGGGAAAATGAGCATTCCAATGGATGCAACTGCATTGATCACAAAGGGAGAGAAGTTGATTTATATTGTGACAGGGAGATGCCTGGTAAATGGGCGTTTTTCTCGAGTCGGGATGGTGGATTGCTTTGACACTCAGACAGGGGAAGTGGTGCAGTACCTCACCTTTCCCATTGAATTCAATCACAAACCACTGTTGTCTTTTCAACAGGAAAACATCCTGAGTGTACAGAGCCATAAACAGAGTTTGGATATCAACCTGCGGAAAATTAAAGCCAACAAAGCCACAACCACTGTCCCGCTGTTGCCAAACAACTATGCATTAGATTTATCTCATGCAGTGTGTTCTCTTGGTGACAACAAGGTATTTGTGTGTGGGGGCCTCATTTGCACAGGTGACGAATGTCCTGAAGATTATTTTGTCAATCCAAACGCCTACCTTTTAGATCAGATGACAGGGGAATGGAAAATTCTGGCTGATCCTCCAGAAGCTCTGGATTGCCCCGCTTGTTGTACAGTGAAACTGCCTTGCAAGATTCTTCGAAAAAGTGTAGTCAACTAATTTGGAAAATAAAAATTCCTAGCAATAAAAAATAATTGAATTGCTGATACAAATAAATGATGCCTTACTCATTCACTTCGCTTATTTTTTGTGACAGCAGACTGCAGTCAATGTTACCATCAACAGTCCCCTCACTGGTTCTTTCATTTCACGGGTTCCTCACTCAGATTGCAAGATTTGGCATCATGACAGTTAGAAAATTATTTGCAACAGAAGTACAATACCATGAACCTGAGATTTTAGGAAGAGTTATTTACACTGAAAGAAAGAATTCCACACTGTTTTACATTTCTTGGATGAATAATTTTTATGTCTGTCATTTTGGATCTTGGCCATGCATTGCATGCCACATTTGGGTAGGGTGACAGCTCTGGTCTGTAGCACAGCATGTCAGCATCTGTCTGCAAATAAAGGGTGCCTGTACACGTGACGGTGGTTTAGTCCTTTGGGTTGCATTCTATGCCCCCTAAAGTGAAACAGTTTTTAACCTCACCATTTCAATTTCCATCACTGCATATACATGATTGTCCTGCTGGCTGCAGGAGCCTGGCAAAGGCAAAAGTGGCAAGGGGCCAAATCCTTTTTTTCTCAATGGAGCCTGCCCACCTCTCCCACAGCTGGGGGGCCATTAATCTGTGCCATTAATCTTTCACATCAGCCCCCAGCCATGGGAGAGAAAGGCAGGCTCCACCAAAATTTAAAAAAAAGGCTTGGGCCCCACATGACTTCTGCCTTCAGCAGGATGCCTAGGGCTACCCAGAAATTGGCTGGCTTGCCCTGGGGCAGTCTGGGAAGGTGGCAGAAGAGTCTGCTGGCAGCCAGAGAAGGTGGTTGGGGCTCTGGAAGCCCAGGCGGGTTGCTAGCTGGCCAGGTGTTGCTCCAGCTAGGAGATGCCTGATCCAACGCTTCCCCAAACCCATCTGGGCTTCCACCACCCTACGCACCATTCTTACTGCCTTCTCTGGCTGCTGCCAGCACACCCAGATGCCCTTCTGCCATCTCCCCGTGCTGCCCCGGGGCAAGCTGGGTATGCTGGCAGCCAGAGAAGATGGTAGGGACAGTACGCAGAGTGCTGAAAGCCCGGGCAGGCTCAGGGAAGCATTGGATTGGGTGCCTGGGGTAGCACCTGGCCAGCTAGCAGCCCACCTTGGCTTCCAGCACCCCATGCAACATCTCCACTGCCTTCTCCAGCCACCAGCAAACCCAGACACCAGCCTGCTACCTTCCCATGCTGATCCAGGGGCAGATCAGTCCATTCCTGAGAGGCTGCAGGTGTCCTGTAGGTCTGTGTGAAGTGACTAGTATTTGCTTCAGATTCGGATTTGGTCTATTCAGGGGACAGTGATTCGATTCGGTGATTCAAATCACTGTCCCAAATTGATTCAGCCAAATCTGACTTGTCCATCAGAATATAGTTTTGTTTGCAATGATGCAAACCCATTTAAAACCCACAAAACTCAGATACATGTAATGTGTGATACCATTAAGCCACGTCATAGGGAAATTTTACATCATAACGTATACAAGTGCCCAAAGGCTCTGCCTTGGTTTTCAGGGCAGTTAACAGGACTTTAGCTATGGATTTAATGGAAGTAGGAACAAGTCTGGGGAGTAGAAGACATGTTAATATTTAAATTAGGTATATTTAATGAATGGGACTGGACAATGAAGGAAAAAAATATCACAATTTAAAGACTTCTATGGTGTTGGGGACTGGTACTGACACATGGAGTATGTGACTAATGTGAGGCAGGAGCCAGCCATGACTCAGCAACCTGTTCTCTGCTGAGGATGGATGTCAACAATGGGTCTTCTTGAACTGATGCTGAAAATGCTTGACAGGCTACCACCTGGTACAAAACTATGTTGAGCACTGTTAGAGAAAACAGGATTGGGATTTACTATGTTGGACTTAGGGAAGATTTTTGGAAGTCAGAAGAACCATTGTAGTTTTACTAATGAAGATTTTGCATGCATTACTGAAGGGAACATATGACTGACACCAAATGGGGTATAAGTAGACCAAGTCTCAGACCCCGAGCAGATGGTAAAATGACTGTACAGTTGAGGTCTGAGTAATTTTATGCCTGATCCCAAAAATCATGCACCTGCCAGACATGTAGGCATGCATGTGACTTTTGAGATCAGTATAAAATTTCTCACATCTGAATTACGCAACTGCAGACCATGGAGCCCAGTATGGAGGATCGAATTCTCCATGCTGGGCTCCCCATACACTGTAGTGCAGTTAGGCACTGGGGAGCCTGGCAATTGGTGGAGAGCAGCTCTGTGTCCTGGTGCTGGGATCCAGTGTTGCCTCCAGGGATCAGGTCAGGGAGAGCTATGGTTTCCAGACTCAGAACCTGGGACTGCCTCTGCTGCTCAGGCAGAGGACAGACCCAGGTCTGGGACTGGGGGCTGTCCCCAGGGATTGGGTAAGCCCTGAATACTAGTTCCTGGTGGAAGTATGCATCTGGGGAGTGGGGAACTCCCAAGTTCCCAGCTGCATGTATATAGGGGAGACCAGGGTGTACCCAGTTGCCCAGCTATATGTGCCCTAGCCCCATGCCACAAGTAGCATGAGCAGCCTCTGTGTGTGGCCCATGGCAGACTGTGGAGGGGACAAACAGCACAATGTTAGATACAGCAGGAAGCAGAAAGCTGAGCAGCACATTGGGTAATGGAGATTGGAGTGGCACTTGTGGAGAGTGCGGGGCTAATCCACAGATGCCTGCCAAAAAAGTTGGACCCACTAGACTAGATGACTTCCTGAGTTCCTTTCCAGTCCTACTCTTTCCTGATTCTATGGAATGTTGTCATGAATTTGGGACTTCATGTTGTCTTTTGCTGGCACTAAATTCATTAGCTCAGATTAAGAAAGTTGTTCCATGTTACTGTCTATTTACAGATTCATGGGTATTATGCTTTCTTTATGATTGTGGGGGCAAGGAAAAAATAAAATTATTCATTAGGAATGTGAGATTATTTGCCTTTCTGAATGCAGCTCTATGTTGTAAGGCTTTTTATTCTCTATATTAAAACCTTTCCCCTGAGGATCACTCACTCAGCTTGTAAAAGGTAAGCCTCCTCCATCTACCAGGGTTCAGAGACCTCACCCTGGGACTTGCACATTATGCAGGTACTGATCTGGGGTATGTGCTATGGTGGTGCCTCCAGGCGCCTGGAGACCAGGCTGCCTGGACTCAGTTTCATAGTTTCATAGTTGTAGGGTTGGAAGGGACCTGAACAGATCATAAGTCCGACCCCCTGCTACGGGCAGGAAAAGATGCTGGGGTCAAATGACCCCAGCTAGGTGGCTATCTAGCCTCCTTTTGAAGACACCCCAGGGTAGGAGCGAGCACCACTTCCCTTGGAAGTTGGTTCCAGATCCTAGCTGCCCTGACAGTGAAGTAGCACCTCCTGATGTCTAGCCTGAATCTACTCTCCGTCAACTTATGGCCGTTATTCCTCATTACTCCTGGTAGTGCTCAGGGGAAAAGGGACTCTCCTATTGCCTGCTGGTCTCCCTTTGCCAGTTTGTAAATGGCCACTAGATCCCCCGCCTCAGCCTTCTCTTGTGGAGGCTGAACAGATTCAGGTCCCGTAGCCTCTCCTCGTAGGGCCTGCCCTGCTGTCCCCAGATCATGCGAGTGGCCCTCCTCTGGACCCTCTCGATGCTGTCCACATCCCTCCTGAAGTGCAGCGCCCAGAACTGGACGCAGTACTCCCCAACTGCAGCCTGACCAGTGCCGCATAGAGGGGGAGGATCACCTCCTTGGACCTGCTCGTGATGCATCTGTGGATGCAGGACAAGGTACGGTTGGCCTTCCTGACTGCATCCCCATACTGCCGGCCCGTGTTCATCTTGGAGTCTATAATGACACCAGGATCCTTTTCTGCCTCTGCACTGATGGAAAGGGAGTTCCCCAGCCTGCAGGTATGGTGCTGGTTCTTCCTCCGCAGGTGCATCACTTTGCATTTGTCAGTATTGAATCCCATCCTTTTTTCATTCACCCACGCCTGTAATCTGACTAGACCTAGTTGCAGCCTGTCCCTCTCCTCCAGCGTGCCCACTTCTCTCCACATCTTAGTGTCATCCACGAATTTGAACAAGGTGCTTTTCATTCCCTTGTCCAAGTCACTGATGAAGATGTTGAACAGTGTGGGCCCGAGGACCGAGCCCTGGAGGACCCTACTGCTCACATCCCTCCAGGATGAAAAAGACCCATCCACCACCACTCTCTGGGTGCGGCCCTCCGGCCAATTTGCGACCTATCTGACTGTGTAGGCATTGATGCCATGGTCACCTAATTTCTTAATGAGAATGGGGTGCGAGACAGTGTTGAAGGCTTTCCTAAATTCCAGAAGCGACTGTGCAGCCATGGCTTGCTGGCATCTGGCCCAGAAGTATAGGTGGCTCTGCTTGGAGCACCCATACTACAGCCCAGGTGGCCATATGGTCCTCATCTGGGTCCAGCAGGCATGGAGCCATGGGACTGCAGATCTCAGGGGGCATATGCTATCACAGGTGGCAGCAGGTCACAGCCAGGTGGCAGTTCCCACTGCTAGACTGCTTCAGTGGGTACAGGATGCAGGGGCTACTCTAGGTGTGAGCTGCTGCAGCAGTCCAGCTGGCACAGGGGGCTAGTGTCCCCAGATACCAACTGCCTGGACCTGAGAAGCTCTTGAGGGTAAGTAGCCCTGAGCTGCTTACCAGGACACCATTTTATATTGTTGGGGCCAGCACAGGTACTGGTCCCAGCCTCCAGGTCCCCATGGCTGAAGATCCAGGAGGAGCTGGAAAGTCTCAGTTTGCCTAAAGCAGCACAATTTGCCTCCCCACCAAATGCCACATGCATGGAGGTACAAATCTCCAGCACAAATTTGTGCCACTGCAAGCACATGCCCCTGCATGTGTGGATGTACCCATAGGGTGTGTCCCCATGAGCAGGTGCAGTTTGTGGCACCTCAAAGCCATTTAAGGCACTTCATATTGCATGTGGTGCACATGCACTTGTGCTCTGTGCTGCTAATCAACAGCGTGGTGGTTTTTTTGATGCTGGAAGATCCTGGTGTCAAAAAAACCACTGCAAAAAAACTGGTGGGCTGTACGCGGCAGCAATGTGCACTGCCAGATAAGGAGCCTGACCAGCCAGAGTCACACTCTGACTGCTACTCTGGCTGCCGGACAGGCTCTGAACACCTGGATCACCACTGCTGCTGCCCTGGGAGGCCTCCAGGACCCAGGTAAGGTTGCTGGGCCTAGCCTAGGTGCTGGCCCCCCCTCCCCATCCTACTTACGGCAATTTGCTGAGCTATGATCCCAGCTGACTTCCTGCCCTTTGGGCAGGGGGCTGGACTTGATGATCTCCCGAGGTCCCTTCCAGCCCTAATGTCTATGAAATCTATGAAATGTTTGCAGAGGTATGTCTGGGGACAAATAGGAGTGCCACAAACACAGAATCATAGGGCTGGAATGGACCTTAAAGCTCTGCACTTCAACTGGGGTGTGCTGATTCTCCTGCTAGGAGCAAAGGTGGAGGTTCCTGGCTGGAGAGTGTTGCCCATCCACTTGAAGGATCATTGGGTTCAATCCCCAACATCTCCATTTTGGGGGTTGAACCCAGGACCCCATACATGCAAAGCATGTACACTACCACTGAGCTACATCCTCCTGGCAGTAATAGTCTTGTCCTCTGTTTCTTACCCAATATATCCAGCTACTGCTTGTTCCCCCCCCAGGAAATGCATGTGCACACTCATGGGGAGCAGCCCATAGGGGTTATCTGGATAAGGAAGGGGCAGGCAGAGGAAGGAGATAACAGAAAAGACTATCACCAAGCTTCTGTTGGGTCTGAGTGAATTCAAGTCAGCAGGCTCAGATGAGCTTCATCTCAGGGTCCTGAACTAGCAGAGGAGATGTCAGAGCCCTTGACAATAATATTTATGAAGTTATAAGAGACATCTGGGTTGGGTACCAAAGGACTGGAAAAGAAGAAAAGGAGGACCCAGGGAACTACAGATCCATTAGCCTCACCTCAGTACCTGGGAAGTTACTGAAACAGATCCTACGGAAAGCCATTTGCAAGTATCTGGAGAAGGAAAGGCTGACTTCAAGCAGCCAGCATGGATTTATGAAAAACAAATCGTGTCAGACAAACCTGATGTCCTTGTTTGACAAAGCAGCTACGTGGATAGATGAAGGGAATGCTGTAGAAATAGCATATCTGGACTTCAGTAAGGCTTTTGACAAGGTCCTGCAAGACCTTCTCATAAACAAATTGGAGAAATGTGGGCTGGATAAAATTACTACAAGGTAGATAGATAACAGGCTCAATAGCTGTGAGCAAAGGCTAATGATTAATGGGTCCATGTCGCAATGGCAAGAGGTTTTGAGTGGAGTCCAACAGGAGTCTGTCCCTGTGCTATTCACTGTAGTTATTAACCATTTGGGTGCTGACATAGAAAGCTTCCTGAGCAAGTTTGCAAATGACACAAAACTGGGAAGGATTGTGAACACATTATAGGAAGTGAGTGCAATTCAGAAGGATCTTGACAAATTGGAAAGCTGGGCTAGAGCTAACAGGATGAAGTTCAATGCAGACAAATGAAAGGTACCACACCGCAGGAGGAATAATCAAAAACACAAGTACGAAATGGGTGACACCTGGCTGAATGGCAGCTCTTTGGAAAAGGTCTTGGGAGTGTTGTTAGACCACAGACTCAATATGAGGCTGCAGGGTGATGCAGGCCACACAAAAATTAAATACGGTTCTGGGATGCATCAATAGAAGCATTAAGTGCAAGACACAGGAAATGATAGTGCCTCTCTATTCAGCACCTGTTAGGCCTCATCTGGAATACTGTGTTAAGTTCTGGGCTTCACATTTTAAAAAAGACATGGAAAAGTTAGAGAGGGTCCAGGGGTTGGTAACAATGATCAAGGGCTTGGAAAGTAAGTCAAATGAGGAGAAGCTGAAGGAGCTAGGCATGTTCAGCTTGCAGAAAAAGTGCTTAAAAAGGGCATGATAGCAGTCTTCAAATACTTGATGGGTTACCATAAAGAAGGACAGCATCTTTTGCCTCTGGTTGCAGAGAGGAGGTTGTGGACCAGCGGCTTGGAGTTGTAGCAAAACGAATATATATTGATACCTGGAAAAACTTCTTCACTATTAAAATTGTGAGGCAGAAATAGACTGCTTAGAAAAATTGCGGATTTTCTATCACTGGTGGTGTTCAGGAAGAGGTTGGACAGCCACTGGTTGGGGATGATCTAGGTATCACTATGCCTATGTTCTATTATGGGTATTTTCCATGCTTCCGGGCTTTGCTGGTGCCTTTCCCCACCCCCGCCCTTTTTTTTCTGCTATACGTGTCAGGGTGTTTTTAAGTCTCCCCAGAGGCATTGAGTGTTGGCTACAGCTAAGGCTCTGGACTTCAACTGGGGTGTGCTGATTCTCCTGCTAGGAGCAAAGCTGGAGGTTCATCGTTGGAGAGTGTTGCCCATCCACTCAGGGTCAGACCAATCTCCATATTTAGGGTCAGGAAGGAATTTTACTCCATGGTCAGATTGGTAGAGACTGTGGGAGTTTTTGCCTTCTTTTGTAGCAGGGGCATAGTCCTCACCTAGGACCCCTTAAACGTATATTGGCAACATTTTATAGAACAGAGCATTGACTGCCATAGTTCCCCTGCTTTACCTGTGGCAAGTTAGGGTATTAGGTTTATTTTGTGTCAGGGTTGAGAGTAGTCTTATGTAGAGTTTAGATTGGGGTGGGTAAAATATGGCCCGTGGGCTGGATCTGGTCTGCCAGGGGATTTTATTTGGCTTGTGGTGGGTCCCTGGGGCCTGCCTGGGAAAGGTGCCAGGGGCAGCCCAGGATGTGGCATGTGCTGCTGAGTGGAGTGGGGCTGGGGCAGCATAGTGGTCAGACTCTGCTTCTCAGCAGCACAAGCTGTGGTGGCTCCTTTCTGCTGCTGCCTACTATCACCACTGCCACTGGCCCCAGCCCTGCTGCCTGGGTACTCCAGCCTGTCCAACCAGCACATGCCACCAGGGTTGCCGTATGGAGCGGGTGGGCTGGGTCTCCATGGAGACTGGTGCTTGGCCAGGCGGATGGGATGGGATGGGGCTGTGGGAAAGCAGGGAGCAGCATTCAGGAGTGGGACTGGCAGGTAGGGCCAGGATCACAGGGTGGTGACAGTGCAGAGCTGGGGCCTGGGACAGAGCCACAATCTGCTCTCTGCACATCCCTGTCATGTGGGGAACAGATTGTGACTCTGCCCCTGCCCCTGAGCATTCACTGTCCCTGGTCCCGCCCCTGCCCATCTGTCCCAGATGCTGCTCCTCCCCGTCCATGGTCCTATCCCATCCATCCAGCTAAGTGCGCCCTGCCCATGTGGTCCCAGGCTGGTCTCCATGGAGACCCTGTGCACCCGCTTTGTCCCCCATTCCCAGTGGTGGGTGCAGGGTGTATGAGCTGATGTGCCTGGGCAGTGGGGCTGGGTTCAGCCCGATAGGCTCAACTGCCTCCACCCCATCAGCACCTTCCCTTCTGCCAGGCTGGGTCAGCATCCCCTCCCTCCCCCGGCCCACAACTCACCAAAAGTCCTGCTGTGGACCTCTAGCCAAAATAATTGCCCACACTTGGTTTAGATTATGGTTGCATGGGATGGTTTGGTTTGATCCTGGATCAGGCAGGGGTGGACTAGATCCATGTTTCTCAGTCAGTGGGTTGTGACCCAAAAGTGAATCATGAGAGCATATGAAAGGGTCATGAACAAACTTTAAAAATGGATCAACAAACTTCAAAAAAGAAATCTCCTTTAAAGGAGAAAAACATAGAAAACCTATGCAAAGAGGGACATGGGTTTTGAGAAGGGGATGGAAGGGTGCGAGTTCCAGGTGGGTGCAGGTTCCCAAATAGGTCCTGGTACAAAAAAGGTTGAGAACCACTGAACTGGATGACCTCTGGAGGTCATCCAGTCCAGTCCTACATCTCAAAACTTCATTGTGCTTTGAATTGTTCCTACTTATGGTATGGCATTTAATTTTAACTTTCTCTACCACCATGGCTCTTGTGCAATAAAGTTCTCCTTTCATGATTTCCTAGTGCAGAAGTAATGCTGTACATAAATGCCAACTATACAATGTCTGTCTCAGTTCCATACCTGCATAATGATTAGACTCGTTTGCAAGGATTAATTTTAATTTTCCTACAGTTGTGTATAGTATATATAAAATATCTAATATAATGTATGTGTGTTATATATATTGTATAACACAAGATATAATGTATAACATATAACTATTTCAGAATACATTAAACAAAATACTATTAAACTAATTACTTTAAGTAGACAACCTTCTGAAACAGCTGGAAAAGACTTCACCAGTGCCTTGTCTTTCTAGTAACAATAAGCACATGCTTAAAATGTCACTTTCTCGGACATGCCTAAAGAATTCAGTTATAGATTTGGAGTTCAAAGAAATCTTCAAAGATGGAGCATGATTAATTTTGGAAAGGGATGATAGGCTGTCCCCTGCAAATGGGACTGAACATGCTGACCCCAGGGGTCCCCACCACTCATACATCCCTGTCAGTAGTGTAACTGGGGGTGGGGGGCGGCAGGAGGGCGAGAGAGGCAACTACTCTGGGCACCAAGTTAGGAGGGTGCTGGAATCGGCCCCCAACCCCTGAGGTCATTTCCATGCTGGGAACTCCAAATCAATCTCTGGCTCCTGCTGCTTTAAGAGCAACAACTAGAATGATATGGATATGACTCCTGTCCCTCTCCTGCTCTCAGGTCCTTTACCCCTGCCCGTTTTTGGATCCGGTTCCTCCCTCCTGTGCCCCCTGGAACTCACAGCCCTCCATCCCCTTCTCAAAACCAATATCCCCTTGCCCCTGCTCTTGAAACCATTTGTCTCCCCTTCTCTTTCCTTTCTCCCCCTGCCCTCCTCTTCCTCCCAGGGTTTGCCTAGGCAGCAACTCTGCCTTTTACACCACTGGTTCCTGTTAATAAGTATTACTCATTTAACCAATCTTTACAAAGTTTCCTCCTTGGTGTGAGGTATAGCCAGAGTGTTATGGATGAATGAACACAACTGCCATAGCTGTTACGGCTTCATAAACAATAAAACCAACATCAGCAAAGGAAATGGAATCACTTATCTTTGGGATGGATACCTTGGTTATTATGCAAAACATTTCAAGGTGCACCTGAATTCTAGATGACTCAAGTCACATCTTTCCACCCAGGGAACATGCCAAATCATTACGTAAGACGTTTCTTCTCAACCCTCCTTCAAGAGTCAGTTTTTATACCAGGCATTAATTTGACCCATTTTGATGTAGATGATATAGAAATTGTTCTGCATTCTGAATTTGAAAACTATTCAGACTCAGTAGTATCCTATGGATAGGATCCTATTTTGAGCCATTCTGCTTATATTTCACATTTCTCCTTCCCTATTCTCTGCTAATATTCTTAAGAATTCTTTTCCTGAAGCTGACTCCTCATTTCAGTTCATAATGTGATGTTGTAGTCACTTCCACAAAAACACACTGTGGCACTGAGCCAGCAAGGAGGGGTAGCAGGGAAACAGAAGAGAGGTGGAGAGAGACCAGAAGCTGGTAAGTGCTTTGTGTCACTTAACTAAGGGTGCTGTTACAGGTTACATTTAAGCCATTCTGAATCAGGAATGTTAAGTCATCTTAAAGTAAGAGTAATTTCAGAGCAGTCACAGGTTAAGGCTTAATGCCATCTCAGACATGCACAAATTTGACTTGCCACTAAAGGGCATGATGACCAAGGGCATGGACTCTTTATTGGGTGGGAGACAAAGTGGAAGGGTGGCGTGTAGCTTGGAAACTAGCATGGGGGCTGTGGCTTCCCTCCCTCCACAGCAGCAGGAACTAAGCTGGAACCACAAGTGGGAGGAAAGAAATATTGAAAAACTGTTGGAAATGAAAGGCAAGGGGAGAAGTAAAGAGAGAGGAGCAAAAAAAGAATATTAAAAAAACCCCCTAAATCTTGCACGTGTCAATGAATTGGGACTGGGTCAAGTGGTGGTGGTGGGGGGAGTTGGGTTAGGGGTAGCAAGCTTCATGCTGCATGGGATGGAGGAACTGTCCTAGCCTGGGTGGGCTATGCAGGGAAGGCATAGCCAGGGCACAGGGCTGAGAACCAGCATGCTTACTGCATGACGCAGAGCACATAGCATGGCAGAGCTAATATCCAGGGGGGCTTGTGGGGCCAGGAAAACTGAGGCATGGTGAAGTGGCCAGCTGGCAGTGATGGGGAGGGGAGGCACAGTGATGGGGTGTGGTGCCAGTGGGGAAGGGAGGGAGTTCGTATAGCAAGGAAAGAGGGAAGGAGAACCCTCTGCATCAGACCACCTTGGTCTCCTTAAAACCTTTAAGATTATATAAAGCATTATGTAATTATTTAAAGCATTTTTAGTTGAAACAAACTAAATAAATAAATAGTTTTTCATGTGTTAATGAACCGTGGGTGGTGGGAAAGGGCTGGTTCCCGGGGAGCTCCCTGGCTCAGCCCAGCCACCTGGCACTATGCTAGCCTGACCCCACAGCCTTCTCTGGGGAAAGCTGGCGGAGATTGAGTTGGGGTGGAGTGGGGTCATGCAGCCTGGGAGCAGGGTTGCTGAGACATAAGGGGTATCATCTTCCCATCCTGGCTAGGAGGATTGTCCTGCCAAGCCCCAGATGTCTACAACAAGCCCTGCTGAGCCCCCAGTTCCATTCCAGGTGGGGGAGTTTAGATGGGCCCAAGCTTCCCTCCCTTCCCCCCAAGTCCTGTATGGTCCTGTTGCAGCCTAAGAGGGAGGGGGGTGGTGTGTACCAAGTCAGTGAGCTTAGGTGACTGGCTCCAGGCCAGCTGTTTGCAAAGAGCCCTACCAAATTGGACTTCAGTCCCTAACCCCATCCCCATCCCTCCAAGCCATGGGTGGAGGGCTGCTTATTGAGTTTTGGCAAGCCATTGAAGGCTGCATGACAGGCAGCCCAGGGCAGATAAATATTAATTTTCTAAATTTTTTAGGGGTCCTGCAGGCCAGATAGAATGGCCTGGTGGGCTGCATCCAGCCCACGGGCCACGTTTTGCCCACCTCTGCTCCAAGCCTTGCTCAGGCCTGCCTGTGCCTTTAAGCTGGACACGAAGTGTGGGGAAATTTCAATTAAGCTCAGTTTACTTGAGGTCAGTTGAAATCTTACCACACCTACCTGACCCTTTTCCCTTGTTCTCTCTTAGCCAGGCAGGTAGTGGGGATAGAGTCGGGGGACAGCTTCCCTCAACCCCCCTCCAAGTCTTGACCCAAGTAAAGAAGACTATAGGAAGCTTGACAGGGTGGGCCCAGAGAGTCATGCTTCCCTGGCACCAGAGATAAGCCCCAGCAGCAGGGAACAGAGCTGCTGCTGTAGGGAGAAAACATGGAATATGGGGAGGCATGCTTCCCCGGGCCCTAGTCTCACTGCATTTACATCCTGGCAGCTCCGCCCCCAGGGCAGAACTGCCAGGTGGGAGACTAGTGCAGGTTTGGAAGGTGGAAAGGGCTAAAGACGCTGGGAACTGTGCTTCCTGAGACGCTGGAAGACTACAAATTGATAGCTTTATCTCTGTGGAGCAGCTCCTTTGACGAGAGCCAATCGTCTTGGTGTGCTGTGACCAGTGGGGTCCCACAAGGCTCTGTCCTAGGGCCTATACTATTTAACATCTTCATCAACTATGTGGACATTGGTCAGAAGTGGACTGGCCAAGTTTGCCGACGACACCAAACTCTGGGGTAAAGCATCCACACCTGAGGAGAGGAGGTTGATCCAGGCGGATCTGGACAGACTCATGAAATGGGCAGACGAGAACCTGATGGTGTTCAACACTGAAAAATGCAAGGTTCTCCACCTTGGGAGGAAAAACCTGCACCATGGTTATAGGCTTGGTAGTGCTGCGTTGGCTAGCACTACAGATGAAAGGGACTTGGGGGTCACGGTTGACCACAAGATGAACATGAGCCTTCAGCGTGATGCTACAGCTAGTAAAGCGAGCAAAACGCTGGCTTGCATCCATAGATACTAATCAAGCAGATCCCGAGACATCATTCTCCCATTGTACTCAGCCTTGGTGAGGCCACAGCTGCAGTACTGCATCCAGTTTTGGGCTCTGCAATTCAAAAAGGATGTGGAGAAGCTTGAGAGAGTCCAGAGGAGAGCCACGCGCATGATCAGAGGTCAGGAAAACAGACCTTACGATAAGAGACTGAGAGCAATGGGGCTATTCAGCCTGGAAAAGCACAGGCTCAGGGGTGATCTGGTGGCCACCTATAAGTTTATCAGGGGTGTTCACCAGGATCTGGGGGAATGTCTGTTCACCAGAGCACCCCAAGGAATGACAAGATCGAACGGTCACAAACTCCACTGTGACCGGTTCAGGCTGGACATAAGAAAGAACTTCTTCACTATCCAAGCCCCCAAGGTTTGGAACAGACTGCCACCTGAGGCGGTTCAAGCACCCACTTTGAATGCCTTCAAAACACATTTGGATGCTTATCTTGCTGGGATCCTGGGATCCCTGCTGACTTCCTGCCCCTGGGGCAGGGTGGGGCTGGACTCCATGATGCTCTGGGGTCCCTTCCAGCCCAAATGTCTATGAAATCTTTGAAACAACACCTTATCTTGATCTGGGTAGAATAGCTCAAAGATAACCCTCATCTCAACTGGTTACATTTAAACGCTTATAGAATAAGTTAACACCCTTTCATGCATAAGTATTCCCATTTTAAGTGCCTTTAGAATAGTTTAAAGGTAACCTTTAAACCCACCCAAAAAGAAGTAGCTAAGACTGTGGCTTTCAGCCAGGATGCCACAAGAAGTTGCCCAGGGTGCTGCGAAGCTGGCACTGCTGGTGCCACCACTGCAGAGTGAAACTGCCTGGCATACCTTGGTTTTCAGGAAGCACACTGGGATCAGGAAGAGCTGTAACAGAAGTGGTGTACCTGCCCCTACAATGTAATGCATGAAGTTGCACCCTTCTGGTGCAGCTGTGTCTTAGCTCAGCTCCAAAGTGCTTCCTGAAAACAGGTGCAGGGGAGAGTTTCATTTGCCCCAGGCACCTGTTTCCAGGAGACACTGTGCAAGATCTAACCAGGCAGGGTTGTGACAAAAGCACATGGTCCTGCCACAACTGCTTCCCAATCTGGCTCTCCAAGGAGCGCACAGTACCGTTCCACCTGGCCAGGGCAAGGGTGGCAGTGACAGCACTGTAACAGCCTGGTGGCCTGCCCCCTTCCCCCACTCTGGTCTTGTGTGTCCTTTTGTCCACCTCCTTCCCCTCTCGCCTCCCCAGTGCTCCCCAAAAGCTGTGAGCACAGCCCAGCACCTGGTCCTCGGACTGTCTCTTATGTTCCCAGGATTCAATATTAATAACATGAATTATTAATAGATGGATGCCTGACATTCATAACACAGCATTATTTTTTTTAAATGGGTTCTGCCAAATTTGGACAGGTTTTGGAGGGCTGTCTGGAGCCTAAAAAGGTTGAGAACCACTGGGCTAGGAGCCTTGCTGCACGGGACACAGTGCACTTGTTTTATTTAGATCCCAGTCAGCATCACCATGTTGTGAGCAGTCCGAGGTAATGCTTACTGCTGTCCCCTAATCTGGGCCTGTGCTGCCGGCAACGGGAGGAGGAAAACACGCGGAGCTGACCCCAGGAGAGGCTGCTGCTCCTGTCCCAGGACCTGGGACGGTTTGAGAGCAGTGCTGGGGCCAGGCTGAGGCCTGGAAACCCCTGACCGGGGGCGGGAGGCCCGCGCGGGCGCCCAGCGGCAGCACAAGGCCCCTGCCCGGACGCGACACCCCTGGGGCTCTCACGTGGCAGCCCCACACTAAGCGCTCAGCTGACACCGCCGCACTGGACGGGAGGGGCAACGGAACGGAGCGGAGCGCGCTGATTGGCCTCATCCCAGGCCTGACTCATCCCTGCTCCCCCCGTGAGGGGGTGTCACGTGAAGACCCTGCTGTCCCCGCCTCCCTCCTCGCCCTGATTGGCTGTCCGGGCCCGCTTGGCCTACAGCTCATTGGTGGCCATCCCCGTCAGCGTTCGCCGCGCCCGTGCCCGGCAGGCATTTCCGGGCGGGCCGGGGACGCAGCCTGGGACCGGAAGTGGGTTCTGCTCGCGCGCCGTCCGTTGCCTCCTGCTTGCGTCCTGCTTCGCCGCCATGGCCGAGTTCGACCTGTTCAGCGCGCCGCTTGCCCCGCAGCCGCCCGTCCCCGGCCTGGGGGGCGACGGCTCCGGCCTAGGCAACGGGCCGCTGGGTGCCGCCGAGGAGGACCCGGCCGCCGCCTTCCTGGCGCAGCAGGAGAACGAGATCGCGGGCATCGAGAACGACGAGGGCTACAGCATCCTGGAGAACGGCGACGTGCCCGCTGGCCTGCAAGGTCCCGAGGGACCCGGCCCCGGTACGCCCGGCTGGGAGGGTAGGGGGGAGGCCTGGGGAAGCGGGGCGCGCCCCCACCCTGCCCGGGCGCCGGATTCCTGAGTGCTGCTGCCGCCGCCTCGCCGGCCCTTGCTTGGTACGAACATGTCTTCGCTCGCTTCTCGCAGGAACCGTTGCCCTTGTTCTGACCTGGGAGCCAAGCACTGCCGCTTGGGACCCCTCTCTGCCTCCGGTCTCCTGCCTTGTTCTGTTCCAGGCCTTGTCTTGGTGCCAGGTGACTGTTTGCATCCAAGCAGGCCCAAGCTCAATCTTGTAGGATGAAAGATGGGTATGTGGGGGTGCAGTTGTCCTTTCATTAAGTCTTTCTTTTTTCCTTAAAGCTGGAGTTCTAGAGCAATAATACCCTGTTCTGAGACTTTTTGATTCTGGCCTTGCCTCCTTCAGAGTTGAGTAACTAACTGAAATAATTTTGTAAAACTTCTCTAAGTTGTAGGACTTGCAAGACTGCTCCTGTTGAAAGCCCTGTGGAGCATGTCTAAAGCTGGTGGCTTCACTCTTAGGGCTAAACCAAAGCTGAGCCCCACAAAGTGGCACCAAATTGTTTCCTGTTGTATCTAGGCTCACTGGAGGTGAGACTGAAGAATGTGGTGGGGATATTTCATTAAAATATGTTGGCAGTTGGGCTAATATTTTTTTTTTTATGGAGACTTTTTAGTCACTGTCTTTAGTGAACTTCATCTTTCTCTTCTCCCTCCCCCCCCAACTTTGCCAAACACATTCTGTTCTTCCTTAAGGCAGGTGCTAAGAAAAGAGATTTAGCCTGTCATTGTCTAGAACTTGACCTATAATAAACGTAGCATTAATGATGTGAAGTTTTAGTGTTGTTGGTTGTAACTGTATTGGCCTAAGGACATAGGCAGGCAAGGTTCTTTAGTTGTGGTAACTTCTCCCCCCCGCCCCCCCGCAAACTATTTAGTTTGACTAATTAAAAAATACTTTGAAAACTCTTAAGCACAAACACCCAATAACACTGTATGTATGCTTATAGCTTCTCTACATGAGGGATATTCCTCTGACTTAGTCCTGTCAATCTGAAACATGTACATGTTCCAAATGGTTCATTTTGATCCTGGCTAACTAAGCCTGTCAGCTTGGTCTTCCTCACCTCCTCCCTAGCATTCTAGAGAACTTGTTTCCATAACTAAGTTTTGAATAGCTTCTGTCTTTCCGAACACCTTGTTTTGAGGTGTAGATGGAAATATATGCGGAAGAAATTGGATATCATGCAAGTTGGAAGGAAAGATCAATCTTCTATTGAAAAAAGATTGCAAACAGGAGTTGTGGTCCCTAAACTGAAGTCTTGCAGAATGCTGCAAGGGTGAAGAGGTAGATGGCAACAATGTAAAGCTGCCAGATCTAAAATTCAGTGGTGATTGTCTTGTCCTCAAAGACTGCTTTTCCAGTAATCCTGAGGTAGTCCTTCAGTCGCAAAGCTCATAGCTAGGTATGGAGTCACTAGTCCAGAATATTCCTTGCATAATTAGAGAGATGTCTTATGGGAGAGTAACTTCCTTAGTTTTGTTTTTCTGATAAGGTATCAGGTCCACTCATCCTGTACTGATACCAGTTACTGCCTGGCTTCATAAAGAGAAGCAGGAAAGACCAGCGGAGGCTGACTGAATTGAACTTTTTAAAAACAAGCTCTAGGTGTGGTGTGTGTGTGTTTGGTTGTGGCTTTTTTTGTGTAGTGATTTTTTTTTTTTTTAATAATAATAATAAAGCCTGGGGGGGGGGGGGAGAGATGCCCCAGTATGTCACCTGTGATGTGTGGTGTTTTTTTGTTTGTTTGTTTTTCAGTGGGACAGTTATGAAACTGCTCGTAATCAGCCCTTGCTCTGTAGTGTGGCTGCCTAACTATGGATCCTTACCTAATTCTAAACTTTCCAAAACTAATTTGGCTTGCTATCCAAAGCTAGTTCCCATTGTTTTGCATGGTGTTCATAGAGTCTTAATTGGTACATCACTTGGATACAGTAAATGTCTTATGGTCACCTTAGTTGCTCTTCAGAATTTAAATGGCATACATGCATGTCTTAGCTTCATGTATGGTAATCTCCTTGACTGTAAATTTCCACCTGAGCTTTTCACTTTAATATTTATATATACATCAGCAACCTGTTCTAATACATAATGCAGTTTTGTAAGACCTTTGTGTTTATCAGGGCTTTCCTCTTAAAATAATCCTGTTGTGTTTCAGAAAAGCACAGACTTCCAGTGGATGGTTCCAATTAGTTGTGATGTCTGTGTCTTTTTTAAAGCAGTGTGGTCATCGTCTTCTCTTCCCCAAAGAGGTGTGGGGGGAAGCTCATAATCTAGTTCTAGGATGAAACTTTATAAAATGTTGGAGTTTAAATTTTGGTTTCAATGCATTTATTAAGTAGCTTGTATTTAACATGACAAAGCTAGCTAACTAAATGCAGGCAGATAGCATCCTGAACTCTGTTTACCTCCCAAGTCATGAAGCTCTGCATCAAGGGATTTAAGGATTTACTTTTTTTAAAACCTTAACCTTTTTGAGCTGCCTCATACATAAATAGTGCTACATTGCATGAATTCTTGTATACCAAAGCAGGATGATATGTCTTTAAATAGCTATTTTAAAGAAACCTATTTCTCTAAATTTTCCTTGCATGTGCCCAACATGGGTTACCAGTTTATGTAGTATAGTAAAGAGTGGCTGCTGACTTGGGTAAGATTATGTTGTTTACAAAGGTATTCTTCCATGTATAGTTTCCAGCAAGTGTGCAATTTGCATGGGCCTTTAAGGACTCTACTACTCCCAAGTTGAAGATGGAGCATCACAACTGTCTTTTTCTCAAAGATTTCTAAAGGATTTTGCATCCTATGCCAGATAAAACAGTACCAATCTTCTGATGATGATGATTATTTATCCCAATTTGTCAGTTACTTGATAGTAACAGCATGCAGCTTGATATTCCTGTTTACACTATAATTATATTAAACTTTCTAAATGTCTTTATAAAAGTAGATGTACCCATTACAATTAACTGTCCTGCAGTTGCCTAATACTTGATTAAATATAGGTATTAATGTCCACTAGATAATCTGCAAGGTAGGAAATTGGCTTAATAATGTAATCTTTCACAAATGGGATGTTTAACAGTAGGAAGCTGCTGCTTGCAAACTGAAGTAGAGATGAACAAGCTCTGTATGGAAGGCAGGGTAGATTGCACTTTACAAGAAAACTATTTCCAAAGCTGCAGTTTAATGTTCCTATATGTTTAAGTAGCCTTTGCTTTGACTTTCAAAAGATGATAAAATAATGCTGTGCAAGGTCTGACCTGCAGAATGCTAGCTTTACAATTAGAGTAGCCGTACAACATGACTACAGATGGTCATGGATGCGTTCAGTTTTAAGCTCCTAAAGGAACTGCTGTTCTGCAGTGCCAAGCTTCATGTTCAGATGAAATGTACCTCAGATGGGGAAATCCAAGACTTGGTCAAAAACAAAATCCCCCACAAACTTCAGATACAAGTGGGCTTACAGCATCCCTCTAAATCATGCATGAGAGACTTGTATTGCATAACACTGCTCTGAGCAGTGTTTTCAATTCTGGCATCAGTTGCATCTGACCTGCAGCTGTAACTTTGTGTTTTTTGTTGGCTTGTCCTTTTCCGAAGACTTAACATGAAACTTGCTGATTCCTCACAAGCTGCTCTCCAATTCCAAGACTTGCTACTGAAGTTTAACTTAATTTATTTCATCTTGCACAATGCTAACTTTGCATTTCTGTTGCGCACACTAGAAGAATGCTGACTGGGCCTTTTCCGTATTGTCATGTCAAGCCTGGTATACGTCAGATGGTGGGGTGGGGGGTGCTTAATAAAGCTTGTGTGCTTCCCTCGGAATTACTTGGAATTACTTGCTTTTCATGCTTATTATTTTGGTATTTAATAAGTGATACCCTATTTCTTGAGTGATATTCCAACTGCATAGGACAAGCTTTTGAATGGTCAGACCTGGTAAAGAATGTCTTGGATTTAAAAGCTTGTCTAACTCTATCCCAGCTATGCAGTTGTCTCGGTCACCCTAAGAAATCCTTGCCTCTTGCATAATTCCTAGACCCTCAAAGCCACATCATTCTAATGCTACTATAATAGCATATGCATGTTCTTGTGGGCTTCTCTTCCAACTAATAGACTTATGGCTTTCTACTTAAACTTAATACTTGCTTCTCCATGATGTGTTTTAACTTGGACTTGTGTGCCTGACCTTACTCTGATTTTTTTAAATGCATAGTAACATTAGGATGTTTTAAGAGGAAGATGGTGTACTTGCTTAAGTAGAAAGCCAAAGCCCTGCAAAACAGGGTATACTTGCCTACCCATACTTATTGTGAACAATACTTGTGAAGGAACTGCCTAAGCTCAAGCTTTTGCCACTTCATTAAGCCTCCTCACTGCATATTTCTTGGTGTGCATAAATAATACCTGTAATAACAGCCTTGCCACCCATTTCCCCCCCCCACCCCCAAATTTATGCATTAGTAAGAAACTGGGCTAAAAAGTTCATGTGCTCTTAAGTGGTTTATGTACTCTCTTGATATTACATTTTAAGTAACTTTGCCAAAAGATTGGGACTAGCAGTTTTGTATAGCTAAGCATATTTACTTGGCTAAGATCCAAAGAGTGGAGGACCCCACTCAAATCCCTATTATGTAAGATAACAAGCTAACCTGCTGTCTGCATCTCTAAAATACTACATCTCCTTCACTTCCTCTTCTTATGTAGGTTGTCTTAGTAGGTGGTTAAAATACCTGAACATGAGCTTTCGAAAGCCTTGCAGAGGTCCTACAGTTGCCCATGCAGAAAGCTGTAACTGTTGGATAGTAGGACCTCACCAAAATAGACTTAAAAATTACAGTGATTTTAAAATAAGATTTTGGGGGGGGAACTCTTGTTGGAAATGAGTGAGCAAGCAAACTATACCTAGTAGATGTAGCCAATATTAGTATGTAACAAAGGGAAATGGCTCTTGTTCACAGTGTTCATAATACTGAAATGTTAATAATAACAGCATGTAGTAGTAAACTTGTTCTGTATGGTAGTCTGCACATGGGTATATGGACAGCAGGGCTTTTAGTTTGACTTCATCATCATCATTTTCTCTTCTCAGTCCCCCCACACCTTCCCAAAACAAAACGTAGGTAAAACTGTCTAAAGTGGACTTATCATACAAAACAGAATGGTGGTATTTAAAACATAGTAGTGAATGCTTGTTGTGCTTTTTACTCTATTCTTGTTTACTGTAGTTCTGGGGTTTTTTTGTCCTTTCTCTTCCCCTGCCCCTTGGCCTTGGCCTGCTTTCCTGGGTGCTTAACACCCTTTCCTTTCCTTTCCCCCCAGCTTTATACTCTAATCTGTTAAGTATGCTCAGAAAACTTTTTTAGGGCCCTTAACACCATCTCTCTTGGCTATGACTCTTCATGCTCAGAGAGGCTTGGAGTGTGCTTTCAGGCCTTGCTATTAATACTGAGTTCTGTTGTTCTTCCTGTGTAATGTAGACCTGTTTGAGTGGTTCTAGCACTTCTGTGAGGCAGGGAATAGTTTATCTTGAGAACTTACCAAAATAACATTTGGCCATGGTATTTGGGCATTAGTATTGTCTTTGGAAGACTTAAGATTGATGTTTATATCCTCCTATACTTCTTCCATACACTAAGAATGGCTTTATTCTTAGTGCATGGAAAAAGTACAGGCAGAAATACAATATTCCTAAAGAGGTGCTTAGAGCCCTGTATTTCTGGGGCAAAGGATTTCTGCTGTATAACCAGTCTTGTACTAGACCTATTGCTGCTGTGAAACAGGCAGTCATTCTAGACCTCCAATACTAAATTATGCAAACACTTACACTAAAACACTTGAAATAGAAGCAGTACTGAAACCTGAGCACTATTTTAATTATTTTGTAGTGGCTTGTCACCAGATATTTGCACTATGCACAAGGAAGGAAACAGTGGTACATGAAGATGAGATAGGTGGGGGGGGTAAGAGTCAGTGTATTGAGACAGGGTTGGTTGCAGAACAGGTGGTACATCTTGCCAAACTACCATCTTTTATTTCTGCCTTCATACTGTATAATTCTAAAAGCCAACAGTTTTGGTACTGTTTACTACTACTGAATACAGAAGAGACGCAATCTTGTTGTGGAAGATGTTGCTCTATTTATCCATCTTACTGGGAACACTGTCTACACCTTTTTTGGCAGCCCTAACCTCTGCACTTAACTTAGTACTTTACCTCAGTATAAGATGTGCATCTGTGAACAATTCTTGGCTTTCTGTATGTTGCATCCAAATGTGCTTACAGTATTGGTGTCTTCTGATTTTAGTCTGCAAAAGTGACACAACATTGCTTGTGAAGCCAAGCATTCTGGAGCTGAAGAAAGTGTATGGGGATGGTGGGGTGGATGGAGCATCCCACAGGAGTGTGAGGGGACCCTGGGTGCCCCCCAGACCCAGGGGCCTGCCTGCCCTCATACAGGGAAGGTAAAGAGGGCCTCTTGCATAGTGATAGAAGTTGGCAATGATCTTTACTAGTTACCTATTCTACTCCTTTGGACTCCTGGGTCACATCCAGACAAGCATAGACATCTGGTTCCCTGGGGATGAGGAGGGGTAGTAGTAGCACACCTGCTGCTGCTGCTCTTCCCTGGGGAACACCTGTGCCATGTGCTTTGATCTATTTGAATTGAAAAGGCAATGGGCCTAGCCCACTAAAAATTGGGGGCCACCACTGGTTGGGTGGGCCTTGTGCTTGGATGTGTCAGGTTACCCCAGGTGGGGTAGGGGAGGCTGGGGCTAGTAACTGTGCATGCTGCAGTGCTCCTGCTGTGGCTGCTGGCTAGGCTCCCAGCTCCACGGCTCTCACCAGCCAGGCTCCAGCTTTGAGTGGTGTGTGCTGCCACCATGTGCTCTCACTTTCTTTCTGTACAGGTTTTTAGACCCCAGGATCTCTGAGCCTAGCACATGCCCAGAAGAAGCATTACTTTATGTTGGGCCAGCCAAAATCAAAATCTGTATAGATCGAGCACTTTACAATGGCTTTTTTTCCTGCCTCTTATTTTATTTAATAGCTGATTGAATCATTTTTGGATAAAAGCACTCTGAAGCATGGTCTATACAGGTGCTGTGGAGCTGGATCTAACTAACGTGCTGCCTCATCTGGTAAAGCCCTGGGGAGGAGTAGGGTCAGCAGATAGGGATGCTAGATGTCCAACTTCTCCCAGGACAAAGCCTTGCGCATCTGTTTTTCAGCTGTATGCTATCTGCGGTTGTGGGGGGTTGGGTGTTTTGGTCATTTTCCTCTTCTCCCCCACCCCATATTCAAGCTGCAGAGCTGCGCTGTTTTGAGGTAGGTCCTAGGGGCTTATAAATTCACTTTATTAGCAAGTGACACGGCATGTACTGGATACCAGAGCTGTGAGAAGCTTTGGTCACTGATTCTATTCGGAGGAGACTCAGCCTGATTTTTGTGTGGCCGGATCACTGAATAGAATTGGGAGTCCCATTAATCTCTCCAAATCTGTTCAGAGGATCAGTGATTTGGCAGCTAACACAGCTTTGTGTGTGGTGTGTGTTTTCGTGTGGTTTTTGTGTCCCTCAAGGTACCAGGCACAGCTTGTGAACACTGAGGTGGTGGGGTGGATGGAGTATCCTACGGGAGTGCAGGGGGGGTCCCCCACATGCTCAGTGGTAGACCTGGAAGTGGATCAGAAATACTTCTGGGTCTTCCATGCAGTGTGTAGGGGACCCCCCCTTACCCTCTGGCTTGGTGACTGGTGCCTCCTGGGTCTAAGGGGCACCTGAGGTCCCCCCCACACTCCTGTGTAATGCTCCATCTGCCCCACCATCTCAGCACACAGGGTGCATAGACGTGGCTTTATATGTCTCTTCTTTGGCTAAATTGCCGAGTCTTCTCCGAATCTTCTGATTCAGCTGAACTGGGATAGCAATCCGAATCAGCAAATGGAATCACTGTCCTTCAAATCAGTCCGAATCCAAATTGAATACTGCCTGCTTTGCACACCCCAATGGATCCAGGGCCATAAACCAAACTTTCATAATGGGTTTTCTGTCAACTACTTGGGTTCTGTAGTTGTGGCTGGATTGTTGTTGTTGTTGTGTGTGGTTTGTTCGTGTTTTTTTTTTTTTTTGTTTTGTTTTGTTTTTTAAACAACTCACTCATGCAGAATGGCAGCTCTACTTCCATCCTGCAGGGATTCCTTCAAGCACCAGTTCAGTTTTGCATGGCCACATCTCTCTTAAATGTTCTGAGTAAAAGAATGCGAGGCTCCAAGAGCATCTGTGCCACATCATGGCAGATAATGCTGAAGGAGCTACTTTACCTGCAACTATGTAGATGGATCATGTGCTGTCAGCAGCTCATGATTCTAGATGTAAAGCTTGAGACTCTGCACTTGTAGGTAGAGGTGTATGGCTAAAGACTCTTGGCTGATGGCCAATTTGGTATCTGCCAGTATGCCTGTAAGTAATCTGATAAGTGATTTACAGGGACATAGCTGGGCAGTGTGGAGAGTAGTGCCCTGCAGATCAGTGGTGTATTCAGACCCCTGCAGTGAGGGTGAGAATAGGACTGGGGGCGCTACCCAGCCAGGGCAGTGAATGGCACCACTGGGCCAGGAGCAGAAGGGAACTGCAGGCGGCTTGTCCAGGGGATCAGTGTCTCAATGCTTTAAAAATGGTGGTGGGGGTGCTTGAACTAAATCTTGCCAAATGAGCTTGAGTTCAAGTGCTGCTGCCACAACTTTTTTAGCACAGGGATGCTTTTAAGGGTTGAGGTGGACTGCAGGCTTGGGGCTTTACCCTACTGCCTTTGCCCCAGGAGCTGCATGCTGACTGTACATCCCCTGCCTGCCTGGTAGTGATGGGAGCAGCAAGTTGTTCCTCCCAGCGTCAGGCAGGCAGTGGACATGCAGTTGGCATGCAGCTCCCAGGGCAAAGGCAGCAGCAGAGCAGAGATCCCACAGCAGGCAGCCCACCTCTGCCCCATGCACTAATGCCAGGGGGGCACATGTCTTCCCAGGGGGTGTGCATGCAGCAGCCCACTCCCCAGAAGAGTTGCCTGTGGCTCTGTTCCACTCCCTACCCTGGCCCTGGGTCCCATTCACCACCCTGGCTGGGTGCCCCTGCCCCACTTCCTTTCTCACTCTGGGGTCCTCAATCTACCTTTCTCTCTTCTCTTCCCCCCCCCCCCCCCCCACCCACCTGCAGGGCACTGTGCTCCATGCTGTCCAGCTGCATTCTTGGTCATGTGCATGCTGTGGCTGCACACATGCATGGGGCATCTGGGGTCCCCAGCCAGAAGGTGTATTATAGTTATCAGCTCCACTGGCCAAAAAACCCAATAGCCAGTAATAATTTCCTCTTATTGGTGTCAGACTGATGTATTGGTGCACCTCTGCCTAGAGGGCCTTTCTCTAGGACTGCTTCCAAATATAGAGACATAAGCAGAAGTTATCAGATGGTTCTTTAAGACTGTAAAACTCTGAAAGTAGCTTGCCTGTATACGTTTCAACAATCATGAGCAACAAAGCTGTTTTTAAACGGGGAAAGACCGGTCAAGGTCAGTGTGCATTCATTAGACCCCAGTAAGATATCTGGGACAATATGAACTGCAGAGGTAGTTGGGCTAAGGTTCAGTTTTGAATGTTAAGACAATCTCTTAGGCTGGTTTGAGGGTGGGGAATGCTGTTAAGTATACTGAATTCAGGTACAAAGAATGAGGCCTGGCCATGCGAGGCTTTTGTTTTGGCAAAACTCATTCTATGCTCTGTGGTTGAGACTTTTTTTTTTTTTGGACCTGGAAACTTGCAGGTATAATGGCAGAGCTTGTCCACTTAGGATAATAAGTGAGAGGTAGAACTTGTTTCCACTTCTGTTATCAAATTTTGAGATCTGTCTAACCCCAAAAGGGAGTTGTTCAGTTTCAGAAAGTTAGTAAAAGGATTGGAGCTGAAATGAGTTAACAGCCTGGTGTAGTAAGATGGGTGTATGATGATCGCATGGCATGCTGTTAGGCTTAGCACGATTCTGTTTGTATCAGCAAACAGTGAGAAACATCACTTTTGCCTCTTGGATGACAAAAATATTTATATTGTTTAATTACCAAAACTTATAGAAAGGGGATGTAGGAAAAATGATGGCTGATGGAATGTGTGGTAGTAACTGGGGGAACAGTCCTACAGAACTGTGTCTAACCAGGGGAGTTAAACTGCACAACCCTGAAAACTTTAAATCAATGTGAACAAATGCTTAAACAAACTAATATTCATTGTAAATCAAATTCTGCCAAGTGTATGCATAATGCTAGAACTCCACCTCACAGAGTAAGGCAGTGAGTGCCAACCTCTTTGGCAGATGTACCACAAATTAGCACTTTTTTTCCCCAAATGCCACTGCAGCTTCCTTCCTCTGCCCAGTCTGCTGTTCTGCTTTCTGGTGTTTTTTCTGCTTCCTGCCTAGTCTGCTGCTGTGCTGCTTGTCCCCTTCCTGGATCTTGTGTGCCCCAAACAGAAGTTGCCTGTATCACTTGTCACACTTGGACCCCTGGTCTAGAACTAAGGAGACTTTGGTCCTGGTGTGTCCATTTCCCAATAGTAGTTGGAGTCCCACTAGTTATAAACATAGTATGGTCAAATATGTATTTGTATCTAATTGCTTTACTCAAGACAGTATTAGCTCCATTTTAGCTATACTTCTGAGTTCTGTGTTTTACTGTCCCCTCTGTCCAACTCCCTACTGTTATACACAGTACCCTCTCCATCTTCTATTTATGTGAAGACACTGGGACAGTCATGACGTGGGCTAGTGCTGCCTAACCTAGCTACCAGCTTTTGCTTGAAATCTGGTATTAAAAGCAAAGGACAAAGCACTTGCTGGGAATCTTCTCCCTCTTGTGGCTAGCTGAGGAAAATGCACAAGTACCTGTGCTAACACAATGGCACATGACTTGCAGACCACAGAAAGCTTGCCAGGGCAGCTCTGTGGCCTACCATAATTCAACTTTATTTTAAACAGTTTTTTCATAAATTTTGCTCTGTAATGTTAAACTCCATTGTTTACCCTCTGGAGACCAAACTACAGCCCACTTGATTGGAACTATTTGCAAGCTTAGATGCAGAATCTAAGGGACAGTTAAAATTCTCTTTTAAATTTTATCATCACTCAGTCAGAAAAGAAACACAAGACCAATCTGCAGCCTGACTTTGCATGCAGCAGCTCCCTGCCCCCCCCCCTCAGGTGTGATGATTAACAGATACTCACTCATTCCAACAGCCATCTAGCTACCTAACAATTTAATTCCATCTTAATATAGACCCTCCCAAGCTTAGGAGTGGTTTAGGTAACAGCAAGTAGTCTGGAATTTGGGGAGTTACCCCCTTTTCTCCCCCCCCCACCTATATCCTATATTAGGTGACTTTCTAATAGTTGTTCTTAAACTTTTAACTTTGTTCATCTTTCTCCCCACCCCACTGAAACTTAATACTGAACTTGGCCTGTTCTCTTGTGGACTCGAAAGGTGTCAGTTTTGGATTGATAACCTTATTTCCTTCCCTTGGTGACAAATGGCATTCCATGATGGCTGTCCTATCTGTCCCTCCACTTTACTTATCTTTGACAAGGCTGTTGCTTTGTGTGTTTTATTACAAGTCACTGAAGAAACTACACCTACTATAAAACTATTCAGTACACTTGGTTTCACAAATCCTAAACTAAAGTTACAATATATTGCATCTTGGATTATCTAATTTTAAGGTCTTTCTTTACCTATAACTTTCTGTCGGGCCTGTGCCTTATTCAGTCTGATCTGGTTGAACTGGATGTGTTTAATTATGCTCTTTCCTTGGCTGACCAAGATGGCTATCATGCCTGCAAAGGCTCACTTTTTTTTTTTTTTGTGGTCACTCAAAGCAGGCTTTTGGGGCCTCCTGTCTTTAAAAAATGATCGGTGCTAGCAACAAATGACTTATCGCCTGTATGTACCAAGTATAAACGCACCATCTAACATGATTCAGGTTGCATCAAAAGATAAGAACCATCAGGTTGTTACAGCTCTTCTGTTTTGGTCTCTAATATTATTATTATTATTATTTTTTTTTTTTTTTAAAAGCACTTATTTGGGCCAAACTAGGTGCTGGTGACCTTGACCAACAAGCTTCTCTCTTTATTTTTATTTTTTTACCACTTCATGCTGCTGATTTACAGCTAAAATGCAGGCATATATGGTCATAACTAAAGCTTAAGCTAGGTCCAGAGTCTGCCCTTGTTATGTTCTCAGCCAGTAACCACATCTGAGACCTGCAGTAGCAGTTAATTGTTGTAGTTGACTTGGACTCTTTAACCAAGCCATCTGACCTGCTATCACTATCTTGCAGATGCAGTTGAGGGAGTGTTGAATGGTGAACTCTACCAGGTAAGCTGAAAAAAACAATTTCACCAAACAGAACGTATTACAAGATGTCATCTCCTAGAGGTGTTACTTCTCAATAGTAGGGCTCTTCATAGCTTAAAGCTCTTATGAGCTTCCTGTTGCTTGCATTCATTAGAAATACAACTAGTAATGGTGTGATGATCTTTTCAAAGTTTCTATAGCTGCTTCAGGTATACTTTTGTTCTAACTAAAGCATGAAATGCTTATAGCAGCAGTCTGTTAACACCAGAATTTAATTGGAATGTGCCATGCCTTAGGATGGCAGCCAGGAGCCAAAGCTCCACAACTTATTAACAAAGTGCTGATGTTGGAGTACAAAAAGAATGGTAATAAACCAGAACAGTAACTCTTACTGTGCCAAGATACTGTAGAATTCTATGAAGTATAAATGTTGCCTTCACTGGATTGTGTCCTAACACTGAACTGATCATTGCAGAAGTCCCTCTCTGCTTGTCTGCATTACGTCTTTTTAATATGTTAAGTTGGCTTCTGAGTGTTTTTTGTGGGGGGTTTCCAAAAGTAACTTCAGTAAAAGGTTTGGGTAGAGGGCTGGCCTGCCTGCCAGGTAGTCCATTTGACTGCAGTGATCTAGAACTGAGAACCATCCACTTAATTTTAAAAGAGCACTTCATTTGCAACTGGATGTTGACATTTTTTTAGTGGCTGCCTCAGCAAAAGGCTCTCCATATGGTGGGGGGAATAGATAATATCTGGCAACTTGCTGGATGGGGAGGCAGGAGCAGGTTCTTCATCTGACACGGGAAAGATACATGAGTATTTACTAGTTCTAATCCAGGTGTTCTGTCTCTTGGAATGATGAAATGACTGTTTTGATTTTGTCATGTGCAATAGCAGGGGTTCAGAGGATGAATGTTTTATAGTGCTTTGAACACCTTGCTTTTCTCTCTCAGATGAAGAATGCTCTTCTGCTCATGCCCATGTTCCTCCCCCAAGCCCCTGTTTTTATTTGAACCTTCTATTTGGTTTAACTGACCACATGTTGCCATCTCCTGGCAGTAGATCAGTGATACTTCCTCTAATGCCGAAGGCTTCAGTACCAGTTGCCCATCACCCAAATCTAGCTTGTGTTGGTAGATCTGGAGGTGCTGGTGCACTTGTGACTTCAAACAACTAGGAAGGTCTTTGACTTTTGTCTGGTTTTTTTTTTTTGTTTTTTTTTTTTTTTTAGGTATGGCTCTGTAATACTTAGAGCCTGCTTTTAACTGACTAGATAATTCCTTTCCTCTGTTTTTAAGGAGAGCAATGGTCCAACAGATTGCTATGCTGCCATATCACAAGTAGATCGACTGCAGTCAGAACCAGAGAGCATCCGTAAATGGAGGGAGGAACAAAAAGAACGTCTAGAGCAGCTTGGTAAGGGAAAACAATATTTTCCTTCTATAGCTTGTTGTGAAATTTTGAGTCCACACTAAGATGTCAGACTCAGAAGTATGATTTGCATGTGACACCCTGCAACTCAAATTCTGGGTCCAAGTTCTGTCCTCCCAAGCATTCTGCCAAGCCACCTAGTTCTTGAAGTTAGAGTAGAGAATCTACTAAAGAAGGAATTTGCTCTCTCCTTCCCTTCCCCCTCACCTGTCCTGCAGCACTCCATAACTCTTAAGTAATTTCTCTAGCTGTACAGATTAAGTACAAGTTTAATTATCAAATCTAAGGACTTCTATATTGTGTGAAGTTGTTGGTTTTTTTGTTTTGTTTTGTTTTCTTTTTTTTTTTAAAAGACTTGGGTATAGAGTGTCTCTTGTCTGCCATGACCTCTTCAGACAGATGGGAATGAGGTGAAGCCCAGATCTCACTTGATTTTGAGCTTTTTTGATAGGTTTGGGATGAATTGCAGCACTACTTCTGAGTCTTGAGCAGATTAAAGACCCTTCCTCTAAACATAGATCATGGCAACCTTTCATATGAGGGACAGAGGCTGCTGATCTTCTGTTTTTCTTTCAGGCTTTCTTATTGCTGGACCAATTCTTTAAAGCCCTCCAAAGTGATCCATCTGATCATAACTGGTATTAAGAATAAGTATAATAGAAACCAGTGCAGAACTCTCCTATTGGCAAGATGTGGTATGCATGGATCAGTTGGCCATTAATAGCTATTAGGAAAAAAGGACAACTTTCTATTTGGACTAGCTTTTACTAGAACACCTGAAATAATCTGTTACTAAAAGACTCCAGTATTAGATTTAAGGTCACTGTAACAGTGTCAGCAGCCTAACTGGCTAAATGGGTTTAGAAGCAATTCCATCAGTGTTTGTCTTTAAATATAGGTGTATATAAAAGCCTTAAAAGCACCCCAGCTTCCTGCACAAGGGCGGGGGCGGAGGGACTTGATTCTTTTATGAAATCAGTACTGTAGTAGCTCCTGCCTACAAGGATGACCAAGGAAAAAAAAGTTTGAAACCTTTTTATGCATGTCACTGTTCCATCTGTGTGTACTAGCTTGAGCAGCTTTGGCCAACTTGGTTTACCTTTGTGGCCTAAGCTACATCTGTGTGAGTGCCAGGACCCCACAGTAAAGCCAGGTGGCCAAAACTATAGGAAGCTGAAAGTGTAGCGTATAGCAGCACAAGTTTACCAGAATGGAGTACACAAGTGCATGACAGTCTCTTGCACCTTGCCACGCATTTGGGTGCTTGAGGGGCTACCTGAACAGATAGCAACACCACCAGCACTACATGCCAGGAGGCGATCTGCCTTTTTGCCAAAGGATCCAGTATGTTAAAAGAACAGGTTAACTTAAAAGCCAGAACACCACCTCCAAATTGTCTTGCATCTTACCAGCTCATTCTGTTTCTCTAATCTCCATTTTAGAGGTACTACTATCAGAAGTGGTTGAAGGTAGAAATGAAGCAGCTTGTCTTACTGTGGTCACTTTTTTTCTTCTTTTTAAGGGTCATGAATGATTTGGCATCTGTCACAAATCTAAGTAATTTAAATGAATTGGGGTTTTCATGGCACTATTGCTGTGCATGAAACATGGTGGAATAGATTCTCATTAGACTGAATGGATTACTTGGCCTTTTTTGGTTAAGGCATACAGCCATAAAGGTCTAAAGCCTGCAAACAACTAAAGTCTAAAATCAAAGATGAGACTGGAAGTGCTTTTTTTTTTTTTTTTGTCTCTCTTTCTAGCAGAAGCACACTAGTCAGCTGTGTTTAACTGTGTACCTTCTCCAAGAGGCTCTCTCCCTAGAGGCACTGGGGGAAAATGTCACATCTTCATGCTCCATTCATTTAGTCAGCTTGTAGCAGAGTACATCTCTTGTGCATTTTAATCATGACCACAGTGTCCCTGGCTGAACCTCTTTTAGTAAAGCTGTACAGAATGCAAATGCATGTATTCTCTAAACCATGTTTTGGGCTCTATCTTCAGATGCTAACTCTAGGAAGCAGGAAGCAGAATGGAAAGAGAAGGCAATAAAGGAGCTGGAGGAATGGTATGCAAGGCAAGATGAACAGCTACAGAAAACAAAAGCCAACAACAGGTAAGGACCTGTAGCTCTTTGGGTTGAGAAGCTGGTACAAGCAGCCTTTTGGCCCAGTCTCTCTTGGTTAAAAGATTAAACATGTATTGGTCCTTCAGACTGGGAACAAACTGTCACTTCAGCAAATAATGCTGTTGCTGCTTAACTAGATTATTAAAACCCACTTATTGGAGACCTTACAGGCTAGTTCCCCAAGAGTATCTCTCTTCAGTATGCCTAGGAATTGGTGTGATTTGAAGCAAAGGCAACTTCCAGCCAGCTTGGGCAGAGCAGGTCTCTGCTTGTTTGATTTGGTGTCAAGCCTGCTTTGCTGAACAGCTCTTCACTTTGTACCTTGCTTCTGTTGTACTTAATTGACCACTTTTGTATTCAGAACTTGGGAAGTTAAATGAGATGGCTTTACCACATGGTAACAAAGCCCATTTAGCATCTTCACTGGATAAACCAGTGTATTCAACCATCTGCCTCAAGACCAGACCCAGCCTGCAATAGAGTTATCTAGCCTGTAGGGAGCCCTGGGCCCTGCACTTTGGATCAGGCATCTGTTTCCCAGTGTGCAGGGCTAGGTGGAGGTAGTACTGAAATGTTGACCATTGCTGGGCTAAACAAATCTCCAGGAGGTAAAGACTTGAGGTATTTAATTTAAAGCTTCCTCAGTGCAGTAGCTTTGCAGCTTCTGGATGCAGTATTGAAGCCACAAGCAGCAAAGTAAAGCTGTGGTGGTAATGCCTGTATTCATGTAGGGATATGGAAAATACAAGGCCTGTGCACAGGCCTTGTGACCTTTTTTTTTTAAATATAGCTGTGGTCCTACCTAAATCATGACTCTTATGGGCAACTCTGGATTTCTCAATGAGTTGTGGTTTTGGAGGGCGGGGTGGAATTGAGCCTTCCCTTCCTGGATAGGCCTTTCAGCCCACCCAGGAGGGGATGGTGCTTGTTGGCTAGATGGCACAAAGGGGGATAGCAGCTTTCCCTCTTCCCTGGACCTCTCCACCAATCAGTGCTGAGGGGTAGAGCCAGGCAAAGGGCAGCCTGTAGCTAAGATTCAGCTGCTCCCTCATCCCTACTCCCCTAGGGCCTCTCTGCCAATCAGTGCTGAGGGACAGGGCCACCATAAAATCCCACTAAATGAACTCTGTGCTTGGACAAAGATACAGCAAGACAAAAGTCATTTTTGCGAATTAAGTAGGTCCTCCTAATTGTAAGGCATGTGCAAGACTGGGAGTGATCTAGGTCATGGTAGTCAACTTGTGGTGTGTGACAGATTGGGGAGGGGACAGGAAGCACAGCTGATGAGCTAGAGAGCAAACTAGGAGCACAGAAGAGCAGCAGATTTGGTGGAGGAAGGGGTCCATAGTAGCACTTTGAGGGTATGGGGCTAGCTTGTGGCATGCCTGCCAAAAAGTTGGCCCCTACTACTTTATTATGCCTCCATGTGAAACCGCAGTTCTTCTAGCATTGTACACTAGAGGAGATGATTAATATAACAAATCACACAGTACTTTCTAGCTCCTAATATTACTATGAATCTTGTTACAGACTTAAACAGTGTACAAGTCAGACTGATTCTTTTTTTTTCCTATTTTAACTAACCAGCTTTTAACTATCTCTGCTTTTCATCCTTCTTTCTCTTTTTTCCAACCTGCTTGCCTTCCTGTTGGACTACAGGGTGGCAGATGAAGCTTTCTACAAACAGCCCTTCGCTGATGTGATTGGTTATGTGTATGTTGCTTAACTACTAATTACCTGTCTGATCCTCACTTTCTCTGTGCAAGTAACCTTGACATAAATGAAGGGTGATCCAGTTAATGCTTAGTGGCAGCTATTGATTGATGTCTATAGTGGCAATTCTTGCTTGCGGGAAGGTATCTAACATGCAATACTTAGAGTGAAGTGCCATCTCCCTCTAAGTGCTTGCATGAACCATTCTGGATGTCACTTAAATCTACCACCAATTTATGCACTGGTAGCAGCTGTAATTTGGATACAGCAAGACTTGGACTTCTGACTCCTCCAGGCCAACAGAATCTTGGTCACCTGCTGTGATGTTCTGGGTGGGGTGATGGGTACTACTTGAGACTTCAGCCACCTGTCCAGGAAAGATGTGGCTTTCTATGAACTCCTCCAACATGTTGGAGGACTGAAGTATTAAAAAGGTCTGGCTTGTTGGAGCTTCTGAGTTCCTGAGTGCCAGATGTTGAGGCCAGTTAATTAGCTTTTAACTTTTGTAACTGAAGAAAGTTGACCTTTTTTAATGGAAGCTGTCTTCCAGAACAGTGGTGTTGGGAAGAAATGCATGGGGGAGGTGAATTTTTCATATCTAGGATGTGCTCTACTTCATCTACACCCTTCCTTAGAAAGGAAACCCTAGTACTTGAGACCTCTCTCTTAAAAACCAGATGGATAAAACTCTGGAAAATGACTGCATGCATAGGCAGACCGGTCTGTCTCATGAAGTAAAGCCTAGTTTCTGCACTCTAAGGGAGCTTTTGCCATTACTAGGTGGCAGGACTGCTATGCTAGTGGCTTACTGCATCTGAATGTCTTCCCTTGCATCTATAGACTTGAACTGAACAATGGCTATCTCGGATACTAAGCGCCTAAAGGTGTGCTGGTGAAAACTAGTCCAGCTTTGTTTGTGTAAGCTCAGATTGAAGTTCAGTATGGAACTGATGACCGAACTGCAGGTGGATGGAACGCAAGACTTGTGAAATGCTGGATTTACAGGTGGTGGTTGACCTTGTCCTAAAGTCTCGGAGTTGAAATAACCCTCATCTCCTCCTAAACCAGTCTCCATGTAGCCAATGCAAATAGGCAGTGTAACTGCTGCACAACTAGTGTCATGTTTCCTAGATGTAGACTGAGCTACTAGTGCATGTTGGCTTATCTGCATTAAGCTCATTTTTCATTTTCTATATCTGACTTTAAACTTTCTCTCCTTGTTTCTTTTCTTCTCTTCACCTTTAAAGCACAAACATAAATCATCCTTGCTACAGCCTAGAACAGTTAAGTAAAAAATCTTCACTGCCCCTTAAGTGTCATGTCACATAAAGTAGCAGTGTTGTAGTGAGCTTTTGTCTTCGGTGGTGTTTGTAACGACATAATCATCCTTGTGAACAGTGCTGAACCTCTCATGGGATTTCATCTTCATTGCTTTTTTTTTTTCTTTTTCCGCCCCTCTGTACTGCTTGTTGGAGTAGATGGATTTTATTTGGTCTCAATTTGCTATTGCTTTAGCGATTTTTATGTGGCTATCAGGGCCCCATGCTGCTTAAACTAGGCATTAAAGTTACACATGCACTGAAGCAATGCTTTTTGCAACTTGGGGATGCCAGAAGGATAACACTGCTCGTTGCTTGCGAGCAGATGCATAGGCAAAGACTTATTGCCCCTTTCTTTCATTTTAGATGTAACCTGTAATGTGTTATCCTTTTAGCTGACCATAAAGTAATCCTCCCTCTGCCAACGTATGCCTTGGAAGTCTATTGCATACATGAGCATGGGAGTGATGACTTGATCAAAAAGGACAGCACTGCTTCTATAGCATTGGGAATCATCAGGACATGGGTTTCCAGTGGCTTTCTGGCCTTGGATTATTTCCAAAAGAAGATGGAGTTTTTATTGTGAAACGTGCTTTAGGGGGACTGCAGACTTCCGGTTTGCAAGAGTCTGAAGCAAACCAATAATGCCAAAGATTGGCCGAGGTGTTGCTCTAAACGGGCATCTTGAATTCTGAGTGAGTACCTGTGCATGGGGTGCACTGTAGGCAAGACAACTACTCATAAACACCTGTAGTCCAACATTTTACATGGCAAGTCTGCACTGCTTGTGCATAGCAGATCACACCAACTTTCATTTCTGAAATGGGGAGGTGGGAGCTTTAATCTCTAGTGGTCAGATACCTGTTGAGGTAGACTTCCTGTGAACTTTTGACTATAGGGAAGTGAGTGTGCTCGGTGTGTGTGTTTTTTAAATATCTGACATGTATGTTTCTAACATGTAGTGTTGCATTGCTTCTAGGGCAGCTGAAGAAGCCTTTGTGAATGATGCAGAAGACACTTCTCCAGGCACGGAGTGGGAGCGTGTGGCTCGACTCTGTGACTTTAACCCCAAGTCTAGTAAGCAGGCAAAAGATGTGTCCCGTATGCGCTCAGTCCTCATTTCGCTTAAGCAGGCTCCACTGGTTCATTGAAGGAAAAGCACAATGGAAACACTACAAATGCAATATCCTAACCTTACTCAGAGAAACTGTGTTTGCAGTAATTGGATTAATTATGTTTAAATGTTTTTCTTTTTTTTGGTTTTTTTTGTTTGTTTTGGACCAAACCTCATGATGTATCTAGAGTTGATCATTGTTTGTGATTGCATGTTCTTCCTCATCTGTTTCCTTCCTGTATCTGAATTGGGAAGAAGAAACCTCCAGAATTGTAGTCTCTCTGTACTTCGTGCATTGAGATCTCATTATCAACTGTACTTATATTAAAGGTCTGTTTAAAGAGTTCAGTGTGTGTGTGGCCTGCTTGATTTTTAGTTTCCCTTTTAGTGTAGGGAGGTGAGAGGGGGGTGGTGGTAGTGAACAGTCCAGGCAGAGTCCCCAGGCAAACATACACTATAGACTTTATTTTCCAGCTGTCAAGAGCGTGGTGTGGTTATTTGTCCATCTTCCTAGCCTAATGTGTTGGGGGTACTAGGAATAGTGACGTTAATCACAATTCACAGTTATTATAGAAAGCTCCAGAGTTGTGTGATTTTTAAATCTAAGGGACTGTCCTACCCATTAGCTAATTCTTAGAAGTGATGAGAACACTTGGCTCCATCCCAGCACTTGCTAGACCCAAATATTGTGGGATTGTTATCCTTAGGCAAAACAGACATTAATGGGTTACCTGCCAGGAGTCCTAGCTCCCTGCGTCGGGCTTCAACTTCTTGTTCATCCCTTTCAACTAGGACAGAGTGAGGCCATTCAAGTGGTAGAGCTGCTCCCACTGGATGTAAGGGTATGGATTTGTAATAGTAGGTCCAGTTTTTGGACCCCCACTGCAGAAAGCATGTAGGAAGATTGAAGGGAGTTCAGTTGAGGGCAACAAAAAGGGTGAGGGGGTAGGGCACATGACTTATGAGGAGAGCCTAAGGGAACTGGACTTATTTAGTCTGCAGAAGGGTGGGGGGGGATAACAGCCTTTAATGTCCTGAAGGGTGGTTCCAAAGAGGAAGGAGCTACTCTGTTCTTGGTGGTAGCAGATGATAAAACAAGGAAAAATGGTCTAAAGCTGCAGTAAGAGAAGTCTAGGGCAGATGCTACAAAAACCTTTCTCACTAAGATGGTAGGAAAGCACTGGACTGGGTTAGCCAGAGAAACTGTAGAATCTCTTATCTTTGGAGGTTTTTAAGACACAGCTAGACCAAGCTTTGGCTGGGATGATGTAGTTGAGGCTGACCCTGTTTTGAGCAGGTAGTTGGACTAGATGACCACCTGACCTCTCTTTTTCTATGGTTCTGAGAACTTGAGGAAAATCAAAGTCTTGTTTTCTGGGTGCATATGGCAGGAAGTGTCCTCTACTTGTAGTGGCTAGTCAGTTAGTTGACATTTTCAGTGAGGCAAAGCAAATCCTGCCCTGAGATTTGAAATGACTCTGAACACCAACTAGAGAGCTATCTTATGTTTGTGCAGCAGGAGAATTTTTGTCTACAAAAGCTTTTAATGACTACTGTGCCATCTAGCTTCTCTAAACAATCCCTATCCCATTCTTCTGTTATACTATGCTTTCTTTCTCTTCCTCTATGCTGCCAACTGCATTCACCTTGTGGCTGACCTTCATTGTAAAGAATGAAGGTGGTGGGGGGGAGGCATTAAATACTTCATCCTCATTTACCACCTCCTTGGCTGGATGTATAGTGAATGATCATTGCAACTCCTCTGATCTTTGTCCAGAGGTTTACCTGCCACTCTGCACCTGCAAGCATAGGTACATCTTTATGGAGGGCAACCCTACCCTTCCTCCCCTCCCCTCCCCTCTTCTGTTTGTCCCTCCTGACTTGCTTATACTAATCTGTGACAGGACTTCAGTCATGTGAACTATCCTGTTGCCTTCATCTCAATTTCATCATATCTCCTTAATTATACTAGGTCTTCCCAATGGAAGACTGAAATGCACAGCAACTAATTCTGTGGAACAACAGATGCTGCCCTCTTCAGTATGTGGCTATTTCCTTTTTTCCCCTCAGGAAGTAAAGATATGTCCATATCTAATTTCAGTGGGGGCAGAGGTGGGCAGTGACCTGTGGAGCCAGAGACCTGCATCACTTGGTCTGCTATGTGCCCTGGGTGTCTGATACCAGCAAAGGGAGTAATGTAGCCTCTGGAGGTGGGTAAGGGGTAGGTAAGAGGGACGGTGGGGTGGGAGACAGGATTCTGTGCAGGCTTCTCTAGACTCAACAGCCAAAGGGCCCTGTATCTTCCTCACTCAGTACAGCTAGAGGAGCAGTCGGGGTCTGGGGATGGTGTCAGCAAGGTGGGAAGCAGGCTGCACATATCTCAATGGAAATGGTACCTGTCCCAGAGCCTTGAGGAAGAGTTATAGTTTCACTGGGACTCTTTAGGTGCATCTAAACATGCATTTTAATGCCCTTTAGCTTATTTTAATGGATGTTAAAGCATTGCTAAAAAAAAACAAACATGCTACTTAATGTCCATTAAAATAGGCTAACGAACCTCAAGTGTCACTTAAGCTACATTTTTTTAGCTAATGCAGATGCTGACAGCCTAATAATGCATGTTTTCTTAATACTTCACACTAGTAGATGTAATGCATATTAACCAAAATGCATTAATGCATGTGTAGATGCCCCCTTTTAAGAGTAAACCTAGACTTCCCACATCCAGTAAGTGGTCAGGTGTCAGATCTACTCAAGTAGTAGGTTTTTTTTAACCTCAGGACCTATGATGAGGAAGGGCAAATTGTGGGCAGCAGAATTGGGGGGAGGGGGGCATTTTCTCCAGAGACTTCAGACAAGGACAGAGTTGCTTTCCTTGATCCTGCTCCTGGTTTTTTCTCCATGTGCCCCCCCCACAGCAGTGGGTTCTCAGGCACAGCTGCTGAGGTGACTGGGTCCTTCACAGCCCCCCTTTTCTTCATGGGAAGAAGGCCTCTTTCAGATCAGAGGGATGGTTGAACCTGGGTATTCTGTTTTGCAGGATTGGCAGCTTACCACCCCTTGGGAACAAGTTCCCACGCAGCATTTGTGGGGTTAGAGGGGGTGAATCAACCCCTGGTGGAAGGGGTAGTTTTGGGTTTGGGAGTGGCAGTGATGGTGCACTAGTGGGGAGGCAGTATTGTTCCCTCGCCTCCCTTTCCTGACCGCTTTCCCCTTCCTCCTGGGAGCTGTGTGTTTGAGGTGCAGGATCACTTGAGCTTGCAGGTGGGGTTCAATGTTGGGGTCAGGATGCTATTATTATTGCTACCCTCCCTTGCAGTGGTGGGGTGCATGATGCTTCCTGCTAGGCCAAGGGGTATTCAGGGCAGAGATGCTTTCCATTCTGTGGTGTTGTGCCTCCTATATAGGATTCTCTGGGCAGGCAACATGGTGGCCTCTCTACTGCCAACCTGTGTGCTCACTGCCAGCTGGATGGTGACTTGTCCTGCAAGCAGTAGATATGGATGGTGATGATAGCAAGTATATCATGATGGTTAGGGTGATGGAAGGCTCCTTGGGGTTCTCAAAGGGGAGTGCCAGTTGCAGCAACTCTACCCTCCTGACAAAGAGTGTTGTGGAAGCTGTAGGTACCTTGGTTATTCTTGGCTTTCTGCCTTTTGGGACCCTTGCCCTCTCTTACCAGGGCCCTCATGGCATTCAGGACCTGGTAGTTGTCCACTTGCTTACCTAGGACATGCTGTGCTTCATTTCCAGAATGCAGCATTCTCCATGAGCTGAAGCTCCATGTGCCCACCTGGGCACATGTGGTTGAGGGATTTACAGGCTTGAAAGAGGTCACAGACTCCTGGTTGTCCTTCTCTTGGGGTATGTGGGGTTGCCTTTTGGGAGTGTAGTTGTGCCCCTTCCTGTGCTTCAGTGGGGCAAAGGCCAGACAGCAGCATCTGTATCATCTGGTCTGCTACATCCTCCTATGCCATGTAGCCTTTGGGGGCAGGGAAGGATGGCAGCTCCAGTGTGAAGCTGTATAGGCCTGTCGAAAGTCTCTGGGTTAGAGTTAGAGGGGAGAGCAACAAGGGTGATGTTGTGGAAGGTGTGTGCTATAGACTCTTCTTGACCTGATGTTCACAAACAGGGAAGAATTGGTGGAGGTTGTAGAAGTGGATGGCTACTTGGGCAGCAGTGACCATGAGATGGTAGAGTTCAGGATCCTGACAAAAGGAAGAAAGGGAAGTAGTAGAATATGGACCCTGGACTTCAGAAAAGCAGGCTTTAACTCCCTCTGGGAACTAATGAACAGGACTGGGAGACCCATCTGAGGGGGAAAGACAACCAGCTGTCCTGGACTCATTTTAAAGAAGCCTTACTGAGGGTACAGGGACAAGCCATCCCAATGTGCAGGAAGAATAGCAAATGTGGCAAGTGACCTCTTCAGTGAGCTAAAACACAGAAAAGAAGCTTACAAGAAGTAGAAGCTTTAAGGTGGATAGAAAGCTTGCTAGATCATTGAGCCTGATGGGTTCAGAAGACTCATTGAGTCTTCTGTTTATCATTGAGCCAGTGGCTCAATGTCTAGTTGGCAGGCTGCATCAAGTGAAGTGCCCAAAGGGTCAATCCTGGGGGCAGTTTTGTTCAATCTCTTCATTAAAGACCTGGAAGATGGGATGGATTGCACCCTATACAAGTTTGCACATGACATCAAGATAGGGGGAGGAGTAGATATGCTGGAGTATAGGGATAAGATTCAGAGTGACCTAGACAAATTGGAGGATTGAGCCAAAAGAAATCTCATAAAGTTCAACAGGGACAAGTAAAGTCCTGCCCTTAGGACAGAAGAATCCTGTGCACCACCACAGGCTTGGGATCAACTGGCTAAGCAGGGGCTCTGCAGAAAAGGACCTGGGGATTATAGTGGACAATAAGATGTATATGAGTTGGCAGTGTGCCCTTGTTGCCAAGAAGGCTAACCACATACTGGGCTGCATTAGTAGAAGTGTTGCCAGCAGATTGAGGGAAGTGATTATTTTGTTCTATTCTTCACTGGTGAAGCCACATCTGCAGTACTGGATCCAGTTTGGGGCCCCCCACTATAGAAAGGACTTGAGCAAGTTGGAGACAGTCCAGTGGAGGGCAAAAAAAAAATGGTTAGGGGGCTGGGGCACATGGCTTAGGAGAGGCTGAGGGAACTGGGCTTATTTAGTCTGGGGAAGAGAAGATGGGGGATTTAAAGCAGCCTTCAACTACCTGAAGGGGGGTTACACAGAGGATGGAACTAAACTCTTCTCAGTGGTGACAGGTGACAGAACAAGAAAAAACACTCAAGTTGCAGCAAGAGAAGTTTAGGATGGATATTAGGAAAAAAGTTCTCACTAGCAGGGTAGTGAAGCACAGGAAAGCATTACCTAGGGAGGTGGTGGACTCTCTCCATCCTTGGAGGTTTTTAAGGCCCAGCTTGTCAAAGTCCTGGTTGGGATGATCTGGTTGGAGATGGTCCTGCTTTGAGCAGGGGGTTGGACTAGATGACCTCCCGAGGTCCCTTCCAACTCTAATTTTCTATGATTCTGTGTCTCTGTTGAGGGATCCATGCTGGAGTCACTAATCTAGATCCCTAGTGTCTCATGGGACTAAGGTGGAATACAGGCTGATCCATTGGAGTTTCTCTTCAACAAAGATGTCTTCTGTTTGTTATCTGGCACTAACACAGGAGCAGGGCAGGTAGAGCTGGTGGTGTAGGGTTGTTCTCAAATGGATAAGTTTGATGTTCGCCAGCCTACTGGGGTGGTGCAACGGAGAGTGCCAGGGACACTGACAAGGCAGAGGTCCTATGACTGGGGGCAGAGCTGGTGTGGGTGATGTGCGCAACCGCAAAGGGTGCGGTGGTTGGGGGCCTATGCACACACACATACACCTGCTCCAGTCCACCCACTTTGCTCCTGCACAGCAGCAGTGGTGCCTGCCCATCCATCTGCTGGGTGGACCATGCTCTTGCCCACCTTCATCTGCCTGCAGCAGCACCACTGACTTGGTGGGGGTGGTGCCAAAATGCAAGTTTGCCCAGGGTGCAATTTTTCCCTATATCCAGCTCTGGCTAGGGGATATGGGGAGGCAATGACTATCCTCCTACAGGACCTGTTGGATGTAGGCAAGGGATGTGAGTTGCAGGGCTGCATTGATTTCCAGATGTGACAAGGTATACATAGTGTAGGCAGCTCTATATACTGTGCCAGCACAGAGGATTTTCCCACACCTACCTGATAGAGTCCAGGTTTCTGACATGAATGACATTGGCCAGGACTATCCTCCAGCGTACATGGAGCAGCACCATCACTAGCACCCCCAACTGTATGTTTTTCATCCAGGGCTTGGCGAGGGGGTCCAGCCCTGGGTGACTGCATCTATGTCTGTCCCCCAACCTTCAGATCCTGAAGAGGTTCTGGTAAAAAAAAAAATTGGAACATTTCACTGAGGTCTTGCATCAGAAGACCTCTCAGATAGAAAAGCTGCTGTTCATATTGAAACCCTTGGAGGTGGCAGAGGCAGCAGCATGCCCAATCAGGCACCATGCTGCCTGGCTGCAGACATGGCAAAGGAGCCTGTACAGGTCCTGAAGATGGAAGGTGGGTCCTGGGCTGCAGATGCAAATTAGGCCCCACTCCTCTTTATGCAAGGGGAAGAATAGGACACCTACCAAGACCCAATGCCACCCCAGCCAGAGGAGCCTGAATACTCATCTTTGGAGACTGGCCAGGAACACTCGAAGTCACAGGCAGTGTGTTGAGCTGGTGCTAAAACATGATGAGCTGATTGATGACCTCCCTCAGAGAAAGACATCCATGTCTGCAATTAGTCAGTCACCCTGGCCTCAAGCTGGTCCCAGTTCACCAGCAGCAAGGGGTGCCTGGGGGGCAGGTAGATTTCTCCCCCGCAATAGAAAACAGACCTGCACTCCACTAGATATCTTGAAGCATGGGTGGGAGTGTGCCCACCTTCTCCCAGTCATCCACTGTCAGGCCAGTGCTATTGACCCAGTTGATCTGGGCACAGGAGGCCAGCCAGATTGGTAGGCCTGCACCTGCACCAGGACATTTGGGTCCTGGATGGCAAGGAGCATATCATCAGCATATGCCAAGAGGACAACTGTCACATCTGGCTCAACAAGCACCAGCTCCATCAATTGCTTGCGCAGTGTTCAGAGGAAGTGCTCAGTGGCATTGATGCACTGCCTGTGTGAAGGTTATGAGCTCCATCGGCATTCAGTTGAATTTGACAATGCCTTATGATAAAAGCTTCCAGGGCCTGTGGCTCACTTAAGTTTTTTTTCCCCTTTTCTTCTTTCTCTTTGTCTTTTCACAGGTCTGTTAACCTGGCTGCCTAGGGAAACAACTTGCTGCCTACCTGGCTCAGGTAAGAGGGGGTGGATCTAGCATCTCCATTTTTCTGAGTTCTGACCACAGGACTTGGGAGCTGGGCTTAAGCCAATGTCACTCCAGTAGGTAACACTGATGTTTTTCAAATTGATTGGTTGGCATCAAATAACACCTGTCCCTAACTGGGTCCAGGTGATGAGGTCAGGAGGGCAATTTAAGAGAGTCCCTTCACGTTGGTGGGGGCAGACAGCTTTGGGAACATGAAAACAAGCAAACAGCCTCTGGAGTTCTTTTAGACTGGATGAACCTGTGAGTAACCTACCTGAAATGTAGCCAGTAATGTAGGATCAAGTGTTTGAGAAGTGTATCAAAAGGCTATTAAGCTACTTCCATTTGCTCAGGGTTATTTTTCTGACACTTCTCTTGCTTGTACCCCTCCCCATGCCTACCCTCTCTACCCAATACAGCTATCTGTTATAGCAAGCCTTGTCGTACATGCTTGAGACATGCCTTGAGGCAAGCCTTTTCAGCTCCCTTTTGCTTGCCTGGCTAAGGGAGGCTATTGGTGAATGCTTCAGGTTAAGAGAAGCACCCCAAAGTACCATGGTGGGTTAAGCAAGCCCATGGTCTACAGGGTCTGTATACCCCGGGTGGCACAGAGCCCTAACAAAGACCAGACCCTGGGTGGTGGCAGTGGTTACCCCAGGCTTGCGTGGACTTCAGGAAGGGGGTCAACTGGATGTAGGCACCCCAGGTGAGACACTCAAAGTGGGGTTTTTGGTTGGGCACAGTGAGGTGGGTGGCTGAGCGCAGGAGCACTCCTTACTGGCCCACCACACCCTCTACAGATGCTCACAACGCTTAGAGAAACCATATGAAGCAGAGACTGAAGCCAAATGCCCTCAGTATGCTTGTGAGGTACCCATGATCTGCCCTGCCAAACGCTTGCTCCTGGTCGAGGGACAGGAGCAGGAAAGACAGGCTGTCTGAGCAAGCTTGAAGAGTGCCTGAACCAGGTGTAGGCTGTTGAAGATGGAGGACCCTGGAACCATGTTCATCTGGTTGGGGTTGATTGTGTCCACCAGCAGCAGTGAGATTGCTTTAGCTATGACCTTGTAGTTCATGAAGATCAAAACTGGACACCAGAACTTCAGGTCACAGGGGTCCCCTTTCTGGGCAGCAGACTGGGGTACTCTTCATCCCGTTTGGACTCAGCCCATACCATGATGAGGTCTGGGTCAAGAACATACCAGATTGTACAGTAGAAATCCTCTGACAGCTAATTGATGGATAGAGACATTGGTGGGCATCAAGCAGAGGTTCACTTCTGCTCATGCCAAGCCAGCTAGCACGCCTGGAAGGATACTACAAAGGCCACATCCTCTAGCAGACTGTTGAAGTGCTAGAAGGCCAGCCCTGGCTCCGGCCCTTTCAAATACTTGCGGGGGAAGGAGGGAAAGGGAAGCCAGCAGCAGCAAGATGCCAGCTGGGCTTTGCCTGGCCTGAGTTGGAGAGTGGGTGGATTGGAGCCTGGCTCATGGGCCTAGCCCAGCTCCCCCAGTACCCCAGCCAGGAGGGCCTGGGAGGGGGCTGCAAGGTGGGGGTGGTTGGATCCACACCCCCACTCCAGCTCAGGCTGGGCAAAGCCCAGCCAGTATCTCCCTGCACCTGGCTTCCCCCTCCCTCCTTTCCCCTTCCTCCCTGCTGCCAGCCCTGGGGGCAGCCTAACCCCAGATGCAAGAAAAACTAACTCTAGGAAACACAAGTTCCCTATGGTGCTCTAAAACAGAGTGCCTCCTTCATCTGATACCTTATATGAGGAGGGATACTTTTTCATGCAATTGGCCACTTCAAAAGCACCTTGCAGCCATGCATGTGTGCCATGGCTGTATGCCCAATCACATAAAAAATGTAACTTCTGTCTGTCTTTTTTGTGTTGCAGTCATGGCCAGGTGTAGATCCAGGGGGAGTGCAGTAGTCCTGATGCACTCCCCTTTCAGTCGATCACAATATGGAAACAGCAGCCAGGAACTTTTTTTGTGTCCAAAGCAAGTAAGAATCCCCCTTACCTTCCTTTCTGTGCTCAGCAGCAGGTTCCCTCCTCTCTTCCACCAGCTGCTGCCACTGTCTCAGCTGCCCTGGGCTGTTCTTGCCTGCTTCAGCCTCTGTGCAGAGCCAGACCCCGCCAGAAACTGGCAGCAGTGGCAGGTCCTTCCTGCCCAGTGTTCTCTGCCAGCCTGGAAGAAGGGGTGGGAGAAGAGAACCTACTTTTGCTGCACATGAAACCAGCCTCAGCTAGGGACTGCAGCCTCAGCTGGAATTTGCAGCTGCAGTCTCTAGCTGAGGCTGGTTTCATGTGCAGCCAGGCTACAGTGGGGCAGGAGTTGCTCTGGAGCTGTGGCTATCTAGGACAGTGGCAGGTGGGGGAGGAGAGGCAAGGGGAGTGGACAGGCAACTGAGCTGGAGGGAAAGGAGGGAAAAGGAAGGACTCATCTGCTTGAGGGACTTAAAGTCCCCAGCTGCTGCTCGTGTCATGAGATCTGCCCGTGTGTGTGTGCGCGCACGCGCCAGCACCTGCCTTTCCTGGATCCACCTGTGGTCATGGCCAACCTGCATCCTCTTCACTATTGCGGCAACATTTTTGCTTTTAAGTCTCAAACCTTAAACTGTTTGGAAAAATGGGACTTGATTTAGTTTTTTAAAGCAGGGCAGCCAGGCCTCATTATTGAGTAGAGCAACATCCGAACACTTTTAGAAATTTGGACCTCCAGCTCCTTAATCATTTCTTTTATCTCCTTTCAGTAATTATTGACTTCTGAACCGAATGCATGCATGACCTTGTTTCTTTGACTCCACAGGCCATCATTGCCTTCCATATGACACAAGTGAGAACACACTTGGCATAGGGTATATATTTTTGTGTACTGTAATACCACCTCTCCAAAACACCTCAGCACTCTGTGCACACATTAGTCACAACAGAGATGCCACCTATAGACAAAGGGATAGCTGCTATTGTGCATTTGGCTGGTAAGGTGGTTGGGAAATTATATTTTAACCGTGGAAAAATTTTGAGAATTTTTTTCTGTTTTTTAATCTCTCTCCTTGAAGTATTTTGACCTTATCATCAGGAATCAGGACCTCCTGTATACATTTTTTAAAAAGTTGTCAGAAATCTAAGCACATTGGAGAAATATGGACTAGATGAAACAAGTTGAATAGATAACTGGCTCAATAGCTGCAAGCAAAGGACAATTAGGCCCATGTCAGAGTTTTTTAGTGGAGAACCACACAGGTCTGTCCTGTGTCCAATGCTGTTCAACCATTTGGACGTTGGCACAGTACGTTTCTTGAGCAAGTCTGCAGATGCAGATTTCGAAGTGTGTCTCAGTGCCCTGGCTGTTGGAGAAAATTGAAGCAAACGTCCTGTATTGGCACAAACTTGCCTGTACGTGCCCAGCTCTTTTCCCCAGGGAGCTCAGCCAATGGTTTGTTCCCTGGTCCAGACTACACTGGGCTGGGAGCAGAGTCATTTGCACAGTAGGGTTGGGGGGCAGGCGGGGGAAATGTGGGGTCGTATGTGTGTGCATGCACATGTGTGCCATGCTGCTACCCAGCCCCACTTCCAGGAGCTGTGTAAGGGGAGGGGATTTCAAACATGCGCCCACTGGCACCCACTGTCCCAGATTTCTCTCAAATTGTTATAGTCACCCAATGATAAAGGGCTTGGAAGGTAAGTCACATGAGGAAAGACTGAAGGAGTTGGGCATGTTCAGCTTGTGGAAAAGGCAATTAAGAGGAGACGTGATAGTCTTCAAATACTTGAAGGGCTTCCATAAAGAAGAGGGAAAGCACCTTTTTTCTCTTATTGAAGAGAGGAGGACGTGGACCAGTGGCCTAAAGTTGCAACAAATTAGGTTTAGATTGGATATCTGGAAAAACTTCACTGTTTGATCAGTGAGGCAGTGGAATAGACTGCCTAGAGATGCTGTGGGTTCTCCATCACTGGAGATGTTCAAGGAGGGGTTAGATAGTCACTGGCCAGGGATAATCTAGCCCAGAGGTTGGCAACGTTTTTGGCTGGAGTGCCAAAAACACACCAAACTTGACTTGTAAAATGTTGGCATGCCAGGGGCCGATGGCAGGGGAGCTGTGAGATGTCCAATCCTGCTTGCAGCAGGTGGTAGGGAGGCTGCAAGCAGCTGCAGTGGGGTCCACAGAGCCCTGGTCCAGCTTTTTGCCAGTGGCAGATGCACATGCATCTTGAGGCGGATGACAGGGAAGAGGCTGGGACTGCACTGCCACAACCAGGATTGGACCCCTCACAGCTCCCTTGTTCTTCACCCTGGCCAAGCAAAATGCTTTTGCGTGCCATGCTCTGGCATGGGTGCAGGGGGTTGCCTACCCCTGATCTAGGCATAGCTATGCCTACATTCTAGCAGAACATAGGCATAGCTATGGGTATTTCCATGCTTCTGGGCTTTGCTAGTTGCCCCTGTGCCCCCTGCCCCCTTTCTGCTATGCATGTTTGTATGTTTTTAAACCTTCTCAGAAGCACTGGGTGTTGGCTACAGCCAAGTCTGGGGATTTTGACTGGGATGTGCCACTGATCCTGCTGGGACCAAAGCCAGATGTTCCTGGCCAGAGGGTCAGGAAGGAATTTTACCCCATGGTCAGATTCGTATGGACTGTGGGGGCTCTTGCCTTCCTCTATAGCAGGAGGTGTGGCCCTCTATCCAGGATCTCTTGAGCATATGTTGACCACATTTCACATAAGTAGTGATTTGACTGCCATGGTTTCCTGCTCACTGGTGGCAGGTTAGGGTGTTACATCTTTATTGAGTCAGGGCTGATGGTAGTCTATGTAGAAGAGCTTAAGATTTTGGATGGGGATGGTCCTGTCTCAGGCAGGGGGTTGGACCAGCTGACCTCTGGAGGGCCGTTCCAGCCCGGCTTCTCCACGATTCTATGATATCAGTAGGGGGTACACTGATACAGCTTTTAGTTTATCTGAAGAAATACTAGACAAGCCAAAGCAAGGTCCTCCAAACTACACTTTGGTTTAGTGGAGCATTAGCCAATCAGACAAAATTACTAATAGTAGCTACGTACAGCAGAGAATACACAGATATATTCACAACCAGATGGTGAGGTCTCAGGCCGCTTCCAGGTGAGTGCAGCTGTGTGCTGTGTGGTGCCAGAGGCACGTCTGCAGCACTACATACTGCACGTTCAGGTATTCTCAGCAGTGCTGCAGGGTTGGGGGTTTTTTGACCCCTGGATATCCAGAAGTCAAAAAAAAAACCCACAGGAAAAAAAAGCAGAGTGGCACACATGGGGGCAGCATGCGCTGCTCAAAACCGGAGGCTGGCCAGCCTGAGCCATGCTCTCGCTGCCAGTCAGGCTCTGTGCACCTGCGTCACCAATGCTGCAGCCCCAGGAAGCCCTCAGACCCCAGGTAAGGCTGCTGGGGCCAGCCCAGCACTGGCCCCCACCACCCGTTTCCTACCCAAAGTAACTTGTTGCATGCCAGGGGGCACGTGGCACAGGCATTCCCTGGAGACAAGTTTTTTGGTTTTTTTTTTTTTCCTGTTTTTTTTTGCACCGGTCCTGGAAGCACTGCAATACCAGGTCAATGCACGGAGTGGATGGAGCAAGCTCCAGTTCCACCACCCAACACCAAAAAGAATCTGCTCAATATAGACCTCCAATGGAGGCAGGGAGAGGCTGCAGGGCCTGCCCTGGGCACACCTACACAAGTCCCTGGAGACAAGTAGCAGTGGCACAAGGAAGCCAAACATCTATGCATATGTGGATGCGGCCTCGGAGTCCCTCCTCATAGTTAGGGCAAGTTCCAGAGTCCCACTTTATGCCTTTTTCTGGAGGAGTTTTGTGGAGGAGATAATTATCCCTTGGCCAGCCAAGCAGGGAGCAGGGAAGCTCTGAGTCATGATGTGTGACCATTGTTTTACCTGTGGTCACTTATTAGCATTTGGTGTTGCCTATGCATCTCATTTCACTTAAAACTGTCCCTCATAATCTGCCTTCTTTCACATGCTAATCATTGTGATTCAGATAAATTGATCCCAGAAGCAGTTCAATCTGTGAGGAGGAATGTAATGACACACTCAATACTCAATGGGCTTGCAGGGGGGGACGGTTTAAGGATTCCCCAGCAATCCCCACGGTTGACTCAGACCCCTAGTACTTCTGCAGACTATGGTTCTGCCCTAAAGAGCCGCTGATGTTCACTTTTTCCTTATCCTATAATTCCAAAATAAGTCTCTGGCAGTAATAGAGAAAAAAATCATAAATATAAGCATAAGTTAGATAACAATTGGTATAAGTTTTTTCCAAATGTGCCAAAAAACTAAGCACAATATCAGTTTTCTATTCTTCAATAAAAACATTTTTAAATGGGATACTTTACCAAAAAATCCATGTAATCATACAGCTATCTTCTATCTGAACATAGTCTAATAGATCTGTTTTCTGTCAGTAAATGGTGTTTCTTCAAAATGAAAATATTTAATGAAAACATGTTTATTTCCATAAAAGTTTGTGCTTAAATGTTGAAATGGTTATTGTGACACTTTTGTTTCAATAAATGTCAAAACATTTTATTTTTGCAAAGTTAACCATTGTATTTCAATTTTGTTTTGAATGTTATTGTATATTACATTATCATAGCTAATGTTTTATATTCTTTATTTAATATTATAATGTTCTTGTCAGCAGAGAATTGAGAGTGATGATACCACTGTCTTCTGAAGACTTAAGAGAAGGTGCAGGTGCGGGTGTGGGTGTGGGTGTGGGTGTGGGGGACATGCTTCAATTAGGAAGCCCTTGGACTTACGGCTTGAGGGAGAAGAGAGCAAGAATTTGCCCTGGGGTACCCTAACCAGAAGCTGTCCCAAGTGGGTGGGCAGAAGGCCTGAGGATGGTCATGACTAAAGATTTTGCAACCCAGTTGGTGAGCCAGCTGTGAAAATTGGGGGATGACTTTGGGGCGGGGGAGTTGTCAGTAAATCCAGATGCTGCAAAGCTGAGCACTCTCTTATACACCTTGCCTCCCAGACTGTGTCTGGATGAGTGTGAATGTTTGGTTGCCCATGTGCCACCAGTAGTTGTCCCTGGGGAATGCCTGTGCCATGCCTCTGGTGCATGGCAAGTTATCCTGGATGGGGTTGGGGAGGCTATGGCCAGCATTAGGCTGGCCCCAGCAGCCTTACCTGGGGTCCTGGGGTTGTAGTAGTGGCAGCCCTGCTGCCTGGAGTTGGGCTGGCAGCTGGAACCTGGCTCCAGGCAGCCAGGCTCAAGTTTTGAGTGGTGCACACTGACCTCATATGTGCTGCTTCAAGTTTTGTTGTGCACATTTTTTTGACCCCTGTGGCACCACATACCACACAGCCACACTCATCTGGACATGGCCCCAGTGTCTTACATGTTGGGCTTTCTCCAGGACTTGAGTAGATTTGAGAGGTGGCTGCTCACAGTGCTATGTTGTGCTATGGTTACTAACCAAGCACAAGCTCCTTGTGAATGCAGCAGTCTGCCTGCATAGATCAGAACACAAGGCCTGGGCCTTAAACTGAACTACACGGGACAAGGGGGAAGAACAGCACACATCTATGATAATTTTTAACACGGGGGCATTAAGCAGGCTGTGTATTGCAGATCCACTGTCACATCCACATGAATGTCTGGTACAATGTAAGCACTGCAGGTGTCTTGCAAGGATCAGTTCTATTATGCTGAGAAAGACAAAAAGTAACGTTTTAACATAGATATAATTTGTCACTGCTCTTTGCTGTTCATCAGTTTGAGGCTGGTGTATACATACCTACACGTATATATGTGCTGCCCAGCTAGGCTCTGATTCCTTGAGCAGTTAAGTTGAATTATCAGAGTCCTACAAAATCCCCATGAAATCCCCACAAATTGCACACCATTAATTATGACATACCTTCTGTCCCTGGAACCTGTATCCTCAGACAATTGCAACCCATACTAGCAGAAGACCCAGTTCTTTAAGAGATCTTCCCAGAACCATCCATCCTAGCCTTCAAGCAAGCTCCGAACCTCACTAATTTCATCACCAGAAGCAAACTTCCTATGGCCCAAAATACACCAAATGGATCCAAACAATGCCATGACAAGAAATGTAAAACCTGCCAGTGTATCTCCACCAATCCCACAATAACTATACCGCACAACAGAACCATCGCCATTCCTTGATTTTACACCTGCACCTCCAGAAATGTAATATATCTTCTCCAGTGCAGTAAATGCCCTGATGGAAAATATGTAAGAGAAACCAAACAACAACCGTTTACCAGAATGAACGCACACCAAAAATCTATTGAAGACAAAAATACCTAATTACCTGTAGGTGCACACTTCTCACAAGACAATCACTTTTTCTCTTGCCTCTCAGTTCTTCCTCAAAGGGAACTTACAAAACACCGTTCATAGACGAGCCTACGAACTTCACTTCATAAGTCTTCTGGATACAAAAAATCATGGACTAAATTTAGACATTGGATTTATGGCACATCCAATAATCCCAGGTAACCTCGCTACGTTTTACCAACTACACTTTCACCAGGTCAACATTCCCCCCCTTTCTCCTGGCCCTCACCTACCTGTCTCATACCTATTGTGTCTTCAATGGCCTCTGATCATCACTGCCACATATTTGCATTTTCACAGACCTGCATTTTGCATATTGGCTTCTATTCCATCCGGGAGACCACAAAACAACAGCAGACTCTTCCTATGTCTGAAGAAGGGTGTTTGTGCCTGAAAGCTTGCAAAGAACATTTTTTCCAACTCTTTAGTTAGTCTAATACAATATATCACATTTACCCAAATAACATGGTTTGCCAGAGTCCTACAACACATATGGAATTTTGTTTGCCTTTCGATTCAGTTGCATTTATCATTGTAACATAAACTCATATGGCTTAATGCTCTGTCTGGACTGACCATTTTTTCCATTACTCCTTAATGTTATCCTTAGTAATTAAATCTTGTTTATTTCACATCTTCTAATACATTGTGATAAAACTGCATACTGAATCATGGTTTCTTCCTTTTTAATTTTAAGAGCTTTCCAATTCAAACTGAAAATTGCAGATATTCAAGCAATCCCACTGTCCTAAAAATTATTTGTAGATATTACATTTGGAAATGAAAGTTCTTTCTGGCTACTGTAAGAGTAGCTCAAAAAAGTAATAGATAAAGGAAATAAAGGAGCTGATAAGAATGGCTTTTGAATAGCAGAAGAAATTGCTGAGAGTGAGGAGGTATAAAAAAGAGAGCACTATTGGAATCCACGTTATCAGGGAAAAGAGGGAAGAAATGGCAGGAAATAGCTTATTTTGCATAAGTCTGAGTGTTTTGAGATGGAAGTAATCAACAATTAGATCTACTCTGTTGTAGCAACAGGCAATTGTCAGCAGTAATAGATGTTCATTTCTGATAAATAACTTGGGGTGCTCACAGAAAACTGAACTGAATGATGAATTTCCAGCTCTCCCTGGTCTCAAGCAGTATGTGTCTTCTTAGGTTGTGATGTCACTGGAAAAATAGATCATGCTGAGACACAACCATGTGGTGACATATTGAGTAAGACTATCTGAAACACAATTTTGAAGCTAACAGGCAAGTCTGACTTACCATGGGCAAATCTGCTGAGACCATAGGCTAGCCCAGGGTGATTCCTGTCTGACCTACTATAAAGTCTTCACATCATGCTTTTTAATATGACATGCTCCAGCACAGTCTCAGCTTCCTGTGAAGATGGACATGGAGGGGGTGGAGGCATTGGGGGATCCATTTGTCCTGTCCAGGAAAAGTCCTTGTTGATAAGCACTAACATTTCAACCACTGGAAAAGTGGGTTACACGTCCAATGAAGAAGATACTTGTCATAGTAACCTAGCAAGCCTGGTGCAAAGATAGATGTTCTTGACCCTTTCTGCAGCCTAGAATTCATTATTGGACTGTTGTCCTTGAGGGCTCACCTCCTTCCCTTCTTATTAGAGATACTAATTTCACAAGGACTGATTAGTAGAGTCTGCTCCATGGGTGTATGAGGGCATGCAAATGTAACCATGTTACCACTGTACCAGTATGACAACCTCTCTGTGGGCCTTTTGACTGAGATCAAGTGTAGTTACGTGAAGCAGAATTTTTAAATTTTGTGTCTGAGACCAAATTAGCCAAATCAATTCCCAATTCTATCAACTGAGCAGAGATCAGTCATTCAAGTCTATGTGGTGCTACCACTGCAAGTATTCTATCTCCTAGACTTTTCAGCCTGCAGCTTCAGGTACTCCCAAATCCATGGCAGACATCCTACACAGAATTGTAGAATCACAGAAAGTTAGGGTAGGAGAGGACCTCAGGAGGTCATCTAGTCCAACCCTCTGCTCAAAGCAGGACCATCCCCAACCACATCACCCCAGTCAAAGATTTCATAGATTTCATAGATTTCATAGACATTAGGGCTGGAAGGGACCTCGGGAGATCGAGTCCAGCCCCCTGCCCAAAGGGCAGGAAGTCAGCTGGGGTCATAGGATCCCAGCAAGATAAGCATCCAATTTACTCTGGAAGGTGTTCAGTGTAGGTGCTTGAACCATCTCCGATGGCAGACTGTTCCAAACCTTGGGAGCTCGGACAGTAAAGAAATTCTTCCTTATGTCCAGCCTGAAACGGTCTTGCAGGAGTTTGTGACCGTTTGACCTCGTCATCCCTTGGGGCGCTCTGGTGAACAAAAGTTCCCCCAGATACTGGTGGTCACCCCTGATAAACTTATAGGTGGCCATCAGATCACCCCTGAGCCTATGCTTTTCCAGGCTAAAAAGTCCCATGGCTCTCAGCCTGTCATCGTAAGATCTGTTTTCCTGACCTCTGATCATGCGCGTGGCTCTCCTCTGGACTCTCTCAAGCTTCTCCACATCCTTTTTGAATTGTGGAGCCCAAAACTGGATGCAGTACTCCAGCTGCGGCCTCACCAAGGCTGAGTACAAGGGGAGAATGACGTCCCGGGATTTGCTCGAGAAGCATCTATGGATGCAAGCCAGCGTTTTGGTCGCTTTATTAGTCGCAGCATCGCATTGGAGGCTCATGTTCATCTTGTGGTCAATGATGACCCCCAAGTCTCTTTCTTCTGTAGTGCTAACCAGCGTAGCACTGCCGAGCCTATAAGGGTGCTGCAGGTTTTTTCCTCCCAAGGTGGAGAACCTTGCATTTTTCGGTGTTAAACACCATCAGGTTCTCGTCTGCCCATTTGCTGAGCTTGTCCAGGTCAGCCTGGATCACCCGCCTATCTTCTGGCGTGGATGCTTTGCCCCAAAGTTTGGTGTCATCGGCGAACTTGGCCAGTCCACTCCTGACTTCAATGTCCACATCGTTAATGAAGATGTTGAACAGGATGGGTCCCAGGACAGAGCCTTGAGGGACCCCACTGGTCACAGGGCACCATGATGAGTGACTGCCATCAATCACAACCCTCTGGGTCCGACCACGAAGCCAATTTCCCAGCCAGCAGATCGTGATGGAGCCAAGGCCACAACTGGGCAGTTTGGCCAAGAGGTGATCATGGGATACCAGATCAAAAGCTTTTTTGAAGTCAAGATATATGACATCAATCTCTTCTCCCTTGTCCAGATGATAGGTCACCTGGTCATAGAAGGAAATGAGATTGGTCAAACAAGACCTACCCGCAACAAACCCGTGCTGGCTATCCCTTAGAATGTTAGCCTGGGCCAGTCCCTCAAGGATGGCCTCCTTAATAAACTTTTCTAAGATCTTCCCCAGGATAGAAGTCAGGCTAATGGGCCTGTAGTTAGCCGGATCCACTCTCCTCCCTTTCTTGAAGATCGGCACCACATTGGCCTTCTTCCAGTCTTCGGGCACTACACCAGAGCGCCAGGAGTTTTCAAAGATCCGTGCCAGGGGCTGGGCTATGACGCTCGCCAGCTCCTTGAGTACCCTGGGGTGCAGATTGTCAGGGCCGGCTGACTTGAAGGTATCCAGCTTCTCAAGGTGTTCCTTCACGAGGTCAGCATTTATGGAGGGTAGGGGATCCCCCTCACCCAGATTTCCCTGTCCCATAGCAGGCATGGGCATCCCATGTGACTGATGAAAGACTGACGCAAAGTACCTATTTAATAGGTTGGCTTTTTCTGGGCATCAGTTGCCAGTTGCCCCATCTGGTTTAGCAGGGGTCCAACATTGCCCTTGCTTTTCCTCCGGCTCCCCACATATCTGAAAAAGGACTTTTTGTTGTCCTTGATGCCTGAAGCTAGTTGGAGTTCAGTTGCAGCCTTGGCTTTCCTGGTTTGGTCCCTGCAGGACCGGACCAGCGCGGAGTAATCCTCCTTGGAGGTGAATCCCGTCCTCCATCCTTTGTAGGCTTTCCTTTTAAGCCACAGGAGGTCCGCTAGGTCTCTGGAGAGCCAGGAGGGCTGCTGTGCCTTCTTGCTGCCTTTCCTCCGTGTTGGAATAGATTAAGCTTGTGCATTGAGGATCGCTTCCTTGAGGAGCAACCACTCTTCTTGAACTCCCATCACCCTGGGGTCATGGTCCCTGAGGGCCTGACCGACAAGCCTCTTGAGCTTGTCAAAGTCGGCTTTTCTGAAGTCAAGGACTTCTGTGTTGCTGACTGACTTGCCAGCTTTACGGCGGATGGTGAAGGTGATCAGCTCGTGGTCGCTGTCACCCAGCTTCCCATCGATCACTATGTCGCCAATTAGGTTGTCCCCCGTAGCCAGTACCAGGTCGAGCAGCGCTTTGCCTCTCATCGGCCCATAGACTTCTTGAGTCAGGTAGAGGTCATCCACGCACGAGAGAAAGCTTTGCGACCGCTCGGATTTTGCTGAGTGATCTTCCCATGAGATGTCTGGGTAATTGAAGTCATCCATGACAACCAAGGTCCTGGAGCAAGCGGCCTCAGTCAGTTCCCGGGCGAACTCCTGGTCAAGCTCAGGACTTTGAGTGGGAGGTCTGTAGTAGACTCCCACCGTTGTGTTCCCTGTGCCGTATTCCCCACGAATTTTTACGCAGAGGGTCTCTAGCTGTCCATGCCGGTCGCCAACATCAGCTTGCAGGGACATGTAGCTTTCCTTCACATAGACAGCTACACCCCCGCCCCTTTTGTCAACACGATCCCTCCTGTACAGGGTATAGCCCTCTATACCCGTGGTCCAGTCATGGGTGGAGTCCCACCAGGTCTCTGTTATCCCAATGACATCGTATTTCTTTGCACTGAGCAGGAGGACGAGCTCATCCTGCTTGTTGCCCAGGCTCCTGGCATTAGTGTACAGGCAGGCAAGTGTCCCCTTGGGGGCTCTTGCCTTGCCCACAGATTGTGCCAGGGCTGGGGCAGGGGTGGGCTCCCTTAAGTGCCTTGGTCCGCTGGCTTTGCAAGGGTCGCTCAGCGGGCCAGCAGTGGCAGTAGTCCCCCCATCCCCCAGCGGGCTTAATTAAAGCCCGGTGGAGCAGGTCAGCCAGCCTGGCTGAGAATAGCCTCCTCCCCAGGGGAGAGAGGTGGAGGCCATCTCTTCCCAGCAGCTCGCTGCCTCTCTTGCCAAAGAGCGGGCTGTGGTCATGGAAGCCAAAGCCTTCCCGATGACACCAGCGCCGCAGTCTTTGGTTCACTGCGTGGATCCTCCTCTCCCTCCTCAGCCCATAGCCCGAGATGGGGAGGATCGACGAAAACACCACCTGAGCTCCCAGACCCCTAAGCCCTGCTCCCAACTCCCTGTAGCGCCTCATGACCTGGCTGGGGGTGCTCCAAGCCGTGTCATTGGTGCCCACGTGAATAAGGAGCATGGGGTAGTGGTCTGTGGGCAGGAGGAGCTGCGGGATCCTCTCCGCAATGTCTCGGATGCGGGCCCCCGGGAAGCAGCAGACTTCCCGGGCTAAGGGGTCGGGGCGGCAGATTGCCCCCTCAGTGCCCCGCAGGATGGAGTCTCCCACAACAAACACCTTTCGCTTTGTCTTGGGGAGAGTGGGGGCAGTAGCTGTGGTTGAGCCTGGGTTGCCTGCGGGAGCCGGCAACTGAGCAGTCTCTGCTGGGGCTGCAAGAGGTGCGAACCTCTTTGTTCAGGTCTGTGTGGTGTTACCACTGGCAAGTACCTTACCTCCCAGACTCTTTGCCCTGGGGCTTCAGATACTTCCAAATACATGGCAGGCATCCTACATGCAAGCCCCAAGCCTAGAAGTTTTGGGGCTCAGATGTCCCCAAGTCTTGCTCGCTCTTAGCTAAGGCCAAAGAGCTAAGAGCTCTACCAGGTCTACTGACTACATTGTCTACCCTGTGTGGGACTAAGCGAGACCGCTGAAACTATTGGCCGTGCTGAACTGTTAGTACTGGGTTGAGGAGGGCTAGCGATTGATTATTACGTGGTGCTTAGGTCTGTTTGTCAGCCCATCTCCTTTTTGCCAATTAATAAACCACGTTATGATTTGCTATTGCTTGCAAGTGGTAAAGTTTGTTCACATTGGAACACCCAGGCAGAAATTGTTTTCCCAGGTTTCTGGGCTGGGGCTTGAGCCAAGCTAATCGATTTGTGTAAAACACCTAAGGTGAATTTGGCCCTTGTTGCTGTTATCTGGTGCCAGGCAGAAGGGTTACACAAGTATGGCTCTCCCATTACTGTTATGCTCATTTGCTGAGCAAAGAGTAATGAAAATACAGGACTCTTCCCAATGTACATTGTCAGGCAGTGCAGTTTCCAGCAGAAGTTTGTTGCAGCACCAAGTATACTTCTCTTTTGTGCTGTGGAGCTCTGGAAGGAATTCTGCAGTTCTAGAAGTGTGTGCCTTTGTGTGGTATACTGGGTCCCACAAGGAGTTGGAAGATGCCAGGACTAAGCCCAGGGTGCAAGTGGTTGTCAATGCTGGGCTCTAGGCAATGAGGACAACATCAGGATTGTTCCAGCATGTTATATGCTGGACGTCAGAATAAAAACCCTGCCGTTACAAGCTTTGATATTTACTATCATTCATTTTCTCCACCCCACAGAAAAAAGTAAACTACTGTTCAGGCACAATAATGTACTAGTGCAGTCACCAGGTGGCACTGTTGCATACATATATCTTATAGTTATTAGTGTGCAGGTTTATTGCATGATTTTTGCTCTGAAATATTGCAGGATTTTTTGCAGCTGCTATGGAGAAGACAAGACAAGGGTGATTGTAGGTCTTCCTGGAATTTTTGCTGCATTCTTCAGTGTTTTTAAGCCAAAAAGATTAGCTTTCCTCTAATAAAATTAGAGGGCCTAACAGCAGTGGCATGATGCCACTAACTGCAGCAAGGTCTGTTGAATTCGAAAATAGGCCTGAGACTAAATTTGTCTGCATCAATGAAAGCCAGAGGTAGAAGAAAGCTCAACAATTTGCAAGCTGGATCGAGTCATGCACAGACACAATGAAACCATATTACCAATGACACCTGGCATTTTTGAGAACATAAAGGCCTTTTCTACAATAGCATTTAAAAGCTTTATTGGGAAATCGTTAAAATTAGAATCTTTACAAGGCTTGGTATTTAAGAAATATAAAACTCGCCCCAGTAAGAACCAGGTCCTGTGATTTGGAAATTTGGGTTAGTTGTTTAAAGAAGGCCTTGTCCACCTGTTCCCCTTCTTTTGGTGGCTTATAGCAGAGGCCCCTTCTGATCTCCCCTCTGACCTTTACCCAGAAGCTTTCAACAGGACATTGACTGCAGTGGTTCCCCTGCTTTGCCTGTGGAAGGTTTGGGTGTCAGGTCTATGTTGTGTCAGGGTTGAAAGTAGTTTTACATAGAGTTTAGATTATGGATTGTATGGGATGGTTTGGATAGGGATGATCCTGCCAGAGGCAGGGCACTGGACTAGATCACCTCTGGAGGTCCCTTTCAGCCCTACTTCTCTATGACTCTATGAACAAGCCTACCTCCTACATCACACTGCATCTCAGAACATGTACATCTCCTTTCTAGATAGGGCAACACCTCCTCCTTCCCCACTGAGTTTCTGCTACAGAAGGGGCGAGCTGCCCTACCAAGAAAACTGTGAGAAGAAAAGCCCCTCAACCCATTTCTTGCCCCCAGAGCCAGCTAGTACTCCTGTCCTGAGGCAGATCAGAGTTGGAGCCCCTCGAGGTAAAAGACCCCAGCCCCCTCTCCACTCCTTGCCCTGCTTTGTATTCTCCTCTCAGGCATCTCTTCCATCCTCCTTGGTATTGCTGTTTTCCTCCCCTACAAAATAGAGCCAGAGGGATCCCTACGGACCAGCTATTTCCAGCTTTTTGGCAGTGAAGGGGAGGGGTGAGGTCATGGTTACAGAGGACGCTGCCAGTGGGCTGTGACTGGAAAGAGAAGCTGCCCCACAGATTCAGACTCTGTGGGGCACCATGTGCCTGAATGCACCATTGGTCCTAAAAAGAGCCAAACTAAAGAAATCAGGATCCTGGTAGCTCACCAGGGCTGCTGCACTCACTTGGGTCCTCTAAATCCCAAATGGCATCAGGGCCCCCATGTTAGTCAGCTCACAACAGAGCTGTGAGGCTGGTATGGCAGATCTTTGCACAAGAAGAAATAGTCCTTCCTTCACTCCTCCAGGCTCCCTCTATCAGAGGAAATAACCTGGAACTCTCTCGGCAGGGCCAGCCAAGAAACTTGCAAGGTACAAACAACAAGAATGACAGTATTTTATAAAGGAGATTTGTTACAATGGGACCCTCATGCATTGAGATCTGTTACATTAGCATGTCTTTGTACTGCCTATATTGACAGATAACAATAATCACATTAGCAGTCATTGCTGAAGTGTTATTGTTAAACAATCACTATATTGTATATTTCCTTTTCCATCCAGTTATTGGTGTTATTCAACATGGACTATATTGCTAGGAGCAGGACATGCTTGGGAATATCTTTTATTGGAGAGAACTGAGAGCTGGGAGAGATGGTGGACAAGCAAGGTGTGGGCTTGGGGAAGAAAAGCATTTGCCCCAGAAGCTTGTCTGCCACCTCTTTTAACTCTGTAGCTAGTCCAGTAAAATCTCTTGCCATGTAAATCCTTGGGCATCCCAACTATAGCACCACTGCAACCCACATCCTAATGCTCACACATGTTTATACCTCAAAAAATCTGCACCAGCTAGAACTCTTCCTCAGCACTGCATGATCAGGATGGGATGAGCTATTCATTTCACTCCTCCTCGTGTCAGCCCCTGAGACCCCAGTCTGCTATGGGGTTGTCCCTTTGCTCTGCAGGGTCACTTCCCCACAGTCGACCTTGAACTGTTGGGATTTTCACACAAGTTGGAGTCAGCCACACTCCAGGATCAATCCGTTTATGGGTCAGAGGCTGCTCTCTGGTTCTGACCACATTTCAAAGAGTATTTTGAAGCACTTTCAGAAATTATAAACTAATTCCACAGCCCTTCTTCCCAGCCCACAATTCCTGGTCCCATCTTTTCTCCAGGACCCAGCCAGGGTTTGCCCTTGCCTCTGTCTCCTCTGAAGTAGACCATGCCCACATCCATTTAAGCATCTTTGCTGTCTTCATAGCTGGGGTGCCATCAGCAGTTCTGCATGTTGTGGAATAAAGCCAGTTGCCAGCAGTGAGGCAGTCTTCTCTCACCTGTGGCAAGGAGGCAGGAGTCCAGATTACTTGGGCTACAGATGCCAGGGTCAACCTGGGTTAAGTGGACTTAATAGGCATCAATTTGCATTTGCCAAAAGCAAGGTGGTCTTGGAGAGGGAGAAGTGGTTCGAGTAGGAGGGCTAGGTGCCAGGATTTCTGGGTTCTGCCCCCAGGTGTGAGAGGGGAGTAGTGTTGCAGCAGGAGAGTTAGGGGTTTGGCATTAGAGCAAGGGAGTTGGGGGAGCAAGGGTGTAGACTGAGGGACAGAAGGCCCCAAGAAGTCATAGCCGTAGGGGCCATGCCCTGTCCCCTCTTCCAGCTCTCTCTGTGCACAGTGAGGGCTGGGGCTGGACCAAAGCCTGCTTTAAGAGACATGTGGTAACCAGTGGGGTTCACAACAGTATTATTCCCTCCTTGACAGCCCTCTGCTCCATAGCTAGCTGTCATCCCAAAGGGACCCCGTCACTGAAACGAGGTGGCTGGTGGGCAGATTGGGATGCTGATGCAGGAGGTGCACTGGGCATGCTGGTTATGAAAGGACATCTGGGCAGGGTTCTTGCTCTCTACCTCATTATGGACAATGCAGACAGCAATGTCTTTACCCCATGAGGAGCTTCAGCTTATCCCTGTGATAAAGCCTTTGGTAACAACATGCACTGGACACTTTGGCTCGCCTATCTTTGGGAGGGAACTTTCTCCAGCCACCTGTCTGCAAGAGCTGATGGCAGACATAATGCTTTCCTAAGAACCAAGGTTCAGCCAGCCACGTGCCATTTTAGCCTAGATGTCAGCTTGCTTCTACGAAGGGAGTAGTCAGAAAACAACACACCTTCACTCCAAAGGGAGAAGGTTGATTCTGTAGTCTCCCTGAAGGTCAGTGGAAGCACTCACTGGATTGACCAAATGAGAGAGATGTTTCAAATGAGAGCCCTTATCTGCTTATCTTCTCACACTGCTTATCTCCTCACAGTGCTGGCAGTGCCATTCAAAGGATTTCCAGGGCTCTGGATGGAAATCACAGCCTTATCGATCAGACAAAACCCTGCAATTGTTCCTGTGTTGTTCTCTTATGATGGCAGAGGCCTAGTTTTGTGATCCTTTGGCAAGAGGAGCAAGTTCAAAACTTGTTTTCCAGGAAACCTTTCTGAGGCAGAAATAATGCACCGTCCAAAAGCAAGCATAGGGCCCCAACACATTTCCCACAGCCCTACTCTTGTACCATTTTTTCAGTCCAGCAAGGCAAATGATGCTGAGATGGTAATAAAAAAGTTGATTTGCTTGTGCAATTGATGTTTGTAGTGGTTGAGGTGTTTTAGACCTACTGGGTGGCTGACCAAACTGGTTAGGGTCTATATTCATCAGGTACCCTCAGCTTTAGCTCTTCAGCATGATGATGTGCTTGCTCTGTGTGCAATAGTAGTTTATAGACTATCCAAGTGAAATTAAAGCCCCAATAAAGCTGAGTTCTGTACAGAGGAGACTTCCTGTTTTCATTCTTCCTCCACTGAATTTCCAATTTGAAGGACAAGAGCATAATTATGTTTCTCACTGAAATACATACAGGTCGGGTGTAAAACCATTGTCCCCATTAATTGTTTGTCAAAGCAGGGGTGGACCATGAAGTCTTTGTGTTCTCTTTGAGGGGAGAGGCACCTGTGACAGATGCTGCAAACCTGCAGCTGAAGAAGAGACAGAGGTCATTGTAGGCACAGACGGAAGAGCAACTCCCTGTTGTAAATCATGATGCTTCAGAGTTCCCTGTGTGTGGACAGAGAACTGGCTGCCTTTACACAACAGCTGGAATACTGTCCCTTAGACAATCCAATTGCACACATGCTGTAGACATCCCCCAATGACACACGCATGGTTTTCCTGTGAGCAAATCATTCTTGGGAGGAATACATTACAACTATTCTATACATCCCCCTGCAACAAGTGGACTATGAGCTACTATTTTGTGAATGAACTACTGCACTATTGTTTGACCACTCCTGAACTTGACCTTCATAGCAAGAGCTGAATTATGATCAGAAATGTTGATGCCTCAGGGCTCAAAGAGAAGAAATGAGATACCAAAGAAAATATTGCTTCATTTCTTTAATAAGCATTTTCTTAAAAAAGGCTACATAATGCCATCATTTTGAGATTGCAAGATTGTTGAATTGAAATAAAACAACTTTAAAAAGACATTGTTTCTTTAAAACTTCATCTTAAATACAACTGCCACGATTCTGTCTTTATTAAGAAAGCACTGATAAACCAGTGTACTGTCCATGCAACATTAACATTTAAAATGTGTCCTTCTTACAAACAGAGCATTGAGAATCTAAGGTGCATTATGAGAAGGAGGATAACCGGCCTATAAATATCTCATTATCTTGCAAATTATAAGCAAGCAACCATTTTTCTAATCCAATTTGAAACAACACAACGATGTAGAAATAGTGTTAGGGTGTTCTGTACAGCAATCATGTCTTTGTGCAATTCACAAATTCTTCTTATTATAAATTATTCATTGAGAATTGGCTTGTTTAAACAAGTGTATGAATGGACAGGAACCATGTCTTCCTATACTTTCTCTGCAGCACCTCATACATTTTAGGCATTATCAAAATCAGTGGTACATAACAAAGCAACTATCTAATTGTGGTGCATATCTAAGAAATAACTTTTCAATTATATTATCTTTAGTAGGTTCATTTTTCAATTAGCAGCACTAAGAACCAATACATTTTTGACAAAGGACAATTTTAAACAATTTCAAATAGTCTAAGACAAGCCATTAACCTAGGTATTGCACAGAATTTTCAAAAGCAACACACGTTACTGAAATGACACACCAATGACTTTCATTATGATGCACGCTGAATTATAAAGACATGTTCCAGACCACTTACACAGTATTTGTCACTCACATGCAATGATGCCCTCTATTGGTACTATATTTAAGTTTCCCATAATTCAGGCATACCAAAGCAAAAAGTCATTGGAAAGTGCTTAAAGACTATCAGAAGGCTGAAATGTGTTCTTTTGGCAGATCTTTGGTACCACTGAGCAGGACCAGCTGCAATGCAGCGTAACTTGATTTACTAAACTCGGGTTAGTCAGAGTGGAGTACAGTCTGTGGGCTGTACTTCATAAGCAACAAAAGACATTACCAGTTTAATACAGTTTATACCAAACCTATAAATTGCAGCTGTTGCTAGGAGAGTAATGCCCATCAGTTACATCTGTTGCAGTCTGTCTTTGAGTTTCATGCAGCAAAAAACAACCTGTTAAATCCATGAGTTGTTTAAAACACCAAGTTCTTTATTGCAGGAAGGTTTTTGGCCACAAATGTAATGGCCAGACAAGTATTCCTATCCACCAGTATCCCACAATCCCCTGTTCTCCCCCTCTCCTCTCCAAGAGAAACAAGTTGGATTTCTGATAGCTTTCCCAGCAGCAAGATGTTAGGGTATGCTGCACCCCTTGTGGACTTCTAGCCAATCATCTGATCAGTGGGACCAGGCAAGGAGGTGGTTCTTTCCCAGCCCTGTGGGCTGCCCCCTCCCCAATCCTATGGACTCGATAGTGGTCGTGGTGAGGGGGTGTTATAATTCTTCCAGGGCAGTGTGGTCAGCAGCCAGGGACCCCGACAGTGCTGTTAGAGTGCTCTAACCATGGAAGTCCAGGAACAGCCCCAGTCCTTGCATGGCTGGAGACAGTGCTGCGCTATAGCAGCATTCTGCATCTTAGGCTGCCTGGAAGCCCTTCAGAGCTCTGGGTGGGCAGGCAGCCTGCAAGCAGTGAACACCACCACAGTGGAACTGCCTGCCAGCCAGGATCTTTAAAAGGTTTCTAGGTAGCCCAAGACTGACTTGAGCTGGGTATTAGACTACCTTGGAGTCAGGAATTTTAAAAGGTCCGTAGAGGGTGAGTCTACATGTGCTGATGCATACTGTGCAGTCAATTACTCAACTGCAGGGTTAATTTTGCCATTGCAGGTAGTAAATTAACTGCACAGTAGTGACTGCACAGTAGCCCACATATAGGTGGCCAACTGGGAGCAAATTTGCTTCCAGTCAGCCTGGGCAGCAGGGGATCCCTTCCCTTGACAGCTGCCTGCTGCTAGGGTGAGCTTCGAGTGTGTTCCAGCTTGCGGTCCAATGTCCCTCTACCCCAACTCTGTGATCAGGGGCAGGGAGTAATCTCCCAGGTCCCGCTCTGATCACTGAGCTGGGGCTGGGAGATGCTTGCTGCCAGCATAGGGGGGCATTTTCCTAGCTGAGTTCTGAGTTTGGAGCCTGCCATGGTAACAGGCAGCTCCTGGGGCAGGGAGCAATCTCCCAGCCCCCACACAGCCCTTATCACATCATGGCTGGACAGCGTGCCTTTGGGGCAATGGGTGCGCATGTCCACGGTGCTCAGTTTTTTAGTGATACAAACTTTATAGTACAACAAAAATAATGCCTGTCAAAGTCTTCAGTTATATTTCCTTTGTTGCCTTAACTTTAGGAACTGACTTTCAGTGTTATTGAAGTATGAAGGCCATGAAGAACAGTAACTACTATTTTTACTGCTGGCCCTCTTTTCCCGCAGTGCTGCCACCTCACCAATGACATGGAAATAGCGCTAGGGCAGGTGGGAGAGCTTATCTTAAGACATGCCTAATACATGAAACCTCAGAAACTAGGGATGTGATAATTTTCAAAGTACTATTTCTTTCAGGTTCTAAAGTGGTAATTGCACAGGTATACTGGTACCACCGGCTCTGAGCTCTACCTAGAGATTGTGGTTGCAGATTTTTCTCCCTCGGTATATAAAGGCTTGTTCCTGTACCCACTGGAGCCAATGGCAGTACTCCCACTCACTTCAGTGGGGTGGGCCTCATTTTTCCTGGACCATTCAAATATGCATGGGTTCTAATTATTAATGCCAATTGCTCCTCCACAGGTGGAAGGGAACCCTCTAGCTTGGTGCATAGGTGCTGAGTATGTGGGGGCCTAAGGGCCCTGGCCCCCCTCGGGTAGAGGGTAGGGTGACCACCGATCCCTAACTGAGTGGGGCAGTCCCAAAATGGGAATATCAAGTCCTGGTCCCAGGCTGCATGAGTCTGGGAAATCATTTATCTCAGATTTCCAGTATTGTGCAGGGACCTGGGTTTTCTGTTCACGGCAGAAAAACACAGCAAATGGTGGGTTTCCCCCTGCAGGCTGGCAGAGTTCCAGCCTGCAAGAGGCTGTGGGGAGCAGGATGCAGGGGGTGCTATGTGCATGTGCACACATGCATGAGGTCAGAAATATAGCCCCAGGCAGGGGTGGAGAGCAGCTCCCTCAGCTGCCTACAGGTACGTCTTTGGTTGGCAGAGGTTGCAGATTGAGGGCCTCACAGTGAGGGAGAGTGGGGCAGAGGCAGGGGTTGGGCAGTGCATGGGGTCTGAGGCTGGGGTGGGGAGTGGGACAGAGTCATGGGCAGCTCACCTGGGGGAGGAAGGGGGGAGGAGGGAGTGGCTCCCTGATACTGTGTGCACTCCTGGGGAGGGAGATATGGGGGGCACATGCCCCCACATTTGTGCACAGAGCAGGGGCAGATGCAGGCTGCCTGCTGTGGCCTCAAGGCTCCCTCCTTGCTGTCCTCCTCCAAGGAGCCCTATGCTGGTCATGCTGCCATGGCGAGACATCCCCGCCTACCTGGCAGCATTGGGGTGCAAAACGTTGCACTGTCACCCCTGCTACTGCCAGGCGGGCAGGGGGTCTTTGCCATGGCAGCACAGCTGGCGTAGGGCTCCTGTAGGGAAGGCAGCAGGGTGGGAAGCCCTGAGTCCACATCTGCCCCAGCATGGGCTCTGCTCAGCTCTGCTCCAGCCATACCGCTGGATGGGGCGGGGGGCAGGAAGGGAACTTCTTAGGTCCCCCCCCAGCAAAAATAAAAGTTGGCACCTATGGCTTGGTGGTGTAACAGTTGCATTGCAACTCACGGTGCTGCGTACACAGATTGCTGGGTCAGGCGTGTCACATGCACTTCTCTCAAATTGTTTTTAAAAGCACCTAACAAAGCCCCCATTCTGCTTTCCTGTTGCTTAGCAGTATCACCAAAAAGGAAGAAACTGAGTGGGGTAAAGATATCCAAGATCTAATTCAAACCTGTTTAGATGGCATTTCCCTCAGTCTGATGTGAAAGACCACCTCCTGATCTGTTGTTGGTGCTCCTACTGGCCCTATTAAGTCCTAAGCTCTTTCCTTCAAAACCTTGATACTGCTCCTCCTGGCCTGGAAGTAGAAGGCACTCTCCTCAAATTCCCAGGATATCAACCTAGCAAACTGCAGCTTTTCAGCTAGTGGGAGTCACTGCAATGAAGAACAAAGCTGTGTAAAAGATCACCAAAGTCCCGTTTTAACAGAATCTCTTGGCCTTTGTGAGGTTACAAGTGTCTGGCAAAATCCTGCTTGCCTAGTCCCTTAAGCAATTTATTTTGTCTATAGGTGAGTAAAATCCTGTTTGCTTCCCCCAAACTCTAAGATAGAGCAGGCAAGGTCCTTTCCAGCCTTTTTTGTCCTTCCTAAAAAACTGGCTTCAGGATGAGATAGCATAGCAGCCCTAGCAGGACTTTGAGACCCAACTGTCCAGAAGTTATGACCCCTGGAAGGGACCAGCACTGAAACCACCAGTGTTGGGGGCCCCCGAAATAAGAAGTTCTGAATACAAGGCTTCCTCAGTGAAGAAGCAGTTTCTTGTTTGCCACAGCCTGTGCTACCCTTTGTTTGACCCATGTCCCCAAGGAAGCCATATGGTCTCTAGCTTGTGATCAGGTTCAGGACAAGTGTGCATGTTTGGCCTTGGAACTCTGAATGCAGGTGTACCTTTTATTCCCAGGAAAATGATGCTTTAGGTAGGACTGCTTATACCAACTCCATCCTTTCCTGAAGAACAGGAATGGCTACATTGGGAAGTCCTGCCCATCTGCTGTGCAGCATCACTGTGTACCAGGGGTGTGACCAGAGGACTGCCCTGAATATCTGTACAACCCATGCTATGCCAAGTTTCTACTCCTTGCCAGAGGGCAGTAAGGAAGGTAAAACTCTGTCCTGCTTGGCTTGAAGGCTGCACTGTACTTAGTGAATTCTGGTCTCATTGGAAGGAGAACTGACATCTTGGTGGAATACCAGTGGGGCTGGGGGGAAGGGTTGGAACTCTGGTTCTGTCTATTACTCTGGGATTGATGCTAGGTTTCTGAGAGGGAACAGAACACAGCAACTCTGGGAACCAACTCATCATGTTGCTGTCATTGCTTCCTACAAAGCTGCTGTGCCTCAGGGCCTTCTTTGGACTCAAGGAGCATGTCCAGATAAGCATGCATGTGTGGTCTGCAGCACCTCAGAGTAGTTCAAGGTGCTGCAAACCACACACAGCACATGTGCACCATTTGCCATGCTGCTAATTTGACATTACGAGATCCCGGAATCAAAAAAAAAAGCCATAGCAAAAAAAAAAGCAGTGTAGCACATGCTCCAGGAGCGCATGCTGGCAGACAAAGAAGCTGGGTTCTTTGGGAAGATGCCCGCTCCCCACTTCCTTTCAGCTGCTTGGGATCCGGGCCCATTCCCCACCCCGTTCCATCATCGCCACCTGCAAGGAGCAGGGCAGGGGGCCCGTTCCCCACCGTTTCATTCACTCTGTTGCCCCTGCCTCCAGCGAGCAGGGCGGAGGGGAGGGCAGGAGGGGCAAGGCCAGCGCAGCTGTCCTGTGTCTCTGCCATCATTGCAGGATCTCAACATGCCACCAGCTCCTGTGGGAATGCTTGTTCAAACTCTGATTGGCTGTTTGTCAGCCAATCAGACTGCGAATAAAGCATTATGGACAGACAGACAGATTTAGGCTTTTATAATATTAGAATGTACCTGGTCAGAAGTCCAGGAAATCCAGACCTCCCATATTTTATCCCCAAGAGCTGAGCGGTTAGGACACTTACTTGGGAAGCAGATGACCCAGGTTCTAGGCTCCCATTTACTCAGGGTAGATTTGTGTCTATACAGACCTTCTATTTTCTTGTACAGATCTCTAATCACCACACCACAGGTTAGGCATGATCTAGGCCAGTGGTCACCAACCAGTAGATCTTGATTGACTGGTTGATCATGGGGCCTCTGACAGTTGATCTCAGTCTGTCAAAGGCTCCAAGATTAGGAGCAGCAGGACACACGTGACTGGGCTGAGCCCCCAAGGCTGGGCTGGATGAGTGGGGTCAGAGCCTGGGCAGCTTTTCTGGTAGGTGCGGGGCAGGGCAGATTCTAGGGTGCCAAAAAATGATCTTCACCATAAAAAGTTTGGAGACCACTGATCTAGGCCCATCTCCAGCTTTCCTTTTGAAGCTGAGTCCTGCCCCTTACATTTTTAATAGTCATAGTAGATAAAATGGTTGGAACAATGCAGTGGGGAACTTTCTACTCCATTAAGAGCAAAGCTGTAGGCTCTGCCACCCTTGCTCCAATCATCCATGACAAAACTGATTTTTTGACCTCCCTGGCCAAGAAACCCTCATAGGCACACTCCAAGAAGGATCACACTGCAGAAGACTAATTATAGAATGCCCACAGAACTGTTTGTGTCCCAGCTATACAACCATGGGCTACACCATCATGCCAGAAGCCTTAGGTGGCTTGCCTTTTCAAAGCTCATTGAACAAGCTTTAGTTCAAGCACCTCTGCCACAATTTTTAAGCACAGGCACTTTAATTATAGTGGCTCTCAGAACTGCTGCAATTAAAAGCACCACCCCCTCTTCCCACTTCATCCCCAGAGCACATGTAAAATTGCCCCAGAGCTACAGGGTTGAACAAAAGAACAGAGATACACATTACTTCATATGAATCCACGTATAATTTAAGAAAAAAATACTAAAAAATTGACTACAAGAAATACTAGCTTCAAACTAGAATACTAGTCTGTTTAAGTCTGGGAGATAAAGTTTTCATCACCATGAAATACTTGAGCACAGTATGTCACCCCAGAATTCAGAAAACCAGATACTCCATCTTTACAATTTTTCCAGTACTTAGTATATTCTCCGTGTTGTATAATCTAGTACCAAGCTAGCAGCTCCCAGCAGAGCAGGATCTGCCAGATTTGAGACAACAACATCCACAGCCTGAGCAGAGGGCAAAGCCTGGCGACATATCACATCTTTCACGGTATTGATGTAATGGCTGGCTAGCACTCCTGAAAGGATCACAAGGGAGGGGTTCATGGTGTGCAGGATATTCACAACTCCCAGACCTAGGGCTGTTCCAGCTGAGAAAACAACACAAGGAAAGAAATTACAGCAACACAGAATCAGAGAAAATTAGGACTGGAAAAGACCTCAGGATGTCATCTAGTTCAACTACCTGCTCAAAGCAGGACCACCCCAATTATATCATCCCAGCCAAAACTCAGTTCATCTGGGTCTTAAAAGCCTCTAAGGATTGAGATTCCAAAACCTCTCTGGGTAAACTGTTCCAGTGCTTTACCACCCTCCTAGTGAGAAGTTTTTCCTAATATGTAACCTAAGTTTCCCTTGCTGCAACTTGAGACCATTGCTCCTTGTTCTGTCATCTGCCACCACTGAGAGCAGTCCAACTCCATCCTCTTTGGAACACCCCCTTCAGGTAGTTGAAGGCTGCTATTAAATCCTCCCTCTGTCTTCTCTTCTCCAGACTAAATAAACCCAGTTCCCTCATCCTCTCCTTAAGAAGTCACTTCCCCCAGCCCCTAGCCATTTTTTGTTTCCCTCTGCTGGATTCTCTCCAATTAATCCACTTCCTTTCTGTAAGGGGGATGGGAGGGGGCAAAACTGGATACAGAACTCCAGATGTGGTCTCACCAGTGCTGAATAGAGGGGAATAACCATTTACCTTGCTCTATTGGCGACTTCTACTAATGCAGCCCAGTATGCTGTTTGCCTTTTTGGCAACAAGGACACACTGCTGGCTCATATTCAACTTAACTGTCCACTGTAACCCCCAGGTCCTTTTCTGGAGAGTTGCTGCTTAGCCATACACAATGTCATTCAACAGCCTGATTCCAAGTGGTTGAACTGATGTCTCTAAACTCTTAATAACATGGCTGCAAAAACTACATTCCATACAGCAGGCATTCATGATTTGCTGGTCATAGCAGTAGAACCACCTTGGAACATATTTCTTTCCTCAAGGGAAAGTGGCTGTATATGACAGTGAGATTACACATTACAATTAGACCATGCTGGCAGCACTTAAAACACGAATGATTGCACATTAAGGTTTGTTAACAACTGTTTAGTGTCCTCTAGACATCTTAAAGTTATGCTACTGGGGGAAAGGATTATGCTTGAGCTGTGCTACCCAGCTCAAGTTAAGTTAACTTCTGACTGTTCAACTGAGATAAAACCACCAATCTGCACTCCTCCAGGATCCCAGGAAGCTCTGCTCTGCTCCCAGGTGAACTAGCTATTATCCAGGACTCTGTAGCCTTGAATTGACCACTGGGACAGCTGGGCAGCAGGTTAGTGGGGAGGGAAAGGAAAGAAGTGAAGGTGGTGGGAGTGGGTGGATGGGGAGCTGCTGATGTCTCTAGCCCTTAAATCACCCCCCCCCCAATCACTCCCCTGCCACTTGGATTGTGGCCCTGCTGCCTCAATCACAGCCTGGATCACTGTCCTTTTGCCTTGATCAGCCTGAGAGCAGATGATCCCCTCTCTGGTACCCTGCTCTCTGCCTGCCCCTGGGCTCCCAGAAGCCCACACCTCCCATACCCAAATCCAGCCCCAGCGAGGTCCCACAGCTGCCCAGCATATCCCTGCTTCACCCCTGCTCTCTCCCCCTGGGGTCTGGCAAGGGCTGGATCTGGATGCACATGGGTGGTGCAGGCTGCAAGGCATCTAGGAGGGGAATCTCTTCCCTCTCTCCTCCCCCTTACTGCTTTCACTATTCTTGGGCTGACTGGGTCGCACAGCAGGCATCTGGAGATTGAAAAGGGTGAGTGGGGAGGCCACTGGGGAGCCAGAGAAGGTGACTGGGGCAATCCTGGAGCGGAGGGGTTAATTGGGGAGCAATCTGGCAGTAATGGTGGGGAGAGGAGGGGACAAACCATGGTTGCAGGGGGGGCCCTTCCCCCCCTGCCCCCTATCCCCGAATGTGTGGGGCAAGGGGTGGGTGTGTGGACATGGGGGACCCCAAGCAGCCCCTTGCAGGCTGGAACTCTGACAGCCTGCAAAGGAAAAAACACAGTTTCCCAGATTTTTCTTCTTTAAAGGAAAATCCATTTTTAAAGTTTGTTCATGACCCTTTCATATATTCTTGCGACCCACTTTTGGGATGCGACCCACAGGTAGGAAAACTCTGCTCTAGTGGCAGATCTGAGATATGCACTTTGGGAGAATATTAACTTTTAATATGCAACTGCTCACAGCACATGCCAACAGCATGTGATAATTGTAATGTGTAATTTCATCCTAATAGTGAAAGTACTAAGGAGGTGACCTGTGTTAACCATTATTTTTTCTTCTAAGCATAAAAGAAAAAAAAAATCAATTTTATAGCAGAATGCAGTTACATTATTAGCTTTAAAAAAACCAACCCCCCCCCCCCCAACCCAACAAGTAATCTCATTCTTACTATCAGGGAAAAAAGAAAGTTACTATTCTACCTCCCTTCATAATATCAGCCATGTAAAAGTAAGCTGATTACACTTAGTACTAATTTATAACTCCCAGAAAAATTCTCCCTTGTAATATCATATATAAGTGGATAATTATTCCAGAGAGACTGGTTAATTTTGGTCACCTACCATGTGCATCCACTTAAGTTCCCATCATTTTCCACACCAATACTAAACTGTTGAAATGCTTTTTCCTCATGAAGCAAGAACTATTTTGATTACCATGAGAAGTTTTAGTTTTCTAGTCCCCTGGAGAAGGGAATCCCAAAAGACATATTGAACAGTCCAGTGACAATGCAATTCATAAAGTTTCACATCTCTTCCAACATTCATCTTTACCATACAGGTGTGTGTGTGTGTTTTACCAACAAGCAGACAAGACTAGATCCTTAACATGTATTAAATAAGTCAAACCCTATTTAAGTCCAACATCACTTCTAGATCCTCAAAAATCTCTCTCTCAAATGGTTTCTCACTCCAGGTCTATGTTCTTACCTGTTCTGAGGATATTGTCAGCCTTTGTATTCCCAAGTTTAGCTGCCTGAATGAGATGTACAGCACTAACAACCTCCTCTTTCTTCACAGACATGCCTTCCACTAAGAGAAGATCCTCTGTTTGGGGTAGAAGACAAATAGGAAGCATTAATAACTACATTGAAATAATGATGTGACGGTGGGGGTATATATGTAGATAAACTCACTTTTAAGCTACTTAGGAAAACAGCAATCATTTCATATTGTTCAGTGGCTATCAATAGAGCTAGTGTTTGCAAGAGTAGAAATGATATACCCCTGAGAAAGACCAACATCTAAGAGGCTTAAAATTTTTTTTTTCCTGAGATATATCATTATCCAAAGTTCACAAGTAACTAGGACTTCACAGCAAATTATTTCATAGCATGCACCTGTCTGGGGAGAAAAATAAAGCAACCCTGAAGCTAGGGAAAGGATATCAAGTTTATGCAGTTTCAAACAAATAAAGCATGTCTGAGGAGACTTCAGGGATAGCAGAGTTAAGCCAATACAGAGTACTTTTGAAAATCCCACCCTCAATGCTTATGTTAAATCTAGGACCCAATTTTATCATGGTGAAAGCTGGAGGTTTATCAAAAGAAAGGCATGCCCAATAATTCAGACTAAAAGCTCCTTCCCTATGCTAATATAAATCCATTGAGTTATTCATTTATATTAAATGAAAAGGTAAAAATAATACATGCCATCGTGCAGTTTCTTAGCTTCTCTCTGCAAGGCTATTCCAGAGGCATATGCTTCTATACATCCACGACCCCCACATAGGCACTCCGGTCCATCTAAAGATACCACAATATGTCCAAGTTCTGCAGCACAGAAGGAACTTCCATGGATCAATTCATGTTGATGAATGATTCCACCTCCGATTCCTAGAAGCATAAAGTTACGGACAGCAAAAAAGTACGGCCACAGCACAAAACCTAAGCAGGACATTTATATGTGCTTACCATGACAGGAAAGGAATTAAGTATTTGTGCCAGTATTCGTGCCAGTCAACTGCTATATTGAGGCCTAATGAAGAATTTGTTATGGCAACTCTTCCCTATTTTAGAGCTGTCGAACGGTGGTCTGTGGGCTGCATGCAGCCTGTGAGAAGCCAGCATGTGGCATGTGGGTGCATGCTGCCTGGGAGTGCTTAACATGTTAGCCCCTGGGCCCCTGCAGATACCTCTTCCATTGCTGCATGCAGGGGAAGGGCCATGTGCCATTGGCACAGCCTGCACAGTGGGGAGGGATCATGTGGGGGGCACCTGCAGACTGGTCTGTGCCATGTGTGGTCCCTGGCCAAACCAAAGTTGGACAGCCCTTTTCTATTTAGTGAGTTTGGGACCAATGTCATAGATTTCATAGACATTAGGGCTGGAAGGGACCTTGGAAGATCATTGAGTCCAGCCCCCTGCCTGAGGGGAAGGAAGTCAGCTGGGGTTATAGGATCCCAGCAAGATAAACATCCACATTTCTCTTGAAGGTGTTCAAAGTAGGTACTTAAACCACCTCTGGTGGCAGGCTATTCCAGACCTCGGGGGCTTGGACAGCGAAGAAATTCTTCCTCATGTCCAGCCTGAAACAGTCTTGCAGGAGTTTATAACCGTTTGACCTTGTCATCCCTTGGGGCACTCTGGTGAACAAACATTCCCCCAGATCCTGGTGAACATCCCTGATATACTTATAGATGGCCACCAGATTGCCCGAGCCTGCTCTTTTCCAGGCTAAAGAGTCCCATAGCTCTCAGCCTGTTGTAAGGTCTGTTTTCCTGACCTCTGATCATGTGCGTGTCTCTTCTCTGCACTCTCTCAAGCTTCTCCACATCTTTTTTGAATTGTGGAGCCCAAAACTGGACACAATACTCCAACTGCAACCTCACCAAGGCTGAGTACAAGGGGAGAATGACGTCCAGGGATTTGCTTGAGAAGCATCTATGGATTCAAGCCAGCGTTTTGCTCGCTTTACTAGCTGCAGCATCACACTGAAGGCTCGTATTCATCTTGTGGTCAATCATGACCCCTAAGTCCTTTTCATCTGTAGTGCTAACCAGCATAGTACTGCCGAGCCTGTAAGGATGCTGCAGGTTTTTCCTTCCAAGGTGGAGAACCTTACATTTTTCAGTGTTAAACACCATCAGGTTCTCGTCCGCCCATTTGCTGAGCCTGTCAAGGTCAGCATGGATCACCCTCCTCTCCTCAGGTGTAGATGCTTTACTCCAGAGTTTGGTATCATCGGTGAACTTGGCCAGTCTGCTTCTGACTCCAATGTCCACAGCATTAATGAAGATGTTGAACAATATGGGTCCAAGGACAGAGCCTTGGGGGACCCTACTGGTCACAGAGCACCATGACTATTGACTTCCATCAACCACCACCTTCTGGGTCTGACCATGAGAATAAAATAGTTCTTCCCTCTCGTGTGCAGCAAAACAAAACTGTATAATTGTTATATATCACAGGTCACTTCTCTTGGGTATATCTTCTTCAGCTATTTTTAAAGATGAAGATGGTTCCCGAGGGCACTACTACAATTTAAAATAACCTACCACCCACGCACCAGGAAACTGATGTACTCACAGCACATTAACCTTTAATAAATCCCCCATCACCCTCCCATTTACAAACATCTAGAGAAGATATGTTTTGAGGCATGCTTTGAAGAGTTGAGGGCTACTGTGGATTATGGGGAAAATTAATTTCAAAACCAGAAAGCCATCCCAGGGACATTTGGCCAACAAACCCTTCCCACTTATTCCACAGGACCATAGATGGATCATCTCTGCTGATCTCAGCTGTGTCTATAATGGTCTGTTATTCTGGAGGTTCTGTATCACCCTGTTTGGGTCCAGTCTCCACTTCCAGTTTCCTTCTGACTCCATATGTTAGCATTACTTAGGAAAGCAAACCAGGAACCCCAACCAATCTCCAAATTAAGTGGTCCGTAGCTGCTGTAGCTGCTTCTCTTGTGAGTGGTCAACAGCTTTATAATGAAAACAGCATGTCACATTCACTGCCAAAGCACCACCCAGAAATGTAATGCAGTGTGCAATAAGAACAATTTGTCATGCCAAGTTGCTCATTTATATCTGGTGTTCAAGTCTCCATATCTAACCTGCATTTTCTACTGCTGGAAGGGAATTCAGTAAATAAACTGAAATCAGAGGATGGATCTCCTGGTGCAATCAAGAGCCTGCTTACATAGCACAGGTTTTACCCAAATCACCATTCCAATAACCCCCTCTAGCACAGGCATGGTGTAGACCAGTAAAAGACTCTTTTTTTTGTCTATATAGCTGGCAAAAGGAATTATTTTTGCTGGTAAAACGCACTAGGGTTCTACTGACATAGTTACAGTGATTATACAACAAGAACATCCCATCATATGAGAACACTGGATGAATTCAGTTGTACTTCAGGTTCTTATTCTGTGACAGCATGCTTACCTGTGCCAGTGACGAGTGTTACAAAGTTTTCCACACCTTTTCCGTGCCCAAATTTCCTCTCTGCCAGAGCAGCACAGTTGCCATCATTGTCCACCCAAACTGGCAGGTGCAGAGAATCAGATATTGGGGTCCTGAGATCCACTGAACTCCACTCCTGAATGAGTTTTGTGGAATGCAGCACAATTCCTTCTCGGGGATTTACCCGTCCACCTGTAGAAATTCCTGAGCCCCCAAAGATGCAGGAGACACAAAAGTGAGACTAAACTTATGCACTTCTTGAACTACCATGTTTTCTTTTTGGGAAAAAGATACCTTTACTTTTATCTCTAAATATTCTGGTTACAAACATTTTCAAATGTCACCTGCAATATACTATTTATGTCATGAAAAGGGAACTAACAGAGTTTTATTGCTCTTATTAAAATATATGTACAGTGTTGCAACTAACTAGGCTGGGAAAGGTGACATCAGAAAACTGAAAATTCAGCTGTTTACTTCAGATGGATCTGGGGTCAGACATTTAAACCCCTTTCATGTTTCAGGTAGAAAAACATAAATAACCTATACAGCTCTCTATGCTGCCAGGCTGCCACATGCTTGTGCCTGTATAGCCTGGCTGCCACATGCTTGCGCCCTCCTGTTGCCCTCAGCCCCTTGCAAGCTGGAACTCTGCCATGCAATGGGAAACCCACCATTTCCTCCATTATTCTCCTTTAAAGGAGAAAATTTGCATTTTTCTCCTTAACATGAGAAAATACAGTTTTACTGCTTTTTTCTGTGGTGAACGGAAAACTCATATAAGCCAACACATAATGGGAGATAGGAGACTTCCCTTGTGAGCTCCAAAATTGCCAGATGCATCTTTTCTGTTCCCCTCTTCTGATGCAGCTGGTACTAACCACTGTCACAGACAAAATTTGGGAGGTTTTATGCAGAAATTAGCTTCCCAAGTATGCTTCCCATCCTAGGAGTTTTTTTTCCCCGTTTTACAGAGGTCCAAGGTGAAAGGCTTGTTGAATTCTGCAGGTTTGTATTAAATGTGCCCCCGAAGAGACATTTGGATGCGAGTTTAGGACACCTAATTATTCTTTGAATGTCTTCAGAAGGAATTTCTGCAGATTTCTGCACAAGCCAAAATGTAGTACCAATACAGTCCTAGGCACTACAGAAACTGGCTAAAGTTGACTGTGATCAAGAAAATGACTGATGCAAATGAAGCTCTGAATCTTTTCACACATTAGAGTTCCCCTACCAGTTGGGGAACTCCCCTCTTGTCAGCACGGAGGCAGAAAAGGATCTTGGAGTCATAATTGACTCCAAGATGAACATGGGCCGGGCGTGTGGGAAGGCAGTTAGGAAGGCCAACAGTACCTTGTCATGCATCCACAGATGCATCTCAAGCAGGTCCAAAGAGGTGATCCTCCCCCTCTATGCGGCACTGGTCAGGCCGCAGCTGGAGTACTGTGTCCAGTTTTGGGCACCGCACTTCAAGAGGGATGTGGACAGCATGGAGAGGGTCCAGAGGAGGGCCACTCGTATGATCAGGGGACTGCAGGGCAAGCCCTATGAGGAGAGGCTACGGGACCTGAACCTGTTCAGCCTCCAAAAGAGAACGCTGAGGGAGGATCTAGTGGCCTGTTATAAATTAGTCAGGGGGGATCAGCAGGCACTGGGGGAGTCACTGTTCCCCCGTGCACTGCCAGGAGTGACCAGGAATAACGGTCACAAGCTGGCAGAGGGCAGGTTTAGGCTAGATATCAGGAAGCGCTACTTCATGGTCAGGGCGGCTAGGATCTGGAACCAGCTTCCAAGAGAAGCGGTGCAGGCTCCTACCCTGGGGGCTTTTAAGAGGAGGCTGGATGAACATCTTGCTGGGGTCATTTGACCCCAGTATTATTTTCTGCCATGGCGGGGGGTCGGACTAGATGATCTACTCAGGTCCCTTCCGACCCAAGAAACTATGAAACTATTATTATAATCATTATATAATAATCTAATTATGGCAGGGGCCATGGCTGTTTGGAAGCCTGAGCAATCAATTTTCTGTTCCTCTTAATGAGCTGTAGGTTCTTTCTTTCTAACATCACACCTTTCAGCACAGAAAGGGTTTCTTTTTATGAAAAGACCAGAACTGGAAATAAAATGATGTTGTAGGTAAGAACTGAGACTCTCTGGCATAACTTTGTGGGTAGTTTTCACAGCTCATGCTTACAGACAGATCCGACTCCAGCCAATGTTTACATAATTTGTAATTTTATAAGAAGTCCACTGTTTCACTTAGAAACTGGAGGAATAAAATTATCAGTAAAATCCAAGAGCTGTAAAAATGCACAGGATTAATTCTGAAAAACATTTAAAATTCATTTGCAATGACTTCAATTTAGTTTTGAAATTCTCAGAAGAAAAATTCAATATTCATTAGCTTACCCACTCCCAGAATTCTGCAGTTCAGATTTACAGCTTCTGATGCAGCCTCCACGCACATCTTGACGATCAGTTCTATTCTGTCTTCAAAAGTTTTAGGGTTGAGCTGGGTAATTTTCTTAACTATTTCACCCTAAAAAATAAAACCATTAAGTCCTCTTCTGTTACATTAATGCACTGCATAACAAATCAGTTCTTTTGGTATTTCAGTTAGAGCACCACTAACTTTAAAAACAGGTCTGTATTTCTAGGGTGCCAGGAGGTATGATGTAGGGTGACCACCTGTCCCTAATTGGCAGTCCCAGAATGGGAACCTCAAGTTTTGGTCCCAGGCCACATGACTCCAGAACAGCATTTCTTCTGAGTTCACAGCCTGGTGCAGGGATCAGGAAAGAGCCGGTTTCCCCTTGCTAGTTGGCAGCATTCCAGCCTGCAAGGGGCTGCCAGAAACAGTATGCAGGGAGCAACATATGTATGTGCGTGCTAACATGCATACACATAGCTTGGAATACAGCCAGGCAGCATGGAGAGCAGCTCCCTGCAGGTAAGTCTATGGAGGGGGGTGGACTTGGGAGATGGGAAGAGGAGAGATTGAGGTCCCCGTTGTGAGGGAAGGAGTGGGCAGGAGCTGGGGACACTGCCCAGCCAGGGGGCCAGGGTGTGGAGCGGGACAGAGCCATGGGTGGCTCGTCCAGGGGGTAGCAGGGGGTCTGGCTTCCCACTGCTGCGTACAACCCCAGGGGGAACATGGGGGGCACATGCCCCTCCAAATTGGTGTGTGGGGCAAGAACAGATGTGGGCTGCCTGCTGGGGGCTGGGGCTTCCCACCCTGCTGCCCTCCCCCTGGAAGCCCTGCGCCAGCCATGCACCCCTATCTGCCCAGCAGCAGTGTGGGTGGTGGTGGTGTGGAGTTGTGTCCCCTGCTGCTGCTGGGTGGGCAGGAGCAAGCAGTTAGCACAGAGCTCCTGGGGGAAGGTTAGCACGGCGTGGAACCCCAGCCCACAACCTGCATCTGCCCCCAAATTGCTTGGTTCTGCTCTGGCCATGCTGCCAGTGGAGACAGGGGATGGGGAAGCCGGCATTTGTCCCGCATTTACATTTTAAAAGGGTGGTCAGTCTTGCGTGCGGAGATAAGTGAAGTGTCACAAGATAAGTTACGAAGGGGTGCCTCAAGTCCAAAAAGGTTAAGAACCACGGCCTTCATTTCTCTGAGAATCCCAGCATGGCCACTGTGATAATGGCTGTTTTTGTTTTAGTATCTGTTCTCTGGAAGAAGGACCACAGTCACTGTCCACTGGACCAAACTCCACAAAACACTAACACATTTGGATAAATGACACAGAAGTTTTTCACTGGTTACAGAGGTGACAAAATTCATATCCCAGTAGCAGAAGGAGTTCTTTTTGGTGCATCCAAGATCTACCTCACTTGGAGCAGCTGTTCCTTGTAGTGTTGTACTGCCCTCCTCCACCCCCCCATGCAGCTATGTGCCTAAGGCACAACTGAGCCTACAAACCTAGTAAGGTGATTACCTTCATACTGACTATTGCTACTCGGAGATTTGTTCCACCTAGATCCACTGCCAAAGCACTCTGGGTTTCCATGATATGGTCAATATCTTGTGAGATGCTCTCCTTTACAGGAGGGAAGCAGAACTTCTTTTGCAGTGGTTCTTTAAGATCAATAGATTTGAGAAACTTCAGAATCCTTGGGACAGCATTACCATCCCCATATATTTTTGAACTGCAAGATCAAAAGGCATCAACAGTCACGTAAGTAAAACTGTAAACTGCTTATAAAACAGAAGCCACAAGTTATGTCACGTGGTCAGGAAAAATACAGCCTGCAGGCTGAATCTGACCCCTCAGGCAATTCCATCCAGCCCACAGGGCCTTCTGTAAGCCCTGGCCCTTGGCCACCCCTCTGCAAACTGGTGCATCCTTGCAGGAGGTGTGGCTTTGGTTGGTAAGCAACAACCCCTCCAGCCTGGCCTGACTTGCTCCAGCCCTGAGCATTTCATATACCAGTGTCGCTGCACTAAAAAAGGGCAGCAGAGGCGCTTTAACTAAAGCTCACTGAATGAGCTTTAAAGTGCCTCCACTATTTTTCAGCGTGGGGATGCCGATACGTGACTTGCTGGAGTAATATGCCGATACATGACTTGCCGTGTGGTAATTACCATGATCCAGCAGACTCGATTAATCGAGCCTTCTCCAACACGATGTAATTACAGTGTGTCGAAGCAGCCTCACTGCACGCACATAGACACCCATGGTGTCTGCCACAAGAATACTGTGTTTCAGATGTATGCAAGTCTGCCATAAGTTACTTAACATATCTTATGACAGACTTTGCTTTAATAATCTGGGGCAGTCTGAGGGCTGGGCACCTCTTGGCAGCAAACATTTGGAATTATCTCAACTTTGGGACAAGAGATGGAAAATTTATTGGGTATTTTTTTTCTGTCTTTTTCAAATCAAGAGAAGGCTGCAACACACAAAGATATGCATGCACCAAGGTCTGAAATTAAGGAAATGAAGAGTCAAGAGGTTTCCTGTACTTAGATCTGTACAGACAAGATAGATTTATAATACGTGATGTGATTTGCTGGGCATTAGAGTACACATCCTTTTAAGTCTCCAGCAAATAATGATCATTTTTGTAAGGCAGGGCTGTCTGACTTCTTGGTAGTTGGGGGCCATGTGCTGCATGGGCCAGACCAGGGACTGCATGCTGCTTACTATGTGGGCCCCAGCCCTCCTCTTACTGCACAGGCAGACTTGTTCTCCTTTGCCATGTGTATAGGCTCACCTAGCTTCCAGCTTCTGGCTGGGCATGCTGCATGGGCTGCTCCCCTCTGTTGTGCATGCAACACAGGCAGCCCAGCTCCCCCCAGCTCTGCACATGGAACATGGGAAGCCCAGATCCTCACTGCCATGCATGCAGCATAGGTCACCCAGCTCCCATTGCCACATGCACAGTGCAAGTAAGCCAGCTCCCTCCCCCGCTGCGCATGCAATGTGGGTACCCCAAACCACTCCGGCTGTGCTGCCCCAGCCCCAGAAGTGGGGGCAGGAAGTGGACACTAGGAAGGGAGAGGGCTCAGAGACCCTGGCTGCTACTGCATCAAAACCAATCGGGGAGTGGCAGCTGGGCAGAAGCCCACAGTCTGCTGTTAGCCTCTCGCAGGCCACATGCAGCCTCTGGGCCACCAGTTGGACAGTGTTGTTGGGAGGCATTGTACGTAAGGACCGTTGTGGATCTTTAGTCCTGGGACCATCATTTAAATAACATTTCATACAACAATACTGAGAGATTTGCAAACTCTTTTCTATTTTATGTAATAGGTATGCAATAGTATCTTTTCCATAAAGCACTAAGCAAATCTTGGACAAACTGAGGTCTATTACAGTGAAGTCTATTTCCCAGCCCAGAGCTAAGAGCCTTCTTCTCTGCTGCTTTATGATCCACAGCAATAAAATGGGTGGATGTACACTTACCAAGGATACTGTTTGCCAAACTGCAGATGCAGAGCTTGCAGTATTTTGTCCTGTGTATCAGCATCACGAACATGAAGAACATTTTCACCTTAGATAATCAGAAATGCAACATGATTCTAGCATGTGCCAATTACGTGTTAAATTATATTAAAGAAAAAATGAAATTTGAAACAAATATGTTCCTAATGAGTAGGTATCAACCTTTGTCAGAGCAATCTTTCTGCAGGCAGCATCCATACTTCTGTGTGTGTTATCTTACTTTCCATAGGTTGATGCTACACCAACTTTTACAAAGGAACCTTGATAGGTGCCCGATCTTGATTCCACTGAAGTAAGTGGTAAACTTCCTATTGTACCTGGAAGTACTAGACAATGGAATTCTTGCAATCGTCTAGAAAATGCCTACACATAAGGCAGCATAGATACAACAAGAATGTAAGCTAGTGGTGGTGACAGTATGGATGTTCGTATTGTTTTAGGTATGCCACACATATTTATGCCCATCAAGGAAAAATATGCAGCAGTATATTCTAGTAAGTGGAAACCAATGAAGAATGATGATATTTAATTAAACCAGGACTGTCCCACTGGTGGCCTGCAGGCAACATGTGGCCCGCAAGGGGTTAAGTGACAGCCCCTGGGCTCTAATCCTGCCACTGCTCCCCCTATCAATCTGGCTGCAACAGCAGCTAGAGCTCTGGGCTCCCATTCCCTCCTTGAGCTGCCACTTCCTATCCCGGCCTCAGGAGATTGGGAAGTGCAGCACACAGCACAAGCAGTGGAGAGCAAGTCCAGAGCCATGTGGGCATGTGGTGCAGTGGGGAAGAGAGGCAGGAAGGTTACGCCTGGGTGGTACAGTGGTAGGGGAACATGTACTCTGGGAACGGTAGGGTGCCCACACAAGCACATGGTGCAGAAGGCTTGCTCTGGTGCAACCTGGGCAGCACATGGCTTCCAGCCACTTAGAAGATGGACAGCCCTGCATGAACGGTGCATGCCCCCGGCAGCTGGCGGGGGGCACAGCTGCACTGGCAGCAGCGGGAGTGCGGCGGCGGTAAGCTAGGAGCTCCTGCAGACACCGCCGACACTGCTGGCGGCAGGGGGGTGGCGAGCACCAACCAGGGGTCGGTGATCACCTGCAGGCGCTGCCAGCAGCGCTGCAGTGGCCAGTGGCGATCGTAGACCTCCTGCAGACGTCTCCAGCAGTGTCGGCAACAGGTGGTGAGGGACAACTGCCCGCAGGCGCCGCCGACAGTGTCGTTGGTGCCTTTTTGCAGGGGGTGTAGTGCCACACTTAGGCATTGCATGTGCACCCGCATGCACCCCCTACATGTCGCCCCTGCAGCCCTGAATCAGGCAATAAATAAAAGCCTTGCTTTGCAATAAAACATAGTAGCACTGTCAGCATTACAGTACAAATAAATCAATGAACCTGCAAAGGTAGATCAAAATTTGTCCTGATGTAATGATTTCTGGTAAAAAAATTTACAAGCACATAAATATATTTGTACTTAAATTTTAAAATGACTGAATGACATAGCAATAAATACATACCTGTTTCTCTTCCTGTCTGACGTGTTCCTAGATTGATAACAGGGGTACCAAACGCTCCTACCTCTCGAACACCACAGCTGCTGTTACCAATCATGCAGCCAGCATGAGCCACTAATAGGATAAACTGGTCAAATGGAACGTGCTTTACTGCTCGAAAATTGGGATGATGCTCAATGCCCTTCTTCCTCATAACCCGAACCATCTCTTTGCTTCCTATGGGAAAAGCCAAGAATTAAGAACAAAACACTAGCATCTAGCTGAATTGTAATGTATTGCTGGAATAACAATTGGGTCTACAGCAGTGGTTTTCAATCCGTGGTCTTCAGACCCCTGGAAGCGTGCCTAAGAGATCCGCAAAAGATGACTATGATCAGTCAGAAGTAGGTGAAGCCTCATACTTAAAATTCAAACAGGTTCACACTTCCATTCAAAATTTTTATAGGGGTCCACAAATGAAAAAAGGTTGAAAACCACTGATTTATAGCAATTAGCTGATAACTGCTGTCCTGCCTAACACAGAAATAAGTTACAAGGGACATGATTGCTATTGCCCCTACCAGCTCTATATACATGTTGCAGTTTGCTCTCTCTTCCAATCTCCATGTGACTCAGCAATGTGGCACTGGACAGAAAGTGGGGCTCTAAAACCACTGGGGAACATTAAACATTTTTTTTAGAGCCAGCATACAAGCAGAAGAACTAACTGCTTCTTCTTCTTCCCTCCCCCTATATGTTGTATGGTTTTCCATTTAATTCCCACAGTAAGCCGAAGTGCTGGGTGTTCTTGCTCGAATCAGACCTGGCAGTTTCAGCAGATTCTGACTGGATATTCAGATTACAGAGATATCGCCATATAGCAACGCAGCAAGAGGAAAGGAAGCCTGACTGAGAAGCTGGAGTGAAGAAGGATAAAAGCAGACCAAAAGAGGTTGCAAAATGAAAAAATGGTGAAAGAAGTCCACAGAGAATTCTTTTAAATTCAGAGAGCAATTCTTGTTTTAATGAAGAACCACAATAAGAAGGATTTGCTTCACTCACCTGCATCAATATTTGGGAACAGAACAAGCGTCCTCTTGTTAAAGGAGATAAGTGCATCCAATGTTAATTCAAACATCTTTATGGAATGTTTAATATCAGTGGTCACAGGGTGTTGCAGAGCAACAATATAGTCTCTTGGTTTTACATCTTCACCTGTTTAAAGGGAGCACAAAAAGAGATTTTTTTATTACTGGCTGGTGGGAGATGGTTCTAAAATCACCCGTATGAGTACCTTTTAGATAGCAAATCTGATTTCTAACACCATGAATTTCAAGGCAACAATAGAGGCTATGGAACTGAAATTCATAGAAGGGACCAGGTAGAGACAAGTGGCAGAGGGGACAGGTGGCAGGGACCAACACAGGCAGAGGAGGGGGCAAGGGACAGGGCGGTAGGCAGTGGGGGCAAGGGTCTTACTGCCTGCACCATCCCCCCTGCTTTTTCAGGTACAGTGGTGGGGGGAGGGGGTGCATAATTTAAGACAGTCCTCTACTAATTGGAAAATATGCATGGAAAATTATAACAAATTTATACCTTTTCATGTACAGAATGTAATTTTTAGGATGGTCATCTTAAATTTGAAGTCAACTTGGATTCAGGTAAATACGGTACTTGAGTTCTCTCAGGATCTGTAGGAGATTCTGCCCCAACACCCCACCCTGACTCACCCACCCACCCACACACTTTTGCATAAATGAGAGTGGAAACCATGCTTTTGTTATAAATTATACTTTACTGCATTTGTTATAAAGCGAAACAGGTTAGTTTATTCTGAAAAGAACTAAACTACTTCCATGCCCTCTGCACTGAAGACAGGACAGGATCAGCCGACCCCAGCAAGGAAATAAAGAAGGGTGATCATCATGGGGGACTCCTGCTGTAGGGCACAGAAGAAGCCATTTGTCATCCAGACCCCTTTGTTTGAGAGGTCTGCTGCCTTCCAGGAGCCAGGATTAGAGATGTTACGATGAGAAACCCTAAACTGGTCCATCCTACTGACCACTGCCCCATGTTCCTTGTCCACGTGGGCACCAAAGACATGGCAAGAAACAGCTCTGGGAGAATCATGAAAGACAAGACCATGGGGGCAAAGGTCAAGGAACCAGGAGTACAAGTGGTCTTCTCCTCAATCCTCCCAGACAGAGGCCATAGCCGGAAGGAGGAGTACATTGAGAAGGACAACCAAAAAGGCTTAGGAGATGGTGTCACCATGTAGGCTTTGGATACCTCGATCTTGGTAGGTCATTCTATGACAGTGGTCTACACGCAAGGGACACTATTCATCTCACAAGCAGAGGGAAGAAATCCTTCGCTACAAAGATCACCAACTTGTTGTGGAGGGTTTTAAATTAGGCATGTCCAGGGGCTGGGGAGAAAGTTCCAGTGCTGTACACGAATCCTATAGTCATGACGACACAGGGGAGGGCATTCAAACAATGGACATCCAGGTAAGTACTGGTATCTTGAGACACTGGCAGCATGACAGAAAACCTGAGGCAGCCAGGAGAGAACTCAGGTGTCTTTATGGGAATGCCAGAAGCATGGGAAATAAGCAGGAGGAACTGGCACTCCTTTGGGTAGATGAGGAATTTGATCTGATTGGGTTGACAGAGACCTGGTGGGGCAACACACAAGACTGGACAGTGAATACTGAGGGCTATAGGTTCTATAGGAAGGATCAGGTTGGGAAGAAGGGAGGAGGTATGGCCCTCTATGTGGAAGAGTGATACCCCTCCCTCCCCTGCAGGTCATGTTTGATTGTAGGGAAGGGTCCCTTGAAACCCTCTGGGTCAGGATACAAGGGGGATCAGGAAAGGGAGACCTGATGGTAGGAGTCCAACTCCAGACCTCCCTCCCAGAAAGAGGAGAGTGATCAGGCATTCTATGGGGAACTGACTGAGGCAACTAGTGCTAGAGACGTGATTGTCATGGGTGACTACAACTACCCTGACATCTGTTGGGAGGACCATTCGGCCAGCTTCATCAGGTCAGCTAACTTCTTGGCAACAACAGGTTGTGTTGTTCCTGACACCAGTTGTGGAAGGGCCTACACTAAGGGTAAAGCCATTCTGGACCTAGTGCTGACCAAAGGGGAAGATACAATAGGTGACCTAATGATTGGAGATTCCCTGGGCAACAGTGATCATGACCTGATTAGGTTCACCATCCACTGCAAGGCTCGGAGATCAGTCAGCAGAACAGAAGAAGTCCTAGACTTCATAAAGACAGACTTTGGCAAACTCAGGAGGTTAGTTGGAGAGGTCCTCTGCGACCAGTGACTGGATTATTTGGGAGTTCAGGAACAGTGGTGCTTCTTTAAGGAGTCAATTCTCACTACTCAGAAACAGGCCAGCCCCAGCGGACAAAACGTGTAAAAGGAGCCAAGAAACCCGCTTGGCTCAACAGGAACATTAGGGAACTATTGAAAAAGAAAAAAAGAAGCATACAAGCAGTGGAAGAATGGTTCAGCAACCAGAGAGGAATACACTTATATCACCAGGGTTTGCAGATACTAGACACGGAAAACCAAGGCAGGCATGAAGATCAAGCTAGCAACCCAAATAAGAGACAACAAAAAGTCCTTCTACAGATACATAGGGAACAAGAAAAAAAATTGGGTTCCACTATGGGACCCATACCGAATACTGAGGGACAGCCCACAGTCAATCCCTGTGAAAATGCAGAACTCCTAAATACACATTTCACATTGGTATTTCTGAAATCAAACAGGAGCTGTTCACCTGTCCAGAGGCCCAAGGAATATAGGGAAGACAAAAGATTACATGAAATCAGTCCCAAACCAGTGAGGGATCTCTTAGAACACCTGGACGTCTTCAAGTCTGCTGGGCCAGATGACCTGCATCCGAGAGCCCTGAAAGAACTGGCTGAGCTTATAGCAGCACCACTGCCAAAGCTTTTTGAAGACTTGTCCTGGATGACTGGAAGAGGGCCAATGTGGTGCCTATATTCAAGAAAGGGAAGAGGGACAATGCTGTAAACTACAAACCGGTCAGTCTGACTTCAGTCCTGGGAAAAAGCTTTTGAAAAATTTGTTAAGGAGGTCATCAATTATAAGCTGGCAACTGATGGGGTATTAAGATGCAATCTGCATGGCTTTGTTGAGGGTAGATCGTGCCTGACAAACCTAGTGTCCTTTTACGGCCAGGTAACTAACCATCTGGATGAGGGACATGAGGTTGATGTCATTTACCTAGCCTTCAGTAAAATCTTTGATTCTGTTTCCCATGGAATTCTCTCAACCAAACCGGAGGGTGCTGGGTTGGACCAGCCTACAGTGAGGTGGGTGGACAACTGGCTTAGAGGCTGCTCCCGGACAGCTGTAAATTGATGGGATGGCCTCATCCTGGAGGGCCAGCTCCAGTGGTGTCCCCCAAGGATTGGTGCTTGGACCTATGCTCTTTAACATATTTATTAATGACTTGGATGAAGGCGTGGAAAGTTCAGTGATTTAAGTTTGCAGATAATACTATGCTGTGGGGAAATGCAGGCACATCAGAGAATAGGGTAAAGATCCAGGATGACTTTGACAGACTGGTTTTATGGGCAGAATGGAATCAGATGACGTTCTGCAGTGGGAAGTACAGGGTTCTTCATATGGGTAGGAAAAATCTTCACTATAACTACATGATGGCTGGTGGTCCACTGGCTGGCACAGAATCTGAACAAGAGCTGAGGGTTACAATCGACCAGAAGATGAACATGAGCCAACAGTGCGACAAAGTTGACAGAAAGGCAAACAGAACTCTGGCCTGCATCAGCCAATGTGTTGTCAATAGATCCAGGGAGGTGCTCCTCCCTTTCTATCCAATGTTGGTGAGGCCACAGTTGGAGTAGTGTGTCCAGTTCTAGGCACTGCACTTCAAGAAGGATGTGGATAAGTTCAAGAGGGTACAATAAAGGGCCACCCACACGATTAGGGGCATGGAGGATAGGCCCTATGAGGACAGACTCCGGGAACTGGGCCTGTTCAGTCTGAGTAAGAGAAGGCTGAGAGGTGATTTGATAGCTGCCTACAGGTACGTCAGGGCTGAGCATCAAGATCTAGGAGAGCAACTCTTCAAGAAGGCACCTCAAGGGAGGAAGAGGACCAATGGGCACAAGCTAATAGAGGGTAAATTCAGACTGGACATAAGAAAAAACTTTTTCTCTGTAAGCGTCACCAGAATCTGGAACACACTTTCAGCAGAGGTGGTGCAGTCACCATCCTTGGAGATGTTCAAGATGAGGCTGGACAAGCACCTTCCTGAGCTTGTCTGAGCCCAAAAACTTCCTGCCCATGGCAGTGGACTGGACTTGATGATTTTAAAGGTCCCTTCTGGTCCTTCAAATCTATGATTTTATGACTCTACTGAGCATTAATTTTGTTTCCAACTCACAGGGTTTGACATACTTTAAAGAATTTCCCTTATCAAACAAACAGGATGCACTGGTTGATACAGAACAGATTTTAGAGAAACAGTAGAATTCCCCAAAATGTGTCATGCTGCTGTACTGTATTGCTCAAGGGCCAAAGCTCCCTATATTTTTTGCAGATGAACTCCATGCATTCTGACAGTATTAAGTCACATCTTCTATTCCTAGATGCCTCGTTGTAAAGGCTGAAAACATGATTTTGAGCTTTCATGCATCAGAAGAACAACTACAAAATTTTAATTTGTCTTTTAACAGGTTCTCAGCAATCTCTGGCCCTTTTTCTTCTCACTTGGCAGTAGGGTTTCAGATGTTAAAGTCAATCTCTTCTGGAGTGTTACTTTTTCCTGATTCTAAATACTAGAATGAAAATTGTAGAGGTGTTGGTAAATTTTGTGAAAACATTATAATAAACATTTGGGTCTCAAGAAGACAACAGGGACCTAAAAGGGCTTCAAATATTATTATTAAATTGCTTCCAAAATTGAACCATGCTATGACGATAAATAAGTAGGCTTGGCAGGATTTGATTTTTATTGGTAAACATTGATTTCACCTCACACTCACAGACCAACAAAAAAAAAGTTCCACCGGTAACAATCAAAAAGAGAGAGGAAGAACAGAAGGGAGTCACAGGCTGGGGTATAGAGGCCAGCCTCTTTAAAGAGGAAAACAGCAGGCAGCCTAATGACTTGACACAATTGGCTGTTTGTTTGCAAGTACTAGGAAGTAAGCTGAAGGGAGATACAGGCTACTTAAACCCCTACCTATTTGAGTTGGATGGCTGTGGAGAAGGCATGTGAAAAAAGGCATGCAAAGTAGCAGGGGGGGAATTCCTGACATCTGAGTGGGACAACTCAGCTGCAGAGAACCAGGGAGAGCCTGTAAAAAGAGGCAAAGCAGCCTACTGGTGAGACTGGTAGATGGAAAGAAAGACTCCAATTAGAAAGGATACAAGTTTTGGTGTTTTCTTGACCTTTTCATTGTTTTGTTCTGCTATCCTGGGGGCAATGATCTTTATGTTGTTAATTCAAGTTGATAAAAATTGAAATAAATGCTTAAAAATAAACATGGATATTATCCATCACAATTATAAAAAATACTTGATTTTGGCCAAGCCTATATATAAGATACCATTTTAGGACCCCTACTGCTCAGTCCTCCCAGGTTATAGAGTCACCAGCCTTTTGTTCATATTGCTCTGTAAACAAATTATTTTGGTAGGATGCATGAAAATCCTGATGTCTCTATTTTTGGTCCCTTTGGTCTATCCAGTTACTGTTACTCTCAAAATGAAGTACAACTTTATTTAATAAACAGGGCAAAGAAAACAGGAATTTTTCTTTCACAATATCAGGGGAAAAAGACAAAAGGAATTGTTTTGCAATGTCATTCTATTAAAGAAAAAAACAGACTAAGGTTTTACTGGAGCTATATGTACCAGAGGAGAGAACAGCACCATAAGATTGTCCTTGGGTCCTTCATAGGCTTGTCCTCAAGGAGATTTTTACAAAAGTAAGACTGTTTTCTATAGCCATTGTGAACTACAAACAGAAATACAATACCTACCTAACCATATACGTATAACACCGATGTAGTCCTTATTTTTGGCAGAGAGTAGCTTGTCATATGAGGGACAGCCAGCCAAGAGTATACGATCATGGTCTTCACACATGGATATCAAATGTTGTTCTGCACTTCTTGTGCAGCACACATGGTAATGAGCCAGTTTAGTAATGGCATGTCTGATAGAGTCATCTATTGTTCCACTGACTTCCCCACCTTCAATATGAAGAATCCGAATATTCATTAAGGCTGCGGATGTGGCCAGCGCCAGTGCATCAAACCTGTCTCCATGAACTATCATTATATCAGGTTTCAGACGGTTAAGGACATCTGGTAGCTTTACTAATGCAAGGCCTACTGATTCCACCATGGCTGCCTCATCCTCGCCTCTCACAATGGTGTGTAACCTTGTATGAATGTCAAAGTCATCTTGTTCAATCATACGGTAGGTGTTACTGAAAACAAGATGGAAACAAAAGAAATACTTTGAGTGCAATGCCAATTGCTTTCATGTATATTATGGACAGCAGAACAGTATACAAGCAATTTCATTATCGATTTGCTAACACAGTTTTAACTTTTTTTGTAGAAAAGTTAGATTCCCTCTGCCCATCTCCTTGGAGAGCAACATTTCAGATTTTAGTGATGTTTGATCACTGAAGCCAATATTTTTAAACTGGGATACCCCATATAGGTACCTGAATCTATGTTTAGGTACCTTCATAAAAAAGTGCAAAATTTTCTGTGCTGTTGAAGACCAGTAGTTTCTACTAGCTTCAGCAAAAATTGTGATTGTGCGGTACCTTCAAAAAACCAGACCACTTTAAGTTCCAAACTTTGTGCATCCCAGCTTGAAAGCACTTGTCTGATACTACAGCCTACTACCAAGTTAAACACATTGTAAAAGCAAAACACACAAAAAATAAACATAGAAACAATAGAAAAAATGAAATTTAAATCATCAAACTGAGGGGAGATAAATTGCACAAGATTGAAGACATTTAAGACTTCCAGAAAATCTCTTTTTAATATCTGAAATCAAGCAAATATTCAAATCCTTACTGAACAGTACAAGTATGAAAAAATAAACATGGTTTAACCATAAAACTATTTACTTTATACCACATGAAATATTTTAATTAAATCGCCAGACAGTTAGTTAGTACAACTCTATCAAAGTATTTTTTGTAATATGCTTTTACCAATCTGCTACACTGACTGGAGAACAGGAAAGAATGCTGAGCTTCTTCCACGTTTCCAAAAATTCCTACTAGGTGACTCGGAAGTTTAGTTAGAAGACTTGCCTGCCACATCAGCATAATTTAAATTATACATGAAAGGCTTCCAAAGTGCTTCCAAACATTAGTACCAATGATGGCTAGTATGCAAACCTGAGTATTATATACAACAGACAAACAGCCTTAATGGCAGTCTCACATTTTTTTAGTCCTGTAAAAAAGCTGTAGTAGCAGTAAATTGGAACAACCAAATTGGTAAGTCAGTCAGTTCCAAAGGCCTCTAGTATACTTTTTGAATTACCTCAAACTTAACAGAACAAGAACTAAGCCTGTGAAAAGATGAGGACACACCTAAGAGATCGTGAGACTCTCAGTGTGCAAGTAGCATAATTAATTCACTAGGCCACAGATCTTACAAGTAGAAGAGGCAGCAATACCATAGCTAAGGGGCTCTTTTTCATTGATGATATAATATATATCAGCTTTTACCCAAAAATGGGAAAGCCTTATTTCTGATATGCTGGGAGACACCATTACACACACATCTGTAATCTATAATCTGTTAATCTGCTCCAAATTACATCTGCTTTTTTTTTTTGCAACTGCATAGCTTTGCACATTTATGGCAAGTTTGAGATCCATCAACACCCCCAATTCCTTCTCAGCAACATTACTGCCTAGCCAATCACCTCTCATTCTGTATTTGTGCATTTTTTTCTTTCCTAAGAAGAGCACCCACATTTATTTGTCAAACTTCATTTTGTTGTCAAGTGCCCAGTTTTTCAATTTACCAAGATCCTTTTGAATTACTACCCTCCAGAGTGTTTGCAACCCTTCTCAGTTTTGTCATCTGCACACACTACCAGGAAACTCTCTATTTCTATATCCAACTCTTGAAACAAACGTTAAATGCTACCCAGAACAGATTTAGAACAGACTCCTGTGAAACCTCACTTGAAAACACCTGGCATTCTAATACAGATCCACTCATAATAGTTCACTGACTCTGGTTATTCAGCCAACTATGTGTCCACCTAACAGTAGTTGTGTCTAGCCTAAACTTCTCCAGAACTCTCTCTCAGACAACATTTTTTTCCCTTGCAAGCTTCACGCATGTATTTTTTAAAAAATCAAAACCACCCAAACAATTCCTGCTTTCAAAAGGAATGTAGGTGCTTAAAAGGGAGAGTTAGGCATCTGTCTGAAAGCTCAAATCCTAACCTTAAGTGTTTAAGCTTTTGCTACTGAAGTCCCTCAGGCACCAAACTTTCTGCTGCTACATATGCACAAAACTGTCCAAGTCTTAGCAGTGCCAAGATGCTCAGACCTCTTATCTCTAAGTCCTGTGAGGATTTACAAACAGGACATTTAGCCATTCATTGTGTCTGCGGGTTTTGATCTGATGTGTTATTAGAACTGACTAAGCCTCTCCCGTCACGAACACATCATATTTATATACAAAAGTCCCTGCTCTGGTGATTATTTATCACCTCGAAGATGAGAGGAGATAGTAGTCACGAAACTGAATAGCTCCCATCATTTTCAGGATTATTTTTGACAGCTACTTTTGTCATTTCTGGGGCCAGTAGTGTGCATTTAAATGAAGTTGTTACATTACAAAGCAGACAGTGGGGCCAAAAGATGCCACAAATGTAAGTGGTTTATGCACTTAACCAATTGGTTTGTTATAATGTAAGCAACAGACAAAAAAAACTGGCACTGGCATTGTGTTATGCAGTTAACCACAGTATTCACTAATCCAGTATGTAAGTGGTGCACACCATATTCCAAAACTGATTTGAAAGAGGAATGAAAAATTTTAAAAGGACAATGCCCCAATTACCAAAATGTTAAATAATATTGCATTCTATGTTATCTGATCTGAAACAATTCTAGATTGAACACCTGCAGATTCCCAAAACTACAAGGATACTTATTGGAAAAAGGCCACTGATGGAGGAGACTAGGCTGAAAAACAGTTGTGTTTAGCCATGATGGAAAAGTTTAATAATTTAAAAATAATATTTTGCCAGGAAAAAATAGGAGGAATTGCTTTCTGACTGTTCCTTATACAGTTCTAATGAGGAATGCAATCCTTCTTCTACATGATATGACTACTGTATGATTTCCTTTTATGAACTTATGATCCTGAAGAACTATCCAAGGACAAATGTGTGTATTTCCATCTTACCCATAGTCATCGATAAGATGAGAACCGAGAACCACCACTTCAAGCTCAAAGAACTCAGATTCTGCTTTAATGCCAAACATGATCGGGGCTAACTTAGAATAGTCAGCCCGGTTGCAAGTAGCAACACAGACACGAAGTTTTCGGTTGTTCCTATTCTTCTCCATAGCTTGTTTCTGCTTTTGTTTTGAAAGATTCTTAAAATACAGCTCCTGAAACAAAAGAAAACAAGTATCATATTTATCTGTGTAGTCGTTAAATTATCCACTTAAGTGATACAGGCATACCTGATAAATTGCATTAATACGGGCCTAACATCCACAAGCCCCCCAATACTGGAGGGAGGCAGGGACTTACTGAGTATACACCAATTGATTTTGGGAGACAACTAAAGAGAAAACAGGGACGAGAGTAAGTTAATAGTCTCAAAACAAGTACACTAAGGGGGGGATACCAAGCAGAGTACACAGACAGTGCCCACTGGCCCTCAAAGAACTCCAAAGAGCTGTAAACAATATAGGATATGCAGCAGAATCCTAGGTTATTTCAGTATGGAGATCTGGAAAAGTGGTAACTGACTAATTGATAAGACAGCAAGTATACTACCATGGCAAGGGCTAAGCAGGAGGGGAAGAACAAAACCTCCAACACTTTCCATTTTAATTTTAAATATAACTTCAGAGCTTATTTACTTTAGTGTATTCATAAACAAAACACCATCCAGTAGTTAAAGCAAGAAGCCTGATGTCAGAACTCCTTGGTCCGAGTCCTAGCTCTAGCACTGCTTTGCTAGGAAGTTGAGGCAAATCACTGATGCCTACATTTTTCAAAAACATTTGCTAGTTTTGGACATCCAACCTGCACAGCTAAGATCTGCTGGGCATCCCTCCAACTTGAAACAGAGCTGTGGTTACTCAGTACCAGTGTGTATCAAGCTGAGGATGTTTCAGGCTGGACATTCAAAAACTGAGGCATCCAAAATTTGTGGACACTTCTGAAAAAAATGTAAACTAAGTCTGCTGAATCAAATTCAAGTTTCCCAGACTGTAAAATGTTGCTGATACTATACTTATCTTGGACATCTTGAGGAATGCTCAATTGTAATTAAATATCTATAAAACACTTTGTGATGTTCCAACAGAAAACACTAAGTGCAAGGTTATTACTGTTTTACTAAATTTAAAAAATCGTATCCTAAAAGCAAACATCAGAAAGAACAGCTGGGAGATTCTTACTGTTGTATGAACAAAGATACTGTGTTGTAGGGCTGTGCAAAGCTTCGGTAGCCGATTTGATTCAGAGGAGATTCAGCCTGATTTGGCAGCTGAATCTCCAAATCTGAATAGAATCAGGAGACCAATTAAAGGGTCCAAATCAAATCGGAAGCCTCCGAATCAATTCACAAACAATTCAGCACTGATTCAGAGATTTGGCAATAGGTTAACAGTCTCCAGCTGGTAAGTCTGTTGTGGTGGGCAGAGGGAAGGGGCATGGGGGGAGGGGAGGAAGATCTATGCTCCCACAGCAAGGGAGGGATTGGGGCTGGGGCAAGCTGCCCAGACAGGGTTGCGAGGTGTGGGACTTGGGGAGGGAGTGTCGCAGTCTTTAAAAGCGGCGCAGTGCCATGCGCTTCCTGCTGCTGAGTGGGCCAGGCAATGAGGCACATGGTGCTGCTTTCAAAGGCTGCAACGAAGCATGGAGTTAGGGAGCAGGCAGAACACAGCTGCAGCCCACCCTTGCCCCAGGCAAAGATCGGGGGCCACATCTCCCCCCCCACCCCCTTGGAAAGAATGTGCCCTCCTTCCCCAGCTCCCCTGTGGTGCACACAGTGGCAGAAGTCACCTACCCACGCCCCTGGATGAGCCACCAGGCTTCCATTGCCCCATGACCTGGACTGGCTGAGACCCATTCCCTGTAAATGGGGCCCCAGCAGGCCAGGTCATGGGGCAATCCCTACAGTGCAACAGGAAGTGGGGCAAGGGTGAATGATTTGCTCCTGCCCCTGCTCTGAACCCTCCTGCACTGCAGGGGTCTTGATCTGCCTCCCCCAACCCCAGGCAGTCAAAAGAAACTTACTGGCATGCTATGCTGGGCCAGCTACAATCCCAGTACACCCCTCGCCCTTGCTGCAAAAGCCTGCAGCTGGGCTCCCCTGGTGTTTGGGGGGGCTAAGTCCCGTTAGCACCCCCCCACACCCCTTTCTGCTGCTTATGCCCCAAGCCCCAAGCCCTTTCTTGCTGTGGGGGGGTTGATTTGCCCCACCCCCCAAACTCCTTCCCTCCCCACTCCACCCACCACAACAGACTTACCAGCTAGATGCAGCTGTGTCCAGCATGATGAGGACTGCTGCCTGTTTAGTCTATGGCCAAATCTCTGAATCAGTGCTGAATCTTCAGATCCGAATTGGCCAAATTGAAGGTGGACAGCAATTCAAATCACTGTCCCTCTGAATTGGCCAAATCCGAAGTGAATACCTGTCGCTTCACACAAGCCTACTGCGTGGCCAGTCAAGAAAGATACTCCTTGAAAATTAGCTCTCAAGTCCTTTTCCAGCAATGCAGAAACACTAAGTAAAGGCTGTTATTAAATTAAGCTTATACTTGAAGCCCTGGTTCTGACTACGCTTACATTTATATAAACTAGGACCAACTGCATTTAATGTAGTTGTACCAGTGTAAAACCAGTGAGACATCACAATTAGGTCTTAAGAATTCATAGTTCTTATCACTCAGGTCTTTCCTATTTTCTCAAAACATAAATGCAAATTTAGAGCATAGCTCCCTTTTAAATTTTAATGTCCATAATTAACCAGTATAATGCCCAGTAAACAAATTATCAGATGGAAAGTAAAATAACAGAAAAATAGCAGCCTTCAACTACCTGAAGGGGGGGGTTTGAAAGAAGATGGGGTTAGATTGTTCTCAGTGGTGGCAGATGACAGAAGAAGGAGCAATGGTCTCAAGTTGCAGCAAGGGAAGTTTAGGTTAAATATTAGGAAGAATTTTCTCACTAGGACGGTAGTAAAACACTGGAACAGGTACCCCAGAGATGTGGTGGAAGCTCTATCCTTGGAGGTTTTTAAGGCCCAGTTCAACAAAGCTTTGGCTGGAATGATCTGGTTGGGGATGGTCCAGCTTTGAGCAGGGGTTGGACTAGATGACCTCCTGAGGTCCCTTCCAACCCTAACTACCAAAGATTCTATGAATAGGAAGGGACCTCTAGAGCACAACCCCTCTGCTAAAGGCAGATCATGATCATCTCTGCCTTCAAGAACAGTTCAATCTAGAAGGAATAATCAGATAATTCCTTCCAAGGGTCTAGCTGCGTACTATTCATGTTTTAATAGTTTAATTAAGCAGCTTCCCAAGAAATCACAGAAATACCAGACCACTAGTTTCTTTACTCTTAATCTTCCTTTCCAACATATAAATACGGCAACTTGAAATAATGGCTCCCACCTTCTGAACCTCAATTCTAAGTATTGTTATAGCTCACATTTTAAGCTTACTGTAGATGAGATATCCACAGGGCGACTCCAGAAACCTTGACACCTGATCATCCCTGCAGGTGGGTTGGATGGAAACCAGGTGGAATCCCAGGCTAGGAACAAGGAAGGCTGGAGTACTATTCACTCAACCTTCCTATGGAATCCATGGAAGTCCCAATGCAGAGATCCAGGTCTGAAAATGGGGTGGGGGGAGCAGGAAAAGAATAAGAAAGGGCAATGAGCGTTCTTTATTCATTGCTCATTAGGGTTATGCTTCTGTGGAGACAGCAGGGTGTCAGTTCTGCCTTCCAGGTGCTTCCCAGACTCACTTGGATCTGGGAACTGGTAGGGCTGAAAGAGTAAACCTCTCATTCCACATAGAAGCCATCAGGAAAAAGTTCAGCAGAAACCTCAGAGCTTCCAATTTGGTATCTAGGTGAAGTATTTATCTGAGATGCATCAACCTGCTGGCAGGCACTGAGACTGCTGGGAAAAGGTGAAGTGGATTTAGTTAACTAGCTGAAACATGTGACTTGTTTCTCCTAGAAACAAGGTGAGAGTAGCCTCTGGGGGAAGTTGAATGCTGAACAGTCCTGGGTAAAGCTGACCAAAACTCAGAATTTCTGAAATGGCAGGAAATTCTGACATTTAGATATTTTCCATAAAACAAACTCTGACAAAAAAAACAGTATGGGCAACACTGACACATGGTGTTCCCAAAAGGAGACCTGCACTGCAGTGGTCCTAGCAGGAAACCTATACAATTCTTAGCCATTTCACCCAAAGCTACTAGGAATTGAAAGGTCCGTGCCTTTGAGAAAGACTGTCAATGTAGACTGCTACAGGGCCGGGGGTGCCAACTGGCAAGGAAATCAGGAAGCTCCAAGGTCCATATTCCCGGGGCAGTCCACATGGCAGAGCTGCTCTGGAACCACCTGACCCAGGAAGCCTTAAGAGTCCCCAGTTCCAGGCTCCCAGCTTTGCCCTGGGACTCTAGCCCTAGCAGAGGTTCTCAGGGCTTCCAGGCTTGTTTGCAGAGATGAGAGATGAACCCTGGTTACAGGTCCTGCAAACTCCCTGGTCCTTCATTCAAGGCAGTCTCAAGTCATGGACCCTGAAAACCATGGAGTTCTCAGCAGCTTACCTAGTGAGCTGGCAGGAAATTAAACAGACTTCCATCAGCCTGCCTGAGATTTGGTGAACCAAATGTGTTTCCACAAAACATTTTATGTTTAATCTGCTTGCTCCAGTCCTGACACAGGAACCCCCAAAATAGATAAGCTTAGCAAGTGTCCATAGGACGGAGAGTGATTTCCACCCGCAATTTTACATTCAAACATTGACAGAGGAGTTGGAAAAAAAATGAAGCTACGATGCTCTAAGTCACATAAGGAGCAATCTGATAAAAAGATATTTGAATCCTTATCAGGATATGCCCTATGTGGCCAATACATGGTACAAATGATAAGTGAACTTTGGAGCTTCCTGATCTGATCCCCTTGCTGGTTGGCACTCCCAGCTCTAAGGCAGTCTGCATGGCAGTCAACTTGTAGTATGTATATACATTTAATTATATGCTTAATGAGGGCCTGATGAATTAATTGAGAGTTTCACCTGAATAAAGACCATAGAATCAAGTCCTAAATACTTTTCCTTTAGTTACATACTAGCAGTATCATGTCAGAAGCTCATTTACCACTTTCAAATGGCTAAGTTCCAGAACAAATAGTGTAAGGTAGGTTCTTTCCTATTTTACATAAAAACAGTGAACTTAAGATTTACCTTCCATGTTTCACTGCGTACAGATACATTAGCTGTCTCCTTTCCCAGAAACTCTTGAATTTTTTTCCTTCCAATATGTAGTGGCAATATGAGAAAATGATATCCCATCGACAAAAAGTAAGTGTTTACTCAGTTTTGTATCTTAATCTTAACATAATATTTAACTCTAACTTGTAGTCTTCCCCTATAGTATAAAATAACTTGTTCCCACTGTTTAATAGCAAACCTAGTTTCTGCTTACTTGGCATCCTGAGATACTGAAGCGACAAGGATTAAGTTGTTTCACAAACTCTTGATACCTGGGGCACAATTTTTTCTGGATTAGAATTGGTACCATACTTCACTCTTGCACCCAAAAAGGGAACAGGGAAAAGTGGCAGCAGTGGTTTGAATGCATTTTGCAGTCATCCAATCTAGGTGTAGCTCCCCAGCTGCTGAAAGTTGTACAAATGCTGCAGCCGGGGAGTGGGAGACTGGGAGAAGTGGTACCACAAGCACAAAGGTGGTGCCAGGCTGAACCAGGCCGGTAGTCTCTCTGACAGGTCACATGGAGCCACTCCACTGCATGCCCTGGAACCAAGGTGGGGGGTTGTAAACAAACTCTCTGCTGCCCTGATAAGCCATAGATGCAAGCAAAGCTGGGGTGGGGAGGGAGGGTAAAGGGAAGCTTGTTGGCAAGGGCTCCCTGGAGCTCAGCACAGTACAGCAGGGGTGGATGCCAGGTGAGAGGGCTCCCAGATGCCCATAATCAGCTGAACCTGGAAAAGAAAGGGGGTGTCCCACACCAAGAAAAGAACCACCGCACACGTGCAGAGCAAAGCACAGCAGAGTGTGGAGCTGAGGGCTCAGGTGCATGGTATGTCCCTGGGGTGCAGGCAGGGCGTGGCAGCAAGAGTTTGCAGACATCCAGTGCAGGTGCCACCACTGCTTCTCACAGCCCCACCTGTGTGCAGCTTCCAGCCACTGGAGAGCTGCGCTGGGGCCACATTTCTGCTAACTACTGCCACCATGACCTGCCTGCATCCTGGAGACATGGCCACACTAAATCCTGCTGCACCCTGCTCTGCACACCATACCTCCAGCTTAAAATACAAGAAAGAAAAGCATTTCTTGCGGCACACTGGGACCACTATTGTAGTTCCGGAATTCTCACACTGTAACACAGGGTAATTAGATCAGAACATTCTTAAAAACCAAGTTGTTGTACATTTGCTGCTGCTTAAATTTGCACTGACTGACCTGTTTCTTGCAAAACCATGCTTTTATCTGTAATTGCTGTCTTTGTCTGAAGCTTTTCTATGCCCAGACTAGATGGCTTTTCCAACATTTTAAAGTCATTAGAAGCACTAAAAAATCCTAAATGGTTAGGTTAGGTTTCTGTGACTGTATAGAGGCTCTCAGTAAATGCTGCAAATACTGTTACTGTTCATGGATATGTAAATTAGAGTTAACAGTAACTTGTTCCTACTACTACTTCAGAGGCCAAACCACAGTACGATTACGGTAATACTGCCTTAGAATGGTCTGAATAACACTTTTTGTAATTGCTTTTTGGAAATGTAAAAATTCAATGCACTGAAATGATACATACTCTATTTTAAAAACGCATGTCAATTTAAAATTCATGTCTCTTCAAAAACCTTTGCATTTCTCATTCTTACACATAAGACTAAGGATTACCGTAAGTGAAAGACTAGGAAAAACAAAACCTATTTATCCAGTTTGTAATCAGTTTTATCATGTCCCTGTTGACCAGTCTATCCTGCTCTATATGCAAGTCTTAACACACAGCAACATGAGAAAGAAAGACATTTCACAGAAGTAGGAAAGCAGGAGTTTAAACACATACATATGAACTGGTTTGACAGCAACTATAAGTAGAAAACTACTTTTAGCATAGTTCCTGAAACCAGCAAGGCTTTAAAACCACGGGTGGGCAAAATACGACCTACAGGCTGATTCCGGCCTGCCAGGCAAATTCATCTGGACTAGTTATATCCTGGCCCAGCCCATAAGCCTTGCCTGCAACCTTGTGCACAGAAGGGCCAGGCCCAGCCGACACGCAGCTTCTAGTTGGGGCTGCTGCTGTCACTACTGCAGCCACTGGGGGACCTGCTCGGCTTCCCCAGAATCCAATGGCTCATCCTTGTCTCCCTGCTGCAGTGCTTGCTCTGGGCAGCGTGTACAGGGGAGCAGTGGGGGCAAGGGGAGGGGAGTTGCAGCGGAGCAGGAGGTGCAACGTGTGGGGCTGGGGGGAATGCGGAGCCTGTGCCCAAGGGGGCACCAGGAGCATGGACCTTGGGTGGGCAGGGCGTGAGGAAGGATGGGGGAGAGATATGGAGACCCCCCCCATACACACTCCCTCCAATGGTGTACAGAGCCTCTGATGGCAGGTGGAGGGCACTCGGGGCACTCATGGCCCAAGCGGGCACTGACGCCCGGCAGCACACAGCTTCCGCCAGTACTGCACATGGTGGCAACAAGTGCAGCCAGGCCAGTCCACTTCTATCACACGGGACTCCCCGTGGCTCACATGCAGTTCCTGGCACTTGCGTGCCACCAGGAGAAGCCCTGCATAATGGAGCTGTATGCCCTCCCTACTGTGCAGGTCCTGGGACTATTCCAGGAAGCAGAGGGCTCCCCTCCACTTATGGCAGAGTCCTGGGACCTGCATGGCAAAGAGTAGCAAAGGCACCCGGCTCCATCACGGGGCTTTCCCTGCTGGCATGCGAGTGCCAGGAGCTGCACGTGCACCATGGGGAGCCCTGTGCAACAGGGGCGGGCTAGCCTGGCTATGTTTGTTGCTGCCATGTGCGGCGCTGGCTGAAGCCATGTGCTGATCGGCAGCAGCACAGGCTCAGGCCCCGAGCACCCCGAGTGCCCACTGCCTGCTGTTGAAGTCACCGGTGAGGCCTGTGCACCATGCAGGGGGTGTGTGTGGGAGAGCCCCCATATCCCCTCTCCCTCATACCCCACAAACCCTACACACCCACACTCTGCCCGAACCCCTCACATATACCGCCAACATACCTATGTCTCCCAAACACAGCCAAACCCCCTCACAACAGCCCCCACACCCCTCTATACACCCCACCAAAGCACACCTCACACACAATATACAAGAGTAATATTTAATTTTTGCGTTTTCATGCAATCACCTCTATATACACTATGCAAACACAAATCACGACAAAAATATTTTTGTAGTAAAATGAAAATATGTTATAGTATGTGTTTGACTTTTAGTATACGATTTGGTTTTTTTCTGGTTCCAAGATGGCAACCCCCCCCCACCAAGGAGTACTTCCATGGGCAAGGGGAGCGACTTCTGGTGGCAAAGGTCAGAGGTTAGGGGGTGGGGCTTCTGGCCCCAAGATGGCACCTAAGGAGCGGGGCACCTGTCAAGGGACAGGGCTACCCTTGGGGCCCTCAGCAACTCACCAAAACTCATTAAGCAGCCCTTCAGCTGAAATAATTGCCCACCCCCTGCCTTAAACAGCATCTTTCAGCTATGAAAGTTAACAGCAAGTTAACAACCACCCTGCTGGCTGGCCCCTTCCTAGGCCCAGGCAGTAAGTTTCAGGTAGGTTTGAACCATCAATCTTAAGTCACCGTTCTCCCTTCACCACTATCACTTCTTAAAAGCTGCTTCCTTCTATTGACCTGCAGTGCTCTCACATCTGTCTCAGCACCTACAAGAGGACTCTGCCATCCTTCCCTCTAATGGATCTATGCATTTATGTGAGGCCGGGGCACTTCCAAAGTATTACTTCCTGTTTCAGGGCTTGTGCAATATGGGGTATCAAGGAAAGCTGAGGCAAATCAGCCAGAGTAAAATTGCATTAAGCCTTCAAGTGGCTTCATATATCAAGTAGCCTTAGATTACTGTAATTTAAGACACTTGTCATAAACAAGGGCAAATGCATAAAGGTTTAACATGATTTAATTTATACGCTGTGATACTGATTCTCTCAACTTTCTTGGATATTACTAAATAAACAAGTGCCAAATCTGTTAATAGAGGCTGCCATCTCAGTAGCAGATAGTTCAGGGGTGGGCGGATGCAGCCCGCCAGGCCATTCTATCCAGCTTGCAGGGCCCCTAAAAAATTTAGTAAATATTTATCTGCCCTGGACTGCCTGTCATGTGGCCCTCAATGGCTTGTCAAAACTCAGTGAGCGGCCCTCTGCCCAAAATAATTGCCCGTCCTGAGATAGTTTCTCTCAAAAGTGAACAGTAGCACAGTAATGTTCCGCTCCTAGCTGATTAAATGAAAGGCAATAGGATTCAGTCCTGATACACTACTGAGCAGTATAACAGAGGAGAATTAGGCCATCTTCCAAAATGTTGTGAAATTATTTGGACTGAAGGAATAACTATCTTTCAGACAGTTTTAAGCACACACACTTTTTACCATGCTTATGAAGTTTAGCCTATTCAGAGACAGTTCTGCAAGGCTTTCAAACTAATTTACAAGCAAAGCAAGTAGTAATAAAGAAAAAAGGAACAAATCAAGTGATTTTTATAACCTAGATTGACTTTAAGTGGTAGTTATTATACCATTTATTTGGCAATGAAGTCAGTTCCCTTTTATTAAAAAATGGAAAAACTAGATCATGGTGGGTTAGCAAAAAATGTATGTCATTTAGAAAAAAAATAATCATATTCCTTTAAATTGAACCATACCTCACACTGGAATTTTAGGTCAATTATAGCCATTTTCCCGTCAAAAATTTTAGTGCAGCACAATGCCTATGCTTATGTCAACTGAAAAACAGTATAAAAACCAATTTCCTTCTCAAGTTTAAAGTAGCAAAACTTCTGACTTCAGCCTAATTATAGGTGCAATCGTTGCACAAATAGATTTTTTGTGTGGTTTAGCTGAGCTCCAGAACAGGAGACAAACTTCTCCTCAGCATGGGGAAAGAGAACATTCTCCCATGACTGACTGTCATTACCAGTTACCCACTTATTAGATCTTTTTACATGACAAATTCAGAATCTTACCCCATTTTTCTTCTGCACAACCTGTACATACAGCAAACAGATTAATGATTAACTAATACAAACAAGCTGTTTTATCTCCAGTCAGTTAGCTCCACGCACCCTTTTTCCCCCTAAGACACTAACTGTAAATTGTGTTTAACTCCTGAATCACTGCACATATGGGTTTCTAATTCCTTCCACAAAATAGCTTAATAATGTATGAACTTACAGTTTTTTCTGCTATTGTGTAAGCTGAGGCCCATTCCATTACAAGAGACTGTCATCAGTGCCTATCTAATGTTTGCCTCGAACCACATTAAGTTTTCTGATTTTTCTCATCTGGATATGCATTCGCTGTGCACATGAAGTTTAAACTTTGTCTAATATTGATTAGTAATTAGATATTAAACTGGGGGAGGGGTATTTACCAGTGCTGAACAGAAGATTCACTTTCTGAGACTCATGCAGAACATTCTAATTAACGCATCGTGGTAGGCCATTAGCTTCTCTGCAACAGCATTGCCTTGCCAACTGATTTAGCTTGTGATCCATTACAAACCCCCAATTCTACAATCTAGACACTCATTCACTATTTTATATCTGTGTATTCAGTTGTCCCTTTCTAAGCACAATATTTAGTATTTATCTGTACTGAATTTCATCTGATGAGGACAAGCACCATGTCCTTTGGCAGTCCCTCACAGTTGAGGATGATTGTCTTCCATGGTCTTATCTGTGTGCCCAAAGATGGCTGATGAGGCCTATCCAGGATTGACAGACCCTACTGCAGCTTGGACACACGTTTCTGTGTGGGATGGGTGGTAGGCCTGTGTAAAATTTCAACAAGTGTTTTGTTTTGAAGCTGTTTTGACGCATTTTAAGCTTGAAACAGCAAAATTGAAATTGAAATGAAATGAAAGGCTTCGAAACAGCTTTGAAACAAAACAAGGGCACTCAAAATATTTTGAGTTTCAAAGCCGGGCCTGCTTGTCGCTAAACAGAAGCTAAGGAGAGGGAGGGGGAAGAGGACAGAAGGACTGCTCCGATATTGATATCTAGCTCCTGGTTGGATTCCTCAGCTCTCTGATTGTTTCCCCAGCTCTTCCTGGGGGGTGCTGGCCCCTGACCTCTGCGTGGGGTTTCAGCACACTGCTGCTGCAGGCTGGGGCCAGCAGCAGCTGCTTAGTGCAGCCTGCACTGAGCATCAGGAAGACTGCAGTGCGCTGCTGGCCCCAGTCTGCAGTGGCAGCGTGCTGAAACCTGGCATGGGAATCTGGGGGCCTTTGCACTCACTGGCTGCGGAGCATGTAGGTGACAATGTGCTGCAGCTGCCGGCTGAGGCCAGCACCAGAGTCTGCCCAGAGGAGCCCATGCCGAGAAGAACCCAAAGCTGGCACTGGCCTTAGCTGGCAGCAGCAGCCTGCTGCCATCCCGCACACAGATCTGGGGGCTCGTGTCCCCTGGGAAGGCTGCGAGGCTGTGCCAGACTCCTTCTGGGGGGAGCGGGCCCCCACATCCGAGTGAAGGATGACAGCATGCTGCCGGCAAGTGATACTACTTTTGCTTTGAACAGTTAGGTGCAGGGTTTTTTGTGAAACTGCACCTCAATCTCCTTGAAACTTGGCAGGCTTCATGCCCTCAGAAGGGGCTACCTTCCCGGCAATTTTCATCTGAATCAGGCAAGAAATAACAAAGTTATAGGTATTTTTGTGATTCCCCATTATAGCCTATAGACAGAAGATCGAAATGCAATGAAACAGTGAAACAGTTTCAATCATATGAGACAGGACAGTGCTTCAAGACAGTGAAATGAAACACTGTCCCTTCAAAATGGCAAAACAGAAGTCGAAATGAAACACGCTATTTCTGCTGCTCCCACTTTTCCATCTCCTGTTGTTGTCATGAAGTTTCAAAGTACTGATACTCCAGCAGCAGACTATTCTTCCATTTGGTGTGGTCCTGGGCGATGAGTTGATCTCAATGTTACATTTTTTTAAGTTGGCCTTGAGGATGTCCCTGAAGTTCTTTTTCTGCCCTCCTCTTGAGTGTACACCTCGGCTGAGCTGAGAGAACAAAAACTTGCTTTCGGAGTCTAGAGTCAGACATCCAAATCACTCGGTCAGCCCAATGAAGTTGATGCCGGATGATCATTGCCTTAATGTTGATGGTGTTTGCTTGCACGAGAAAGTTAATGTTGGTGTGTCTGTCTTCCCACTGGATTTGGAGGATCTTCCACAGGCAGTATTGATGGTACCTCTCCAGCAACTTTATATGTCTCCTGTACATTGTTCACAACTCAGCTCCATACAGCAAGGAATAATGGTCACAAGCTGGCAGAGGGTAGATTTAGGCTAGATATCAGGAGGCGCTACTTCACTGTCAGGGTGGCTAGGATCTGGAACCAACTTCCAAGAGAAGTGGTGCTGGCTCCTACCTGGGGGTCTTTAAGAGGAGGCTAGATGTATACCTTGCTGGGGTCATTTGACCCCAGTACTCTTTCCTGCCATGGCGGGGGGTCGGACTAGATGATCTACTCAGGTCCCTTCCGACCCTAGAAACTATGAAACTATGAAAGGTGGAGATCATGACTGCTTGATAAACTCCAAGCTTCATTTGGATCTGATGTCACGATCTTTCAACACCCATTTCTTCAGGCGTCTAAAGGCTGCACTTGCACATTTGAAGCGATGTTGGATTTTTTCATTGTCAGACTTCTACAAGAGATGGCTTCCAAGGTATGGGAAATACCCAACATTCTCCAGAGTCTCACTGTGGATCTGGATTACTAGAGCTGGGGACTGTTCATTAGGAGCTTGTTGGTGGTGGACCTTAGTCTTCTGAACATCAAGCATCAGTCCTGTTTTCTTGGATGCCTTGGTAAAGATACTGACAATTGCCTGAATGTCTGCTTCCCAATGAGCACACACCACAGCAGCAGCAGCATACTGAAGCGTAATGATTGTGGTCAGGGTGGTCTTGGCTTTGGGTCGGAGATGGCTGAGGTTAAACAGCTTACCATCCATTTGGTAGTTTAGCTCCACTCTAGTTGGAAGCTTGAGTGGAACTCAGAAGTAACGTTGTGGCAAGGATTATTGAGAAGAGTGTTGGAACGGTGACACAGCCTTATTTAACTCTTATTTTAACCTCAAAAAGAATCTGTGATACATCCATTGAGAACCACAACACATACGGTCATGCAGCAGGCAGAGAATGGTGATACGGGCATCCATACTTCAGAAGGATCCTCCACAACACGTCTTGGCTAACAGTCTAAAGCTTTTGTGAGGTCAAGGCCAAGTACAGAGGCTTATGTTTTCCCAACATTTCTCCTACAGCTGGCCAGCTGTGAAGATCATGTAGGTTGTGCCTCTTGATGCCCTAAACCAGGGGTGGGAAATTATTTTGGGTGGAGGGCCACTTAATGAGTTTTGATGAGCTGTCAAGGGCTGCAAGGGTAGCCCTGCCCCTTAACAGGTGCCTTGCCCCTTGGTCACCATCTTGGGACTGGAAGTCCTGACCCCTCACCTCTGAACTTTGTCACCAGAAGTCCTTCCCCATGTCCCCAGAAGTACTCCTTTTGGGAAGGGGCTTTGCCATCTTGGAACAGGGAAACAATTATGTACTAAAAATCAAACACTGACAATAACGTATTTTAACTTTATTTTAAAAAATATTTTTGTCCTGATACATGTGTGTTTGTGTGGTGTATATAGAAGCAATTGCATAATAGCTCAAAATAACGTCTTACTCTTGTATATTGAGGGGGGAGGATAGGGGTGGGTAGGTATGGGGTTTGTGGGAGGCTGTGGGTGTATGTGTGTGTGTGTGGATTTGGGTGGGTGGGTATAAGGGGGTCGCACAGGGGCAGGCTCAGTGTTGGAGGGGGAAGTGACCCCTCCCCCTTGCTACTGCCAGACCATTCCTGCTGCAGCTGCCTGGAGCCCGCACTGTGCTGGGCTGCTCTGTGTTTGCTCTGTGCTGCCACTGGTGCCCCGCTGGGCAGCCCGGAGGTGGCGATGACAGCACTGTAGACACAGGATAGCCCACTGCAGGCTCTGAGTGCCTGCAGCAAGAACAGCCCACCGGTGGCAAGGGGGAGGGGCCACTTTCTCCCTGCACTGAGCAATAGCTTGTGCTGTGCTGCCGCTGCCAAGCCTGGACAGGTGAGTCTGGAGCGAGCAAAGGGCACGCGGAGTTGGGACTGTGCAATGTGGGTCCCTGCCAGTACCATGGGGGCTGGGGCTAGCAGTGGCGGCAGCCAGAAGGAGCCGCCACCATCTGGGCAGCCTAGAAAGGCAGTCCCATTGCAGAGCTGCCTCAGCCCCACTGTGTACCCCGGGGGCAGCAGAACATGCCACAGCTGGACTGTGCCTGGGCCAGGTGGGACTGAGCGACCTGCTGCAGACTAGACAAGGACCTACCGCAGGCCAGATCCAGCCTGTGGGCTATATTTTGCCCACCCCTGCTCTACACCCACACTGAGATTCTGGGAGGACTTCTTCAGCAAGTGGAAGGAGACAGTTCAGAATGGTTTTTGCAATGATCTTTCCTGTGGTAGATAGCAAGATGATCCCTCTAGTTTTCACAGTTGGACTTGCCTCCTTTCTTGAAGACTGTCACAACCATGGCATGCCTGAGATCATCTGAGATTTCCTCATCATTCTAGATCCTTAAGATGAGGGCATGAAGTTGTGATGTGAGCTCCTCTCCTCCCTGTTTTAAGATTTCAGCAGGGATTCCATCTGCTCCAGATGCCTTTTTGTTCATCTCCTTGATAGCTTTCCTCACTTCTGAAGGGCTGAAGGGATTCCATGATCATCTCTGACTAAGTGTTGTAGGGTGGAGTTGAGAATGCTTGTCAACAGTAGAGTGTTGACTGAGAAGGTCTTCAAGATGCTCCTTCCAACAGGCATTGATGGCTCCTCTTTCCTTGATCAGGTCTCCTCCATCCTTAGGTCTTAAGGCGTCTGGTCCCCGAGTGCTTGGACCATAGATGGTTTGGCAGCACTAAAGAAGCTGCACAAATTGTGGATGTCAGCCAGATGTTGAATCTCATTCACCTTGTCTTCCCATCATTTGCTCTTCATATCACGTGTCCACCCTTTGGATCTCTGCCTTGGCTTATTGGAGATTCAATTTTTTTTGCTCGCAGTTGGTATCATTTTGCCAAACCCAAAAGGCCTTGTGCTTATGATTAATCAACTCTTGGATCTCCCAGTCATTCTCATCAAACCAATCTTGATGTTTCCTGGTAAAGAATCTACGTGTCTCTTCACAGGTACAGTGGCCTGGAGGGCACTCCACAAGCTGCTGACATTCTCCCATTGTTGTTAATTGGAATTCACCAGTTTTTCATTGAGGCGCTAGTAGAATATGTCTCACTTGCTTGGGTCCTTGAGTCCTTCCATGCTGATCTTCTGTCGGCATTGCTTCTGCTGCAGCCATTCTTTGGGAGCCAGTTTGAGTGACATAACCAAGTGGATCAGTGATCAGTCCAGTAATCATCATCTCCTACCATAGCTCGGGTAATGCAGGCATCTTTGTGAGGCCGGGCACAGATGATGACATAGTCAATCAGGTGCCAATGCTCAGAGCGTTGGTGTTGCTGTGATGTCTTGTTCCTGTTTTTTCTGGTGGAACAGGGTGTAGATGATGGTGAATCTGTGTTCCGTGCATTTGGTCAAGAGGAGGATGCCACAGGAGTTGACCTTTCCTGCACCTTTGTGGCCGATGGTTCCATTCCAGAGGTTAGAGACCTTTCTGACTCTAGTATTGAAATCACCAAGAAGAATAAGTCTGTCTCCCACTGGAGTGTCAGAAACGACTTGGCCAAGGTTGGTATAGAATTCCTCCTTGGTTTCATCGGCTGCATCAAGAGTTGGAGCATATATGCTGATGACAGTGGCATATCAGCTCCCCGCCAGCTTAAGACAGGGAGAATCATGAGATACTCATAAATTCCAAAAGGGAACTCACTGAGTGGGTTTATAAGTTCATTCTTAATGGCAAAGCCGACTTCACGGAGTTGGTATTCTCCTTCCTATTTACCCTTCCAAAAGAAGGTATAGCTACCTCCGTGTTCTTTAAGCTGCCCATCTCCTGCTCTCTGGGTTTTGCTTACTGCAGCTACATTGATGCTGCGTCACCCAAGTTCTTGGGCCGTGATCGCACTACGGCGCTCTGGGCATTCACTATTAATGTTATCCATGCGGGTCCTAATGTTCCAAGTCCTGAAAATAATGGTGCGTCTTAGTTGGTATTTTTGATCACAGTAAAGGTGATCCTGCTGGACACAGTTATCCACTGAGGAAGAAATACAGAATACTGCATTAGACAGACTATGTTTAGGGCATCTTTTCCAACCCTAAGCAGAGCGGATCCTGAAGAGTCACAGTTCCTCAGTCACACTTATAACTGCTGAATCGCACTCCTATCTCATCCAAGTGCTAGGCAACTTTCTTGTAAATGCTGCCTTCATGCCAGTTCATGAGTGGGAGCTTCCAGACTTCACAATCCTGCTCCCATCACCATTAGGTCATTGCCAAAGGGCTTGAGGAACGTGCTGGCACAAAAGACTTCTTTTATTGTGGAGAAGTTGCTGCACCATCAGCTTCCACACGGCTCTTGACAGAATGGGACCTTGAGCCAGTGGCAAGGAGACCAAGACAGGACTGGGGATCTCATCCTGCTGCAGTCTTCATCTACCTTTGCAGCCGTTGAGATTCCAACATCTTCTGCCTGCTTCACCAGTGAGGGCTTGTAGACCTAGAGCTGGAGGCAAAATACAAAATGGGGGCAATATCTCTCCCAGCAAGGTTTTCCTACCCGTGGCAGATTAACCATTTTGCCAGCTCTGGAGTCCCCATTCCCACCAGCTCTTGACCTCACCTAACCCTGCCTGGTTCTTCATCTCTCAACTTTCTTCTGGTTCTTTCCTTTCATATTACAAGGATGTGCTTGTCTTCCTTGTGCCTGCAGCAAATTGAACCTAAATTCTGCAGCACAATGGAGAGCATGTGATAGTTACAAAATACTTGTTGAAAAAGACATGGATTCGATCCAGAACACAGAGCAAGTCTGCAGGCTTGCATAGGACCAGAAATTTGGCAGTGGGGCAAGCAGTGGCAGTATTAACTGCTGTGGCTCCTGGAGCAGTGGCAGCCACTGCTCATCCCAGACAAATTTTCAGCCTGTGGGCAACCTCAGCCTCAGTGTTAATTGCCATAGCTCCCAAATTTCTAGCCCCCTGGGCTGGATGGCACAGCCCTGGAAACCAGATTCAGCCTGTGGACTGTATTTTTGACACCCCTGATTTACACCATTTCTCTGAATGACGCACATTATCCTGCTATAGCATTTTTTGCCAGTTTAAGTAGGGTGACCATATGTCTTGGATTGACTGGGATAGTCCTGGATTTCAGAAGCTTAGTGTCCGAGCTGTTGGAAAAAATTGAAGCAAAAGGCCTGGATTAGTGCAAACCCACACACATATACCTGGCTCCTGAGTCAAGAGCTGGGCACATGCAAGCGGGTTCACGCCATTCTGGGGCTTTTGCTTCAGTTTTCTCCAGGAAGCCCAGCCGACGAGCTGTTCCCTGGTCTGGATTCCTCTGGGCTGCAGCAGAGTGAGAAGAGGGGGAGTCGCAGGTTCATGTATGCATGTGTATGTGTGGTGGGGGTGCACGTGTATTTGTGTGGCACTGTCCTGCCTAGCCCTGATTCTGGGAGCTGCAGGGCTGTAGCTGTGTGCATGCTGCGCTGCCCTGCCCTGCCCCACTTCTGGGAGCCTTGGGGTGGGGGGATGATTCCCAACAAAATCAAATCTTGTATAAGTAGCATTAAAGTGGCATTTCTTTCCTCCACCTGCAACAATTTGAAATGAGTTCACCTCTCTCATGCTCAACCTTTATTTCAAAAAGCAATCAAGTGTTAAGGATTGGTTATTTTATCAACTTAATGACTTAGGTTTCAATCTACATTTTCTCAAGCCACCAAACTCTAAGTCTGATCTATGTGCTCTATTGTGATAGAGATCAAGACTCAGCTTTGGGTTTCATTTCCTTTAACAGTTGTGACGTTTTTATGTATTTAAAACCTTAATCTCTTTACCCTAAAATGTAAAGAAAAAATACTGCTATAATTCTAGTGGTATTATTTAAAGTCATACAAATTATATTGCTAAATGAAAACTACAAGAATTATTTTTTCTTCTCTGTATATGTATAGCAGCATAACAAATTATTTTTTTAATACTTTTCTGTCTGTGATGGTTAGACAGAGATGATTCTATCCTGAGCAGGTGATTGGACTAGATGATTTCCTGAGGTTCCTTCCAGTCTTACTTTCCTATGATCTTTCCAGTCCTACTTTTCTATGATTAAATTGATTTAGGTATCATTGTTAAACTGCCTTCAACATTTTAAATTAACAGTTCTTTTTAATTGTTTCTAAATACAATAAAATCCCCTCACCTATGGAAAAACTTAATTAAAACAAAATCAGGATGTTCAAGCAATCGTTGAGACATTTACTCATTACAAGATTATCTCTGACGCTATGTGATAATATGTGGCAGTTATATACAGCCTTTCCAAATAGGGAAACGGAGGCATAAAAAGACAGAGAGCAGCAGTGACAGGATGCAAACAGCCCATATCTCCTTACTCAGAGCTACCTGCAGCAACCAGGAGACACACAAATCCTCTTAGAGGAAGTGGCATCTTATATATTCAAACTGTTTTTTCAGAAGCAGTACTGAGCCAGTTAAATCTTTCCTGGCCCTCCAGTAACACACCTATTTTAAGTTCCTAAGGCTATCCAACTTGGATCAAGTCGTCCAACCTAAAGGAAAGATTTTAACCTAGGGATGCAAGAGGCCAAAGCATCTCTTGAAATGCACAATAAATTTACAGATGTGAGGAAAATGAAGACAAGGCATTTAAAACAGATTGCTATGCAGATGTAGGGTGGCCATCATGGAGGGCAATCTGGTTTTCTACTCCTCTGTCCTCTATTGATACAAAACCCGACGCCTTTATGCCCTCTATTTTTCTGTTGTAGAGAAAAATAGAGGACATAAAAGGCATTGGGTTTCGTATCAATAGAGGACAGAGGACAACCAGACTGTCCTCTGGGATGGCCACCCTACACAGATATGCGTTCTTACTACCAGTTACCACTAGTGATGCGTAAGGGGTGCACAGGCACCCCGAGTGTGGTGGTGCACCCCCTATGAAAAGGTGCCGCAGTTGCTTGCCACCTCCCCACCCTGTCGCCAACGGCGCCTGTGGGCAGTCAGTGATCGCTGATGGCCACCGTTGTTGCCAGCAGCACCTGTGGGTAGTCGAGAGCTCCCCACTCACTGCTGCCATGCTCCCGCCACCACCGTGCCCCCACAACAGTCGGGGGGGCACGCGTTGTTCATGCCAGTTATAGTCTACTATAGAAGGGCAAATGAGCTAACAACCACACAGTAAGTTAGGTGTATATTTACAGAGCATTAGCTGCTCCCCAGTAAACTGCCAGCCACACATGGCACCTGTTCCAACCACTTGGGATCCACACTACACGAGGCACCTGCCAGCACCCCTTCCAGCACTGGTCCCATGGTGCACCCCACAGCAGGTGCCCCGTGTGGCACAGCCCTGCCGGGGTGACCAGTGTGGAGTGGGCCTGCAGGGCGTGCGGGGTCCCACTGGAGAGGCCACGGGATCAGGCTTGCAAGGGGCGGCGAGGGGAGGGTCCGCAGACCAGCTCCAGGCCACGGGCCCGGTCACGGCCCTTGCGAGACGGGTCCTGCAGCAGCCCGAAGGACCCCCCCCCCCGCGGTTGACGTCACGTTCTGCCGCCGGAGCGGTCTCGCCCCGCCCCCACCCGCACGGCCGGGGGAAACCGTTACCCAGGGTGACGGGCGGTGACTCAGGCCGGCCGCGCGGGCGCAGCCACAGCCGTGAGCGGCCGTGCCCGGCGGGGTGTAGCGGGTCTCGGCCGGGTAGGGATGCGGCGCCCCAAGTCCCCGTCCGCGCCTCACTTGCCTGCGAGCTCCGCTGCTCCCCCACCGGCTCGGCCTCAGGCAGCCCCCGCCTCCGCCCGGAGCGCAGCCTTCCCGCCGCGCCCGGCCCCGCCCCCGTGACGTCACGCCCGGCCTGCCACCGCCGCCCAGCGCCCAACAGTAGCCGAGCGGGGTGGGCTGCGGGGGGGCCCGAGCGAGCCCGGTACGGGGCAGTCGGCCTGGGCCTGGAGGGAGCATCCCTGGTACCACATGGACAAAGCCTGATCTTGATAGCTGGCATCTCTTACCGAGCTGATCACCTTTTGTTTGCAGTTGCACGCAGGGATGGACAAGCTATGCACAGGATCCGAGTTAGAAAAGTGGGTGTCAGCCCGGCCTCGCCCTGGGACAGAAAGCCAGCTTCCCAAGGGGCCTCCAACCATGCGGCCCACCCCCAGCTACCTGCAGGAATGATGCCCTGCAGCCGTCTTGGTGCCCTGTCTGGCAGGGTGCCTCACCGCATGACCGGATCCCCACCATTCCCTGTCAGTTCTCTACAGGCCGTTGTTGGACCCCAAAACATCCGTAAGAACATGATTTTAATGCAAGCTGTATTTATAGAACTAGGCTCCACTTCGGCACTTTTTTCCTTGCCAGTTTCCCTACACAAGGAGTACAGGACAGTGCCCTTCACTGTCAGCATGTAAGGCTGCTGGAATGATGTAACCTCCCTTTTTTACTTTTCATTTGCGCTGAATTTAGTTAAACGGATAGCAAAGACTAACAGCAGATATGAAAATACAAGACTTTCAAAACTGACTACAAAATGACTGACAGGCTACCTCAATTCTGCAGTCCCCAACTGCAGGCTCCTCTCAAGGGGCCTGAATTTTAAAGGGTAAGGATTCAGTGCTTTCTGAAAATCTAGCTTCTTTGTGGTATGGTGTCAAGTTTGACACCCAAAATTGATCATCATTCTTAAAAATCTTTGCCATGGCACACAGCTACTGTGAACTGACTTTGTAATTAATAACTTACGTGACTTTTCTATGCACAAACACACGTAGACTAGCCAAATGTCAGAAATGGACTGGCCAGGTTTGCCAACGACACCGAACTTGGGTAAAGCATCCATACCTGAGGACAGGAGGGTGATCCAGGCTGACCTTGACAGGCTCAGGAAGTGGGCGGATGAGAACCTGATGGTGTTTAACACTGAAAAATACAAGGTTCTCCAACTTGGGAGGAAAAAGCATCCTTACAGGCTTGGCAGTGCTATGCTGGCTAGCACTACAGATGAAAGGGACTTGAGGGGTCATGAATGACCACCAGATGAACATGAGCCTTCAGTGTGATGGTGTGGCTAGCAAAGCAAGCAAAACTCTGGCTTGCATCCATAAATGCTTCTCAAGCAAATCCCAGGATGTCATTCTCCCCTTGTACTCAGCCTTGGTGAGGCCACAGTTGGAGTACTGCATCCAGTTTTGGGCTCCACAATTCAAAAAGGATGTGGAGAAGCTTGACAGGGTGCAGAGGAGAGCTACACACATGTTCAGAGGTCAGGAAAACAGACCTTGCAAGGACAGGCTGAAAGCCATGGGACTCTTCAGCCTGGAAAAGCGCAGGCTCAGGGGTGATCTGGTGGCCACCTATAAGTTTATGGGGGGTGCTCACCAGGATCTGGGGAACAACCAGAGCACCCCAAGGGATGACAAGGTCAAATGGTTACAAACTGCTCCATGACCATTTCAGGCTGGACATAAGGAAGAACATCTTTACTGTCTGTGCCCCCAAGGTTTGGAATAGACTGCTGCTGGAGGTGGTACAAGCACCTACTTTGAATGCCTTCAAGGGACACTTGGATGTTTATCTTGCTGGGATCCTATGATCCCTGCTGACTTACTGCCCCTGGGGCAGGGGGCTAGACTCGATGATCTTTTGAGATCCCTTTGAGCCCTAGTGTCTATGAATCTATGAAACAAAGCAACAAATGCAAATAGAAAATCCCCCACCCACATGATTTAGGACAAGGACATGCAGTAGAGAAAAAACAAAAAAGTGATCATCTGGGAATAAGTTTTCCTGTCCCTTTCCTTGCACCCATTTACCACTGTCAATGCTAATATCATGCAGTAGTTTATAGCAAAAAAAAAAAGTAAAAAATCCATGTGAGAAAAAAAGAACTGGTTTATTTAGTCCAGTATCTCATCTTTGATTGTTAGCTTGTACTTGATGGTTCAGAGAGAAGGGAGAGGATGAGAAAATAATACCATCTTGGCAGGAGGTGTGATGAGATTAGTGCTGCTTTTAAGGGGAAATTGTGCCTCAGGACTACCCAAGAAGCAGCCATATTTAGTCTCCCTCTCCTGAGGGGACCCCCTGTAGCCAGCTCTGGTGTGGCTTCACAAAAGGCAAGCCTCTGGCTTTGAGATCCTGTCTCTACTCAGACCCTGACTTCCCTGGTCATCTGCAGCACCCCAGCCTCGGAGAACTCCTTCTTTTTGATCAGTTCCCAGGAAGGGGGACAGGGTCCCAGAGGCTAAAACTCAGGGCACTTAGCCTCTTGTCATAGGAGGCATTGAGTTTCTTCTTTCCTGACTTTGACGTCAATTCTGTTACTCTATCCTTGGTTCCAGTGCAAGGGAAATTAGGCATTAGGCTTATTCTGGGCCAAGTGGAGGAAAGTCTGGAGTCCCTTTATGTGCTTGTTCTTTACTCTCAAGAGCATAAGGTAAAAAGGGAGCAAAAATGAGCGAGTCCAACCATGTATCACAATCCCACATGCTGGAGATAGCTTTGTTTCCATTTCAAGTATTAACAGACTAGCACACAAGTCACATGTTCCTTTAGAACAGTGGTGCTTAGCTTCTGGCCCATGGGCCAAATCCAGTCTGTGGGGCTCCCTACAGGTCCAGAAATTTGTGGTGGGGGAGTGATGGCAGCATAAATCGCCACAACTTCCAGAGCTGTAGCAGTTATTGCCATTGGATAACATGGTCCTGTATGCTGCACAGCCAGATCCAGTGCTCTGGATCATACCTATAGACAGACCCTGAGCACTGACCCTGCACACCAGCCCCATGCCACTCTTTCAACCTGCTGGGCCAGAAGGTTGAGCACTACTGCTTAAGACTTCTACTGCTTTTTCAAATATTATGATAGGGTGACTTCATAAATTAAAATACAATTTTCCACTGAATTAAGCATCACAAATTGCAGGGGCATGGTAGGATATTCATTCTGTATCATGGCACATCTTAATCTGGAACAAAGAAAGGCAACTCCCATTAACCGGGAGTCACACAGGTAGGAAAGAGTGAGATGTGATCTGATCACAGGGCACAGACAGATAAAGATACTGGATTAAAACAGAAAGAGTGGAACTACTGAACATTTGCTTCTCTAAAATAAATGCTTTGTGTGTACATTTTCCTTTCTATTCCTCAAGAAGAAGGTAAACAATAGTAATTTTCAAGTTGTTTAATTCACATGTAATTAAACTGGTTTCCTGAAAAACTGCTACCACCTAAAAGATAACATGCAGTAAATGTTCCCCCTCACACCTGCCCCCTACTTCCTCTTTAACCCCATACATTTATTTTGTCTGCCTATACTCTGTAATTGAAGGCAGTGGAGATTCCTCTTTATTTCAGTGGCCTTTGAACCAGACCTAGAATAAACTTGGATCTTCACTGAATTGTAAATAAACTTGAGAAACCATCTCTCCACCCAAAATAGAACTAACTTGCTGTTTGCTGTTACTACTTTGCATGTGTACTCTACCCCTTCCTCTACTGTGCATCGTGCTGTGAAGGGCAGGGACTGTTTACTACTCTATGCAATGCCCAAGTTGGTCCCTCGACACTACTATATTAATTGTGAGTATAAAAGTGATCATGGTTATTAATAACACACATTATTTGTGTACATAAAAAATCTATTAGAGAATACAATGTGGTTGATTACCTGTTTGAGAGAAACTCTGGATCAATGCACCAAGGTGTAACAGATCCCAGCTGTAGCTGTGTCTACACTGCAATCCTAAAATTGATTGCAGGTCACACAGACATCCCTGAGATAAGCTACTGGCCTTCAGTACCAATTAGCATGACTTGCTGCTGAAGCTTCAGTTGCTAGATGTTTATCCATTGTTCTTCAAAGGGAACAGGATGCTGAAGCCTTTGTTGTGGTATATAGGCAGTTATTGGTATCCAAGGTAGTAAATGCTATAATGGATATATTTCTATGAGCTGCAGCTACATCTTTGGCTTGCAGAGTTACCTTAACGTAAATTAATGATTCTGCATGAAGAAGCTTGCGCTATACCACCTGTAACAGGACCAGCCCCAAGGGCAGCCATGGCACCCCTAGTGGCCAAATCAATCCTGTCCTGAACTCCAACTCTTCAGCATACTCCTTTTGCCACCTTATCTGTTATACTTTGATGCAACTGTTTTAGCTTGTAGGAAGACTACTCCAGAGTTTGGAACTCTGTAGCCTGTCAGTCAGACCCCAGTCCACCTTATCACTGGATCTTTAGGCTGCTAACAATATTATCCTTCTCCATGCTCACTATTCACCCTATTGGCTCTCAGCTTGCCTTCTGTGCGCTGGTCATAGCTCTACAGGCCCAAGTTACCCCAGAGCACTAATTGTGACTCTCTTGGTTCCCCTGTTACACCACCCCATATACCAGGGATTTTCAATCTTTTTGAGCAGTGTACCTGGTGGCTGATCAAGGAGTGGGGAAAAGCAGGGATAGTGGCAGCAGCTGCACACGGAGTGGTGGCACAGGGTGGTGGATGACAGTGGCTGCTGTGTGCAAGCCCTCTGTGTCCGGCCAGCCAAGTGGCTTGTGTTTGGCCAGCAGAGAGGCGCCTCTGCCCTCGCCCCACCTTGGCCCTGCTCCTGTGAGGTGGTGATGCTCCATCCCCGCCTGCCTATGCATATCCCCTGGGACCTTTCAAAGTACCCCTGCCATACACCATCAGGCTCAAGCCACTGTTCTTTGTCCCTCAGTTTTCATTTGCTCTAATGAAATTGTTGAAACTATGGGTTAAAAATCATGCTCCTTAACAGTACAGCTAATGTAAGCCTGGTTAGCAAATCAGAAACTGTCCTACAAAAAAAATATCACTATGCAGTTGACATATTGAACCTTGCAGTTTCTTTACACTGATCAATTTAAATATTTAGTGAGTTATGTAGCTAAGAAACACACACACAGTTAAACTTTTAGTGCAGTCAATCGGGAATGAATAAAGCCACTCATCCCTACTCAAGACATTTATGTTCTGGACAAAACCTCTTTAAAAGCTTTATTCTGACAACACAGATGTAGCTTAATTCTTAGGAAGTGACGTGATTCTACAACCCAGACCACAACACAAAGCTGGATTGATAAAAAAAAGTCCTTATCTATGCAGTAGGGGGTAAGAGAATCTTTATCAAATATGAAATATCAGATTAAAAATATCTATGAGGTACAGCAATAATTATTTATACCTAAGCCCCAGTTCAGGAAAGCATTTGTAGTAAACAAAACAACACATGCTTAAATCTAAGCATCTGTGCTTTGCTTAGTAGAGGTAGACTTGGCTTAAGACCACATTTATTTGTATTCTTGAATCACAGCATTCAAGAGTATTTAGAGGCCACAAATGGATTTGGTGTCCCATTACTGTCCATGTATAAGCACACAGTAAGAAGCAATGCTGGTCCCAGGCAGCTTACAGGATAAAGACACAGGCCAGACAAAAGATGGATGGGGAAGCAGAGGGTAACTGATTTGCTCAAGGTAACACAGTAGGTCACTGGCAGGAATAGAACTTAAAGGTGCCTATAACAGGTGCTACTTTACATTTTGAGACTGTGGTGGAGCGGACTCAATTAATTTAGTCTGCTCTGCATTCTGATTAGAACCTTGCAGCATCACGTGTATTAAGCCCCAACACATTTTTAAATGGCCACGGGGTGCTTTAATTACACCTTGTTGAATGAGTTTTAGATAAAGCGCCCTGTGACTATTTTTAAATTCATGGGGGCTTAATACATGTGACGCTGCGGTGTTTTAATTAGCATGGCTGCCTGGGAACCACTCTAAAATGCCCTCTCCCCCACCACCTCCAAGCACGTGTATAGGCAGTTTTTTGAGTCAAAGCCTAGTGTCTTAGCCACGCACTATCTTTAAGCTAATGAATCCAAATACTGATGTGGAGTGGGTGTGAAATGTATTAAAATCAAGAATGGGGAGGTAGGGAGGTATGGATATGTGATGAATGGTAGGACCTGGCGTGTAAGAAGTAGGTTGTGCATTACAAGGGATGGGAGAATTGGACTCTGCATAAAATTGGCAGTCACCTTGTGGCAGTGGCCATCTTGAATATTCATCTCCCGATCTTTTCTTCAGGCATGTTTAGCATGAATATTCATTGAAGCCAGCTGCTAGACTGGTATACAAAACAAATTCCCCTTTGCTTCCACTCTACATGTTGCGTGCATTTGCATGATGTGAAATGACTTTTGTAAGCAGGAAATTAGTTTTATCTTATGCTGTTCAGGCTGCATTTTCCAATAATGTTTCACCCAATTATGAGCAGTTTGCAATTAAAAAAAAAATCAAAAAAATCAAGCAGTTTGTGTTTTCTCATTCTTACTTTCCTATTTCTTAGTTTTGGTTCTCCTGTTGCTGTATGAAAGACCCATGCTGGCAACAGGGAAAAATGAGAGGGGATGCTGGAGAAACAGTAAAAATGAGAGTAGACAACAGATTCCCAAATACAGAAAGAAAGCTGAACCACTTAAAGAAAAATGTTTTTCCCAACCCTCTGTCACTCTGCTTGTTACTTTTTGCAACAGAATTAAGATTGCAGAGAGAAGCCTTGATTATTTATTTTTTTTTAGAGTTGCAAGATTGCAGTGAGCAGGCCCAACCTTTCAGCTGCTCAAGCTACATGGGGCTTCCCAGAGATTTTAATGAGAGCAGGAGCAGTGGTATCATAGAAAATTAGGGTTGGAAGGGACCTCAGGAGGTCATCTAGTTCAACTCCCTAACCATCCCCAACTAGATCATTCCAGCCAGGGCTTTGTCGAGCCAGACCTTAAAAACCTCCAAGGATGGAGATTCAACCACCTCTTTGGTAACCCTTTCCAATGCTTCATCACCCTCCTAGTGAGGATGTTTTTCTTAATACTTAACCTATACTTCCCTTGTGCAGCAGGGAGGGAGCTGCTTCAAGACCAGGATCTTGCAGTGGTGACAGCATGGTCTGGAGCTGGGGAAGAGCTGCAATCTGCTGCCTACATGCCCTGGGCAGGGGTGTGCAGGCAGCCAATCACAGCTCTGCCTTGGCTCTGGATCATGCTGTCACGGCTGCAAGATCCCAGCCCTGGCCCTGAAGGGGCTCCTGGCCCAGCCACACATCCTGCCAGCACTGCTGGGGCAGGTCTCCATGGAAATTCTGGCCTGTCATGGCCCTGCTGCTCCTGCGGTCTCCATGGGAACTGGCCACATCAACACAGGCAGGGGTGGCTGGGATATGGATCCACCATATTGCTTGTAGAGTGTAAAGGGCAAATCAATACCATCAAGGTGTTTCATATCTTAATATTAACACAACAACAGTGAAGCAGATTATATTTCTTTCAGGAAATGTTAGGTGCTAAATAAAGTAGGCTCCAAGGACTGATATTACAGCACATACTTGCTTGAGAAGAGGAACCAAAATTGATCCTCTGGTGCTAAGCTTTCTTGATTTTTGCAATTATAACTGAGAGAAGAAAATAAAACATTGCAGGTAATACAAGTTGATAACAGACAAATACTATAACAACTCCATAGCTTCACTCATCAATTTTAGAGGTCTCTCCTATGCTCTTGTACTTACCTATATACATAATGGTTAAATGCATAATGCTCTTAACCTCATAACAATGCCAGTCCCAAGTTTTTGCTCACTGCTTATAACAAATACCAGCTAGCTGTATATCAGTTAAGTGCATAACTACTTAAAATATTTTTCAGTCCTAGTTTCTGTTTTGTAATATCACTGTACTCTATTTAGCACCATGGTTTTCAACCTTTTTTAAATTCAAAGATGTGGCATAACTACAGTGAGATGAATAGGGTCAGTTTCTGACTTAGGATGGGAGGGCAAAAAAAAAAAGTGACTACTCCCAGCAGATATGCGATTGCAATTGCAATTGTGGTGGCAACCAGAAGTCATCACTGCTCCTATAGCCCAGGTACCCAGTCCAATCCCTACACTACTGATTCAAGGTATCCCTCGTTAGATTTAATGCACTCCTTGGAAAATACCAGATCTGAGCTTTCACTCATTTCTGACGCCAAAAAAAAAATGGAGCAATTCTTCTGTTGCAAAGAACTCAGAATGTGTTTAACACTGTGAATTTAGCTGTAAGCAAAGGGTATTTATAAATGGATCCATGTCAGAATGGCAGGAGGTTTTGAATGGAATCCCACAATGGTCTGTCCTGGAGCTTGTGCTGCTCAACATGTTTATTAATGATATGAATGCTGGAATTGAGAGCTTCTTGAGCAAGTTTGCTGATGACTCAAAACTAGGAATATTGTGAACATGTTGGAGGACAGAAGCACAATTTATAAGTATCTTGACAGATTGAAAAGCTGGGCTAGGGCTAACAGAATGAAGTTCTGTGTTGACAAATGCAAGGTGCTACACCTTGGGAAGAATAATCAAAAATGCAAATACAAAATGGGTGACACCTCGCTGGATGGCAGCACTACAGAGAAGGATGTGGGAGTCTTGGTAGATCTCAGACTGAACATGAATCTGCAAATGATGCAGCTGCACAAAAGGCCAATGTAATTTTGGGATGCATCAAGAAACACATTAGGTGCAAGACACAGGAGGTGATAGTGCCTCTCTGCTTGGCACTGGTTAGGCTTACTGTGGAAGTTTTGGGACCCACATTTTAAAAAGAACATGGAGAAGTTAGGGAGGGTCCGGTGGTGAGAAACAAAAATGATAAAGAGCTTGGAAGACGTCGCATGAGGAGAGGTTGATGGAAATAGGCATGTTGATGGAAATAGGCAGCTTGTGAAAAGGGCCCTTAAAAAGGATTGGATACCAGGAAAAACTTCTTCACTGTTAGAAGGAGGGGGGCAGTAGAATAGGACTGCCTAGAGAAACCGTGCAATCTCAATCATTGGAGGTGTTCAAGAAGAGGCTGAACAGGCATTAGTCAAGGATAAGCTAAGTGTAGCTATACCTATGCTCTACTCTGGGTATTTCTCATGCTTGTGAGCCTTTCTGATTGCTACGTGGGGCCAGGAGAGAATTTTTCCTTTTACCTGCATCAGGAGTTTTTAAAGCCTTCCTCAGATGCATTAGGTGTTGGCTGCAGCCAAGGCTGGGGATTTTGACGGGGTGAAGCAAGCTTTAGCAGGCTGCTGGAGACAGACTACAGCCCCAAACAGAGGTTGCTCAGGAGGACTGGGCCAACTGAGGGAGGTAATTAAAGGCTACAAGAAGTTAAAAGTGGGCTACAAGAAGCCGGTGGTGGTGGTGGGGAAGGGTGAGGGCGAGCAGCTGGACATGAAGATGGCAGTGGTGGCAATGCAGAGTGGCAGAGCATTCACGGCTGCAGGGCCTGCTGTGGCCTCAGGTTCCACCCTGATTAAGAGGAACTGATTATGATGAACTTTCAGCACAGTGGCAAGGCAGTGGAACAGGATACCTAGAGAAATTATGGAATCTCCGTCTTTGGAAGTTTCTAAGAGCAAGTTAGACAGACACTTAGCTAGGATCGTTTAGTCAGGGATGATCCTGCCTTGATTAGGGGGTTGGACTAGATGACCTTGTGAGGTCCTTTCCAAACCTACTTTCCTATGATCCTATGATGTATCAGGATTGCTACAATTCCACCTTCACAAGGCTTCTAATAGCATCCCTGAAACTGTCCGGCTTCATTTTCAAGCCTTAAAGAGAATCACAGAACTGGAAGAGAACTCAAGGGTTATCTAATCTAACCCCCACACAGATGCACAATGCATGTTTCTAAATCAGGAGTGCTCAGCCCCAGCCAATGGTTCAGATCTGGCCCTTGGAGTTGTGTCATTTGGTCTGCTGGGCTCCCCACAGGTCCAAAATTGTGGCAGCTGGGGAGTGGAATAGCATTAACTGCCACTCCCCTCCTGACAGATTTCCAAACCCATGGGGACCCTGGTAGACTGGATAGCATGTCTCTTAAATACTGTCAGGCACATTATGGTTAGGGTAGGACAGAGTCCAATACAGATGCACGGGACTGTTCAGAAGCAGCACAGGGCTCAATCTGGGCATGCCAGACCGTATCCAAACCTCTGCAATCCAATCTGGGTGTCTGGGGCCCAATCTGGAACACAGGGCCTAAACCCAGCAGTGTGGGGCTGGGATGAGGCAGCAGAGGGTCCAAGTCAGGATGGCATGAGACCCAATCCAGGCACAGGACCTGATCCAGGTGGCACGGGCCCAAATCTGGTTGTGCAGGGCCTGATCCAGGCACGTGGGACCCAATCAGGCAGTGCAGACCTGACCAGAGGCTGTGCAGGACCCAATTAGGGCAACATGGGGCCTGATCTGGGCACATGGGGCCCAACTCTGTGCACCAACACCCCAAGGAATCCAGCCTGGAGACTTGCCCTGTGCAATTCATCCTGCTTGCAAGGCTGAAAGTTGATCCACATACATCCTTATCCAGCTACTTGGTAAAACCTCTGAAGACAGGGTTTCCACAACTCCTGAGAGCTGCTAACAGCTGTTGTGAAGCTGACCTGATCCTGTTATTTTCAGGGCCTCCAAAGGCAAAAGCTTACTAGTTTTAGGGCTAATACCATAGTACTTATAGCACTGAGTATATAATCAACATTGTCTATATTAAATTTGAATAGCTGCATACTCTAAGTAAGCAAATAGCCTTTTTTATTAAGTCCCAAAGATATGTACTTAAATGGAATACACTGTGGATTCATGCCTTTTCCTCATTTGAGGGACTTTTGCAGTTAGAATAGCTTTAAATAAAGTCCATTAAACAACCGTACAGTTTCTTAATGCCAGGGGGGAAGGAGAAGTATGACCAAATCTATATTACCCAAATTACATTTCATTTTTAGAAAGGATATGGTTTGTGTAATTAATACATTTCGAAACAAAATCTATTTGACAAATGCCTAAAGAATGCAAGGTATATGTGATAAAGAAACCACAGTGCAAGACATAGCAATGGTATGAAATTGCAGAAAAATAAGTTTAGATTGGATCTCAGGAAAAACTTTTTCACCGGGAGGAAATGGAATAGACTGCCTGGAGAGGTTGTGGAATCTCCTTCATAAGAGGTTTTCAAGAACAGATTGAATAAGCATAGATCGGGGTCCTCCAGAAGTAGCTGTGCCTGGAGTGTACTGTAAAGGGCAGCAGTTGCAAACCTAGGGCTCTCCTCACCCACAACTGATCTTTGGGAGATTCTGAAAAATGCTCAGTAGCTCAGAAGAGGTGGGTATTGGAGAAGCCCATGCTCGGCAGCAGGAAAACGAAGCAGAGCTCTGCAGCCAGCTTAGTAATGAAAAAAAGATTCAAGGAAGGGAACTAGGGTAAGCTTATGGAGGGGATAGGATGACAGAAGTGTTCTGGCTCTCTAGTTAGGGTGTGTGATGTGTAGAGTTATGTTTGCTATCCTGCTCCTATTGCTACAAGTGTCAGGGATTTTTGGGGGAGATTTTTTTTTGCCTTCCTTTTGGGTTTTGGCTGCAGCCAAGGCTGTAAATGTTGGCAGGGGTGTGCTGATGCTTCTGCTGGGAATAAAACACAGAGGATCCTGGTTAGAGGTCTTTCCCCTCCTCACAGGCTCAAACTGATTGCCACATTTGGGTTTAGGAAGGAATTTTACCTCACGATCAGACTGGCATAGACTGTGGGGATTTTTGCCTTCCTCTTTATTTAGCAGGGTCATGGTCCTCTTCCTTGGTTCTCTTGAGTGTATTTTAAATAACTGCTTCCTGTCCTTGCAGCAGCAGGACACTGATAGTGCCTTTCTTCTCCTGCTTTACCTGTGGCAGGTTAGGGTGTTCTTGGTATTTTGGGGCAGTATGTGTTGTAGAAGTTTGTGTATTCATAGGAATAAGTTAGACCATGAATGACTGGTGCCTCCCGAGACTGGGGGGAGCACCATTTGTAGGCGGCAGCATTGGCGGCAAGTGGGGAACACCCACAGATGCCAGCAGCAGCAGCAATGGCAGGGGCAAGGGGGCAAGCAGAGACCGCCCGCAGATGGCAGCAGCAAGGGTATAGGGGGTGGTGAGTGGTAACTGCCTGCAGGTGCCTCTAGCAGCATTGGCAGTGAGGGGGGGGTGACAAGTGGCAACTGCCCACAGAAGCCAGCGGCGGTGGCCAATCTCAGGGGCGTGCATCTGCCCCCCCCAAGTTGCCTATGGGTTAGACAGGTACTAATTATTAGTGGGGGAGAGGGTCTCTTAAATTCAAAATAATCTTGGATTTGAGTAACTACGGTAAACCAGAACTGTAGAGACCTAGTTGAAATTGTTCCAAGTTTCTCTAAAAAGTGCCATGAGAAAAAAGTTATGTTTTCTAAGTCATCAGTGCAGCTATTTTATTTGGGGCAGTATGTAAGACAGATATGTAACTGGTATGAACCACAGAGAAAATATGTTAATGGCTTTCTGAAGGATATGTAGTAAAGCTATTAGTCCAGTACTTGCAAGACTACCATCCCTTTCCCAATAAACCTATGTAGTCCCAAAATCCTCTTCCACCTTCCCAAAACAAGCAAGAATATGTTTTCTGGCAAATTTTATACTGATTTATAGATAAAACACCCTAGGCCTGAATTCTGTTTAGGTCCATATAATTTTATGGATAAATTGGCCACGGTTTTTCTTCAGCTTTATGTTACACAAAATCCAATATGAGAAAAGTTTAATAGTACAACATTGATAAATGTATATGTAACAAATTGTAGGCACAGTTTATACTATTCTGGATCTGGCTTAATAATGCTTTTTACTTCTTCCATAAACTGCTCCCTTTTAAGATAAACCACTAACTCCTTCAGAATGGAAGGTATGGAATACATTTCATTCAAATAATTATGAGTATCAAGCAATTAGGAATATATAAGAATAATAAGACAGGGGTCTGGCCCCTACCCAGTCACCATCTATGCACATGCATTTCAGTGCCGTAAATGACTCTGCTGTAAGATAGTACTGTGCCCTAATACCAGCTCATGTGTAGACGATGACACTTTACTGCAGAGCTAATTAGTGTACTATGCAGTAAAGCGCACATGTGATGCACCCAGCAGATACCAGTAAAATTAATCAGGTTTTAATTTATCCTAACTGCTTTGGCAGTAAGTATCTTGCACTGCTATCTTTTTGGCACATTTTACTAGTACCAAAAAAAGAAATTAAAAATTATGAAGCACTTAGAAACACACACAAACATATAGTAAACCAGTTGGATGTGAGGGTGAGTAAAGGACCCTTGGGATGGGAGGCAACATGGTGTAAAACCATTAACACAGTTAAGTAATACTTCAGCAACATTCATGTTGGTGTCACTAAAAAAGTTGTTGTAAGCAAAATGTTTGCCGATCGTCAGTAGAAAGTGTTTTTTCTTGGGTTAGCAACCCTGTTCTCCCTGCCCTTTATCATCCTAATTTTCTAATACTCTTTCCACAGGGATCATAAATAATGAGTAGCACTAACAAAGGTATCAGGAGAACTGGACATACCTATTAGTGTGAAACAAATAGGTATGTCTTGAAAGGGGAAACACTATCCTAAGCAATAATGTTTATCTATACATGCTTAGGGATATTTTACTGAAGTACTCCAAAAGCAACAACATGTGTAGTCAGTCCTAAAAAAACTAAAATAATGGGGCACCAAGTTCTGCGCAGTACTGTACAGCCAACCTAGGGCAAACCACCAAGCTCAGAGGCTTTATTTACTGTTAAATAAATCTTGTTGCAGAATCAACATGCATGAACAGCTTTACTCTTGTATTGACAATTTATACAACTGTCTGCAAGGCAATTACTTTTCTCCATTTAATTTACCATCTCAGTTAAGAAGACCAAAGAATAAATTTACCTTTGCCTACATGAAACTTTACATTGCATAGTTAGTGTAATATAGGTGCTATAAACCCCAGTACCTCCCTCAACCTTTAACAGACATTCTGATTTTTTATAAATTAAAGATACAATAGTGAAATAAAATATTGCAAGACAATGTTTAAAAGATAAAATTGCAAACTTGTAAGGGTGGAATTAACCCATTTTTAACGTTTTGCCTAAATGACTTGGCTGAGGAAGTAGAATACCACAGCCAAATGAAAATTATAAATGCATGTTACTAAGACCGGAGGTAACAGTTTTGTAGCCTCATCATTTATAAACTGTGAAGTTTCAGATGTTAGAGTGTAGTAAAAAATCACCTCATTTAGAGAGGGGATTTACAATAAAAATACAATTCTCAAAGATAAGCCTTTCTAACTTAATGAAAGGCAGACTATAATAGTGTTGTCTGAAGAAATATAACTGGAGAAATTGTTGCATGAAGAATCATTGAAAAAAGATATTGCCTGTTTTTCATATTGAATTTTTAATCATTTAGGATAGTTTATTTAATTTTTATTTCATTAGACCTTTGAATAAAGACAGTGTTTAACAGGAGGATATGGAGTAGATGATCCAGAGTTAAAAACATATCAGACTAATTTCTTAATGTTTGTAGATTTTGTGAAAAGTTTGATAAAGAAATATGTAGCCAACTGGTGTTTTAGCTTTAATTTACATTTCAAAATGCTATGTTGAATAATTTCTTGAATGGCCATGAAGTTGAAAACTATCCAGACTGGCTCAGTGAAATATAATGTTTTTTGAAGTATGACTGCTACTGATCACATGGTTACAAGAATACCTTCTGATTGGTTTGCTTGGTGAAGTAGGATTTGTTGGAAACTCCCAGAAAAAAAGAGCAAAATGCTTTCCCCCCTTTTCTCTGCCTTCCCTCCACTTCCTATGATCTTAAAACCTTTTTTGGAAATCTGAGAGGTGATGTAGAGCAACTACAGTCACTGAACAACATAATTAACTCAGTTTATAATCTGATATATTTTCTGTCTCTGTCACAAGTGCTTTCTGGCCTTTGTGCAATTGTTGGATAAAATTTATTTAGAAACGTTTTCATCGCGCACACAAAATATTCTCTCTCTCTAAAGGAGGAAACGTCTGAAATTAGTTATGTATTACCTATTCTTTTTATATTCTTAAGACTTTTCTCAATTTTTAATTAACCTTATTTAGAATTAACTTACTTAGAAAGATGTTAACTCTACAATTTTTCTTAAAAGAAAGAAAAAACATGAAATTTATATTTTGTCATTGATATTAAATACTTCTAGTAAGAATAAGTTAGTCCCTCCTACCCCCTCTCCGTCCATCTGGAGGGTGGGTGGGAAGGGTAGCGAGCAGCTGGACGCAGAGCTGCCACTCTACCCAGCTCTGCAGGACCCCCAAAGCATGGGGTCTGGGGAAGTCACCCCAATTTGCCCCCACCTAGGGACGGCCCTACCAGCTGTGTCCAGTGTGGTCAAAGACTACTGCCTGTTTAGTCTATGGCCGAATCTCCAAATTGGTGCCAAATTGATTCAGAGGCTTCTGAATTGATTCAGCCCTTTTAATGGGTCTTGCTATTCAATTCAGAAATTTATCTGCTGAATCTCCTCCAAATCGAATCAGCTGCCGAAGCTTTGCACAGCCCTAGTTATTATAGGCATGTTCTCAATTGACATAGCAAGATTAGATCTTGAGTGCCTTTCTGAGAATCTGCTTAGCTTCTATTAATTTCTTTAAAATTATAGTTTCATTTATTAGTATTATTTCTCCATGTCAGTCAACATATTGTAGATTCTGCACTGCTTGCAGGATATTCCCTAAATATAACAATTAGCAAACCTGTGTACTACATGCCCACGTCTTTTTAACTGGCACTGGAGAAAACTTTCTTTTGCTGAGTGCCACACATGAAAGTATGTAAATCTGCATTGTATCCATGTGTTTATGGGCCTATGAATGACCACATTTTTCTCAGCTACTCTAACACTGGTTGCAAAGTAGAGCTAATACTGCATTTTACTAATGGGTGGCCATACAGAGTGGGAGGGACAGAACAGTTCCTAGTCATTCCCAACAAGGGCCAGTAATTCACTGTCACAATTTGGCTCATAGGGACAATCTAACTCTCACAAAATAAAGTGAATTATCTCCAATGGAAAATGGATAGGGTCTTGAAAGCACTGTTAGGTTGTAAGGTATTTTACTCCAGCATTTGGCAAGTTGAATAACCTCATAGTGATAAACACATGTTTAAAAATGATTGCATTTTACTTTCAAATTCCCAAAGCACTAGATTATACCAGCTGTATCAGCTGTGACGATTTCTTACAGAAGCCCTTTCTGTCAAAGTCTGTGTCACATTAAATGGGATTTCCAAAAGGCCCCTGAACTTTGCAGACAACATGAAATTGAAAAGGGTTGCCAAAACATTGGAGGATTGGAATATAATTCTAATATTAGAAAAGCCTAAGTCTGTCTGTCTGTCAGTAACACTTTAGTTACACTCTGATTGGCTGACAGAAACAGCCAATCAGAGTGCTCCAAGCATGGGGGAGCACCGCCATGATTTTGGGCTGCATCAACAGGTGTATTAGGTATAAGACGTAGGTGGTGATAGTGCCACCCCATTCAGTGCTGCTCAGGTCTCATCTAGAGTGTTATATTCATTTCTGAGCTCCACATTTTATAAAAGAGGTGGAGAAGTTAGACAGAGTCCAGACATGAGTGACAAAAATAACAAAGGTGTTGGAAGGCAAATTGTACAAAGAAAGGTTGAGTAAGTAAAGTAAATGACAGAAGCGCAGGGATAGGGGGTGGACATTATGGTAGTCTTTAAATATCTGAAAGGCTGCCATAAAGAAGAGGGAGAACAACTCTTCTCTCCTGAACAGAGGGCAGGATGTGAAGCAGTGGCTTAAATTGTAGCAAGATAAATTTAGATTAGATCTCAGAGGGGAAAAAAAACCTTCTTTACTGTTAGAACAATAAGGCAATGGGGCCCCACTCAACTTACCCCTGTTCCTGCCTCTGTGGCATTGTCCTTCACTGCGGGGGCCTCAATCTAGCCTCTTCCCTAACTCTAACCCTTCTGAAATAGTCAGGAAGGCTGGATCTGTAGACTATGAGGTATTCTGACTGGCTATAAGAAAGAAAGGTTTATCATGCCAATCTGCTCAAGTTGTGGTACAAACCAGAGGGGTGGTTAGCGACCCCAGCCTCAAGAAAAAATGTCTTAGACAGAGGGAGATGGGGTGGGACAGGCAGCAGGCTTGGGAATACTTCTAGGGCCCCAACTTACCAAAAGCCAACGGGCAGATGAGGGAGCTGTTGGAAGATTTCCAGGATGTGTTCAGTGAAGTCCCTGGTTGCACTAAGGGCATAAGTCATAGAAATATTATGCGTAAAGGGAAGATTATAAGGGAAAAGTGGAGGAGGATCCCTTATCATAGGTTTCAACACATGCTGGCTGAAATATACAAGATGTTAGAGCAGGGGCTAATTACCAAATCCCAGAGTCCCTGGCAGAGAGCTATCATAGCTGTCCCCAAGCCAGACAGGACTTTATATCTCTGTGTCTATTTCTGGAAACTTAATGCCATATCCCAGTTCGACACCTTTCCAATGCTGTACATCAGTGAGCTCCTGGAAAAGGTAGGGCAAGCCAAGTTTATTTCAACCCTTGATCTAATTAAAGGCTACTGGCAGGTGCCTTTGAGAAGGAAAGACCACGCAGAGACAGCTTTTGGTACTCCATGCAGTCCATACAAATTTAAATGCATGCCATTTGGCCTTCATGGGCAGCCATGACGTTCCAACGGCACATTGACTGGCTCCTGACTCCCCATCAGCAGTATGCATCAGTATACCTACATGATATTATCTACTCCAAAGGGGTGGGAACAACATCTCAAAGATGTACAAGTGGTCCTGCAGGAACTGCAACAAGCCAATTTGATGGCCAACCCCAGGAAGTGTGTGCTAGGGAAGGCTGAAATGTGATACCTGGGCTTCCTGGTAGGACAGGGCCATATTCAGCCTTTAGCTGATAAAATAGAGGCACTCCAAAATTACCCACCTGCCCAGACTAGGAAACACTTAAGGACCTTCTTAAGCCTTGCTAGCTATTCCCACTGCTTTATCTCACACTTTGCTGAATTGACCGCTCCTCTGATGGATGCCCTCAAAGGAAAAACCAGTGGCCCGGTGAAGTGGGATACTCACTGCTTGGGAAGCTTTTAGGAATACCAAGATAGCTCTATGTTGTGATATGGTTTTCAAAACCCCAGATTTCACCCAGCCTTTCATCCTCCAAACTGATGTGTCCAACACGGCCCTGGAGGCCATGCTCTCCCAGAACGTCGACGGGGTAGATCGGCCTGTAGCTTACGGCAGCCGGCAGCTGAAACCACATGAACAAAGCATGCCACCATCGAGAGGGTGTTTGGCCATTAAATGGGGAGTGGAATATTTCCGGTTTTACCTTCTGGGATGGCAGTTTAAGCTGACAACAGATCATGCATCATTGAAATGACTAAAGATGGCCCAAACAGATGATGTGTGCATAACCCCTTGGGCATTTCCACTCCAACCATTTCAGTTGAATATTGAATATAGGCCTGGCAGAGAGAACACGGTAGCTAATTTCCTCTTACAGTGCCACTTGGAAGAGAGGCTATCCCCAGTGAATGTTTTGCAGATTGGTGAGTCTCAACCCTTGACTTTCACCATGCCAGAAACTTAAAAATAGGTGCCTAGCAGCATCTTGAGGGGGTGAATATGTAGTGAAAAGGGGAAGATTCCTCATGAAGGCCCAAGGGCAGTAGATAGGCAGCATTTAGGTACAGAGCACAAAATGACAGATGGGCAAGTGGAGCTGCTGCAGAAATTTATCAGCACCTGCACCATGCAGGTCAGGTGGCACACCGGAAGTGATGCCCCCCGCCGATCTGGCAAGAGCAGAAGAGGAAAAGCAGAGCTGTCTGGAGGAGGGGAGCAGAGCCAGAAGAGGAAAAATCACGGGAGGCTCCAAAGCCAGAGGCGAGCAGTACTGTTTCCACAGCCTGGAGACTCGGAGGGGTCTCCAGCTAGCCTCCAACCCCAGCTACGAAGTGAGAGGTGTTGTGTGATTGGAGGCACCAAGACTTCAGGAGCAATGCATGTGGGTCAGGCATCTGCAGGAGCTTGGGGACCTGGGCGTGGCGAAGCCCTGACATTTTGTTTTCTTTCAAAAGTTAATTGCCATTTTGCTAAAGACTTTGTGTTTTCATAACGGGGCATAGACTTAAAGACCCTGCATCAAAAGAAACACTTGAGAATTGATCAAGCAAGGAAAATTGGACATTTGTTTTTTCTTTAATTGATTGTTGAAGGATTGGTCTAGCCTCACACCTAGATTACGGTTTGGGTCAGTCCAGGAGATGCCCAAACTAATTAATCAGTACCAACCCAGAGCGGGGTATGAACTTTATCGATTTAGGATAGAATACAAAATTGTATTTAGTTTTTCCAAGCTGTGAACCTGGGCATTGTAGTGTGCGCAAGCCGGGCCCTGTGGATCTATTACTGACTTAGCCTCAAGGCCAGTGTAATACTAAGAGCAGCACAGAAGAGCTAGCTGGCCTCAGGGTCCACTTGCACAATTAAAAAACTGACGGGACGGGTCCTGGAATGTACACTCAGCAGACAGACCACTTCCCGATTGTGAGCATATTCAACATCAGGTTGTGGCAGGTGAGAACCAGTCAACATTAGTTGAGCATTTGAGTCTGGGAAGCTCTGTCCCTCATGGCACAGTCCCATCAAACCTTGGGTTGCCGAGGGCCTCGACTATATACGGTGCTGCGGCAACATATCCCAGCAGGGACTCCCCTAAGCACACCCCACCCACCCACTCCCATGCACCGAGCACAAGAATGTATTGATGAGGCTGTTCTGGGGCATCCCCAGTGGCACAAAATATAGGAACATCCACAGCAGTTCATGAGGTTTACACAGCGCAGTCTGTGGTAGAAAAAAAAAAAAGAAGCCAGCAGGCCTCCTTGGGCTGAAGAACTGCCACCATCATTCTCACCCTTCATGGGGCCCAGCTTCACCATCGTGCCCATTTAAACGATGGAGAAAGCCCCTGCCAGCCTCCAGGCCCTGCAAAGCCAGTAGGTAGCCCTGACTGAAGTGCTTCCTTTTTCTTCTATTTTTCTGTTAGGGGTCTGTTTGTTGGGAGCAGGTGGAAGAGTTAACTGTGGCTTCTGGGGAGGGGGCTGAGATCTACAGCCCCACTGTAGGAGAAGGGGTGCAAACCTGGGGGGACATTGGGGGAGGATAGGGGGATTTCACTTGGGGGTGAGGCAGGGCAGCAGGAGTATGTGGGTGGGGAGTGGTGGTTGGGTGGAAAAAACGCTTCTTGTAACTAGATGCAAACGGTGGTTGAGAGGTCTGGTTGGGACTCGCTGGGAGGGTTTGTTTGTGTGGGGGTTTGGGCAGAGAGGTGGTGGCTGGCAGGGGGGTGTTGAAGTTCTCAGGATTTGAGTTGTTTGGGAAGGCCTTTGTGAGTAGTTTATGTATTGCAAGCTGCTTTAAGCCTTCTGGATAGAGTGAAATATAAATCTAATAAATAAATACAGCAGCAGAGGACTCTTATCTGGAGAGGCATCTGCCTGGGGTACAGGAACAGCACATCCTGCCTTCATGCACGGGTTCAGGCCCAATGACCCTCAAGATCCCTCCCACTGTAGGAGTCTGTGGAAGCACTAGTATCCATGGTCAAGGTGTGGAGGGGGGTGCAATGGTAGCGCCTCCCTTGGAGTCTGCAAAAATGCCAGGCCCCTGGCTGAGAGGCTGATTGTTTCAGTTTTCTCCCTCAATCTCTTCTCTGCTTCCCCACCACATCTGCCTCTCTTCCCCCTCACTCTATTTTAATCTTCCTGCTTCCCTTCAGTATTTCCTTCCTTCTGTAATTTAGCAGATCCCCTCCTAACCAAACCTACCTAAAAAAAGCCAAACAAGGAATTAACATGTTACTGTTACCACTGCATAATTCCCTGCGCTTGCCTGTTTTGTTCCTACTCATGTCTGCTTTGTCTGTTTATATGGGAAGTTCCTCAGGGCAGGTGCTACCTGCTGCTCCCATGCTTGTGCAGCACCCAGCACCATGCAGTCCTCTTTTGAGTGGGTCCTTAACGAAAACAATTATAACTATCATCATCATAAGATGTCAACTGTGCCTGGAACACAGTAGCTCAGCTTAAATCTTTTCTGCCCCAGTGCACAGGTAAGTCACTTTGTTTTAATTAAGGACCCACTCAAAAGAGGACTGCATGGTGCTTGGTGCTGCACAAGCATGGGAGCAGCAGGCAGCACCTGCCCTGAGGAACTTCCCATGTAGACAGACAAAGCAGACATGAGTCAGAACACAACAGGCAAGCATTGGGAAGTATGAGGTAGTAACAGTAGGCTCCAGCAAGGCTGCCAGATCTGGCTAGAGAGTAAACAGATGGCAATATAGGCTGTGGTGCAGGAGTACTGCCCTAGACTAGAACAGCGCCTTCCTTCCAAGGATGTCACTGTGCTCAACAAACAAGTCGCCTTGTGCTTCCTAGCATCCTGTGAAGTAGGCACCATTGCCCCAGTACAACCAATGAAGAAACTGAGGCATGGGGAAGGTAAGTGACTTTTCTGTGAAGCCCCACCAAAGTCTGACCAAATCCAGGGGTAAAACCCTGGTGCCCAGGGGGCTCCTCATCCTTTAGCACAGTCAGCATTCAACTCCAGATCACATGCTTCCTCAGTTTCCCCCGAGTGCAACCCTCCCCCCTCTCAGATCTCCATGCAAACATTTCATAACAGGGAAGATTTATTTCCCTGCACTATGCCTATGACTGACAAATGGCAACGCCTTTGGACAAAAGAGCTGCCAGCTTTCACTCAGCTCCCCGGGCTCCGTACGTCACAATGAAGCTCACTTTCCCCGGCACAATTAACAAAGGAGATGAATGACTGCGTGACTCCCCACTTCCTGCAGGGCAGGAATTAATTTACCCCAGCAACCCGTGCTGGATTCATCCTACCAGCCGAGGAAGCGGAGAAACCCATGTCACGGAGCAGCCAAAGAACTACACAAGCAAGTCAAATCAGAGCACAAGCTAACGGGGGTGGGGAAGCAACCGAGCATGCTTGCTGCTTTGGATCTCACTACTTTGCACTACAAAACCAGTACGGCGTCTCCCCCGTGGGCTTCCCTTTTGTTTGGGTCCACATGGCCCTGCCTCGCATGGAGGAGGGAAGTGTGAACCCGACCAAGCACCCGCACCCCGCGTCGCAGGACAAGCCCCGGCACACATTTGCAGCCCCCGTTCAAGAAATGCAAAGGAGATCCCTGGGCTCCTACGCACCGGCTTGGAAAGGCGGGAGGCACCCGGCGCCCGTGCCGCCCACTCGGGCCGTGCAATCGGCACCAAAAACGAAGCCACGTCTAAAAGAAATGCTCGCTTCTCCTTCGCCTCTAACCTCTCCCCCTCCCTGCGTGCGGCTCCAGAAACAAAGGCTCTCTTGCTGCAAGCTCTCACTTACGTGAGGTCCTCGACAGCTTTGCTCCCTGCAAGGATGCATGTTTGTTCCCATGCTGCGGAGCTCCCTCGGTCCCCGTGCGCGTCTTGACTTAATGAGCGGAGCAGCCGTGCCCTGGCAGCGGCTTTGACAGGCACCTGAAAGCCATGCCGCGCCGCAGGCCCCGCCCCCGCCGCTGGCAGAAGCGTGCCTCTGGCAGTCAAGCCGGACTCCTAGTAGAGGTGATGCTCTTGTATTAGACCAGCAAGAGGTTTGCAACAAAAAAACCTACATAATTATTTCCCCCCGTTAATTGCAAGCTTTTGGGCACAAACACCCTCCATCAGGCATGGGAGAAAAGCTTGCAAAAGTTCTCCTGGGTAGAAATGAAAGTTCATATTTCATAGGATTTCACAGAGGTGTCAATAGACGGAAAACTTCTCTGGGCAGGCAGTTCATGGCTGGTATAGAGCCAAAACTGGGGAGTTTTTTTGGCAAAAATCTTGGTCTGAGAAAAGATATCATCTCTACTAGGAGTCCTGATTGCCTTTTGCTCTAGACCTGGGTTGTCTAACATACTGCCCGTGGGCCGCCATGCGGCCTGCCGTTTTCTGAGGCCCGCGGTGCTGCGAGGGGAAATGAAAGTTACTTTTGTTTCCACCCCTTGTCCCTCCCCCAGCCCCTCAGCAGCTTCCTAACGGCTGCTGAAAAGCTGGGGAAAGGACAAGGTTCCCACGCGCAGCCTGTAGCAAGCTGTGCCCCATGACAGGGCCTGGGCACACGCGCTCTCTGGTGTCCGGACGACTTCCTGGGCATCCTTGAAAGCAGGCGGAGGCGGCAGCGGGGGGCCAGGGCTCAGCAGTGGAGCCACACGGGGCTGGGGCAGGAGTGGGGGGCAGCAAGGCGGGAAGTGGCGGAGAGTAGGGCGCTTTTCCCGCACATCCCGGAGAGGCTGTGGCTGGGAGGACGAGCAGGAGCCCGGGCTGGGGCTCCTGCGCGTGGCAGCGGCTCTCCATGCCCAGCTGAGCCGTGAGTCTCTCTAGCAGCCTCTTGGATGCACTGAGGAACCCCCGCCCCCTCCTCCCTCCCCACCTGCCTGCCCTCTGCACGGCAGCAAGCGGTGGAGGCTGCAAAGCACAGCGCAGGTGTCTCCCACCGAGACACATGCCTCCACCTTTGATTAGTTCCCACTCTGGCTGATAACTTTTCCACATTTGATGTCGACTTGCATTATGCTTCTTTCATTATGCATTATGCAAAAGTGTTTATTTTAGTCAAGTGTTTGGTATTACTTCATTGTTGCTTTTATATTGTTTTTATTTTGGATTTTAAACCACATTTCCAGGCCCACTTCATTGTCACTTCCTGCAACTTCATTGGTGTCAAAGGTCACGTGACATCACTTCCTGATGGGATGCCGCTTCCTGTGAGGTCTTTGAATATGGCTTGCTGGCCCACTGGGTGATAAAAAGTTCATGATCCGGCCCCACATTCAAAAAGGTTGGACACCCCTGCTCTAGACCAATACGGCTACAACCTGGCTACCTACCTGAGGCTCTGTCATCCACACATTCCTGCTCTGCAGCTCGGATTGGCTTGGCCACCGATCTTTCCTCCCATCCCCCACCTGTTTCTAAACCTGATTTTACTTTTCCACTGAACTCACTTCATTTTTAGCTATCTGTTTGCTAGGGCAGCGCTAGCATCAAAACCAGATGCTGGCTTTTCCTTAGAGTTCACTCCTTAGAAACATACTGATGTGCATGGCTCTCACTTCTTTTTCCACCTTTCATTTCAACACTTGTTTTTTACTGGTTGAGCTTTCAGTACTTTAAGACAAGCCTCTAATCTTCCAGCTATCCAGAGGTAAACAGTACCTTGAGCATCTGTCTTAAGCATCATGAGCACGGTATTTCCTCCGTCCATTTCCAAGCATGTTACAAAGGGGGTGTCTCTGTCTCCACTCAACAGGAAAGGGAGCACACACAGGAAGGTGAAGAGGCGTCATCAAGGACAAAGAAGTGCTCTGTGTAGTTGACCCCAAGGTAGTTCTGTTGATGCCAGCCCTGTTGCAATCCAGGCAGCTGGCATTTTTGATGTTGCTGTTAAGACTGGCTCTCAATAAGGCGGAGAGGAAGTTAGCCATGTTAGTCTGAAGTCAAGCAGAAATCCAGGTAGATTTACACTTTGTTGCCTAACTAAATTGTAGCTCTATAGCATAAGCTTTTGTAAACAGAGTGCTTGCTTCATCAAATGTTGCAGTACGACTCCATGCTAAGAATGATGAAAGCACTTGGGTGCCAGGGCTGCTGAGACAATGGTGGGAAACTTTGAGAATGGCACAAGCATACAAAGAAGCTAAGTCAAAGCAGTAATTGGTGACAGTTGGTATACTGAAAGCAGAAGGGGAAGGGCAAAGACTGTCTGGATAACAAGAGGTGCTGTTACTACTTTTTCTTTCCCCCATTAAAAGGAATTCAAGTAACTTTTGAGTCCAAGTGGAAAGGGGATTTTTGATCTTATCTGAGCTGTGGGTTCCTGTTGTTGAGAGCTCCCAACCTAGGCAACACTGTAATGTGATACCATCTGTGCTCTAAGACTTAGGTAACAGTTGCTACTTTAGGGTGGGGGGGTCTACAGCTGATGGTTGGCCCAGAGCTTGGAGTGGGGCAGCAGGTGCTAGAGTGGCCAGCAGGGGGAAGCTGATGTTGGGATCCAGGCATCCTGGCAGGATGCTGCCCATCAGTACAGGAGGACAGCCCTGCCCAGCGCCCACAACTGTGTTCACACCGACTCTTACATGAACACCTTAGACCTGAAATTCGAAGGCCTGTTCTAATCAAACCACACATTCTGCACCATCTCTTGTCCTTCTCAAATGGGAAGCTCACAATTCTTGCACCCCAAACACCTTTCACTTCTGGTTTCAGTCCTGCACCACTGTTAATCCCATGCTTTGTTTTGGTCTATTTGTACTATTCTGTTTTACCTGGACTTTGTGCAAAGAATCAGGGTTTGAATCCATCACAGTCATGGGTTAACTGCACTTGTGCCCGTTGTGGTCTCTCTGGATGGATCCTTTCAGTTCTTAAGCCTTGTGCATTCATCTGTCAGAGGGTGGAATTCTATCTTCCACCTTTTCCTTGCCTGGCATTTGCTCTTAACAAACCTCAAGTTTTGCCGAAAAGTGGTTAGTTCTGAGCCATTCTTTCTTTTCCTGCTTATTTTTCCTGACACTCCACTATTTAAATTAAATCAAAAGTAAATATCCTGTTAAGCAGGTCTACATACAGTATTCCTTAATAATTACAGAGGCTTCAAGTTTGTTGCAGGATGTTTATGTTAAAGGGAATGAAGCCTACCAGGGAATTAATGACCACCATTATGGACTATGTGTGGAAGTTATAAGGTACTGGCTGAACCGTCTCTTTCAGTTTTTCTTTCCTTTTGATTCATTGAATGTTTGGGAAAATAGCTTGTTAAGGCACTTTTATCTTCACTATAGATGGGCAATTTGTATGACTATGTATACTTAATGTGAACAATGTGTAATTGCAGTTGTTTTTATCCAGCCAAACCATTCTGGTGCAGGGTACTAGGGTACTGAATAAAAGAACCCCTCTTTTCCTCTGCAACAGACTGAGAATTGGGGTCAGCTAAGGTATTCTTCTTGATTACTTTGTAATTTCTTTCCTTTGTAGTATCAATGTATTAGACGGAGGGAGGATTCCAGGCAGAACTATTTGTCTGATCTATTTTCTTAAGTCCTGTTTCCTGTCCCTCTGAAGGGCATGTGTACAAAAGAAACAAAATATTACATTTGATCACTAGCTAAATGTAAAGCAAATATTATCATTCCTATTGTAAAATCAAATACCTGTAAAGCAAAGTTCAGCCATACAATGAATACTACATGAAGTGCCCAGTGTAGATCCTACTTAAACACTATTTTGAAGACTTACATGGCATATAGTCTTTCTGTGGGCTTTATACACAAGGGTGTATTATGAATACTGGTTATAAATACTACCTATATATCCACACCTAAACATATGAATTAAGAAGGGAGACCCTACTATATTATAGTGTACAAAGATTTTATGTAGTTTGCTTGGTGTCTTTAGGTATGGTTTTTCAGGCAGGCAATGCACATGAATAAACAGTGTGATTGAAATTTTTGCCAGACACAAAACAATGGCAAAATTCCCACTGAGCTTGGTTGGGCCAAGATTTCACTCAGTAAATGAAGGCTGTACTGGCCCTGAGTAGACATGCCATTGTAAAATTACACCTATCCACTAGGGCTTTGACAGAAAGAGAAGGAGACAGAAGGACAGAACACCGTGGTGAGTTAGGGTGAAGTTACACATCACATTTAGATCATACTAAATCTGTGGAATGTTAAGTGGTGTTAATGTCAAAACATGCTGTGAGCAGTCACACATATAGGAGTAATACAGTTTCTTGCCTGCATAGCTGATTTACCACTAGACAGAGGGCTGGCGAACAGGGGCATTGGGCTCTATCCCTGCTCTGGGGAGAGGGGGGCCTTGGAGAGGTGTTTTCCTTCAAATTGCTCATTGTATCTCTGTGGAGCTGACTGAAGTTACTCTAACACAAGCTAGGCTGTATAGCCCAGAGACAATCCTCACATGAAATGGTATACCTTTGAGATGCTCTGAGGGCACTTAGCATGCATTAATGAGCTAGATGCTCATGTTTTAAGTGCCCTTAATATCGTCTAGGGGGAACGTGTAACTTTACCCTAAAACAAAGTTTGGGAAGAGTTAGTGATTCTCATAGGAATGTAAGCCATTCTGGTGCAGGGTACTGAATAAAAGGGCCTCTCTTTCCCAGGAGACTTTAAGGGATTTTCTGGGTCATCCAGCCTAGGCCTCCTATCTGCAAGCAAACATGGCACAAAATGATTTTGTTATTAGCTCATCAATGCATAGTCTTGCATATTGTCTTACTAAATTTCATCCCATTTCTATTACCCTGGTCCCCAAGGTCACCTGGGTATTCTGGAAAGATATTCTCCTTCTCCTCTGTATTTGATGGTGCCTCCCAACTTCATGCCATCCGAAAATTTCTTCAGCACACATCTGCTTTCTATGCCAAGATCATTAATAAAATTATTAAATAAGATTCTGCCATGGTTGATCCTTGACAAACTCCCTCTCTAGTAACCTCTAGACTAGTAACCTCTCTCGAGCCTAATACTTCCCCTTGCAACACTACCCACTGTCATGTTCCGTAAACTAGTTCTTTACACAATTTACAAATCTTGTACTAATCACCATCTCTCCGGTTTATCTAGTACTGTAAATTCCAATGTGGCTCTGTTTCAATTGTTTTACTGAAAACAAGATGAATTAGAGCTTTTTCATATTTGTTGCTTAGAAAGTCACATATCTAAGAAAGATACTAGATTAGCCTAGCATGCTACCTTTGCTAAATTCAAGTTGCATATTACCCCATTTTCTATTTCTTCCCATGTCTTAGGGTATTCTTTCCCCCAAAATGTATTCTGATATCAGTAAGGTCAGATTCTCAACCTCCTTTATACCTGACCCCGTTTTGCATTAGATAGGACCCTCTCCTATCTAATACAGATCTAGCAAGCTTCACCCAAGCACTTAGCAAAATGGGAAAGGCACAGGTTACAACTGCTGGACATGTGTTTGTAACCCATCTTGGGGACACAGCTGCCAGTTATGGAACCCTTAACTTGTAAACTCTTACTCTTTTATCATTGTGTATAATATGTAAGTAAAAGAGTTTACATTTCATTAAAAAAAAAGTTTACTGTAAATTACTTTCCAAATAAGAGCTGTATTTGGACTCCAATTCTTAACAAGCCACTTACTAAAATTTGTGGATTGTTGGTAAAATTTACTTTTACAACTAAACTGTAATAATGATTTAATCTAATAACTTAAAGCTTCTTGAAGCTGATTTTGTTTAACACAACAAGACAAGAAAGACATCTTCTTTCTTTCTAACTTATCAAAATATTTTCCCACCCTGGCTTACAGTTAAGATGTTCATTCTCTAGCGCCCAGGACACACATTACATGTAATGATCATTTGAACATTACACATAATGTTCAAGTGATCAGAAACTGGTTTAAATCTATAACAGAACAGACATTCACTGCACATAAATCAGTTTCAAAATGGTCGAAACTTGTTTGATATAAACCTGGTTGAATGTAGTATCAGACTTAACTAATTTGGCTCAAACCAATTTATGCAATGTCTGTCCCAGACCCATGGGCGACTGGTGCCTCCTAATACTAGGCGGGGGGGGCACCAGTGTCTGATCACTGACTGGGGGGAGTGGGGGAGGGTCCCCCAGTGGCCAAACGCTGACCGGGAGGGGGTCTCCCAGTGGCTGATCACTGCCACCGGCGGAAGTGCCAGCGGCAAAACCAGAAGTGCCGGCAGCAAACCCAGAAGTAGCATGGCCAATCTCAGGGGGGCACGTGTACCCCCTACGCATTGCCAATGCTCAGACCCCTTCCTGGTTTACCTTAAACCAGAGTCCCCCAGCATCCTGGCATACTCTGTGGGCTGTGCTTTCTATTTCCCAACTGGAGCAGGGACAGGCAGGGACAGGCAAGGGCAGGGGTCTAGCCAGACAGAGGTTTAATTCCCCCCTCCCTGTCCCACCGGCAGGGACCCGAGCCCAGTCTGCTGGGTGTTCTCCTCTCACTGCTGCAGCAGCAGGCCAGTGTGGCCCCTGAGGCAGAGGGGGCAGGGAGGGATGTTATTCTCCCCTCTACCCCCACTGCTGCACTGGGGGACTGCAACTGGATCTGCCCGCCCTGACTGCCACCACTGCTGAGCAGCAGAATAAGCCCCCTCCTGTCCCCTCTGCTGGACAATGCAAGGAGGGGAAATAACCCCTGTCTCTGCCTCTTCCTAAGGGGCCCTGCTGGCAGCATCTGGCCCTGTCCTTGCTTGGCCACAAGAGTGGCGAGATGGGAGTGACCGTGACGGGGGCAGCTGCCCTGTCATGGTTTCCTGGAGTGCAAGCCTCTTCCCAGCAGGGTTCCGCTGTAGGGCAGGGAAAGCTGCTACGGACTGCGGCACCGCGGGGGCTTGGGAGGCAGGGAAAGCTGCTACAGATTGCGGCACTGGGGGGGCCCCCTGCTGGAAAGGAGATCGTGCTCCCTAATGCTATGACAGGGGCCACTGCCCCCATCAGGGGCCCTGCCCCCTCGCCACTGCAGTGGCTAGGTGGGGGGATGGCCAGATGCCAGCCCACAGGGCCCCTTTGAGGGGGAAGGGACAGGAGTTATTCCCCCTCCTTCCGGTGTCCAATGCTGTTAGAAACTGGTTCAACCTAAGCAGGTTAGACTAACCTGTAAAGTTTGAATCAATTGAGGCTCTACCTTTTTGAATGTCTGTCCCTAGCTCAGAGGTCATGGTGATTTCATCTCACACAATGGGAGCCATAGTTCCAACTATTTCAATGATTTGTCTCTAACAAGGACTAGCCATAATAACCCCAGACTGACACAAATTTAAATTAATCTGTCTTTATTGTTTTTTAATGTGATTCACTGCACTGTAAGGCTTCCAGACACCATCCATATCCTTTTTGGAATAGTGCCATGTGTTAACCTTACATCCCCTAAAAAAAACCTTCAGCTATTTCTGAGTTCAGAAAAATGGTTTTTGTTATTCACTGAGATCCTTGCAAAAGAAGGAAATTAGGAGGGTCCTCACTGCAAATTGTCTCTTTTTCTAATCATCATCAGGGTTCCAATTTAAAAAACACATCCAAAAAACTAGGTGTATAAAGATTAGTGGGTCCAGCCAACATAGTTGTGGACAAATCCCATACCAGTACCTATGGGCCTGTTAATCACAGTTGCTTTGTCTTAATATATGCAGCATATAAAGGAGAGACACCCACAAATTTCAGAAACACAAATAAAAGGTCCCAAGTCTATTTGTAATTCTATATGACTTTTTTATAACATGTTGCCAGCTCCCCACACCAGCCCAGAAATGTATGCTTGCAAACTCCCTGGAGTATTCCTTAGACTTTTCTAGTCCTTGTCAGTGGGTGGGTCATTAAGAAACAGGCATTTCTGCAGCATCACAAGCAGCATTTTGGGAGGCTTTGTGCCTGGGAACCACCTCTCTGCTAAGGAAGGTGACAATCTGCCTAAGGGTTGCAATGGACTCTCAGCTTAGTGATCCTCACACATCTAGCAGAAAGAGTGAAATATTTTTTTTTAATGAAATAGTTGAAGATAAAGAAATTGATCAGAGTACACTGATAGAGACTGTAACAAGTGTTACCTACTGGTGTATCAGAATGGATGAATGCTTGGTGTGAAGATGGACGAAAAAGATTACCAATGAGTGAATGGTTGGGAAAATTAGAAACAGTCATCAAAAGGCATGAAGGGACTCCTGTGAGTGAGCTCTGGACACAGCTGCATCACTGGAAAACTGAGGGTCCAGGCTGTATGCTGCAAGGCCTGGGCCAGGGCTGAAGAGGCTGAGGATTTGGTAGAAGAAGATGTATACCAAAACATGAGGAATGTATTTCAATAGGACAGTTAATATAAAAAAAAAAAATCTTAAGGGGGAGACTGGAAAACTGCAGGCAGCTGTTGGCATATGAAATTGGCAGGACTTCAAACAAAAACATAAGAAAAAAAAGCATTTATGACAGTGGCTGTTGTTCAGGACTAAATGAACCAATTGCAACTAAACTGATAGCACAGGGCAGCTCTCCCCAAGACTCAAAATGTATGTCAACAATCCATGACCTTAGATCAGGAACGGGCAAAATATGGCTGCATTGGGCCCACCGAAGGATTTTATCTGGCCTGTGGTGGGTTCCTCAGAGCGCAGCCCTGGTTGTGGCACGTGCGGCTGGTCCTGTCACCCCTAGACATGCAGCAAAGCTGGGGCAGCACAGCAGCTGGACTTTGCTTCCCAGCAGCCCCAGTGGTGGTGGCTCCTTCCAGCTGCTGCTGCCAGTATTGCTGCCCAGGCATCCCGGCCCGTCTGCCCCACACAAACCGCCATGGGTGCTGGATGGAGTGGGCACTTGGGGTCTCCCTGGAGACCATCTCTGGACCTGCATGGGCAGTGCGTACTCAGCTGGGTGGATGGGATGGGTGGGTGGGAAGCGGCATGGCTAGGTAGGTAGGGAACGGTGTCCAAAAGTGGGATGGATGGGTGACAGTGCAGGGCCAGGGTCTGGGGCACAGCCACCATCTGGTCCCCACGTGACTGGCCTGACTTGGGAGGTGGGGCAGAGCATACGCCTGTGACCTGGCCTCTCTTGCCCCTGCCTTTGCACAGGCATGAACAGGCAGCCTCAGTGCAGTTGTGGAGTGGCGCAGCTTGGTAGCATAGGGCAGCCTAATCCAGTCACAATCTGTTGGGGCTGACAGATTGTGATGTTTCTTTATTCATAGCATGTGGAATGTATGGAAGTAAAGCTGTTGATTTGGTTAAGCAGAGTTTATTCCAGAGGCAGTTACAACAATGGCTGGATCCGATGATATGTGAGGTCCCTTGGAGTCCCTAACAATCTATGAATCTAACAGTCGATGAATGGCCTCATTTGCTAAACAGCACAGCCATTATAGCACAACTACCCAAATAAAAAAATACAACACATTACATAAGACTTCCTAAAAAATTATTAAATTTGAACAGGCTCCCCTAGTACAGAATAAAGGTGCAAGATTTTAATGGCAATTTCCAGATGGAATAATCATCCAATAAAGGTACATTATGCAAGCAGCATAGGAACTTTTATGAATAATGTATATGTGCAGCACTACCCTAGTATTCATCTGATAACAGAAATGGGGTTAGAAGTTAATGAAGCTAACTGTTCAAAAAACAATGGATAGTGGCTCTATCACTGCCAGTAGTACAAAAAGGGGCTGGGGTCCAATTGATACAAAAAGAGTTCATTAATAAGGTAGAGCAAGTACAGCAGAAGCACAAACCAAATACAAATTAGCAACCAGAATCAAGACCAACAAAAAGTCCTTCTTTACATGTGTAGAGAGTAGGAGAAAAAAATAAGGGAAGCACAGGGCCACTGATGACCGGAATGGTATGGTTGATAACCGACACTCAAGACAAAACCTAACTCCTGAATGAATACTTCATGTGGGTACTCCACCAATCTAAGGGTGTTAGCTTGCCTGACAGGATACAGGATGATCATGGTGGGGGCGACCACCCTCCCATAGTTGGCATAGATCTTGTGGGGGACCACCTACAAAGATTAAATATCTACAAGTCAACAGGACCAGACAAAATACACCCAAGAGTGCTAAAAGAACTGGCCGAAGCCATTGTGCAACTGCTGGCCAAGTTATTTGAAGATTCGTGGCACTTGGGAGAGGTCCCAGAAGATTGGAAGAAGGCCAGCGTGGTGCCTATCTTTAAGAAAGAGAGAAAGGAGGACCCTGGGAATTACAGGCCAATCAGTTTGACCTCAAGCCCAGGTAAAATACTGGAAAAAATTTTCAAAGAGTTCATCACTAACAGGATAACAGAAGGTAGTACTCTGACGGATAACCAACATGGCTTTGTTATGGTGAGGTTAGGCCTGATCTTCTACAATCAGATAACTTGCCTGGATAGGGCACATGAGGTTGATGTCATATACTTTGATTTCAAAAAGGCCTTTGACCTGGTCTCCCATGATGTCCTCGTGGTTAAATTGGAAAAATGCAGCCTCAACTACTTCCAGTCCAGTGGCTAGGTAACTGGCTCTGTGGTAGGACCCAGAGAGTACTGATAGATGGGACTGAGTCATCATGGCAGGAGGTGACCAGTGGCATCTCTCAGGGCTTAGGGCTCAGACCAGTGCTTCTCAACGTGTTCATCAATGATTTGGATATGGATATTAAAAGCAAACTGGCAAGTTCGTTGATGACACCAAACTATGGGGGAGCATGGTCATGCTTCAGGACAGGCTGGCAGTACAGGCTGACCTGGACAGGCTTGCAAGGTGGGCAGATCTCAATCTGATGTTGTTTATTACAGAGAAATGCAAAGTGCTCCGTCTGGGGAGAAATAATCCACAACACACTTACAGGCTTGGCAGCACTACATTTGCCAGTTGAACAAGACCTGGGTGGTGTGATAGACAACAAAATGAACATGAATCACCAATGCGATGCCATAGCTAGCAGAGCTAATCAAACACTGGCATTCACCTACCGAGACATCCTGAGCAAGGCTAAAGATGTCATCCTGCCGCTCTATTCAGCCTTGGTGAGACCACAGCTGGAGTATTGCATCCAGTTCTGGGCACTGCACTTTAGGAAGGATGTGAAGAAACTCAAGAGAGTCCAAAGGAGGGCCAAGCTCATAATTAGAGGCCTAGAGACCAGGTCATATGCAGAGAGACTGAAAGATTTGGGAACTGTTCAGCCTGGAAAAGAGAAGACTCAGAGGGGACTTGGTGGCAGACTGTAAGTATATCGGGGAATACATCAGGGCCTGGGGGAGCAACTATTCACCAAGATCCCCCTGGGGATGACTAGAAATAATAGGCACAAGCTGATTTAAGATCACTCCAGACTAGACATAAGAAAAAACTTCTTTACAAGTTGAGTACCGAGGGTTTGGAATAGGCTCCCCCCTAGAGGTGGTAGTCACCCACTCTAGTGATCTTCAAAAAGCATCGTGACACCCATCTTGCTGGGGTCATTTGACCCCAGTGGTCTTTCCTGCCAAAGTGCAGGGGGCTGGACCTGATGAACTGTAAGGTCCCTTCCAGCCCCTAACAACTATGAAGCTATGAAGTAAAAAATACAGCATGTGGCTTGGGGTATTCTCATTTTATGATGCACAAAGAAACCTGTCCAGGAAACTGGGAAGGATTCTGCCTGACCATAACAGATACAACCCAAATTGGGACCCATGCTTTTTTGCCAAGTAACAATACAAGCTTTCTAAGTAAGCTTATCATTCCTTCTGATAATATAAGGAATTTGATATTTGACTTATTTACCCACATCACAGAATTACATCCAGACATACAAAGCCTAGAAAAATGTACAAAATAATCTTTAATTCTCATAGCTGATGTCATATAACAACAAATGCAGGACATAGAAGGGATGTGAAAAGGAGTAAAGACACATTGGTGGGCCATTACAGAAGATGTTGCCTTATATCCAGTTAGTTGTCAGAACATTAAGTGTGGTACTGATGGTAATACAACGAATAACTGTAATTGTGTTAACAGGTATGTGCTGCTACCCACATCACCAACACCAAAATGTTAAATTGTGAAACCAAATTGGAAAGGGATTAACTCTGGCTATAAGGCTATAGTAACCAATACTATAAGGCTATAGTAACCAATGATACCCACTTTATTGAATATTAATGCTTATTTGCTAACCATGGTTGCTATATTATACTTTGTGCCATTGTGGAACATAATCAGGTAGTCTTCATGAGTTCTACGTAGTTGAGTTATGTATGGATGGGGATTTCTTTCTCCTCTAACGGCATAAAATGTCAAAACCAGTAAGGCTGACAGAGGTGCAGGAATGGATGTCATCTATTCCCAGTGGCCCATTGGACCAGAACTCTGAGACTTTAGTGAACATGTGTAATCATAGTGGAAAAATCAAGATGGGACTAAAGTAGTATTTTCTCCTGTTCTGGTGAAGTGTTTAACATGGACCTGCTCTGATAACAGAGAAGCCTGAATATGGAGTTCATCTGAAAAGATTATGAACCAGGGGAAACCAATGCAGAAATTAGTAGTGACTGGAATGCTACCTGAAATGTGTAAAGACACAACTGAGGCAACAACACCTCTAAGAACTTGGGTTTCTTAGGTTTCTAACTTTGGGGCTTTACGTACGTTACATATACTTATGTGCATTTAGGTTGTGGTAGTATCATTTACCAGCATCAGTATGTTATCATCTATTATTATCGCATATGGCTTATTATCATTGTATAGATGAAGTGTTCCAAGCAAGCCTCTTGACTTAAGTCCAGGACCTATTCCAAGGCCCAACTTATGGGACAAACAATTGGTTAAAAACTGTCTACAGGTCATACGAGGGAACGTGCAGACCAATGTGGACAGATGGGGCATGAACGTATAGATGGGCAGAACAAGGTAATATCAAAGCAGTGTCTAGCCTGTCTGTATATTAGCTTTTTTGAGATTATGGGTAGATACCCTACTCTACAAAAGACAGAAAGGAGGGGTATATAGGCCTCACTGGAATATTGATCAATATATACTGCTCACACAAAGGCTTTGCTAAAGTATTGGCCAGGGTAGGCCTGACCAGCAAACCTGAATGTATGGTCTGGTGTACTTGTTAGGCCAAAACATATTAGTGGCTGAGTCTTTGCCCCCAAACTGAGCCTGTGGTCATTCTTTAAGACAAGATTGGTGTTGCAGTTCTGGCTGTGACTTTTGCTGACACTGAAGTTCCTGAGATTTCAACACTATCAACACATCAATAATACCTGCCTGGCTTTTTCCTCTTAGAGAGACACGGCCCTGGGATCTCCAGGGTGCATCTCTGTAAACAGGGAAACCCCAGCTTCCTCTGCTTATGCAGACACACCCTGGAGATTCCCAAGAGTACATCTCTGTAAGAGGGGAAACCTCTGCTTTCCCTGCTTATGAACACATGCCCTGAGATTGACCAAGGCCCCATAGTTTAGTTTTATTCACTGAAGTCCCACAGGGCAGGTGCTTCTAGGGTTTGAGGGGCCTCATCCTCCATGGGAATTCCTGGAGTGTGCAGGATTGGGCCCCTCAAATCGTTAGAGCACCTGCCCAGAGTGGCTTGAGAATGCAGATAGCTCTGGGCTGCTTGCTGTCTTGTACCATAAAGCAAACAGGTGTTCGCTGCTAACAGCAGCTCAAATTAATGCATCCTTGGTCACGGCCACAATTTTGGGGCATTTGTGGCACAAGGGGCCACATCCGTTTGCTTGACCCTTGTGTCATAATTTTTTTTTATGGTGACACAAAGGCAACAAAAGTCAATGTCTGTTTCCACACGTAGTTTCTCATTTTCATGGCCATCTTGCTTGTGCCCCAAGCTTCTGTTCACTTGCTCACTTCTGAGGATGCTGGTTTCCTTGTTTCTCATGCTATGTGTCTATGAATTCTACCCTCTGTGTTGTTAGTCTCAGGTCCCTGCCCGTACTCTCAGGAGGAATTTGCCATTGAAATCAATGGAGAACGTCTGGTCCCTTGATTTATCAGAAGGTATCTCTTGTGTCTAAGTGTTGACTATCATATGGGAACTATTCCAGCTCAGAACCAGGAGGGCAGTAAGCTAAATAGGAACTTTAAATTTCTCTGATCTCTGCTGGCCTGTAAATCTCTTTGCTTTGGGGCAATAGGTGGTAAAAAGTCATTTGAAATTCAACCTGTGAAGAATCATACCTGCATAAGTATCCTGTAAGTCTGGTTTTTTCTTGTTTGTGATGCTAATCTTGCCCTTTTTTCCTTTCTTCTTCTCTGCAGCATGACCTATAGCTGTCAAAATTCCATCTGAAAGAAAAAGAAACATTAAAGGATACAAAGGATATTTCATGTGAGTTTTATGCAATATTCTTGGACCTATTTTAGAAATATTTTCCCCAAACTAAAGGTGTTCAGCATAATTGCTTTGGCTGCTTACAGACATGGGAAAAAACCCTACACCAGTGCTTTACTTTTTAACTTGGTGCATCCCTGCACCGAGTACAGTGCATACTGAGAAAAGGAATGGTATCAGTTTGACATAGCTTGTCCAATATCTGTATAGCTCGCACACTTCAATGGGGCTTTTTGGCACTTTTATCTAATAACTGATGGAACCAGATATTAGATAAAAGTGCCAAAAAGCCCCACTGAAATACACAAGCTATACAGACACTAGGGAGCCAGGTTGAATTGATGTGATTCCTCTTTCCCTAAAGCACTGTTTTGTTTTTTTTCCCCACGTCTGTCAGCACCCTTTAACAGTGTGCTCATGACTGGAAAAGAGAGGTAGTGGCAGAGTTGTCTAGAGGTCTCATTACAGTGCTAGAGGCCTGAGTTTTAGCCTCACTCAGGGTTTGGGCTGAAGGCTGCTCCTAGTCATCCCAGCACCTGGTCATATGGGCTGGAGGAGCAAAAGTGGTTGTGGCCCATTGCTCTGTTCTGTGGCACTGGCTACCAGATCTGGTATTCTTTGCCCATGCTAGTCAACTCAGTTCAGGAGAACCTTGGACCTTGCCCATCCATGCAGAGAAAGCAGAGGACTGAAAAACTTCACATTAACGTAGTAGCAGCCTCATGATTAATTGTGTCTAAATAGACCAGGATAACTCTGACTGGCACATTAGTTTCCTTATGACTCTTTATGAGTCATCTGAATACTGTGGATGATGATATAAAGGGAGGGGAGACTTAGACACCAGTGTCTCACTGGTCATGGGTTAGGCTAATTTGACTCCATGGTGCCATTAGCTGGCAGCCCTACCAGTATCGGCCTCCTGCAGTGTTGAAATTCAGTTATCCCTAACCTGTCTCTCTGGAGATAACCCAGGAATCTTTCTGGTTCTTCAGAAAGAAGAGTGAGCCTATCCTCACCATGTAGGGGTGTTATGTTGTGACCAAGATGATGGTATATTCACCATAACCCCCATATCCCACCCAAATTCAAATATAAGTTCCAGAGTGTACCACTCACACTGCCTGAACCACGTTATATAAAAGGTAAAACCCCAAATTCTTTCCAGTGTATGAGGGCTGACCAAGATCAACTGAAGTCAAATCCTTCCAGTGACTCACGTGGGTTTTAAATCAGGTCCAGGCAGAGTATCTGATACCATGTGTATACAGTGGGTCTCCAGCACCCAGGGGCCAATGCCTGCATTTGTGCCCCCACGGGGGTGATCTGAGCAGGGTGCAGGTGCTGAGGCAAATCGTCCTGTACAGGGCCCTGCCTCCCACCCCATGGCACTTCTATGGGAGAAATAGCAGCGTGGCACACTGGGCGCAGGGGTAGGGGCGATGGCTGGAATTTCTGGCCAGAATGGCAAAAGAAGCCCAGGACCCGCCAGGCAAATAGATGGGCCACACATACAAAAGGCAAGAGACACCCTGGCCTCCCCGGCCGGTGCCGTCCCCCGCCCCTGGCCAGCGCCTGGGGGCCATGGCCCCCTACAGCCCCCTGCTGTCCCCTGTCAGTACGCCAATGTGTGTATATCTTCTATTACGCAGTATTCTGTAATGTAGGCTACTAATTTAGCATGCAGGTTGTATGGTGGCAGAAGGAAGAATGATTAAAACTGCTTTGCAAACTTGAAAAGCTTTAGGTTGTTTTTGAACCTACTGGATACCTTGAAGGATCTGAATAAAATGAGTTCATGAAGGTTTCAGAATCATAACTGTTTAATATGTGCTGTAGTTTATGGCTCCTGCTTCTATAAGAAGAGAGTAGAAATGCCCAGGGCTGGATTAACCATTGGCAAACTAGGCACATGATTAGGGCCCTAAGTGAAGCTGTGCTTATTTTATATATTATAATTATTGACTGAAAAAGTAATATAAGTGTACAGGATTAAGCAGGGGCCCACGAGTTTGATTGCCTGGGGCCCACTAAAGAATAATCCAGCCTTGGAAATGCCATGTTTACCCAGACATTACAGGAAGAAGGTGGTGCAGAAGACTGAAGAAACACTGGTGCATGGATGACACACACTGGAGATTCCTAAGAAACATGAGTGTTCCTCAGATTTCTTTGTAAGAATCAGGTTTGTTTATAGCAAAAATATGCCCAAAACCCAGCTCTGTGGTATGCAGTATTGTAGAGCTGTGCTCTTTCTATACTGATTCTAGATAATGGGAGAAAGGCATGCAAACTATTTGGGTGGAGATAAGTCTTTGGCCTTAAGAAAGTAATGTCTGTGCTAAAATGTACCGAGGGAGCACGTGATGGCACTTAGCAGTCATGAGGTCTTTGCATGACAGGAAAGCTGATGACATTTGCAAGTGATTTTTAGTCCTGCAGAATAATAGAAAGTCTCCTATCATGTTCAGCTATAGCAGCTGTACTCAAGAGAACAAATATCATTGAAACTGAGCCTCAGTGAGTCTCAGGCTGACCAACAGGACAAGGAAGGAAGCTTGTGTAGAGCCACCCCTCGTGCTCACTCCAGACAGTACCCATACTGTATCCTCTTGGTTTCTTAGGTGGGAGTTTGGATGAGCTGAAATGTGAAGCAACTCAAATTGTTAATCTGTCTGCGTCCTTCTCCCTTTCCCTAGCAAGTGCAGCAAGGAACTGTGAGAATCCCTGTCTGATGCTGAAATCAGACAGTGTAGCATTTAAGGTTGCTTGCTCTTGCAGTACGGGAGATCTGGCCTTGATCATCACCATGGATCCTGGTTTTTTCTGTTTAAAAATCCCAAATACTCTGATTAAAAAACTCAAATTCTCTGGTTAAAGCCCTTCAAATCTGTGTATCAGTTGAACACAATGTTTTATTGATATAATTTTAAAGCAATTTAGAAGCCTACCAATGCTTCAATCATTATAATAAAATAAATTCTAAATCCCTGTATATTTTGGCATTTGATTTTGTTTTCTTTGTGATGCAAAATTAGAGCTTCCCCTGTCCCCTTTATTCACTAGGACATGGGGAGCTGCAGCTGACCCTCCTGCTGTTTTGTGGCACTGAGCAGCACTGATATGTCGGTGGCCTACTGCTGTCCATGCTGTTGCCCCTCACTCCCAAGACACAGCCCCCTCAGTCCCACTGGTGGCCTACCCCTGGCCCTGCTGGTGTCCCTCACTCCCGACCCACAGCCCCCTGGCCCTTCTAGTGCCCCTCACTCCCAACCCATAGCCCCCTGGCCTTGTCAGTGCCCCTTACTCCCAACCTGCAGCCCCCGACCCCAAAAGCCCTTCTGGTGCCCCTAACTCGCGAACTGCAGCCCCCTGTCCCTGTCAGTGCCCCTCACTCCCACACCCCAGCTTCCTGGCCTCAGTGATGTACCATGGGTCTCCGGCACCTGGGAGCCAATGTTTGCATTTGTGCCCCCCGCCCCCCTGGCCTTCTCATAGCAATACTTAGTCTCCTGCCCTGGCCCTGTTTGGTTACTTGTTTCGGCCAGGAAAGAAATGAAAGTCCCAGCACACTGGACACGGGGTGGGGTGGTGGCAGGAATTTCTGGCCGGAACAGGTAACTAAACATTCAATACATGGGGCGGGTGGGCTACACAACAAACGTGGCCACCACCACCAGCTCTGCAAGGATCCCTGAGACTGCAGGTTTTGCAGATAGGATGGGCCGGCCCTCGTCACATTGCACAATAAGAACTCTGAAGGGCCAGGCTGGTGCCCCCCCCAGGCTGGCGCCTAGGGGCTATGGCCTCCTCCTGCTCCCCCTATCGGTTGGTCTGCCAATGCCTGGCCCTGCTGGTGCTCCTCATTCCCAACCCGCATCCCCCTGTGCCTTCTGTTGCCCTTTATTCCCAACCCGCAGCCCCTGGTTTTGCTGGTGCCCCTCACTCCTGATCCATAGACCCCCCCCACCTCCCCAGTGCCCCTAACTTGTGACCCATGGTCCCCCCATCTCCACCAGGGCCCCTCACTCTTGACCTGCAGACCCTCGGCCCCTGCCAGCCCTGCTGGAGGATGCCCCTAGCTGCCAAGGCGATGGGACCCAGTGGTTACATCCTGCCTCCTCCCTGTTGCACAGGTGCCAGCTGCAGCTCGCCAGCAGTGCCTGAGCCCCAGCTGCCATGTATGGGAGGCAGCAGCTGCTGCAGCCAGAGGGAAGCATGGAGCCTGCCTGCCCCACTCCCCACTCACGGGTGGCACAGCCAAAGTAGAGCTGAGCGGAGCCTGTGAGGGGTGGGAGGCAGGATACATGCTGGCTACTGTGAGGCTTGGGGTGCCCTGCCTTGTCACCATCCCCTCTGGGGCCTCTGGAGTTCAGTACATGGGACCTGCCATGGGAGGGCAGAATGGGGCAAGGAGGCTTGGTGCTGCTGCTGCCACTGCCACCACCAGGACCCCTGTGCCAGCTGCACCCTTAAGGTGAGGTGCCTCTTGCCTGCCCAGCAGCAGTGTGTGTGTGTGGGGCGGTGGCAGCAGAGTTGCCCCTCCAACTGCTGCTGGGTGGGAAGAGGACACCACTTGGTGGCATGGCTGGAGCGGGGTTCCTGGCAATGGCAGCACTGAGCCTTCCCACCCCACTTTCCCCTCCTGCACTGGATCCTGCCTGCTGGGCCTCAGAGGCTCCCAGGGGGAGGGCAGCAGGGCAGGGACCCCTAAGCCCCACAGAGTGCAGCCCACTTCTTCCCCTACCCTGCATGGAAATGTGGAGGGGCACATGCCCCCCCACCCCGATGTGTTGCCTCTGGCTCCTGACCCCTCCCTGGGAGTCTGTGCAGTGGCAGGGAGCTGGCCCCCCACTGCCCCCTCAAATGAGCCATCCATCTTGCTACCCCAGCTGGGCCCTATGGCCGTACATTTCCACCCTGGCCCTGGACACTGTCCCAGCTGGGCAGTGTTCCCAGCCCCAGCTCCAGCTGCTAACCTTACCCCACTCCCTCCCTCACTGTGGCAGACACTGACACCACCTCAATCTGTTCCCCAACCCTTCCTGTATTGTCTATGCCCCCCTGCTCCCTCGCCAAGCATTGCTATTCCTTCCACCATAGACTTATCTGCAGGCTGATGTGGGAGATGCTCTCCACCACTGCCTGGCTGTATTGCTGGCTATGTGCATGTGTGCACATGCACATGCACATGGTGCCCCTTGCATCCTGCTCCCCCAGCCCCAAGCAGCCTCTTGCAGGCTTGACATCTGCCAGCCTGTAAGGGGAAAGCCATGGTTTCCCACATTTTTCTCCTTTAAAGGAGAAAATCTGTGTTTTTCTGTGGCAAACAGAAAACCTGGATCCTTATAGTCACCAAGAGGCAAGGATTCACGTCAGTTGATTCAATGAGGTCCTGATAATACCGTCCTCTCCTTGGCTTGAGAAATATACTTTATTACTTCCACTCCTGAAAATACCTTGCAGGGTTCTTTCAGTGCAAACAAAGGAGAATGAAGACCTTGATGTGTTAGAATTGTGCTATAAATAGCAGATGCAATTGCACAGCTGTAACACAGGGCTGCCACAGACATGCTCTCGTGGTAAAGCAATAATGGTGTCTGCTAAAATGGTGCCTGTTATTTGAAGAATTCTGAGCACAGACAGATATCGACTATATTAGACACACCCTGTAAGCCAGGTAAGGAGCATTATGCCATTCAAAGAGGAAATAAGGGTACAGCCAGGTTATGGCCAACAGTTTCAAATTCAGCTACCTAACTTTGGTCTTTTAATTCTCTATACAGGAACCTGAATCAAAGTGGTCTGATTTTCCAGAGACATAATAACTCTAGTGTTATTTGTGGGCTTTTTATCACTTCTGAAGAAATCCAGCCCTTTCTAACTGGGTTCCAAAATTATATGTTTAGATGCTTAGTTTTGAAAATGTCAGCCATATGTGAATTGCCTACAGCTAGACAGCAAGTTAGTAGCAGGCTTCTGGCTTCATTGCCAGTGCTGTGCTCTAGCTGTCAGTTGACAGCTCCTTCAGTTTTCTTGCTTTCAGTGACAAGTCTTATTGGATGCATCCTGCATTATCTTGGTATCTTGTCCTATTCCACAAAACAAGAGCAGCCCACTCATCTTAGCATTTTGGAAGCTCTGCATTTGGGAAGTCAGCTGGCTTCCAGTGTCTAGCATGTAAGCTCCTAGCACCACCCATTGCAAAGGAACAGGCAGGATGTCAATCCTGTAAAGTAGCTGAGAATGTTTGTTTTGCAGGTGTTGGCTGGTGCAGGAAGTGATATTTTTTTCAGAACTCAACTTTCCACAACAACTAGTTTGTCATTTTGGGTTTAGTTTAGCTGAATGACGCACAACCTCTGGGAAACATAGATCATGCCCAGTTTCACTCTAGCACATGGGCTCTTCAGGTTCTTTGGCCAAGGTTGGGAGCTGGATGCAGAAACAACTGTGTGCATCTTTGCCTTACTGCTCTGGTTCCTTGGAAGATATGGTGGGGGGGGGAGCTGTGACCTCCCCAGGATATATTAGATGGATATAGGGTGTGTATACAGGTTCATTAATGCAGTTTTGTTACTGCACATTCAATTTAGTACCTCTAATGTGAGGTACTAACTAAATGTTCCTTAGGCAGTCCTAATTCGCAGTACTGCTTTTTAATGATGCTTAATACACAGTAACCTAATTTTACTATGCATTAGCAGACTAGCATGTTTTTTGCCATGATGCTCTAATGTGCAGTAAAATAGAGTACTGCGCATTAAACTGGTAGCTTCTTCCAGCTGAATTTTCTAAAGCACTTTACCAATGCTGGGAGATTAAAGTTGTATGAGGCTACAACCCCACTGAACACCTTGAAAAGGTGGGGCACATAGCCTGGTATTAACCCTGAAGTGAAGTTCTACCCTAGCCAAGCTGTTTCTTATTATCAACCTTTAAAAATGTATCATAGTTTCATAATTTCTAGGGTCGGAAGGGACCTGAACAGATCATCAAGTCCAACCCCCTGCCCTGGGCAGGTACAAGTGTTGGGATCATAATACCGCAGCCAGATATCTATTCAACTTCCTACTGAAGACCACCAAGGTAGGGGAGAGCACCACCTCCCTTGGGAGCCCATTCCAGAGCTTGGCAGCCCTAACCATAAGGTAATGCCTCCTGATACCAAGCCTGAACCTACTCTCTGTCAATTTCATAGTTTCATAGTTATTAGGGTCAGAAAGGACCTATTAGATCATCGAGTCTGACCCCCTGCCCCAGGCAGGAAAGAGTGCTGGGGTCAGATGACCCCAGCCAGGTGTCTGTCCAGTCTCCTTTTGAATATTTCCAAGGAAGGGGACAACACCAACTCCCTTGGAAGCCTATTCCATATTTTGGAGACCCTCACTGTAAAGAAGTTTTTCCTGATGTTCAGCTTGAATTTGCTTTCTTTTAACTTGTGTCCATTGTTTCTAGTTACCCAACCGTCACCCTGGTAAACATCGTATCCTCCACTTCCCGCTGAGCCCTCCTGATGAGTTTGTAGGTGGCCACAAGATCACTTCTCAGCCTCCTCTTGTGGAGGCTACAGAAGTTCAGGTCTCCCAATTGGTCCACATAGGGTTTTTCTGTAGGCTTTTAACCAGATGGGTGGCCCTCCTCTGAACCCTTTCCAGGTTATCCACATCCCTCCTGAAGTGCGGCAACCAAAACTGGATGCAGTACTCCAGCTGTGGCCTGACCAGTGCCACATAAAGAGGAAGTATCACCTCCCTAGACCTGTTTCTGATGCACCTATTTATGCAAGAAAGAGTGCGGTTAGCTTTATTTATTACCTCATGACACTGGTGACTCATGTTCTTTTTGGAGTCAATTATGACTCTGAGGTCCCTGTCTGCAGCTGTGCTGCTTAGAATGGTCCCTCCCAGACTATAGGGGTGTTGATGATTCTTCCTCCCCAGGTGCAATACATGACACTTAACCTTGTTAAACGGCATCCTATTCTGTTCCGCTCACCTCCGCAGCCTGTCCAAATCAGCCTGGATTTGCTCCCTGCCCTCTAATGTGTTTACCTCCCCCCATAGTTTTGTGTCATTAGCAAACTTGGACAGAGTGCTTACTACTCCCTTGTCGAAGTCACTAATGAAGATATTGAATAGTATCAGTCCCAGGACAGAGCCTTGGGGGACTTTGCTGCCTACATTTCTCCAGGTAGAAACCGACCTGTCTACCACCACTCTCTGGGTGCATCCCATAAGCCAATTTTCTGCCTACTGAACTGTGTAATAATCTACACTGCAGTTTTTTATTTTAATTATAAGAATTGGGTGTGACACTGTGTCAAAGGCCTTTTTAAAGCTTAGGTAAACAACATCTACCTTTGTTCCCTCATCCAAGCATTTTGTGACTCGGTCATAAAATAAAACTAGGTTGGTCAGGCAGGATCTGCCTGCTATGAACCCATGCTGATTGCCCCTTAGCGTTATTTTACCTGCTGGTCCCCCGCAAATGTGATCTTTAAGTATTTTCTCAAAGGTCTTGCCAAGAATAGGTGAGGCTAACCAGCCTATAGTTACCTGGTTCCTCCTTCCTCCCCTTCTTGAAAATAGGGACCACGCTGGCCCTTTTCCAATCCTCTGGGACTTGTCCCGAGTGCCACGAGTGCTCAAGCAGTTGTGCCAGCAGGTCTGCTACGACTCCAGCTAATTCCCTAAGTACCCTAGGGCGAAGATCATCAGGGCCTGTTGACTTAAATACATTCAGCCCCTCCAAATGCCCCCTTACTAGGTCTGCATGAACTGCTGGTGGGTTTGTATCTATCCTGGGCTTGTCTAAAGTCCTAATGGGATGCGTATTCGTGTCCAGGAACACGGACGCAAAGAATTCGTTTAGAATCTCTGCTTTAGCCATCCTATCTGTTAGCAGTTGTCCTTGTTATCCTGAAGTGGTCCTAAGTTATCCTGCACTTTCTTTTTGCTGACTATGTACTTAAAAATGACTTTTTGTTATCCTTGATTTTTTCGCCAGCCTAAGCGCCATCTCCGCTTTGGCTCTCCTCACTGCATACCTGCAGGCTCAAGCCAAGCAGGTGAACTCTTCCTTGGTGACTGCCTCCCTGCTTCTACAACCTATAGGCCTCTTTTTTCCTCACCAGGCTCTCCTGGGTTTCCCTGCTCAGCCAAGAAGGTTTCTTTGCTTTTTTGCCCCCCTTTATGTGGACTGGGATAGTGTTATTTTGTGCCTACAGGATTAGTCCCTTGAGAAAAGTCCACCCTTTCTGGACTCCCATCTTTGCAAGGCTATTACCAGTCAGTCCCTCCCTAACTAATTTCCTGAGTTTACCAAAGTTGGCCTTCCTGAAGTCCAGCACTTCTCCCCTACTAGTTATCTTCCCCACCTTTTGCCAGATAGTGATCTCTATCAATAGGTGGTCACTATCCCTTAGGTTACCTTGTATCTGCATATCCCCCACCAAGTCATCCCCTGTGGCCAGTACCAGGTCTAGCAAGACATTAGCCCTGGTGGGGATGCGTATCCCCTGTGATAGGTGAAGGTCCTCTAAGGAGGTTAAAAACATATGTGAATGGACAGACCTGGCTGCCTGCTTCTCCCAGCAGATGTCTGTGAAGTTTAAGGCCCCCACAACAACCAGTTCCTTTGAGTGCGCTGCCTCAAGAATTCTAGGTCTAACTTGTCCCCCTGGTGTGGGAGTCTGTACTAGACCCCTACTACTCAGTCTCTTTCTCCCCGACCCCCGTGTAGTCTGACCCATAGTACCTCAATTTGCCCTTCTTGTCCTAATTTGACTACGGAAGATGTATATTGTTCCTTAACATAGAGAGCAACTCCCCCCCACACACTTTTTTTCCCTACTCTTTCCTGTCTGTACAGCCTGTAGCCCTCAATGCCCACCGCCCAGTCATGGGTAGGATCCCACCAGGTTTCTGTTAGCCCAACCAGGTCGAATTCTTTATTTGCAATTTGTATCATATGAGGCGGATTGAAAAAAAGAGGATTGAAAAGCTGTACCAAACCATCTGTAGTTAACTCCCCTAATTTTAAATCTGGTAAAACATTTTTGTTTCCCTATAGATGTTTTCCGTTTACCTGGGTGCAAACCTCCCAGGAACAGTATGCTTCCTTCTCTACTTAAATAGCTCCAAAATGTCCAAACTGAATTAATTCACTTAGACATTAATTCAGTTGGAGAGGCTGGACACCTTCAAGTCAGCTGGTCCTGACAGTTTGCACCCAAGGGTATTTAAGGATCTGGCAGGCACCATAGCCCAGATACTGGCAAGCATCTTCATGAACTTGTGGAGCTCAGATGAAGTGCCCGAAGATTGGAAGAAGGCCAATGTGGTGCCTATCTTCAAGAAAGGGAGGAAAGTAGATCTGAGGAACTATAGGCCAATCAGTCTGACCTCAATCCCTGGGAAGATTTTGGAAAACATTATCAAAGAGACCATTCTTGACAAACTGGCTGACAGCAACATCCTGAGGGATAGCCAGCATGGGTTTGTTGCAAGTAGGTCTTGCCTAACCAATCTCATCTCCTTCTATGACCAGGTGACTTATCACCTGGACAAGGGAGTAGAGATTGATGTCATATGTCTGGGCTTTAAATAAGCCTTTGATCTGGTGCCCTATGATCTCCTTATGGAAAAATTGGCCAACTGCGGCCTCAGCTACATCACAGTCCGATGGCTGGGGAACTGGGTCTGAGGTCAGACCCGGAGGGTGGTAACCGATGGAAGTGAATCATCACGGTGCTCAGTGACCAGTGGTGTCCCCCAAGGCTCCATCCTTGGACATATACTCTTTAACATCTTTATTATTGATGTGGATATTGGTGTCAGAAGTGGACTAGCCAAATTGCCGATGACATGAAACTTTGGGGTAAAAAGTCCACACCTGAGAATAGGCTGGTGATCCAGACTGACCTTGACAGGCTTAGAAACGGCCAGATAAAAACCTGATGACATTCAGTATGGAAAAATGCAAGGTACTGCACCTCAGAACCCCCCCTTCCAACCTCCCCCGCATCATACTTATAGGCTCTGCAGTGCCATGCTCGCTAGCGCTGCAGCAAAAGGCACTTGGGAGTCATGACTGACTACAAGATGAACATGAGCCACCAATGCGATGTTGCAGCTGGTAAAACGAACGAAACTCTGGCTTGCATCCATAGATGCTTCTTAAGCAAATCTCAGGATGTCATCCTTCTGCTGTACTTGGCCTTGGTGAGGTCACACTTGGAGTACTGCATCCAATTCTGGGCTCTGCAATTTAAAAAGGATGTAGAAAAGCTTGAGAGAGTCTAAAGAAGAGCCATGCACATGATCAGAAAGCAAGAGAAGAGGCCTTATGAAGAGAGGCTGAGAGCCGTAGGACTCTTCAGCCTGGAAAAGCGCAGGCTCAGGGGTAACTTAGTGGCTGCCTATAAGTATATAAGGGGTGTACATCAGGATCTAGGGTAACGTCTGTTCACCAGAGCGCCCCAAGGGATGACAATGTCAAATGGTCACAAACTCCAAGACCGTTTTAGGCTGGACATAAGGAAAAACTTCTTTACTGTCCAAGCCCCCAAGGCCTGGGATAGACTCCCTCCAGAGGTGGTGCAAGCACCTACTCTGGACTCTTTTGAGAAATGTTTGGATGTCTATCTTGCTGGGATCCTTTGACCCTAGCTGACACTCTGCCCCTGGGACAAGGGGCTGGACTTGATGATCTTCCAAGGTTCCTTCCAGCCCTAATGTCTATGAACTCTATGAATTCAGTCAGGGAAAAAAATCACCTTTGGGCTGAGACTTGACTAGACAATTGTGGACTGAAAGAGACTTTGAATAAGTTGTGAGCACCTTAGAAAAAGCAGAGGTGCTTAGACAAGGGAAAGACATTAACCTGGACTATCGCCACCTCTGCCTCTGATCACAGGACTGGGATTTCCAAAGGGGTTAAGAGGACTAGTTTCCCACTACTGGCTGGGATTATGCAACAATTAAGGACTTGGCTTGCAAAGGCATTTCAGCATCCAAAAGTGTAGACAGGCACCAACCAGGATCTCCTAAAGCACCTTTGTAGTTTAGTGGCAGAGTCCGATTTTCACTTCACATGTCCACAGGCCAATTTTCCAGCCACATAAGTGATATACACACAATTTATAATCCTTTATAATCCTTTTACCCATCCTGTGTGGACCTGGGGCTACTGAGCATACAAATACATTTTAACTGGGTCTTCTAAAGTGAACAAATTTCCCTACTCACAAGCAACATTGAACTAAAACAGGGTTCATTGTAAGGGAAAAGTGGAAAATATGTAAGTGAAAAACTCCATTGCAGCCTCCTCTTTTTTTGTTTTTGTTTTTTTGTCCTTTTCCCTTTCTCTTTGTCCTTTCACCTGTCTGTCAACCTGGTTGCCCTGGGTTACTGTGTACATGACTGACTGCAGGTACTTGACCTCCCTATGGTTTGAGCTCTGACCTCATGACCTGAGAGCAGCGGCTTGAGTCCCGGTCAAGGCGTTATGCTTTTCAAATTGGTTGGTCAGCATAAAACAACACCTGGCCTTGATTGGAGCTAGCAGGTGAGGTCAGAAGGGCTATTTAAGAGGACCCTTCCAAGAAAAAGGGGGCAGACATTTTAAAGACACACACTGAGCAGCATGGACTTGAGAAGTCCCCTCTCCTACTCAGGATCTGAAAGTGAGTAACTCACCAGAAACCTAACTAGGAATTTAGCTGACTGTAATCTAGTCACGTACAAAAGGTGGACAAGCCACTCAGATTTGCTCAAGCTGGTTTTCTTCCTATATTTTGTTATTGGTATTCTTTCCCCTTCCCATTCCTCTTTGAACAATAAATCTATCTGTTTTAGCACACCTCGTTGTGTGGGCTTAAGAGGGAAGGGACCCACTAAGGTAGGCTCAGCTTTTTTACTCTCCCCCCACATGGGAGGCCGATGGTGAATGATTTCGGCTAACACAAGCTCCTCACTATCCCAAGGTCTACACGGCCCTGACAGAGACCTGAGTCTGGGTGGTAGTGGTGGTTACCCCAGGCTTATAGGTGTGCTCTGGGAAGGGGTAGGCCGATCATAGGTGCCCCAAGGGAGACACTCGGAGCTTGGTAGGTGGTTGGGCACAGTGACGTGGGTGGCTCAGTGTAGGAGCACCTCCTACTAGCCCACCACACATAACCTTAAGAGAAAATTTTAACCCCCAAATTTAACCAAACCCTCAAATAAATAACAGTATCTTTCAGTTACCCGCAAACCATCTCCAGGGAGCTGCAACCTAGCTCAGTCTGTTGGGAAAAGAGACTCACCCAGTGCTGCTGTCCAGGGGCTCTAACACCTATACTAGCTAAAAATAGCAGGTGATGGGTAAGAGACCCACCCTAGCAAATCATGCTGCTCCTTAGCACCTGGAGTTGCCTCTGTTCTGCCACTGGGGGGTTCACTGTTGTCACTACTGCTCCTTGCCACTACCAGGGGCCACTAATGCTCTGCTCTTGCCAGGAGCTCCCTCTTCTCTTCAGGTTGCCTATGTCAGTGGTACTTGACCTTTTTTGTACTAGGAACCATTTGTAAATATCAGTGGCCAGTCTCTACCCAGTGCCCCTCACCCACAACCTGCTGTCCCCTGCCCACAGGCCCAACCCCTCAGTGTCTGGGGAAGGGGGTGGGTGTGTGGGCAGGGGGGGGAAGCAGCCTGTTGCAGGCTGGAACTCTGCCAGCCTGCAAAGGGAAAGTCACAGTTTCCAACCTTTTTCTTTTTTAAGAGTTTGTTGATCCATTTTTTAAATTTGTTCATGACCCTTTCATATATTCTTGTGACCCACTTTTGAGTCACAACCCACAGGTTGAAAAATGCTGGTTTATGTAATCCTGGCTCTTTTTGATCTAGGCCTACTCAACAGCATGTTTCAGGGTTTCAGCTTTTTTAGATATAGTGCATATCAGTTTTCCAGGTGAACACACTGCAGGAACTTGTGTTCACAAGCACTTTCTCATTGAAAAGCTAATATTCCCCAAGGCGATGCAGGGAGTAACTTCTGTCCACAGAGTTTTTCCTGCTCTCCACACACATGGTTTCTGGGCTGGAACTGCGAGCCACCCCGCTGCAGATCTCTGCACAAGGCATAGCAAGCATTGACCCTTCAGTGACCGTTGCACAACTTTCCATGTGCATTTGTGTGCCCACAAACTGCACCATTTTGGAAGGGATGGCATATAGATACAAAGATCTGACCCTTTACATTTGCACACTGCCCGCCAGACCTCCAAACATACATACCAATGAGTCCGTATAAAGAAGAATGATGCAAAGTTACCATAACAGAACGTAACCATAGCCACATGCACATGCCATAAGCAGGTTTACACACTGGCTAGGTAGGTGTGCAGTGCTGTATGTGCATATCCTGAGAAATCATCCTGAGTTTAAATCCTGAGAAAACTAGTATAGCAGGCTCACCTTTCAGAGCTTGGGTTGAGTCCCAGGCTTGAGATCCTGCTGTTTTGATTGGTGGAGCCCATCCACCAATCAGGAGGCAGTAGGAGAAATACAGTCACGCCCCTTTGCTGAGGGGAGGGGGAGAAGAGCTCCCCCAGACCTGATTGTAGACTGTAAACTGTCAGGTCCAGAAGACTTCAGGGGCGGAGCCCTGGAGCATATAAACGGAGCTGCGTGCCCAGCATGAGGGGCAGATGCAGTGAGGGACTCAAAGAGTGGAGCCAAGAAGCGCTGGGGAGCTCTCCCTCAGCAGGCAATAGGCCCAAGGCTCCTGACGCTGCCAGTGTAGGAGCAGCCCTGGAAGCAATGTGAGACTTCTCAAGCTGTTGACGGCGCACAGGGACGGTGTGTGGAGACCCGGCTCTGGGAGTGGTGTGAGACCTCTTGGGCTCATCATGGTGTGTGGTTCAGTGTATGGAGCCCAGGCTTTGGGAGCTGCAAGTGGCGGCTCGAGCCTGCAACCCCGGAGGACCAGCAGGCCACACAGTACATGGAGCAGTGCACGGGGCAAGGGCCTTGGGGGCTGCAGTGCGGCAGCTCAGGCCCCATCTCCCAGCAAGCAGCCAGGTTCCATGGTGCACAGGGCAACACATAGGCCTGAGCCTTGGGAGTCATGGCAGGGCAGCTCAGGCATCATTGGCACAGGGAAATAGTAGTGCTGCAGCATGAGGCCCAGCATCCTGGAGCCAGCAACAGTGGTGCAGCAGCTGAAAGGAGCTGAGCCCTCCGTGCCCAGAGAGGGGGACAGGGCGGGGAGGAGCACGGTGGCATGGGAGAAGCCTGGAGAGGCGGTCCAACAGAGGAGACCTCATCGAGCTGTGTCCTGACCACCGCCATGTGAGGGAGTGTGAGTCATTGGGCCCTTGGGTCCCACAGGGGAAAGACGTTTGGGGCGGTCAAACCCAGAGAAGGGGCTGGGTGAGCAGCCCCCCTGCTCCTGCAGTCCCCCTGCCCTAAGGGAAGAGGCCCCTGGTGCTTTCTGGACACCCCACAAGGGACCCCATTGGAAGGAGGGCTATCTCTTGCCATGGGTCAGGGACTATGTTAAGGAATAGATGGTATTAAGATTGTTCCTGTTGGCACCTTATATTTTGTAACTGAAATGTTGTATTGTGATGTTGTATTGTGTTGATGCTGCTGAAATTGTTTTATTGTGTTGGGTAAATAGTGTTATTTAGGGTTTGACCTTGGTTATTGGTTAATGTTCACTGTGTAAATATATGTGTATGTTATCTATAGTTTTATGATTATGTATATTATAACTCAGTAAATTGTATATAGTTAAGAACTTTGGGCTTGGGCTAACTCTACAGAAGAAAGAGGGATCTGCTCAAAATTCTGGCATCCCTCTCACAGCACCCCCTCCTGCCTACCCATCCCATCCAACTGAGAATGGGGCACACCCTTGGATGTACCCAGGTTACACTAGGAGGTGGAAGAGGGCAGTCCACTTATGTTTTAGCTCGATAGGCTGACTTCCTAGCAGAGCGCTTTAATCTCCACAGCGCAGATTAGGCATGATCCAGGCTGCTCTTCTGTGTTCTTTTTGAAGCTGAGCCACTGCACCATTTAATATTCATAGAGAAAATGGATGGCTAGTAGTAGTGTAATTATGGGTGGGTAAGTGGGGCAACAGCCCCAGGTGCCAACTTAGCAGGGGTGCCAGAATTACCCCCACCCCCTACGGAGTCTGTACCCTGGGAACAAATGCGTTGCCATAGATTTGCTTTTACAGCAGCAGCCAGGTGCATGGACACTGCACTGCTCTTGTAAAAGGAACAGCCAGGGCAGGCAAACCAGGCAGTGGCAGCCGGGAGCGGAGCTGAGGAAGAGGCCAGGTTGGGAAGCCAAAGGGTCAGGCAGAGCACGGAGTCCAAGAGTGAGACATTGGATAGCCAAGGGATCAGATATAAGATGGTAGGAGCACAAGCCTTTCAAGGCAGCAAAGCAGCCTAGATACAGGTTGGGCAGCAATGCCCAGACACTTCCTGTTCCTGTGCAGGGGTTTATATGGAGGAAAACAGAGGGTCGGCTGACTCTAACTTACTACTTGGGTGTCAGGGAGTGGGTGAGGCTTCTAGGCACATGTGTCCAGCTGTGGAGGTGGCTGACTGAGGTGTGCCGCCAATCCAGGCAGGCCAAGGTCCTGGGTCTAAGGAGCAGACACCTGCAAATTGCTGCCTTATGTGCTGTCTATACCACAGGACTATGGCTGAGCTGTGCACCGGCATGCTCATTACTATGGCCTGTTCTGCATACGCTCTGGCCTCCCCTGCTGGGTAGGTAGGTGTGGGCCCCCCTTCCCAGGTCCAGCTGATTGTGGGCAGCTGGGAGCCCCTTCCACAGTCCCCATCCCTGCCATGCTAAGCTCTGGGCAAGGGCTCTTGGGGAGCCCTTGTCAACAAGTATTCCTGTGCCCTGTGGCTTCCCAGAGGAGCATGGAGTTTGTTTACAACCCTCTTCTTGGTCCCAGGATGCACAGTGGAGTGGCCTAGTTCAACCTGACATTGCAACTCCCAAGGAGGGCTGCTTATACTGCTGTCATTTCTCTGAGGCTCTGTTTCCTGGCTAAGATGCACATGCAGCTTCCAGCTTCTGGGAAGTTGCACGAGGTCTAGACACCTGCAAGCTGTATTGCCACTGCTTTTCTCCCTTCCCTTTGTGGGGTAAGTGAAGTGTGTTGCTAACCTGAATCCAGATAAAGAGTGCGCCCCATGTATCAAGTTTGGGAAACACTGGTCTGTTAGCTAAGTCTCTTAGAGCTTTCTTCCTCCACAACAAAAGGTCAACAACAAGAAAGCCACCTCCTAGGACTGTCTTTGTCTTCCTATTGTGCAGAAGGACTACAGAGAACAGAAGTTCCATCTGGCAGAAGTATTAAAACTAGTACTATTTACAAGTCTGATCAGATAACTACTTTCGCCTTCCTGTGAGGCTAGGTAGAGTCAAGTAGGGCTGTGTGAAACACCATCATTTTGTTTCAATGTACATTTCATCATTTCAAAGGGACATTGTTTCATTTCATCATTTCGTTTTGTTTTGAAGCACTGTCCTGTTTCGTTGAAACTGTTTCGCTGTTTTGACTCATTTCAACATTTTGCTCATAGGCTATAATGGGGAAGCATGAAAATGCCTAAAATGTTGTCATTTGTTACCTGATTCGGATGCAAATTGCAGGAGCGATATCCGCTACTGAGGGCATGAAGCCTGCCATGTCTGAAGGAGATAGGTGCAGAGGTTTCTCAGAAACTGCACCTCAAAGCCTTGAAAGTAAAATTTGCTGGAAGCGGCAGCCTCCTGTCATCTGGCACACGGATCCAGGGGTTCACACCCCTGGGAGGGCTGTGGGGTTGGGCAAGGCTCCCCCAGGGGTGCAGGCCCTCAGATCTGCACTTGGGTCCCAGCTCTGGTGCGAGATGCGTGGATGAAAGCCCGCTGCACCCCTGTGAGCCCAGGGACCCCCCAGGAAAGACCCCAGGACCTCTGATGCTGTCTTGCCTGCAAGTAAGCAGGGGCCCATGGAAGGCAGGGAGCAGGGAGGCAGCTGAGTGGAGTTGCGGAGGATCTCAGCTGCGGCAGCTGTCTGGCACGTTTCCAGGCTCATGAGACGGGGAGCATGACCACCTCCCCTTGAGAGGTTTGCTCCACTTTGGAGTCTCTGGGGTGCCAGATAAAGAGCCAACACTGTGCTCTGCCTTCCACTGCTGGGCTGAGATCCATGGGGCTGGCAGGGCTGATCAGAGCACAGCCCGGTGGCGGGAGGCAGGCAGAGCTGGCACTGCCCTCCGATCGGCTCTGTCAGCCCCACGGAGTGCAGCCCCACAGTGGGAGGTGGGGAGAGCCAGGGCTGCGCTCCCTGCTGAGCTGAGCTACGTGGGGCTGCAGAACCGCTCAGAGCGCAGCCCTGGCTCTCCCCTGCTTCCCACCACCGGGCTGCTTTGAAACTCAGAGTATTTTAAAACTTTCAAAAAGTTTTGAGTGGCCTCATTTCATTTCGAAGCCGTTTTGATGCTTTTTGTTTTGTTTCGATTTTGCTGTTTCAAGCTCAAAACATGTTGAAACAGCTTTGAAACAAAATACTTGGCGAAATTTTGCACAGCCCTAGTGAGACAATTGCCTAGATATGGGCAAGCACTACTGTTAGTCAGGTTGTAGAGCCTGGTCATAATGCTATCTCTGCAGTCACATACTTATTTTGTACTGGGTCCAAGCTGTTCCAGTTGCTAAGAAGTCCTTCCCTCTTATTTTCATTTACTAGTGCTGGTCTTTCCTTGGTAATTCATATAATCCATTACTGAGGACTCCACCCAGCCCTGAATCATTGTTTGTTGACTTTAGAGTTCAGCTGAAACTGTGCATAGTTTCTGTATGAGCCCAGAGGAGACATTTGTAAAACACTGCAGTAGAGCAACAAAGTGAAATAACAGAACAATTACTAGAGGACTTTGACTTGGATGGCCAAAGCCCTTAAGCAGTTCATTTTCAAAACTCAGGACATGGTTCCATGGCCTTATACAGACAGTATCATGCACAAATGCCTCAGTTAATTCTAAGCAAGCCATCTTGGGCCCTGAGAGCAGTATACCCATGGCAGCACAGAGCTCTGCCTGAGCTAATATACTTTTGCTTCTCTGTGGGACTACTTCACACAGACAAGGCACCACATTATTATGACCAGAGATCCCGGTTTTCTCTATTTAAAAATCACAAATTCTCTGATAAAAAAATTGCAAATTCTTTGATTAAACCCCCCCAAATCTGTGTTTTTCTGTGATTTTAACATGAAACACCATTATATATATAGGCATATTAACATGAAATGCTGCTATATATATAGTTGACCACAATGTTCCGTTGATATATTTAAAATGTTAAAGCAATTTTGAAGCCTACCAGTGCCTCAATCACTATAATAAACTAAATTCTATACGTTTTGGCATTTGATTTTGGGTTATCATGGAAAATCAGAGCTCCCCCTGCCCCATTTGCTCACAGAGATGTGGGTCCAGCTGCAGCTATTCTCCCTCCTGCCCTGCTTTGTGACACTGAGCAGCCCTGATATAGTGGTGCCTTGCCCATGCCATTGACCCTCACTCCCAACCCACAACCCCTCCTGGCCCTGCTGGTATCCCTCAGTCCCCACCCATAGTCCCCTGCTCCCTCAGCCTTGCCAGAGGGAGCCCCCAGTTGCCAGGGCTATGGGGCCAGGGATATGGGTTTGCAACCCCCTGCTCCCCACAGAAGCACCCCAATTCTGCCTGTGGCCTGCAGAAGGCAGTGGCTGCTGCAGTAGAGCACAGCATGGAGCCCAGCTGCTTCTCCCCCATGGGTGGCACAGCTGAAATGGAGCCCACAGGGGGTGGGGGATGGATGCGGGGTACCTGCTGTGGGCTCCCCACCGTGCTTCCCTCCCCCCGGGGCCTCCACAGTCCAGCAGGAGGGACCCAGTGTGGCAGAGAAGAGCGGGACCAGGCAGGGAAGCTCAATGCTGCTGTTAGGAGCTCCACGCTACCATGGTGAATGCCCCCCGCCTGCCTAGTAGCAGCAACTCCATGCTGCCACCCCTACTGTTGCTGGGTGGGCAGGGGGCCCCAACCCGCTTTGTCCTGCTGTTCTGGGTCCCACTCACTAACCTGTAGAGGCCCCTGGGGGTGGGCAGGAGGGCAGGGAGCTTGAGCCCACAGTGGGCAGCCTGGATCCACCCCACACACAAATCTGAGGGGCACATGTCCCCCATGCTCCCCCTAGGAGAGTGTGCAGTGGTGGGGAGCCACCCCCCCACCCTCTGGATGAGCCACCCATGGCCCTGTCCTGTTCTTTGCTCAGCCCCTATGGCTGTGCATTCTGGCCCCAGGCCCTAAGCCCCACACATCACCTGGGTTGGGCAGCAGCCCCAGCCCTGCCCAACTCCCTTCCTGCTTCCCTCACTATGGGGGCTCAATTCCATCCCCTCTACCCCGACCCACCACCAGATTTACCTGCAGGGAGCTGCTCTCTAGGCTGCTGGGTGCCACAAACGTGTGAGCATGCCCTGTGCCTGACTGCCCTCCTCCCACTCCCCCCAGCCCCTTGCAGGATGGAACTCTGCCAGCCTTCAAGGGGAAACCCACCCATTTCCTGTATTTTTTCCTTTAAATGAGAAAATCCAAGTTTTTCTGCTTAAAATGAGAAAATGTGGGTTTTACTTCATGTTTCCATGGCAAATGGAAAACCCTGATCCCTGATTATGACTCTTCTGCTATGAAGTCATGTAGACCAAGCATGTGCAGTAGCAGTTGAGGCCTGTATGTGCACACCTTGTGTATGTGCCGTGGTCTTAGATGCTTGAAAATAGCATTGTTCACTTTTAGCCCTGTGACTAGAGGACATAGTCTGAGACATAGAAAATAATTGTGTAGATGCTCTCTTGCTCAGTAGCTAGACCACTCATCTGGGAAAACTGAGGTTCAGGATTCTAGGCCTCCCCCAGCAGGGGGTGGGGGTGGGGGGAGTTAAACCAGGTAGGGTGACCATGCTTCCCTAGTTGGGTGGAACAGTCCAGTCCTGGGCTACATGACTCCAGGACAGCATTTGTCCTGGATTTGCTGTGTTGTACAGGGATCGGGAAATGGCAGCTTTCCCTTTGCAGGCTGACAGAGTTCCAGCCTGCAAGGGGCTACTTGGGGCTGCTGGAAGTGGGATGCAGGGGCTGTCACATGAATGTGCACACCCACACACATGCATGTGCCTGGGCATAGAGCCAGGCAGTGTGGAGAGCAGCTTCATGCAGTTAAATCTATGTGGGGGAAGGCAGATCAAGGGCCCCACAGTGAGGGAGAGAGTGGAGTAAAGGGCTGGAGATCCTGCCCAGCCAGAGTGGTGCATGAGGCTGGAGCATGGAGGAGGGGGAAAGCATGAGTGACTGGTGCCACCTTAGTCATGGGGGGCATGTGCCCCCCCCAGTGACCAGTCAGTGACTGGGGGAGGAATTCCCCCCCATGGCCAATCTTGCCAATGGGGGTGGGGTGGGGGTGGGGGAGGGGTCCCCTTGGGGCTGATCTTACTGACTGGGAAGTGGCTGCGGCACTTCTGGAAGTGGCCATGGTGCTCCTGGAAGTGGCCACAGCGCTTCATCCGGGTGTTCCCACTCCCCGGGCAGCACTTGCAGGTGAGGCACTGCCACTCTCCCCTGCCCATTGCCTAAGCAGGGAGTGTGGCCTGTCGGGGTGCGCCACCGCTCTCAGGGGATGTACATGCGCCCCCATGCATCGGCTACGTGTTTCCACTGCAGGCATGTATCCCACCTTTACTTTTTAAAAAGGTGTCACCCTAACCCAGACCCTTTATCACTTTTGGCACAGCACTTGAATCATCACAACACTGGTGAGTTGTTATGCAGTGCATTCTCTAAAGAGTTCCTTTTGCATCTGAGCCACTAACATACTCACTGGAAAAATGGATGTAGGGCAGTGCAAGGGGAAGCTTCTCTCTCACTGGCAGCAAAGCCGCAGGCTAGAGCCCAGGCCTCCTTCCTTCCATGCCAGCAGCCACCTCACTTGCTTGTTTTTTTCTTCCTGACCCCACATATCTTCAATTACAGTAATAGCATGGACACATCTAGGATTTTGAAAAGTGGGGTGCATATGGTTAGGTGTATTGTTTTTGTCCAAGTAAAAAGAAACTGGAAGCTTTATTAATAAGCTAGGGGCTGAGGGCTGTATTATTCAGTTTAAGATTGATGCAGAAACAAATACAACTTTATCAGAATGAGTTAAAAACCCTCTGCAAAGCTGTGAAATAGGAGCTGTATTACTAAGAGCAGATAACAGCATAATTACAGAAGAAAGGCTAACTTCATTAGTGGAACATCAAGATTCTTAAAATGGAGAGAGAGTCACTAACACCTGTAGAATGAAGAATTTAGAAGGATTCAGATAGATTTTAATTTTAATCAATTGATTCCCTCACTACTGCCTGAATAGGAATGTTGCTAGCGCTGCCAGGTTTTAACTGTTGGGCAGAGCGGAAATCACAGGGGGATGGCCCCTTGTTCCACCCCTGAGTAACAGTCTTTAAACAACTGAAGCATGATTATAAAGAGGATGGAGACAGACTTTTTTCTATGGCCATAGGGAACTGGACTAGAAGTATTGGCCTCAAGCTGCAGCAGATGAAATTGAGTTTGCAGATTTAGTGATCACAGGTTTCATACAAGGATGAAAAGATGAACAAACTTTAATTTCAGAGTAGTCTAGCTCTAATTAACAGCTGCTTCACTGAGACACCATCTCCTAATTGCTAACTCCCTCTATGTTAGGGAGCATGTTTAAATTATAATTTTTATCACTACGGGACATTAGAAGAAACTTTTCTAGCCTACCTAAAAAAGCTGTGGCATCTCTTTCTCTGGACATTTTAAAGAGCAGGTTAGACAGACATCTGACAGGGATGATTTAATCAAGAATGACCCTGCCTTGAGCATGAGGCTAGACTAGATGACCTCATGAGGTCCCTTTCAACCCTATTTTCCTATCATCCTATGATCTCCCACATACTTCCCTCTTGTAGCAGCCTCAAGGACAAACTTCAAAAGGAGCATCAGAGAGGGGCCTACCTGGAAAGTCACTGATGTGTATCATGATAGTTAGCATGCTGTCCTACTAAATCAAAGAAGCTCAGGTTCATACTTTCTCTGGGTTGGGGAACCCAGGGCATCTTCCTTCCCATGGGGGAAAATATGTCAGGGTCTTTCTCACTTTCACCTTGTAGTAGCCAGTCTGTGCAACTAGGTAGTCACTGATACTTGTAGAATCTGCTGGGTATGTATGTGACAAAAATGCCCATTTAAAAAATGAGGGGCCTTGTTATACTTTATGCTGTGAGTCACACAAATATTGATCAGTGTTAGTGTTAGCTTGGAGTTTGGAGTAGTCACACCTTTAATCTAGAACAGTGGGTTTCAGTCCATTTTCCATGGACCCTCGGGGGTCCACGGAGCATATCTGGGGGGCTGGTCTTTGAAAAGTGGCTGTGAAGATGGTGGCCCTGCCCAAAGGGGAAGCACTGCCAATGCTGCTGTTACTGCTGCTGTTGTTCCACCTCCCTGTGCAGCCATAGGCCACCCAAGCACCAGTGGCAGGGAGCCCAGATCCAGCAAGCAGAGTGCAGCTGGGCAACCCTGCTTCATTCTGCTGCCTCCACTGCTTTACATGGGACCCAGAAATGCTTCAGTGCTGTGGCCCCTCTTCTCACTTGGCAATATCAGTCTGTGAACTGGAAGAGGTGCAGGTGCGTGTGTGCGTGTGTGCATGCATGTGTGTGTGTGAGAGAGTATGGTTGCTGTACATACAATATATTTCCAAAGAGGTCCATGCCCCCATTCTAAATATTTTAGGGGTCTGCGAACAAAAAAAGGTTGAAAACCACTGATCTAGAAACCTTCTCTGGCTGTCCCCCACCTGCAGAGCTGTGACTTGCCACTAGAGGCCTGGTGAGCAGAGACGGGACTAGGAACTGTAGCTGTGAGCGGCCTCTAGAGGGGTGGTGAGCCAGGACAGGCTTCTATCCCTGATTTAGGGGTGGAGGTCTGCGAGATCCTGGGAAAGTGGAGGACTTCAACTTGAGCAGCACATCTGTGGAGAATGGCCACACCTTAATGAAGCATAAACTGGGTAGCGCAGATCAGAATTAATCCTGCCCTGGAGTGGTATAACTTTGAGCCACATAATGAGTGCTTAAAACCATTTTAAGGTGTTAATGTGCAGACAGTCCAGGGATTAAGAGCTCGAGAGGCTGCCCAAAATTATCATGTAACAAGACCATAGGAAAGAATATAATGTAACCCCTGGTTCTCAAAGGTGAGTGCTTATCCCCGGGGTTATCTCTGCAAAGAAGGCATATCGTCAATAGATGATGGGCACAGCCTGGTTCCTAAAGGAGAGATCTCCATAATGTGGGGATCACTCAAACTGTAGTTAAAACACAAAAATGTCCTTTGCATCCTGGAATGTATGAACCCTACTAGACAACCTGAACAGTGACAGACCTGAATGCAGAACAGCTACTGTCACCCAAGAACTCTCGCAATACACCGTTGATATCACTTCTCTCAGTGAGATCAGGCATGCAGGTAAAGGGCATCTGAGGGAGGAGGGGGTGGCTATACGTTCTTCTGTAAAGGGAAACCTGCAAATGGCAGGTGAATACATGAGGCTAGTTTTGCCATTGTCAGATTGTCAGATGAATGACCAAATCCCCTGTTGACATGGCTCTCTGCCGCCAACTGACCAACCATTCATTTGTTATCGTCATCAGTGCATATGCCCCAACACTCGATGCCTAGGAAGAGCAGAAAAAACAGTTTTATGCTGACTTTGATGAAATCCTGACTGTCATCTTGAAAGAGGATAAGATCATTCTCATTGATCTTCAGTGCAAGAGTTGGCTGGGACTTTAATATGTGGAGAGGCACCATTGTGAAGGAAGGAGTGGGCAAAAACAATTCCAATGGCATCTTCCTACTCAGTAAATGTGCAGAACACATTACTAACACTATCATCAGTCAACATGACAGATAAAAAAGAACTTGGCAACACCCCTGCTTGAAACAATGGTACCTCCTTGACAATTCTAATATTATAAAAGCCTTTGTGACTGTGTCTGTCTGTCTGTCCATAACACTATATTTGCACTCTGATTGGCTGACTAAAGCAATCAATCAGAGTGCTCCAAGAGCGTTTGGACAGCAGATGGCATGGCGGAGAGCCGCCATGATGGTGGGGACACAGGAGATGGAGTGGGGGGGCAGACCAGCTGGAGGGGGAGGAGTGGGGTTGGGGGTAGCAGGCCCATTCCCCCCTCCTCTGACTGGATGAGAAGCGGGAGTGGGGCTGGATTCGGGGGGACGCAGGGGGATGTAGAGCCTCTGGGCCCTGACAAAAGCTGGCAGGGAGGGGGAGGGGGAGGGGGAGGGAGGGGAGAAGGAGCGGGAGGGGGGGGCATGGTGGTGGCACCCTACTGCTATGCCCCGACAACAGCCCTGAAGGCTAGGAATGGGCCCAGCCTGGAAGCAGCAGGGACAAGGGTGGGGAGAGCAGGTCTGTTCGCCCCCTTCCCTGATTGGACTCTGTGTAATCAAGCTCTTGTGGTCTCTGTCCCCACCTGCCATGACAGTGGGGAGTGTGCCACCACTGCTGGACCCCAACAAAAGCTGGCAGGGAGGGGGAGGTGGGGCATGGTGACAGTGTCTCACCTCCAGAGCAGGGAGGGGAGGCAGGTGGACATGGGTTGGGGACCTGGAGTGTGACAGTGCGGGAGAGTGCCGGACCCGAAGAGGGGGCAGGGTGGAATGGGTCCAGACTTGGGGGGGGGGGCAGACCTGAAATGTGGGGGGAGGCAGGGGCTGGACACAGGCCTCTGTCCCTGCCTTCTGCCCCCCATCATTCTTGACGGGCAATTGGCTACTGTAATCATAAGAGTGCATGATCTAAACAATGTTCATACTGCATGTATTAGGAAAAGAGAGGATGACTACTGAACTGATAATTGCTTAGTGAGATCCATCATGTCCATTAGGGCTGCGCTGAAACACTGAAAGCAACCCAAATCAGTCTGGAGACAGTACAACATCAAATGCCTTCAGACCCCTTACAAAGCCCTCCAAACATATCTCAGCAAGAAACTTACCAATCTTGGGCCTGAAAATAATAACACTTGTGTTGAGGAAGACTGACAAGCTCTAAAGGAAACCATCCATGAGGCTTGCATGGAATCAGCTGGCTTTATCACCCAACGCCATCAGGACTCATTTGATGAACACAATGCTGAGATCAAAGCCCTTCTTGATGGGAAGAAAAGAGCTTTCTGTGACTGGTGAAATGATCCTATGTCCAGTCAGGAGCAGGGAGCTTTCAATGGTTTAAAGCTAAAGCACAGAGGAACATTCAAGAAATCAAAAACAAATGGTGGGAAGAGAAAGCAAAAGAAATCCAACAATTTGTTAACAATCATAACATGCACAGCTTCTTCAGTGCAACCAGGGCTATATACGATCAAGCTCTTGTGGACTCACCCTACTCAGATCTGAAGATGGCAATAAATTCCTCAATGACGAGTCCATCAAAAACCGCTGGAAGGAGCATTACCAAAAGCTCCTGAACTGAGAAATGATGATGACTGGTGAAACCATTGAATCCTTTCCACAGCATCCAGTAAGGGAAGCACTAACTAGTGCCCCAAACTCTGAAGAAGTCCACCAGGTGATAAGACAGATGAAGAACAACAAAGCATCTGGTGCAGATGGCATACCAGCTGAGGTCTTCAAAGTTGGTGCGGAAACTATGACCAACAAACTTCACAAGCACAACATCTGGAATGCTGAGGAGGTTCCCACTGACATAAGGAATGCCAAGATTGTCACCATTTTAAAAAAGGGAGATAAGTCTGAATACAAACCATTGAGGTATTGCTGTCTTCTCCATCGCTGGGAAGATCCTTGCTTGAGTTCTGCTCAACCTACTGCTCCCTCTTGCTGAGGAAATCCTTCCTGATTCTCAGTGAGGTTTCAGGTCATCAAGAGGTAGTACTGACATGGTTTTTGTGGCCCAGCAGATCCAGGAAAAACGCAGAGAACAACACCAGGAGCTGTATATGCCATTATTGATTTGACCAGTGCCTTTGATTCTGGTAACTGTGAGGCTCTGGCAGTTTATCATCATCCTAAGACTCCCTCATGACCAGATGACTGCCTCTATTCTATGCAGTGGCTCTGCTATGAAATCCTTTGCCATTCAAACTGGCATCAAGCAGGGTTGTGTGATCACACCAATTTTGTTTTTCCTCTTTCTTCTGGTCACCAAGATGATCATCTGTGTCTGTCTGCCACATGGCATCAGCACTGAATACAAGATGGACAGGAACCTTTTCAATCTCTCCTGCTGCCCTGCCAAAACTTTGGCTTCAGTTGTGGAACTTCAGCATGCTAATAATTGTGCTGTCATTGCCCATACAGAGGAGGACCTGTGAACAGCCCTTAACTACTTCTTTCAAGCATACTGTACCAGTCCCTTGGATTGACCCTTAACATTGGAAAAACAGAAGTGCTTCACCAGCCTGCTCTGGGCCAATTAACTCCCCAGGCAAAGATCGTCACTGATGGACAGGAGCTGGAGAATGCTGAACACTTTGCATACCTCAACAGCCATCTCTCAGAGAAGGCCAACATCGACAAGAAGATCCAGTATAGGATCTGATGTGCCAGCTCTGCCTTCAGAACTGAATCATCATGTGTTCAATGATCCCAACATCAGGACTTGAACAAAGCTTCTACTGTATAAGGCTGTGGTAATTCAAGCTCTTCTCTATGCCTGTGATGCTTGGGTGAACTACAGGGAACACCTGAAAAGCCTGGAATGCGATCACCAGCACTACTTTAACTTAGGCACCTAAGTCCACTTAGATGCTCAATAGGACCCGGGAAATTACAGGCCAGTTAGTCTTACCTCAATCCCGGGTAAGCTCTTTGAAAAAATTATCCTGGCACACATCCAGGAGGGCCTTGCGGGGGAATGCATGCTCAGGGGCAACCAACATGGGTTCATCAGTGGCAGGTCTTGTCAGACCAACCTGGTGGCCTTTTACGATCAGGTCACCAAATCATTAGACGCAGGGGTTGCTGTGGATGTAGTCTTTCTGGACTTCCGGAAGGCTTTCGACACTGTCTCTCACCCTGTCCTCATCAAAAAGCTGGGAGACTGTGGTGTCGATGCCCACACGGTCAAATGGGTCGCCAACTGGTTGGAGGGCCGCACCCAGAGGGTGGTAGTGGATGGGTTCTTCTCGACCTGGAAGGACGTGGGCAGTGGGGTTCCGCAGGGCTCGGTCCTCGGGCCCGCACTGTTCAACATCTTCATCAGTGACTTGGATGACGGGGTAGAAAGCACCCTGTTCAAGTTTGCTGATGACACTAAGATGTGGGGGGATGTGGGTGCACTAGAAGGGTGCAATAGGCTACAAGCTGACCTTGACAGGTTGCAACGGTGGGCGGATGAGAATAGGATGGGGTTTAACACTGATAAGTGCAAGGTGTTGCACATGGGGAGGAAGAACCGGCACCACACTTACAGGTTGGGGAACTCCCCTCTTGCCAGCACGGAGACGGAAAAGGATCTTGGAGTCGTCATTGACTCCACGATGAACATGGGCCGGCAGTGTGGGGAGGCAGTCAAGAAGGCCAACCGTACCCTGTCATGCATCCACAGATGCATCTCGAGCAGGTCCAGGGAGGTGATCCTCTCCCTCTATGCGGCACTGGTCAGGCCGCAGCTGGAGTACTGCGTCCAGTTCTGGGCGCCACACTTCAAGAGGGACGTGGACGATATGGAAAGAGTTCAGAGGAGGGCCACTCGTATGATCAAGGGTCAGCAGGGCAGGCCTTATGAGGAGAGGCTACGGGACCTGAACCTGTTTAGCCTCCACAAGAGAAGGTTAAGGGGGGACCTTGTGGCCTGCTACAAACTGGTCAGGGGGGATCAGCAGGTATTGGGGGAGTCCCTGTTCCCCCGTGCGCTGCCAGGAGTGACCAGGAATAACGGTCACAAGCTGGCGGAGGGTAAGTTTAGATTAGATATTAGGAGGCGCTACTTCACAGTCAGGGCGGCTAGGGCCTGGAACCAGCTTCCAGGGGAAGTGGTGCAGGCTCCTAGCCTGGGGATTTTTAAAAGGAAGTTAGATGAGCACCTTGCCGGGGTCATCTGACCCCGGTGCTCTTTCCTGCCAAGGCAGGGGGTCGGACTAGATGATCTACCTAGGTCCCTTCCGACTCTAGCTACTATGAAACTATGAAACTAGGTGGGCTAGCTTCTGGTTACTCGTCATCATGGCAGCTTTTTTTTTAGAAGTCCAAACTTCTTCATTCCCAAAGGAGAAAGAAACTTTAATTTACCACTGGCCTTCACACATGGTCTGGAACACTGTTTATATTTTTGTTCTGCAGCCAAACTTGTTTATACCAGTAACTTGTGTCTTCAGTCACATGGCGTAAACTCCTGTTGCGTTTGGGAGACGGACCTAGCTACACCTATAAATATAACCATGAAGGCTATGGAAATTACACGCTTCCCAGCAAGAGGAAAGAAAATAGGGAGTCTAGCAATGGATCTTCAAACTGCTGTTCTACTCACTTTATTTGTATGCTTTTTATCTGGGCAAAGTCATATCACAAAAAAGGTTTTGCTATTTTAAGAGAAATTTGCTTTTCTTTGCAAAGACTGAAGGTTTGTAAAGCACATAAGCATGTGCTGAATTTTAATCATGCAAGAATCCCGCTGAAATTGAGAGCTACTCAGATGCTTAAAAGTAAGCACATACTTGAGGCCACAGTCCTACAAAGAAATTAATGTTTATTGACTTTAAAAAACTATTTTTTACAAAATCTTTTGTGATAGCAAGCAGTCTGCATTTTTCTGCACTGGCTTGTTGTTTTGAAACACATGGCTAAAGGTTTTGTATGTTAGCAAGTTGATTTCTTTCTTTCTTTCTTGGACAAACCTACCGCCAAACTTACCTCAGGTACAATTGCTGAATTTTGTGGAAGCTTTAAAGATGATGCAGCAGATTTTAACTGGTGATATGTAGCAATGGAAATATTTGTATACTGCCTAAACAAGGTTTTAGAGGTCACTTGTATAAATGCAAATACTATATACTTCTAATTTGTTTTGTAAATAGTTATCAGTTGGTCTGAGACATAGTGTGTGTCTCATGTACTTGATTTAAATAAACTTTACTCTTTCTTTCTTCCTTGACCACCTCTACCTCGCCCAGCACCACCTGCTGTTACTACGCAGCAGCCGCATCATCCCATTGGGCCTTTCGGACCACGCCCTGGTCTGCTGTGAACTGAGCAGCCTGGCAGAGCACGCATGCGGGCCCCTTACTGGTGCCTCAACATCAGCCTGCTCCAGGACACCCACTTCAAGGACTGCTTTGCCCACCCCTCCTGGCAGCTATGGTGGGACATGGGGAAGACCCAGATTCGGGCATTCTGTCAGCAGTATTCCCAGCTGGCGGCAAGCCAGATCCACCGCTGCACTCAGCAGCTGGAGGAGGATGTGGCGGAGCTTGAGGCAGCCCTGCTCCATGCGGGCAATGACACGGCACTCCTCGAGAGCCTTTGGTCCTGCAAGAAATGCCTGCAGTAGCTGATGGAGGGTGCGGCCCGTGGTGCGTAGGTTCATGCCCACTGCCAGGAGCTGGCAGAGGCCAATGCCCCAACTGGCTTCTTCTTCGGCCTGGAGAGACGGCGAGCTGCGGCAAAGATGCTGGACCATCTCCGGACCCCAGAGGGACAGCTGCTCACGGACCCGGGCGAAGTGTGGGGGCATGCCATCGCCTTCTATCGGGACTTGTTTGCGGCTGACCCCGTCTGTCCAGAGGCCTCTTGGCAGCTGCATCAGGACCTGCCGCACCTCGGCGCCTTGCAGGTCGAGGCCCTGGAGTGTGAACTCTCCCTGGCTGAACTCGAGGCTGCTGTGGGGGACTTGCCTCGGGCAGGGCCCTGGGCCTGGATGGACTGCCTGTGAAATTTTACAAAGCCTTCGGGCCCCTCCTTGGGCCCAGCCTCCTCCGTGTCTTCTGCGAGAGCCTCGCTGAAGGGAGCCTGCTGACCAGCTGCCGCCAGGCAGTGCTCACCTTGCTGCCCAAGAAGGGGGACCTGGGCTACCTTAAGAACTGGCGGCCCGTCTCCCTTCTGTGTGCCGACTATAAGATCCTGGCGAAGGCGCTGGTGAACCATCTCCGCACCGTCATGGCCTCCGTCATTGGGCCGGAGCAGAGCTACTGTGTCCCGGGCAGGACCATCCAGAACAACCTGTTTCTGCTGTGTGACCTGCTCGCAGCCACAGAGCTTTTTGGCCTGGATGTTGGCTTGATCTCCCAGGACCAGGAGAAGGCCTTCAATCGCGTTGACCACTGGTACCTGCTCGGCACCCTTGAGGCTTTTGGCTTCGGGCCTCTTTTCATCGTGGCCCTCCGGGTCCAGTACCATGATGCCTCCAGCCTGCTCAAGGTGAACGGCGTGCTGTGCTCCCTGTTCCCAGTGCATCGCAGCATATGCCAGGGCTGCCCCATATCGGGCATGCTGTATACACTGGCCATCAAACTGCTGCTGCGCACACTGCGACGTCACTTGACTGGCTTAGCCCTGCCACCAGCCCCGGGCCCAACCACCGGCCCCCCGATCCAGCTGACGGTGTATGCGGACAACGTGACAGTCTTCCTGGGCAGCCAGGAGGACGTGCAGGCCCTGGTGGACTGCCAATGCACCTATGAGCTCACTGCATCAGCCCACTTCAACTGGGGCAAGAGCGACATGCTCCTGCTCAGGATGTGGACCGGCAGGCCACCTCTGGACCTGCAGGGGGGCCTCGCCTGACACCGGGAGGTCCTCAAAGCCCTGGGAGTATTCCTGGGGCCACCGGCCTTTGCAGCCCGCAATTGGGAGGGCCAGGCAGAGGGAGTGCAGACCCACCTGCAGCACTGGCACTGTCGCTTGCCCACCCTCTCCTACCGCAGCTGAGTCCTCGTCACCAACAACCTGGCGGTGGCGACACTGTGGCACCGCTGTGCCATGCTGGACCCTCCGCCGGAGCTCCTCGAGAGACTGCAGTGGCTCCTAGTGGATTTCCTCTGGGATGGATGCCACTGGCTCCCGTGAGCTGCCCTTTACCTGCCCACCACCAAGGGGGGCTAGAGCCTGATCGACCTGGCCAGGAGGGTGGCTGCGTACCACCTGCAAGCCCTCCAGTGGCTCCTGTATGCTGAGGGCCACCTCCTATGGCGGCAGCAGGTGTGCCGGTTCCTGCACCAAGTGGGGGGCCTTGGCTTTGACTGGGAGCTCTCTCTGCTGGACCTCACCTTCCTGAACGGGGTGGTCCTTCCCCGTTCTACCGCAGGATGGTGCGGGCCTGGTGGGCTGCCTTCCATCTCTGCCCCCAGGCCAGGCGCCTGTGTTTCCCGCAGCTGCTTCAGGAGCCCCTGGTCCACAACCTGGCCCTGCAGCATGCTGTGCTGAGTCTGGCCTCCGCCAGCCTCATGGCTGCTCTCATTGAGGTGCACACCACCCACTTGGGGCACCTCCTGGACCCTGCTGAGTCGGGCTGGCTGTCACCTGAAGCCCTGGCTGCTCAGCTGGCACTGCGCTCCATCCGCACCGCAGGCTGGCTTCTGCACGCTGTTAGGGCCGCCCTCCCAACGTAAGCAGTGACCGCCCTGGAAGGCTACCTCCAGGCTCACCAGGCCCTCCCCACCGCAGATGCTGCAGGTGACGCCTTCCCACCGCTGCCGGTCATCCCAACAGTGGCCAGTGAGCTGGCTGACCGGCCCAACACACTGCTCAGGCTTCCTGTGCCCCCAGCAGCAATATGGGCTGCCCCTTTGGCACGCTGCCCTGGAAGGGACTCTACGCATGCCCGGGTGCTGGCTGGCTGCCCCGACACCGCGTGGCAGTGGCACCTGGCATGGCCCCGGACCCCAGCGTGGTGCACGCCCTACAAGGTGCCCACCGCCAAGCAGTCTGGCGACCTCCAGTGGAGACTGGTTCATGGCATCCTGGCCACCGGCACTTTTGCGCATCACCTGGACCCAGTGGCCTCGGCGGCCTGCCCCTTCTGCCCAGGGGTGCTGGAAAAGGACATTTTCCACGCCTTCCTTAACTGCCCCTGACTGCAGCTGCTCTTTGCCACCCTCGAGGCTCTGCTTTGGGCACTGGGCTGGGACTTCTCCGAGGAAACCTACACCTACTCCTTCCCGTACCAGGCGACTGAGTGGGCCACAGTCAGCCTGGCCAGCTTTCTGGTGGGCCAGGACAAAATGGCCACCGTGAAGAGCCAGTGAAAATGGCTCACTGGGACCGGGATGCACGACGCCCTGCAGCTTTTCTGCCTACTGGTGCGAGCCCGCCTCTCTCTTGAATTCGAGCATGGGGTTCTCCGGCAGATAGCGTTCACCTTTGAGGAACGCTGGGCCGTCGATGGGGCACTGTGCCGAGTCGAGGCGGGATGCCTGCTCCTTACCCTGTGACACCACCAGCTCCACAAGGTGCAGATGTGCACCCAATGAGCTGAGACCTTGTGCTTTGTCCGGCTGGCCGACCCCTGATGTCCTGAGGCCCCCCTGGGTGTTCCCCCTGGCAAGAACTGTACATATGCATATATGTAAATACTTCTTTTGTTCTTTGTGGTTTTTTTGTTTTTTTTTCTAAAGTGTGCGGGCAGGCCTTGCAGGCCATGAGCCCAGGCCTTGTCCTCGAAGCCCAGATCCTCAGACCAAACTGTACATAATTTCTACTGCCCACCATTTGTCACCCTTCCTGGAATAAACATCTCTTAAAAGTCAAAGTCAAAAGTCTTTCTTTCTTTCTTTCTTTCTTTCTGTCCCTGCCTGCAGCCGCTCTTTGTCACCCTCGGGCCGCTGCTTCAGGCGCTGGGCGAAAGCTTTTCGGAGACCACCTACATGTGCTCCTACCCACACCAGGCAGCTGAGAAGGGCCCCGTCTGCCTGGCCAACTTCTTACTGGGTCAGGCCTGTGGCGGGCCAGTAGGGGGTGCTCCTGCGTTGAGCCACCCACCTCCCTGCGCCTGCCCACCTTCCAGGCTCCGAATGCCTCCCTAGGGGCGCCTTATGTCCGGCCGACCCCTCTCCCAGAGCACACTCGCTAGCCTGGGGGTAACATAGCTGCCACCACCCCAAGAATGGACTCACCCCTGGCCCTGTGTCCTTGGGGAAACACAGGTCTAATGTCCTACGGGTACTCGACCCAGTACAGGCACTTGGGGCACTTCCCCAAGTCCGGGGGCAAAACGTATAGTCTCCCTTAGTCCGCAGACCTAAGGGGTCTCTTAGGCATAATTTAGATCCATTCCTCAATAAGTCTCCCACACTGGTCACAAAGGAGGACTTTATTGATTACCGGGGTAGGATGAAAATAGGGTACAAGATTGAGCAATATCTTAGAAATCCTAAAGAGCAAACAGTCTGGCTGAGGTAGCCTTTTGATCATGCATCTGAGTTACTGCCAGCTAGATATCTATCAGATCTCAAGTAGCTTACTCACAAGCATCTTCCAGAGGCTGGTGAAGCTTCCCCTCTGGAGGCAGGCGGTTTCCAGCTCATGAGTTTTGGGGTGAGAGAAAGCCAGTTTCAGATGGTAAGGCTTCTCTGTGTCCCCCGCATGGCTGCTGCCACCTCCTCCTGGGCAGTCCTAACTTATATAGCCCCTGTGACCTCATTCACCTGGTCCAGCGGAGGCCAGCTCCGGTTGGCTGTCTGCCAACCAATTTGAAATACATCAACAGTTACCGGGCAGACTCCAGCCCACCAGGTAGAAGCCCCTCACCCAGGTAGCCGATACCAGTCACGTAGGCAGAGGGAGCAGGTTCCCCCCTCCCTCAGGAATGTATCCAGCTCAGGTTACCTAAAGAGACAGGCTGAGGTGTGAATCCTCTGTGATGGGCCTATTTTAATCTCATTGTCACAGGGCAGAGAATCTGGGGAGAAACCAAGGTGGCTTTCTGCCACAAGGCCAAGTTGGCCGTCCTCAAGAGCCGCCGAAACTGGCTTGCCAGGACCGGTTCAGATGATGCCCGGCGGCTTTTCCGCCTCCTGGTGCAGGTGCACCTCTTGCTGGAGTTTGAGCATGCTGTGCTCCGGCAGGCAGTGCCCGCCTTTGAGACACGCTGGACCCTTGAGGGAGCACTGTGCCATGTGGAGGACGGCCGTCTCAAATATGCACTCTGGTGTCATGACCGGGCTGGGCGACCGGGCTGGCTCGGTGTCGAACTACGACTTCCAGCTCGTGCCGCGTCCTGGGCCCTCACCAGGCTGCTTTTTTGCTCTCTTTTGTGTGGGAAGTTGAAGATTTTGTTACGTGTATGATGGGATGGAGCAGGGTCTGAATTGTTTATGTATATAGTTATGACCGTGTGGCCGGCACGCTGACTGCATAATTAGTGTATAAGACACGACGTGAAATGCAGCAAAGGTGTCTGTCACGGTGTGATGTGCTGGTTGGTTTGGTTTGGTTTGGTAGTAAGTTGTTTGTGTTTTTGCTTTGTAAGCGGCCACCATTGTTGTATACCTGAACCCCTGAATAAAGTAATTAAAAAGTCAAAAAGTCTTTCTTTGTTTCTTTGTACAGTGCCTAGAATCATGGTTCCAAGGTGTTAGGAAGAGTTCTGACAACTAACACTAATTCCTTGTAACATGAAGCCAAAGACTCCTGCTAAAAAAAAGACGGATAAAAATCAGCAGGCTACCCTGCTGTGTAGGCAGATGGACAGCTGCAGCAAAGGTGGCACGCGTCACACCTAAGCTGCAACTGGGAAGAGCATGTTGCCTATTACACCTACATAGGAGCATCTGTGTGGGCTAGTGAGTCACATACCTCAGATGGGGCAGTGCTTGGGGTAGATAAGGTAAATTCTCTGGGGGAAAGGAGGAGGACTGGTGCCTTGCAGCAAGCTGAGCTCTCCGGAGAGAAGGGCTGCATGAGAGCCCCATGGCAGGCACTGATGTACGTGGAAAGCAGAGAAGTGAGAGCCCCAGGGGATGAAGGCTGTTCTAATGTTTGTCTACCCAGAGTAGGAGAGGTTTTTGTTAAAGCTTGCCTTTTCTTTTTGTTTAGACTTGTGTACCAATGTGCCTATAAAGGGGTGAAGAGGAGGCCACAGTGGGGTGCCTGAGGACCACACCAAGTATTAGAGATGTGCCAGGGGCAGGGTGTAAGACAGGGATGGGCAAAACGTGGCCTGCAGGCTGGATGCTGTTAAGGCCCAAGAAGGACAATCATTATGGTAGAGTTGGGTGACCTCTCTGATGGGATCTTGTGTATCATATGTGAGGCATTGGGCATGACTACAGAGGCAGATGGAAGCCATGGATGCAGCCCTTAAAGCACCCGGTGTCCTAGGGCACCAGTAGGACCAGAAGGGCCACAAAAGATTGAACAAAGGCAGATTACCAGTGGCCTGGGCTTTGGGGCAGTCTCCTAACCTTTTGTTTAGAACAACATTGAGGCATAGTAGGTGAGCAGTAGGGAAAGGCACCCCGTCGAGGCAGGATCGGGCATCTCCCAGATGTTGCTACAGTGTCACCAGATGTATGGGTCCTGTTACATTCCTTCTGATAAAACTTGAAGCCTCAGGGTCAGCCAGGACACAATAGGTGAACAAGAGAGACAAGGAGAGTGATGTAACAAGAAACCCTCCTTCATCTCACCTATAGATGACAGCAGTGATATGTAGGCAATTAAAATAGTATCCAGAAGTCCCCAAATGCTAGCCTTTATAACCAGGCTGCACCTCAAGCAGCTTTCATTTGGAACAGAGGTGCAGCAGCTTGCACAAGGTCACATAGCATGTCAGTGGCTGAGAACAGAACTAAAGTTATTTAGGATCCCAGAGGCCTGCCCTATTCACTGGACCATGCTCCTACAGCAAATTGCACCTGTTAATCAGTTATTATGATTGCTATCATTAGCGGCTGGCTTACTACTGCTCCTGTACCCAGCAGCACAAACTAGAAAGTTACTGAACACATATGATTAAAAAAAATAATAGTTAAAAAATAACAGTTCCTTTCACTTGACTTCCCAGAGCAAACAGCAGTTACCCACGCACATTGTTTCTGGCTTTACTGGCTCTGACGCAAAAAAAATCAATTTGATCTAGAATTTTCCTTCTCTCCATTTAAAATATTGTAACCAAATACCATCTTCAGAAGTCATTACTTTTGTGCAAATATTTGTTTAGCAGTTAAACATTGCTTTTGTTTGTTGACTTGCCAAAGGATAGGGAAAGCCCTCTGAGCACAGACCACATCTATTTGCAATAGGTGGAGATGGTGGTTCTTTGTTGTATTTTGAAAGGAAAAATCTATTTCAAACTGTTCTTTTTTGCATCAGAGCCGGTGAAACCAGGGAGTGTCTCTTGATGATTTCTGTGCATCTGGTCATTGGCCAGGTTTCTTCCAGGCTCTACAGGATGAAGAGAGGCATGAGAGGCTCTCTTGGTTGCTTCTGGTTTGGTGGCACATAGCAGATGCCCATTGTGACATCCCCCATGTTGCTCTCTTTCTGATCTTTTCCCAGAGGCTTTCAACAGGTCTACACTGAACTTCATATTGAACCTCAGAACATGTGTACATCTCCTTTATATATATGGCAACATGTCCCCCTTTATATAAAATATTGTTGCATTTACATTTTGCTGTTTTTTATTTTTTACTTTTAACTGAACTAAATTAGGAAATTAGGAAAGAAACATTGCTGTAGCAATGTTAAGCATTTTGTGTGAAAAATGTCAAATAGCAATGTTTGACATTTTTTATTTTTTGCTTTCAATTTGACACGGATGTACAAAATATTTTGTTCAGTCTGAATCAACATTTTGCAACAAAAAAAATTCAGCTGAAGTTTTGCTCAGCTCTGGTTTCTACCTGGTTCAGTTAAACTCTGACAATCCTCCATGAGCAGTGGCTACTGAAATGCCAATAGCAGTTTAAGAAAGAGGCAAGGATTTCTTAGGCTGATATTTTTTATTGTACCATCTGTATAGTTAGGATAGAGCAAGCTTTAGAATGCAAGTCATTCCTTATGAGATCGCTTTTAAAATAGCATCTTAGGTCTGATTGCAAAGTGCATGATGCTAGTATCTGTAGAAAGGTGCGGGAGTTAATGCAGGGAACATGGCTTTATATGACAAGTATGTATACCTAAATTAAAGTTATTTCCTCATATGTACCACCCAACCCAATGTCATGTCAATTATTGTGTGAAATTTGGAGTCCTCAGGGGACTAAGATACAGACAGAAGAATAGGAAAGGCTAAGATGCCATCACTGCCTAAGGCTCCTTTTCACTGACAAGGACAGCTGCTATATGCCAAGGGGGTCCTACTAGCAGACAATCCTTGCTAAAGGCTGCAGAGGAAACCTACAAATCCTAAAGCCTACAGTTATAGACATAGGAAAACAGTTCTTCCTGGCCCCAGACTGGTGATCACCAGGGATCCTGGTTTTTTCTATTGAAAAATCCAAAATTCTCTGATTAAAATCTGCAATTTCCATTGTTAAAACAAAACACCACTATATATATATAGGTATTATTTAAACACAATGTTTTATTGCTATATTTACAATTTTAAAGTAATTCGGAAGCCTACCAGTGCCTCAGTAGTTATAATAAAATAAATTCTAAATACCTATATATTTTGTGGTTTGATTTTGGTTTTTTTATTATAGAAAACCAGAGCTCCCCCTGCCACCTTTGCTCACCAGGATACAGGTCCAGCTGCAGCTGCCTCCTCCCCTGCTACTTTGTGGCACTGAGCAGCCTTGATAAGCTAGTGCCCTGCCTCTGCCCATGCTGTTGTCCCTCACTCCCACAGCCCCGATGCCCCCAACCCTGCTGGTGCTCCTCACTCCTGATCTGTTGCCCCCTGTCCCCAGCCCCACAGTGTATGGGGAATAGGATGGGTCTGTGGAGAAGGGTGGCTGTGAGTGTAGGCTATGGATGCATGGGGAGCATAAGGGGGCATAAGCGATGTGTCAGGGAGGCGGGGGGGGTATGTGCTCCCCTGTGTTTCTGTGCCCACAGTAGGGCACGGGGCTGCAGCCTGGCTGGACCAGCTCCAAGCAGGAGCTGCCTTGGCAACCCAATGGGTGGGACCCAGCAGAGGAGGTGGCTTCTGCCCTGTGTGGGTCCGGCCAGGCTGCAGCCCCATGCCTCACTGTGGGATGCCTAGAGGACTGACTGCAGCCCACAGTTAATCTAGGATTTTGAAAACTCGAGTGCAGTCAGAATCAACCTCCAGGGCTGGAAAGATGCAGCAAGTTGCATTGTCTGCCTGCTTGGTTTAGGAGAAGAGGTTTGGCAACATGGCTCCAGTAGGATTAGGCCCTCAGCTCCCATAGATGGCATGAGCGGAGGACGAATCATTCCCACCATCAAACCCTGCTCTAACTGACACCCCGGGATCCGCCTCTGACTACAAGTTCTTCCAGATTACCTGTCCCAGGACCCTTGAGGGTGAGAAACCAGTGATTCTCCCATGTCAATCGTCCAAACACAGCCCCAACTCTGAGAGGCAATGCCTACTGCTTCACCTTTTCAGGATCTGGAAAAGGAGACCCATGACTAGGCTCTCTGGAATGCCTCCTTCTGAAGAAATCTGGCATTGCAGACTCCCCATCTCACTCACTTCTCCAGGGCCCTGTAGTCCCAGTCCTGACCCTTGCAGTTATGGTCACAGTTATGTTCTCAGCTCCCCAGTTGATGGAGTTGCTTAGTCTAAGTCCAGCAAAACACCCTCAGAGAGGACTTCTGCCTCAGGGGCGCATTTCACTTCACCCCACCCGGGGGGGTACAATAGCGCCAACGGTCCCTTTTACCGCCCGTGCTTTGGCTCTGCAGGCATGGCCTTCAGGCAGCGCCTAGCCTGGGACAGAAACTTGCCATAGGAGCAACCTACTGGCTGTCCTTCCAGGTAGCTCTCACTGCTGGGCTTTCTCCCATACCCAGTGACATACTGCGGGTCTCTGGCACCTGAGGGCCAATGCTTACCATGCCCATGGATCTCCGGCGCCCAGGGGCAAATGCTTGCCCCTCCCTGTCCTTTGGGCTGGGAACTCCTCCACTCCCGCCCCAGTCCTGTTTGTGAGGAGGGGATGGGTGCCTGCCAGCACTCGGGAATGTTGTCTGGGCACAGGGGCAGGCGGGGGCACAGGGCGGGGGAAGGGAGTGGAGTGGCCCTTCAGGGGCAGTGGGGGGCTGCGTGGCCGGGCTAGTGGCACCAGGGGCTGGTGCTCATAGAGGCGGGGCACCTGGGAGATCCTGCTTGAGGGGTGGTGGGGGGAGGAAGAAATAGCCAGGCCACCTGGTGTGACTCAGGAGTCCCAGCCTGGGGTGGGGTTTGCTACACACATCCTCTCCTCCCTGTGCCAGGGCCGGACTCGCTTCGTTGCTACCTGCACAAGCCAGAGCTGCTGCAGCCACCGTGTTCCAGCCCGGTTGGGATGGGGGCACCTGGAGGCCCCCTCTGGCTGGACTGGGGGAGCAGGGGGTTGTGGGTCAGGAGTGAGGAGTACCAGCAGGGCTGTGGGGGGTGTGGGTGGGGAGTGAAGGGCACTGGGGGGCAGGGGGCTGTGGGCCGGAAGTGCGGGGCACTGGCCTACAGGGGGGCATGGGACTGTAGGTCAAGTGTGAGGGGCTGCACCAGGGATGGAGTGGGCTACAGCTTGGGAGTGAGATGTCCCCCCTGACAGATGTCCTTTTTTTTGGAACTGGAAATATGGTAATCCTGCACCTGAAGAGGACCCGGCTTTGCCTCCAGTTCCACCCCTAGTTCCTGCCCAGCCTTGTCACTTGTGCCCTTGCTCCAGCTTCTGGCCCTTGGCTTGTTTTCAGACACCAATTCTGTCTCAGACCCCTTATTGTAATCACTACCATGGGCTGTCCACATCCCCAGCTATGACAACTCTTTGGAAAGATGCAGCGTGCTAGTTTGCACTGCAGATCTCTTTTGCACACTCGCACACAGGCTGGTGTGTGGTAACCATAGGCTGCCACTGGCAAACTGTCCCTCTATAAAGTATAGCAATTGAGGCAGAAACCAAGGCTCCCTTAGTCTGTCCCTTCCCTTTATTGAATTGTATGGTACATGCTGCACCACAGTGGATTCTTCTGTTTGGTACAATGCACTGTAAGCAGTACTTTTGCTCCAGGGAACAGGAAACAGTGTAGTGGCTTATAGGGGAGAAGAAAGAGGAGAAGGTCCTCCCAGGACACCTCTATGCTTCTGCTCCTTGCTCCTTTCCAGCACCAGAACCCATATTTAATTCTAGTTTTGGGAGGTATGAGCAAAGAGGGAATGTGTTGGATAGTTATACTTTTAACAGTTTGGGAAGGGAGACTGTCTGAGAAAACCTGAGGCAGGAATGAGATGGGCAAGTGAAATTTCAGGGAACTGGTTTCTTCTAGAGGAAGTTTATTTTAAGCATAATCAGGTTAAAAACCATTTGATAAGTCCACGTTCCTGAATGCCTGCACTGCAAGGGATTGATTCTCCCACTGCACCATAGGTACAGATCACTGACGCTCCAAAGGAAATATTCACCATGTTCCTAGCTTCATCAAATGCACAAACTTTAAAGCACTTAAGCAAATACCTTGGAGGAACTTCCCCTAGCTTTCCACTGAGAAACCAGTACACAATGGGGAGGTTTGAGAAGTGGCAACAGAATAGACCTGACAATGTTGTGTGACCTTTTTGTTACCTGAAAACATGAAGTTGCTAGTGAGTGCAAGGCTAGTCTAGTCCTGGTTCAGTATATAAAGGGTAATGAACAAATAAAACTGAATTCGAAGGGAAAAACACAGACAAGTTAGCTTCAAGAATGTGACTAGGCAGAGAAAAAGCTCTGTTTTAAAACTGGCCAGGAAGGGAGATCTTTTAATATTTGACAGCCCTCCTGTCCCCATCCAAACAATGTGACACTCAAAGGTCAAGGCTTTGTTACTGCTGTGTTCCCCTGACAAAAGTGATGAGCTACTCAGATTTCTTTAGAAGTTATTTCTCTTCACCCTGGAGCATAGATGCCATGTTTGTCTAACTTCAAAAAACCCTGCAGCCACATTTTCATTTCCCAAGTAACACTGCCATTTTTAGACTCCATCACTGTTATGGAGATAATATTCTGAACTGGTGAAGTGCTCTGAATCCACTGATTGGCATATCAGATGAATAGGTTTGCTGAGGGAATCATTATAGCCCATGTGGCAAATGGTGGAACAATATAACTCAGTCAAAAGATTCCCCTGGGCTTTGGCTCATACCCATGAGTCACAACTATCATGCTTTCCTTAGGAGTAAAATCAGGGCAAAATACTGAAGTGCCCAATAACACCATGGAATCTGTAACCCTTCTTCCCCTTCCCCATCTTTCCCCCCTCTCTTTGCTCCAGGAGACAAGAGACTTGTTCAGCTGTCTGTATAAGAGGCAAACCCATAGGAGATAGTTATGGATATCATCAGTGGCCCTGTCCAGAGGAACAGAGGTGTGTGCTTGCAGCAGCACAAGTAATAGCTACACAAACTTGTGCCGCTACTTTGTGTCTCAGCGTATGCTCCTGCAGGTGTATTGTCCCGCTTTGGGCAAATGGCCCATGCCCAGCTCCTCCTGGGTCCTGGCTAGGCACCATGTGCTGGGGGTGGGGGGCGCAGGCTGGTGCACAGGGTGCCTCAGTGAAGTGCCCCTGCACTGAGGCATCCTGTGCCTCAGCCAGCTGGGGAGCAGCACATGGAGATAGGGGAGCAGGCTGCCCCCTGGGCTGCCCGCTCCCCAATCTCCACATTTGTCAGAGTGCACACTACTTTCTCATGCTTTGCTCCACCTTTTTATCTGGCTTTTTTTTGCTACTGGGAAATCCTGGTAGCAAAATTTGCAGTTTAGCATGCAAGGCATCAGGCGTGGCTGGTGAACTCAGATGGTGGGGCAGTGGAGCGTCCCGTGGGGAAGTGAGGGTTTGCAACTGGCTGGATACTCCCGCTGTGTTTTCATGTTTGTTGGCCTGGGCCTTTTTCACTACTGCACGTGTTTGTTGGCTGAGACTTGGTGACCTTGGGGCTTCCCTACAGGACATTGCTGTGGGGTACTGAGTAGACCTCATTTTGGGAGGACTTGTGGATTCTACTGACCCTGCCTGAATATTTCAGAAGTTGATCAAGCAGCAAGAAAAGTTGCAAATTGTTTGGCTTTGCAAGTGAATGGGTATTATATTGCAGCCAACCGAGAACAGGGAACAATAGGGCAGTAGTTGAAATTTGCACGAAATTCCACCAAACCAGAATAACCAGCCACTTTCAAAAGAGATATGTACAACATCAACAACATAGGAGAGCACTGGAATGTAGCTGATCTCACATAATGAGAATCTACCTTGCATCTCACTCAGCATGGGAAAGGAAGCAAAAGTACTTTTCATTACTCAGATCTGAGACTTAAAACAATCCGTAAATATTTAATGAAACTCTACATAAGTTGTAAAAGTTTTATTGAAAAAAAATTAGAAAAGCATTTTGCAACAAGATGTTTAAATTTTCCTGTAATATTTTAAGCATATGTAACACCCACACATGTTCTGGGCTGTGTATTATGTTTTTTGCGTGTGTGCTTTTATATGGGCAAGATGGCCCCAGTTGTTCAGGCCATGTGCTCAGCATATGGCAAGCTGGGGTCTTATCTGGGGGAATATGTAAAACTCTCTGTTCTCGGTGAGCAGAGGAAGCAGGGGATTCTTCAGTCAGATTGGTGGGGGGCAAAGATTAAAATGTGGCCCTGCCTGATTGGACAAGGCTTGGGTGATGTCACACCAGATATATAAGAACATCCCCCACTAAAATTCTTTCTCTCTTTTCCCCGGGGCTGCTGAGAGCTGTGCAGCTACATTGAACCTGCCCCCCGTGGGGGTGTCTCTCCTTTCCCGCTTCTTTGCTGGAGAGGCAAGCAAGCACTATGAGAATGGAAAGCCTCAGGTACAGAAAGAAAGTCTGCGTTGGAGTTTGAGACTCCTATTTCCTCCCTCTTTCTTTTCTTTTTTCGGTAAGTGGGTTAACACCATGAGGATGTTAATCACTGGAGGAAACTGCCCAGGAACAGGTCCTGGCAGTTACCATTGTATCGTATTAGCATGGGGTATAGCTAAGACCAAGTGCAGCCATACGCCCGGGCCTTTTTTTTCCCCTGGTGTTTCTACTGCTATGACTGCTATGGTGTTTCAGCCTAGTTGCACGGCTGAGCCCCAGCTATATGTTCAGGCCTGACCGGCTTTTGCTGCTCAGTTCAGGCCCAGTGAGGTAGGCCTGACCTCTCCTTGGAAGTTTTCTTCTTGTTGGAGGAGAGAGGACCCAGGCAACTATGGGCCCGTTAGTCTTGCTTGGATCCTGGGGAAGCTCTTTGAGAAGATTATCCAGGAGCACATCTGGGAAGGACCAGCGGGGGGGATGATGCTGAGGGGCAACCAGCATGGGTTCATTAGGGGCAGGTCCTGGCAGACCAACCTGATTGCGTGCTACGATCAGGTCACAAAATCATTGGACGCAGGTGTCAGGGTGGATGCTTTCTGGACTTCAGGAAGGCCTTTGACACTGTCTCCCACCCCATTCTCATTAAAAAGCTAGGCGACTGTGGCATTGATGCCTACACAGTCAGATGGGTCACAAATTGGCTAAGGGATGTGGGCAGTGAAGTCCCCCGAGGCTTTGTCCTTGGGCCTGCACTGTTCAATTTCTTTATTAGCAACTTGGATGAGGGGGTGAAAAGCACCCTGTTCAAATTCGCTGACAACACCAAGATTTGGGGTGAGGTTGGCATGCTAGAAGGGAGGGACAGGATACAGCTGGACCTGGATGGGTTACAGGACTGGGCAGATGAGAACAGGATGGGTTTCAACACTGACAAGTGCAGGGTGCTGCACTTGGGCAGTAAGAACCAGCAGCAGACCTACAGGCTGGGGAACTCCCTTCTCAAAAGCACAGTGACAGAAAGGGATCTTGGAGTCATTATCGATTCCAAAATGAACATGGGCTGGCAGTGTGAGGATGCGATCAGTAAGGCTAACCGCACATTGTCATGCATCCACAGATGCATCACGAGCAGGGCCAAGGAGGTAACCCTCCCCCCTCTATGTGACACTGGTCAGGCCGCAGTTGGGCAGTTCTGTGTCCAGTTCTGGGCGCTGCACTTTAGGAGGGATGTGGCCAGCATGGAGAGGGTCCAGAGGAGGGCCACTCACATGATCTGGGGACAGCAGGGCAGGCCCTACGAGGACAGGCTACAGGACATGAACCTGTTCAGCCTTCACAAGAGAAGGCTGAGAGGGGACCTGGTGGCCGTCTATAAACTTACCGGGGAGACCAGCGGGGAATGGGGGAGATCGTGTTCCCCCGAGCACCTCCTGGAGTAACAAGGAATAATGGCCATAAGTTCTTTGAGAGTAGGTTCAGGGTGGACATTAGAAGGCACTGCTTACAGTCAGGACAGCCAGGATCTGGAACCAACTTCCAAGGGAAGTGGTGCTGGCTCCTACCTTGGGGGTCTTTAAGAGGAGGCTTGATAATTACCTAGCTGGGGTCAGACGAACCCAGTTTTCTCTCTTGCCCAGGGCAGGGGGTTGGATTTGAAGATCTACTTAGGTCCCTTCCGACTCTACATCTTTGAATCTATGAATCTGCCCAGCATAACTGGGATTGGGACTAGGAATTCAGGGGTATGGCATGCTTTCTGGAGCCGCAGTTAACCCCTAAAGGCCACCACATGGAAGTGGGGATTGCCCTACAGTGTTGGAGGGAGCAACAAGGCATTCCTTGCAACACAGAAGGACCCATGCTCTCTAGTAGTTTTCCATGGCCCAGTGAATCCAAGGAGCAGCTCAAAGGACTCAACAGTGAAGCATCCCCAAGAAGGTGCAATCTATGAACCATGCCTTGTAGCTGGTAGTATAAAATTGTATTTGGTGCTTTCTTTGCCTTTGTTTCTGTAATAAATTTGTTCATTGTGCTTGCATTGCTTGTGAGGGTTTTTTTTTGCTTATGCAGGACACCCTAGTAATTTTTTTAGTGTTTCCCAGGTGGCCTGGGTGGGGGCTCAAGCCAAGGTAAAATATATTTAGACCCCAACATTGAATCTGTAGCTCCTGACAGGTGTCTGGCAGAAGGGTTATACATTTACAGATTTTAAAACTATGGAAAGTCAACACTGAAAAGAAATGTTTAGAATTTATCCAAAAGTGTTTTGATTGACCCTAAATGATTTTTTTCATGTTGAATCTGTGGGGAAAAAGCACAATTTTGAAGTCTTAAAATGTCTTGTGGGATAGAAAAAGCATGTTCCAGCCAAATCTACTCCTGAGCAAGACAGAGCTGGGTATGTGGGAAAGTCCTCTTCTCTCCGTGCATTCCCAGGAATGAAAGAAAAGATGAAATCCGAGCTCATGAGTTACTTCAGTGCTGTAACCAAGCATGTCTCCTGAGTATTTTATACAGAGTAAATCATGGGAGTGGTGTGGTGTTCCCTGTGGATACTCCTAGTTTTATTTATTGGCAAATTGACCCCTCCCCTTGGCCAAGGAGAGAGAGAGTCCTATCTGGGATGCATCAGACCTGGCTTGGAGTGAGCCAAGAAGGGACATGCAAGAAGGCATATTGGTCTTTTCCCTTCAGTCTTGGGTGCTGTTTCTGCAGTGCTCCCTGTACCTGGAAAAACCTTGATGCAGCTTCATAGTTGGTAGGATCAGAAGGGACCTGAGCAGATCATCAAGTCTGACCCCCTGCCCTGGGCTTCCAAAGTGTTCTGGTTCTAAGCCCCCCTCACCTGTGAGAAGGCCTTGAATTTTTATTTTTTGCTCCTTAACTATTAGGTCATGGGCCAGGCATTGCCTCAAGATCTGTCCAGTAGGACTGTGCGAGTCTTCGGACAGTTTCAGATCCGGAGATGCTTCGGACACATCGGGGTCGGAAGCAGCATGTCCGGGTTGAAGCGCTGGCCTCGTTCGGCTCCCTGAAGTGGTTCAGAGTCACCTCGGAAATTCAGCCTAGGGTATAATGGGGAAACAATAAAATACCTATAAATTTGTTGTTTTTTGTCCGATTTAGATGAAATTTTCAGTAGTAGACTCTGCAGAGAGAATGAAGCCTGCCACATTTCAAGAAGATCGGTACAAGGGTTTGGGGGGAACAGCACCCCAAATTCCTGAAAGCAAAACTCATGTCACTTCTAGGTATTACAATGTAGCAGGGTGAAAACTGGAGGAGTGGTAGCCTATGCTGAGGTCACAAAGCCTTCCAAGTTTCAAGAAGATCAGTAAAGGGGTTTTGGGACAACTGTACCACACATTATTGAAAGCAAAGCTCCTGTCACATCCATGTGTTACAACTCAGGGGGGTCAAAACTGCAGGGGTGGTAGCTCTTATTGAGGCCACAAAGCCTGCCAAGTTTCAAGAAGATCCGTGCAGGGGTTTGGGGGGAACTGCCCCTCAAGCTGTGGACATGCAAAACTCGTGCGGTGTGTGCTGTGGGACTGACTGTGTCTGTTTTGGGGCGGGAGAGGAGACATTGCTGCAGGCCTGACTGCTGAGCTACTGTGTTCCCAGTTACCAATCAATCAATGGCTATTCACTCAGGGACCAGCTCAATACACAGGACCTAGTTAATGAGCATCAATTAGCACCTACAAATCCAGGCTAAGGAGAGGAAAGACTCAATACAGACAATCAACTGCCCCAAGACAGAGGCAGTCTTGGCACGAGTTTTGTCTGTCAGCAGCTGGGGTGCAGGGGCCCAGAGCCCTCTGCACCAATCTCCTCGACAGCTGGCAGGCGTCACAGCAGGGGCCACCATCCCTACAGCTGTCCCCTTGCTGCGCCTTAGCACACGCAGGCATGAGTTTTGCTTGTCTGCATCTTGAGGGGCAGTTCCCCCCAAACCCCTGCACCGATCTCCTTGAAACTTGGCAGGCTTTGTGGCCTCAGTAAGAGCTACCAGCCCTGCAGTTTTCACCCCCCTGTGTTGTATGTAACACACAGCCATGACATGAGTTTGGCTTTCAAGAATTTGGGATACAGTTCCCTCCAAACCCCTACACCAATCTTCTTGAAACTTGGCAGGTGTCATGTTCTCAGCAGAGGCTATCATTCCTGCAAGTTTCATCTAAATCAGACAAAAACTAACAAAGTTATAGCTATTTCATTGATTCCCGCATTATACCCTATGGCCGGATCTCTGAGGCGGCCCTGAAGCTTCGGAGCTGCTTTGGCTGGATCGAGGCAGAAACCTGTCCATAGCTCTGGATCCGATCACGGCCATCCGAAGCTGCCGGATCTGAAGCCAGATCAGATCACTTCCGACTCGCACAGGCCTACTGTCCAGCCTTCCTTTTGAAGCTGGCCCGCTGCATCAGGCATTAACGTTCATTAGATAAAATGGTAGATAGTCCTGGGAGAGCTCCTGCCCCACTGGGAGCTGGGACCCAGCCTAGAACCTAGGATACTCTTCCTTTTAGGGCAGCATCCATCTCATTGAGTCATATATACCTCTCTCTCCAGCTTGAAGAGGGAAGACATGCAAAGGCACTGGATGGTTTGGATGATACCTGGCTTGTAGCTAGATGCCTAAAGCACTGTGCTGGGATGCAGGTTCAAGCCCTACTCTGGGTGGGGGAGAGGCAACCTAGAGCCAGGGCTCCTATTTATTGGGAAGCTATTTTAACCATGAGATTGTTGGGCTAAAAGGCCTCTTCTTCTGACACTTAACCACCTGCTCATCATGGGTTTTGTCTGGCTAAAATTTTGGGGTTTGCAGAGTAAGGGGAAGGATGAGAGAGGACTTCCCCTGGCACATTCTTTGGATGTTATGCCTCTGGTTTTACCAACCATCTTTCCCTTCTCTCATACTCTTGCAACATAGCAGGAGGGCTGGACAGGGCTCCTGATGGCATACCCTTGCGCTGTATGACCTTGTGATGAGAGGGAAGAGCCTTTTTTCTTTAGCCTAGGAGAGCTCAAGGTTGCTGGACCTGCCCTATTCCCCAGTGAGGTGTAACTATGTTCCTGTCAGTGTCCTGGAACACAGTCATGACAAACTCTTTGAGTACATTCCTTTCTCAGCTGCAGAGGCTGCTGAGATGTCAAGAATCAGGAGCTAGGAGCAGCAGGGAGAGGAAGGACACAGGCACACGTGTGTCTTACACACACGTGTGCCCCCTTACCTGACTCGGAGCTGAGGCGAGAGCAGCAGAAGCAAATGGAGCAGCAACGGGGGCAGCAGCAGCTGATCCCCCTAAGGTAAGTGGGGCAGAGGGACCGACGCAGCTGAGCCGGATCTGGAGGTGAAGCCCCCCGAATCCCTTTTAGCTGAGCCGGTAGGGAGCCACGCTCCTGAGCCGCGCGAATAGAGCGCGCAAACAGGCGCGGTCTGTAAGAGCGCGCCAGTGTTTGAGCCGGCGTTCGCGCCGGAGGGGGAGCAGGAGGAGCCCAGAGGCTGACTCATGTTAGTGCAGGCTAGAGGACCCGAACTCAGCTAGAAACTCAGCAACTCCTACGATGGTGTCGACATGGAGTGCTGCCAGGGCCCCTGCCCGGGGGGCGCAGCCTTCCCGGGGCTTGTCTGTGGCCTCCACCCAGACGGAGCCCACGGGGGGGCTGGTGTCCCCCAACCCCCTGGCCTGCGGGAGCTGCCCAGCAAGGCCTGGGGGGGCAGGGACTAGAGACCCCCACACCTGTCCTGCAGACGCCCACCTTAGGGCCCTGGAGGCACGGGTGAGGGAGCTCCAGGAGGAGGTTAGCAGGCTGAGGGGAATCAGGGAGGCAGAGGAGGAAATTGACAGATATTTTCTTTCCCTGCAGGGATGTACGACCAAGGAGGATGCAACTCAAGATGAGCCCTCCACTGCTAAGTGGCAGATGGTCACCTCCCGTGCCAGGGCTGCTCGAGACACAGCAGCACCAGTTCCTCCAGTCTGGCTGGAAAGCAGGTACGAAGTCCTGGCAGCCCTGGAGGAGGAGGAAGGAGAGGATGAACCCAGGGAGGAGGCAACTCCACGCTCGCCACGTCCCATGCAAGCTGAAGGAGGCAAGAAGGCCAGGAGGAAGAAGCATCGCGTGATCGTCATTGGTGACTCCATCCTGAGAGGTACGGAGGGCCCCATCTGTCGCCGGGACCCCTTGGCACACGAGGTATACTGCCCGCCTGGAGCGAGGATTCAGGACATGAAAGGGATGCTCCAGACTGTAATCCAGCCCACCGATTATTACCCCATGGTCCTAGTCCATGTGGGCACTAACGATGCAGCCAGGAGGAGCCCTGATCGCCTGATGGAGGACTACCACGCTCTGGGGTGCGTGCTGAAGGAGATGGGCGCACAGGTGGTTTTCTCTTCTATCCTGCCAGTGAGTGGACGAGGCAGACGGCATGAAACGTGCATCGCGGAGACCAACTGGCAGCTACAGGAATGGTGCTTCGAGGAGGGCTTTGGCTTCCTCAGCCATGACTGGCACATCACGACGAGAGACATGCTGGGATGGGATGGGCTCCACCTTTCCCCTAAAGGTAAGCGTGTTTCTCTTCTAGGTTGGCGGACCTCCTCCAGCGGGCTTTAAACTAGGCTTGTCGGGGAAAGGGGAAGATGAGGGCGAAGGAAACATCAGACTGCCAGACCAAACAGCACCCACAACTACAGCCCAGCCCAGCCCAACGAGCGAAGCAATCAAACAGGTAAGAGATAGGGGCCAGGGTAACGCTGGGACTAGGGGGTCAGTACACACACCCACAGGAGGCCTCAAATGCCTCTACACAAACACTCGTAGTATGGGTAACAAGCAGAAGGAACTCACCCTCCTGCTGGCTGACACCAGCCCGGACATAGTGGGGATTATGGAAACGTGGTGGGACGCAACGCATGATTGGGCGGTGAATGCCAAGGGCTATAGGCTGTACAGGAGGGACAGGATAGGAAAGAGAGGTGGGGGCGTGGCACTCTATATTAAGGAGGAATACACATCCTCGTTAATTAGCAAGGAATCAGGGGAGGGGCACTCTGAAGTGCTTTGGGTTAGAGTACAAGGCAGTTGAGGGGAAAGAGACTTAACGGTGGGGGTCTACTACAGACCTCCCAACCAGGGAGAAGAGCTTGACCAGGAATTCTTGGGTCAGCTCACAGAGGTAGTGAAGGCTAAGGACCAACCTGGTGGCCTTTTACGATCAGATCACCAGATCATTAGATGCAGGGGTAGCAGCAGATATAGTCTTCCAACTACAGAATAGCCCTCCCTGGTAGTAGTTGCTCGGGGATGTAGGGGGGGTAGTTAGGAAGGCCAAGGCAGAGATGGAACTGGGACTAGCTTCCCAGATTAAGGACAATAAGAAGTCCTTTTTTAAATACATAGGGGGTAAAAAGAAGGTCCCGGGTAATGTAGGGCCCCTGCAGGACGTGTTGGGAAACTTGGTCGTCACACCAGATGGCAAAGCTAACATGTTTAACAATTTCTTTGCCTCCGTCTTCCTAAGTAGGGACCAGAACAGCCACCTCCCTGCTGGGCCCCCCTCGGGCCCCAGGGGAGGCACACCTGGGCCATGGGTTAGCGAGGATTTAGTTAGAGAGCTTCTGGAGGGGTTGGACGTATTCAAGTCAGCCGGCCCGGATGATCTCCACCCTAGAGTTCTAAAGGAACTGGCCGAGGTCATTGCAAGTCCCCTGGCACGGCTTTACGAGCACTCGTGGTGCTCTGGTGAGGTACCGGAGGACTGGAAGAGGGCCAACGTGGTCCCCATCTTCAAAAAAGGCAGGAAAGAGGACCCAGGAAACTATAGGTTGGTTAGTCTTACCTCGATCCTAGGCAAGCTGTTTGAGAAAATTTTGCTGGCACATATCCAGGAGGGGCCAGCAGGGGACTGCATGCTTAGGGGCAGTCAACATGGGTTCATCAGTGGCAGGATCAGTGGCAGGTCCTGTCAGACCAACGTGGTGGCCTTTTACGATCAGATCACCAGATCATTAGATGCAGGGGTAGCAGCAGATATAGTCTTCCTGGACTTCCGGAAGGCTTTTCATAGATTCATAGATTCATAGATGCTAGGGTCGGAAGGGACCTCAATAGATCATCGAGTCCGACCCCCTGCATAAGCAGGAAAGAGTGCTGGGCCTACATTACCCCAGCTAGATACACATCCAACCTTCTCTTGAATATCCCCAGGGTAGGGGAGAGCACCACCTCCCTTGGGAGCCCGTTCCAGAGCTTGGCCACTCGAACTGTGAAGAAGTTCCTCCTAATATCTAATCTAAATCTGCTCTCCTCCAGCTTGTGGCCATTATTTCTTGTAACCCCCGGGGGCGCCTTGGTGAATAAATACTCACCAATTCCCTTCTGTGCCCCCCTGACGAACTTATAGGCAGCCACCAGGTCGCCTCTCAACCTTCTCTTGCGGAGGCTGAAAAGGTCCAGTTTCTCTAATCTCTCCTCATAGGGCTTGGCCTGCAGGCCCTTAACCATACGAGTGGCCCTTCTCTGGACCCTCTCCAGGTTATCCGCATCTTTCTTGAAGTGCGGTGCCCAGAATTGCACGCAGTACTCCAGCTGCGGTCTGACCAGCGCCCGATAGAGGGGAAGTATCACCTCCTTGGACTTATTTGTCATGCATCTGCTGATGCACGATAAAGTGCCATTGGCTTTTCTGATGGTTTCATCACACTGCCGACTCATGTTCATCTTGGAGTCTACTAGGACTCCAAGATCCCTTTCCACTTCCGTGCCACCCAGCAGGTCATTTCCTAGGCTGTAGGTGTGCTGGACATTTTTCCTCCCTAGATGCAGCACTTTGCATTTCTCCTTGTTGAACTGCATTCTGTTGTTTTCTGCCCACTTGTCTAACCTGTCCAGGTCTGCTTGCAGCTGTTCCCTGCCCTCCGGCGTGTCCACTTCGCCCCATAGCTTAGTGTCATCTGCAAACTTGGACAGAGTACATTTCACCCCCTCGTCCAAGTCGCTGATGAAGACATTAAAGAGTATCGGTCCAAGCACCGAGCCCTGCGGGACCCCACTGCCCACACTCTTCCAGGTCGAAACCGACCCATCCACCACAACTCTCTGGGTGCGACCCTCCAGCCAATTCTCCACCCACCGGACTGTGCAGTCATCCAAGTCACAGCCCCTTTAACTTGTTCACCAGTATGGGGTGGGATACCGTGTCAAAGGCCTTCCTGAAGTCCAAGTATACGACATCCACCCCTCCTCCTGCGTCGAGGCGTTTTGTGACCTGGTCATAAAAAGAGACTAGATTGGTCAGGCACGATCTACCTGCCACGAACCCGTGCTGGTTTCCCCTCAGCATAATTTGTCCTGCCAGGCTCTCACAAATGTGAGCCTTGATGATTTTCTCAAAGATTTTGCCAAGGATGGAGGTGAGACTGACTGGCCTATAGTTACCCGGGTCCTCCTTCCTCCCCTTCTTGAAAATGGGAACCACATTGGCCCTTTTCCAGTCCTCCGGGACTTGACCCGTGCGCCACGAGCGTTCAAATATTCCCGCCAGTGGCTCTGCAATGATGTCGGCCAGTGCCTTCAGTACCCTCGGATGGAGCTCATCCGGGCCTGCCGACTTAAAGGCATCCAGTTCCTCCAAGTGACCCTGCACCACCTCAGGGTCCACGCATGGAAGTCTGGTGCCTTGCTGCTGCCTCCCTACACTCCCAGTGAGAGACTTGTCATGCCTCTCACTTAGGAACACTGAGGCGAAGAACTCGTTGAGGAGTTCAGCCTTGTCTCCTCTGTCCGTCACCAATTGTTTCTGCCCATTTAGCAGGGGTCCTATTCCTCCCTGGGCCTTCCTTTTACTCCCTATATATCTAAAAAACAATTTCTTATTGTCTTTTACTTGGGTTGCCATCCTCAGCTCCATGGTAGCTTTGGCCTGTCTAACTGCCTCCCTACAAGCACGAGCAGAAGAGGTATATTCCTCTTTGGTGATCTCTCCCTGTTTCCACTTTTTATGTGCTCCCCTTTTGGCCCTTAGTCTCCCCAGGATTTCTCTGGTCAGCCAGGGAAGCCTCCTGGCCCCTTTCCCTCTTTTACCTCGCACGGGGATCGTCTCGCTTTGTGCGAGAAGGATAGCTTCCTTAAGGCACAGCCACCCTTCTTGGGCTCCCATCATTTCAAAACTGCTACTCTGCAGTGCATCCTTCACTAATCGCCTGAGTTTGCTGAAATCAGCTTTCCTAAAGTCCAGCACGTTCACCCTACTGGTTACCTTACCCACTCGACGCCTTATGTTGAATTGTACTTTTAGGTGATCACTGTCCCCCAGATGGCTACCGATCTGTAGGTCCCCTACTATGTCATCCCCCGTTGCCAATACCAGATCCAGTAAGGCATTCCCCCTAGTGGGACCATGTACCTCCTGCGTCAGGTGGAGGTCCTGTACACAGGTTAGAAACCTGCGTGAGCGGTGGGACTTTGCTGTCTGTGTCTCCCAGCAGATGTCCGGGTAGTTTAGGTCCCCCATGACCACCGCCTCTTTAGCTTTTATGGTCTCTGAGAGTTGCCTCAGGAGCCCCAAATCTATTTCTTCCCCTTGATGTGGGGGTCTGTAGCAGACCCCTACCACCAAATCCTTTTCTCCTTGCCCCCCATGTAGCCTAACCCACAGTCCTTCTACTTCCTCATCCTTTGATTCTGTCTTGATGAGGGTTGATGTATATTGCTCCTTAACATAGAGCGCAACCCCTCCCCCCCTTTTCCCCACTCTGTTCTTTCTGTACAATCTATAGCCCTCGATATGTACCGCCCAGTCGTGGGATGGATCTCACCAGGTTTCCTTCAGCCCCACCCAGGTTTCCGTCAGCCCCACACTGTCACTGGCACTGTCTCTCACCCTGTTCTCATTAAGAAACTGCGGGGCTGTGGTGTAGACGCCCACACAGTCAAATGGGTCGCCAACTGGCTGGAGGGCCACACCCAGAGGGTGGTAGTGGATGGGTCCTTCTCAACCTGGAAGGACGTGGGCAGTGGGGTCCCCCAGGGCTTGGTCCTCAGGCCCGCACTGTTCAACATCTTCATCAGTGATTTGGACAAGGGGGTAAAAAACACCCTGTTCAAATTTGCTGATGACACTAGATGTGGGGGGACGTGGGCACACTGGAAGGATGCAACAGGCTACAATCAGACCTAGACAGGTTACAAGGGTGGGCAGACGAGAATAGGATGGGATTAAACACAGACAAGTCAAGGTGATGCACCTCGGGAGGAACAACCGGCACCATACCTACAGGTTAGGGAACTCCCCTCTTGTCAGCACGGAGGTGGAAAAGGATCTTGGGGTCATCATTGACTCCAAGATGAACATGGGCCAGCAGCGTGGGGATGCAGAGTGGGGGTTGGAAGGCCAACCACACCTTGTCATGCATCCACAGATGCATCTCGAGCAGGTCCAGAGAAGTGATCCTCCCCCTCTATGTGTCACTGGTCAGGCCGCAGTTGGAGTACTGCGTCCAGTTCTGGGCACCGCACTTCAAGAGGGATGTGGACAGCATGGAGAGGGTCCAGAGGAGGGCCACTTGTATGATCAGGGGACAACAGGGCAGGCCCTACGAGGAGAGGCTACGGGACCTGAACCTGTTCAGCCTCCAAAAGAGAAGGCTGAGGGGGGATCTTATGGCCTGTTATAAACTAGTCAGGGGGGATCAGCAGGCATTGGGGAAGTCCCTGTTCCCCTGAGCATCGCCAGGAGTGACCAGGAATAACGGTCACAAGCTGGCCGAGGGTAGGTTTAAGTTAGATATCAGGAAGCGCTACTTCACAGTCAGGGCGGCCAGGGTCTGGAACCAACTTCCAAGAGAAGTGGTGCAGGCTCCTACCCTGGGGGTGTTTAAGAGGAGGTTAGATGAACATCTTGCTGGGGTCATTTGACCCCAGTACTCTTTCCTGCCATGGCAGGGGGTTGGACTAGATGATCTGTTCAGGTCCCTTCCAACCCTAGAAACTATGAAACTATGAATTTGCCTATAGCAGCATATTCTTTTCTTACAAACTAAACAAACCATGTCCTAGGATGAATGTGGCAAGGGAGTGTCCTGTTTGGCAGGAACACAGTGACACATATTCCCCTTTGTTTATCAAAGTGTGAATACATCCTTTCTCAACCCCCTGTCTCCCACACCCTCCACCTGTCTCCACTCATCACTGGCTGCTTTCTTAGCATCTACTGGGGTGCTAACTTAATCAGCCAGAGTGCCAGTTCCAGAAACTATAATACAATTTATTAAAAGTAACAGTAATAGACAACCTTCAGCTAGGGAGAGCTACTGCTGTCTGCCCCAACCAACACACACTGAGATAGATCCAATCCTCCCCAAGTACCCTCCAGAACAGGCAGGCAGATGTAACAATTTGTAGAACTCTTAACAGCTGCTTGCAGGTATGTCTCTAAACAGAGGTGGGACTACCAGAGCTTCTCTTCTGCTCACCTGGCTGCATAAAGCTATCTGTGCTGAGACTTATGTTGTGGACAAATGCTTCAATGGGTCAGCCATACAAACATACATGACCATTGAGGCATTCCAAAAGCAGCTGAAATGCTCAAAAATAGTACTTTGTGATTAAGGTTCTTTGGGTAAATCTGATATCTTTTATTAGACCAACTGAAATAGTTGGAAAAATTCTTCTTAGCAAGCATTTGGGTATAAATACCTTTCATCAGGCTGAGGAGGGTATTTATACCTGAAAGCTTGCTAAGAAGAATTTTTCCAACTATTTCAGTTGGTCTAATAAAAGATATCAGATTTACTCAAAAAACCCTGTTTGCCTATGCCTTTAGATCATCATGGCTACAAACTATACCCTTGTACTTCTTGATTAAGAAATTTCATTTCTTGTGCCAAACCTGTTCTGAATTCTATTGACTGAACAGAGTTCAATCATTCAAGCCTGTGTGGTGCTACCACTAACAAGTATCCTACCTCCCGGACTCTTCAGCCTGGGTCTTTAGATGCTCCCAAATCCATGGCAGGTACCCTACATGCAAGCCCCAAGCCTGGAGGCTTTGGAGTTCAGACCTCCCCCTAGTTTCCTGTGGCCCCTAGCCAAAAGACTGAAAGAGCAAGCTAGAGGGAAAGCCTGAGAGCAATCCCTCATGACCATAATTTGCATAGCTGATTTGGATGCATTTGTAGACTTTCTCAGGGGTCAGCCTGCCTGCAGTGCAAGGGAAAGGCCTTCACCCTCCAACTACATCAAGTCATTCAAGCCTGAGAGGAATGGTATCTCCCGTGCCAGGTACGTAAAACCACCTGGGCTGAAAACCACCTCATGGTATCTCTCCTGCATGGACACAGGGGACCCATAAGTCCTCCAAAATCTCACATTGCTCTGCTTCCCACTCCCCCCATACTTTCCCCCCAGCCACAGGACAGGGAGGGAGAGTGGACTGGACAGGCTGATCGACAGCCCACCAAACTATTCAGTCGGTGGGTCCCTGCACCCGGGCTGTTGCTGTCCTTCCCTCTCCCAGCAGAGCGCCAGGAGCAGCAGTGTCAGCAGCACTCAAAAGTGCCAGAATGCCAGCTGCTCTAGTACTCAGGGTTTTGCTATGGCCCTGCTACAGTTAGGAGACTCCATACTCCCCACCAGGACTCCTTCCTGAGAGCCCCCTGTGCCTCTGTCACCCAGCCTGAGATTCTGGATCTCCAGCTCCCAAACCCTTTATTCTTCCGTGCTCTGACAAGAGGGGGAGAGGAGAGGTCCAGAGTTGCTGGGTTGTGGGGGAGGTTGGGTTTTGAAGCATGTCAGCTAGAGGGCATGACAGGGGCTGTATGTATTTCCAGCAGCTAAAACACTACCTTTTAAAAAACATTTCCAAGCCTAAATCAAAATCTGAAACACTCACTATGTTTGTTTGGTTAAATGAAATATTTCATTCAACCTAAAACTTGCATTGTCAAATGATTTTTTAAAATTATTTTCAGGATTGTTAATGAACCAGAAAACCAGTTATTTGCATAGCTCCAGCCCAGAGCTTGGCTACCTCCAAGCATATAAAAATCATGTCAAGCACAGATAATCATGAGAAGGGATTTTTGTTTTGTTTGTTTTTATATGCTGGGTGCCTCTTTTTAAATTAAGTGATCTTCTCCTTCATAGTCTTTAGGTCCCACTGTGTGATAACAGAATCAGGACTTAATAACTGTGATGTAATCTTATGATATGATGACAGTCTTGCAAACAATTTCACAACCTGTGAAAATCTATCAGGCAACTTTTCCTCTCACAGGATGGTTGTGAGATTCCTAAAGATACCATCATGAACAGGAAATTATAACTCTCAATTAATATGTGATACCTGTCATTGTGGGGCTAGGGAGTGGGACAAAGGGCCTTGCTACATATTAACTTTAGGTGGCTCCTGGAGCTCTTAACCCCTGGATTGTCCACATTAACACCTGAAACTAGTTTTAAGCACACTTTAAGCCACACTTTAAGCGGCTTAAAGTTATGCCACTCCAGGGCAGGTTTATCTCTGATCTGTGGTACCCAGCTCATGTTCCACTAATATGTGGCCACTCCCCACAGATGAGCCACCCAAGTTGTAGTCCTCCAGCATCCTAGGATGCAATGTCCCCTCTCCCACCCTTCTCTTCTACATGGTTCTGACATCAATTCAACTCTACCTCCCATCACTGGGAGTATGACCTACCTACCCCCAGTGGTACAACCCCACGCAAACAGCCTGCAGAGCACATGCTAGCTGGTCTGCTCACAGGGCAAGGACAGGTCCAGGAGTGGGGCCTAATTTGGATGGGTGGGTGGGAACAAAGTAGGGGGCCAGATCAAGTCCCCATGAGCTGGGGCTTCCTTCTTAGGGCAGGGGCAGTAGCTCCCTCAAAAGCACCTTCCCTCACCCCTTCCAGACACCCCAGGAAGCATGGCAAACACCACCTTACTGTTCCAGTCACAAATCCCAATTTATTAAAACATGAGACCTTCTTTAACTTACTTCCTCTTTATTTCTTTTTAATTTTTTTAAACTTCTTTTTATTTTATCTTTCAGTGGCTGACTTCCATCATTTCAGCACCCAGATTCTGGCCACTGGGTCCCACTCAGCAGCTTGCCCGCACCCTCAGCTTCAGCAGCCTGCCCACACCCTGGTGCTGGTCCCAGACATGCCATTGCCAAAAGCCTTTCTGTCCCATGCCATGCCTCTGCACTTGCCCAGCCTCGACAGCACTTGGACTGTCACATGGAGGCCCAGCAATCCACTGTGGGAGCTATGCTGGTGTCATTGCCTACGGCACATGCTGCCACCTCTTGGGGAAGCAACTCATCCCAGGAGACCGCAGACTTCATGGTGCCACAGGGGCAAGGCTGAGTTCCTCAGGCAGTTTTCCCTGAGTGGGTGCTCCAATTCACATGTGTATGAGGGCTTATCAGACCACATGCAGGAGTGTGGGCAAGACTGGCTGGCTCTCCAGTGCTTCATGATGGTCAAGGTCTTGTGGGCACAGTGGGTCACTGTCACCATCCACAACTGCTGGTCAAGGCTGCCTACAATTCTATGCCCTTTATGCAGCAGCTGGATGACATCTTTATGTCCCAGGACCCAGCCTCTTTCTCCTGGCTCTGTAGGATCTGCAGCTGCACTCAGGGGGGAGGCACCAGCTGCCAGTTGGGATGTGCCTTCAGGGTCACCGCCAGCCTTGGCTGAGGCCTTGTGTATGTGCCAGCTCTAGCAGTGGAGGACACAGTCCTGGACCTGGCTGCTGGACCTCCTGGTTATGGTGGCCAAAGAGTAGATGGCAAACTTGTGGGCCTGGCGTGCAGAGAACATAATGTGTGAGTGGGAGAGGGATGCACACATGAGGATGAGGAACTGGGTGGACCAGGAGTTCTGGGAAAGGCTCCTGGCCCTAGAGGAGAGGCACCTGGAGGCCCAGGAGTGGCAGGCTGCCATGGTGGCGAGGGCAGTGGAGGTGACAGAGTTGGACTGCTCGATACTAGACACCATCCTGGTCCTGGCTCTTGCCTTTGTACACTCAGCTGCCGTGCCCCTGACCACAGCCCTGCCTGTCCCTTGGCAGGCTCCCACTGCTCAGCAGCAGGTTGTGGGCCTAGACTGAGGTGCAGTGATGCCTCCACCAGCCAGGTGCCCCCACCTAGACCACCACTGCAGGTCCCTCACAAGCCAATATCCTTGCCTGGGCCCTGCCCCACCACTTGCCTTAGCTCCATGCCACCCTGGAGGCAGGAGCTGCATGCAGTGGGGCCAGCACCATGTGCAGGCCCTGCTGGCCCCACTTGCTGGCTGTAGGAGGGGGAGCCACTCATGCTGGCAGAGCAGTGGTGGCTGTTGCCTCACAGTGAGGTCCCTGCTTGCTGGCCTCACTGGGGTGTACACACCCGCAGGGGACAGGGTCTGCTGTGAAAAAAGGGAGGAGGGAAGGGCTCTGTTGGGAAGGGCTCTGTTGTGTGTGTGGGCGGGGGGGTCCTGTGTTTGTGCTTTTATGAGAACTGCCCTCAATGATGTGGTGCTGGGGGTGCACAGTGGTGCTGAGATCCATGGCTGGCTGCCCAAGTGACCTGCAGCCAAGTGGCCTGCAGCAGGGCATGCAGGAATAGGTGGTCAGCCAGCATTTCTCACAGCTGATGCCTTGGCCCCTGCTGGTGGCTGAGTGGCTTGCCCAGGCCCTCGGTGAGGGCGGGGGGCATAGCTTTTGCTGCCACTGCCACTCCTGGTGCCAGGTGTCCTCCATTTGCTGTGTTTCCTCTTCCCAGGCTTTGCAGAAGATCTACCCCAGACCTTGAAGATGTTATGCAGCACACAAGAGGCAACAATGAACTGGGGATGTTGGTCTTCACGACCTTGAGAGGCAGGCAGTAAGGGTGCATCAGTGTCCCTTTCGGTGGCTGGAGGTACACTCCACCAACATGCGGGTCTGGCCCGGGCACCTGTTAAAGTATGCCTGGTGGAGGTCCGGATGGCTGGTGTAGTTCACATGAGCCAGGGGAGGAGTGGTAGGAGGGGTCTTCAGTGAGGAGGGGTGGGATCACCACTGTGCCCAACTGGAGGACCAGCACCCCTGGTACAAAGTGACCACTCTCCACCAAAGTTATCTGGGTGGAGCTGTGGAAGGCACAGGCATCATGGGCACTGCCCGCCCAGCTGGTGCTCCCATTGGTGAAAATGCCACAGTGGTCGATAATTGTGCCATGTGGGTGGGGACTACTAGGGCTGAGACTCACTTGGGTCAGGCAGTGGTCAGTGTGGCAGCAAAGCAGAGCAACCAGGGCAGCAAGCAGGATCCCAGGGTGTTGGACATCGCTCCTGGGGCCTGGGGACAGACTAGCCATGGTGCAGTGTGCACAGGCTCAGGCAACAGACCCACTGTGTGCTGGCACAATTCTCAGCAGGCTGCTTTGGGCCAGAAAGGCAGGTGGCCAGGGAGTAGGGTTGGCATTTAAAGATGGCCACTGGCCTCAGGCAGCTGTGGCTGGAGCCTCCAGCTCCCCCTGCAGGGGCCCAGGGTAGGGCTAGAGGGGGTGGCAGCAGACTACTGCCATGAGCAGCAAATTAGTTCCCAAGTACCTGCACGTGCAAATGCCTGCTCATGGTGGGTTTACTCTAGAGTAAACTCATCCAGCAGTATTTGCATGTGTAGACACGCCCTCTATCTATCTTTCCTGATGAAAGCTAAGATTTTCATGCAGTCAGGTGTTGGGACTTTAAGCTACCTACCTAAGGCTCCTGATAACAGCTGTGAAAGTTGGTAATTATGGCAGGGACCTGCTGGTTTAAGTCCAGTCTGAAAGCAGCACACTACTCTAGTCCTAAATAGATCAAGCTCCACCTTAACACCAGTTGGACTGTTTGCCCCTGTTATTCCAGCCGGAAGGCACATCAAGAACTCATGCCAGTCACTAAGGTTTTCCTTGCCTTGTTCCTAATGCTTGCATTCCTGATTAGTTTTTTCCACTAATACTACACAGGAGCCAGATCTCTGCAGCAGGGGAAATGCTTACCTCATCCCACCTGTAGGTTAAGGATCTGCTGTCTGAGTCCTGTTCAGTTCACTCCTTCAATGCATATATAACAACGCAGAGACATAAGACAGTCAGCAGTGGCCTGAACCAGCTGCATTCTTTCATAGACACATCTGAGAGATTAGATTTAGGAAGTGCATCTCACAATATTAATCTCAGATCCCGAAGATGAGGGTATTCCAGGCTTCTTAACACAGACACTATCGTCTGGCACAGCTACTACAGAAGAATTTGCTGTGTGGCTATTCTATTCTGGAAAGGTGTTGCACAGGGGAACTGCCTCAGAATAACTAGTGCTAGGGCAGGGACTGTTTTCACTGTGTGTCTGTACAATATGTATCACCAAGGGGATCCTCTCAGAGGCTGAAGATATTCTAAACCTATCCCTGCTAACTGGGTATGGCCACATGTGCTATCCTACATTGGAGGGGGTGACTTTCTACCTGGAACCCTGCCCTTGTAGCTGGGCATGACATCCCCTGTCCAGCACCACTCCAGACTGTGAGAGTCCTGTCTGTTCTGTGATACTAGTGCTATCCCTTCCACAGGGTCTCACTGTCCTTGGACATCCAAACAAAGAGGACACTGTCCCAACAGCTGGTCCCAAGTACAGCATCTTCCCTTCTGCTTCTCACGCTTTCTTTCCTACAGAGCAACACAGCCAGCAGGTTCTATGCAGAGTCCCCAGAGGAGTCAAAGACAGCCCCACACAAGCCAAATGTCAGCAGCTTCCCCTCAGCTTAGGCTGGAGTTTCTGCTCTCTCCCAGGTGCCTCTTGCCCCCCATTCACGTTCCAGGACGTAGGCCCCAAGACTACCACACCCTACCCTGCCCCTTCTCCAGGCCCTGCACAGAATTTGGGCTCACTCTTGTCCCTGGTCAGCTGAACTTTTATTTTCCCTCAAGTCTTTCCTTTTGTGGAGCTATCTCTGCCATATCAAAATAACCCACCTCACCTGCATATTCACCCCGCAAGGCAAACACCTGACCCCAGGCTGGGATGGCCTGCTCCTTTTAGCCCTATCCCCAGCATAGTAAGATTTATAGGATCCCTCAGATCCTACTTCCCAAACCTCCCACTGGAAACCTCCATCCTTATATAACCTCACCTTATTTACAGCCAGATTAATGCACCAACACTGATTTTTGTGGTGCAGTGGCAACACCTAGTGTTCACTAGTTAAATTTACAGTTTATAGACACGATCCACCATTTCTTTTGGCACATTTACCATAGTATTTTAAAACACAGGCATGCCAAACACCGTGTTGTGGACTTAGCTGCTCAAGCCACGGTGCATCCCAGGCTTGAGAAGTCTCAATGCCGATTGGTGGACCCCATCCACCAATCAGGGAAGAGTGGGAAGGAGATGTTGCTGCCCCTTTCCTGAAGGGAAAAGCTAGCTCCTGGACTGCGTTCAGACCTGCAAGCTGCAGGTCCATTGGACTTCAGGGGATGGAGCCCCCTGAGGGTATAAAAGGAGCGGTGTGAGTCGCACAGGGGGGTGAGGGAAGGGACACCGGAGAGGGAAGAGCCCGAAGATCCTCCACCAGGAGCCCTTCTTCGCCCCAGCAGTGCACAGATTGGCGCACGGGGCAGGGCTCAGGCTCTGGGAGCTGTGTCAAGGCGGCTCAAGCCTGCATCCCCAGCAGGGGGCTGGACGGAGTGGTGTGCAGATTGGCACACAGAGCTGCCTTGGGAGCAGCTCGAGGCTGCTCGGACCCCACACGGTGTGCAGATAGGCACGTGGAGGAGCTCTGGGAGCAGCTCGAGGCTGCTCGGACCCCACACGGTGTGCAGATAGGCACGTGGAGGAGCTCTGGGAGCAGCTCGAGGCTGCTCGGACCCCACACGGTGTGCAGATAGGCACGTGGAGGAGCTCTGGGAGCAGCTCGAGGCTGCTTGGACCCCACACGGTGTGCAGACTCGCACGCAGAGAGCTGGCTCTGGGAGCAGCTTGAGGCTGCTCGGGTTAGCCCTGGTGTAAGCTGAATAGCTGGATCCCCTCAGTGTGGCCCAGCCAAGGAACGAAAAGAGCCCTGGAGCCTCGAGCAGGGCCGGGGAAAGGGAAGGCCTAGGTGTAAGGCTGGGTAAACCCAGCCAGCAGCAGCTTGATTTCCCCCAGGAGCTAGAAGAACCCTTGGTGCCCAAAGCGGGGCACAGGGCCAGGAGGAGAGGTCTCCAGGTGAGGAAGACACCGCGGGCAGCGGAGGACCCGGAGGCCCAGTCGATGGCTCCTCAGAGAGGACTGTGAGTTGCTGGTGGCATCGGGTCCCACACGGGAGGCATTCCTGAAATAAGGCCCGCCCCCCAGCCCTGGGTGAAGTGTTCCCTCGAGGCCAGATCCGTAGGAGGGAAGTATTCCTTGCTAACTGGAATCCAGGAGTAGACACACCTTGTATCATGTAAAGCTGTGTCTTATATTTTGTAAGATTGTTATCATAATTATGAAGATGTTGTACTATATGTGATGGGACTGGTTTAGTCTTGTATAACTGGTTCCTCATTGGTGTGCTGCCTGCTCACATGTTCCCCCCCACCCTTCCTTTTCTATTTGGTTGTACTCTACCAATGGTTCCTCTGGGTTCCCTGTAAACTACTGGTTGACCGTAACTTACCTGGTTTACCCATTTGGGTATCCACTCCGCCTCCTTGCATGGGCATCCTGAGGACTCACCAGTTGTGCCAGGCCTGTGTAAGGCACAGGGTTGAGAAGGCCATCCCCAAGGTGGGTTGCCTGTTGGGACAAGCAGTCCTAGGAGGTGATTCCTGGCTTATCATACTGTAAATATTTATCTGGATACTCTTAGTGTTATTGAATGATATCATTGGGAATACTTACCAGAAGTTTTCCTTTATTTGTTGGGTACTACCTACTGAAAAACATACCTGCATATATTGAATAAGAATAATATGTACATTACAATTTAATAAACTGTAAATAGTTAAGAGCATTGGCATGGAGTTGCCTCTATAGGGGAAAGAGGGACCCCAGCTCAAATCACAGGTGTCCCTGTCACAGCACTGTCATCTGCCTCATCTATCTCTTCCAGTTGAAGACTGGCACACCCTTGGGTGTTCCCAGGTTACAGCTGCATTCCAAGTTTTCCCAACCCACATTAAACAGTCCTGTGCATTCTTTCTAGCTGGCCCCATGACCGGGTGAGTCTTCGTCCCAATTTTTCTGTGGGCCTGGATAACCCTGAATGCAAGGGACCAAGACAGGCGCTCTCCCTCATTAGGTCACTATGCTAAAAATGATTTATTTTGGGAGGCATAAGAGCAGACATTACAAATGGGGTATGTGCACAAGATATTGCTCTATGAACATAAGACAACCTAATTTATCACCATTAACAACCAGCAGGATGCTAAAGGAACAGCTCCTTGGAAGGAATGAGAGTGAATGCTATATGTGGCAGCCTTGCAAATCTCAAGAGAACAGCAGCCTGAGGCTATGCACCTATATGCACTTTCATGTCTTTTATAAAAGTTAACTCAACCTTGGGTATGGACTTATGATGAAAGCTTCCACTCCAGGTTATTGTGCTTAATAACAACCACACATAAGCTTTCACTATAAGAAAGGAAGAAAATATCCAAACATATTCGCTTTTAAAAATCCATGTTTGGCTTACATGCAACAAGAAGTAATCTCGTATTCTCAACTGTTGCATGTCAAGAACACTCTTTCTGTTAGAGATATTGCTTAGTTTTCGACTTCTCTATCACTGGACACAGAATGGGAGAGCTGTGATTGAAAGGGCGTCTGCAAAACCATACTAAGGAATTTTCACAGTGGGTTTAAACAAAACTGGGTCATAAAGATTGGGGCCCTACCTTTTCTGAAGTTACTGGTAATTTTGGTCCCTCAGTTTTGTGTACCTAGCTTGGCATATTTTAAAGGCACATGATTGCCCCAAAATACCGAATAACAACACTCTGGAAATCAGGGATCTTTATGATGTCTCAGTATAATCACTCCAAATTACTAGGTATTTTCAAAAGTTTAGGCCTAAGATGTGTGTGCATTACACAAAATGTCTGTAGCAGAAACAGGAATCAAACCCAAGTGCCTTTCCCCTTCCTCTGTTGTGGGGGGCATGACACTCTTCCTTGGATCTTTTGATTGCATTTTAAGAACACTTACAGTGGCAAGACACTGACAGTCTTCATTTCCCTGTTTTACCTGTGGCAGGTTAGGGAGCTTGTGTGTCTTTGCACAATTACAAGGCGTATTGCCCAACAGGGTTGATTGTATAGTTTTAGGAATAGGTTAGACAAGGACTTGTAAGGGATGGTTCAGATGGAGATGATCCTACTTTGAGCAGACGGATGTACTAGATGACTTCTGGAGGTCCCTTCAAGCTTTACTTTTCTATGATGCTATAATTCAGTGATTATCCTTTCACTCCCATCTGAACTGCAAACCTAGTCTTGGGAATCATTCACAGAAAATATTTACAGCTACCTTCTGTAACTTTCTTAGATTGAAAAGTCACTTAGGTCAAGAAGGCAGTCAAGTATGTTCTGAAGTCCACTTATGTTATTGTAACTTGAGTACATACTTCAACTTAACTATTCACATGAGTGTTTTCTTGAATAGGAACGTTTCCCTGAATTGGAGTCATTATGTTCAAATAGTCCTATTGTAATCAAGGACACTATGTCCAAAAGAAGCAGAGCTGAATGGAAAAGGAATGTTTTTCCCCTGTGAGAGATTTCATGGCAAAAATTCCCAAGTAAGATATTTTGCCCCATTTTTTTTCTGTATAGTTTTAAACTTGCAGACTCTTTCCCAGTTTTTTGCCACTGGAAAATAGCAAAAAAGCATGAAGTACGGAGAACTTTTGAAACATTTTTTGTGATTTGCTTTTAAAACAAAACAAAAGATTTTTTTTTAAAACAGAAGCAACACAATTCCCCCCACAAGTTTTTTCAGTTAAAAAAAGAAAAAAAATTGCCCAAAATGTTTTTTCCCCCCCTCAAAGTATTTTTGTTTATATCTGTCATTTCATGTAAAACTTCTCATTTGGCAATTTCCAAATCTAAGGTACCTCTCAAAGAGATTAAGATTGGCAAAATCTGACTCTAAATTTAAAACTCTAAACTGCTCATGGACAATTCACAAATAAAAATGAAACTAAATTCAGCATCTAATATTTGCCCTGAATATTTCACTGAGCTCTATAGAGGGAGCTGCCTTCCTTTCTAGAGGACTTAAACATCAGCCTTCTGGCTTTCACTGCTGGAATTTTGTCTCCTGGAGCAGAGTAAATAATCATTTGCAATGAATAATTTATTTAACAAAATTTACCTTTTCTCCCCCAGTTGTGAATTGTTTGTGAAAAGATAACGAAATCCTCACATTTATTGGGAAGCCTCTGTGAATGTGTCTTCAGCTAATCTTTCTTGGTTCATTGCAGATATTCACGACTCATGTTGATTAGTTACGTAAGTCCCATAGGACTATTTCTGTTTCCTGCTTGGGTAACTTATGTAACTCCCCAGCATAGTGAAAGCTTCAAATGATATATTTGATTTCAAAACTGAAGAAGACTGTAAAAGTATCTCTATAATTCAAGGATAGAAAATTAAAATCCTTAAATTCTGCATGAAGGTTTAAGCATATTATATGAGTCACAGAACGTATTATAATTAGGGATTTGGGTTTTCCCTTTCCCATAGAAAAAAGCATGAATTTTCCCTTTTAACTGAGAAAAATGTGGATTTCTCATTTTAACAGAGAAACGTGAAGATTGTCCATTTTTACCAAGAGCTCTCTGCAGGCTGCAAGGGGCTGTAGCGGGGGAGAAGAACAGGAGGAGGGCAGTCAGGCATGGGGTGCCATGTGCATGTGCACGCTCACACACACATGGCTGCCAGGCAGTCTGGAAAGCAGCTCCTGTAGGTAAGTGTGGTGGCTGGGGTGGGAACTGAGGCCCCCATAAGGAAGGAGGGAGTTGGGCAGGGCTGGTGATGGGGACACTGCCCAGCCCAGGTGGTGCATGGGGCTTGTGGTCTGGGGCCAGAATGTGCAGCTGCAAGGCCCTGGTGGGAGCACGGTGGGACCATGGGCAGTTCATCTTGGAGTTGTGGGGGGGAGGGCAGCTTCCTGCCGGTGCACGCATTTCCACGGGTGTAGAGGGGGCACATGTCCCCCAGATATGTGCACCAGGTGGGGGCAGGTGAGGGCTGCCTGCTGAGGGCTCAGGCTCCCCACCTTGCTGCCTTTCCTTGGGGGCTCTGTGGCCCAGTGGGAAGGACCCAGTGTTGCAGGGCAGAGCGGGGCCAGGGGGGAAATCTCCTTGCTGCTGTAAGCCCCATGCCACAATAGCAAGGCGCCCCGTCCAGGCAGCAGGGTATGCCTTGCCAGGGCAGAGGGGCACAGAGTAGTGGCACTGAGCTTCCCTGCCTGGCCCCGCTATGCCCTGTTGTGCCAGCTCCTACCTGCCTACCTTTGGCTTCCCAGTGCTGTCACTCTGCAGGAACTATCAGGCTCTGTTTGTCCCATGACCTGGCCCAGCTGGGGCTCCATTCACTGTGGGGCAATCAGAGCCCAGTAGCTTGTCCAGGGCCGCGGCATGTTGGAGCCAAGAGTTTGGGGGCTTTGCTGCCCCTCCCCTGGCTCCTCCGCAGTGCGCTCAGTGGCAGGAGCCACCAGGCTTCAATTGCCCCATGACCCAGCCTGGCCAGGACCCCATTCACAATGAAAGGGGCCCCAGCCAGGCCAGGTCATGGGACAATCCCCACAGTGCAGCAGGGAGAGGGGCAGGGGTGAGTGATTCGCCCCTGCTCCTACCCCATTTCCTTCTGCACTTTGTGGGTCCTGACCTCCCCCTACCCCTCCAAGAAGAAACCTTACCTACCTGCCTGTGCCTGCTGTGCTGGGCCAGCTGTGAGCCTGGCGTGCCCCTCCCCCTGCTGCAGCAGCCTGCAGCCAGGTTGCCTGGTGGCAAACCCAGAAGTGCCACTGGCACTTCTCTCGGGGGGGCACGGCCAATCTCAGGGGGTGCATGTGCAGCCACATGCACCCTCTACACATTGCCAGTGACTTTGGCTGTGCCGCCTTTGTGGGAGGGAGAGCCAGGCTCCACGCTCTGCTCCACCACAGCAGCTGCTGCCTCCCGCAGGCAACGGCTGGGGCTTGGGTGCTGCTGCAATGGGCAGGGGGCTGTGCACCTGGGTCCCTGGCACCATAGCCGTGGCACCTGGGGGCCCCCTCTGGCAGGGCTGGTGGGAGTGGGGCGGGGCTGTAGATGGGGAGTGAGGGGCACCAGCAGAACTGGGGGGCTGTGGCTTGGGAATGGGGAGCCTGGGCTTGAGTCCTGATGAGTAAAGGGGCAGGGGGAACTCTGATTTTCCATGATAAAAACCCCAAAATTGAACACCAAAATGTATAGGTATTTAGAATTTATTTTATTATAGTGACTGAGGGGCTGGTAGGCTTCAAAACTGCTTTAAAATTGTAAATATATCAATAAAGCACTGTTTTCAATTTCTAGTTTCATAGTTGGTAGGGTCAGAAGGGACCTGAGCAGGTCATCCAGTCCAACCCCCTGCCATGGCAGGAAAGAGTACTGGGGTCAAACGACCCCAGCAAGCTGTTTGTCTAGCCTCCTCTTAAAGACCCCCAGGGTAGGAGCCAGCACCACTTCTCTTGGAAGTTGGTTCCAGATCCTAGCTGCCCTGACAGCGAAGTAGCGCCTCCTGATATCTAACCTAAATCTACTCCCTGCCAGCTTGTGACCGTTATTCCTGGTCACTCCTGGTAGTGCACGAGGGAACAGGGACTCCCCCAGTGCCTGCTGGTCCCCTCTGACTAGTTTGTAACAGGCCACTAGATCCCCCCTAAGCCTTCTCTTGTGGAGGCTGAACAGGTTCAGGTGCTGTAGCCTCTCCTTGTAGGGCCTGCCCTGCTGCCCCTGATCATGCAAGTGCCCCTCCTCTGGACCCTCTTAATGCTGTCCTCATCCATCCTGAACTGCGGCGCCCAGAACTGGATGCAGTACTCCAGCTGTGGCCTGACCAGTGCTGCATAGAGGGGGAGGATCACCTCCTTGGACCTGCTTGAGATGCATCTGGGGATGCATGACAAGGTACGGTTGATACCTATAAATTCATTTCATTTTAATTGTGGATTTTGGGTTTTTTAAGTCAGAGAATTTTCAGTTTTTAAACAGAGAAAACCAGGATCCCTGGTTATAATACAGCCATGAAAGGCATGCGCCTCTTAAGCAAGTTATAGTGGAGTCACAAGCCCCATGGTCCTTCTAAGCCAGTGGTTCTCAACCTTTTTGGATTCGAGGCAGCCCACAGTGGACTCAAGGGAGCCCTCCATAATTTTTGTGAATTGAATGGCACTCAGTTTTAAAAACTGTTTTACATATTACAATGCTCACCTCTGCAGAGGAGCTGAGCAGTGGGATGTGTGGACAGCCACGCAGGGAGAGCCTGAGCCTGTGCTTATTTGCTTATCTCCTCACATGTCTTTCATCTCCTTACATCTTGGGGCATCCTTCAAAGGATCTGATGGCAGCCCAAGGTGCCACAGCACCCTAGCTGAGAATCACTGTGTTAAGCCAATAGGAAAGCAAGAAACAATCAGGTTAACTCAATGACAAGCTGCGGATTTAAGCGATGATATTTTGCACCCTTTTTGATCCCAAGGAAACCCTTTGTCCCTTGGCAAGGTGGGTGCACCAGCATAATATTCCCTCCCCTTAGCAGGTGAAATAGCTCAGCAGCAGTGTTGTTATGCAGTGGGTATGTCTACCTGGTGTGGGGAGATGCTCTGCAGACATGCTCAAATTAGCGCTGTATGTGCTAGGTTCTGAAAAGGAAACAGTACAGCTACATTAGTACCCAGCTCATCAGCAGATGAATGCAGTTACATTGCTTCTGGGTAGGAAACTAGCATGATTGTGCCCTTTGAGGCCTTTTGCCCTGCGTAGATGCACCACGTGTGGTACGGCTCTCAATGTCAGGATCCAAGACATCACTCCTGTAAGCAGGGAGTCTTCAGAAACATGGAACTTCAGCCCAAATGAAGCCAGTAGCAAGAACAATAAATGATGGCAAGAGAAATGTCTAATGGTGATTGGGAGGGCCATTAGGGAACCTAAAAAGTAATTATATCTTTTCTCTTAATACAAGACACCCAATAATACTGAAAGCCAATATACATCAGTGCCATGAAAAGAGATGTTTTATTTCACAATCTATAACCAACCTGTGCAACTCACAGCTGCATGATATCTTCCAGGCCCAAGGTCCATGGGATCCCCAAAAGGAACGAAACAATGAAAACACCACACAATTCTTCAGTTCTGCAGTTTGATAATGCTGCTTCAACAGCATTACATTTTGCTCCTGTGTTCTGTTTGAGAAGAGCCCAACCCAAAACTTTGGGCGACAACTGTTCTGAATTAGGAAGGTATTTGATTTCCAAGCTCAAATTTGGATCCAAATTTCAAAAACAGCCCCTCTCTTTATCGCAGGATAACCCCAGCTGCCCAGTCAACCCTTCAACCTTGAATGTTGTGGTTGTGACTGTTGCTTTCCTTTTCATTTGCTTCATGGTAATAAATATTTTCCCCATGTATTCCCACCCAGTTATGTTGACATCTATTTTTCCATTCACTTTATGTTGACATAGCCAGTTGTTCAACATAAGCCAATGAACCAAAATGGAGAAAGCAAACACTGCAGGAAGTGTGAGCAATATTTGCAGCAGTAATAGCTTACTAGAAATTATGCTTAATTTGCTCTCTCAAAAACAGTTTCAGTTATGTTTTTTTGACTTTTTTGTGGAACAATGAATCCTTGTATATACTCACTTAAGGGAAATTATGCTTTAATATAGTGCAAACAGAAAGATACCGTAACATTAATGAAATCAAACAGCAAAGCAATCAGCAAAGAAACTGCCAACAATGTCAAAACAATATTACTGCTTGTTAAAGTTATTTTAGGGTTGACTGTTTCATGTGGGAAACCTGTTCTTTTTCTAAAAAGTGATTGTAACCTGTCCAAATAGTTAGCTGCTTTCTCCATACTTTGAGATGATTTGCATTGGGTAAAATTGGCTGTAATTCTTCACACATACTGAAGACATCCTTGCAAGTCAGATAAGTTCCATTCTCTGCAACAAAACCAGCTTCCTTGCTGTAGCAGGGCACTGAGGTGCCTGCTACTTGTGGAGCCCTAAGTGAGGAGCCCAGCTGCGGGTTGCCAGGGTAACCGGTGGGAGTCAGCTGACCGGAAGGGGCAGGGCCTGGCTCCTATATAACTCCCAGGCTGAAGCCAGGCAGGCAGTTGCCTGCCAGCAGCCATAGTGAGAAAAGGGAAGAGGCTGGAACGCACAGGCAGTTGTTCAGGTGAGAGATGAAGAAACCCAGTGACAGACTTGAAGGTGATTATGGCCAGACGGCTTAGGTTTACATTATAGCCAAAGGGCTTGAGTTTGTGTTGACATTTACAACCGGAGGTCCGGGTGAAGCTATAAGGGGATGGAGGAGGCCTCATAGGGAAGCCACGGCCACGTGGAGACCCCAGAGAAGCCCCGGAGAGGGGGCCGCAAGAAGCCCCAGAAAAGGGGCTGCAGAAAGCCAAAGCGCTTGTGGGGCGCGATTCTGAGACAAGGCTGCAGAAGCTGTAGTGCCTGTGGGGTGTGATCGCTGCAGAAAGCCAGAGCACCTGTGGGGCGTGACTGAGACAAGGGTTGCGGAGGGCCCGAGCGCCAGAGGGAGAAAGACAAGGGCTGCGGACAAGCCAAGCGCCAGAGAAGGCGCAGAGAGTGAGATAGACCAAACAACCTCCAGTACGTCTGGAAGGCTTGGGGCATGGTACAGGTGTGGTTAGAGCCACGCATAGCCCATAAGGCTGGGGTGTTCGGATCCCCATTGTATAAACAAGGATTGGGGTAGCAGGAACCATGACCTTGAGGACAAGAGAAAACCTCCCTTTAACTTTCAGAAGATCAAGACGTGGCAGGAAAGAATGAGGGTGCATTAACACAAATTTGGCATGGTAGAGGGCACTAGGGGAGAGCATGGCAACCCTAGGATGTTTCCCCCTGCCTGATACACTTGCCATGTTGTTTTTAAGCTTGTTGACATTCATCCTGATGTATTTATACTCAGACAATGATTCACATCAGTTAGGGTTGCACTGTTTGAACAGCATGCACTGTTCATTGGCAAAGGTAATAACAAAATCGACAAACTTCTTTTTCCAAATCTATAACTTCAAAAACAACTCAGTCATTTTCATTCTCTTTCATACTATCACAGAACTCTATTTATCTGATTCACTAAATGTATTTCATTAGCAGCCATGCTTTTTTTAGATTGAGCATCTCTGCATGTGCTCCTCATTGCTGTCAGCAGCTATATACTGCAATTTGGGCATCAGTGGCCACACTATGATTGAGTTCAGGATCATGACAAAAGTAAGAAAGGAGAGCAGCAGAGTAAGGACCCTAGAGTGCAGAAAAGCAGACTTTGACTCATTCAGGGAACTGATAGGCAGGATCCCCTGGAAGGCCCATTTGAGGGGGAAAGGAGTCCTGGTCTGATGGTCTATATAGCATACCCTCCAAAACATCACCCTTGTAGTTCTCCCCTCTGCCCTTAACTGGAGACTTTCAACAGGCCTGTTTTCAGTTTCATATACTGGAGCAATCACACAAGTGCAATGACACACATACTCCCCTGTCGCAGAGCACTCAGGTGCCCTGTGTCTGAAAGCCAAGAGGGCTTGGGAGAGACCCCTGGTGGCGGGAAGGGGGAGGCTCAGCTGCCAGTCACCAGGGGCGCGCAGGTGCTCGTTGCTGGGGCAACCAGTGAAACCAGCTGACAGGAAGGGGCAGGGCTTAGCCCTTCTTAAGCCCAGGCAGGAGGCCAGGAGGGTAGTTCCTCTCAGATGGCCGAGGGAGTAGGAACTTGGCTAGGACAGGCGAAGGGGAGAACTCTGATGGTGGGAACATCCCCAGTTGCTGCTGGGGTTGGGGAGCTCTCTCTCCGTCTCTCTCTCTGTCTCTCTCTCTCTTTCTAGTAGGGATTGAATCTTGTTTGACTGGATGGTCTAGCTTTTATGTTGTAGCCCAGGGGCTTTGTGTTCTTGTGTTTACTGTTTTGACCAGAGGACCGGTTGAGGCTATTAGGGGTTGGAGGAGGCCTCATAGGAGCTCCACAGTGGCATGGGGACCCTGGCACCAGAGAGGGCACAGAGGTTTGGGGGGGCATATTCGCCCCAGCCCCAGGGCGAGAGGGGGCAGTGAGAAGCCCCAGAGCTAGAGGGGGCAGCGAGGAGCCCACAGAGTGAGAGGGGGCGGTGATGAGCCCACAGGGTGAGAGGGAGCAGGGAGGAGTCCACAGAGCGAGAGGGGGTGGTGAGGCGCCCCAGAGCGAGAGGGGGCAGTGAGGAGCCCCAGAGTGAGAGGGGGTAGTGAGAAGCCCCAGAGCGAGGGGGTGGCAGTGAGGAGCCCTGGAAGTAAAGGAGAGGGCCAAGGCATAACAGGGCCCAGGTCAAACCACATCAGTACCATCTGCGAGGCTTGGGCTGCGGTGTAGGGGAGGAAAGGAGCCGCAAGTAGCGCCCCTGGCACCGGGGTGCATAAAATGGGCAGCCTCCTGCTGATTACACCAATCAATCAATCAATTAAGATCAAGGCATGGCAGATGAGTAAGCAGGCAGTTGGCCCATTGCAGGAGGGTGGAGTCACTCCCAGAAAGGCTCCGATAGCGATACTCCTGTCACCCCCCCCCCCCATCTTCAGGAAGCTTTGCCACCACAGGCACAACCCTGCCCCCAGTGCCTTCTGGGGAGCCTGCTTCTTGGGGCTGCCACAGATGGTATGCAGTAAGTCTGTCCCCCAGTGCCAGCAGCCTGAGCCCACGCTCGTATAGCAGCAGTCAAAGCAGTAGGAGCTGCCACCTGAGTACAGACATCAGGGACAGGTAAGTTTTTGCCCGGTCCCCATATTCTGCATAATCCCCTCTCCCCCCACCCATCCCATGTGCTGAAGAAGCTTGCTATGCCTGTGGCAAGATACTGACAGTGACCTTGTTCTCCTGCTTTACCTGTAGCAAGTTAGGGGTTTTTTGATGTTTCAGGCTTTGTGCACAAAGTTTTTAGGAACAGACTAGAGAAATACTTGCCTTGGATGGTTTAGATAGGGATAAGCAGGGGGCTGGATTTGACGACCTGAGGTTTCCTTTAGCCTAGTTGTCTATGATTCAGCAGCCTCCAAATTTGCTGCTTTCCTTTTTCTTTTTTGGGGACCAGTGCATTCAGTTTTCTTCATAGTCAGCCTTTGTGCATTCCACAGATTCTAACCCTCTAGAAAGTGTGCTGTGCTTCACAGAAAATTTTTGGCATACTTTTTTCTTGATTTTCCCCCCGCCCCTGCTTTTTGGTTACTTCAATGGCATGATATTTTTACTCAAGCCTCTTCCATTTAAGTTTTTGTTTGAATCTATTCTTAATTTTGTTGCAGGGCAGTGAAAGACATGCTGATAATACCAAACAAAGCATAAATGAAATGGCCTTCATGGGCACTGAATGTGGAGGTTTTACCACCTGGTGCCATTGCCTCTTGCTTATGTTGCATTGGACCAGGCTTTGCTTCTTTGTGTCAGCACCTCTTGAGGAAAGGTTATATCTCTTTTCCTGATGGTAAACAGGCTGACAAAATCAATATACCAGGCTGTCTGTACAACATTCAGGTATGTCCAACATTTTGTTGACATAAATGATGGGAAAGGAAAACTTTCAATTCACTTATAGACTTAAAACCTTTGCTGAAATAAACAGGCCAACATTTATATTGATGTCAGCAAGAAAGTAAAAATTTACTAACAGCTCAGAAAGTTGAGACTGGGACCTTGGGTTTTTTGTTTTGTTTTGTTTTTTGTCAGCATATGCAAGCTGCCAATATAAATGGGTTTGGTATTAGTGGGCAGAAGTGTATTAGACAAAACCCTGAGACCCACACTCAGTTTTTATTTCAAACTCCCATACAGTTTTGCCCAGGACAGAGTTTTTGAAACCTGCTAACCCTTTAGCTTCTGAAATATTTTGTAGTTATAGGTTCCACAGGGCATTTATTGTTTCAGTCAATATCAGAGTAAAATTGTAGGGTTTAACTCACTGTGTCTAAAAGCTCTGAAAGGGTATATGGCATGATTGCCTGACTGGATTTGATAGTCCAGGAGGTCTCTTCCTGTCCAAATTCTTCAGAGATGCCCTTTTGGAAAAATCTGATCTTTTGTGGGTGAGCTAGTTTGTAGGACTATAAGTTGGGCTATTTTTTTATAATTGCAGTTTGTAACTCATGTTGACTTTCAGGCTCCACTTACTATAGACCTTACTTATGCAAACTTCAAGGGAGAAGTGTGCTTGAAGGACTGCATGAAAATCTAGGAAGGGGCTCAGAGTTTGGCAGCATATCAGGAAATGTTCCTGTTTTGTGCAAATGTTGCAGAGACTTTCTTTCTCTGGTTATATTGATGTTAAGATTCCCATCAGTTCCAAAATGGGAGCAGAGTTAGGGCCTTGTCCTATGGGACACTTAATACATGTTAAATCTGTGGGATACTATTCAGTATTAAAGTTGAATGTGTTCTGAACAGTTGCACAATACTGTTTACTATGATCTCTAACATGCACAGCACATGCTCTGCCACCAGAGTGCCAGTGAACAGGTATTCTGGCATGCTTTGCTGGAGCACATTTTTCACATATTTTTGACTAGCTGCAAACAGGTGAGTGCCAAGGAAAGCACTAGTTAGCTGGCCATCTTGCTGAGGATGTGAATTCCAATTCCTTCTTTGCCAGGTTTGGGATATCCAGTCCTGCCTTGACTGACTGTCCCAGCATCAGATCTCCAGCAGCTTCCTAGAGATGGCCAGTGACAGAACCAAGCAAATCTTTGCTTTGGCTGCTGTAATCTTCACTTATGTGAGTTCTTGGCCCTGGTGAGGTATTATTTTGAGGATTGTGATGCTGTCATAAACAACAAGCTGGCCCACTTGCAAGAGGTACAACACGTTGTCATGCGAGCCATGATGTTGTAGACCCAGTATTGAATGGCACCTTACCACTGCTGGCCACTACTAGTGAGCTTGGACTGGTAGGAGCACCTTGTATTTGAATTCTGGGACAATGAGCAGTGGTGTCAGAACTTTAGGAAGTCTCATGGCACATTTATGGATCTTTACCTCAAGCTGTTCCTCGCCTCCCGCCGCGCCAGCGTCAGGACATTGGGCTTCAGTGCCTTATGCCTGTTGAGAGATGTGTGGCCCTAGTGCTTTGGAAGTTGGTGCACACCAACAGCCTCCATTTTTTCACCAACCAATTCAGCAGATAATGGAGACAATGGCCATGCAGGTAGTGTGTGTTTCCATACATGAGGAGCTGGGGCCTTAGTTCATCCTGCTTGGTGATCTGCAGGAGGTCATTGTGTGGATGAACAGATGGGCTTTCTGAACTGTTTGGGGGCCACTGATAGGACCCACATATCCATTCATGCTTCCTTAACCATGCCTCTGATTACATAAACTTTAAGAGGTTTTTCCAGTTGTACTCCAAGCATCTAAGTACCCCGGCAGTCCTTGGCTAATATCAGTTTTGTGTGGTCAGGCCAGGTACAAAACACCCACACATTTAGGAAATTAAGTTTCCTGGAGAAGATAGATAGACTAGGGGGTGGTTCACCCCTGCTTCTCCTATGATGGACTTGGCTCAGCTGATTGTTTCCTCTTGATCAGTGGGGACCCGGTATACCCACTTCTCCTCTGGCTAATGGAGCCATACACTGGCTGGCTGGACCCCAGGAAGGAGTTCTTCAATTACTGGCTGAGCAGCAGTGGTAGAGTACACTTTTGGGCACCTAAAGGCCCACTGGAGGTCCCTTGGGGTTCAATTTGAACTCAGGCTGTGGACCATTTCCAACTTTGTTGCTGATAACTGCATCCTCCTCAATATATGCAATGTGAGGGGTGAAGCCCTCCTGGATACTAGGACAACTCCAGATGGACCCATGGTGGAGGAAGCCTCTGGCATTTTGGATGGTGTCTGGGCTGAAGCAGTGCTCCAGGCTGAGTGTCCTACCAGCAGACCATCCTGATCAGGGAAGCCTTGGCTAACTACTTCCTGCGATAAAATGCTGTCAGAACAGAGGGGGGTGCAGGTAACCCTGCAATTGTGAACTCTTCATCACAATTCACCTTAGCACTTTTGCTGGGAGCTTAATTCCTGCTCTCACCATTTCGGCATTCTTATCCTCTGTTAATATGACACTGCTGCTCTTCATATGGCTGTGAATCCTATTGCCTTGCATCCCTGTGTAAATCAAAGTGCATAGGCGAGTGGGTGGAAGGGGCAGAACTCACTAAGTCCCTAACAATGGACAATGATTATGATTGGCACTGGTTTGGGATATGCACAGGATGTGGCAAGTGTATTTGGAGTCCTACCCATACAAATGCCCAAACACAATCTGTTCCCGTATTTGTTCCATTAACCAGGGCACATCTACAAGTGCACCTGATTGCACAGTAACCACCAGTACTGTACAGCCCCAGGGCTGCACAGATTGTTTCTGATGGTACTGTGCAGTAGCAACAAGCAACTGTGACGTTGCCACTACTGGGCAGTGGCACTGTCCTGCAGTGGCAGTGTCACGGTTTGTGCCTGCCAGTACTAGGTCATCATAGCTCATAGCTACAGCGATGTAGCATCTCATGTAGACACACCCCCAGTCAAGCTGATCAGGCCAATCTCAAGAGAGACATATCTACATATAAGTAAATAGTTAAAACATAGGGTGCCTGTAGAATGGATTTGATGGAACCTATAAAATGAATGTGGTTCTGTAGTATAAGTGCCTTCCTGTCTGCAGCTCTTTCTGTCAGCCTCCTCACCATCAATGCTTCATCTCCCCTTTGGAAAGCTAGTTTGAAAGCAAAGTTATGTTTCAAAAGTCACAGTTACAGTGGAGTTTTTTTCCTTTAGTGAAGATGTTGCTAACAGATGTAACACTTACGATGATGTAGCAATGGGAAGAACATCATTACATAAAACCAGATTCTCAATTGCTGCAAGCTAATGTCACTTCAGTGCTACCAGTGACACTGTGCTGATTGATATTAACTGTGTTCCATACTTTCTTTTAGGGTAAATATTTTATATTTTTTCCCTTATTGCTTGTCTTGCACAGGCTAATAAATCTTGATGTTCTAGGCATGGAACTGTTGTTTGTTTTTCTTTGCTATTCTTTAAGTGAACTGTGAACAAAAGATGCATGTCATGCCTTCAGGGTCTCAGTAATGTCTGAAGTCTTTCCTCTGGGCTGTACAAAGCTGGAGGGAAGTCAAATTATCTTATAGAAAGCAGATAGCCTCAGGAGACTGAAATCAGCTGCAGAATGATGATGAGAATGCTTGTTTGTTTAATGATCACAGCTTAGCATGCACTCAGTCAAGTCATTTAAGCCCCCATGGTGAATCAAAAAGATCAGTTCAAAATAAGAATTTATATAACTCAGTAAAAAAAGCTATTTAAAATGTCCTCCCCAAAACAACAGCCAGTCTTCCAGCATCTGAATCCATATTCTCAAGGATTTGCAAGTGTCAAGTGTGATGGAAATTTACCATGACAACCATCACACTCTATTGTATTTTTATATCCAGTGCATTAAAATCCTGCAATGGTTCTAATTTCTGATATTTTGATTGATATTGGGAATATGAGCAGCTCCAAACCAGTGAATTCTGGTGCTGTGTGGGACTAATCTTGTAATACTTAAGTGAACTTTTTCACATTATACTTTGAATATTTTATTTTAAAACAAGGAAGCATCCAGAACAACAAATATTGGCCCTGATTATGATCTTGGGTAAATTCACGTAAATCAGGAATTGCTTCAATTGAGTCAGTGGGATGCAGAATCAATTATACTTCAATTTTTATTTGTATTGGAGTAGGATCTTGAAGCCAGGAAAGGGATCACGGTCCCAATGTGTAAGGAGAAGGACAAGTATAGCGTAAGACAGGGCTGTCAAGTTCAAAGTGGCCAGGGCAGCATGCCCCACTGGGGGCTGCATACTGCAGGGGCAGCACTAGTGGGTGCCCTGGCCCTCCAGGCTGCACACCCTGTGAGTGCAAAGGTGGTTGTTCCCTCTGCTGCACTGCACATGCAGGAGGACACTCCCCACCCTGCTTCTCTGTGCACATGGGTAGATGCTCCCCCACACAGTGTTGGACTCTGCCTTACCTTCAGCTCTCTTTGGGATCCCCTGTGGTGCTGCACTGTATGGACAATCTGGGATGTTGGGTCCCTCAGCACCACGGGCTGTGCTGTGCTGCACCTCACTGCTCTGGCCCCTAGGGCAGGATCATGTACCAGATGTAGGGGGAGAGAGGGTAAGCCCCAAGACTGGCTGCTGCTGCAACTGGAGCAACAGGGGCAGAGGCCAGAGGCAGCTGGGTGGGAGCCTGAAAGTGGTATGCTCACCCCTCATGGACCCCAAGTGGCCTGCAAATGGCCACATGGACAGCTCTGGTGCAAGAGAATGTCTTTGCTCCAAAGAGTTTGCAATTTAAATAGACAGGACAAACACAGAGTCAGAGGAGAGACAGAAACTCAGAGAAGTAAAGTGACTTGCCCAAGATAATAGACCATGTCACTGGTAGAACGCAGCCCTACTATGCCCCAAGATAATTGTTTTAGCCACAACGCTTTGATACCACTCTGGCAGTATAATGGGGTGTTACTGTTGGCCTGACCCTCATTATTTTGCCAGAGCGTTGAAAATTGGCGCAGTGTAATAAGAATCAGGTAGACAGGACCAGGTGGTGTTGCATGGAGGATGCCTTCCAAATAGGAGCCCTCTGTAGCATTCTGTAGTGGAGGGCATGATCTTTGGCCCCATCCTCTCCTAGCTGCCACAACAGGTCTTTTCACTGTTCCTATCTTCTTCCTCCAACAAACCTAACTATGCTGATCCTGAGAAGGAAGGCTGCCTGTCAGAGACGTTATCATTACATTATGCGGGGGCCCTGTAAAACACTAGTGTGTGATCATGCTACTAAAATTTGTTTCATGTTACATACCCATGCCAGGGCCAAATTATGGTTGAAGATGCAGCATTAATTCAGGCATTTTGTATCTGCTGGGTGCTTGACTTTGCAACATGAACATGCTCTTAATGTAGTTTATTTTTATGTGGTATTGATATAGGTGCTGCTGTTTTGTTTTTAGGAAATAGTCACCTTATTATGCTCCTGGTAAATAGCAAATAAATAAACTGAATGAACAAATGAATAAATAACAAAAAGGCTCCTGAGAATTATGGGAAAAAATCCTAATGTACTGGCAAAGCACATGTGCAGAAACATAACCTTTCCAAAGAGTCAGATCTGCATGTGGCAGGGAACTGGGTACTTTGAACTGCCAACCCCAGTTTTCCAAAATCACAAGTTAAGGCTCCCAAAACCACGATACTTGTGTCACAGAGTGCCCTCCAGAGGCATGCTTGCTCTGGACTGATATGGCTTTGTCTGGTCTCTGAGAAAGTCCCCTAAAGCCATACTAGGCTTGGCTTCTACAGGAAGATGGGAACCCAGACTCCTTCCTACTCTGAGATCCTGACCTTTCTGTCTCTGACCTCCCCTGGTTCTCCCTGGCCCTCACTTAAGGAGCTGCATCCATTTCTGCTCCTAAGAGAGGGGATTCACCCTTCTGTCGGGGGAACTGAGGACAACCCACAGTTTTAAGCAGCACAGCACAGTTTCTTCAGCAAAGAAATGCAAAACTCTGGAATTCGTGGTTCAGAGATTATACCTTTTATTAGACCAACTAAGAAATTGCAAAAAAATCTTTTCTGCAGAAAAAGATATATATATTTGCAATTTCTTAGTCGGTCTAATAGAAGGTATCATCTCTGAACCACAAATTCCAGAGCTTTACATTTCTTTTTGTCTCAGACCAATGTGGCTACCAAATACATCCCTTTCTTCAGTGAAGACATTTACTGGGGCAAAGGCCAGGCAGCCTGAGGTTCTTTGTCCCTTCCAATGAAGTTAAGCAGTCCCTCCATCCTTAATCCAGCTTGCAGAGCCCTGAACACTCCTAAAGATACTTAGCTCTTCCCTTTCCAGTCTTTGTAGTTCCTGAGAGCTCCTGCACTTGTTTCAGTCCTCAGACTCCTCTGGCCAATAGGTGCCAGGCTGCTTTTTTCAGCCTGCTCTCTCTCTCTCCTCTGGACATCTCTCGGGTGATATGTCAACAAAGCCATTCAAAGCTGTTGATGCTAAAGGTTCATCTCATGCCAGTTCTGGTACTTAACCCTTCATTCTCTGTGCACAGGCTAAGGGGGTAAACTCAGTCACACAATATAACAATATGAAAACATGAAATTACCACAATAAAACCCATAATCCATTGAAGTTTGAGGAATTCATAGATTTCATAAACATTAGGGCTGGAAGGGAACTTGTAAGATTATTGGGCCAGCCACCTGCCCAAGTGGCAGGAAGTCAGAAAAAGATGTCCAGTTCTTTTTAAAATTGTCTTTTCATTTCTCAGGTCCAGAACTTTGAAGGTATTTAGGTGCCTAACTCTGCAGAGGAATTTGTGTGTCCAACTCCCTCAGGGCCTTTTGGGTGCATGCAGCTCATGTATTTATACTTTCCCCTGCAACCGTTAAGCTATGAGCTTGCTGTAGTTCTAAATGAAAGCTGGAATCATCTAATCTCATGCCTCTGGGAACTGTGGCTTTATAGGCCTAATATTGTAAAAATAGCAAATGGTGGCAGCAATGCTTAATAGATGATTTAACTCAGAAACAAAGCACTTCCAGGAACCATAGCACAAACTGCTGGTATCTGGGTCAGATTTCTGACATGCTTGTGCAGGCTATCAGATTTAGAGTTCAGAATGAACACATCTTCCTCCCACACACTTTTTTTCCTATTTAGTTCTTGATTATCTCCTCTTTCTCCTGATTTCTTCTAACTATAGGTTGCACCATCTCAAATTAGTCTGATGCATCCAATTGAGGCTATGGCTATTGCTTAAGGCAGAAAGCATTCTTAATGAGGAGCTGAGGCTGCAGGCACTCAAAAGTGACCCACCGGTGTTTCTTAACGTCCTTTCAAATGTTGGAAATGTAGAGTTAGGAGCTCCTGATAAGACCATGAGGATTACACTGAAAACTGACACACGCACACAAGCTGGATCCTGCCTGCAGGCTTTTTCCTCTCTCTGCATCAAACGGTATAAGAAGTTTTAATCAGTTTTGGGGAAGGGGCCAATTTGGGAGAGTTTTAAGATCTTGACAAAGTGAGCACATGAACCCAAGGTCCTGAACTAGTATACTTATTTACAAGCCAATCTGTGTATGAGAGTTTTAGAAAGATTTGAAGATCTGGTTTTAATAAAAATTCCTGTTGCCACCTAAGGATGGATCACCTGTGCACTGTCCCATGCCATCTTTTTAGTGCTATATGTAGGTCAGGTATTAATAGGAATAAAAGTATTTGCACCTTAAAGTGCAAATATTCAAAAAAATGAGGGTTGTTAGCATTAGGACAACTTTTCTAGGTTGCACTGGACTCCCCATTACTGGAAGCCTTTAAATAGAGAATGGATACTTTTCTAAAATATATGGTTTAACTTGACCAGGAAATACAGGCTTGTTGCAAAGGAGATTCTTAAGTCTATGTTGTGGCACAGGTCAGTCAAGGTACTTCAGAAATGGGTTCCATATGGGTTTAAAGATCCTGATGCTGTAATTTCACATCTGACATGGATGAGTCTCAGACTAATTACATCAGGCAGAAGGCAGGATAGAAAGGTAATTAGCTGTATTAGTGTGAAGTCAGGCAGAAGGCAGAGCAGAGTGGCACCTTATAGAATAATTCCCAGTAATTCAGAGAGGCATATGCTTATGTAAGCAACTTCTTACTTTGAAGCAAGCTGCTGCCTATGAAAACTTATGCTTCTCTGAATCACTGGTAGTTAGTTTACAAGGTGCCACTCTATCTTGCCTTCCGCTTGACTTCACACTACACAGCTAATTACCTCTCTCTGCTAATTTTAACAGTGTACTACCATTGATTTGTGTGCAGTTTCCCTGATTTATTCCGCAGAAGAAGAATCAGACTGGTTATCCTATATTTTTCAAAGCAATCCAGGATGCTAGGTGCCCTGACTTTCCAGTGCCTGAATAAGACTCTGTTTAGGGCTGTTTTTTCAGATTTTTCAGGAACCATGTTACTTTACTGTGTTTCAGATCAGACACTTTGCAGAATCCAAGCACCTGAACTCTCTCCAAGCAGTGGTTCTGAAGGTCAAAGCCAGGTTTCTTTATTTCGTGACTGCAGGGCATACATATTCAATCCATAGTAAGCAGTGCAGCATTTCATTCCCCATTTCACTTCCTTCATCCCGCATACAGCTCTTTGTTTAAACCTGGGCTATTTTTAACATGGCTTTGATCAAAGCCTGCTTTCTGAGCTAGATTTGCACTTTATAAGAGGAGACTGGTGATCCAAATCATGGACAGAGGGAATGTTTTCACTGAGACAGGCAACAAAGAAACATATGAGTCTACTCATGGTATTTAATGAACGCTTTTAAAGGGCAGAAGCAGAGAGAGAGGTAAAATTTCAAAACATTGCAAAGGAAATAAGGGGTTTTGTACAAACATCTCTGAGTGCCGCTTCCAGTGTTATCTCTGTAGAGCGTGAACCTTGATGAATAGAGAATGGAGTGTTAGGATATGGAAGATGATTAAGGTGCGTGAGTCAGGTGATTGCGGGTCTGTTTGAAGCTCTGCTCTAGCATTCTTGGATGACCTTAGGCAAGTCACTTACTGTCTCTTTGGTTTCCAAATCAGTGAAATAGGGACAACAATATGTACCAGAAGAAGTGAGAGTTTGTTACTGAATATTTATACAGTGACACTGTTTTGGGGTTCTCAGCAGTGAATGGACCTGGGACCCTCTGATCTGCACGTCTTCTAGGACTAGTCGGATCTCTCAATCTGGAGGCAGCAACAAACTCACAAACCTTGCACATGCTCTGCCTCCTAAAAGGTATGTGTCGGTTACATTTACGGAACATTTTTTTCATTTTGGGGTATAAGTGCTGCACCTGGGGAAGAACAACCGGCACCATACCTACAGGTTGGGGAACTCCCTTCTTGTCAGTACAGAGGTGGAAAAGGATCTTGGAGTCATCATTGACTCCAAGATGAACATGGGCTGGCAGTGTGGGGATGCGGTCAGAAAGGCCAACTGCACCTTGTCATGCATCCCCAGATGCATCTCAAGCAGGTCCAAGGAGGTGATCCTCCCCCTCTATGTGGCACTGGTCAGGCTACAGCTGGAGTACTGCGTCCAGTTCTGGGCGCCGCCCTTCAAGAGGGATGTGGACAACATGGAGAGGGTCCAGAGGAGGGCCACTCACATGATCGGGGGCAGCAGGGCAGGCCGTATGAGGAGAGGCTATGGGACCTGAACCTGTTCATCCTCCAGAAGAGAAGGCTGAGGGGAGATCTAGTGGCCTGTTACAAACTAGTCAGAGGGGACCAGCAGGCACTGGGGGAGTCCCTTTTCCCCTGTGCACTACCAGGAGTGACCAGGAATACCGGTCACAAGCTGGCGGAGGGTAAATTCAGATTAGACACCAGGAGGCGCTACTTCACGGTCAGGGCGGCTAGGATCTGGAACCAACTTCCAAGAGAAGTGGTGCTGGCTCCTACCCTGGGGGTCTTTAAGAGGAGGCTGGATGTACACCTTGCTGGGGTCGTTTGACCCCAGTATTCTTTCCTGCCATGGCAGGGGGTCAGACTAGATGATCTACTCAGGTCCCTTTGCAACTCTAGAAACTATGAAACTATAAGGTGCTGTGTATTCAAAAACTATGTTCATTTTTCTTGGCTTGTGCTTCTAGCTTGATGTAGTAGATGTGTACATAGTTTTGCCCGGAACATACAGTGGAATTGCCCTGAGATTGCAGTGGCCAAAGCATCGTCAATGCCCTTGTCTCTCCTGCTCACTTCCTAGGGCACACTCTCAGGACTTCTTGCTGTGGGGCAAGAGTACCTGGGTTGTGTGAGGAGTAAAGGTTTTTGAGGACTCTTTTGGGTAGGTGTTTGTTGCATGGTTGCCTATGGTAGCAGGGGAATGGACCCTGTGGTTCAGGAGGTCTCATCCAGTACTGTGTTCCTACATGGCATCCATGTTATTGTTCTATTTTTGGTCACTGAGGTGGCAGGACTCCCATATCCCCTGTTTTCACCTGTGGCATGCCAGAGAGTGCAGAGTGTTTCAGGTCATAAATGCCAGAATATTTTGAGGGGGCAGGAGGCACAGGTACTCCTTGAACAAGAGCTGCTCAGTGCTTTTGAGAGTGAGGTGATTGATGCTGGTGTCTAAGAGAAGATTGTAAAGGTTGATCAGGGTGTAGGTTGTCAGTGTTTCAATCCAAGTCCAGGGGGTCAAGCTGAGGGTTGAGACAAGGTTGTAATTATGGTAAGCAATAGATCACAGTTTGGAGATCCACAACAAGAAAAGGATCAAGCAGGAGGGTCTAAAACAGTAACATCTAACTGCACTGTTGCTGGGACAGTGCTCTACAGCAGGGGTAGGCAATTATTTTGGTGGGTGGGTCACTTAATGAGTTTTGGTGTGCTGTCAAGGGCTGCACAAAAAAACTTTCAGAAGATACCATTTTAATAAATTACACATAAAAACAAATCATATACCACAACACAAATAGCTACTAAAACAGATTTTAATTTTATTTCAAAAAATAATTTTGTCCTGATTTATGGGGGGGGGGTTAATAGTGTATATAGACGTTATTGCATAATAGCTCAAAATAAAGTCTTAGTCTTGTATGTTGTGAGTGGGGGTGTGTGTGGAGAGTGGGGGTGTATGAGGTATGATTTGCGTGGGGAGTGGTGTGTGTATGTGGGTGGAGGGATAGGTGTCCATGTATGTGCGGGGCTGCTTATGCGTCAGGTCCCTGGAACCACCTGCGGATGGAGGGAGGAAAGCGGAGGCCAGGGGGTGCATGTAAGAAAATTTGCCCAGGTAGTACAGTACAGGTGCTGTCCACCCCCTCCCTCCCCCATTTGGCCTGTGGCTGCCTCCACGGCCCACTGCATGGGGCTGAGCCTCACCTACTTTTACCTGGGGCAGCCTGTGCTGCACTCCTGCCAGCAACCTACTGCACATTTGGCCCTGACCCCAGCCCTAGCCAGCACTCATTGCACTGGGTGGGTGGAGTAGGTGGGAGGAGGCCGAAAGCTGAAGCCCTGCACTCTGGGGCAGAAGCTGCCTGGCTACATCTTTCCACATGCTGCTGCTTCCCTGCACTAATTGCTGCCCAGAGCAGCACAGCAGGGGCAGGAGGCGGCAGAGGAGGAGTTGCTGGAGGCAGGGGAAGGTGAGCAGTACTTGGGTGACTGCAGTAGCAGTGAGAACAGCCCTGCACAGAAGCTGCATGTACTGGTTGGGGCCTGGGCAGTGCCATTGGCAGATGCAGGGTGGGTGTGGGTAGAAGTGTGGCATGGACTGCCAAGGGTAGGAGGCGGTGGGACTTGACACCATGTGGAGTTCCATGGGGACAGCCACAGCTGGATACAAGCAATTTGTTGGCCTGATCCACCCTGTGAGTCGTACTTTTTCCATTCCTGCTCTGCCAAATGGAGAAAGGTTTTACAGTCCTTTCATCAAGGATTTGTGGCTCCTATTGGGTCCCCTAGGTCACCTGGTCCCCAGGGACAAATCCAGGGGAACTTTTGGAGGAGCAACTGCACCCCCACTTTGATTTTTACTCCAGGGACAGATGCATTTATATTCAAGTGGAGCTGAGGGAGTGAACTAATTTCATGATTCATTATTATTCACTTATTTCCTGCTAATCAATCATTCCATAGGTATTAACCCTTGATTTTTTTTCCCATTAATTGAGCTATCCTTTTTCTACAATTATCCTGTGTGTTATCTACTCCTGGTAATGTTTCTCTGCCCGCCCCCACCCCCCATGGAGGATTTCTATCACAGCCTCCTTCCTTTTCCCCTTTTGCCAGTTTTTTTTCCTTTATTTCCTTTAAAGACAGTCCCCTTACCTGTCTCTCTCTCTGGTGGCTAGGCAGCTCATAGAAGTAAGTGAGAGGCCCTTCTACTTATGTGACTGTCCTCACACACTTGGGTGGGGGCTTAAACTCTCCATTGTTCTAAGCAATGACCTCATGGATGGGAGGGGAGGCAAATGCCACTTTCCCTCTGCCCGGTAACCAGTGATGTATTTCAAATTGGTTGGCTGGCAGCCAACCCCTGCTGGCCTTCATTGGATCAGGTAAATGAGGTCAGAAGGTCTATAAAAGCCAAGACTGCCCAGGAGGAGGGGTAGTAGCAGCCATGATGAACACACTGAGAGCAGTTGAACTGCTGTAGCTCTCTCTTGAAACACATGGACACACTACAAACTCCCTGCCTCCAGAGCAAAGCTCTACTAGCCTCTGGATGATACTTGTGAGTAAGATACTTGAGATCTAACTAGACATATAGCTTGCAGTAACACAGATGCGTGATCAAAGGCTACCCAGCCACCCTGTTTGTATCACAGAAAGTATTTCTGTGATATTGCTCTATCCTGTACCCTACTCCAAGCCTACTCCTTGTAATCAATAAAATTCTCCTTTGTGCCTAGCATGGGAGACTTATTGGGAGAGGGTATAGATTATGCCTTGGGGTCCTCTTGGTCCGGCTGACTAAGGGAGACCACTATTTGTGCTTCAGACTAAGGGAAGCACCCCAAGTTCTTGCAATGGGTTGAGTACCCTCTAGGACTACTAGACCTGTGCTTTCCAGGGGGCACAGGGCCAAGAACAGTCCAGAACCTGGGTGGTGGCAGCGTTACCCCCAGGGTAGTTACCCCCAGGGTAGTGGGTGTGCTCCAGGAAGGGGGGTCAGCCAGATGTAAGGGGCTTCCAGGGAGGCACTCGGAGCCTGGAAGGCGCAGTGAAGTGGGTAGCTCAGTGCAGGAGCACCCCCTACTGGCCCACACTCCCCAGTGCAGCCCACAAAGGTGTGCTGCTACCTAGGAACTTGTACTGGATGGCATTGTTCAGGAGAATGGCACTCACACAAATTAGAGACAGGGAGGAGAAAAACAGGGGTAAAGGCAGGCCAAATGGTCTGGTCCCACAACAGTCAGAGGTAGAAGGGAGTGCAAAGGTGAAGGGTGAAGAGGTAAGTTACCTGCGGTTTCCTGGGTTGCTTGTTGCAGCAGTTGATGAAAGCTATAGGAAGCTGAACCAGCAGTGTAACCAGGGCAGCATAAAGCTAGGCAGAGGAGTTGGGTAGGGATAGGGGTACTGCAAGTGGCTGGAACAAATCCTTCCCTGACCTCAGCTGTTGTGAGAGGTGGGGGGAACTCCCAAGGGCCTTGAGGGGGCTGGAACTAAACTAGATTAAACATGAAACTAAAAATGACATAAATAATTATTATTATTTCTTTTTTTTACTCACATTTCCTTGCAAAGAAAGCTAGTTTACAGTTATCTAATATCAGATTTTGGGACTAAGTACAGACAGTCAAAAAGCCTGAAGCTGAATCAATTCAGTCCTTGCAGGTTAGTCTAAGCTGCACAGATTTAATTGAACCAGAAGTGAACAGACATTTACCTTTGATACAGGAAATGCAACCACCTGCCTGCAGTGGCTCAGGCTAGAAGCCATGGGGTGCCAAAGCACAGCTCTCTGGCTGTGTTCATTTCCTCTTCCTGCTGCCTCTGAGGTTGCTAGGATTTGCAACCCAGAATTACAGCAGCAGGATTCTGCAGGGTTGCTTATCACTTCCTCTTCTTGCTTCCAGGTGCCTGTGGGATTTGTAGTCCACAGTTGCAGCCACCAGTAAATTTGAGCAGGGCTGTTTAACCCCCTTCCCTGGCCCCAGATCCCAGCCAGGATTTTTCTGGGTGGGGGACAGTCCTTCCCTGCAGACTGGGCTGCATCCCCAGTGGGGTTTCCCACCCTCTTGTCAGCCAGCCCTCACTGCTTCAGCTAAGGAGCAGGGGGGCAGGGCCAGCCCTGTGCTCTGGAGCAGACAGCACAGCCTAGCCCAGCCCAGGGCTGGAAAGCATGCTTGGATGCTGGGGACTCTGATTTAACTTGAACCAGGAAGTGAACAGAAGTTTCATAAACCAGTCTGATCCAAATCAGTTAAGTCTGATACTACAGTCAACCAGGTTTATCTTAAATCAGTTTCAGCCATTTTGAACTAGTTTATGTGCACTGAGCTTCTATTCTGTTATAGGTTAAAACCAGTTTCTGATCACTTCAACTGGTTTATGTGTAACTTCTGTCCCTAGTCATAGGAACCATGGTGATACTCTAATCTTGTGTAAGCAAACAGGTTCACGAATGCAAACATGAAGCAGGTCTCATTTTTGGGTGGCTGAAAGAGCAGGTTAGTTGCCATGGTAGGTATGTTTTGGGATGTCAGTGTTCTGATGAAGAGATGGAGTTGACAAGCAGAGACCAAAAATGGACCTGTGGGAGTTTAGCACTTACCTGTCTTGTGCACTATTGAAAAATCCATCCTCAGACTCGAGGTAGGCACCAATTTAATTTTTTTTTTATAATAATTCCTATTGTTATAAATATCTTCAGGTACCTGGAAGATGAAGGTCAGACAGATGAATGATGGAGTGTTGCTTGTCCTTTGCAAGTGAAGATGATTGCATCCAATGGGGGGAGGGGTGGGTAAAGAGAGAAAGGAAGCAAGAAAGAGAAAGGGAGGAAAAAGGAGGAAGAAGAGAGAGGAGAGGGGTGAAAGCTAGGTTGTATGGGTACGCAGGGGACTTATAAGCCCAATCTTTGCCATGAACTATCTGGTGCATCAGGGGAAGGAGAGCGATGAGGACTGGACACAAGAGGTCCTTGTTTTCTTTGCCATGTGCTTCCTCACTGCCTCTGTTGTGGGCCGCTGCTCGAAGGCCAGTGCTTTTCTCTGGACTGATGACTTCCAGGATGGACAGTCATGAGCAATTTGCTCCCACAACTCTGGATCAATGCAAAAACTCTTTAGGGACATCTTTAGAGTGTCCTTGTACCACTTCTTTAGTGTACCGTGAAAGCGTACTCCATTTGACAGTTTGCCATAGAAGATTTTCTTTGGCAGGCAAGTGTCAGGCATTCTTGCAAGGTGGCTGGCCCATCTTAACCGCACCAGTTTCAGTAGGGTGTGGATACCGGGGAGAGCTGATCTTCTGAGCGCCTCAGTGTCTGGAATTTTGTCCTGCCACTTGATCTTTAGTATCTTTCACATGCAGCAGAGGTGGAAGTGGTTTAGTTTCCTGCCATGATACCAGTAGACAGTCCAGGTTTTGCAGGCATAAAGGAGGGTTGGGAGAATGATGGCTTTATAAACCTTCAGTTTAATTGACATTCTGATGCCTCTGTGGTTGGTGGTTACTTCCACTGTAGTGCTTTGCCTGTGCTTACAGTGGTAAAGTGGAGGATACTGTCTGTCCTCCTGCAGGCAGGTGTGGTTGGGAATGGGCAGGGCTGAACCCCGTGTTTGTACATGGCTGTGTACACAGAACTCACATAAAATGGAATTTTCTCCCTCATGCAGGGCCATAGTCTGAAGCTTTGAACCATTATCTTACAACTGTTGTTTGGAGGACTTGATCAGTATGTAAGGCTCATGCTGAGCCTCTGCACAGCTCTGAAAATCATCCAGAGGGCTGGTGTGTACAAAACTAGCTTGAACTTCACACTACAGCCCCACTGCTTATCCACCTAAGCTTTGTTAGAGTAATCTGACAGCTGTTCTGAATTATACCTCCTACAAATGGCTCTAAGAGGATGAGACCACAAATGTGGACTGGCATGGTATGGCACAAGAATGTGTCAGCCACGACTCCCTTCCTATGACCCTGGTAGCTCAGCTCTGGCATTATATTGCTGGATGACCCCTGGGTACTGACTGGAGCAATCATTTTTCTCTAGGCTGGACTCCAGAGCTATGACCCTGGACTGTCCTGTCATATATATTCATGTTCTTTCTCCCTTTCCTGCCAAGAGTCTTCTAACAAACACACGGGATATTAAAACTCAGGTGTTTAGAAAAAGAAATCACTTTGTGGTAACCTAGGTGTGTCTATATGTCCATTTACTGTGCCATAATTTACTGCAAAGTAAATTACGGCACAGTAAGTGGTTTTTCAACTGGCGTCTACATGTGTAGGGATTACAGCACAGTAACGCTGTGTGTGTACCAATTTGGGAATAAAGTTACTCCCAGGTTAGTCCACACAAACAGGGTTACTGAGCAGTAAGGCACCTACATGTAACTTACTGCACAGTAATTACTTGGGAATAAATTTGCTATCTGCATCACAAGTGAGTGTAAGTTGCCATAATTACCACACAGTACAGATGCGCATGTGCAGATGTGCATCCATACTGTGCAGTAATTTTTGGTTACTGTGCAGTAACAGCACAGTAGACCCTCCCCCCCCGATAATTAAAAATAAATGCCCATGTAAAACTATAAAATAAAACTCTTTAAATATCTGTTGTTAAGATGAATGGGATAATTACTTAATCTCCCTTGTCACATTAATGTAATTTAAATTGCTGACTGCAGCCTGGGTGCCCTTTTTATATCACTCTCCTTGGACTGAAGTATTTTAAATTGCTTAGGCCTATGCAAGTATGGGGAAAAATAAGTGCAGCACTTCTGTTCTTAAAGTAATTGAAATTGCTTTGAAATCACTAACCAGCCTAATGAGCTAGCCATTACTCCCTTTCTGGAGAAAGAGAGCATGTGATCAGTTCTCTGCCTGCTGCCTCCCCTGCTGTTCTGAGGCAGTGCTGAGGGTTTGAAGCCAGGGTCTGATCTGAATTTTATCAGTGTCCAGGTCTAGGTTTTTTAAATATTTGGGACTGGATTTTGCCACCCGTGCTCTAGTTAAATCACACCCTTCTCCACCAGCAGCATCTTGGTTTAGATCAGGGCTGTCCAACTTGCAGCTTAGGGGCCACATGTGACCCTGTATGGAGGGGTTAAATTGGAACCTGTGGGCTTCTGCCAATGCACTGCTCCCTCTACTACTCCAGCTGTTGCTGCTTGGGTCTCTGGGACTTTCCTTTCTCCTCTGTTCTCAGTTTCTCACTGAGGTGGGGTAAGGCTATGTGGGATGATATAACCTGTAGAGCCAAAGGAGCCTGTGTCTCATGGGAGGTCTGGGGAATTGGCACCCAGAGTCTCAGGGTGGTGGGAAGGTACAGGAGGGCTATAACGTGTGGTGGAGGTGCCCCAGCCTGCACCATTTTGGCTCTTGTGGTATGCAGTCTCTGGTCACCAAGAAGTTGGACAGCTCTGGATTAGATCATGGTTTCAGATGCATTTCTGAGCAAAGGCAGCATTGAGAGCAAGCCTGGAGAGACAACCCCACTCTTGCTACAGAGGTCTGGGGGTTAGTATCATAGAAAATTAGGGTTGGAAGGGACATGAGGAGGTCATCTAGTCCAACCTCCTGCCCAAATCAGGACCTTCCCCAAGTAGATCCTTCCAGCCAGGGCTTTGTTGAGTTGGGCCTTAAAAACCTCCAAGGATGGAGATTACACCATCTCTCTATGTAACCTGTTTCAGTGCATCACCACCCTGCAACCTAAATGTGCATATGCAACTTGAGACCATTGTTCCTAAACTTCTCTTACTGAAACTTGAGACCACCACTCCTTGTTCTGTCTTCTGCCACCACTGATAAGTCTAGCTCCATCCTCTTTGGAACCACACTTCGGGTAGTTAAAGGCTGCTATCAAATGCCCCTCAATTTTCTCTTCTGCAGACTAAATAAGCCCAGTTCCTTCAGCCTCTTCTCAGAAGTCATGTGCCCCAGCACCCTAACCACTTTTGTTGCCTTCCACTGGGCTCTCTCCAACTTGTCCACATCCTTTCTTTAGTGTGGGGCCCAAAATTGGACACAGTACTCCAGTTGTGGCCTCACCAGTGCAGAATAGAAGGAAATAATTACTTCCCTCAATTTGCTGGCAACATTCCTACTAATGTAGCCCAGTACGCTGTTAGCCTTCTTGGCAACGAGGGCACACTGTTGGCTTATATCCAGCTCACTGTCCACTGTAACCCCCAGGTCCTTTTCTACAGGGCTGCTGCTTAGCCACTTAGTCTCAAGTGTGTAGTGGTGCTTGAGATTCTTCCATCCTAGGTGCAGGACTTTGCACTTGTCTTTGTTGAACTTTGATGAGATTTCTTTTGGCCCAGTCCTCTAATTTGTTGATGTCACTCTGAATCCTAGCCCCACCCTCCAGCCTGTTTACTATACCTCTCAGCTTGGTGTCATCTGCAAACTTGCTGAGGCTGCAATCCATCACATCTTTTGGATCATTGATGAAGATATTGAAGAAAACTGGTCTGAGGACTGATCCCTGGGGGACTTCACTTCATAGTGGCTGCCCATTAGACTTCAAGCCATTGATCTCTACCCATTGAGCCTGATGATCCAGCCAGCTTTCTATCCTTCTTATAGTCCATTCATCCAACCCATACTTTCTCAGCTTGCTTACAAGAATGCTGTGGGAGACCATATTAAAAGCCCTGTCAAAGTCAAGGTATATCATGTCCACTGCTTTCCCCACATCCACAGAGTCAGTTATCTCCTCACACAGAAGGCAATCAAGTTGATCAGGCATAACTTCCTCTCGGTGAATCCATGCTGTCTGTTCCTGATCACTTTCTTCTCTTCCAAGTGCTTAGAAATAGTTTCCTTGAGGACCTGCTTCATGATTATTACAGGGACTGAGGTGAGGCTGACCAGTCTGTAGTTCCCTGGATCTTTCTTCTTCCCTTTCTTAAACCTGGGCACTATATTTGGCCATTTCCAAGCATTTGGGACTTTTCCCAATCACCATGAGTTTTCAAAGATGATGGTCAGTGGTTCTGCAACCATATCAGCCAACTCCCTCAGCACCCTCGGATGCGTTACATCCGGCTCCATGGACTTATACATGTCCAGCTTTTCTAAATAGTCCCTAACCTGTTCTTTGACCACTGTTGGCTGCTCACCTCCCTAAACTATGCTGCCTGGTGCTATAGGCTGGGAGCTGACCTTGTCTGCGAAGACCGAGGTAAAAAAGGGCATTGAGTACTTCAGCTTGTTCCACTTCATCTTTTACTAGCTTGCCTCCTCCACCTTTCCTTGTCCTTCCTGTTGTAGCTAAAGTATTTGTAGTACCCTTCTTGTTACCCTTCATGTCCCTTGCAAGTTGCAACTCCAATTGTACTTTGGCATTCCTGACTTCATCCTTGCATGCCCGAGCAATTCTCTTATACTCCTCTCTAGTCATCTGTCTAAGCTTCCACTTCTTGTAAGCTTCCTTTTTGTGTTTTAGCTCACTGAAGAGTTCTCTGCTAAGCAAAGTTGGAACCATCTAGCTTTCTGCAGGCCTGCACCAGTTGAGATCTTCTCCCAGAGCTGCTTTAAACATACAATTTCATTTTTTGTAGGTACAGAAGTGAAGGTGGGAGGCGGAAGGAAGGGAAGATTACCACCTCCCCTCAATTTTTTTTTTTAATAGTTTTTAGTTTTTTGGCAAGAAAACAAAACCTAACATGTTCTTCGGTGGGACACTGCATGGGTATATCATGGGGGGATGTAAGGTAGGAGGGAGGTAGCTGTGGAAGGAAGAAGAGAAAAAGGCTTCACCTCCCTCTGGTTTATTTTGGGGTGAAAAGCTATGATGCCTCACTCTTCCTTTGTCACCCCAACCTGTTCTCTCCCAGCCTGGACTCTGTCAGACCGCCTACCTTCTCCCAGTCTCCCACTGCCACACACCTTCAGTTCACCCATGGCCTCCTGCCAGATACCATGAACTAACTTCTCCTGTCTCAGAATCCCAATAAATTCCACCCATACCCTGCAAGTCAACCTCAGCTGGCTTGCTTTAACCCTACCCACACAATATAGCTCTCTAGACACAGAATATGTCCCAGCATGTACGCACACATATCTTTGACACTGTTCCCTTCCCTTGGCTGACTGTATGCTAGATTAGTAGGCGCCAGTCTTTTTGACAGGTGCATCACAAATTAGCCTGGCATGCTCCCCAAGTGTCACTCCAATCCTCTACTCCTGCCTGATCTGCTGCACTACTTTCTGCTCCCAGCCCTGTGCTCCCTGCCTGATTTGCTGCTCTGCTTTCTGCTTCCTCACAATCTACAGCTGTGTTGCCTGTCCCTTCCCTAATCTGCTGTATGATGCACACAGGCTTGCCTCTGCCACTTGTGGCACCAGTGCTGCAGGTTGCTCATTCTTGCTGTAGATGCTGCAGTGCTAGGATTCCTTCTGGTGGCAGCCAGATGCATTTCTGCCTCCAAGAGCAGCCTCCTTGAGGAAAAATATTAGCAAGTGAAATGGCCAGGCTCTCTTGTTGGAGCACTGTTGACCCTAAAGCCCCGTGGAACACCCTTACATAAATCCCCAGGAGCAAAAAGTTTACATGGCGAGTCATGGGGTAGGTCCACTCACTTCACTGGCCCCATTTCTGCTAACACTACAGGAGCCCAGGAATGGTGAGGTTGGATCAGACCTCTGGCATCCTTCCGGCCAAAGGGGCCCATTTCTGATAGGATCCTTGACAAGAACCTTGGGGAGAAAAGGTGAGAACTCCTGCAGTAGGCTGCCACGGGGCAACTTAACTCTCACATACATCCATATGGGATGGAGACTGCCCTCATTCTAGGTTTAGTGACATGTGCAGCCCCTCTGCATACTTTAAGTTAGCCATTCTCAGCTCAGTGAGGCAAAGTCCTGATACCAAGCACACAGCAATTGATGCAACTTGTTGCTTATCCTGCATTTGTTTTTTCATTAGCAGCAAGCCTTTACATTTGCTTCCTTTGATCTGATTTTTTCTTCTGACTCTTTTTCACATTTAGTGCATTCCCATTTGCTGCAGTAAGATTACAATTGCTGTTTTCCGTTTAATTTTTCTCCTGAGACCATGCGTCATTTTAGTTTTACGCACTATGCTTCATTTGCCAGACACTGTGCATATTTTCTCTATTTCTGTGTATTTACTGTGCTCAGAAGAGAAGTAATTCATCATATTTAAGTGAGCAATTATTACTTAGTCATCATTATTTTCAGTCAAATGTGCAAAGGAACCAAAATGAGGCAGGTTATAATGCCCTACAGAACACAGATGCATAGGAAAGAGGTATTCCTTTGGCTAGGGACAGACATTCAAAAAGTCTGATTCAACCTTTGCAGGTTAGTCTAACCTGGCTAGGCTGAACCAGTTGGAAACTGGACAGACATTCTGTCTGGACTGAGGAAATTCAAGCACATGCCTGCACTGGCTCAGGCTAGAAGCCAGGGGGTGCTAGAGCAGCCCTCCCTTCCCTTGCACAGAGTTGAGCTGAAGGGAGCATGGCCAGGCCCTGGCAGGACTTTCTCATTAGGGAGGTCTGCCTGCACCATCCCAGGCTTTTCCCCACTGGCTGCTCAACAGGTGGGAGAGTTGTCAGTCCCCAGCCCCTTGCCAGCACTCTGAGGCAAAGGGGGTGGGGTGTGCAGTGCATGCATCTGTTGATACAGAGCTTTTCAATCTCCCTTCCTGCTTGTCAGACTGCCTGCAGCAAACTGACAGGTGAGCAAGGTATCCTGGAGCTGGTAACAGTCTTTATCACCTGATTAGTGAAACAACAGCCTCTTGCCCATTACTTCAAACTCTTCTTAAACAGCTTACAGGGGTGACCTGTTGATTAGCTCCAAAAACCCTGTTCTGTCTGCCTGCCTATCCTAATGAAATTGGAGAGAGGCACAGACCTCTCGGCATTGGCTAGCACACCACATGCCTAGGGTCCATGGGGCCAGGGTTTGTGCTGTGGGAGATGGGAGGGAGGGGGGAGGATTTCCTGCTTGAGCGGTGAGTGGGGTAGGGCAGGGGGAAGCCAGCAGACCCTGGTGTGTGTGCAGTCTCTGGCAGAGCCTTATACAGCACAAGCTAGCATACCACATTGTGGCTATGGTCCGTGCTGTGGGAGAGGGAAGGAAGGGATCCCTGCTTAAGCAGCAAGTGGTAAGAGGGGAGGGGGAGGGTGGCACAGGGAAGCCAGCAGGCCCTGCTCTGTCTGCAAGTCTGTGCTGGAGGAGCTCTGTCCAGGGAGCAGAGGGGTGGGACCAGCCATGCTGTGAAGCAGAAATCTCCACCAGCTCAGAGAGCATGCCAGGATGCTGGGGTTGTCTGGTTTATCTTAAACCAGCAAGGGGTCTGGGACAGACATTGCATAAACTGGTTTGAGCCAAATCAGTTAAGTCTGATACTAGATTCAACCAGGTTTATCTCAGACTGGCTTCAGTCATTTTCAAACTGGTTTATGTGCACTAAACACCTGTTCTGTTTCAGGTTTAAACCAGTTTCTGATCACTTAAACCAGTTTATGTATAATGTCTGTCCCTAGCTTTTAAGAAACCTTTTTTAAGGTAGCCTATTTTCATACTGCTGAACTCTTTCAACTTCTGACCTCTATAGTCTGAAGAGGAGGCTGGGCCAGATTTTCAAAGTTAGCAGTGCTTAGCAGTTTGCACACACATAACGTGTGCATGCAAAGTTGAGACATGAATTGAGGGAAAGTCAGTGGTGGTACTTGGCCAAACCCTCCTGTCACAGGAAACTCCTCCCATAAGAGTAACCAAAAGGTTACAAAAGGTTGTGAATCTGGTTCAAAATAGGCTCATGTCTGCACACTGGGTTTGGTTTCTCTTCTCCAGGGGTTGAATGCACCTTGGCTAAGCCAATACTTGAGAATACTTCAAGTTAATTATATGCCTGATTGGCCACAGGCACACTCAGGCAGCTTGTTTGCATTGGTAACACGTATTCACATTAACTTCATTCCTAACTATAAGATCAGTAGGACAATGGAACAAGCTGCCCAGGGAAGCTGTGAAATCTCCTTCACTGGAAACTTTCAAGAGGAGGCTTGGATAGGTTTCTGTTTGAGATGGTTTAGGAATAGCATATCCTGCATCTGTTCAGGGAGTTGGATAAAATGACTCTCAAGGTCACTGCCAACCTAATGATTCTATACTAATGCTGCATCTTCACCTTTTGGCAATCCAGCCCAGAGATATTTAGCATGCTGCCACAGATGACAGCTAATGTTAAAGGGTTCCAACCTGGGATGATATTTCCAGTTATAGATAAACTTTTCCTTTATAGTTTGCTAATTGCACTGATTGCAGTTGAACTTCTCAGTATGGTAACTGAATACAGCAGGACAGCAGGTGGGACAGAGAGCTAGCCTTAAAATTGCTATCATTTAGGAAGATTGGAATTGCCAGACTGTATCAGACCAGTCCACTGTCCATCTGGTCAAATATCCTATCCTTGATTGAGGTTCTTCCAACCCAGGTTCAAGAATCCCAGAAGTGGTAACTGTGGAATTATCTGCTGAAAAGGAAAATGTCATTTTAACCCTTCTAGCCAAAGTATAGTTATGTCCTGAAACATCTGGATAATAATGCTCTCCATATAAATCTTAGGAATCCTTTCCTGAGCCCTGCTTAGCTCTTGGCTTCAATAATGTCTTGTATGTTTGGTTTCTGAATTCCAGAGGATAACTAGTCCTGTTCTTTCTTTATTTCAGCTACCTTATTTGGCATTGACATGAAGGCCTCAAGTTCCTGTAGTGCTTTCCCTTTTGGCTCACTTTGTATACTCCTGAAGACATTCACAGAGTGGCTAGGAACAATCTGTGAAAGAACTCTATCTGTGTCTCGGACTGGCCAGTTCTGATCAACCCAAGTGAAGCAGGAGATAGCTGAGAGTTGGGAAGGCTCCAAAGATAGAAGCAGGGAATATGCCCCAACATGTATGCACATGTATATGACAGGGAAGTTTAGAAGCCTAAGGTTACATCCATATGAAAAGGAAGAAGCCTGCATCTGTTGACTATAGAGAGGAGCTGAATAAGGGGAGAAAACAATGACTGAGATAGAGGCAGATGACTGGGCATTTCTGTCTAGTAACAAAGGCATGAAGGAACAGTCACTGAAAATGGCATGTGGCAAATTTTAAACTTTGAAATGGACAAAAGTTCTCTTTCATCCAGTGCAAGAACAGATTATAAAAATCACTGGCACATGACTGCTCAGACCAAAAACTGAGCAGGTTTCAGCAAGGATTGGACAGTCATGCATCCAATAAGGCTATCTAGAGATGAATCAGAAAGGGTTAAAAGCCAACCATCACTGCAAAAGTGTTTTCAGCTATCAGCAAGCATTAGGAAGACACATTCCCTTCAGGTAATTTATTCTCAGCCATGAAATGGATTTCCTCTCTGGAGCTTGAGCTACCCAGGATCACAGCTGCATCCAACTTAACTTCTATTTTGTCTGAGAACAACAGAGCTCACAGCTTAAAGAAAAACTGTTATTTTCATAAACTACTAAAATATGGCATTGTAGCAGAGCATTATTGTTGCATCTAGTTCAACAGCTGGTGAGACTGTGTGTGTGTGTGTGCATGCACATGTGTGTCTGATTGTTCTGCTCGGAGGTTAGAAATCATTAGTGATGCTGCAACTGAGAGCTTGATGGTAACAGAAGGATTAGCTGCACTTACATTATTATAACTTTGTTCAAATAGCATCTTAAAGCTTCCAGTTGCCTCAGACCCTTTATTGTAAGGTTACTGGCCAGCCTATCACGCTGATATCATGGAGAAAATACCTAAAGGAAAGAGATGCAATTAAATATCAGGCCTAATGAACAAACTGGTCACTAGATGGCAGAGCTGTTTTATTAAGTATTGTGATTGATATATTAGGGATCAATATGAGAGTATGATCCAGGTAGGAAATGAGAGCAAAATTTACTTCTGCATTTGGACAAATCTATTTGAAACATATACTATCTTAAAACTACAGACATTGGTGAAAAGCTTCATTAGCTGTTGCAAAAGCTGCAGTCGGGTGTAACTGACAATAGGCTGGGTAATTGTTCAGCAGATTTTTTTTTTCCTCCTTACACATGGCCCAGTATTCAAGTTATTATCCCTACTGTGACCTTGAGTCATTGCAGAGATTGCTCTTGATGATATAATGCCACTGAAAGGGTGTTAAACTGGTTTAAAACCAATACAAGCCCTATGTTTTAAATAGGATGTGACATTGTTGTAATTGTTTTAACAGTGACTATTGATTGTGCTTCTGCAGCATACCTACTGTGCATCAAAAAACAAACAGAGAAAGAAAATGTTTGTCTTTGGTACAAGCTGTATGAAGCAAATAAAGCCACAAGGCTATGAATACTGCTGACTTTCTTCAGCCAAAGTGACTATCTAGTTATAAATGTCAGAGCTCTGGCTTCACCGTCCTGATTATGCTGCAGGAACCTTTTAAAAATACAAATGATTTGTGAAGCATAATTCATCTTAGTGCCAGTCTGATGGGACTTAGCTGAGCTTATCCTCTTGCTTGTGATTGGAAGTGATTCATAGACTAATTAAGAGATGCATAAGCTTTCGTAAGCAAGATCTTACTGTATCATATGCTCTGAAAGGACTTGTAGGGAGCAGGCATTGAAATAGAACATGACAAGGACAACAGAATCCCTCTTGTTGTCACTTTAGCTTCCAGCTTGAACACTTTGGACACATCATTAATGACCTCCACAGCCTCCTGAAAATGATGAACACCTTAAGGTAGCCAAGATAGAAAAGCCGGTCTTGGCATATAGGCAGCCCTCCAACCTAAGCAATATATCTCCAGCAACAGACTACCTGGCTAGGGACAGACATTACAGACAAATTAGTTTATGCGATCAGGAACTGGTTTAAACCTGTAACAGAACAGATGTTCAGTGTACATAAACCAGTTTGAAAATGGCTGAAACCAGTTTGAGATAAACCTGGTTGAATGTAGTATTGGACTTGACTGATTTAGGTCAAACCGCCTTATGCAACAGCTGTCCCAGACCCCTTCCTGGTTTAAGTTAAAACAGTCCACCAGCATCCTAGATTGGAACAGGGAGCCACGCTTAGCCCAGAGAGCAGAGACCTGGGCTGGCCCCTCCCCTCTGCTCCCTGGCTGCAGCTCCAGCAGAGACTGCAAGCACAGCAGGGTCTGCCTTGCTTCCTCCTGCTCTGCCCCCTCCCACTCCCTGCTCAAGCAGGGATTCCACTCACCCTCCCCATCCCCTCTGCCTTACACAGACATAAGGTGGCCATCATAGAGGACTTTCCGGTTTTTCGCTGTTCTGTCCTCTATTGATACAAAACCTGATGCCTTGAAGAGAAAAATAGAGGACATAAAGGCATCAGGTTTTGTATCAATACAGGACAGAAGACAACCAGACTCCTCTATGATGACCATCATATACCTTTCAGCATTAGCTAGCATACTGCTGGCTATGGTCTGTGCTGTGGGAGATGGGACAAAGGCAGACCATACAGTGTCTGCTTAGGGCTCTTTGGAGATAATCAACAGGTATCTGGTAACATCCCTCCATTCCTTTTTGGAAACAGTTGATTAAGAAGAGCTTGAACTAATGAGAGATCCTTTTGTTTTGCTGATGGGGTGGTAAGTGATCCCTGTGTAACTCCCTGCTGTGTAACCAGAGAGTGGGAGAACCCCTCCCTAATCAGAGCATCCTGCCTGGGCCTGGCCATGCCCCATCAGCTCAGCAGTGTAGAATGGAAGGAAGGGCTGCTCTAGTGCCCTCCCCCCCAGCTTCTAGCCTAAGCCACTGCAGACATGTGCCTGCAGTTCTGCAATGAAAAGGGAATGTCTATCTACCTCCAACTCAGTTCAAGCTTTGCAGGTTAGACTAACCTGCAAAGACTGAATCAATTCTGGCTCAGGTTTTTTGAATGTTTGTCCCTAGCCCCTGACTCCTATTCTCCCTAAGGTACCAGGCCTTCCTTCAGAACTTCAGGCCATCAATGGACATGGATAGTAACCTCCAGGGTTCATTCACTTTCTCCTCTACCAGCATCATCTATGGCATCACTTGCCCACAGTACCCCACTGCTGTCTACATTGGACTGATGGGGGGATCCTAATGTGAAAGAATGGATGAACACTGATCTGATATCACATCCAGAAAGACAGGCAATTTAGCAGAACAATTTAGCCTCCCTGGACATTCTATCACTGACCTCAGAGTAGCTGCTTTCACTCGACAGAACTCTAAGAATTGACTTGAACATGAAATTGCAGAACAAGAAATCAACCACAGGGTGGACTGTGTGAAGACTAAACAGACTCTGGGTTCTTATCTCCACGACAGACCCTAATACTTTAAAAAGGAAAGAACAGCTGAGCTATGGGACTGAGCAGCCAGGCGACAGCAGGCTTATTTGGGTTAGGGGGAAATGTGTGTGGTAGAGGAGCCTTGACTTGGAAGGGTGGTGTCCAGAGGGATGTGGCTTGCTGACTCAGTGTGACCTGTAATTAAAGTCTCATTAAACCAACATGAATTAGGTACCTAAAATGCCTTTGCAGACCTGGATCTAAGCCAATAAAAGACATCTGAACAACTGAAATGTAAACACAAATGCATTTCAGTGGCTCATCCATTTCCTATATCCATTTCCAAGAGAACTAGTTATCCCCACAGAAAAACTGTCTTGCAGTTACATACTGGTTACCACTGGTTCTGCTGGACCTACTCCTAGGGGCTGTAGCAGCTAAGGCTTATGAAAGAGGGACACATTGTTATCCTTCCTCAAAAAACAGCTTTTGTTGCAGAGGTCACTGCAGAGGAGCTTAAGGTCTTTGTGTATCACATGTGGCCACTGGGGGTAACCAGGGATCCATTTCCCGTGGAAAAAATGGAGTAAACCAACGATTTTTATCTTTTACCAGAGGCAAATATGGATTTCTTGTTTCACCAGAGGTACCCATGGATTTTTTAGTTTTGCAATGAGTAACCTGCAGCCTGGCAGAGTTCCAGCCTCCAGGGAACTCGGAGGGGGTGGGAGGAAGGTGGTGAGATAGGGGGGCATCATGTGCATATACATGCACATGGGCCCAGGCAGCCTGAAGAGCAGCTTCTGCATGTAATTGGGGGTGAGGTGGGGGTAGGGAAGAGGGGGATTGAGGCCCTTGGAGGGAGGGAGCTGGGTAGGCTGGGGCTGCTGACCAGGTGGGTGCTGCTTGGGGCCGGGGCCACAACGTGCAGCTGCAGGGCCCCATTGGGGAGCAGGGTGGGACCGTGGGTGGCTCATCTGGGAGAGGGGGAGGGCTGGCTCCCCACTGTTGTGCGCATTCCCGGGGAGATGGGGGAACGTACGGCCCCCAGATCTGTATGCAAAGCAGGCGCAGGCTGCAGGCTTGGATTCCCACCCTGCTTCCCACCCCTGGGGCCTCTGCAGCCTAGAGGGCATGACCTGGTGTGGCAGGGAACAGCCGGGCTGTGTGGGGGTTTCCTCACTTCTGTGAGCTCTGCACTGCCCTGGTGATGCACCTTCTGCATGTGCCGTTGCTTTGAGGGGCGCAACCCCACACTGCTGCTCTCACTGCAGCTATGCGTGAAGGGGGTGCATCACCAGGGCAGTGCAGAGCTCTCAGTGGTGAGCAGCTTCTCCGTGCGGTTGCTTTGCTCCCTGCTGCGCTGGGTAATGCCTGCTAGGCTGCAGAGACCCTGGGGGAGGGAAGCAGGACTGGAACCTGAACTCACAGCCTGCACCTGCCCCGTGTTCAGATCTGGTGGGCACAGGTTCCCTCTACCCCCTAGGAGTGCACATTGTGGTGGGGAGGTGCCACCACCTGGAGGCAGGGGCCTGCGGACCTGGGTCCATAGCCCTGGCAACTGGGGGCCCCCTCCAACAGAGCTGGGGGAGCAGGGGCTGTGGGTAGGGGGCATGGGGCACCAGCAAAGCTGTGGGGGAGGAGTGAGAGGCACAAGCAGGGCTGGGGTGGGGGGCTTTAATTTTAATCACAGATTTTGGTTTTTTTATTAGAGAATTTGTGATTTTTTTTTTGTTAGGGAAAACCAGGATCCTTGGTGATAACCCAGGGTTCTGAGTTTTCAAGTATAACCCAGAGTTGTAAGCAAGGTTTATCTCTGTGGGAAAGCTGTACTGGTTTATCAACATCAGTTCCAGTCCAATCCATGCTGTGGGAGGTTATATCAGTGCAGCATCTCCTGTGGAGTAGGCCTAGGGCTATAGTTTGGACTTCACATACAATGGCCAGATTCCTCATCCCAGAGTGAGTGAGTGTGTGTGTGTGCATGTGTGTGTGTGTGTGTGTGTGTGTAAGAGATCCCTGGATGGTACACTGACAGAATAATTACCAGGGATGCTGATTTTCTGTTTAAAAATTGCAAATTCTCTGCTTTAAAAACCCCAAAAACCATGATTAAAATGGATTAAAATGCCTCCCCTCTCTCTCTATCTATATATAAAAATAAAAACGGTATCAATTGATCACAACGTTTTATTGATATATTCATAATTTTAAAGCAATTTGGAAACCTACCAGTGCCTCAATCACTATAATAAAATAAATTCTAGGTACCTAGAAATTTTGGTATTTGATTTTGTGTTTTTTATCATGGAAAATGAGAGCTCCCCATTAGCTTACCAGGACACAGATCCAGGCCCCTCACTCCCAAGCCACAGCCCCCCTGCCCTGCTGGTGCCCCTCACTCCCTACTCACAGCCCCCAAGCCTTGCTGGTGGCCCTCACTCAGCACCCATAGCCCCCTTACCCTCCATCCCTCAGCTGCTAGGGTTATGGGGCCAGGGACCCAGGTCCACAGCCCCCTACCCCCAGCAGTGCCCAAGCCCTGGCTGCTGCCCTTGGGAGGTGGTATCTGCTGCAGCAGAGTGAAATGTGGAGCCAAGCTTCCTTTCCCCCATGGGTGGCATGGCTAGAGTGGAGCCTGTGTGGATGGCATCAGGCTGCCTGCTGTGGGCTTGGGCTCCCCACCCTGCTGCCCTCTGCTCGGAGCCTCCACAGCCCAGTGGGTGGGACTCAATATGGCTGGGCAGAGCTAGGTAGAGCAAGGCCAGGCAGGGAAGCTTGTGCTGCTGCTGCAAGACCCATACTGCCATGGCAGGGTGTTCCCTGCATGCTCAGCAGCAGCAAGGGGCACAACTTCGCCTTTCTGCCCCCACTGCTGCTGGGTGGGCAGGGGGCATCTCGCCATGGCATGGTGGGGCTTGCAGTGGTGGCACGAGCTTCCCTGCCCTGTCTGTCTTGCTGCACTGGGTTCTGCTTGCTGGGCCATGGAGGCCCACATGGGAGGGCAGCAGGGCGGGGAGCCTGAGTCTGCAGTGGGTGGCTCGCATCTGCCCCATGCACAAATCTGGGGGAATGTGCCCCCCTGCCCCAGTGGGAGTGTGCTTCTGGGTCCTGCTTGATAGTATGGACACTTAGCAAGAAACTGAGATCTGTGTTTGCCGCATGCTTATTCTTAGCTGCAACCATCTGAAACCCAGCAGAAATTTGACAAACATGTCACCCTGACCATGACCCATCCCTGGCAAAGGAAAAGAAGAATTTTGGGAGTACCCTGGTTGGATGACAAAAGCCGGAACAGGAATTGGCTGGGCAGAAAAGGGAAATTATTAATAGCAAAACTAAACTCTACCAAAGAATAAACTCATTTTTAGCTACTGGAAAAGTCCAGCTACAGATCATCATGTACAGGAAGTGGAAATAGGCTCATTACTATGCACTGTAAGGAAGAGCGTATGCTAATGTGTTAATGATAATGCAGTAATAATGAAGTATATAAGAACAAGAGTTGAACCCCTCCTTGGAACAATCCTGACGAAAGCCGAAAAAGATCCTGTCGCCAATCTAAGATCCTGTTATGACATCAGACATGGGAGCCAGGAGTCCCCTAGATGGCCTGATCAGCTAGTGAAGTTGCGTTTGCAACACATCAGGGAGGTTAGCATGTGCTTTGCCTAACTACAAACCTCAGATTTTTAACTGCTAATTTTAATTAGAATTGCATCTGTTAGGGTTCAATAAACTTGCTTTTAGATTAGGACAACCATGTCTTAGTCTCCTTGCCTGATATAAGATCCATTATAGTGTCATAGGGATGCAACAGTGTGCAGCAGTGGGGAGCCAGCCTCACCCGATGAGCTACCTGTGGCCCTGTCGTACTCCCCATTCAGGCCCTGTGGCCACGCATTCCAGCCCTGGGCCCCAAGCCCTATGCATTGGCCCAGGTTGGGCAACAGCCCCAGCCCCAGCCCTGCCCAAACTCCTTCCCTCCCTATGGGAGCCTCAATTCCCACCCCCCACCCATCAGACTTACCTGCTGGAAGCTGCTCTCCAGGCTGCCTGGTGGCCCTGTGCGTGTGTGAGCATGCCCATGCACATGGCACCCCATGCCTGACTGCCCTTCTCCCGCTCCCCCCAGCCCATTGCAGCCCTGAGGAGAGCTCTTTGCAAAAGTGGAAAATCTGGATGTTTCTTTGTTAAAACAAATAATCCATGTTTTTCTCAATTAAAAGGGAAATCTACAATTTTTTCCATTTTTCCATGGGAAACATAAAAGCTGGATTCCTGATAATTGCACACCCCCATCACAGTGGCTGGACAAAATGGGTGGTGGGCAAAATGCTGCTCTCTGTTATACCTAAATGCCTGTTCCTATCCCTCTCCCTCAGTGGGACTGTAGGTGGGTAGGTGTCACTTAGAGTAGCCTCTCAGATGCTCTATGGCCTTGACAACGGAGAAAATCTGTATGGATATAACCTAGAGAAGAGTTTAAACTTAGTTCAACAGGTACAATCCCCATATGGCTTCTCTTGTTCTAGTGAAAGTATGTATTCTTTTTCATTAGTGTAAATCAGTTGGGAAGAAGTTCAGATTAAACCAAAACAATCTGCTCTGAGAGCAAGTGCCTGCAATAAAGCTTGCAACACTAAGTATATCAATTAAGAAAGCAACAAAACAGCTTAAATTAAACTGGTGCCGCTCTCCTGTATGTACAAGGCATCAGTTGCTAAACCACTCCATGATCAGTGGTATGTATAGACAGGGTAAAGCCACTTCTGCCAGGCCAGCATTTCCAAACCTTCACCAAAAGCAGCCTGGCCTGCTTATCTGTGTCATGCTTTCTGCAGGCAGAATTATGATTTTTGCTTCCCAAGACAGTAGAAGAGCCCTGCAGGAAGGGGTGCAAAACAGCATTTTCACAGGTAATCCAAAAGCCCTAGTGCTTACTCACTAATGGGTTTCCCTTTTGTTGGACACAAGGCCCGCTCTGCTTAGCTGAGCTGATGTGGATGGATTTTGAGAAAGCAAGTGTGGAGAGGGAAACCCACAATTGGGGTATAAACTGGACAAAACTGCAGCAACACAGTGAAATCTGCCTGAGCCCTTGAACCCTGGACTGGCAGGGTGGTGGAAGGTGAACAAAGTGCTGGGTAAGACATGGCAGCAAATCCTGTACTGATGATCTGTGGCAAGGTCTCCTGGGAAGAAACAGGGCCACTGGCAGTGGAAAACAGTGTCTGCTACCACTTGTTGGAGGCTCAGAGCCAGCTTGGATCTGGAGACAAAGTCTAGAGAGCGGCCTGAATGTTTAGCCTGTGGGAGCTCATAATATTGTGAACAGGAAGGTCAGCCAAAACCCAAAAGGAAGGAGGCCACTGAGGAATTATTGAGAGACTGAGCAGTGCATAACCACAGTGTCCATTGTGTCTCATCTGGCTGGGTAGCACATAAGAGCAACTTGCTGCAGCTATTAAGAGGAATGCAAGATACAGGATGATTGGAAGCACTAGCTGAGAACAAGTTCAGGGCCAGCTGCGACCGAAAAGAAAAGAACCAGGCCAGCACTGGGATGATGGCAGTGGGTACCCTCTGCATCAGGGACCTGGACTGGCACTTGGAGTGTGCATCAGAATAGTGGTGGTCCTGGGGAAGCCTGTATTCTGAGTCAGCCTACTGAGGATCAAAGTGGCTGTCAGTGATAAAGATAAATGTCTGTATCTGGTAAGGAGGGATCTATTTTGTAGCTGTGTTGGTCTGAGGCAAAAAGAAATACAAAATTCATCAGCCTGAAGAATGGTGCATGTGCCCAAAAGTTTGCAAAGAAATAAACGTTGTTGCTATTTTTCAGTTGGTCTAATAAAAGGTATCACCTCTGAACCAAGAGTTTTAGTTTTGTATTTCTCTGTCTGGTAATGGCATCAGACTGACTCATGGATGAGTTCCTGCTTTGCTAAAGGCAGAGGGATCAGCATGCACCTCAAGACAAAGAAAAAGTATCTGGAACCCACTGCTAACAAGGGGAGCTCCTATTTGACAGCGAAAAGTAGTCCCTTTGTCACTAGACTTAGATGCAGCTAGTTTGCAAAGAGCTTAACTTTAATAGATGCTTTGTTCCTAAGAAATAAAACTTTAGGGACAGTACCTCTGTGACAACTGCAGCATACGATTATGGCTTTTATGGTTTTCTGAAGTTGTTGTAAGCATTGTGTATTAACCCAACGAGCAGAATGGGACCTAGTGGCATAGCAGGAGGTGCAGATGCACAATCAGTTTGTCCCATTAATGTCTGCATGATGCTGTCTCCACAGGTTTGAAAGGCTTTTCATAGCCTGGCACCTCTTTAACTACCCAGTTAAGAGGATTGGCTATTGTTGTCAACATATGCATGTTGCAAGTCTAGACAACAAACAGTAGGTAGAGAGGCTACTTCCAACAGGGGCAGCCTTTCAGAGTAGCTTTGATCTTATGTTTTGGCAGGGAATGGCTGCTCCTTTAGCTTTTGAAAAAAGCTGATGCCCAGTGGGATCTACATTTCTGTTAATGTTTGTGTGCAGCTGTTTGGGATCTAGAGGAAAAAGAGTGCTTCATCTGATGGGGTGCTTGTTTCAACCCCCATGCCTTCTTTTGAAGAGGAGACTGAATGAAACTGATTTCTAACAATCAAACTCAGGTAGAGGCCTTTGGAGAGGCAGACATGCATGAATTTGTTGGGTGGCAGACACCAGAGAGACTCTACAGGCACATCTATATTACCTCCACGGCATGTCCACAAAGCCTGAGTGCCAGCTCTAAATGTATCACATCCTGGTAATGGGACAGACTAGCTGCCTTGGAACAGTCCTGAGTGCATGCCAATAAAAATACCTGCAACAGAGAGCCCAAAGGCAGTACAGAGGCATCTGCTCAAGGCTAGTTGACTGCAACTATAATAGCTCATGTCTGGGAACTGGTACACACAGGGCATGTCTACATATTCATTAATGCACTTTTGCTAATGAGCATTAAATTTAGTACCTCTGGGCATTTATACATGTGGTCTGGGAGTGGGGGGGGAGCTTTAGTGAGAGTGGGTCCAAGAGTCACTTTAATTAAAGTGCTCAGAGCATCTCATGTATCTGTCCCCATGTTTCAAAATGGTGGTAGGGGCGCTTTGTCTAAAACTTGTCAAATGAGCTTAGATAAAACACCCCTACCACCATTTTGAAGTATGGGGACCCAGATACGTAAGATGTGGGAGGCTGCTGCAGTGTGGTAATTGTCAATGTGCTGGAATTACAGCATGTCAGAGCAACCTCCCTGCTCGTGTATAGGTACACATTGTGAGGTACTAGAAAAAGGCACATTAGCTTATTTTAGGGTTCATTAGGGAAAGTGCATAGTTTGTGATGCTGTAATGCACGTTAAAATAGGATAATGTGCATTAAGGCACATGTGTAGACACGCTCAAAGAGGAGGAATGAGTGGGCAGGGGTGCTCCTTGGACATACTTCAGGCACGAGATGGATGGATATATATGTGTCCTATGAGGAAGGGCTGCCTGGAAAGCAAGAATTTAATTTCACAACAAAATTCTTGGCTTTTGAAATGTGTCATTCTGTGTTGAAACAAAACTGATTTTTTGAAGTGTCTCATGAAAATGAGAACAAGGGACCTGCCCTTGAGTAGCCCAGCAATTAAAACTCACTTTTGGGTGGGGGGGACCCAGGGTGGAGAGGATGGCCATCCTGCCTAACTCAGAACAAACTTACACTTCCTGGTTAAAAAGAAAAAAACATTTGATCAACAACATTTTGAACCATCTCTAGTCCTTGGCCATATTCCCCACCACACTTGCTCTTTGTGTCACTACTTACACCTGCATAAAATGTGTGTAAACCCTAACCAATCAGAATGTGAGAGATACAGCACAAGCTTTGCACAGGTGTAGCTGATGATACACCATCCAAGGAAGTAGAGTTCATGGTCCAGCCATTCAGCAGGAAAGAGCCCTAGGGCTCCAGGGCGTAGAGTGATAACGTCTAATACAGCTTTTTGATTTATTTCATTTTATGTTATTAAAGACCTGCTGAAATTCAAAGTCTGGAACCCTGGATGCCACCATAATCTAAGTAAACTGTGCTAACAAACATGCTTAAATCCAAATAATATAACCCTTCTGCTGGGCACCAATTGAACCAGATTCAATTTTGGGGTCTAAGTATAATTTACCTTGGCTCAAGCCCCCACCCTGACCACCTGAGAAACACTAAATAAATTACAGACGACCCCTGCTTAGCGCTCTTAATTGGTTCCTGAAAAACCGAGCGTTAAGTGGAACGAGCGTGAAGCAAAACTGAAAGTATATGATGGCCCATGATGGTGACCACAAGTGTTTTTAATGACCAAAGGCATTATAATGAAACCCGCTGAGAGCTAAGTGGAATCAGGTATCAATTTCAAATGACCGTTATAGCGAAATAGCGCTGAGCGAAACAGTGTTAAGCAGGGGTTGTCTGTACTAGGATGTCCCACATAAACAAATGCAGAGAACAAATTTATTACAGAAAACAAAGAAAAACACTAAATACAATTTAAAACACTACCAACTACAAAGCATCGCTCATAGATTGCACCCTCTAAGGGAAGCTTCACCAATGCCCAGGCAGTCTGGGACCTGGGGCTCACCCAAAGGGCAGTTCCAGGGGCTTGTACTTTTATACCTGCTCTTCAGCAATGGGCTGGAGAGAGAGGCTTCACTGGAGAGTCCTTTGAGTTGCTCCTTGGGTTCGTTGGGCTGCGGGGAACTGCTAGAGAGCATGGGTCTTTCTGTATTTCAAAGGGCCCCTTGTTGCTCTCTGAGATGCTATAGGGTGATCCCCTCTTCCACGTGGTGGCCTTGAGGGGCTAACTGTGGCTCTGACAGTATGCCACACCCCTAAATTTCTAGGCCCAATCCCAGCTCTGCTGGGCAGAAACTGCAAGAAGAAAACTTCCAAGGAGAGGTCAGGCCTACCTCACTGGGCCTGAACTAAGCAGCAAAAGTTGGGCAGGCCGACACTGCACTAAGACCTGAACATACAGCATATGGGGAACATATGGGGTTCAGCTATGCAGCTAGGCTGAAACACTATAGCTGTAGAAACAGCAGGAAAAAGAGCCTAGGCCTATGGCTGTGGCCTGAACATCTTGTCTCAGCTATACCCCATACTGAGATAATGCAATTACAAATCAGAGGGGGGCTAGGCATCTAGCCACTAACTACCAGGACCCATTCTTGGGCAGTTTTGCTTCAATGATTAATACCCCCATGGTGCTAACCCACTTAAGAAAAAAAAGAGGGAGGAAATAGGAGTCTCAAACTCCAAAACAGACTTTCTCTACCTGAGGCTTTCTCTTTAAATAGTGTTTGCTTGCCTCTCCAGCGAAGAAGGGGGGAAGACCCCTGCATGGGGAGCAGGTTTTCTGGCTAACATAGCTGTGCAGCTTTCAGCAGCCCCAGAGGAAAAGAGAAAGAGAAACTGAGTGAGGGTTCTTATATACCTGGTGTGACCTCACCCAAGCCTTGGCCAATCAGGGAGGGCCATATTTTAGTCTTTCTCCCCACCAGTCCCCTGAAGCATCTTCTGCTTTCCCTGGCCAGTGAGGCCAGGGGGTTTTACACGTTCCCGCCACGTACACACCCCAGCTTGCCATGTGTTGAGTACGTGGCCAGAACAACAGGGGCCATCTTGTCTACATCAAAACGCACACACAAAAAACACAATATACAACCCAGTGTGTGGGGGGGTGTTACATAAATAAAAGATGTTACAGACTGAAAAATTAGGATGCTTCGGAGTTTTAAAATGGAACCGCCAAGTGAGTAATATATCTCTGTGGAAACAAATTATGAGACTCTCTCTCATGAGACAGAGGCACAGCTAGGTAATTCTTCTGTAATAAATCACAGACTCTAGGTATTATTGTATGTCAGGTAGATGCAACCGTGTATACAGTTTGTATTCTTCATGCTGACTGAAAAACTTGGTGAACCAGTTCATGTGGTGTATCTGCATCTGGTTTTTGTGATGACGTTGTGTGTAAAAAGGAAACTGTATAGTAAAGTCACATGTTGCTAACTACATGATTGGATTCAGAAAGCCACCATTGCCCCTGGATTGGGAATGAAGAAAGGCTTCAGAACAGAAGGAATGGAGCATCACTCAGGAAACTTCTCTCAAGGTTTGCCCCTACTAAGGTCTCTGTTTAGCCATCAGTGGCAGTTTTGATGACTATTGCTGAGTTGTGGACAGTAGGGATTGAGCCTAGCTTGAGTACCTGGGGAGTTACTAGAGCAGCGCCAACATGTATCTGTTAAGAACAGACTGTGTTCATTCAATGTGATCTCGTTCTTTGACAGGTAATGAGGGTAGATGAGGGGAATGCAGTAGACACAATAAGGGGTAAAAAAATTGTGACTAATCTACCTGGGGCAGATTCTATTTCTCCTAGTAGGGGCTTAAGTAGACTTAGGTGCCTAAGTATGATTCTGTTTCACCTTGTGTAAGTACCTGAAAATTCATTCTGTCATCTTAGCCCTAAAACTAAGCATAGAGGAAGAGGAAGATCCACCTACATTTTGTATCAGTGGTTTTTCAAGGGCTTGAACAGGGTGGAGTAGGATTACATTTAGGCTTCTAGGGCCAGATTCCAGTCCATCTTTCAGATACATAAGTAGACTTTGGACTGCCATAAAGACAACAGAAAACAACTCTCCCTCGCTGCAGAAGGCATACCACAAGGGAAGGACATAGTGGGTTTAAACTGCAGCTAAATGGAGTTTGATTGGGAATCCCAGCTCTAAGCAGAGCATTGGACTAGATGACCCTTGAGGTTCTTTTCCAGAACTCTGGTTCGGATTCTGGGACCCCTGGACCAGAAAACTTCAAACCAGTTTGAAGTAGTGGGTCCATTGATGCTGTCTAGTCCCCTCTCGGGGGTGACAACATGCCATACTGAATGGCTGTACAGAAATGACACATTGAAGTATTTGTGATCCCATGGTTCTTGGAAACAAGGAGGGGGTGATGCTTGAGGACTATATCCATCTCTGCTATAACTGCACTGATGACATCAGTGTCACCTAGCTCTGGACACTTGTGCGGATTCTTATGACCTCTGTGGTGCAGCCAAATGCCTCTGCTACCAACTGTTGCCATGGTTCATGGGCTCCCCCAAGTGTCATTGCCCACAGTGTCTCTTCTTTAAGGGGAAAACAGCAAAAAAACACAGCCTAGGTGTAGGGGATAGTGTAGGACAGGGGCAAGCAAAATATGGCCCATGGTCTGAATCTGGCCTGCCAGGCGATTTCATCTGGCCAGCAGGTGCCCACCAATAAACCTAGACAGGTTACAGGGGTGGGCAGATGAGAATTGGTTGGGATTCAGCACCAACAAGTGCAAGGTGATGCACCTGGGGAGGAACAACTGGCACCATACCTATAAGTTGGGGAACTCCCTTCTTGTCAGCACAGAGGCAGAAAAGGATCTTGGAGTCATCATTGACTCCAAGATGAACATGGGCTGGCAGTGTGGGGATGCAGTCAGGAAGGCCAACCGTACTTTGTCATCCATCCACAAATGCATCTCGAGCAGGTCCAAGGAGGTGATCCTCCCCCTCTATGCGGCACTGGTCAGGCCGCAGCTGGAGTACTGCGTCCAGTTCTGGGCGCCGCACTTCAAGAGGGATGTGGACAGCATGGAGAGGGTCCAGAGGAGGCCACCCGCATGATCAGAGGGCAGCAGGACAGGCCCTATGAGGAGAGGCTATAGGACCTGAACCTGTTCAGCCTCCACAAGACAAGGCTGAGGGGGGATCTAGTGGCTTGTTACAAACTAGTCAGAGGGGACCAGCAGGGACTGGGGAAGTCCCTGTTCCCCCGAGCACTGCCAGGAGTGACCAGGAATAACGGTCACAAGCTGGCAGAGGGTAGATTTAGGCTAGATATCAGGAGGCGCTACTTCACAGTCAGGGCAGCTAGGATCTGGAACCAACTTCCAAGAGAAGTGGTGCTGGCTCCTGGGGGTCTTTAAGAGGAGGCTAGATGTATACCTTACTGGGGTTGTTTGACCCCAGTACTCTTTCCTGCCATGGCAGGGGATCAAACTAGATGATCTACTCAGGTCCCTTCCAACCCTAGAAACTGTGAAACTATGAAATTGTACCCCACCTAACCTATGCACTTCTCTTTTACCCTTATGCATGGGAGGGCCCCAGCCCCTGTCACCATGCATAGCTTGTGGGCAGGGCAGCTGCTGCCACTGCAGCAGCTGCTGGGGGACCTGCTTGGCTTCCCCAGCCTCCTGCAGCTCCTGTTTGTGTCCCTGCTGCAGCGCTTGCTCTGGGCAGCAGGTAGGGAAGTTGCAGTTGGGGTGGAGCATGGAGCATGGGTCTGGGGCTGGTGGGAGTGCAGACCCCAGGGCCTGCACCCAGCGGGGCAGTGGGAGCACAGAGCTTGTATGGGCAGGGTGTGTGTATGAGTGTGGGGTTTGTGGATTGTGAGGGAAGGTGTGGGGAGGGAGACTCCCACACAGCCCTGCCGCTGGTGGCAGCAGCAGCAGGCAGCAAGCCGTCAGGGTGCTTGTGGCCTGCGCAAGTTCAGCCGTCTGGCAGCATGTAGCTCCAGCCAGTTCTGGGAGCTACACGTGGTGTCAAGGGGCAGAGCCAGGCTGGTCCACCTCTATTACATGGGTATCATGTGCAGCGCCTGTGACTCAGGCACCACCGGGTGAAAGCCATGTGCAATGGAACTGGCTGCCTTCCCCACTCCCTGCTGCCATGTACAGCTCCTGGGACTGGTTGAAGCCATGCGCTGCCTGCACCTGCATGAGCCAGGAGCACCCTGAGAGCCTGCCTCTTGCAGCTACTGCTGCCGACGGCAGGGGCTGTGTCTATTGGAGGGGGCATATGCAAGGGTCCCCACACTCCCAACCTCCCTCACACCCCACAAACCTTACACACACCCTGCCTACACACCCCACATATACACCCTCCCACACACACAGCCACACCCTCTCACAACCCCCCACAACCTCAGATACACACCCTATACCCCAAGATACACACCCACCCACCCACGCACTCACACCCCCCCCGCACTCAATATTTAGATTAGACATCCACAAGAACTACTTCATGGTCAGGGCGGCTAGGAGCTGGAACCAGCTTCCTAGGGAAGTGGTGCTGGCCCCTACCCTGGGGGTCTTTAAGAAGAGGCTTGATGACTACCTGGCTGGACTCATTTGAGTCCAGTCTTTTCTCCCGCCCAGGCAGGGGGTCGGACTTGAAGATCTACAAGGTCCCTTCCCACCCGACTTCTATGATTTTGTGATTCTATGATTCTATGAATATACAAAAGTAAGATTTTATTTTTGAGCTGTTATGCAATCACCTCTATCTATATACAGTATGCAAACACACACGAATCAGGAGAAAAATATTTTTTGAAATGAAAATATGTTATAGTAGTTGTTTGACTTTTGGTATATGTTTTGGTTTTTTTCCAATTCCAAGATGGCAGCGTGCCCCCCCCCCCCCCCCGGGTACTTGTGGGGCAAGGGAAGGGACTACTGTTGGCAAAACTCAGGGGTTAAGGGGCATAACTTCTGGTCCCAATATGGCGACCACGGGGCAGGGCACATGTCGAGGGGTGGGGCTACCAGTGCAGCCCACAACAGTTCACCAAACTCATCACCTGGCTCTCCAGCTGAAATAATTGCCCACGTCTTGTGTAGGTTGGTTTGCTTGCCCTGGCAGCTCTGCTTCAGTCCTGCAGGTTCAGCACTTTGGGTGCTCTTCAGGAGGCTTCTGGGGTGTTGGGAGAAGGGGAAATGGATTTTTTCCTACTCCTGGGGTAGTGACTTGGGTTCTTCCCTGTGCCTGGACCTGGAAGTACCCCGCATGCTGGAAATGGCTAGCTGGGAGACCAGTTTCCTTTGGGAAGAGGATTCCCCTATGGCATTCTATTAAACAGAGACCAGAATATTCCCCAGGGTGTTTCTACAGAGCGCCATTCCCACTCCATTTTCTGCTTAGTGACTATTCAGAGCCAAGCATTTTTTAATGGGCAGATAAACCTCTGCTGTTCCTGCCAGTGATTTACTGCTGCAAGAAACAGGACATGAAAATGGATAGTTTCAGCTTCTCCAAATAGGACTAGGTTACCTCCTGAGGTCCCTTCCAAACCCAGCTATTCTATGGTTCCATGTTGGGCTATGTGAGCATCCTACTCATGTGGATTTTGTTCTGCTTCTGTCCTATTTTGCCACTCAGCAGACTTCAGTATTAAATCCTCTCCAGAGGACTAGGGATTGCTAGTGCTGCTGCCATTAGTGTCCACAGACATTTTTCTGTAGGCTGCCAGTCAAAAATAATACCAATAGACAAAAAATTCACCTCAGGCCATGCTAGCTTGGTGGCTTTTGGACAATACAAGATAATCTGGATCAGTCAGTACTGATATAAACTGACCTTTAGGGAACTGTGCTGATTTCCACCCATTGAGGATCCAGCCTATTATGTTGAAGTGTCCACCCAGAAGGGTGTGCTATTACAGCATGTGCCATAACATTAGTAGCAAACAGCTCCCTAATGCACAACATGGTCTATTTTTGATTATCATGTTGATTTTGTTTTTCAGATGCCAGTGGCATTTAATTCCTCTCTCATTTGATTAAGCTTTTCTCCCATTAGTAAATCTCGGCAGCTTGTTTTGTTTTCAGGCTTTTACAAATGGATTAGAACACACTGGGCTCTCTTCATTTGAAGGATTGTCCCATTATCTGCATGGCAACAAGATATGCAGAATTTTCTGCTGAATGAGCCTGCGCTCATGTGAAATAGAAGGAACCAACTAATGACAGCTTTCATTACCTTGTCAGAATTGAAGATTGGCTTGACAGACAGTTTGCATGGCTCAGGGATGTTGTGCTGGCATGCTGGCAAAATGCAACTGGGAGACATGCCCCCATGCAAAGTGCAACCTCGTGAAGATAACTTCCTTTGTATGCAGAAGGCAGGGGAAGTAAAGCCATATAACCTCATGTACTCCAGGCTTTGAGCTGTTCGACTGATGGGCCGGTCCTGCTGACTTCACACAATAGAAGCAATCCTTTTGCTGGCTTCATCATTGGTTCCATCAAGGCCTCCATAGAGGAGAAGGGTGCATTAAGCCTTAGGAAGGGGAAAGTACTTCAAGGCCTGATTTTGCTCCTACAGCAGCAGCACGCTGATGGCATCTCATTTACACTAATGTGAGAGCAGACTCAGCCCCTTTTTCTGGCATGGAAGCCCTGACTGTGACTGAGCTAGTTTGTTTTGTGATGCAGAGATGTCAGTGAAGCCAAGCTGTCCTGCCAGGCTGCAATGCGTCAGTACTGGCCTTTCTTGGACAGTGCCATCACTATTTTCATAGGCTGAGCTGTGACCATGTAGAAGATAGATCTCATCCTTGGTGTCATAGCCAAGGCTGTATCCGCTGTGGAATCTTCCAAGGGGACTCTTTGTCACCTCTGCTTTCCATCATTTCCCTTTTGTTGTTATTCAGCTTTTTAAGGAGCAATATACTGCACTTCACCAACAGAATGTTACTATGTGCCACCTCCTCATATGGACAATCTTAAACTGTATGCCAGGTCAGGCAAGCAAATCCTAGCAGTACTGCCAGAGGTTGGTAAGTCCTTTTAAATCATATTTCCAAGCAACTGGGACTAGACATATGCCCCTGTGACTATCAGCAAAGACCAAACTGTCAGAGAATATGGTTAGAGTCTCATGCCAGAAGATGGCACTGAGCTGTTATCTCTTAAGAAAGTTACAAATTCATTGGCATTTTAAAGCATGGATCTATCAGCATCACTGTAATTAAAAAGAGAAGTATATTAGCATACCAGAAAAGGTTGCATTCATTTCCTGAAATCCCAGCTCAGGGGAAACAACTTCTAGAGTGCAATACCTGCACCATTCCAAACAAGTCTTCCACTGCTGATAGAATAGAATGAACTCTGGAAGAACTGAGCCTACTAGATAGGATGGCCAGAAACACTCTGAGGATGTTGAACTTTGACAGTGTTGTATCCTTTCCAAATATCTCAAAAATTATGCTACGTTAGTTTTAACATTAATGGGCAAAGAGAGGAAAAGGCATAAGGAAACACAAGCAGAATTGGAAGGCTATTGTATGAGGCAGGAGCCCAAGACTTTGCATAGAACATACATGAAAATTTGAGGGGAATGATTCATAGATCCTCAAGTCCAGCCCCTCCACCCAAAGGGCAGGAAGTCAGCTGGGGTCATAGGATCCCAGCAAGATAAGCATCCAACTTGCTCTTGAAGGTGTTCAGTGTAGGTGCTTGAACCACCTCCGATGGCAGGCTGTTCCAGACCTTGGGGGCTCAGACAGTAAAGGAATTCTTCCTTATATCCAGCCTGAAATGGTCTTGCAGTAGTTTATAACCGTTCAACCTCGTCATCCCTTGGGGCACTCTGGTGAACAAAAGTTCCCCCAGATACCGGTGGTCAACCCTGATAAATTTTTAGGTGGCCCTCAGATCACCCCTGAGCCTGCACTTTTCCAGGTTAAAGAGCCTAATGGCTCTCAGCCTGTTGTCGTAAGATCTGTTTTCTTGATCTCTGATCATACACATGGCTCTTCTCTGCACTCTCTTAAGCTTCTCCACATCCTTTTTGAATTTTGGAGCCCAAAACTGGACGCAGTACTCCAGCTGCAGCCTCATCAAGGCCAAGTACAAGGGGAGAATGACGTCCCAGGATTTGCTTGAGAAGCATCTATGGATGCAAGCCAGCATTTTGGTTGTTTTTCTAGCCACAGCATCCACTGCAGGCTCATGTTCATCTTGTGGTCAATGATGACCCCCAAGTCTCTTTCTTCCGTAGTGCTAGCCAGTGTAGCACTGCTGAGCCTACAAGGGTGCTGCAGGTTTTTCCTCCCAAGGTGGAGAACCTTGCATTTTTCAGTGTTAAACACCATCAGGTTCTCTTCCGCCCATTTGCTGAGCTTGTCCAGGTCAGCCTGGATTGTCTGCCTGTCTTCTGGTACGGATGCTTTGCCCCAAAGTTTGGTGTCATCGGCGAACTTGGCCAGTCCACTTCTGACTCCAATGTCCACATCATTAATGAAGATGTTGAACAATATGGGTCCCAGGACAGAGCCTTGGGGGACCCCACTGGTCATACGGCACCATGACGATTGACTTCCATCAATTACTACTCTCTGGGTCTGACCACGGAGCCAATTTCCCAGCCAGCGGATCATGATGGACCCAAGGCCACAATTGGCCGGTTTCACCAAGAGGTGATCATGGGATACCAGATCAAAGGCTTTTTTGAAGTCAAGATATATGACATCAATCCCTTCTCCCTTGTCCAGGTGATAGGTCACCTGGTTGTAGAAGGAAATGAGATTGGTCAAGCAAGACCTACCCGCAACAAACCTGTGCTGGCTATCCCTCAGGATGTAGGCATCGGCCAGTCCATTAAGGACGACCTCTTTAATAAACTTTTCTAAGACCTTCCCCGGGATAGAAGTCAGTCTGATGGGCCTATAGTTAGCCGGATCTACTTTCATCCCTTTCTTGAAGATAGGCACCACATTGGCCTTCTTCCAGTCTTCGGGCACTATACCAGGGCACCAGGAGTTCTCAAAGATCTGTGCCAGAGGCTGGGCTATGATGCTGCTTGAGTACCCTGGGGTGTAGATTGTCAGGGCCGGCTGACTTGAAGGTATCCAGCTTCTCAAGGTGTTCCTTCACGAGGTCAGCATTAGTGGAGGGCAGGGGATCTCCCCCACCTGGACTACCCTGTCCCATGGCAGGGCAGGGGCCTTGGTGCGGCAGGCCTTAGGGCCCTTGATCATCTTGGTCCATGCCCTGACTGGACAGAATGGGAGGTCCCGGAGTCCTCCCTTTTCCTGGAGGGAGACCGTGGTCTACCCTCCGGCTCCTGGGGGAGAAGGGCCTGGCAGTAGGAGTCTATATCCTGCTTACAGTCCCTGATGGCACGCTGTCTCTGGACTGTGGCCTGGAGCTCTTCCAGCTGGCGCGCCAGAGACCCCAAAAGGGAGCAGACCCCACAAGGGGAGGTGGCCATGCTCGTGGGCTCCAGAGCCTGAAAAAGGGACAGGTAGCCCCCGCAGCTGAGAGCCAGGGGCTCCATCTGCATGGAGCTCGGAACCATGGGCTACGTCTGGGTGGTGGTCTCTGAGGTGCCGGCGGGGGGCTGCAGACCCCGAGGAGACCCTTGGGGTGTGGTGTGTGTCCATCCGTGTCATGCCACTGGTGGGCTGGCTACAGTTGGGACTGTCTACCTTGGGGGGCTCACAGGCAGGAGCTCAGCCCTCCCATGCAAACTCCTCGCTAACTCATGCGCCGGCAGACAAGCGCGCCTGTTTGCACAGCTTGTTCACATGGCTCTGGTCATGTGGCTCCCTGGGGGCTGGGTGAAGTAGGGGCCTGGGCAGGGCATGTGCAGTGGACTGGCCATTGGGGAAGCTGCTCTCGGGCTGGGGGGGCCCTGCCCAGGATTTGGGGGGTCCTACCCCACTGGAGAGGGACTGGTTAGTACCCTCCCCCTACCTCTCTCTCTCCCTGGGGTGCTGGGCCAAGTAGGGACCTGAGCGGGGCAAGAACTTGCTTGGCTCCCACTCAGCCTCCTCCCACTCAGTCTCCCACTCAGCTTCCTCCCGCTCTCCAGGAGTTACCCCCCTCCCACCATGGGCCCTCCTTACCTCCAGCTGTGCTGGGGGTCAGCAGGGGGCTCCATGGCTGCTGGGGTGTCTCTGGGGGGCTTCCCGGAGCATGATGATGAAGATTATTTTAAGACTCTAAGAACATCCTCCTTAAAATCTGCAGCCCTTCTCACAGCTGCACAAGACCAGGCTCTTCACATGACTAAGATGCTGTGGGCGTGTCTACATGTGCACATTTACTGAGCAGTAACCAAAATTCCTGCACAGTTCGGGTGTGCATCTACACATGTATGCCTGTACTGCACAATAAATATGGTGACTTATGCTGGCTTGAGTGTAAATTTGATACCTACATCATGCAGGTAACAAATTTACGTCCAATTTATTGTGCAGTAATGCACATGTAGGTGTGTTACTGCACAGTAACTCAGGGGACCTCCCTGCTGGGCCTGAGCCCAGCCCCAGGGCTCCTGGCTGGCTAACTCTCCTGGCTTCAGTTTAGGACTAAAGTTAGTCCCTAGTGCTGGAAGCTGACTCTGGCTTTAGTTTGGGATTAAAGTTAGTCTCAAGGGCTGACAGCCATGTGGCCAGAGGCTGGAGCTCCCCACAGTGGTCACAGGGGCACATGGCAGGCTGCTCTGACCTGGGGCTAAATTTAGCCCCAGGTTAGCTGCACATGAAGACACCAGCCTATTCCTGTTTACTGCTGAGTAACTTACTGCACAGTAAATTTAAGTCTGTGTAAATGCATGTGTAGACACATCCTGTGAATTGAAAACTGATGAAACAACATAAAAAACAAGAGGTGCACCATAGTGACTGAGATTATACTGCATATTATCATCACTTGTTTGGTGATGTTGTGTGGTGGCTAGGTAGTATCCATCATGTAGATGCGGGGTGGGCAGTGCTTTTGCTGTACAGGTCAGAACATGATCCAGTCCCAAAAAATGTTAAAATGAAGACCCTTTGAAATTTAGCTTGTGAAAGGATATATATGGAGTCCAGAAAACCATATATCTTGCTGATGATACTCACAAAAGATCACTGTTATAGCTTGCTTGTATGATAAGAATTTGAGAAGGAAGGAGAAAAGATCTCCAAACACTAATCCACAAGAATGGCATCAGACAGAACATGGGGAAGAAAGGGTAAAGTAGGATTTATCAACATAGATGCCTTGGGGACTCTACTCAAGATGAAGAAGAGCAGTTTCAGTGCCATGGTCATTTCCCATCCATGTCCAGAATTCCCATAATGCTGCTGCTTTGAAGGCATTATAATAGCACCTTAACTTGTATAAATCTGGCTGAATTTCAGTTCAAGGTGAATGATTATCAGTACAGGGACAGGGACATGTGACTGTGAGGTGGTAACAACTGTTTTGGTTGAAGGAATGAATCCAAAACAAATTGTTAGCAGTAATTTGGGTACCATTATTTGACAATTTTAAAAAAAATCATAGAATCATAGACAATTATCATTAACCACCCTTCTATCAAATTGCCCATCAGTTTTCTCTTCTGCAGGCTAAATAAACCCAGTTCCCTCCTCATAAGCCATGTGCTCCAGCCCCCTAACCATTTCTGTTGCCCTCCACTGGACTCTCTCCAACTTTCTGTAGTGGGGGTCCAAAACTGTGGCCTTACAAGTGCAGAATAGAGGGGAATAATTACTTCCCTCAATCTGCTGGCAAAACTACTACTGCAGCCCAGTATACGATTAGCTTTCTCGGCAACAAGAGCACACACTTGACTTATATCCAGTCTTATGGGTTGGATGACCCACCTCCATGGGTCAGATCTAGCCTGTGGGTCATATAGTTTACTTCTCTGTATTACAGCATTTATGTCCCCAGTGTTTTACTTTGAACTATAGGGGGAACTGTTAATGAGCCCTGTATTTCAGTTGCTTGGAACTACTTCATCTGACTTTTGGCTTTGAGGTGTGAATAAATGCATTCAGAGAAGCATTCATTGGAAAGTTGTTGCTATTATTGCAATTAAATGCATACAATTTGTCATGACCCTATCTGGCATATTTTTACAGTTTCATCATGTGAGCAATTCTTAAAGTGCTTCAGAAAAGAATGGCCTGATCATTCGTTTTTCTTCGGTAAGACTCCTGGACTGGGGGAAAGCAACCTGAATGGGTCTTGTGATCTGCTCCCCTACTTCCCCACATTTAGGTTTAGAGGGCCACCAGGTCTTTTTTTTGTATTATGTCTGAAAGCTATGTGCCAGGAAGTAGAGTGTATAGTTGGGGGTCCAACTCCTTCACAATTTGCTTAGCTCAGTCACTTCAAAAGAGGAACAGCTTGGGAACATCAGGAAGTTTATGTTCAGCTTGCTCCTCCTGCAGTCAGTAGAAAAACTCTGTTTGGCTTCATTCTGATTAGGGCTGAGTCTTGTTCATCATTCCTTAGCAAAAGACAGGCTCTGTACAGCCCCAGCATTGGCCCACACAGAGAAGGGAGTGAAGGTGTTTCTGTAGTTTCACTCCCATAGTCAGGATTAGCATCCTCTGGCTACCGGCATTGTCAGGAAGGCATGTGGGACAGCTCAGAACATCACAATTAAAGATGCTGGAGTGAAGTCCATTGAAGTCAATGAAAAGACTGTCAATGACTACACTGGGCTTTGGGTCAGGCTGTAATAGTGGGGGTATGAAGACGAGCTCCCACATGGTACAGCTTTCTTAAACAGAGTTTCATGAAAAATAATGTTATCTGGAAAAAAATATTGGCAGACCAGGCTCCTGCAGCTAAAAGAGTTCCACTGAGTAATGTGCTTTTTTGGCCTGGAATTGCTGCTGTGGTGATCTGTCCTCTATGCACGGAGACCTCCGCATTGTGACAGAACGCGAACCATCCATTAGACCGCGCTCTGACAAGATGCACTGTGTGCGCCTGAGTCCAAGTCGGGGAAAGGCTCTCTCTGTGCCTGTAGGTGAGGTAATGCTAAGAATATTTATCAGCCATGCAGTCTGGGAGATAGTGTTGGCAATTTGTTTCTTTTCAGTGAAATAGTGTTTTACCTCTCTCAGACCAGCTTTGGAGAAGAGAGTCTCTGATGGGGAATCGGCTATGGGGTTACAGAAATTAAACCTCTGTCCCTTTAAATTCTACTTTGCAGACTCACTGCCTGGAATCACTTGATTTCTCTTTGTCTGCTTGCTGCTTTACACCTGAGGTTTTCCAGGGAGATAATCCTTGTGGCTGCCTGTCACGTTTTAAATCATAGTGCAGGACCAGGCAAAGTAGGAGCTGTGTTCTTTTATCCATCGTCTGGGGCCTGCAAGGCAGAACAGATCTGGAAAGCAGGGAAGACACCGTCATGTGATCTCTTTCCAGCTTGACTTTAGAGTGACCTTGAAGCTGGTACAGAAATAGAAATGTTACATAACAGAGACATCATAAACCAAGTGGGGAAAAGAGCTGACACACAGCTCCCTCACAGCAAGTTGAAACAGAAACTGACCCATTAAACCACCCATCCCCCTCTACCATCTACAGCACCTGGCTGCACTTAACAGCCTGGACTGTATCAGCAAATCTGGCCGCTGGAGTGCCGGGGTTCCTCTGGGGTGACAATGAGCCTGGGGCACAAAAAGCCTTCTGCTTCAGCTCTGGACTGGGGATGCACTGGGCTGCTTGTAATTTCCACCCCCAGTGGACTGCAGTATTCCAGGTGGCTGGAACTGCAGTCTTCTTCTGTTGACTTCAGGGGTCTCAGCCACTCCCATCAGGTACTCAGCACCATTTGGACCCTACAGCCTGATCCGGTTTCCCTTTCAACCCATTGGAAGGATTTGCATTTGTGGGAGAAACCAGCCTTAATCCATCTGCAGAGGAGGAGAACAAAGGAGACTGCTTGCTTTTCACGCAGCCAAACTTATCTTGCTGCTTTAGCTCCTTGGACACTGAGCTGTTTTCAGTGTCATAAGGAACTTTGTGTCCATATGCTAGTTAGATTGTGAATCAAATTCACTAGCCTTACTGCCCATCACTTGAATCCAAAATCTTCCAAAAGTCAGCTCCTCCTACATTATCTAGCCACTGGGAAGATTTACATTCCCATTACTATTGGCAAGGCTTGTGTAGATAGATCAATACATATGTGCATCAAGTATCACTGTAGTGGTCTCCTCACTGACCGTGTCTATACGAGACACCGACTGTTCAGTCGGTACTGCACAAGTTGGTAATGTCACTGTGCAGTAACTGGAATAACTGCACAGTAGCATCACTGCATGGCTTTTTGGTGATGTGGACTGCACAGTAGCTCACTACTGCGCGGTAGCTTCTTACTACTGCGCAGCAGTGTTGCATCATGCTTTGTGCCATGCGATGTTATTGTGCAATAACAACAAACTACTGCTCAGTCAGTGTCTTGTGTAGACATGGCCACTGTGATGCTGCTGGGGACATGAGCTAAAGCTCTGAGAGGCCTGTGGATGGTTTAGAGAGCTTCACATAAATATAAGAGGCCAGACTGTGATTCTCTGGTTCATACTGAACAGCAACCTAATGTTTAATAGAATGGATGAGTAGAGAGGGGTGTTGGGATGGATGGCAGACCAATACATGTATATACTGAGATGGATGGATAGATAGGAAGGATTACTGGATTGGGATTCAGGAGAGTATGGTTATACTCCCAGTTCTATCACTGGCCTGTGTGGTGACTTTGGGCAAGTCACACTCCCATTCTGTACCTCAGTCTTCCCACCTGTAATATGGAAATCACAGTAGTGACCTCCTGGGGCCTCATTTTTTTGCCTGAAGCTCCTTTCCCCATATTAAGGCTCCACTTTTTAGTCCTTACCAGACTTCAACTCCCACTTCAATGTGTGTTTTGCACCTATAAGGCCCATTACTCATGTGCTTCTTCTATAATGAAACTATTCCTCTGAAATGGGATTTAGCTTCCTCATAGCCTCAGCCCAAGGTCACGACAGTATCCTTGGTGGGGGAACTAAAACAGAAACCACATTCACACTTGTTGCCATTCCTTCTGACCCACAAGGGAGCCTTGGGCTTCACATTTTGGATATCATTAGCTGTCTTTAGCCACTTGGAAAATGGAGTTAATGATCCCCCACCTCTGTGCGGCTCCTGGAGCTGCACTGGTGGGAAGGCTATACATGAGTGTGGGAGAACATATGTCAATGTTGTTAAAACTTATCATTGTTTGTTTTATGGCTCCAGCTGGGACCAAGGCTTCACTGTGCCAGGAGCTGCATATACACTCTAGGGTGGCCACTGGTCCTGTTTTATACTGGACCATCCTATTTTTAAACACTTCGTCCTGTCCATTTCTGAATGAGGAACGGACAGCAAAAGGTCCTGTTTTTCAGTTCATTGGTGGAAATACGTGTTCTTCATTTGTCCTTATGCTTCTGTTGGCTCTGCCTAGAGGTAGGAAGGGTTCAGTCCAGCCAGGGGGAAGGGAGGTGGTGGCCCTACTCCTTGCTTCTGATTGGCCAAGTGGCCCCACCCCTCACTGCTGATTGGTTAAGAGGGTCCACTCCTCACCAAGAGGCTGTCCATATTCTGGGGATATATCAGTTGGCACCCTAATACAGTCATGAGTAGATTCTATTGCTTCTCTTAAGCAAGTACGTGGACTCAGGTGCCAAAGTGTAATTCTTTTCCACCTTGCTTGAATTCTTGAAAAACAGTTAAAGAAATGGTGGGTGGCTCCTCCTCCTCCTGTGACTCAGTTCTAAAGGTGAGGTGACAGTGTGTTACAAAAGTAGATGCATTAACTGATTTCTCAATAACTTAAGTAGCTGGATGGAATAGAATTGCACGTAGGTGTCTGAGTGCAATATGTAGCCATTAGTAAGAGGCAGTTCCCAACGACTTTTCATGTTAATCAGACAAGGGCAGGGAGTTGCTGTGACTTGCCCCATGTCCCCAGCAAAGCAGTGACAGTTGGGAACAGTGTGGCAGTCTCTAACACCATTTAGCATTTTGTCTCCTGACAAGGCCATTAGTCTAACTCTGAGTGCTTTTCATCTTACTTGACAATTTTTTTATATTTCTAATAGCAACACTCTGCCACTGCAGACTTTCATATTTTTAAAGTGAACAAGTGTTAGTTCTAGTATCCACTGACCCCTGTGTATGACTGACAGATGTACAGTGTGCTTCTTTAGATTTACTAGCAGATCAGATCTGCAAGCAATGAAAACAGGCTCTGTTAGCAATGCTGCTGTCTTGCCATTTCTTTGTCGATTATTTTTTTTCACTTAAGGATTAAGCCTTTCACAAAAAAATGGCGTCTGAAGGAAGAGCTATGAATATAGAATATTAATAAGAAAAGTAAAGCAAGAACTCTCATAGCATGACTTCCAGTTCATGGGAAGCTTATAGAAATATACTTTATTTATGAAGTTCCTCTCAAAGGTATTAATTAGCAGTAAAGGACTGAATATGTGACTTGGCAAAAACTCTTATCTATGAGATGAGATCCAGTACTTATTTCTACTCTGCCCACCATTACCAACTACTGATGACTTATTTTATTTCATTTAATTGGTCCATGTAATGGGCCAGTTATGCAGTCAGTGGGCATGTCTAAATGTGCTGTTAATGCACCATAAGCTACTGTGCAGTAAGTTTTCTCCAGCAGGGCATCTACATGTCCACCCATTGCGAACAGCCACACATACAGGCATGTGCAGTTGTAGCAGCTCAGATAGCAGTGGCACAAATTTGTGCAGGAGATTTGTGCCTCATCACTTGTACCTGAACATATACTTTGATGTGGGGCAAATTGTGCCACTTGGGGCAAACTGACCCTGCCTAGCTCCTCCCACACTTTCAGTCAGAGGGAGCTAGAGGCTGGGGCCAGCATGTGTGGGCCCATCCATATGCGTGTGGTCATGTTTGCAGCACCATATACCCCATACTTCAGTTTTCTTCATGCTGCAAGGGTGTGCTGTCCAAGTGTGTGCTGCTCCGTTTTTTTCCTGTGGGGTTTTTTTAACCCCTGGATGCACCTGAGGGAGCAGTTCAGCTCAGGGCTACATCAGCCCTGCTGTGCCCCCCTACAGCAGCAAGGGGGAGCTCCAGGCTACTCCTGGTGCTAGCCCTGGGCTGGCAGGAAGGACTGGGGTCAGGCTCTGGTCTCCAGGGGGTGGGGGAAGCTGTCTGACCCCTGGAACAGCTGCCTGTCAGCCCTGTGCCCTGTGCCCCTATCTGCAGATTGGGGCATGGGGCTAGGAAAATGTCCCTTCCCCCAGCTGCTGCTTTTATGGAACAGGGCACAGGGCTGGGAGGCAGCTGACCAGGGGAAGGGACAGTTTCCTCACCCCCTGCTGTCTGGGCTAACTGGGAGCAATTTGTTCCCGGTCAGCAATCTACAGGTGCACTACTGCGCAGTAGTTACTGCACAGTTAATCTAGTTACTGTATTTACAGGTAGTTTGCAACCATGCAATAGACTAATCTATTTTGCAGAAATTCTACACTCATGTAGACAGTGACACTTTATTGCACGGTAGATTAGTCTACTAAGCAGTAAATCATTTAATGTAGACATGCCCAGTGTAAATCAGGGTTACCCTATTGAAGTCAGCCTAGTTCCATGATTTTGTTGCAAGTATCATGATATTTCATATTTTCCATAAAGCCCAAGCTTAGGGATTCAAGTGATTATGGGGAGATCTCTGCTGTCATTTTTTAAAAGACCTAGGTGTTAGCCCTGAGGTTTTCAGAGAAAAGCATGAAAATGTGGTCACAAACATAACCAAAAGTGTCAGGGAGGAGGCAGCAAATTGAAAGTTCCCCAAACTCATTAATTAGCAATAGGGTGACCATAGGTTTTAAGCCCATCTTGTAATTTGTGAGGACCAATTCTTTATTCTGGAATGTCTGGAGTTGGCAATGCTGTGTTTTGCATCACTGATTTCCTGCCCTATACACTACAGGAAAATTGCTTCAGGCTTTCCAGAGACAAAGGAATAACAATTAAAAACAAACAAAAATTGCAGCCTTCTTTCCCCTGGTGGAGTAATTACAAAATAGTGTCATTTTTGTAAGGCAAAATCTGGTGAGTGATCGCTTCCTCTGGGCTCCATTTTCAAAAGGGCATAAGATTGGTCTCAATCCCTGGAAAGATCTTGGAAAAAAATCATCAAAGAAACCACCACCAACAGGCTAACAGAAGGCAACATTTGGAGAGAGATCCAACATGGCTTTGTTGCAGGTAGGTCTTGCTTGACAAATCTCATTTCCTCCTATAACCAAGTGATGCATCATCTGGACAAAGGAGAAGAGGTTGATGTCATATATTTAGATTTCAAAAAAGCCTTTGATTTGGTCTCCCATGAGGTCCTCATGGTAAAATTGGGGAACTGTAGCCTTGACATCCTTACGGTCTGATGGCTGGGGAACTGGCTCCATGGTTGGACCCAGAGAGTGATAGTCAATGGAACCAAGCCAACATGGTACATGGTGACCAGTAATTTCCCCCAGTAATTTCCCTCAGTACTCGGACCAGTACTATTTAAGATATTCATAAATGATCTAGATTTAGGTGTCAGAAGCAGACGGACTAAGTTCACAGACAGTACCAAATTATGGGGAAGTGTGGTCAGATCAAAACCTGATGACATTCAACATAGAGAAATGCAAGGTGGTCCAGCTTGGGAGAAAAAACCCACATCATACTTATAGGCTTGGCAGTGCTATACTCACTAGCACCATGACTGAAAGAGACTTGGGGGTCATGACTAACCACAAAATGAACATGAGCCACCAATGTGATGCTGTAGTGGGCAAAGCAAAAACTCTGGCTTCCATCTACAGATGCATCTCAAGCAAGACCCAAGAAGTCATCCTCCCTCTTTACTCAGCCTTGGTGATGCCACAGCTGGAGTACTGCATCCAGTTCTGGGCTCCACACTTTAGAAAGGATGTGGAGAAGCTTGAGAGAGTCCAAAGGAGAGCCATGTGCATGATTAGAGATCATGAGAGTAGGTCTTATGAGGAGAGGCTGAGGCATGGGATTCTAGCCTGGAGAAGTGAAGGTGCAGGAGTGACTAGGTGGCAGCCTATAAGTATATAAGTGTTGTGCATCAGGAACTGGGAGAATGCCTTTTCACCAGGGCACCCCAAGGGAAGACAAGGTCTAATGGTCACAACCTGCTGGAAGACCATTTTAGATTGGACATAAGGAAAAACTTCTTTACTGTCTGAGTCTCCAGAGCCTGGAACAGACTCCCCTGCAGAAGTGGCACAAACACCTACTTTGGATATCCTTAAGAAATGCTTGGATGCTTATCTTGCTGGAGTGATCTGACCCCAGCTGACTTCCTGCCCCTTGGGCAGATGGCTGGACCTGATGATCTTGTGAGGTCCCTTCCAGCCCTAATGTCTATGAAATCTATAAGATGCTTCCCTCACTTTAACTTTCAACAGAAGCTTAACTGCTGGGGACCTGCTAGGGATTCCCACCCTTCCTGGGGCCTTTTTGGGTCTCTTCTTCACTAGGCTTACCCTCACTGAGAAGATGGGATGTACAAAACAGGAAATCATAACTGAGGATAGAGGGGGTAGGGGAAGAACAGTATTCATTGCTCTTAAAGAGCATCTTTGGCAGCCTATAAAAAGTGCTGCCTACCAAGAGAGTCTATTTCTAAGAATTGCTTTCTTGCAGGGAAGAATGATTGTTTGGCCAGCCTTGACATGCTGGATGGACTGCTGTTGCCTTTTTATTTCTGCAGTCTGTAAATATGCTGAATTTAGCTGAGAATTTTTGACAGCAAAGAAATGAATCTAGATTTTTATTGAAATCACTGTTATTAACAGCTGTCAATCTGCATAGCTTTCTCTAGACTCCTACTAGCTCAAAACTATTAGTCAAGGGTTGTGACTGTAGAGAAAGACAGTATATTTTTGTTTCTAAGTCTCCTAATTTGTTTCTCTTATTTTAAGAGCCAGAAAAAGGAAAAAAGAAAAAAGGAAAAAAGAAAAGTCTGTAGCTATATTTGGTTGTGTAAGGGGCAATTCTAATATAATAAAAGCCTTAGTTTGTCTGTCTGTTTGTCTTTCTGTCTGTCTATAACAGTCTGGGCCAACTGCGCATGTGCTGCTGAGAGCGTGGGCAGAGATTGACTGGCCGGAGCAGACATGGGCACAACTTTGCACCAGGGCTGAGGTGAGGGGGTAGAGGGAGTTGGGGATGAGAGAGCTGCCATGCCATGCCCACCCCCCAAAAACCGCCAACAGGGCTGGGAGTGGGAAGAGGAGGAGGAGTTGCGGTGGCCCACTGTGCGGCTGCCACTGGGAGAAGGACCGTGGCAGGGCGGGTAGCGGGGCTGGGGCTATGCTGGGGTACTCTTGGTCGTCGGAGGGCCGCTCTCAGGTCGGGCCAGGTCATGGGGCAATTGGAGCCTCGTGGGCTCCTGCCATGGTGCACACCACAGGGGAGCCAGGAGAGAGGGGGCATGCTCCCCCAACCCTTGGCTCCCCATGCTACGCCCCTAGATGACCCACTGCACTCTGATTGCCCTAAGACCTGGCCTGGCCTGGCCAGGGCCCCATTCACAGTGAATGGGGCCCTGGATGGGTTGGGTCATGGAACAATCAGAGTCTGGTGGCTCCTCCGGAGGCATGGCACTGGGGAGCCAATGGTGGCCCCTGGGCCTGTGCATGGGTAAAGGGTGGGCTGCAGCTGTGGGCTGGGTTCAGCCTCTGCTCTCTGCCTAACAGCTGCTGTTTGACAGCAGCGTGGTGCCATGTAAGTCCTGACCCTGGGCAGGCAGGCACATAGTGCTGCGGTGGGGTGGGAGTGGGGAGCGGTGGGCGGGAGGGGGGAGTGGTAGGGAGCGGTGGGGGAAGAGGGGAAAGTGTGGCTGAACCTGGAGTGGCAGAAGGGGGAGACTGGGGCTGAGCCTGGAGTGGCATAAGTGGGGAGTGGGGCCAAGCCCAAAGCGCCAAAGTGGAAGGAGCATGCCCGGGCCTGGAGTAGCAGGCACAGTGGGCCCAGAGCAGTGGGAGGAGTGGGCCTGGGCCTGTAGTGGTGGGGGGGATAGAGCTGGCCCCACAGCAGTGGGGAGAGCGGGGGAGCTGGACCCAGAGTAGTGACAGGAGCAGGGGAGTGGGCCCAGGCTCATAGCAGTGGGGGCAGTGGGCCTGGAGTGGCAGGGGCAGTGGACCCACATCCATAGCAGTGGGGGCAGTGGCAGGAGAGGGGGGCGTGGGGCTGGGTGTGGGGCTCCATCCCCACCTGCTCACCTGCCTCCCCCTTCCCCCCCTGCACCATTCTTGATGGGCAGTTTGCTAGTGGTAATATAATAATTCACTGTCAAGTGGAGCATTTGTATCAGAAACAAAGACAGGGACCAAAAAGCTGTTTCATTTTCTATTTGAAATCAACAGAAATATACAGAGAGAGTGGCTTCCTAGTCCACAACAGTCATGTGGCTTGAGATGAGGCTTGCTGAAGTCAATGTGAGTCTTTCTCTGGTTGCAAAGAGCTTTAGGTAAAGTTACACATTACAGTTAGACCTTATTGAGGACACTTAAAATGTGACCCTCCTCATGTTTAAACTCTAATTCATGCTAAGATGAGCATCTCAAAGTCCTCTGAGCAAAAGGGTCTTCTGAGCATTTCACTTCAGCGAGGGTTAACTCTGGGCCATGCTACCAAGCTCATGATAGAGTAACTTCACCCTGGTCCATGGAGATAAAACAAGCACTTTGCAATTTTCCAGCATCTGGATGCACTGCTCACAGCCTCCTATCCCCACCCTCCAGAGAAGGGATGGAGCTCAGGTGTTTTGGCTCCAAAGCCACCCCCCTGCTCACCAGCGCTCTAAAGGAAATCAGAGCTGCACAGACAAGAAACGGTATTAACCCTTAACATGGTACTACACACAGCGTGTTTGACCTTTAACACCACTTAACGTTCTACAGATTTTACATAGTTTAAATGTAGTGTGTATCTTCACCCATTGATAGCACCATAGTTCATGATTAACACTTTGAAAAAAGGAAGGGAAGTCCAAAGAAAACCAGTTCTTCTTATAACCTTGTATGTTTTTCTTTTCAACAGAGAGGACTAAAATATAAAGGCTGGATATGGTGGACTAACACAAGATTTGGAAAATTGTTATCAAGTAATTTGAAAAACTGAAAAAATCATTTTTAAAAGTTATGTAGAAAATACAAGCTACCTAGCTGTATGGAACATGCCCTTCATGCTAGGAGGGGTGTCATTATGGGTGCCTCCCTCTTTCCATCTGTAAAACTACACAAAACAATTTGATTTGACTTCTTTTTAGAGAAAATGGAAGATGAAAATAAGATCAGGGTTTTTTAAATGCTTTGTTTTAGTATCTAGCTAAGCAAAACTGACTCAAATCAACCTGTTCCTGGGGAAAGATTCTGTTTTGATAAAATTGCATTTTCTGGTGGTAAAAACTGTTTCTCTGAGGAATTTTTGACTTGCTTCAGTCTCATGTAGACAGAGAATATTTCATTCACCTGTTTAATATAGTAGAATTAGATGTAAGCTTCCTCATTGTGTCATCACTTAGAAGGAGCATGGGGAAGCTCTCTGTGACATGGGGGTCTTGTTATACATCATTTCACTGTGGTCTCAGAAGGACCATAGTCTTTTAGAGTTTTGTATGGTGTTTGTCTTATCCTTTGTTCAGAAAAGTTTCTCAATAACAAAAAATTAATATAGAAAAATGTAGAAAACTGCAAGCTGTCTATTACAAATATACTTAACTCATTCCCAGATATTAAACAAATTTACCTTCCTAAATACAAAGAAAACTAAACCCTTCTGGAAAGTGTGAGACACTGCTGGGCATTTTGCAATGGTCAGGTAGGTTCCTCAGTGTTAGAAACTCATTTTTATTCAGTTTAAGGGAACATTCAAATAATCAAAATCCCAATGTCTCTACTGGGTAAGAGAGTTTGCAATAAGCTATGGAGCGACTCAGCGTGAATCTGTTCCCAGTTTGAAAATGGCTGAAACCTGTTTGAGATAAACCTGGCTGAATGTTATATCAGACTTAACTGATTTGGCTCAAACTGGTTTATGCAATGCCTGTCCAGATCCCTTTCTGGTTTAAGATAAACCAGACACCCCCAGCATCCCAGCATGCTCTCTGGGCTGGGCAGGGCTCTCTGCTACACAGCAGGGCTGGCACCTCCCCTCTGCCTGATTTTTCCCTGCTAAGCAGGAATTATTCTTCCGTCCCCTCTACCTTATGCAGACACCTGCACTTTAGCTAGCAGACCACATGCTAGCTACAGTCTGTACTGTGGGAGATAATCAAGGCAGGCAGGCTTTTTGGTGCTAATTAACAGGCAGGTTAATGTCCTTCCTTGGAACCCCTGTTTGAGAAGAGCTGTTTGCTTCCCCTCGCTACTCCCTGCTAAGCACAAATTCCTCCCTGCCCTTTGCCTTGCTGAGGTGTGTATTAGCCAGCAGACCACATGCTGCAATAGTGCTTAATCAACTCCTAGCTGGTAATGTTTCCCTGTTTTCTTAATGGGGCAATAAACACTGAGATAGAGATGATAAACACTGTTTTCAGTTCCTCCCTGCCCCCCACCCCCTTGCTTGCCTGTCAGTTTGCTGCAGGCAGTATACAGAATTCGGGAGGGAGAGTGAAAAGCTCTGTATCACCAACAGTTGCATGCACTACATACACACCCTTGCCTCAGAGTGCTAGCCTGGGGCTGCGGCCTGACAACACTCCTGGTCCTTGAGCAGCCAGCAGGAAAAAGCCTGGGACTGTGCAGGCACACCTCCCTAATAAGAAAGTCCAGCCAGGGCCTGGCCATGCAATCCACCCTACCCCCCTCAGCTCAACTCTGTGCAAAGGAAAGGAGGGCTGCTCTAGCACCCCCTGGCAAGTAGCCTGAGCCACTGCAGTCATGTGCCTGAATTTCCTCAGTCCAGAGGGACTGTCTGTATGGTTGGAAACTGGTTCAGCCTAGCCAAGTTAGACTAACCTGCAAAGGTTGAATCAGTTCAGGCTCAGGCTTTTTGAATGTCTGTCCCTAGCCTCCATGTGCAAAAGTTGACTTCAGGAGGAGCACAGGGAGAAGTTATGATCTACGCATTATGAGACTGGTTTACTTTCTTCAAGGAGAGAGGTATGCTTATAACATTGCTGCCAGAAGGCTGAGAATCATCTAGCTGGCAGGGAGCTTTTGCCTTTTTGTCCTGCTTTTCAAGAAGTAGGTCTGGAACAAAAGGAAGTTGAATGACCCCCAAAGCAAAATTCTCCATAGTGCACAGTTCCAGTGCAAAATTAAATCCAAACACAGCATGATGTACAGTTGGCTGGGTGGATGCTTGTACAGAAAGTATGCTACCCTTTCCCCTACACATGCAAGTAGCAATGAAGTTGGAACAGGACTGAAACACCAGATCTAACCTTAATTAGCTCCAGCACCCTATATCACTTAGCTGTGGGGACAGGTGCTGCATCCACACTTTGTGCTGCCAGTGTGGATGTCTCCAGATCTCCCTCTGCTCTTCCCAAAGACTTGGGCGTGTGAGTATATGCCAGGAATATCACTCACAAGAATGTACCCCTATTAGCATTGCCACATCTTTGAGTCACACCACTCTTGGTTTCTGCCAGGGCTCATGCCAACACATTCCTCAGTTCCAGTGAAGTGCATAAGTCCCACAGTGTTTTGACTTTAGCCAGGAGCAGGTTTTACACTCACCTGGCTAAAGTCAAAGCACTGTGGGACTATCTGCAGTGCATGACCATGGGTACTTCCAGAGGTGCCTAGAACAAATTCCAGTGCTGTGATTGAGTTGGACAGACCTTCCCCCACAGTGGGAAATCCATGGTACTTTGAGACATGTTAGGCAGGGAGTGCTTTCTAGCTGGGTCAAAGTATCACCCTACTGTCTCACAGCCCTGACAGAGCTCTTCCAGATGGATACTCTTTTAAAATTGTTGGGACTCAAGTACTTACATTTCTCTTGGTCTAGGAAGACTGTGGTACTGGCTCTTTCCCTGGACTCTCTGGAATTTTCCATAGGTCCAAGGCTCTTTGTTATTACTTCACAGAAATGGGTCCTCCTGCCCTAAAGCCCCAGGATTAGTCCTAACTCCCGGTCTCCCAGAATCATCCTTTTCCACAGCTTTAGTTTCACAGGGAATCTGAGTTTAAAGTTTATTTCTTTAGGGGTACAGGATGGTAGTAGACACCCAGACTTTGCAGAGGGTTCCAAAAAAACAATATCACTTTACTTAGCCGGCACAAGAAGTTTACAGATCTGGACAATAAAATAAAAAATACCCATAGGCATTTCCATACCTCAGTTTCCTCACTACATTTGAATGTCTTTGGGCTTAGATAATTCTTTTCCTCCAAATCACAGAATCTGATTCATGACTGCAGCTACCTACACACTGACTCCTTCCTTCACGTTGAAGTGACTGGGAGCACACACCCTTTCTCTCACAACCTCTGGCATCTTCTGTTAGCTGACACCATAACTAGCCTCACCCGCCAGCCAGAGTTCCTACCTTGTAATCCATTCTGTAATTATCTTCCCCCAAGAAGTCCAGGCATGAAAAACTTGCTTCCTCTAGGAAGCATTAAGGTCATCATGAAGCAATTAAATTCTTTTGCTACAGTCCCACCAGCGTGTGTCTGAATGTTACTCTGGATTTGTGAATAAGTCCAGCTCAGCTATAAAAGGGCACCTGGACATTTGGGCTGAGGAATCAAAGGCAGCTGGATTTGATATTAGGCACATCACTCCTTTGTATATTGTTGCCTATAGAATCTGGTATGCCTTAACCTCACCAACCCTAAATGCTACCTAAGTTCAAGATGGCTTTTTGATCTGGGTAGTAGCTAGCTCTTCATCTGAGCATGCATCATTTAAATGGGAAACCATCACAGTTTACCAACCCTATGTTACTGACCATAGGCCAAGTGCAAGAATTTCCCCTGTCACCTTCTCAGCTGGGAGGCAGAAGACTGCAAACCACATGCGAAGTGGACTTGGTCACCTGGACACAAATACAAACTCTGGGTGCTCGTGCAGAGCTATATTGCCTCTCGCTCTGCCTAGGTATTCAGCTTGGGAATCAGGTCAGCACTGGGACCCTAGCTCTAGCTTTAATCAGCTCCTATATCCCACATCTAGAAATAGATGACAAATGTGCAACAAGTTCTGAGAGAATGCTGGGTTGTGAGTGGCTCCATCCACAATGCTATTTCCAGTTGCAAAGCCACACATTCCTCTCATGATGTGATCTTCAGCATGGTAATGCTCAGTGGACACAGATACCTCTTAGGAACTCTGTACTGAGTATGTGTCATGGGAAGTTGTTTGCAGTGCAGTTTAGCAATGTAGAGACACCTGGAACAGGAGCAAACAATGTTTAACACACCTCAGGATCTTCATTTTTCAAGAGCATTTTTGACAGTCAGGCAAGCAATTACCAAGTCAGACCTCTATCTTGGAAAATACTCATGGGACTGATGTTACTTGTCTCACAAGATATAGTACATCACAAGGGTGGGAGCACTGTGGAAAACATAGACAGTCTCTTACCTTAGATATGTTCCTCCAAGCAGTAAAAGGCAGCTGCTCAGGTTTTGCACCGTAGCAAGAGGGTAAGTATAGCACGATCAACTTAATTGTCATACCCATATACTAACTGATAGCTCATGGCTGCACTATGCTGTGTTGACTCTAAAGCTTAGCATGCTTTGTTCTGCAGTGGTTATGGGCCAATATAATTGGACCTAGAATCCTTATCTCCCACCTTCTTGTTCCACTTTGCAGTGTCTCTGGTTTGCACATCCTGTGCTGAGAACCTCTTCTGTGCATCTGCCACTTTCCTGACATGAGGTAACAAGCACGTTTGAGATGCTTTCTGCCTATGTTTCTGAGAAGCTTGAATGGGGATGGGGTAAGAGCTATATCATCTAGAGGGCATGACCTTACTGTAAGGTAAAGGCATGTTCTCAACTCAAATTAAAATCTTGATAAAGCGATGAAGCCGGGTCCCGTCAGCACTTAAAGGGCTTTGTTAATGTAGCTGTTTTGGCCAATTTTCTGAGCAGCAATGCAGCATATGCTGGTAAAGGACTTCTTTTGCTGGTATGACTTAAACTAGTTCCATGAATGGTATAAACTGTATATGCAAAATGACTTTCTGCTGCTTTTGCTGGCATCTGTGTGTTTGTTGGGGATAGGAATAAATAAATAAATAAATAAATAAAAAATATCACTTTTATGTGTAGGTCAGATTGAGGGTATTGCAGTTTTATCACAAGTTGGAAGTAAGACTATAAGTGGGCCTATGATTTAACTGTCTGCTAAGTTGTGTTAAAACTACAATAGCCTTCTCATTCCTAGGGTTTTAACTCATGTTTTCTATCTCATGCTAGCAGCAGGCTTTATTTTATTGATCTGCAGTGAAAATATCCAGTTGCCTGAGAAATCTGAAGTATGATACACTGATAGGGAGTTTGTAGGTCTGGATGGATGAGTCCAACTGTTTGTCCATGCTTGAAAGTTTTGCGGTGTTACCTTAGTTATACTTGTACTTATTGGGAAACACATTATGCTGATCTACTGACATGTCTGCTTGTACTAACAAGACTGTTTCAGAAAATAAAAAAAATCACATACCAACCAACAAAGTCACATTGATAAAGGATTTCTTGTATAAATTATGTCTGAAAGAGCATTCCCTTTTTATTTCAGTGTAGGCCCTGGGGGTTTAATGGAGTTACAATGCTCCTTCAGTATGATAATATGTTTTAAGATGCATCTCAACATGGAGAGTGTCACGGAGTGGGGCCTGCGAGCGGCCATGAGCTCGCTAGCACCCCCTGCATTGTCAATTGAGGCGGTCCAGCACCCTCTATTCGCCCACCACGTCTTTGTTCTTAAGTTCAGTTATGGGAGGCTGCCTACTTCCACCTTGACACCTCACTGGTATTACCTCCGTTCCATGTGGGGTGCTCCAACACCCCCCCCAGCTTTATGGGCAATGCGTGCCTCTAACCTTCCCTTCAGCACGCCCCAAGCCTCGCAGCTGTTCTCTGGACGTTGTTTGGGTCCCTTGCCCTTCGGCACCCTCTCCAGCACCCCTTGGGCTCATTCTGCCCTGGTGCCCCTCTCTGGCACCCCCAGGCTTGTCACCCACCTGGCGCCCCTGGGGCTTGTTACTCCCTGGCACCCCTCTCCAGTCTGCCTGGGCCTACCACACCACTGGCACCCCTCTACCGGCACCCCGGGTCAGTCACGCGCGTGTCGCCCTTTTACCGGCGCCCCAGGCCAGTTAGACAACCTGCACCCTGATACCGGCACCCCTGGGCCGCTGCTGCAACCTGCACCCCATTACTGGCGCCCCTGGGCTTGCCGTGCCCAGGCCTCACCCCACTGGGCCTGTCTTGCGGCTTTTCCACCGCTCCTCGCCCTCTCCGGAGCCCCTCACGCCCCATCCTGGGGCCTTTTGCTGCGCCCCTCGCGGCTGGGGCTACAACCCCCACACACCAAGCGCCTCTCTGGCACTCATCTCGCTGTGCCCACTATGGCACTACTCACCGTGCCCCTGCTGGGCACCGGGAACCCCCAAGCTACTGGGGAGCCCCTGTGAGGCCTCCTCACACCCCTACAGCCTCACCCGGTCCTCCGGTGTAACGATAACAAAACATGAGCCAAGCAGCTGCAACATAAACAAGAAGCCTACCGACTCATAAGACAATCATAAGCCCCGAGCGTATGAACCCAGCTCCACTCAATGCTGGCTCTCTCCTGTACCTCTATTCGGGTTCTCTCTCTCCCCTTGCATCATTGCAGCCGGTCAACCCACCACCATTGACTCTGCTGCTCAGCTCTCCCACAGAGCTCCTGCTTCTGCAGCTGCCAGATGGGAACTGCTCTCAGGCTCTGGCCTGGGCTGTTTATAAAGGGCTCGGCTCTGCCCCCTTCTGGTCACCTGACCTGTCTGGTTGCTGCGGCAACCAGCACCTGAGCTGCCCCTGGTGATTGGCAGCTCCTTAACCCTATATTAGTCACAGGACACCTCCTTGGTCCTGTGACAAGAGCTTTTAGAGGCACTGAGGTATACCAAAACAGAAAAAAAGAGTTTAATGAAACTACATCTATCTCTTTTTACAGATGGCTACAAATGACCATGTTATATTTGGACCATGATAATGAATAATTCATTAGTCTAATTTTAAAATACCTATTAATTCTGACACTGAATAAAAATGGCAGTATGTCTCAGCAATGAATGGTTTCCAATTGCTACATGCAGTGGCACTTTAATAACTATTAATGGCATAAAAGACATTGTTGTAACGAGAGAGCTAATAATATCTTTTGGTGGATGATCTCATTTAAGAAGTGGCCTACCTGTGGCAGTAGTTGGAGATTACTGGGCTGAGATTTTAATTGGAACTGGGTGCTCAAATCATTTATGCAGCTTTGCAAATAATGCAGAAAACAGTGACAATACCCATCCTTTTTAAAAAAAGGAAAACAGTGGTGACCAATAAATTCTTATGTCATGAATCACAATGTGTTTCCACTAGCCTTCTGCTGAAACTGGGAAACACTCTACTGTGGCCAGCACTCAGTGTGGTGTTCCTGACAAAATATTTTTTAGAGAGCGACAAGCACTCTGCTTCTTGGCTGTTATGACTTTTCAGGACTTCTCAGAGCTTTACAAAAGCTTGTCCACTTTTTATTTTTACTTGTTTTATTTGCTGCGATGGACAGTGTCCATCTGCTCTTCCAGGGTCCCAGAAAGCATAACAGGTCAATATGGAGACTCCACCCTTGTGGTCACAACATTTTGTTTTTTTCTTGTTTAGCCCAAATATTTGGCTAAGATAGCTGTGTAAAGGCAAGTACTTTATCTTCACTGGTGCTTCAAACTGCATCCCTGCTAATTAATTCTCAACTAATTAAAGTTTATTAATTTTGAGCTGAAGTGTACAATATTGAACAGAGCAAGTATCAGCATTTGAAGAAGCCCTGGTCTTGATTTGACAAATCTGGCTTTATACTGGAGAACAGCTGCTTGGAAACCCCCTCTTTCCCTCTGCTCTCAGAGGTTGTGTAATGAGAAAGTGATCCTCATTAAGCAGAGAATTAGCTTTAGCTTGCTGCATCCCATAAGAGATGTCACTTCCACTGTTTTCCTTTCTATTTCTTTACTAGGCTAACACAATCATCCTCGCTACATACTGTGCAAGACTTAGGGCAGAAATCTAGTTCCTGTTGTGCACCTCCATGGCAGCTTTCTCACTGCATAAGCTAGGAAAGAATGTGATCAGGAAGGAATGTTTCCTCCAAGTCAGATTAGCAAGGGCCATGGGTTTTTGTTTTTATCTTCTGGTGTTAAATATGAGGGCTTTCTTCCTCCTTTGGCATTTAATGCCTGTTGTTATGGATTTTGTTCAGCTATAATTTTGTTGCTAATTCTCACTCAGGTATGCATGTATGGAGCTGCATATCTGTTCAGCCAGACTGCAGCTTATTACCTGTGCTCTGTAGCTATGTGGACACTTGTGTGTTCATGCTGCACATGGAATAAGATCACAAACAGTGCATAGGTGCCAGACACAGGAGGTATGCAGGTGGGCTGCTACTTGAGTATGTAAAGTAAATAATATTCTGCCCGTGGAGCTGATCAGATACAATTTATTGTATTTTCTTCCATAAAACATGCAACTTTCCCCCCAAATCAAGTGGGGGGATGTGGGATGTGCATTACATGTGAGAGAGATGGATCCCCACAGCTTTGGAAATTTGGTGGTGAGGGAGCAGTGGCAGCAATAATTGCCACTGGTTCCCTGCTTCCAAATCCTTATTGATTTCAGTCAGTTAATAGAGTGTTGTGTTGCTATAGATTGCTTTCAGTGTCTTCACACTATTTGTCCAGTTTTCTTTTCCCCTGTGAAGTTCTTGCTTGATGATGATGATGATGTTGTTACACTTTCTCTAATAGTCACCTTCTTTCTTTCTTGTTGTGGTAAGCAGATTTCAATTCCCTTCTTGCTTGCATAGTACTAAAATGCAACTCAAGGTCGGCTTGTCTTTCTTAGTCTTCCATTGCCTCTTGTGCAATTTTGTTCAGATATGGAATCATGCTTTATGTTTAATTTCTTCTAAATCTGCTATCATAATGAGTGCCAAATCTCCTTCCAATGTTATGGTCATTATGACAAGATTATGATCATCCTTAGTGTCAGCTCTTGGGAAAGTGCATATCTTAGATATATTTATATCTATACACCCAGTGTACACCCAGTGGAAAAGAGGGGACATCACCAGAGATGACTATACTGCAGTTGCTCAGGGATGGAGGGGGGCAGTCAGGAAGGCCAAGGCAGAGATGGAACTGGGACTAGATTCCCGGATTAAGGACAACAAGAAGTCCTTCTTTAAATACATAGGGGGTAAAAAGAAGGTTCCGGGTAACATGGGGCCCCTGCAGGACACGTTAGGAAATTTGGTCTTCACACCAGACAATAAAGCCAACATATTTAACGATTTCTTTGCCTCCATCTTCCTAAGCAGGGACCAGAACAGCCACTCCCCTGCTGGGCCCCCTGAGGCCCCAGGGAGGTGCACCTAGGCCAAGGGTTAGTGAGGAACTAGTTAGGGAGCTTCTGGAGGGACTGGACGTATTCAAGTCAGCCGGTCCAGACAATCGCCACACTAGAGTACTAAAGGAATTGGCTGCAGTCATTGCAGGACCCCTGGCGCGGCTTTACAAGTACTCCTGGTGCTCTGGTGTGGTGCCAGAGGACTGGAAGAGGGCCAGCATGGTCCCCATCTTCAAAAAGGGGAAGAAGGAGGACCCGGGAAGCTATAGGCCAGTTAGTCTTACCTCGATCCTAGGCACGCTGTTCTAGAAAATTATGCTGGCACACATCCAGGAGGGGCCAGCAGGGGATTTCATGCTTAGGGGCAACCAACACGGGTTCATCAGTGGCAGGTCCTGTCAGACGAACCTGGTGGCCTTCTATGATCAGATCACCAGATCATTAGATGCAGGGGTAGCAGTGGACCTAGTCTTCCTGGACTTTTGGAAGGCTTTCAACACTGTCTCTCACCCTGTTCTCATTAAGAAACTGGGGGACTGTGGTGTCGACACCCACACAGTCAATTGGGTTGGCAACTGGCTGGAGGGCCGCAGCCAGAGAGTGGTGGTGCATGGGTCATTTTCATCCTGGAGGGATGTGGGCAGTGGGGTCCCACAAGGCTCCGTCCTTGGGCCTGCACTGTTCAACATCTTCATCAGCGACTTGGACGAGGGGGTAAAAAGCACCCTGTTCAAATTTTCTGATGACACTAAGATGTGGGGGGATGTGGGCACGCTAGAAGGGAGCAATAGGCTACAGTCGGACATAGGTTACTGGGGTGGGTGGATGAGAACAGGATGGGATTCAACACAGACAAGTGCAAAGTGATGCACCTGGGGAGGAACAACCGGCACCATACCTACAGCTTGGGGAACTCCCATCTTGTCAGTACAGAGGCGGAAAAGGATCTTGGAGTCATCACTGACTCCAGGATGAACTTGGGTCAGCAGTGTGGGGAAGCATAGTTTCATAGTTTCATAGTAGCTAGAGTCGGAAGGGACCTAGGTAGATCATCTAGTCCGACCCCCTGCCTTGGCAGGAAAGAGCACCGGGGTCAGATGACCCCGGCAAGGTGCTCATCTAACTTCCTTTTAAAAATCCCCAGGCTAGGAGCCTGCACCACTTCCCCTGGAAGCTGGTTCCAGGCCCTAGCCGCCCTGACTGTGAAGTAGCGCCTCCTAATATCTAATCTAAACTTACCCTCCGCCAGCTTGTGACCGTTATTCCTGGTCACTCCTGGCAGCGCACGGGGGAACAGGGACTCCCCCAATACCTGCTGATCCCCCCTGACCAGTTTGTAGCAGGCCACAAGGTCCCCCCTTAACCTTCTCTTGTGGAGGCTAAACAGGTTCAGGTCCCGTAGCCTCTCCTCATAAGGCCTGCCCTGCTGACCCTTGATCATACGAGTGGCCCTCCTCTGAACTCTTTCCATATCGTCCACGTCCCTCTTGAAGTGTGGCGCCCAGAACTGGACGCAGTACTCCAGCTGCGGCCTGACCAGTGCTGCATAGAGGGGGAGGATCACCTCCCTGGACCTGCTCGAGATGCATCTGTGGATGCATGACAGGGTACGGTTGGCCTTCTTGACTGCCTCCCCACACTGCCGGCCCATGTTCATCGTGGAGTCAATGACGACTCCAAGATCCTTTTCCGTCTCCGTGCTGGCAAGAGGGGAGTTCCCCAACCTGTAAGTGTGGTGCCGGTTCTTCCTCCCCATGTGCAACACCTTGCACTTATCAGTGTTAAACCCCATCCTATTCTCATCCGCCCACCGTTGCAACCTGTCAAGGTCAGCTTGTAGCCTATTGCACCCTTCTAGTTCACCCACATCCCCCCACATCTTAGTGTCATCAGCAAACTTGAACAGGGTGCTTTCTACCCCGTCATCCAAGTCACTGATGAAGATGTTGAACAGTGCGGGCCCGAGGACCGAGCCCTGCGGAACCCCACTGCCCACGTCCTTCCAGGTCGAGAAGAACCCATCCACTACCACCCTCTGGGTGCGGCCCTCCAACCAGTTGGCGACCCATTTGACCGTGTGGGCATCGACACCACAGTCTCCCAGCTTTTTGATGAAGACAGGGTGAGAGACAGTGTCGAAAGCCTTCCGGAAGTCCAGAAAGACTACATCCACAGCAACCCCTGCGTCTAATGATTTGGTGACCTGATCGTAAAAGGCCACCAGGTTGGTCTGACAAGACCTGCCACTGATGAACCCATGTTGGTTGCCCCTGAGCATGCATTCCCCCGCAAGGCCCTCCTGGATGTGTGCCAGGATAATTTTTTCAAAGAGCTTACCCGGGATTGAGGTAAGACTAACTGGCCTGTAATTTCCCGGGTCCTCTTTTTTTCCCTTTTTGAAGATAGGGACCACATTGGCCCTCTTCCAGTCCTCCGGCACCTCGCCAGAGCACCATGAGTGCTCATAGAGCCGCGCCAGGGGTCCCGCAATGACCTCGGCCAGTTCCTGTAGAACCCTAGGGTGAAGATCGTCCGGACCAGCGGACTTGAACACGTCCAGCCTCTCCAGAAGTACCCTAACTAACTCCTCGCTAACCCCTGGCCCAGGCGTGTCTCTCCCGGGGCCCGAGGGGGGCCCAGCAGGGAGGTGGCTGAACTGGTCCCTACTTAGGAAGACAGAGGCAAAGAAATTCTTAAATATGTTAGCTTTATCATCTGGCGTGATGACTAAGTTGCCCATCGTGTCCTGCAGGGGCCCCACATTACCCGGGACCCTCTTTTTACCCCCTATGTATTTGAAGGACTTCTTATTGTCCTTAATCCGGGAAGCTAGTCCTATCTCCATCTCTGCCTTGGCCCTCCTGACTGCCCCCCTACATCCTCGGGCGACTGTAACATAGTCCTTCTTGGTGATGACCCCATCTCTCCATTGGGTATATGCCTCCCTTTTAGCAAGGAGACATTCCCGGATGCTCTTAGTGAGCCATGGGGGTTTATGTGCCCTCCTGCTCCCTTTGACCCTTGTTGGGATTACCTCCCTTTGGGCATGGAGGATCGTCTCCTTAAGGAGCAACCACTCACCTTCGACATCTGATTCCCTTCCCCTCTGGGTCCTCAGCGCTTCCCCAACGATCCTCCTTAGCTTGTTGAAGTCAGCCCTCCTAAAGTCTAGGGCTGTTGCCTTGCTGCAGCCCTTTGCCACCTTACGCTGGATGGTGAATTCCAGCAAGCGATGATCACTGTCTCCCAGGTGGCCCATCACCTGCAGCCCCCTCACCAGGTCATCACCCGTGGCCAGCACCAGGTCCAACAAGGCATCTCCCCTGGTGGGACTGTGCACCTCCTGGGTTAGATGGAGGTCCTGCACTCTGGCTAAGAACCGACGTGAGCGATCAGACTTGGCTGACTGCTCCTCCCAGCAGATGTCTGGGAAGTTCAGGTCCCCCATGATGACCACATCCTTAGCCCTCACTGCCTCTGTGAGCTGACCTAAGAATTCCTGGTCGAGCTCTTCTCCCTGGTTGGGAGGTCTATAGTAGACTCCCACCGTTAAGTCTCTCTCCCCTGGACTGCCTTTTACTCTAACCCAGAGCACCTCAGAGTGCCCCCCCTCTACCCCCTTGCTAATTAACGAGGAAGTATATTCCTCCTTGATGTAGAGTGCTACTCCTCCACCTTTCCTTCCTATCCTGTCCCTCCTGTATAGCCTATAGCCCTTGACACTCACCGCCCAGTCATGCGATGAGTCCCACCACGTTTCTGTGATCCCTACTATGTCAGGGCTGGTGACAGCTAGGAGGAGGGCGAGTTCCTCCTGCTTCTTCCCCATACTTCGAGCATTCGTGTAGAGGCATTTGAGGCCTCCAACGGTTGTGCCCACTGACCCCCTAGTCTCAGCAATGCCCCGTCCCCCATCACTTACCTGTTTCTCCCTTTTGACCATTGGTCTGGGCTCGCTGGCTGTTGCTGGGCCTGGTAGTTCATCATCTCCTCCGCCCTCATCTTCCCCCTCCCCCGACGAGCCTAGTTTAAAGCCCGCCGAAGGAGGTTCACCAACCTGGAAGAGAACACACGCTTACCTTTAGGGGAAAGGTGGAGCCCATCCCATCCCAGCATGTCTCTCATCACGATGTGCCGGTCATGGCTGAGGAAGCCAAAGCCCGCCTTGAAGCACCATTCCTGTAGCCTCCAGTTGGTCTCCGCTATGCACATCTCGTGACGTCTGCCTCGACCGCTCACTGGCAGGATGGAAGAGAAGACCGCCTGTGCGCCCATCTCCCTCAGCACGCCTCCCAGAGCATGGTAGTCCTCCATCAGGCGATCAGGGGCTCTCCTGGCCGCATCGTTAGTACCCACATGGACAAGGACCATGGGGTAATAATCAGTGGGCTGGATGATGGACTGGAGCATCCCCTTCACATCCTGAATCTTTGCTCCGGGCAGGCAGTAGACCTCACGTGCTGAGGGATCCTGGCGACAGGTGGGGCCCTCCATACCTCTCAGGATGGAGTCACCAATCACGATGACGTGACGCTTCCTCCTCTTAGGCCTCTTGACTCCCGCCGCAGTCAGGAAGGCCAACCGTACCTTGTCATGCATCCACAGATGCATCTCGAGCAGGTCCAGGGAGGTGATCCTCCCCCTCTATGCGGCACTGGTCAGGCCGCAGCTGGAGTACTGCGTCCAGTTCTGGGCGTCGCACTTCAAGAGGGATGTGAACAACATGGAGAGGGTCCAGAGGAGGACCACTCATATGATTGGGGGCAGCAGAGCAGGCCCTATGAGGAGAGGCTATGGGACCTGAACCTGTTCATCCTCCAGAAGAGAAGGCTGAGTGGGGATCTAGTGGCCTGTTACAAACTAGTCACAGGGGACCAGCAGGCATTGGGGAAGTCCCTGTTCCCCTGAGCACTGCCAGGAGTGACCAGGAATAATGGTCACAAGCTGGTAGAGGGTTGATTTAGGCTAGATATCAGGAGGCGCTACTCCACTGTCAGGGCGGCTAGGATCTGGAACCAACTTCCAAGAGAAGTGGTGCTGACCCCTACCCGGGGGGGGGGGTGTTTAAGAGGAGGGTTTAAGAGGAGGTTAGATGAACATCTTGCTGGGGTCGTTTGACCCAGTACTCTTTCCTGCCATGGCAGGGGGTCGGACTAGATAATCTACTCAGGTCCCTTCTGACCCTACAAACTATGAAACTATATCAGACTGCAGGCACTTCAGCATCAGGATGCAGTTTACTTGGCTGTTGAGTTTTGCACTTGGGCAAGCAATACTATTCTCTTGATGGTTCAGATGTGGATAAAATATTAGCAAGTATTAGTGCCATATTTTCTTGTCATACTCCTGCATATAATGTGAACTCTGGTTTTTACTCACAGCTTGAAGAAAAAAATATCCTTAACTTCCTGGACAGGTAAGTAACTAATCCAGCACACTGGGTCTGGGGTTGCACACCAGGTCCCACCCCACATGTGAGATCCACACACTGCATCCAGCCATGGCCTGACTCTGTTTGCTGGCCTGACATGGCAGGACTGAGGCCAGGCCAGATCTGGGGCCATGTGCTGGGTTTGGCTGTGGCCTGACCCCATATGCTGGTGCAATCAGGCATGTCAGGTTTAAGGGTGTGCACTGAATCTGAGCCTGCAGGCCAGGTCCAGCCATAGCTGGATCCTAAACAGTGGCCTTATCCGGTGTGCTGGGTCCACAGCCTAACCATGCATGCCAGCTAAAGTTGGTATGCAGGGCTATGCTGTCTGGCTGGGGGCTGCCTACAGGTCCAGAACTCTGGCAGCAGGGGACTGTTTATAACTGTGGCTCCCAGATGTTGATTCTACTCCCGTCAATATAACAGTACATGAACAAGTGATAGAAATGGATTTGCTCATACTCAGAGAAGGTGTTGAAGGAGCAGTGCAAAGTCTTAAAACTTAAATAATCAAGAATAGACATCATGCCTTCAGAGACACTGAGAAATGGAGGAGCTGCCACTATTGACAAATATCACAAAATATGGAATATGATCTGGCAATCAGGGACATGGCCAATCCTGTTGACAAGAGATATAATGATCCCAGCCCTTATGAAAGAGGACCTTGGACACTGATAATCTATTGAACCATCAACCTTATTGGTTATATGTCATAAAGTATTATTATGCACCCTCCTGGACACAAGTGGAAATATTATATGCAGAAGAATAAACAGATTTCAGATCAGAGGAAATGCAGCATAACAGATCTTCAACCTCAGAATGCCAGGTGAAAAATACATAGAAACTACATCACAACTTCATGGCTTCAATAAAGTATTTCTTGGAGTTCAGCAAGGAACAGTTATGGGTTGAGCAAGGAACAGTTATGGGTTGTGATGAAAAAGCCCAACATCAGCATAAGAACAATGGCAATTAATAAAGCTTTCTTGCAACAATATAGAGTACAGACTTTGCAGGAAACACACTGAAGCTATGGACATATGTAACTTATACCCTTTAGAAGAGGGTGGGAGACATGCTGCTTGGGAGTCTGTTTCATCTGTTCTGTTTTGACTACTACATTTGTCTGCTCCTATGCAACTTTAAAGTTGAACAAAACAGATTTAAAGTTATAGCAGTGGATAGACACAAACAGCATACCCAAGTACAATTTACTGTAGATAGAACAGTTATGTCTATCTACACCCATATGTAACTGCTTCTTTACATCAGTTGGGGTAAGACAGGGACGTCTCCCGTCATTGTCTGTTTGACCTTTTCCTAAAATACATTTTTTCAGACTCTTTCAGAGACTTTGAAGGGATAGTATAAGATGACAGTAGGTTGATCTACCTCCACTTTGCAGACAATCTCACTTTGGTAAGGATCAGGATGAGAACTAGAAATTCTAACAAGGGCAGGAGATGCTCAAGTTCCTTTGTAATGGAGATCAGCCCAGAGACAAGAAGGACAACAACAATGGGAGATTCTGATACTCAACAAGTTATTTACATTAAAGCTTGAAAACTCAAACAGCCAGGTGCATTCCTAGAGCTATGATCACAAAAGATGGAAAATCTTAAACAGAAATCAAGAGAAGAATGACCCCATGATAACGGTACTCAATGCTCAATAGAATTTGGAAAGACAGGAGCATCTCACGTGCATCCAAGGTCAAATTTGTTAGAATAACTGTGCTCTCAATGGCCCTGTTTGGATGTGAAACTTGGATTGTAAGAGCAGTAAGAGAACAGAAAGTTCTGTTAGCAGAGCTCTTAGTAGAGTTCAGATCTTTGAATTCAGATGCCTTTGGAGAACTCTATGGATACACGTGTGTATATAGTACCTTGAATAAGAGAAAAAGTCAGTGCAATGATTGTATTGCATGACTCTTTACTAGAAGCAGCAAGAAGACTGGCAATCAGGGTGATAGCCAATCCTGTATGCAAGACCTATAGTGATTTCAAACCTCAAGAAAGGGAATGGTTCTACCAGAATCAAATTATACCTAAGATATTCCAATATAACTTTAGTGTCTGTCCACACCTATACTGGTTTAAGTGGAGTTAACTGCTATAACTTTACATTTGTTTCATTCAAGTTTAAAGTTACATAGGAGCTGGAGTGTTTTGGCTAATTTTCCAGAGCAACAGATCTAGCAAATACAGTTCTTCAAGGAACAAGTGAAGGTCAAAGGAAACAAAATCAGAAAGACTTGCCATAGAAATATCACCACTTGGGTGGGAAAACTACAGACCCAGCTTTTCCACACTGCTATAGGCTATGGAAATTGGACAGAAGTTGCAATCAGTGTCTCAAAATGGCACCTCAACAACAAATTCAGTCACAGAACAAGGAAGGAAGGAATACTTTCGAAAATCTAGTGGCAGGTCCTACTGTCCTAGACTCTGTACCTGTGGCTGTACAGGGCCTAGGATAGTAGGTTACTGATTAGGACTGTAGGTACCACCCCAGTATAAATAATCATAGACAAACAATAGGATTAATACAACTCTGGATGACAGCTTGAACCCTTTATAAGTTGTTTTGTGGGGAGCAATCTTAATGCCTGTGTAACCAGGCAGCTGGGAAAAATGATACATGGACATGCATGCGGTCCAGAATGGAACAAATGTCTTCTTGGGACTAGACCCAAAGGCCAGGATTGTACAGTGGAATGAAACAATGGTTTAGTCTTTCTTTGTGCTCTCCCATGTGCATCCTGTGAAATGCATGGTGAGAGAGACATTCTTCCTTCCTTCCCTCCTCTAATTAATCAGTTTTGCATAAATGCTAGGCATGTAGTTTTCAGTTTGTTTATTAGTCTTTCATTATGTAGAGTGCTCTGGCAACTGGTTACGCTGAACTGCAAAATGCTTAGTGAGCTCTGAAAAAGTTTTAACTGATTAAGGATCATTTCCAAGCAGAGACACAGGCATGTAGATACATTTGTAGCCAACCTTTCCACAGGAGTTTGACATAAATCTATTCCTAGTCATCATGGTCTTCTTGTGTCCTGTCAGAAAGTTCACACTGGGGCCCAGAAACAGGCACAGACTATTACTCAATCTGTAGCCTTAGCAAGGTCCTCATTTGGTGCCTGGTTCCTATATAGGAGGTCAGGTCAGCAGGTGTTCTTCAGTCTAAAAGTTTCTTCTACGTTTGGACATAGTTTTTGCATTGCTAGAGTATCCTTATTTTTGTATTTTAACTTTATTCTTAGCAACCCCTTGTCATCAAAAGGAATCATAATAGTAGCTACTTTATTAAATATGCGGTTTATATAATAGGCTTTCTTTTAAAAATATTTTAGTAAAGTTGAGAAACTTGAACAAAAAATAAAGTAACATTTGCAGTAATTTCTTTTTTTCAATTTAAGTAACAGATGGCCATTTTTTCACAAGTTAAATTGTTGCATCAAATAGCAAATGTAGATTTATATACTCTCTGGATTGAGTAGTAGGTATGGAAAGAAATTCATGGCTTTGTTCATGGAAAGGAGGCTTAAGGTACCAGATTGGGAATGGAGAGACCTTGGTGCAGCTCCTGACTCTGCCACAGGCTCCTTGTGTGACCTTGGGCAAATAACGTGATATCACTGTGCATCCAGGAGAGCAGAAGGTATAACTGCTTTCTTTGAAAGGTCGGAGGAGATTGCTGCACTGTTGCCATGAGTCCAACTCTCCTGACTAGTTTAGAATGGGAGGGGACCATCTTCTCTAATCTTAGAAAGGCTTGGGCTCCTTATAATGGCAGAGTTATATGATGACTAGAATCATGCCTAGCTGTTGATTGGTGAAACCCCAGCACAGTATGGCCCACCGATTGTCCCAGTCACCCTGGAAGAGCTTACGCTACGTCTCAAGGAAGACCTTAAAAGGGAACATTGCACGTCAGAGGAGAAACATTACTTTTCAAACAAAAGATGTGATATTTCATTAATACCATTTAGGAGATTAAAATGAGTGAAAATGAGCACGGGCTGAAAAAATGCTATGCTGATAATGTTCTGCTTCTGTAAATAGGCATGATTTATGCTCAACAGCACAGCTGACAGGAAACTTCCAATGAAAACTGATGGGAAATAGGCACCTAAGTGTTATTTTTTGTCTAAAAAATTAACCAACTGTGGGCATGTGTACACATAGTACCTGTAATAACACGTACTGACTTAATGCACTGTAATTGGCATTATTGCATAGTAGCACTGGCACGCGTCTTTAGGTGACACTAGTGAGCAGTAAACTATTTCTACTGCACATTAGTGCATTAGCGTGGCTTTTGCCATGATGCACTAATGTGCAGTAGAATTAGTCTACTGCGCTTTTAGCGCCTCATGTAGATGCACCCTATGCATAGCAAATGCTACCTGTAAAGCTTTGGAGATTTAAGACAGAGTGGATCTGAGAGAGACTCCAGTTTGAGACAGCCTTTTAGCAGTTTGCTTGATGAAGTTCTAATGTAGTTGAACTGACTGTGGAGTCTTTCCATTGACTGCAATGGATGCTGGATCAAGTCCTAAATGTCTCGCACAAAATGGCTTAGGCATAGTCTGACCCCATAGTAACTGCTTTCTGACAGTATCTGCTTTTTGTATCTCAACTTCCCTAACATTGCTAATACCTTAGAGATTGTGCCTGGAAAGAATTTGCTCCCTTCCCTTTTGCAGGGCCTCCTGTAACAGCTCTGTGCATGGCTACTGCTCTGACGCTGATTCATGCTGGTGAGGTGCCCCAATTCAACAGCAAAATATCTGCCAAAAATACCAAGTGCAAAAAGCTCATTTTAACTCCACCAAGGAGTGAAATTTGTCCTTCTGCTTCACAAGGGAATGGCCCCTGAGTGGTAGTGGAGTATGAAGCTGAAGGTACTAGGCTGTTGGTGCTACCTTTTTGTGGCAAACGCCTTGTAGAACAATCTCACCCCAGAGTATTATGGGAACTATAGACAATGCTAGGAAGACAAACAGAGACTCACCGCTGCAAAAGTAAGAAGAGTTTCTCTTAGCTTGCTCTTGAGAAGGAGCATTATAGTGATGGTAAACATCCTTGGCTGTCTTCATTACTAGACATCAAAGTGCTTTCCAGGGGAGATAAGGATCCTAACACCCATTTTATAAAGACAGAGTGAGGGGAAGGGACTTGTTCAAGGCCACCTGGTAAGTCAATAGAAGAGGCAGAACTATAATCCAGGTTGCTCAGAGGGCCAGTCAAGTGGTCCACCTGCTAGGTCATACTGCACACAGTGTTTTGAGCCAGTGGCTCTCAATTTTTTTTAGACTAAAAGTTTCCTCAGAAAACAAACGCCAGGCCTTTGCATTCACTCATTTTTTGACTAAAGATAAAATTCCTCTGTTACAAAGAACTGAGAGAGACCACAGCAGATCAGAGTGGTTTTGACAAATGGACCATTTTGAAAACTCTGGGTTTATCCTGTGAATCACGTGTAGGTTTTATACACCTAACAGTGCTAATATTGTGGGGCAGCTCATAGCATCCCAGGGTGCCAGGGTACTCTCCTCAAGAATTACTGATTTAAGTGAATACATGCTCTTTTTCTCTTGCTAGTCTCACCCTCCACTGCTCCATCACAGCAGTTATCCCTTTCCAATGCAGAGTTAGCAGGCGCATATTCGCCTGTGTATCTCCTAGCCCTAGCAAGCTCCAGCCAGCCAAATATTGTGAGATCTACCTAAAATTAATGCGATTTCAAAAAATAATACATGTGAGGGTTTTGGGGGGGGGGTTGATCCCATTTATATGCCTGTCTCTATATCTGTTAAAATGAAAACTGAGATTCTCACATGATCATGTGTTTTCAGGAGCTGGAGCTTTCAGAAAGAAGCATGACAAGTCCTGATGAATTCATGAAGGATGGCAGCACTCAGAAGCTACTTATCTGTCAGCAAAGCCTGCCACACACACAAGCTAGATTTTAGGAGTGCACCTTGAGAAAGAAGCCCACATGCTGTAGTTAGGTGCAGCATAAGTCTTCCAACTTCACCTTGACAAAAGCTCTTTGAAGCTAATGGAAAGACTCCAAATGACTTTAGTAGGCGTCGGACAAAGACCTCATTTTCTCAAATATGATTGTATAAACGGGTAGGCAATGTTTTTTGGCTGGAATGTCTACCTTGGAAGGTGCTGGAGTGCCAGCATGCCAGAAAAACAAAATGAGGGGTGGACTGGGGGGAGTGGGAGGGTGTGGATGGTACATGGCAGGATGCACTGCATATTAGTATATTTAATAATCATAAATGTTGCCTTTGTTGTTGTGTATTCTTTTTTTGTTGAGCATGTTGCAATGAGAGAGAGAAAAGAGACAAGAGAAAGAGGAGAGAGAGGGAGAGAGAGAAAGAAAAAGGAGAGCAGAGAGAGAACCAGACACACACGTGCACATAGAGAACCACATGCACAAACACAGAAAACCAGAACACACCCAAAACAGACACTTGCACACAAACATCCAGAATCAGACACACAAAACCAGACAGAGACAGACAAACACACAGAACCGGATGCACAGGCACATGGAGCCAGACTCCTGGGCCACTGGACCAAGTCCGACCCAACAGTGTCCTGGTCCTGGCAGAGCCCCTGTGCTTCCCTGGGGATCCAGCCCCCAGGTTGCAGCACAGCCGGCCGAGGTCCCAGCCTGGAGCCTGCCCATCAGCCCAACCACCCACCCACCTACCCACCCCACACAGCTAAGCCTGCAAAAGGTACGGTGCTCCTGGCAAGGGGCAGTGCCAACCTCATCCCAGTGGGGGGCTGGGCTGGGAGCGGGTAGGAGTCAGGCAGGCTCAGCTGTAAGCCCTGCTGCAAGTAGCCCGGGCTCCGTGGTTGGCAGCAGCTACCAGAGCCTGGCTGGCTGCAGCCAGGAGGCTGCAAACAGCTGCTCTGGGCTCTGGCATCAGCTCCATACTGGTGGGTGCACGTGCACCTTGGAGTGGACAGTCGGGTTAGGGCCTGAGGCAGCACAGCCCTCCCGCTGTCCGCTCTGAGGTGCATGTGCAGTCGCTGCCAGCATGGAGCTGATGCCGGAGCTGTGCAGCCCGGCGCAGCTGTTTGCAGACTGCCCACTGCCTGCTGCAGCTGCCCAGAGCCCAGGCTGGCTACAAACAGCTGTGCCAGGCTCCAGAGCTGTGCCAGCAGTGGTGGAGAGGCTGGGGTTGTGCTGCCTCAGGCCGCTTCCCCGCTGTCCACTCTGAGGCACATGTGCGCCCACCAGTATGGAGCTAATGCCGGAGCCCAGAGCAGATGTTTGCAGCCTCCTGGCTGCAGCTGGCCCAGGCTCTGTGTAGCCGCTGCCAATCACAGAGCCCAGTCTGCTTGCAGCAGGACTTGCAGCTACCCAGCCGCCTGCTGGGAGCAGCCCAGGCTTTGTGGCTGGCAGCAGTTGCCTAGAACCCAGGCTGGTGGTGGTGTGTCAAGCAAAATGGCCTCACGTGACCCCTGCTGTATAACTTCAGATTTTGGTTGCATACATGTGACGCAAAGATTATGTAACCAGGCCTTTTTTCCTGCTGTATCCATGTGGTAACCTTACCATAACTCATGTCTGGCACCTGTGCTCTCCTGTACACCAACCTACTAAGGGTAGGCTGCTTCTTATACCAGAAGTAGTGCAAGCAAGTTCATGCAGTGTTTTTGGATAGGCTAATTAGTACTGCTGAGTGATGGTTCCATTTAGCCCTCTCCTACAGTAATTAATCAGCTTGTATGGATCTGGCTACAACACCTGCAGTTTAGGAGGCAGCTTGTCCAGAGCTACAGAATGTACCTGAGGGCAGAAATGGCCTTCCTGGTGGGCAATGTGCTATTCAAGCATCTCTCCCATCTTGTATGCTGAAGCAGTTGGATTTGTAGCCTGAAAAAAACAGAAGCTGAAGTGTCGCCATGCAAACAAAACCTTTCATGACATTTGCAAAGAGGTTTGCACAGCATGGAATGGTTTGGGGTGAACAAACAAGATTAATTCCAGAACATATGCCTGGTGCATTGAGAAGTGGTCAGCATTCAGCACAGTAGTGGGAGAATATTTTTTCTTCCTCCTCCTCTCCAATTTACTGTCTTTCCTTTTTTTGTCTAACGTGGCTGTTGCCATAGAGTTGTAGCCTGCCGGCTTCTTGCCGTGGGTGTCTTGGAGGGCGCTAATTAGACTCAAGCAGTAAAGATACAGAATAGCTTTGGTGCATAGGGACAGGGGAAGAGATTACAAATTTTCTCGTATAAAGCAAGACTTCTTGTGAGTATGTAAGATCTGCCATCTGAGCAAACTTTGTGCAAGATGAGGTTCAGATGATGCAGAGGGGCTGATTCAGTGATCCTCAGTTGTGCAAAGTGAAGCATCTTACTCTGTGTGATAAGGTGCCATTTAGTGTGAGTGAGGATGACTGCTTGACCCAGAGATTGCTCTGGCATCACGGCTGTGTCCTCAGTTTGTTTGGTTTTGGTTTTGAGGGGAATGAAGAGCTAGCTTGGACTACCAGCTGCTTGCAGGGGGGATGCCCAGGTGTTAGGATCCTTGTCAAGAAGTAACATTCTCTTTCTTAAGGTCCTTAATTCCCCTTCTCATAGCAGTATCTGAGCTCTTTGCCATCATCAAGGGATTCATCTTCCCCAAAGGAAGAGGCTTTGAGGACTTTGGCTTTGAGGAACTGAGCCTTTGAGCAATCTGTTGAACACAGTATGGGCAGTCTGCAGCCCACCCAGAAACTGAACCCAACCTCCTCCATGCTAGCTCCATGATACAGTCTATTAAACTGTCCTTCTGAAACTGGTACAGCTTTGTGTGATATCACTTCACAGGCTCTTCAGTAAGGAAAATGAAAGGAGGGTGTGCAATTTGTGACACAAGGAAATAAGGAAAGCATAGGAGGGAACAAAATCCGAGACACTGGAAAAACAGCAACAAGCAGAATTTGGTGTTCTGCGCTGGATTACAAGCTCTGTGGTCCAACAGACTTGAAACACCACAGCTATGGCTGGTCAAAGAACGGACATCAGAGGAACATGGAGAGTTAAGAGCATGATGTCTGTCTGTCAAAACCTGGGAGAGTTACCTCCTAGGTGTCTAAGAGGAGAAAAATGAGAGAGACTGGGAGCATCTACATATGCCCCTGACTGCACATTTGGCACTGCACAGTCATTTAGTACTTGCTTTACCAAGTACTGAATGGCTGATCAGTAACTGTCGTTACTGCGCAGTCCCGGCAGCGCGTGGTTATTTTTAGATGCTATGTCACTGAAGTGATGAGCTACAGCAACTTAGCTCATTGCTATGGTGATGTAGCATCAGTGTCACAGTTTGTGCCCGCTGATGTTATGTTGCTGCAGCTCGTCACTACAGTGTTGTAGGGGCTCGTGTAGACACCCACTGAAAACAAAGGAGACTGAACAAGAGAGAGTTTCCACTAAGTATTACTGCTCTGTTTGTTTCCTTTTCTCTCTTAGGGTTTCCTGTCTCCCTCTGACCTCCAAAATAATTATCTCAATGCTAGGAAATGACTCACAAGAAAGCAGATGTAACCTCATTGGACTGTGAGGTTCACAGTCACTCATCTGGCCTGTTTTAGTGGATGCAAAATATAGAATCATAAAATCATAGAACAGTAGGACCGGGAGGGACCTGTAAGATCATCATGTCTGGTCCCCTGCCAGAGGGCAGGAGGTAGTTGGGTTCAAACAAGCTCAACGAGGTTCTTGTCCAGCCTCCTTTTGAACACATCCAGGGATGGCGACTACACCTCCTCTGCTGGGAGTATGTTTCAGATTCTAGATACACTTATGGAAAAGACATTTTTCCTTATGTCCAGCCTAAATTTTTCCTCAGCTAGTTTGTGCCCATTGCATCCCATCCTCCCAAGGAGTGCCTTTGTGAAGAGTTGTTCCCCTAGATCTTGGTGCTCACCCCTGACATACTTGTGGGCAGCTATCAAGTCACCTTTCAGTCTTTTCTTACTCACACTGAACAAACCCAGTTCCTGGAGTCTCTCTTCATAGGGCCTGTCCTCCAGGCCCCTCATCATATGGGTGGCCCTTCTCTGTATCCTTTCGAGCTTATCCACATCCTTCTTGAAGTGCGGTGCCCAGAACTGGACACAGTACTCCACCTGTGGCCTCACCAATGCTGAATAGAGAAAGAGGAGTACCTCTCTGGATCTGTTGGCAATGCATCAGCCGATGCGCACCAGTTCTATTAGCTCTGCTGGCGACTTCATCACACTGGCGGCTCATATTCATCCTCTGGTCAGTTGACACCCCTGGGTCCCTTTCAGATGCAGGACCTGGCACTTGTCCCTACTGAACCTCATCTATTGGTTGAGCCTATAGGACCAGCCTGTCAAGGTCATTCTGGATCCTTACCCTGTCCTCAGATATGCTGGCATTTCTCCACAGCTTGGTGTTGTTCATAAATTTAATCATTGTGCTTTCCACTCTCTCATGTAAGTAACTGATAAAGATGTCAAAGAGCGCGGGCCCAAGCACCGATCCCTGGGGGACACCACTGGAAACGGCCCTCCAGGATGAGGCCATCCCATCGATTACAACTGTCTAGGATCGGCCTCTGAGTCAGTTGCCAACCCACCTCACTGTAGACCGGTCTAGGCCTGTACCCTCCAACTTAATTGAAAGAATCTTGTAACTTAATTCCCTGCCAGTTACAAGCTTGTGGTTGATAGCCTCCTTGACAATTTTTTCTAAGATTTTTCCCAGGACTGATGTCAGACTGACCAGTCTACAGTTGGCAGGGTTGTCCCTCTTCCCTTTCTTAAAAATATGTACCATGTGAGCCCAGTTCTAGTCATTCGGGACCACTCCTGAGTTCCATGACTCTTTGAACAGCCTCGCCAGAGGCACTGCTATGAGGTTGGCCAGTTCTTTCAGGACTCAGATGCAGGTCATCTGGCCCAGCAGACCTGAAAATATCCAAATGTTCTAAGAGTACTTTCTCCTGTTCAGGACTGATTTTATGTTGACTAATGTCTTCCCTGTATTCTTTTGGCCTCTGGATAGGTGAGGAGCTCTTGTCTGATTTCAAGAATACTGATACAAAGTAAGTATTTAGGAACCCTGCCTTTTCATGGAGATCAACTACAGGCTGCCCTTCTGTATTTGGTAGGGGTCTGACAGTGGAGCTTGATTTTTTCTTGATCCCTATGTACTTATAGGATGACTTTTTGTTGTCTTTTAATTCAGTTGCCATCTTGATCTCTATGCATGCTTTGGCTTTTCTTTTCTCATGCCTGCACACCCTGGCTGTATGAGTATACTCCTCTCTGGATGTTGAGCTGTTTTTCCATTGCATGTGCACTTCTTTTTACTTTTTGGGAAGTTCTCTAATGTCCCTGTTGAGCCAAGCAGGTCTCCTGGACCCTTTCCCTCTTTTTGACCACATGGGGATGACCTCTTTTTGAGCAGTGAGAATTGCCTCCTTAAGGAAGCACCACCATTCCTAAACTCCCAAATTGTCCAGCCACTTGTTGAAAAGGGCCTTTCTAACTAGACTCCCGAGTTTACCAAAGTCTGCCCTTCTGAAGTCTAGGGCTCCTGTTCTGCTGGCAGAATTCCCAGCCTTTTAGTAGACTGTGAATCTGATCAGATCGTACCTCCAATGTTCAGGTTGCCTACCATTGTCTTCCCCTTTGGTCAGCACCAAGTCCACAGTGACTTTACCCCTAGTGGGCCCCTGAACAGCCTGTGTCAAGAACAGGTCATCTATAGCTGCCAGGAAGTTGGTTGACCTGCTGGAGCTGGCTGAATAGTCCTCCCAACAGATGTTAGGGTAGTTGAAGTCACCCATGACTATCAAGCGTTTAGTGCTGGCTGCCCCAGTCAGTTCCCTGGAGAATGCCTGGTTGCTCTGCTCTTCTTGGTTGGGAGGCCTATAATGGATTCCCACCATCAGGCCCCCTTGTATCTTGATCCAGAGGGGCCTTCCCGTACAAATCAAACATGATAATCAGATGTAAGTTCTATTCCTGGTTCTGCTGATTTGCCTTGTGTGAATCACTTTGCTTCTCTTTCCTTTCCACCCATTTCCTAATTCATCTATAAGGAATGGAAACACTTTGGAGCAGGGGCTGCCTGTTGAAATCAGCATACTACCTCCCACAAGAAAAGTTCCATCTTGACTGAGGTCTCAAGGCACCAGCATAATATAAGTACAAAAATCTCATGCAGGAAATGTTCTGAGAGTCACAGATGTGACTACAGACAGATATATGAGATTAACAGTAGCAACAAAAGCAGACTTGTATGCCAGCATAATAGGTTGTCTTTAAATAGCAACAAGAGAGCTTGGGAGAGTTCTGACTTGGTATTTTCCTTCCATGGTATGCCTAATTCTATCAAGGCAAGGAGTTTTCAAGTATTCACAATGAGGGAAGCAAATTTAAGTGATGAGTTCTGCATCATATGAAAGGCATTTCCCCCCTTAAATTGTAATTGCCTAATGGTAGCCCCTTTGCAATCCAAAATCCTATTTCTGTGACTCAGTGGCTTTCCAGAGAGTATTGATTTCCCATTGTTGATAATGTGAATTACTTTCCTGAAAATGGAAAAATCTTGGTTGTTACACAATTTGACAGATTTATCACTGACAGGACCAATGTGGTAAGGCTCTCTATAGCCTGGGGAGAAACAAAGGATTTCAAGTCTCTAAAGTTACTGGCTCACCTCACTTTACCTATTGCTGTGGACAGTAAATGCATCAAGATGAAGTTTTGAAGAGCTGGTTAGAGTAAAACATAAATACCATTTAAAGGAACGCATAACACAGCCTTCAGTTCTCTCCAATTTGCAGTTCTTAACTGCAAAATTATTTGACTTAAGTGTCTGAAAATTATGGACTTGAAAATAATGGTATGTCAGGTTGACACTAGTATACAGCAAGGCCCTGGGAGTGAGGGGGAATGTACAGTGTCTTGGGTAGAATTTCTTTGTATTTGGCAATTGTACAATTCTACAAGGAGCTTAATTATGGTTTCCAGGAGGATTTCTGGAAAATGAGTTGAACATGAAGACAGCACTCTGAGGTCTCTGCTTTCCTGCCACAAACTGTAGTTTGTTTTGTGGATGTGCTTTATGAAGTATCGTGGGGCTAGACAATAGCTTTAGGAATAGCCCTGTGCAAGCGATAGTGTGAACTCCACTTCCCAAAAAGCAGCCCTGAAAGGTCTTGTAAAACAAAGAGTGACTGACATCGGGAACCAGCAAGCAGGCTAGCAAGCAGGAGAATTTGAGTGAGAGTTTCCTGGGGGAATTACCCATTTATGCTTCAGTAGTTTTTACTGTAAGTTAGCTGAGTTTGTCAGCAGGATAAGGGAAGGAGAGGGAATTTGAAGGGTGATTTGTTTTAAGAAGGACTAGAATAAAAAGCACTGCAATAGCTTGAGCTACCATTGTGCTAAAATGAACACTGCAGCTAGCTCTTCCTTCCCTTCCACACGGCCTCAGATGCTTCTTACTAGGTCCCTGTTGTTACTACTCGGATTCTTTTTGTCAGAGCACTCCAAGGATTGACACACTAACTTGTCCAATGTGGTATCAAGTGAACTTTAACAGCAACCCCCATACAAGATTACAGGTTTCCTCCCCGTAATACGACCTGGAAAGTGGCTCCTTAGACGGTACAGCGGCGACCTACGGGGGTACCAGGCCTCGGGTCCTTCACTGGGTGTGTGGACTCCTAGTTTCTGGCTCCCCACTGTTCGAGCAGGAAGCCAGCAGCTGCATCTGTCCTCCCAGAGTCACAGCATGTTACACGCATGTTCGTTTGTTTGTCCATTACTTTTATAACATTTTCATTCCCAAATTGTCCAGTCCCTCGGCACCAATTCCCTGGCACTGTGCCACGCACATTCCTTATAAAGAAACTGTTGTGCCTCGCTCTTCTAGTGCCCAGTCACAGCACTCACATCTCCCAGTGCCACAGAAGGCACTGTGTTCAATTTTGTTGCTTAGTTCTGGGAAGGCCTGGACTGTGACTAAAAAACTTTGCATAACTCAGTTTGCCCGCTACATCTGTCTTGCTTTGTGGGGGAGCATGACAGCTAGTTGGAAGACTGCACCCCGTGTGAGAGATACCTGTTGGTGGTTTCTCACAGGAGAGAGGTAAGGGAGCTACGGGAGGAGGTAGCTTGGCTGAGAAGCATCTGGAAACATGAGGACTTCAATGACATGACACACAAAGAGACTTCTGAGATTGTAGAAGAGAACCAGCCTAATCAGACATTAGGGGACACAGAGAAACCGACCGCTTAGGAGGGTGGAAACTAGTAGCTGGTCATTTCTGGCAGTGGGCACAGTTCTGCCTCTTCAACCAGCAAAGTCCTAATGTCACAAAAGCAGGAGCCATTCCCAGTTGGGAAAGAAGCAAAGTCATACAGCCCAAAGGCTGGGAGGACTGGTAGTCTCAAGAGGAAACGGTGATGGTGATCAGTGACTGGATCTGCCTTTCCCAGAGGCTGGAAGGCTCCTGCCTAAAGCCTCCAATGGTGCCAGTTACTCCATCTACTCTTCGATACCCAAGCAGCTGGCTCCTGTCACCTGAGCCTCCATTTCTCTTATATAAGATTAGAGAGAGGAACAGAAAGTTTCTGGGTAATATGGTTCTTCCTGGCCTAACGCTGTATGCTTTCTGACCTACTTCTTTCCTAACTTGGCTTGCTTGCGGACTTTGTTCCCCTGTTTGATCTCTTGGGTTTCTGACTCAGTTTGCTTGTGAACTTTATTCACCTCTTGATTTGGTTACCTAACTGAGCTTGCCCCTAGACTCTGTTTGCTTTCTCCAGCTCTGATTTGGACCTTAACACAGCAAATTTGATCCCTCATTGGCCCCTAGACCTGGCCCCCATGTCCTAGCACTAATATAAGGATCAGATCAAAATGTTCTTGATAAACTGGAAAAAAAGTCTAGAACAATTAGGATTAAGTTCAATACAGACTAAGAATTATGCTTGGGTAGGAAAAAATTAAGAGCATCTATATATCTGCTCCAGTGTAGGGGTTGGGAGGGCGTCTTAATTAGAGCAGCTCTCTGCAGCCGTTTTACTTAAAATGTCCACAAGCATCTTATTCAGTGTCTCGCATTTCAAAATAGTGATGGGGGTGCTTTAACTAAAGCTCTTAGTTAAAGCGTCCCTGTCACCATTTTGAAATGCAGGGATGCTGAATAAATAAGGTGCTGCAGCATGCTGGAGCATTCTGGTGAGAGTGCTCCAATCAAGTCTGCTCTGACACATTCGAATCAGAATGCATCGAAGCATGTGTAAAAGTGCCCTTTAAATGTCCATATTCAAAATAGGAAATGGCTAGTTAAGTTGGAATATTGGAGGAAATGACCTAGGGATTATAGTGCATGATAAACTGAATATGAATTAGCCGTGTGGTACTATTGCAAAAAAGCTTGGACTAATGGAGTGAATTAACAGGAATGTTGTAAGCAAGATATCAGAAGTGACTTCCTCCCTCCACCCCACTCCCATTCAGCCCTGTGTCCAGTTCTGAGCACTGAACTTCAAGAAAGAGATGAAAAAATTGTAGCGAGTACATACAAAACTGATTAAAGATCAAGAAAATGTAACATTCGAGAAAGGGATGGATGATTTGGAATGGTATAGTCTGGAAAAGAAGACAGATGGAGGGTTTGATAGCAGTCTTCAAATACAAATTGTTTACCACAAAGAGGACAGTTATCAGTTACCCTCAGTGGCCACAGGAGCAGGACAAAAAATTCTTAAATTGCAAGAAGGGGGATTTAGGTTGGATACTAGGAAGAACTTCCTAACTGTGGGATGTTTAACTCACCAGAACAGACAACCTCGAGAGGCTGTGGAACCTTTACTGTTGGAACTTTTTAAGTGCAGTTAGAGAAACATTTTCATGGGATGATATAGTCAGGGATGAATCTGCTCTGAGCAGGGGATTGCAATTTATGACTGCCTGTGGTCCCTTCCATCCCATTTTTTCTAGGATTCTGTGACTCCAGGGCAGTGGTGCTCAACCTCCGGTTTGCAGGGTTCCAACAGGTCCAGTAATTTGGCGGCAGGGGAGTGAATGGTAGCGGCCTTAATTGCCACTCCCCTGCTGTCAAATTTCTGGACCTGAGGGTGCCCTGAGGGCTGAATAACATGCTTTTACACCAGCACATGGGGTCACTCTGTGGCTGGATCCATGTGCATGGTGTCAGGCCGGTGTGCAGACACATCTAGATGCACAGGGCTGGGCCAGAGTGCAGCCACATCGATGCATGGAGTCGGGCTGATGCATGGCTGCATCCAGCACAACATGTGGGCTTGGGCCAGAACGTGGGATTGCATCCTCCAACTGACCCTGCACACTGATCCTGCACAGGATCCAGTCTGTGGACTGACCCTGCTCCACTCATCCAGCTAATGGGGCTGGAAGGTTGGGTTTCACTGCTCTAGGGCAAAATACTTGCCTTGCTACTTCCTTGAACAAGGGAAACAGCACTTCTGTGTGAGATTTTTTAAAGTACTCAGGAGCAATATAACTTGCTTCTGTTGAAGTTACTGTGAATACGGAGTAATCATCACAGCATAGGCAGAGTACCTCACAAAACTGGATTCTTAGCCCAGAACATACAGGTCTTGTATGGAGAAGTATTTGTTTATCTGGGAAAGTCTGTTTTCCACAATAACACACATGAAAGTTGTGGGGGAAGGAAGCAATCTTTTTCAAGTAAAGCAAGATGAATGATACTTTCTTAGGCAGTAGAACTGAGATGCTAGTTCAGGTGCTGGAAACATAAGACTAATACATGCTGAGAATCTCATGAGAACTTTTCTTCAGAGACACAAAGGATAGAAACACACATTGCCCAGGGCTGCATTTGTGCTGCCATAAAATTTTTTATTATGGCACAAATAGAAAGCAAATAAACATCCCTACTCTTTGTCATACCACATCAGTTCTTCTGGGCAAGGGGATCACATCACCAAATAATGTGGATGAGCTGTGGTGGGATGTGTCCCACAAAGAGACACATTGATTTGCTTCATCTGGCAACATCTGTTTTTACTCTAAGAGCTGTTACAGCAGGTACTTATATATCAAAACGCAGCTTCACCTATCTTAAAAAAAACAGGATCTCAGCTAACAGATTAATAAGGACAGAAGGGTGGATCCTGTACCCATGCATGTGAATGAGAAAAATCATTAATTTCAGTGACAGCAGTAACAGGGATCTTGTTTGGCTTCTTTGCAGACCTAGACCCCTTGATGCCTAGTCAATGGGAACACTTGTATAAGCAAGATAACCAGGATTTTATATGGCACTAAAGCCTTGATCCTGCCATGGAACCCAGGCAGTGAGCCTGGTATGCCAGGCAAAACTCTCTTGAAGTCAGCGTGTGTATTTGCATGCTGGCCCTAAATAAGGAAACCTGCAGTTTTGCCCATCAATATTTCCCTGGTGTTTCTGGGAAGGGGGAGTGGGGACAGGGGGGAACAGAAAATTGCAACAGATCAGGTGAAGAAATAGAGCCCTGCCATACATAGTTCTGCAAGCATGTACAACTGTTGCCTCTTGAGTCAGGGGGGCACTTGCCCCCCCAGTGACCAGTCATTGATTGGGGGACGATCCCCCTGCGGCCAATCCTGTTGACCCACAAGTGGCAGCAGTGCGCTGCTGACACTTCCAGGACAGTGCTGGCACTTCCAGGTGAGCCCCACTTCCAGCCAGTGCTCTCAGGGGGAGGCACCAGCACTTCCGCTTGCCACCCCTTGCCTGGGAACGCTGGTTGACAGGGGGTGCACCAGCACTCTCAGGGGGTGCACATGCACCCCTATGCATCGCCACCGTCTGTAAGTAGAAGTGCAACTAATTAATTTCCACTCCCCTACAACTTTCAATAACCCACATGCTGTCTGCTTAATTTACAGAACACAGCTTTCTTCAGTGTTCCAGCAACATGCCATTGTATCAAAGAGTTGCAAGGACAGATGAGATATACTGTCATAGCATTTATACAGCTTGGTTGATTAATACTCCCATACTCCTGGGGTACTGATTTGTTTTCTCCCTGTTATCCATTTTATGCAACACTGCAGATTACACATTTTCCATGCATAAAAAATGCCCTGAGTTTTTCACATTCATAGGAGGCTGGGGTTATTTGTTAAATTGCTTCTGTTGATGTGCCACTCTGTTCTCTAGAGATGGTTATTTACTCAGTCAAACCCAAGCAGGTTTCTTTGAACAGGACAGAACTAGCTGGGTTAAAATAAATCCGCCAACAACAAAGAATGAGGCTCAAGGGAATGGAAAGAAACGTATTGCATTGGCTGAAAGCAAAGTCAGCACAGAGTAGAGTTGTGTGTGGTTGGAAAGGAATCTCTTTTGTGTGAATGTCACATTTATGTTGTATTCCTTGTAAAATTTGAGATGAGCTACCATTTTGTTTTGAGATTCGTAGATTTTAAAGCTAGAAAGGACCACTGGTCACCTTGTTTGTCCCCCTTAATCCCATAAACCATAGCATATAACTCAGCAGGTCCTGATCTGCAAACAATTTCTCTTTCAGCTACAATACATGATGAGAAGGATATCTGGTCTTGATTCTATCATACAAAGGCCAGCTCTTGACCCAGATAAGAAGTCATTAAAAAGTTTGAAAGAAAAGGAACCTTTGCTGAAACATTTGATGTGGGATTACATAGTGGAGTTGCTAAAATTCCCTGAAGCCAGGCTCCTACACACAAGAGATCCTTGAATTGTTTCCAATCTAGACATTTTTTATTTTTGAAAAAATGACTTCTTCAAGAAAATGAAATAAATTCACAAAGGTTTATTTGCAACTTTGAAATTCTTTGTGTTTTTTGCAGACCTTTATATTTTTAAATAAGTGAATCATTAATGAAATCTTTTATTTAGCAAAACCACAGTGTTTTTAAATTCATAACGAGGCTTGGTAGCTGTTTTGAAGATGTGGATCTACTTAGAGCCTAATGAAATGGAATTACTTTCAATGATCTTCAATAAATTAAAAAGTCATTCTTTGCAGATAGCATTCTCAGAGGAATAGTGGACATAGAATTGTAATGGATTGGGACAGGAACCACAGCTCTCCCTTCTGCAGACAGAGGAGGGAGATCTCTGGATGTCTTCACCAGAACAAAGTAAGGAGAACTGGGTCCCCTCTTGCTGCTTCTAGGAGTGGATGCATAAAAGATGTGGGGCATGGCTACATCCCCCTTTGGCTGTGCTGTATAAGAGCTCTCAGTGTAAGGTTTGGCTAGAGCCCCTGCTTTTATGTAGCCCGAGAGCCCAGAGGATGAAGGCTGTCATTACTGTTCATTTCTTCCTTTCCCCTGCTTCTAAGTTCAGTGGGGAAAAGGGTGGGGGCAGAACTGCAGCAGTGTTCATGTCCTGGGCTCCAGAGCCATGTAGAAGCAGGTCTTGGCAGTCCTCATCTTGATCAGCTGGTGACTTCAGAGCTCACCACTTATGTGACACTCTCTAAGAGCCTGTGTTTACTGGGCAGGGAGATCAGAGCTCATAGTGCAGACCTCAGATCTCCTATAAATAGTAGACTGATTTCCAGAAGTGCTCAGCATCCAGCAGCTCTGGCTAAGAAATTGCTCAGAGAATCTGACATTATCTCTTATACTTGAGGGTGTCACCCTTCCCCTATTGAATAGGAGGCTAGGGAGAAATGCTGCTAGTGGGTAGGCTATAACATAGTTTCTCAACCTATGATACACTTACCCCTTGGGGTATGTGAGACACAGGCAGAGGGTACGTGGGTACCCCAACACTCTGTCTCTCTTGCCCTCTTTTTCTCTCACCTCTTCCTCCTCTCAAAACTATGGCAAAAAATGTGGTGCAATTTAAAAAATGTAATTCCCCAGTAATAATTTGGTGTGCCATGCTTTGTGTGGCATTGGGTTCAGCCCTCCTAGCTTTGGCCAACATCACCTGTACCCCAGGTACATACTTCAGTTGTGTACCCCTGGTGTAAAAGGTGGCAACCCTACCTACACCAGATCCGACATCTGTCATATCATGGCCTTATATACACAACCCTTCTTCCAACATATGGCACAAATTAGTCTGTAAATATAAAATCCCCTGGAAAATTGAGTGTTGGAGTACTTATTACATTTTTCAAAAGTTAGGGGGTACTTGCTACTTAAAAGGTTGAAAAACACTGGGCTATAAGATCCTTCAATGGGGTTATTGCCCTTTCATTGCACTTGCCTGTAGAGCCATTGTTCTCCACAGGTCAGGACACTTGGCAGAGGGGGAGTGATGGCAATTAACACTCCCACCCTTCCCTGATGCCAAATTCCCAGGCCCTGCATGGAAGGCTGGAGCCAGGCCATGCTTCCCTCCTCCTCCTGGACAGCTGGGTTGGGGCAAGGCCATGCCCCCTTCTTCTCACTGGCCCAGGCCAAGCCCCTTCCCCTGTGCAGCTGAATTGGAACTGGGCTGCTCCCATCCCTTTCTGCATGGCCAGATAGGACCCTGCAGCATCAGCCCTGGGTGCCAGATTGGGACAACCAGCTGGTTCCAGTCCTGGGATAGACTGAACAGTGCCCATCTGGCCCACTGGACAAAATGTTTGAGCACCACTGGACTAGATCAGTGGCTCTTAACCTTTTCAAACTCAACACCCATCCCCCTGGACTTTTGTACATTTAGTGGCATCCTCTGGAGATGGGGGTAGAGGAGCTCCTCCTTTTACCTGCACAAGAGAGATATGCCTTTCCCTGCACAAACGAGATATGCTATATGCTTTTGCCTTGATGTATGAACCCCAGGGGTTTCCCTCATTTGCCAGGAAGTGCAGGGACAGAGGCAGTACTGCATGCTGTCCTTTCCAAAGCAGCACCCATCTCACTGAGCCATGGAGACTCTACCTTTCTGCCTTCCTCGTGGCTCCACATAACTCCCTCTCTTTGCTACCCAGGGGGTCAATTTCAAAAGGAGTGCCAAAGATGCAGCGGTCTAAATAATTTATGATCTGTGATCATAAACAGTTCACAGCTGAAAGAGAACAGTTTAGAGCACTGTTGTACGAAGTCAAAGAGATATAGACTCAAGTCCCCTTTGTGTGAGGGTGCTTAGAACTTGAGTCTCCTACTTCTTGGACAAATGCATCATTCACACAGTAGACTAATCTACTGCTCAGTAAAGCATCACCACCTATACGTGCACACCATGTACTGTCCAATAAATTAGTCTACTGTGCAGTTAGCTACTACCTATAAATACAGGTAGTAAAGTAACTGCATAGTACATACTGTGCAGTAGTGCATGTGTAGATGCTGGCTGGGAGCAAATTTGCTCCCGGGCAGGCCCAACATCAGGGGGTCACAGGAAATGGGGAATTCACTTGGTCCTGGTGCTGCTCAGCTCCTGAATCCCTTCTGGCTGGGTATGGATTTTCCTGCACAGCCAGGGGTTGGCTGGGAGCTGTCCCGCTTCTGGGGCAGCTCCCAGCCAGCCTCTGGCTGGGCAGGGATTTCCAGAAAAAGGACAGCTCCAATCCAGCCCCTGGCTGAATGGAGAAGCCATGCTGGACATGGGGTTTGTCCTTGATGTGCACAGGGCCAGAAGTGTTTTCCAGCAGCAGCCGTCTCTTGGCCTGTGCACATCAGAACCCCTCCCGATGTGTATGGGGCAAGGAGACAACTGCTGCTGCAGCCAGCAGAGTTCTCCTGGCTCTGTATGCATGGGGACTGGCTCTGTGCTCCCTGCCAACCCCCGGGCTAGCACTTCAGGGGAGCCTGGAGCTCCCCTTGGCTGCTACAGGGGGCCAAAGCAGGGTAGGAGCAGGTATAGGGTAGACATGCTCCCAGGGAAGGCTTACTGTATAGTATTCACTGTGCAGTAAACCTTTATGTCAGGTATCCAGGTTGTAGCCATATTGGTCTACAGGAAAAAACAATCAAGGCTCATGGTAGAGGTGATATCTTTTATTAGTCCAAGAAGATTTTTACACAGAGCCTCAGGAGAGCTGAGAGACTCCTCACCAACTAAGAACTGCCTGAGCAGAGGAGTTTTCCATCTATTAACTCCTTTGTGAAATCCTATGAAATATGAACATTCATTTCTGCCCAGAACTTCTACAGTCTTTTCTCTGATGCCTGATGAAGAGTCGTTGTGCCCAAAAGCTTTCAATTAAAAACATTTTTTTGCAAAAATCTTGTTGGTCTAATAAAAGATATCACCTCTACTATGAGCCCTGATTGCATAAAACTTTATAGCATTAATAGCACATGTAAACACACCTACAGTTATTAGGGCTTAAAAATAAAAGGGTCTCCTTCCCCTACTGTCATTTCTCCAGGACTTTTGTCTATAGTACATTCTGTTTTGCCATAATAATAGCATTGATTTTGATGTATAGCAAAGTTGCTATAAATGATACAGTTTCTAATGAATAAAGACAGATGCCTGCAACAATTTTCTGTACTCAATCTTTTGATGAATGCACTGTGCTAGAAATAGATAACAGCATGAACTTTAAACCATATTGAAAAGTACTGGAAAAGAGGAAATAAAGAAAGAGGAACACACTTTACCAGGTCTGGATAAAATGAGACACCCTAGAAGCCAATAATGGGGGGAGGCACCCCAGAATCCAATGAGCAGTGCCCCTGGACACATGTGGCGTGGATATAGATTACATGAGTGGTAAATTGCATGGGTTTTTTTCTGTTCTCTTTTTGTGCACAGCGGTGGTAGGGGTGGGGAGTGGGGGGAGGGGGGCAAGTTTTGGACTTTGTTTGGTGGCCCAGAGTGACAGGGCAGTTCATTAAAAATCTCTGCAGATAACCAGTGGAACAGGCATGGCTATAAGGGATGATGTGGAGGCTGCATAGAAGAGTTCTGGAATGAGGGGCTTTGTAGTAATTGACCCTCAGCAGGTTGTGAGTGTTTGCTTTGAGACCTTGGGCTTGTCAGGGTGGCAGAGGGCAATGTCTACAGACCTGGTCCAGAGCGTGATTCATTGGCCAATGGAGCTGAGGGTTCTAGGTTTGAGGAACATAATTAGGACTGTTGGCTAGGGCAAAAAGGGACCTTGTAGTAGAAAAGGCAGAGGTCCTGGAAGGGAGCCTGGACCCAACTATTGACAACAAAGACAGATAAGGATGAGGCAGTGCCACCTGACTTGAAATCTATGCCACCCTCTCCAGGGCAAGGCAACCTTCCCAAATTATTTAACACCAAGGCATGGTGGGAAGAAGAGGGGGAATGTAGGGCCAGCCATGGATGGAAACTCCAGGGTTACCCACCAGTGGCACTCTGTAACAATGAGATCATAGGAAAGTGGGGTTGGGAAGGACTTCAGAAAATCATCTACAGATTTCCCGCGCTTTATGCTGTACAAGCGTTCCTGGAAAATGGCATATAACTCAAATTTGCATACAAGGAACCTACTTTACAATGTAACAAATAGGGATATGTTCTAACACCTCAATTGTACTGATGCCCAGACCCATTTCTACCACTTTTACAAGACAATTTTGGTACTCACCAACAGCAGACAGTACACACAAGCACAGGGTGGTGGTGAATGTTACCGTAATGGGGATGGCAACTACAGAAACACATGTCACAGACAACAAGTGAGGAGCACAGATCCATACAGGAGACTATATTTTGATGCACATCAATCCCACAATGCACCGTGCAAAGCAGCTCACTGCAGGCTTCCACCACACCGATCGCATAAGAGTGAATTTACCTTGCATACAATGAATGAACCATGGGACTCTTTAGCCTGGAAAAGCGCAGGCTCAGGGGTGATCTGATGGCCACCTATAAGTGTATCAGGGGTGTTCACCAGGATCTGGGGGAACGTCTGTTCACCAGAGCGCCCCAAGGGATGACGAGGTCGAACGGTCACAAACTCCTGCAAGACCGTTTCAGGCTGGACATAAAGAAGAATTTCTTTACTGTCCGAGCCCCCAAGGTCTGGAACAGTCTGCCAGCGGAGGTGGTTCAAGCACCTACACTGAACACCTTCAAGAGTAAATTGGATGCTTATCTTGCTGGGATCCTATGACCCCAGCTGACTTCCTGCCCTTTGGGTAGGGGGCTGGACTCGATGATCTCCCGAGGTCCCTTCCAGCCCTGATGTCTATAATGTCTATGAATTTTTGGTATAAAAAGGGTCATCGCATAAGAGCGAATTCGCATATACAGAACCCGCATAAAGTGAGGGAAACCTGTAGTTCAACCCCCTGCTTAGGGCAGGTTCACCCCTGACTGAACCATCCCAGTCTGTCCAACCTGCTCCTGAACATTTCTGAGGATGAAAATTGTACAGCTTCTCTAAGTAGCCTGTTCCAATTCTTAACCACCCCCATAGTCAGAAAGTTCTTTCTAATCTCCATCCTAAATTTCCTTTGCTGCAGTTGGAGGCCATTTCTCCAAGTCTTGTCCCCTATAGCTACAGAGAAAAGGCTATCTCTCTTTTTTTTGTTATAGTTGCCCTTTAGGTATTTGAAGACTGTTAACCACATTCCGCTGCCTCCCTCAGCCCACTCTTCTCCAAATTAAATAACCATAATTCTTTTAGTCTTTCCTTTTAATTCATTTCTAGGCCTCTAATACTTTTTTTGTTGATCTCTGTTGGACTCTTTCCAACCTGTCCACATCTTTCTTGAAGTGTAGCATGCAAAACTGGACACTACCTTAGGAGATACCTCACTAGTGCTGAAGAAGTGAAGAAGAATCACGTTCTTTAATTTGCAGCTGACACTCTTATTAATACAATACAGCATGCTGTTGATTTTTTTTTGGAACAAGAGCACACTGTTGACTCATATTTGGCTTCTGGTCTACTGTAACCCTCAGGTCTTTTTCTGCAGTTCTACAGCCTATCCAGTCATTCCCCAGTCTGGTTTTGTGCACAGTTTTTCTGTGCCAAGTGCAAAACTTTACATTTCTTTTATCTGAATTTCATCTTATTGATTCCAGTCTGTTTAGGTCACTCTGCCCTCCAGAGTGTCTGCGAGTGGCACTTTCAGCAGCCAATCTGGTTGCTTGCCTCCACAGAAAACTAGGGCGTTTTCATTAGCCAGGGATCAGGGGTAGGTGTGATGGCTCAAGTGTTGGGCCTGGACAGGCCTGACCTGATACTAGCTGGGCACGACTGCATGACTGTCAAGTGTGCCTTTGGGAGCCTCACAGTACTGTGAAGGGCATTGGGGAAATGTGCCTGGACACCACTGTGTGCTACCTGCCCCGGTTGATTACCTCGGTCTGTGTTCTGTACGTGATCTGTGAGGCCAAGGGGAAGGATTTAGGACTGGTCAGAGGAAGCTTGGTGGTCTGGGGGCTTATATGTGGTACTGGAGTTCAAGTCCCTGAGACACAGCACCCATCAGAGCATTCTCATTAGAGATGCCCTGGCAAACTGCTTCCAGAGCAGCAGAGCCCAGGGAAGGCACAAATGCATGCAGTCTGAGCAAAGCATAGGACACATTGTGGTTACTTTGTACTAAAGTGTTAAAGAACTAAAGTGTTAAAGAACTTATTAAACAGTTCAAAGTCTTTGTGCTTTTGTATGTGAACAATAAGTGCTTCATGAACTGGGGATAGAAAGAGCTGTGTTGTGGAGACTGGGGAGTGGGGAGTGGAGGGTGCAATCATGGTCCGGCAGAACCGCGGCCAGTTCACTGGGTGCCCACTGGAGGGTAGGGGATCCTTTGTCATGGAGTAGAATGGCAGTACACTTCCATGTTTACCCAGTGGTGACAGGACTGACCCCAAGGGCGGCCATGGTAGCCCCTGATGGCCAAATTAATCCTGCCTCACTGCAGCTCCTCAGAGTACATGCTTCATCCCCTGCATGTTTCATGTGCCACACTGATATAATCTGTATGTTAGCTTGGGAGGCTGATCCCAGGGTCCTTAAGTAAGCCTAAGGGATCTGCACTAAGCTTATCTCAAAACTACTGAACTAGACACCCCGGTCCTACTTGTGCCCACAAATTCCAAGTCCACTAACCAATATTCAGTGCTTTATTTGAGGCCTCCTGGCCCTAGTCCTTCCTTATGGGTACTAATTATAGTCTCCAGCCTCCCCCATAGCCATGCTCATGCCTCATAGATCATACTCTAGCTTCATGCACTGGTTCCTTGATCCCATCTTCATATCAGTTCATCCAGCCTACTGGGTCCCTGGCCTTGGCAGGGCTGCCCCAGGCTCAGCTAAAACCATCCCCTTATAGTCACTCCCAAGCCATCAGTTAAACCAAACACAAACATAAGCCAGCTTAAATTTGAATCCACCTCAGGTCTCTACTCTGCTGCAAACCTCATTTCCTGTCTGCTGGCTCCTCTTCCAGTCTTTTCGGTACTTAAATCTGCAGCTTATGCTCCATGGTAGCTCATGCTAGCAAGAACATTTTTTCTTTAGTGAGGTCTAAGTCAAACTGACTCCTCTGGCTCAGGAATCAAAGTTTATAACCCTGAGCGCCACTCCTTCTGGCCATGTGCACTTTTGAACAGCCACAGGTGTGTCCCCTCAGCTCAATCTGCAACCTGCTTTCCTTTGCTGCCATTTATCTATCAGCTTTGCAGTCTTCACTTAACTATTTATTTGCACTCTGCCTGGTCCCCATTGCAGAGCCACTTGCTCCTAAGTAGTTATCTGTAGCTTTGGAGCTCCTGTCTTTATGTTTCTTCAGTTGCTTATTTGCTGGCAGTTTCAGTTGCCCCATTTCACTTGCCTTTCCATGTTATTAAAGTAACAAAGTTCTTCAATCCCTGTTACAAAAGGGTGAAGGTCAGCACCTGGGTAGAGGTTTGGTGGTACTGTAGTCTGTAACTCAATGCAGGGTGGTTCTCAAATGGCATGGTTGGTATGCTTGCCTGGAGCAAGGTGAGAGTGGGGGGCAGTGATCAAAGGCTCTTAGACTGGAATAGGGTTGCTGCTGGTAACCTAGACACTGGTGTGGACCTGATGAAAACTGCTGTTGGATCTGTGACAGAGCACCTTTGGTGCCAGTCACTTTGAGGACTAGGCCAGGGAGATGGCAGGCGCCTGATTAGGGTGGCCATTTAATGCCCAGTGCTCTGGGCTGAGGGGAGCAGTTTGTGACCAGCCAGCAGGGAAGAAACATCTCCTTGCTGAGCTCTGGCTCCAGGAACACCTAAGAAGTAAAGGGGAGGCTATGGGGGAGGAGGAGACCTCAGTGGTCCTGGGTATGACTTAAAACTGCACCCTGCTGGGGGAAGATGGCCTGGTGGGGCTCCTGGTGGTGTGGGAGTCCCCAAGAAATGCCAGGCCAGTTGCCCTCTGAGTGAAAAGTGGGGAAGAGCAACCAAACCCTGGCCTCCTTCGTTCAGTGGGTTTTTAATTAGAACTTGTGGGCCAGGCACATCTAGGCAGGCACCTGAGCCTATGGGGGCAGTAGGGATAGAGGATCTTAGAGAGCCCTGACCCTCGTGAGCGGGGCACTGTGAAGCCCCAGAGAGAGAGAGGGTGGAGAATGAGGCCCCAGAGGGATAGGGGTGGAGAGTTTAGTCTGGCCTTGAGCTGGAGCCATTAAGAACTTATGCTGCTATCTGTGAGGCATGGGTCATGGTGTAGGGATGGTATGGAGCCATGGATAGTGCCCCCTGGCATCGGGGCATGTAATGGGCAGCCTCCCACATGTACTACCAGATTACTGTAAGAGCAAAGTTGTGGCAGGAGAGACTGGGTGGACTTCCCCATAGACAGGTGGGTGGGCTGGCTTGAGACTCAGCCCCGAGCATGCCCCTTGTCACAGTATCCATGGCCTAGAAGCTGTACTGCAGAGGGTGGTGGAGGGCAGCTCTCCCCTTGTGTATCTATGAGCTGGTAGAGCCCTCAATCAGCTTGTCTTACTAGACCCATAGACAAGCTTCCCTCAAGTTTAATTTAATCTTTTATTCAAAGTCCTTCTCCTCACAGGGAGGTTAAAATAAACAGAAACACAATGCCCTTCCTCAGACTTATAAGCAAATGGTGCCTTCTTCCAAACTTACAAAAGAAATGATGCCTTCTCCAGGCTTATAAAACAAACCGTGCAGTTCCCCAGGCTGCAAACACTTTCCAGACCTCACCCAAGCTCTTCCTGATTCCTCTGTTGCAGCTGGAGTTCTCTTTAATACTCCCAGCTGAGAATCTGCCAGGCAAACCTGCCCCTGCTTGCATCTGCTGCTTTCTTAAATGGGCTCTATAACCTGTCACAGCATCATAGAGAGGCATTGGGCAAGAGAAGGCTAATTCTATTGAGATCCTGGTGCAGGCTGAGGGGAATTCCCCTGACTGTGGTATCTTGCTGGCTGGTAGTTTTGTGACAAGCTGACAGCTAAGATAATGAAATAGACTATACGGAGAACTTCTGATAGCTTTGGATGAATTCAAGTCAGCAAGGCCTGAAGGATTGGCAGAAGGGACCTCAGAGCTGCAATAATATCTACCAAGTCCTGGGAGATATGCAAGGTTCCAGAGGACTGGAAAAGGCACATAGTTCTTCTTTTCCTCTTTGAAAAAGGAGGAACCAGGGAACTATAGAACAGTTAGCCCGACCTCAATAATCAGGAAATTATTGGAGCGTATTGTAAGGAAGTCTATTTGCAACCATCTGGAGGAGGAAAGGCTGATCACGAGAAACCAGCATAGATTTGCTAAGAACAAATCGTACCAAACAAATCTGGTTTTCTTCAACAACACAACTAGCTGGGTAGATGAAAGGAATGTAGTGGCTATAGTGTACTTGGACTTCAACAGTGCTTTTGACAAAGTGAGGTGAGAGAGGTGGTTAGCCTTGTTAGTCTGAAGTAAGGCAGGAGGAGGCAGGGTAGCCTCAGGGTGAGATTATACATTACAATTAACATATGCTAACTCTAAGGAACGTTAGACTGTGTTAAAGTTAGCACTTGCTGTGAGTAGCCAAGCATGGAGGGTTAATACCCTCTCTAACATGCACTGCTCAGATCTGTCACTAGAAGTTGTCAAGTCTGCTCCCGGCATACCCTATTCACCAGCTCTTTAGTCACAGCATAGGGAAATGGAGGGAAGGGCCCCTGTGCTGCTCACTGCCACTGCTCTTGGGGTGACTGGGGCAGCATGGCAGCACTCTGAGTGTGGAGGGGCCAACAGGGATGGGGGGGGGCGGTGATCCAGGCAGTGGGGAAAGATTGGGGTAGAAGGGGGGCAATCTGGGGATTGAGGGGGCAATTTGGTGGCTAGTGGACGTCCAGGGGGCAATCAGGGAGGCAGGGTAGTGACCCAGCTGGCAGGAAGGATCAAGATGACAGGGGGTGATCTGGGGGTGGAGGGAGTTATTTGGGGGGCAAAGGGGGCAGCAGCTTGGCATCTCCTTGCCTACCCACTCTCCTGTTTCTTGGTTCTCTTATATCTGACACCCCATATTCTGCTTCACCCTTTTCCCTTCCCTCCTCACTCACCTGCTGCTTGGCTGCCCCCAGGTGTCAGTCCAGAGCTGTAGAGTCCTGGATGATAGCTAGTCCACCTGGGAGTGGTGCCTTCTGGGTTACTGGAGGACCACAAACTGGTGGTTTTATTTTAGGTCAGGAGCCAGATGTCAATTTAATTTAAATAAGGTAGCACAGCTCAAAAATAATCCCTGCTCAAAGTGGTGTAACTTTAAGATGCTTATAGGGCACTTAGCACTTGTTAATGACCCTTAATATGTGATTGTTCAAGTTCTAAGTACACTTAACATGAGCTACTTGTGATATGTAATTTCACCCTAACTAAATAAGATACGTAGATCATCTGATGAAGCAAACTATACTTATTTTAGTTGGTTTATAAGGTAGATATCTAACCTATTTTTTGACAAAATTCTTCAGGACCTTCACAGAGTCCTGGTGGATCACAGGCTTGATGTAAGTCTGCAGTATGATGCAGCAGCAAAAAAAGTCTAATGCAGTTTTGGGCTGCATCAACTTTCTAACGATGAGGGTGGTCAGGCATTGGAACAGGCTACCTGGCGAAGTTGTGAAATCTTCATGCTATGGTTTAGTCCAGGGGTGTCCAAACTTTTTGAATGTGGGGCTGGATCATGAACTTTTTATTACCCAGTGGGCCGGCGAGCCATATTCAAAGACCTCACAGGAAGCGGTATCACATCAGCCCCCCCGAAACAAAAGTACAGTGTTTACTTTCATTTCCCATTACAACACCGTGGGCCTCAGAAAATGGCTCGGAGGGCCGCATGGACGCCCACAGGCTGTATGTTGGACAAGCCTGGTTTAGTCAATGATGATCAGGAATCCAGGTTTTCTGTATCCCACGGAAAAATGGAGAAAACCACTGATTTCCCATTTTTATCAGAGAAAACACAGCTTTTCCCTCTTAGAAGAGAAACTCATGGATTTCCCCCTTCTGCAAAGAGCTCTGCAGGCTAGCAGAGATCCAGCCTGCAAGAGCTGTTTGCAAAAGGGATGGGGAAACCGTCAACACTGACCAGAGGGGAAGGGAGAAGGTGAAGGGCAGGGCCTGACAGTCACACTTACCAGAGGCTGCTTCAGGCTCACTCTTCTTGCTGGAGGTTAGTGGGGCTTGGTAGCTGTGGGGCAGGGCTGGGTGGGGGAAGCTGGCTAGGGGCTGAGGGAGTGGGGAAATTTGCAGCTGGCTGGGCACTCCGGCTTCCGGCCGGAGTGCTCGGCTGGATGCAAACCCCCACCGCTCCCGCCCATCTGCAAATTGGAGTGCCCAGCCAGCTGCAAACTTTCTTGTTCCCTCAGCCCCCAGTCAGCTTGGGCACTCTCTGGCTGGGGGAGGCACTCTGGAGTGCTTGGGCACTCTGGCCAGGAGAGGGTTTGCAGCCTGCCTGCTCCTGGCTAGAGTGCTTGGCCAGCTGCAAACCCTGCTGCTCCTGGTCAGCTGTAAACCCCACCTCCTGGCCGGAGTGTCCAGCCAGGGAGTGCCCAAGTTGACTGGGGGCTGAGGGAGTGGGGAGGTTTGCAGCTGGCTGGGCACCCCAGCTGGGGGGTAAAGGGGTTTGCAGCCTTCTCTGCTCCCTCAGCCCCCAGCCAACTTGGGCACTCTTTGGCCAGGAGAGAGGGGCGGGGGTTGCAGCTGATCTGGCACTCCAGCCAGGAGTGGGGAGACTGCAAACCCTCCCTCCCCAGGCCAGAGTGCCCAACCAGCTCCAAACCTTGGGTTGCAAGCACTGTACTCCCTCCCCTGCTGCCCTCCCCAGGCCCTCTGGAGTTCAGTGTGTGCGACTGGCACGGCAGGACACGGAGGGGCCATGCACGAAAACTGCCGCTGCAAGCTCTGCACTGCCCTGGCCACAACTCCTCTGTGTGCACAGGGGCAGTGCACACCTGCCTTGCCTCCATCCCCCACACAGATCTGGGGTGCGTGGGTCCCCCTTTTCCCCTGGGAAGGCATGCTGCCACTGGGAGCTGGCCCCACCCAAGCTTGCATCAGGCAGGCAGCAGAAGGGGAGCTGGCTTGTGCTCCTGCTGTAGCAGCCACTGCCTTCCATTTGGGGGAGGGGGGCTGCAGACCTGGGTCCCTGGCTCCATAGCTTTGGCGGCTGGGGGGCAGGGGCTATGGGTGGGGTGCAAGAGGCACAAGCAAGGCTGGGGGGCTATGGGGAAGGAGTGAGGGACACCAGCAGGGCTGTGGGGGGCATTTCATTTTAACCACAGATTTGGGGATGTTTTTATCAGAAAATTTGTGATTTTTTTTTTTTTACCATGGAAAACCAGGATCTCTGGTGATGATTCTGCCTGGAGCGGAATCATCCCTGACTAAACTGGAATACATGACCTTGTGAAGTCCCTTCCAGCCCTACTTTCCTATGAGTCTATGAACAGGAACATTATTTGTAAGATATGGGAGGTGATATTTCTGGTTAAGTTGGTGTTGGTTAAGCCTTACCTACAGTAGGGCTGTCCAACTGGTGGCCCATGGGCTGCATGCCACCTGCAAGGGGTTCAATTGTAGCCCTTGGGCTTCACCTTGATTATTTCTCTCTCTATTACTCGAGGTGCAACAGCAGCAGAGGAGTTGGATCCCCACAACTCCTCTAGTTGTCACCTCCTGTTCCTGCCCCAGGAGGCAGGGCAGTGCAGTATGCAGCATGGCGAGTGTAGAGTGAGTCTGTGAACATGTGGTGCAGTGCCTGGGGAGAGTTGTGGGGTGGTACCCACACAGGAGGATCTGGCCCAGGCACAATTGGGCAGGGTGGCATCAGCTCCAGTCCACCCACTTTGCTCCTGTACAGCAGCAGTGATGCCAGCCTGCCTACCTGCCTGGCACACCATGCTGTTCCCTGCACCCCTGTCTGCCTGCCTTTGCCTCTGCCTGCAGCAGCATTGCTAACTTGTGGTGAGGGATGCGGCACCAAAAGACAAGTTTGCCCAGGTCATCATTTTCCTTAAGGCCAGCTCTGCCACACTATACCTGGCTTGGAGCCCACAGCTCACTATGGTGTGGCCCGCACAGTGTGCGTACCTTGCTGGTGCAGCCCCAGCTGCTGGAAACTGGACAGCCCTGATTTTAGAGTATTGTGTCCAGTTTTGGCCTCCACATTTTAGAAAAAAGATGTTCAGTGGTAAGGAAGGCTCTAAAAGCAGGTGACAAGAATGATAAAGGGCTTGGAAGGCAAGTCATACAAGGAGAGATTGTGAGACACAGGCGTGTTCAGCTTGCAAAAAGGGTGATTAAGAGGGGACATGATAACAGTCTTCAAATATCCAAAGGGCTGCTGTAAAGAAAGGAGAGGGCAGCCCTTCAGATATTTGACCTTTTCTTTGTCACTGCAGAGTAGGACACGCAGCAGTGTCTGAAATGTCAGCAATATAGGTTTTAATTGGATACCAAGAAAAACTTCTTTATGGTTCGAACGGTGAGGCAGTGAAGCAGATAGACTGCCTAAGGAAATTGTAGAATCGTCCATTGTTGGAGGTTTTTAAGAACAGGCTGTATAAGCATCAGTCAGGGATGATCTAGGAGTAGTTACGTCTGGTGCATACTGTAACAAGCAATGGTTGGAAGCCCAGGACCCCTCACCAGGAATGCAGAAGAGGCTGGAGGAATAGGGAGATCATTAGGTCCTCCAAGCTGACCCACTGGGTGTGAAGTGGGTCGTGAATGGAAGGGTGTGAACAAGACTGACACAGAGGCCTGTGTGGGAGCTTAGTCCTATGCTCTGAAAAACCCAGCTCGTGGTCTATGGAGCGCACAGGTTCTGGGGCCCGTGCATACTCATCTCTGCTCAGTATGACTGAGCGAGGCTATGCACATATCACCCATTCCTGCTCTGGCTGTTGCCTTCCTCTCCCAGGTTACACCTGGACCTGCTTGGCCTACATTCTCACTCTCCCTGCAGCTGTTCCTGCTCCTGTTCCAGCAAGGTACCAAGAGTTGGGGAAGCTTTTCCCCTCTGCTTTTCAGGTCTGGCAGGATTTCATCTATGATTTGACACCCCATAAGAAAGCGGATTCCTGCTTCCTGGAAGAAATCTGAAGCAGTACGAAATCTGAAGGGCCCATCAGAGCTAACCTTCTTAGTGGCACTTGACAATAAATTACACTGTTTCAATTCATATACAGCACTTTTAGCCTCCACCTTAGTGGCAGGAATAACTGCTTTTGTCTCTTTTTATAGATGATTCTGTGGGCTGAAATGACCACTATAAGGCCACTGTAAGCTAAGCACTCCTGTGCTAATTATTGGGTAAAAGGGGGAATTCATGCCTCAGAAGCAAATCCTTGTTGATAAAACAGTTGGAGGTAAATACTGACTGGATTTTAGAAATGAAAAGGGAAACGTAAGAGTTTGACTGCCAAAGATACATAATCCTCTGGCATGTAAGCATGCTCTGTCAGAAAATAATAATGCCTGGCTCTTACCTAATGCTTGGCATCAGTAAAGCAGAGGGCAGTTCACAAAGGAAGCCAGCAGCATTACTTCCTTTTAACTTCAGTGGAGACACTGAGGCAGGGGATGAAGTGGCTTGCCCAAGGCCAGTAAGCAAGGCAGTTGCAGGGCCAGGACTAGAACCGTGTCAGCCCAGAGCTCTGTCCAATAGACCATGCTGTGCAGTAATGCATCGTTGAGGTTCCTCTGTAAGGATGTCCGCATTGCTCCTTTGTGTGTGATAGGCTCTTGGACACCATTTAGGAAATGATGTTCTTTCCCTCATTCAAAGACAAGGGACTTAGATTTTCTCTCCATGAATCAGGTGAACCCCAAATGACTTCAATAGCTACAGTTTAGTAAGTCTGGAGTAATGAGGGGAGAACTTGATTCTAAGTCTACTCTGTATCCATGTTTGTTTCATTTTACACAATTCAGGCCATTGTACCTGCTGTGTTCTGCTGCATAAATTATGGTTTATGGCCTCAGAGTTCAATACTGTACCCAGATCCTTAGATGGTGTAAATTAGTGTTGGTATCCTAAAGCCAGAAGAGCTACTGATAATTTATACCAATTGAGAATCTAGCTTCCAAAGCACAGAACCCATCAGTTTGGAATAAACCATCCCTAACCTTTAAGAGCTATGTACCAGAGGGGTCAGCTATGCAGCCTGAAAGGCTTTGGAAAGTATGTAGAGTTGAAAGTGATAGTATTAACATGAGAATGGGGAAGACCTGACCTGTTTCATAATGTCTCCTTAGAGACTGGAAAGGTGATGCTTTAGATCTCTCTCTCTCTCTCTCTCTTTCTCTTTCTCTGTGCAAGTTACTGACAAATCAACTCTGGTCTCCAGGAAGCTTTCTGCAAAACATATGGGTAAAATATTAATTCTCCATGAAACTAATGCACTTCCATAGAGGAAAAAAGATAAAACAACATTTCATCAGAGGTGTTCTGACCCTCTCTAGTTAGCCACGATTTTTTTTTTACAACGACAAAGCTTTATAGGGAAAAGACAAAGCAATTAGATTTGTTAAGGTGACTCGGTAATACTTAGTAAGTACTGTGAACACTGAAAAATACCAGAGGCTAAAATGTCATTAAAACTGCCACTTTTCAGTGAAGGGCAATGTGTCTTGTGTCTTGTTTGAAAGGAAATAAACATTTTTTTTCCCTTTAGCATCATCTCTTTCATAAAATTCAAGCTTGCTACCAGAATCATCCAGTACCATGGGGGATAATTGATTGATAATTTTAAGTATGGGCTATGAAATAATTGGATTGCTTGGAAAACATAGGTTAATTATTGTCTAGAATCAACAACCCTTCATCCTTCCAAGAACACTCGACTCCTGAATGCTTCCCATACACTGGCTGTTCAGAAAGGACCTTGAAAACTGATGTGTCTCTTGCATGGATGCTATAGCCAACATGTCTCCTCCCAGGAATCTGTTCTTGTGTTGTCAGTAGATATACTTGGAAAACTCCAGCCTCCCATAAAAATGTTTAATGAACATGTTTTTGTTTTTGACAGAAAACTTCCTTTCAATCATTTTGTTTTTGTGAGAAAGCCTTTATTTTGTTTCTATCTGTTCAACTATGTTTCCTTTTCTTTAGTGAAAACTCAAAAATATTATACAAAAATAGGGTGCTGGTTCCCACAAAAAAAATCTCCACTCTCAACCTCCAGTGCCATTCTCCCAGGAGAAATGTTTCGATGGACTATTCCAGGGTTTGGTCAAAATGTCTCCCTCTTCCTCCTATAGTGTTGGCCAATGTATTGTTTACCTACCTGCTTCCTTTCCATGGGAAAAAGGAACCATGCTGTGTATATATAGGATACAGTTTATAAAGTGCTCTGGGATTCTTTGAAATGTGCTCTGTAATATCTATATTTGAGTTGACAAAATTAAGCAAGTGAAAAATGTTCCAATCCACTATTATTACTTCAGCCTACTTTCAACCCAAATAAACTCTTTCTGGTTGAAGCTCCAAACATCTTGAATTTACAGAGAAAAATAGAAGCGAGTATAAGTAATTGGATTTTAAGTGGCTGACATTTTCTATTTCAGGTAGCTTCAGTTCCCATATCACTTAGTTTTTTAGTTGTATTAACTGGGTGGTAGTCTTTACCCTTTGATAGGCCAACATGTCCTACTGTCTTCAAGACTTCCATTCCACTTCCTCCTCCTCATGCTGGTAAATAAAACTCCGAGTACTTGAGAAGTTTGTGTCACATTATCTTCTTTTTATATCCACTTCCCTGTATATTACCATAATTGCTGGAAGTAATTAGAAGGGAAAATTACTTAAAGAAGAAAATTGTTGTACAGAGAACACTTAAGTTCATGTGACATGCTGCTCGTGGGGCGGAGCCAAAGTTAGACAGAAATTGTTGTTTGTTGCTTCTCCTGAGCCATGAGTTAGGGTAGGAAAGGGCACTTGAGTGAGCACTTCTTAGGAAGCAGATACTATAGCTTGTGCCTTATACAGCACATTAATGCTGGCTCAGAGTGATGTGCTTGCGTCTTAGTACAGAGCTGATTCTATGTTCTCTTCACTAGAACGGCACTGACTGATAAAGAGAAACAACTCCCGATATATCCTTTCTGGAATAATTCACAGCAACTCAGCATTCAAAAGTTAGAGCATTGCATTGGAGTAGGTAAACAGGAAAGGAAACGCCATCAAATTGAGTGTAGGACCCACTTTACTTGGCCACTGATACTGACTTCCTTTTGTAAAAGCGCTTTGAAATGTATAGGCAAACATGCTTCAAAAGAGCTAAGTTAATGTAACAGTATGATATAATATATAAAAGAGCAACTTAGGAATGAATGTCCTGGTGGCAGTGGCTGTAGGTTTTATACAGCTCTATATAATGTTGTATTCATGGGGTTTTTGTTTGTTTTGTGATTGAAGGATCTGATGTTTTCCTGTCTGGAGACAATCTACTGTATTTAAAAGATAAGAAAAACTTGTTCAGAGTTAACTGGAGTGGCAGGGAGATGGATGGAGACAGAGTTGGTGCTCAACCTTTCTGAATGGTGAGCCAGATAAGTGGGGTGCAGCTGATCAATAGACTAGATTGGGGTATGAACTGACCTGATGCACCAGGTCTGGGACTGTGTACTGGGGTCAGCCACAGAAAGGCCCCACGCACCCAGTCTAGGACCACACATAAGAACTGACCCCATGTGCTGGGGCTGTGGATCAAATCTAATCTTGTGCTCTGGGGCTGGAATCATACACTACATCCAACCTTGCACACTGGATCCAACCATTGTCTGGCCTGGTGTGCCAACCCAGTCCAGAACATAGGGTGATTCATCTGGCTCATGGGGCTCCACACAGATCCAAAAATGTAGGAGTGGATGAGCGGTGACAATGTGAATTGCTGTGGGAGCTACCAGAGCTGTGGCAATGAGCAATGTAACTCCCCCACCCTGCCACATTTTTGGACCTGGGAGAAGAAGCCTCTTGGGCCGGAAGACCTGACTCCATGGGCTGGATCTGGCTGCAGGTTGTACTTTGAGCACCACTGGGCTAGTGGAAGAAATATTCCTGAAAAAAATTATACAAAACTTTCTTATCTGTAGTTTTCTACATCAAGTTTCAGTTGAAATGCTGTATGTTTAATCATTGACAGGCTGTCCAATCAAGGTAATACAGTTTTTACTGTGAGATACTGGTATTTGACTTAAGAGTCAGCACCTGGAGTGTCTTGTGTATCAGCATCCCTGTGCTTAAAAATGGCGGTGAGGGTGCTTTATCTAAAGCTTGTCAAATGAGCTTTAGATAAAGCGCCCCACACTGATACATGAGACGCTGGAGGCTCAGTGAATCGAGTCTGCTCTGACGTGCTGTAATGATAGCATATCAGAGCAGCCTCCCTGCTCATGTATAGCGGTTGCCTCACTCTTCCACAAGGATCAAGCAACAAGACACTGACTCTTAAGTCAAATACCAGTCTCTTGTAGTAGAAATTGCATTACCTTGAGAGGACAGCCTGTCAAAGATTGAACATACACCATTTCAGCAGAGGCATCTAGACTCCCCACCATTTAAAGGATAATTACTGCAAAATGTAAGTGTAGAAGCTACTTCCATGATTTCACACCCTGTCATTTGCAACCTGTAAGATTTTTCTCAAAATGAAATATCAGTCACTGAAACACAAGCTGTCTGTTGCTAAAGCAAATAAAGGCTTCAGCTAAGAGCTGCTACACATGCTGTGGGTGTGCTCCTGTTTCCTTGGCCTTAAATGAGTAGCAAACTAAGAAGCACTGGCACACTACTACCTAATGGGCTTACTTGCCTGGTGAGTGTCAACTCCATCATTATGAAGGGAAGCAGGGTGTGTGTACAGCAGGTGGCACACTGTGTGGCATTCTTATGGCAGTTCTTATGTGACGGGATTCTTGGCAGGATGGACCCATGGCCTGACCCAGCAACTGGCAGTTCTTCTGCTCTTATATTCCTCAGAATCCCTTTGGACAGATGATTGCCTGAGAAAGCAGAGCACGTATTCAGTGACCTGAGATACCCTTTCTAATCATCTCTCTCCATGCTTCTAGATCTCTGTTGGACCCTACAGAGCCTATTAAATGTCCAAGACACATTTTTCATGGTACTTTTTACCCCCACCAAGCATTTATGGCTTTTCAATTCGATTCACCATGTTTCACGTGTCTCATTTACGTAATATCAAAGCCTAGAGGTAGGAGGAACAATGTGAAAAGAAAAATGTTTATCCCTCCAGCTACTACTTCTCTCCCTAAGACAAACAAGCAGCTTCTCTTACACAGCTAATCATCTTTATAGCCCCTTTCTGCACAATTAATTAATTCTTTACACCTGCTATCCACTGCTGAGATCCCAATCATTTTCCTAATTAACTCCAGGAAGCCATTATGCCTTCAGCTTTCTAAAGGCTGAAAATCTGACTGAATGTATCTTAAAGTGCCATGCCTCAACACAAACTCTTATTAAAAAATACAGTCTCCATGACTAGTGTCCATCTTGATTGCTTCAGAGAGCTGTTAAGAGAACATATGACACAGCATGTGCAAACCCATTTTGATATTGGCACTCTATGTATTTAATATATTCAGTGTTGCTGACTCCAGAAGCAAGGGATATGCTTTTTGGCCCTTCTGGACATAGTTTCATCATGACACTAGCAGCTCTACACTTTATGAGATTGGACTGGGAAAGCAAAACATCAAATTGGCTGCCTTACCCGTATTCCTGATGGCTGGGGAAGACCAGTTAACTAAGGCATCTGCAGGAGGCAGACAAAATTCTTCCCCAACCTCTCAGGATTTGGGGTGAGTTTGGGAGTGGGGAAAGGAAGGGAGTGGGCACCAAAAGAGCCTGGCCCCCAGCAATTCATGGGACAGCTCCTCTTCCACAAACTCTTAGACCAGGGTAGGGGGAGAGAAGAACTCTATAGAGCTGACCCTGCTGACCCTGCTGAAACTGGGCTGAACTGAGGACAGGGACAAGGCTCAAAATAATGGGAGGTACTGTATTGATGTGGGGATGGAAAGACAACATTCATTGGTGTTGGATGACCCTGGAGAAGGCATGAGGGATCAGAAGAATGGTTGGTACAAGGTTGCTCACAAAGGCCAGAATCAAAGTAAGAAAAATGAGCAAGAGGTCACAATCCACATGACATCTAGGGCATAGTTTCTCAACCTGTGGTATGCGTACCCCTGGGGGTACCCCAACACTCTGTCACTTTTGCCCTCTTTTCCTCTCTCTTTCACCCCTTTCTCCTCTCAAAACTATGGCAAAAAATTTGGTGCAATTAAAAAAATTAAATTCCCCAGTAATAATATGGTGTGCCGCGCTTTGTGTGGCACTGGGTTCAGCCCTCCTAGCTTTGGCCAACATCACTTCTAGCCCAGGTACATACTTGAGCTGTGCACCCCTGATGTAAAATGTGGCAATCCTACCCACACCAGATCAGACATCTGTCATACCATGGCCCTATATACACAGCCCTTCTTCCAACATATGGCACACATTAGTCTGTAAATATAAAATCCCCTGGAAAATTGAGTGTTGGGGTAGTTATTAAAATTTTCAGAAGTTAAGGGGTACTTGCTACTTAAAAGGTTGAGAGACACTGATCCAGGGAGCTAGAGGCAAGGCTGGATCAGGGCCACAACAGGATCTGGAACCAAGATCAAGCAGGAGCCAGGGTAGGAGCTGAAGGCAAAGCAAGGTCTTAGCAGAGGTCCCTCAAAGCTGAGGGCACAGAGATGTAGCTAGTGATTTCTGCATCCTGGGCAGAGAAGGGGGCAGGAGCGGGGAATGGAGACGTTGTGCTAAGTAGGGCTGTGTGAAGCTTTGGTCCCTAATTTGATTTGGTGGAGATTCAGTCCTATTCGGTGGCTGAATCTTCAAATCCAAATCGAATCAGAGAACCCTTTAATCTCTTCAAATCGAATTGGAACCATGCAAATCAATTTGGAAAGATTTGGTGATTCAGACATAGACACAGCTTTAAATGTTTTTTCTACATACCTCTAGGTAGCAGGTGGCTTGTGAATGCTGCAATGCTGGGATGCATGGAGTGTCCCACAGGAGCATGGGGGGCTCCCTAGAGCAGTCAGCAGCAGACCCAGAAGTGGACCAGAAGCACTTCCAGTCCACTTCTGGGTCTGCTGGGGGAGCGTGCAACTGGTGCCTCTTGGGTCTGGGGGGCACCCAGGCTCCCCCCTGTGGCCGATCACCGAACTGGCGAGGCACCAGGGAGCCCCCGGCGCACTCCCCGGTGGACCCAGAAGTGGACCAGAAGTACTTCCAGTCTACTTCCGGGTTCCGTCTGTACAGTTAACACTGGTGAAGTGTAGGGAGTGCATGGAGGTGCATGTGCACCCTCCGAGCATGGCGGTACACACCCTACAAAAAGGCCACCTTGGCAGGGCCTGTGGGTGGTTGTCCGCTCACCACCCCCACCACCGACACTGCCGGCAGTGTCTGTGGGTGGTCAGCGATCACCACCCCCACCACCGACACTGCTGGCAGTGTCTGCGGGTGGTCGCTGACCCATGATAGACTCTTGCCAACTCCACCCCCCTGCTGTCGGCTGCTGCTGTGCTCCCTCGACCGCTGTGCCCCCCAGCCATTGGGGGCATGTGTCGTTCATGATAGTTAAGCTGAGATGCTCAGCTTCAGCCTAAGCCTGGCAGGAGATGGGAGCGGGGGGAGTGAAGGAAAGGAAAGGGAAGAGGGTGGGGGGCCAATAGAGCAGCTTCTTGATGTGATCAGTGGTGAGAACAGAAACGGCACTTCTCTAACCTTGCCAAATCCAGCCTGTGTGAACCAAGTATTTAGGTGCCGAAAGATGCTTCCTGTTATGAATGAGAGAGCGTACTTAAACATGTATTAGTGTGGTGGTTCATTTTTTATGAAAGAAGTTTCTTTCAAATTTCTTCACCCCTTACTCCTCTTACTCTTGCAGAAATTAGGACAGTGTGGATCCTTAGACATTACCTGGTTCAGAGAGGTATAACTATGTAAGTGACAGCCCTGCCTTCTGCCTGACATCAGACATACTTATTCTACACTATGCCTCAGTTTTCCCTGGGGGCTTTCTCATAGGCAGCAGGGAGAATGAAATCCATTGAGTGAGAAGGATTGAGGCACTCCAGTAATGGAGGCCATGTAGATATATTGCTAATTATCTAAGAAGGGCCCCAGTTCTACCTGTTCTTGCTTGTCATGTAGCTTTATGGATGCATACTAGATACCTAGGACTCTGTAATTAATAGCAGTGTTGGAGATACTGAGATTTTTACACCTCATTAGGGTGCTTGGATACCTAATTCCCACTAATGCCAATGGTCTTAATTAAAACCTTAACTCTTGATTCAGGACCTTAAGCATGTGCCTGAGTACTGGCCTGAAGTGGACACTAATGTAATTTTGAAGATCCCTACCTCTCTATTAGGCAATTAAAGCAGTCTGTAGCCAGAGGTCATAATATGTCTTCCAGGAGCAATGACCTTCACCTCTGGAGTGCGCCTGACTTAATCCTACATGTATTAAGACCTTGTCTATATGCACAAGTTTGACCAGTTACAAAGATATAGCTACACTGGTGTAACCTCCAGTGTGGACCTGCTTATTCTGATATAGGACTGGCTTTATTTCAGTTTAGCTGAAGGTCCTTCCCAAGCCACATCAGCCAAAGCCACAAATAGGCTGACATTAACAGTGTCCACATAGGGGTACTATATCAGTAGAATTACAGCCTTTTAAATTCATGTAGACAAGTCTAAAAAAGTGTGTGTGTGTCCAGGTGACACTGAAGTCAATGACAAAACTCTCATTGAACTCAGTGAAGCCAAGATTTCACTGTGTTATGTCAGAAACAGATGGGTTCGGATGGTAGATCGCACAGGGATGTGTATGTTCAGATAAACAGCATATAATAAATGGTAGTTTCTCTAGCAGACAAACTGCAGTGAAATTTTCTGTCAAGCATTGGTACAGGGAGAAAGAACGAAGGTAATACTGGCTCAGTGGGAATCTCATGCTTCTGATCCTGGAACCATGAAACTCATGTTTTCCTCACTGTTTTTCAGGATATGAGGATGTATTGGGTGAGACCACTGATCCTCAAAAACTACAAATCATGGAAGATGCTATTCATTTCAGATTGCAGCATTCTCTTATTCCATGACCTGCTTGGGAAAGTGTCAGGGTGCCTACAGACATTCATAGCCCTGCTCTAACTCATGGTGCTTTACATAAAGCTCCATGAATTAGAGCCCTGACTTCAACCCAACAGGTACCTGCTGGGTTGGGATGGGGCTGGAGCCTGCCTGCATTGGCCCTGCCCAGCAGGTAGGGTGCTCTGGCAGCCTCTGAGGAGGCTCCTATATTGTGCCTCTCCCCAGTGCCACCTGCCCTCTCCCCCAGCTCTGGGGCTGTCAGCAGGGGAGGGAGGGCGTACGGGAGAGACCAGCCAGGACAGAGCTGCTGGCTTCTCTGTTCCCTACCCGTCCCTCCCCCACTGACAGCTCCAGGGACAGGACTGGGCTAGTGCTGGGAGTGTGAACACCAGCCCAGCCCCATCCCTGCATGAAAAATTAACCCCAGAAGGAACACAAGTTCCCTAAGGTGCTCTGGTTTAGAATGCCTTATTTTAATACTTAATTTTATCAAGGTTAATTTTTTGCATGGTTGGCTATTTTAAAAGTGTTCTGCAGCCATGCACATGCATTAAATCATGGCTATGGAGTGCTATCAGGGACCAGATTGTGTAAAAAATGTCACTTCTGTAAGCATCCCCAGAATCACTACAGTACAGGTGGTTTAATATTTCAGAGCAGGACTAGATGTCACCAGAGGCTGAATGTCACTGGGACTGTATTGTAGTACCTGTGCAACAAGTGAAATATTAGATTTAAAACTGCACTGAAGATGTTATAGCTACTGTGCCAGTTTACTTGTATTCACTACAATGGGCCTTAACATTGCTTAATAGGTGAGCAGAGCATACACTGTTTATCAGGCGCATCCAAAACCCATTATTCAGTGTTTGTAATACATGTGGCTAAATCTATAAGAACATTTTTGTAAATGGATGAAGTGCAAATAGATCAGGCTACCAGCTAGGGACAAGGGAACAAACCTATCTATCTTGCTTGCTAGTCTTTGTCTTCATCAGAATGCCCTCTTTGACCTCTGTTTCATTTTCTGCAGATTGAGAGAACAAAGTCTTTGAGGCTGATCACAGCTTAGCTTAAGAAAATAAAAGGTAATGCATGAGGAGTGTAGGCAGCACTGTCCCCAGAACTGACCTTTGAAATTTAGCTTACACAATAAGGCCATGCGTAGATGAAATGAGGGGCATGTGTGCACAACACTTTAAAGTGGGCTAAATGCTTTTGCACTGCTTTAATGATGTTAGCGTTTGCATGATTTGGTGGTGTATTGAATATTAATTTCAGCCACTGTAGGAAATTCGGCAGTGTAATGCAACTTAAATCACTTGGGGTGCAGCAAACTAAAACTCCTTTGAGAAGAAGTTTTAGTTTGCTGCCCCTACAACCACGGAGAAAAACACTGGGCTTCATGCAGCTCCGCAGCTCTGCAGGAAGCCCTGCAGGCAGCCTGGCAGTAGTCTGGGAAGACATCCACCCAAAAAAAGCAGCGAGCCTGATCTTTCTCCCCCCGCCCAACCCTAGAGCCTGCCTGAGCTGCGTGGGGGCCTGGTGCCTCCCAGGACTGCCTGAGCCAGGTGCCTGCAGGTGGGTGCCACCTGGGTGGGGGGTCACTGCTGCTGCAGAAGGAGGCACCAGCTCCCACTGCAGCCCAGGGACCGCTCCGCCCATCGGCAGCTCGCTCTCCCCTCCTCACTGCCAGAGAGGCAGGTAAGTCAGGTGTGTGCACGACAAGGGGGTTTAATCAGCCCTAAATTGAAGCGGTGTTTTTAAAAGCCCACTGCTTCAATTTAGGGCTCCTGTTTCATCTACACACGCCCTAAAACACTAAAACTGGCAGGAATCGCAACTGCAGTAGATATAGGGCCCAATGTGAGCCTGCCTGCACTCACATTTGTGAGGATGTAAAGTGTACCATAGGCTATGGGTCTCATGGACAGCAGCTGACACAGAGTGACTAACCCTGTTCCAACACCTGTGGGCAAAGAGTGTGCAAGCAATGGTGACATGTGAACAATATCTTGACCCAACCTGTTGACCAGCACAGCTGAGAAGGGAGAAGCATGTTCTGCGTTAGTAGCTACAAGGCACTATTCTGTCCCTGCTCTTTCCTGAGCTAGCGTAGCTGTGTGCTGCCCTTTCGACACCCACTGCTGGAGTGCTGCACAAGGGACAGGAGCCACTGGAAGCTGGGGAAGCCAAGCAGTTACCTGGGTGACTGCATCAGCTGCAGGGACAGCCCCACCCAAAAGCTGTGCATGCTGGCTGGGGCCAGTGCCCTCCTGCGGGCAAGGGTGAGAGTGCAGCATGCTGCCCCAGAAGGAGTAGTTGGGACTCAGCTGCATGCAGAGCACAAGAGGGGCAGCCGTGGGCCAGCCCAGATACAACTAATTGGCAGGCACCTCCCCACGGGCTGGATGAAACCACTTGCTGAGCCAGATCTGGCCCACAGGCCATAGTTTGCCTGCCCCTGCTTCAGTGAAACTGGGGGGCCAGGCTCTCATTTCTGCTGCACCCGTTTGCAGCACTCTCACAGCATGAAAAGGCCAGCGTACAAGCATAGATGTTCTGAGAACTCCACCCTACGACAGGCATCAGAAATTCCTGAATGGCTGGAATGCTCATCAATGGCCCTGTATGAAAAAGCAGACGTTACTGGTGTACTTAATAGAGCAGATTGGGAATGTTGCAACTAAGCTTTTTGTTGTTGTTGGTTGAATCCCATATTTTTTATAGGAATGTATTGATTTCAACATGGCTTTTGCTAGGGATGGGTTTTCAGGTCCAGGATGGAACTGCTGGTCCAAACCAGAGGGTTCTGTGGTTAGGGTTTTGTCTTGGACAGTAAGGCTCAGGTCCCTGCTCTGCCTGCTTCAGACCTCAGTCTCCCACATCCCAAATGAGAGCCCTCTCTGCTAGGTTATGAAGTCACTCTTTCTAGCCCAATGAATAGTTCATCCTTACAATATGCAGGACACAAGGCTGAAGACCAGAGTTGGATGCATTCAGAGAAGGCAGCTAGCTGTGTAACTGTGGCAGTGGTATAGAGTAGCTGAGGTGGTTTGAGATTATTTTGTCTACTCACACCTGGCACAAGGGGCGTTCCTAAGGGAAGGAGGAGTGTTACTGCCCTCAGGCTATCCCTGGTTTGTGCAAGAATCTCTTGGTGCATAGGTAGCTGAATGAGGCTGTCAGCACCCTGGAACCACAGGCATGTGCGTGTGCGCGCACACACACACACACACAGTGGGCATGTCTACACATTGCCCTTTAGCAACATTGTTACTGCACTGCGCTTTAGTACTTCCTTTTGGAAGTACTTCCTTTTGGAAGTACTAAAGCACAGCACAGTAACCACCTGTGCTGCACTGTACATGTGGCACATGGTTATTTTTAGTTGCTACTTTGCCGTAGCAGTATGCTATGGTGGGGGTGTGCATTGCTACAGTGATGTAGCTGGTGGTCACGTGTAGACACCCATGGATGCTACGTCGCTGTAGCGCATCATTACGGTGATGCAGTGTCACATGTAGACACGACTTGTGCGTATATGCATTCTGCGTGCCTATGTGCATATACCCACAGATATATGGGTTACATTATTAGGTTAGTTCTTTCAATTAAGTAAACAAACAGTAGGATAGAGATAGCCCCAAAGAAGGGAGATGGCCTAGGAACATAGGACTGGTAGGAACTTCCTGGGACACCATGTCCAGGCCTGTAAAGTTGCATGGGATATCATCTCTTTCATGAACTAATCAGTCTCTGTTTTTAAACCAATGAGTTTTCTTGCCCCTACTAATGGTTCTTGAAGGCTGCTCTGGAAACTCTTCTTTCAAGTGGTTTGGAACCTTTTCATTCCAAGCCAGAATTTATTCCTGCCAGTTAATTCTTGTGCCAACAGTGTCCTTTATGTTAAATAGTTTATCTCTCTCCCTGGTACTCTCCTCACCCCCACCTTCACCCCCACAATATATTTATAAGGAGCAATCATCTACCCTCTCAGCCTTTGTTTTGCTAGAATAAGCAAGCCAAACTCTTTTACTCAATGTTCCCTTGATCACCCTTGTAGCCTCTCTCTGTACCTGTTCCAGTGTGAATTAATCTTTTTTTGAACATAAGCAGTAGCGTAACAAAAGGGGGCAACTAGGACACCAGCCCCAGGTTCCAACCCTGGAGGAGGAGGGAGGAGAAAGGAACTGAAATAGCAGCAGCTGTGCTGCTGGCCAATTGCCGCTAGCATCAATTACTGATGATGACCTGTGTGCAGCTGCCACCCGGGGTGCTCAACCGTCCAATTATTCCTCTGAACGTGAGCGACTAGAATTGCATGCAGTATTCCAGATGAGGTCTTGCCAATGCCTATCTCTACTGCAAGTGCCTTACCTGATATATCCTAGCATGCCATTTGCCTTTTCTACAGACATGTTATGGGGCTCACGAGCCTCCTATGATCAACTAATACACCCGGATCTTTTCCTTTCTTTGTCATTCCTGATTAACTCCTAATTTAGAGCAGAAATTTTTGTTATTAGTCTCCAAATGAATAACTTTGCACTTTGTACTATTAAATTTCATCCCACTTCTGTTACACCAGTTCTCAAGGTGATCTAATTCTTGCTGTATAATATCCAAACCCTCCTCTGTGTTGACATTGCCTGCCAACATGGTGTCATTAGCAAATTTCATCAGCACACTCCCACTCTTTGTGTGAAGGTCATTAATAACAAGCTTATATAATATCGGTCCCAAGACTCTGATGAACTATTATAACAACTATCTTCCATCCTGACAGTTCCCTTGTTAGAACATCTTACTGCCATCTTTCTTTAGCCAATTTCTGACCTACTGTGCAATCTTTGTAATCCTCATCTTCTCTAAATGAACTCATGATTTTCCACTTGGCACTGTAGCAAATGCAAATACCGATAGACAAGATCTAGTGCATTTGCAGTAAGAAGTTATCAAAGCCAGAATCTTTACCCCATCCTCATTAAATAACAGCCACATTTTCTTATTCTCTTTCCATTTTAATGGATGAAAACCTATGTATTTATTTCCTTTGCAAAAGTCTAACGCATTTTGACTTTTGGCAATATTCACTTCATCATTACATGTTTTGACCTCCAAGATGTACATTTCTTCACGGAGCTGTCTTTTTTTCCCCATTCCTTCTAGGCTTTCTGCTTACTTTACTGAGATGGTTAGTAACCTAGTTAAGATCTCTTTCCTAGAGGGCTTCCCCTCCCCTTGAGGTACTAGTTTTAAAGATTTTGTGCACATCTAAGTAAAAGAAAAGTCTAGCCTCCTCTACATTTAAATTCTTGAGCTTTTCAATCCAGTTGACACCACAGACATATCCCCTTAGTTTATCAGACTTCAACTTTTTTAAATAAAAAAATCTTAAGTACAGATGTGCATTTGAGTTGTCTCCATTTAACTTAAAGTGAACCAGTGTGCAAACATGAGATGCAAGGTTTGTTTTTTTACAAACCACTCTTCCATAATGTCCTCATTAACAAAACCAAGTCATAAATAGAAACACCTCTTGTTAGTTCTGTGACTACTTGCTGAAGAAATCTGTAGCTATTGCATCCAAAAATATCTGAACCCTACCATTATTTGTAGCATTTGTTCTCCAATTTACATCTGGGAAGTTAAAGTCTTCTGTAATGACTTCCTGGTAGTATTTATCTCTCTAAAAATATTACAGAGATCTCCATCAGATCCTGGAGGGGATAGCTGAGAGCCAGTTTGGCCACTCCCATATAGCTGAACAACAGATGCGGGCCATTTCCTGCTGAACAGTCTGCTCTATGAGGCCCTTTTCAGAAAGTCAAATATTTTTGCTTTCAGGAGCAGATCAAGCTGTCATGTTCTTCCTTGTCTGGCCTCTCAAAACGTGTATTTCATTATGTGGAAGAAGAGGAAAGGTGCCTTGAGTTTGGCAATGGCTGCTGTATGCCATGTAACTCTTTAAGGAGGATGAGGGTGAAGTCAGATGTTGGGGGAGGAGGGGGGGACTCCTAAATGCTAGATGAAAACAGCAAGGTGGCACTCCACCTTTTGTTCTTCCTCATGAATCCCCAGCTGGGAACATGCTCAGCCCTAGATGGTCATACCAGCTGTCAGCTGCTATAGTTGTGGCCAGGGGTGTTGCTTGTAGCCGTGTTGGTCTACGGACATAGGCAGACAAGGTTCTTTGGGTATGTCTGATATCTTTTACTAGACCAACTAAAACAGTTGGAAACATTCTTCTTTGCAAACTTTTGGGTACAAACACCCTTTTTCAGGCAGAGGGAGTAGTTGTGGACAAGAATTTAAGGCAATGGATTTTGATAAGCTATTTTGTTTTTTTGTTCATTCTCTCATTTTGAGTTATTTTGTTTTTATTGAAAATCACACTGAGCCTTTGTTGTGGGGGTAGCATATACATATAATAAATAAATATATAATAAATGAAAAAGAAAGTAAACAGATTCAATATTTCTGTGCCTTAATATAGTCCATGACCCATGGCAAGAGATAGTCCTCCTTCCAATGGGGTCCCTTGGGGTGGGTGTCCAGGAAGCACCAGGGGCCCCTCCCCTTAAGGTGGGGGGGGGCTGTGGAAGTGCGGGGGCTGCTCATTCAGCCCCTTCTCTGGGTTTGTCCGCCCCAAATGTCTTTCCCTTGTGGGACCCAAGGGTCCAATGACTCATACTCCCTCAGGTGGTGGTGGTCAGGGTGCAGTTTGATGGGGTCTCCTCTGCTGGAGTGCCTCTCCAGGCCTGCTGGGTTCCTCCCTACCCTGTGCCCCGCTCTGGGCACTGAGGACTCAGCTCCTCTCAGCTGCTGCACCACCACTGCTGGCTTCTGGGTGCTGGACCTCATGCTGCAGCACTACTATTTCCTCATGCCCTGGCTTTGGCACCGAGGCTTTTTTAGCACAAGCCTTCAGGTTCTGTTCATCCATCCTCATGCCGGGTGGCTAACCCAAGCATCCTCCACTGCTCCCTGGCTCCCAAGGCTTGGGCCAGTGCACAACTTGGGACCTGGCTGCTTGCCGGGAGATGGGGCCTGAGTTGCCTCACTGCAGCCCCAAGGTCTTTGCCCCGTCCACTGCCCCGTGCACTGTGTGGCCCACTGGCCCTGTGAGGGTTGCAGGCTCTAGCCTCTGCTTGTGGCTTGCAAAGCCTGGGCTCTGTGCACTGAACTGCGCACTGTGATGGGCCCGAGTAGTCTTACACCACTCCCAGGGCCAGGTCTCCCCACATCGTCCCCATGCGTTGTCAACAGCCCAGTCTTGCACCACTCCCAAGGCTGCTCCTCCAGTGGCAGCTTCAGGAGCCTTGGGCCTATTGCTTGCTGAGGGAGAGCTCCCCAGCGCTTCTTGGCTCCACTCTTCTTGAGTCCCTTGCAGCATCTGCCCTTCCTGCTGGGCACGCAGCTCATTTTATACGCTCCAGGGCTCCGCCCCTGAAGTCTTCTGGACCTGACAGTTTACAGTCTTCAGTCAGGTCTGGGGGAGCTCTTCTCCCCCTCCCCTCAGCAAAGGGGCGTGACTTTATTTTTCTTTCTGCCTCCTGATTGGTGGATGGGCTCCACCAATCAAAACAGCAGGATCTCAAGCCTGGGACTCAACCCAAGCTCTGAAAGGTGAGCCTGCTACATGTATATGAGGCAATTTATAACATTTCTTGTCATATGTGTTATTGTTAATTTGATTTATATAAGTATCGTTTTTATTTAACAAGTTTTTAAGTTCTAATTCAGTTAATCAATATTGACATAAAGTAACTCTATAATGTTTAATGTTTCCCTAGAGGTTCAATTAACTTTGAATCACTAATTTATTATGAAAAAAATGGTATAGGCCTGATTACAGGCACTGGAAGCATGATTTAGCTTTGAGGAACTAAACAAAATTCAGAATAGTGGTAGCACATGCAAAGCCTCTTTATAAATATGTGTTATTTGTTGCTGCACAGAGTTCTTCTGTGTTGTAAGCTGTTCTTACTGTTGGGGTGCACCATTTGGTAAGCTTTGCAGGGCAAGGGACAATGGTGAACTGGCTCAGCCATTTCTGTTAAGTCTGTACCAAAATTCTGCTGTAGTAATAGAAGTTATAATTTAGAGATGCTTCCTTACTGACTAAGGAAATTGGGAATTGGGAAATGGTTCCTGTAATAAGCCCCAGACTTGTCCATGGCACTCAATGACCTCTAGTGGCCTGCTGAAGTCTGCTGTGCCCCCGGTCTCCTTGTCAATCACCTCCCTTGCTCTTTCCCGCCATGCCTTGGTGAAATATCACTTTCAGAAGCTGCCTTCAGTTATATGAGGAACCCTTTTTATTCCTTGTGGGGCTGATCCTCCTTGGTCTAATTCACTCAATGTCTGGTCCTGTATATCTTGTCAATGGTTGCCTATTGGGTTTCCAGGTCTACTCTAGTTAAGTCCAGCCTGAGGCCTAATTAGTCCCAAACTAGCCGTGGCCTTCCTGACCCACAGACTGGCCCTCATGCAGCACCCTGGAGCCTTGTACGAATCTCATTTTCATACTCCTGGGGTTTGGTAGAAATCTCCATACACACAGAGGTTGTGAGCTCTCAAGGCTACTTCCCTAAACACAGGGCTGGGAGCCTGTAACTCTGCTCACTATACACAAGGCTGGGAACCCCTATTTCTGCTCCCTCCCAGATATGGGGCCTGGGAGCCCTTAATGCAGCCCCTCTATCACCAGTCCATGTAGACTTAGACAAAACAACACAACCCAGTAGTAAAGGACTTTCCCCTGCAGCTTGTTCATACCTTTTAGATTAGAGATCCCACAGCCACTCCATAGCAGTCTCAACCCAGTTTGTTGTCCTACGGAGCACAGTCCATGGCAAAGAGTTCCTCTCTCCTCCAAGGTCCAGGCTGGACTGTCCTGCTTTGCCCAGATATAGTCCTGGGCTCCACCCTTCTGAGACAAAAGTTCAATTCTTAAGGGGGCCTTCCCCTTTTCCCTTGTCTTTTATAGTTAGGGTTCCCTGTTACAGTCCCTCAGGTGAAATAGTTAGTTAGTAAGACTAAAGGACTGCAAAAGCTTGCCTACTCCTCCACCATAAAGCTTATTGTTTAGTTGTTCTCGTTCATGTTTGACTGTCTTCACTGAACCTGATGATGACAACATTAGCCACCCCGCAATTTACTCTGCCAAAGACATCACATATGTTGATATCCTTTTACAGAGCAGCAGGCCATCTTTGGTGCTATTTAGGTTGCACTTACTGAAGGAAACACCAGTAGCTCTGGTAGATCCATGTACTTAGACAAAACAACACAACCCAGCAGTAAAGGGCTTTCCCCTGCAGAACTTCTTCAAAATAACTGTAGGTCCTGGGTAGGGGCCAGGATTAAAAGGTACTGTAAAGGAAACATGCATGGAACCTGGCACTGGGCAAGACTCTTTTGAATAATATATTCCTTGGTTAGGGCATGGTGTCACTGATCCCTAATTGAAAACTGTACTTAATGTATTTTTACATGATTTAGTGTATTGCCAATAAAAAATAAACTTCTGTTGTACACAGAGAAGCCTCCTATTTATCCTTAATAAACAGGTAATTTCATTTTTCAAAGTCTTTCACGGTACTGATTATGGCAGTTAATGCACAATCCCATAAACTGTGCAAATAATTTCTGTACTCAAAGGCTGAGAGGTGACCTGATGGCCACCTACAAATACATCAGGGGGGAACACAAAGATCTAGGGGTTCAACTCTTCAGGAGGGCACCTTAAGGAAGGACAAGGACAAACGGACATAAGCTTATAGAGGGCAAATTCATGCTAAACATAAAGAAGAACCTTTTTTCCGTAAGCGTTGCTAGAATCTGGAACACACTCCCACCAGAGGTGGTGCAGTCACCACCATTGTAGGTGTTCAAGATGAGGCTGGACTGACACTTTGCTGAACTTGTTTAAGCCCAATAACTTCCTGCCCCCCCTTTCAGCAGGGGGCTGGATTTAATGATCCTATGGGTCCCTTGCAATTCTACAATTCTACGATTCTGTGATTCCAGATCTTGACCCTCACCACTTGGAAGGGCTGCCCTCACTGTGGTTCCTCAGACACAGTTTGACCAGCTATCTAGATTGTTCCCATGTTGTTTTGCCATGAGTTTAGTTTTATAGGTGAAGTGAATTTACCCTTTAACAGATCAAGTTGAGTTACATGATATGTTTTATTTACACTTGCTATTTGTTTTCAATAATCTGAATGATAGGAATAATTCATTGAGTATGCATATCCCACTGCCCCTACCACATATTAGGGAGCCCCCAGTCATGACCTAGGCCAGTGATTTTCAACCTGTGGTCCACAGACCCCTTGGGAGCCCTCACACTATATGGAAGGGATCCACAAAAGATGACTATGATCAATCAAAAGTAGGTGAATACCCACACTTACAATTCAAAGGGGTCCGCACCTCCAGTCAACATTTCTAAAGGGATTTACACATCCATTCACATTTTTTTAGGGGTCTGCAAATGAAAAAAGGTTGAAAAACAATGACCTAGGCTATACTCAAGTACAGCATAAGATAGAAGTCTGACCTGGTTTTTTACTTCCCAGTCTTCACATTCTTTTTATCCCTACCTGGACCTGTTTTATTGACAATGCTGTATCCTGCTTCCACAGTGTCTATTACTCAGGGACAAACTCTACACTGGCCACCGATGAACCAGGAAGACCTTACAGGTATAGGCCAGAGTCCATTGCTCTCCTTTGAGCACAAGAGAGTTGCCAACCCATTATGATAAACAGATGTGTTAGATCACAAGCTTTAATTCTTAGAGAAAACAAAGGAAATGTGAGGGCGGGCAGAAGAGGGAAGACTTAAACGGGTCATGAAGGCATGTTCATGTAAAACAAAATATATATCAGCTATGAATTAGAAAGGCCTAACAATTAAAATGTAGAGGGTATGCAAGCAGGGCATTTACCCTGCTGCCTTAAAGAGGCAAATCAGCTCTAGTATCAGGTTCTCAGGCTTATTTATTCTACACAAAAACAAATCAACGAAAACCCATTTCACATTAAGCAGGGTAACCTCAGCTCTGCCCTTGTCCCCAACTCTCTGCTCCCCACAGTACTCCCTCCTGGAGTTTTTCAGCTTTTTAGTAGCTCCATCCTCATTATCAAGTTACTACTTCCAGCTGGCCCCTAGCATCCCAGCCAGATACATTATCATCTGCTGACTGCCTGCAGCTGGGTTCCAAGCCCTTGAGGGACCATGTACCTCTTTACAAGGAATTTTATTATTTTATGAATCACATTTATATTTTATTCCATAAACAGTTTTAATTGTAATTCATTACTTGAAAAGCAACCTATTAAATTTATATAAATTTTATTTTAAAACCTGACATTTGGCTTGGGCCCCTGCCACAATTACAGTTGTAGGAGGATGCAATTTGTCATATATACCTTTTTCACAGTAGTTGTAAATTTAGAATCATAGAATAGAAGGACCAGAAGGGACCTGGAAGATGATCAAGTCCAGTCCCCTGCCATAGGCAGGAGGTTATTGGGCTCAAACAAGCTCAGCAAGGTGCCTGTCCAGCCTCCTCTTCAACACCTCCAGGGATGGCGACTGCACCTCCTCTGCTGGGAGCATGTTCCAGATTCTAGATACCCTTATGGAAAATAAATTTTTCTTAATGTCCACCCTAAATTTTTCCTCAACTATCTTGTGCCCATTGGACCGTGTCCTCCTAAGTGGTGCCTTTCTGAAGAGTTGTTCCCCTACATCTTGGTGTTCACCCCTGACATACTTATAGGCAGCTATCAGGTCACCTCTCAGTCTTTTACCCAGACTGAACAAATCCAGTTCCTGGAGTCTCTTCTCATAGGGCCTATTCTTCAGGCCCCTGACCATATGGGTGGCCCTTCTCTGTACCCTTTCAAGCTTGTCCACATCCTTCTTGAAGTGTAGTGCACAGAACTGGACTCAGTACTCCAACTGTGGCCTCACCAATGCTGAATAAAGGGGGAAGAGCACTTCTCTGGATCAATTGACAACGCATCGGCTGATGCACACCAGAGTTCTGTTTGCCCTGCTGGCATCTTCATTGCAATGATGGCTCTGGTCTATTGTCACCCCCAGGTCCCTTTCAGATGCAGTGTCACCTCATTATATAGTTATGATGAGGGTTCTTCCTACCCAGATGAAGGACCTGGCATTTGTCCCTATTGAACTTCATCTGATTGGTTGAGCCCATAGGACCAGCTTGTCAAGGTCATTCTCGATCCTCATCCTGTCCTCAGATGTGTCCGCATTTCCCCACAGCTTGGTGTCATCTGTAAATTTAATCATTGTGCATTCCACTTCCTTATCCAAGTCATTGATAAAGATGTTAAAGAGCACAGGCCCAATCACTAATCTCTTGGGGAATACCACTGGGGATGGCTCTCCAGGATGAGGCCACCCCATTGATTACAACTCTCTGGGATTGGTCTCTGAGGCAGTTGCCAGCCCACCGCACTGTTTACCAGTCTAGGTGTGTACCCTCCAACTTAATTGAAAGAATCTCATGGGAAACAGTATCAAAGGCCTTGCTGAAGTATAGGTTAATGATGTCAACCTCATGTCCCTTGTCCAGCTGGCTAATTATGTGGTCATAAAAAGACACCAGGTTTGTTAGGCATGACCTCTCCTCGACAAAGCCATGCTGGCTGTTTCTTAAGACCCCACCAGTTACAAGTTTGTGGTTGATGGCCTCCTTGACAAATTATTTAAACATTTTTCCCAGGATTGAAGTTAGACTGACCAATCTATATTTGGCAGGGTTGTCCCTCTTCCCTTTCTTAAAAATGGGTACCACGTTAGCCATCTTCCAGTCATTCGGGACCACTCCTGAGTTCCATGACTCTTCAAACAGCTTTGCCAGAGATCCTGCTATGAACTCAGCCAGTTATTTCAGGACTCTCAGATGCAGTTAATCTGGTGCAGAAGACTTGAACACATCCAGATGTTCTAAGAGTACCCTTATCTATTCAGGACTGATTCCATGTGGACTGTTGTCTTCCCCATATTCCCTAGGCCTCTGGACATGTGAATAGCTCCCATCTGGTTTCAGGAATACCAATGTGAAGTAAGTATTTAGGAGCTCTGCCTTTTTGCGGGGTTCAACTGTGGGCAGGCTGACTCCGCCCCCCCCCCCAATTCAGTAGGGGTCTCACAGAGGACTTGATTTTTTTTGCTTCTTATGAAAGTGCTATAGAAGGACTTTTTGTTGTCCTTTATTTTGGTTGCCAGTTTGATGTCCATGCCTGTCTTAGCTTTCTGTGTCTCATACCTGCAGACCCTGGCCATATGAGTGTACTCCTCTCTGGATGCTGAACCATTTTTTCCATTGTTTATATACTTCTTTTTTGTTTTTCAAAAGTTCCCTGATATCCCTGTTGAGCCAAGTGGGTCTCTTGGCCCCTTTTCTGCTTTTTGACTGCATGGGGATGGCGTTTTTTGAGCAGTGAGAATTGCCCTGTTAAGGAAGCTCCACCAATCCTGAATTCCCAAATCATCAAGTTGCTGGTCACGGAGGGCCTTTCTAACTAGACTCCTGAGTTTATCAAAGTCTGCCCTTCTGAAGTCTAGGACTTCTGTTCTACTGCCTGAATTCCCAGCCTTTCAGTGGATGGTGAACCTAATCAGGTTGTGGTTACTGTTGCCCAGAGTACCTCCAATCTTCAGGTCACCTACCATGTCTTCCCCTTTGGTCAGCACTAATTCCACAGTGGCTTTACCCCTAGTGCATCCCTCCACAGCCTGTGTCAAGAACAGTTTGCCTATAGCTGCCTGGAAGTTGGTTGACTTGATGGAACTGGCTGAATGGTGTTCCCAACAGATGTCAGGGTAGTTGAAGTCACCCATGACAATCAGGTCTTTAGTGCTGGCTGCCCCAGTCAGTTCCCTGGAGAATGTCTGATTGCTCTCCTCTTCTTGTTAGGGAGGCCTATAGTATATTCCTACTATCAAGTCCCTCTCTCCTGAGCCCTGTTGTATCTTGACCCAGAGGGTCTCAAGGGACCTCTCCCTGCAATCAAATATGACCTGCAGGGAGGGGTACCGCTCTTTCACATAGAGGGCCACACCTCCTCCCTTCTTCCCAACCTGATCCTTCCTATATAGCCTATAGCCCTCAATGTCCACTGCCCATTTGAAAGATGCAAGCTTTTTTTCAATATGCTATGTTTTAAGGTTTTTAGTAGTGTTTGCCATCTAAAGGCACAATGAATTTCCTTTTGGACCTCCTGCACTAAATTCTGGGATATCCAGTCAGCTGAACTATTTTGTAGCTGAGACACAATGGTAAAGGTTTTTATCCTACTCTGGGCAGGGGGTTTCTGGCAGACTTATCTGATTAAGTAGTAATCTTGCTAGCAATAAACATTTGCTTTTGTAGGGCAGAGGCGGTGCCAGCTTCTTCCCACTGGGGAGCCTGAGGTTAGCTAGATAGAAAATTGTGGGGGCTGTGCTATACATATTCTGGCCAAACATACTTATTCATTTTTTAACTATACCCACCTAAGGCACTGCACCTCTGCAAGCTGTGGGAAGGAGCAAGGTGGCCTCAGCTCCAAGGGGTGGGTGGTGGCAGCCCAGGGAGGGAGAAAGGGGGGCTTGGACAGAGGTGGTGCTGGGAGGGGTGACTATGGGGGGGGCTAAGGTGAGTTTTGGGGTGGCTTTAACCCCCCCTCCCCAAACCCCACTTAGTGCTGCCCCTGTCACAGGGCCTTGCCATTCTTACCTTGTTCTGTCATGGGGAATTCTGGAAACAGGCAGCAGCTACCAGTACCAGGCTACTAGGGTTGCACCCTTGTGGCTTCTGGAGACTATACAGGGTCCTACTGCAGAAGCAATGCTAAGTAAATATTTGAAAGGCACTGGCTGCTGAATACTCTCCTCTATCTCAGCAAGGGTGGAACAGTTTCTTGTGCAGCTTTTAAATTTTCAGCCTGTCTCTGTCTTCGGACTTGGTCCTGATCAGGGTTTGGACACATGTACATTTGGAACACTTTCAAAAGGGTCAGAAGCTAGTACATTCTAATTGTTGTGTGTCAATGAATGGAGAACTATTCAAATATACCAAATCCAGTAATCCTGCTGCATAGAGCGGTTGTGTTGCATTTTAATCACTCCCTCATCATTCATACAAGTAGAATGTACCAGCTGTTGCCCCTTTTGAAGCATTTCTCTTTTGAACGGTATGGACTGACATAAGGGTGTGGACTGACATATTACTTGAACCATTCCAAGAATGTCACTGGTTGGGAACTTGTCACAATGGGCATTTATACACATGATCCTGGAGTGGGTGCGGGGTGGGAGGATTTAATTAGAGTGGCTCAGGGCACCCAGAGCATCTTGTGTATCAGCATTCCAGTGGCTAAAAATGGTGGTGGGGGCACTTTATGCCAGCAATTGCATAGAGATGTGTTTCCAGCGTAGAACCTTCAGGGTAGGGCTGGCTGTAAGAGTTTAACACAGAGGACCAGGAACAACTAATAGGCTAATTCACTTAACTCTGATCATGGTATTGACAGCTATTCTGTTCTATTAGGTGGTCATTATGCAATAGCTGTCTTTCCCCTACCACACCCAGCAACTGGCAGGTGTTTCCTGTTACAGGCACAACCATTAGCAGGGGGCCACAAAGCTCCCCACCCCAAGCCTGGCTTTTCCCCAACCCCATATAAGCCTGGAGCCCAGACCCAGGGTTCCTAGCAGGGACACTGACTCAGGCCCCTGTTGACTGTGGTCTCTATAGGCAATAAGTAGATATTTGGGCAGAACAACCCCTATAACCTGCATAGGTTTGGGAGGATAAGGAATGATGTAATTTGGGATGCCTGGAGCATGGACCAGACACTAGCATTGGAATGCTCTCTGTGCACACATAACATTGAAATTATTTAGGGAGGAGTGGCTGAAAATAGTACTTGCTTTTCCTGGCGTGCTTTTGAAACCACCCAGGAAGTTTATCTGGTTTAAAGTGGTGAGTAAACCTGGACCAGTGGTTTTCAAATGGGGGTCCACAGTCTATGTTTAAGGGGTCTGTGAAAGATGACTATGGTCAATCACAAATATGTGAATGCTCATACTTACAATTCCAAAGGACCCACACATCCATTCAAAAGTTTTTAGAGGTCCACAAATGAAAAAAAGGTTGAAAGCCACTGGTCTAGACTCAGGGTTTAAAGTGTATTTAGGACATTATAAGTGTTATACCTGCCCACACGCCAAATATGTGTGATTGTATGCGAAGGGCATGGACACACATAACAGCTAGAATGGTTTAAGTATGGTTGAAACCTCAAGCGGGCAGACATACAAACCTGTTAAATTGGTTGAAATCCACGTGGAATGATTCAAAAGTATACCTGGAAAACCAAGTACTATTTTGAACTGGATAAGTGTGAACTGCTTCAGCACTGTGTGTGGCTACTAAGCATTTTGTGACAGATCTGGTCACTCCTCCAGGCATCACATATTGCATTCCTCCTCACCCTCACACATATGCTGCTGTAGCTGGTCAGTGAACTACTAAATTATAAGTCTGGAGAACTCTTAAGTTTTTCTCTTTCATTCACCATGATGTTTATTCTTTAAAGTATTTTGCTATGATTGGTTTTTATAAGACATTTCACCATACAAAGGCAGGCAAGGTTCTTTGGGTAAATGTGATATCTTTTATTAGACCAACTAAATAGTTGGAAAAATTGTTCAGCTTGCAAAGACCAAATTTTCCAACTACTTACTTGGTCTAATTAAAGATATCACATTTACCCAAATAACTTTATCTGCCTATGTCCTTAGATCAACATGGCTACAACAAGCAACCCCTCACCATACAAAAGCATTTCATTACTGTAATTTTTTGTAAGTTAAGGCATTTTGCTGAAGTAGCACTATTATACACTTTCCTAAGAAAGCCCTGCTGTGACTTGTGCTGTGTTCCCTATGTACATGATATCCATAATTGTCAGATTCCAACTACTACACAATTACTGTCTGCACCTGATTAACTGCTAACTTGCTGAATTGTTACTAGCTGTGGAGGTTCCATAGTTGGAACCAATTTGTTGACCAATGGCCAATATATATTAAATAAATTCATGCCTCAGTACTGAAAATACTGGGAATCCCACATAGTTTATTAGTAAAAGACAAAGTAAAAGAGAGAAGAGTGAATATCTGACCCAAAGGCTAAGAGGTACCTATTTATATCCTACTTGATTTCACCAAACAGATGGGTAGAAATTTCTGTGCCTTTCCTCAGCTGGTTTTGAACAACCTCTCATGTTTGTTTTGAACATAGAATCCCAAACGTAGTCAACAATACTCTACTTCTGCCTGTTTTGAATATTATTAGGATCTTCTCTGTACTGTCACACTAGGGAATGGGATATGCCACCACTTGAGAGTCGTTTAGCGAAAGCATTCTTGGAATGCCTATCTCCTTGGATAGGCTGCCAGTCTGGGCACAGGTTAGGGCAATGCCCTTGAAATCTGTTAGACTCTGCCCACAGAGCTCTGAATTCTGTTTTGGGTTAAAGGGACATCACTTTGGCTAGGGCTTTTGTTCCAAACCCCTCTTCAGACTGTTGCTCCTGTTTTATGATTTTGGCTCCTACCCCTGGAGCTGGACTGCCCCATCCCTTCTATGCCCCCCTGGTTGCTTGCACAAGGTTTGCTGGGGCTTTGGGCTGCTATGGTAAAAGAACTATGCAAAGCAGGTGGCCTCCATAGAGCAGCCTTCTGGGCAACTGTGAGGCCCCATGGCTCTCCTTGCATGTCCTGCATTGAACCAGCTGCTTCACAGGTGTCAAACTCAAAAGGCTGCCTTGTGACTGTCATAGCATTGTGTTTAGATCAGAGATCCCTGGAGGGAAAAAGGGAAGATATTGAATAAAAGAACAATGATCCTTTGTGGCAAGGCCCTAAGACTCTTGCAAGGCCTTGCAGGTGGAGTAGGTGGCTCGTTCCACCAGCACTAACTACTCAGGCTGGCCCCCTTTTGCCTATGCTCCAGATAATGTCACCTGTATTTTTTTAATTATTAGATTTATAGCCCATTCGAATCAAAAAAGGCTCAGGGTACCTTACAATACAAGACAAAATTATAGAAACAATGAAACAATAAAGAAACAAAATACAATATTAAAATAAGAAGGTACAACAAAACACCTCTTCTAAAAAACACTAGCAAGAATCCAGAAGCAATGCATCCCATGCTTCCCCTTCTCCTGACTCTTTTACTCTCTTCTTTGTCTCCAACCCAAACTTTCCCTCCCATCCCAGCCTCACATGCAGGGGAGTCCTTCAGCCCCCTTACAATTCCTCCCAAGCCAGATCTCCCCCTCTCACAGGCAAGCCAGATCTGGCCAAACGAGTTTTTCTGATCCCACTGCCCACATCCCTCCAGGTCAAAAATGACCCATCCACCACCACTCTCTGGGTGTGACCCTCCAGCCAATTTGTGACCCATTTGACTGTGTAGGCATCGACATCACAATCTCCTAATTTTTTAATGAGAATGGGGTGAGAGACAGCGTCGAAGGCCTTCCTAAAGTCCAGAAAGACTACGTCCACTGCAACACCTGAGTCCAAGGATCTTGTGACCTGGTCATAGAAAGCCACCAGGTTGGTCTGACAGGACCTGCCTCTAATGAACCCATGTTCGTTGCCCCTAAACATACACTTCCCTGCTTGCCCCTAGCAGATGTGCACCTGGATAATTTTCTCAAAGAGCTTCCCCAAGACCAAGGTAAGACTAAAAGGCCTGCTGATTTGAACATGTCCAGTCCCTCCAGAAGTTCCCTGACTAGGTCCTCTCTGACCCTGGGCCTGCTCAGAAAAATGGAGACAAAGAAATTGTTAAATAGGTTAGCTTTGTTGTCTGGTGAGACCACCAGATTTCCTAGCATGTCCTGCAGAGGCCCCACATTACCCAGAAGCTTCTTTTTACACCCTATGCATTTAAAAAAGGATTTCTTGTTATCCTTCATCTGAGTTGCTAGTCCCAGTTCCATCTCTGCCTTGGCCTTCCTAACAGCCCCCCTACAATCCTGAGCAACTGCAGTATAGTTCTCCCTGGTGATGGCCCCTCCTTTCCATTGGGTGTGCGCCTCCTTTTTAGCTTTGAGATGTTCCTGGATGCTTTTGGTTAGCCATGGGGGCTTTTGAGCACTCTTGCCCCCTTTGATCCATGTTGGGATTCTCACCCTTTGGGCTTGGAGGATCATCTCTTTCACGAATGACCACTCTTCTTGGACTCCCAACTCCCTACCCCTCCGGGACCTCAGTGCCGCCCCGACTAGTCTCCTTAGCTCAATGAAATCCGCCCTCCTGAAGTGTTGTCTTACTACTTGCAAATGCAGGTTCCCAGTCTACTGTAGTATAAGGATATACAGAAATTAAATGGGTAATGTGAACCTGCTGAGAAATCAACAAAATATGAAATGAACAAAATAAATTACATTAGCAAATGGAGACCTGGGCTTTCTTGTCAGGCTAGACAGAGATGTTTTTATCTAGCTTAATTTAGTTTTAAAACATATGGCAGGGGTCTTGAACCATATTTGGTAAGTTTTTTTCTATTAGAGAATAGCTAAACTATATATGAAAGCACCAGGGGTGCTAATAAGAATGTATGAGATGGCTAGGGCAGGATTGTATCTGAAATGTATTTTGTTTTGAATATACGTTTCAACTTATTTCTCTTTCAGGATTTCAGAACCTCAGGGAATGAAAGTTAAAATGTTCACTTGGAAATCAGCTAAATTATATCTGCAGAGATGCCTTTTGAACTGAGACCTCCTTGTAGACAGTTTTGGAGTTGCTTGCTTATTCAGCAGAACCAAAAAACCATGAATGCCAGCATGAGACAGAAGAGTGGGGGCAGAAATAATTCAATTAGATATACAAAAAATAAGACTGATGATTCAGTGGTCAGAGATCTCATTTGGGCCAAGAATTAAAATTCACCTCTGAACACACTCTCCACCACTGAAGGAATCGTCTTCCAGCTGTGTGCCTGCAGGGGTCAGGAAGGAATCTTACTCTTCATTTCACAATTGGCCAGATGGATTCCAAATTTGTCTTGTGTTTTCCTTTCCCTTTTCTCTGAAGCATCAGAGAGTTTTCCCAGCTGGAGACAGGACACTGACAGGGTCGACCACTGCCCTGAGGTGATACAGACAATTCTCTTGATGAGATGCTTGGCTGGAGTGTTTTGGCTGGAGTGTATTTTTGGTGACTCATAATGAAACTGGGGTCAGATTTGGTGTCAGGGAAAGGTTTTCCCCAGAACCAGATTGCAAGTGGGGCAGGGAAGAGAAGAGAGTTGCATTCTTCCACAGAACGGGTTCTGGTTTCTTTTCTGGAATAATGTGAGTATATGTTGCTTAGTGAGTTGGCTACCATTGAGGTGCTCTTGGGCATTGATGACACATTGGTTCTCTGCCTATGGCACACACGGTGTAGTAGCCCAAGGACTGCAGTGCTTTGGTCTAACTGAAATGTGCGGACTTGGCAGAGACTATTTGGGTCAAACTTAATGCGCTGGGATATACACAAGGTCAGACTAGCTGATCTAATGATGCTTTCTAGTCTGACACTCCAGGAAACACTGACTTGTTCCATCCCTTACTGGAGGGAATTGAAAAAAATTGCAAGTGCCTTGTTTTCTTTATACTACTGATGCCAAAGATGAATGCATTGTGCAACAATAACTAAAGATTGCACAAACACATACTGGATGGCTCTTGTTAGGATGATTGCTGCTCCTTCCATTTGAGGATGAGGTATACTCTGGTTATAACTGTTTTGAGAAACAGTCCAGGATCTATTGGGAGAACACAAAATTGTCTTTTCTATGGCTAGGGTGACTTCCAAGGGCTGTGAAAACAATTTTTTTCTAAGGATCAGGTTCCTGCAGTATAGAATCTCTCTTCTCTGATCAGACCAATAAGAAAAGGAAGCTTTCAGCTCTGATAGGAGATAAAATGGAGTTTTTCCTGATTCAGTATGAAACAGAGAGTCTGCATTTGCAACTAGGGGAAAAGTGCTGACACATCCGGTACAAGCTAAATGGCTAAATGTTGTAAATCAACTTTAAGTCCTTACCTTAGTTGAAATTAGTGCCTGCTAGCTATTCTAGGACAACAGTTCTAGATCATCTGGTTGCTTTATTTTTCTTTCATTAATGCTTTTAAGTGTCTTTGTAGGTAGCAAATTCCTGCAGCCAATAAAGACAATATGCAGCATCTAGAAGCTTTTCAGCAGGTTTTTGATAATTAATGTGTGCAAAGAACTCTGCAGTTTGCTAGTTCATAACTACTGTAAAGCCTTCCAGATTCCAGCTATTGCTGCCAATGTGTTTGGAATCAGTAGCAACGCTGTGATTCATAACTAAGCAGCTTCCTCTCAAAGTATTAATTACTGCACCAGACTCTTATCGAATGGAATAGCTGGCCATAAATAACAGGTCCAGTCTGAATAGCAACAGGCATTGTTCACTTCAAAGTGGTTGTATATATATTAAGTACATAAACAGATAGCATAGGTGTGCTCCTCAGCATGCTAAAGACAGCAATGGAAAGAGAAAAAGTGATTTCCCCAGCACTACAGCATAAGTCAGGATTCAAGCCAGGATTGAAACTCCTGTCTCTGTGAAACCGGCTTACAGCTGGTTAGTCATTAAAGTCTTAATTGGGATTTTGACTTGTGATGCTACTGTGCTATAAACGCTGAGGAAGCTGAACTGTAGCCATAGTCTTGTGGGTGTTGATAGCTGAAAGCTGTTGGGCCTGTTTCTGTCAAGACAGATTTGACTGAAAGGAGAAGCTAATAGGTAATGGCCAGAGGCAGATCCTGGATATGTGGTAGAATGGTCACATCCCACCTTTGGCTGTGCCATACATACACAGTGGGCTCTTGGAGCTCATTGTCACACATGAGTGACTTGTGCCTCCTCAGTCTGGGGGGGCACCTGCAGAAGCCGCCAATGGGCACCTGTCAAGGGGGCCACCAGCCTTACCGACAGCATCAGTGTAGGCCATTGGGGGGGGTCACTGGCCGCATTGGGGGGGGGCCCATGCATCCCCTACCAGTTGCCTATGTTAGCACATAAGTGCAGCTCCTGTTGGTGTTTCGCATATGCAATAAGTTCTGAACTCATCAGCTGATCTACGCAGGCTCTGGCCAGAGCCCCAGGTTTCACATAGCTCTGATGCCAGGGGTGAGCACTGCTACTACTTGTCTCCTCTTTTGCTGCTAAATTCAGTGGGGAGGTTGTGGGGGAGCAGAAGAAAGGGAGAGTGAATGACAGTGATGCTCAATCCCAGAGCTCAGGAGCTGCCTTGATGTGGTGAGCTCAGAGAGCTCACTGTGCATAGGACAAACTGCCAAAGGGGGCGTGGCCATATACCCCGCTTCCTGTGATGCTGCATCCACCCATGGTAACAGCCACAAGGATGATGTATTGCACTTGCACTGAAACATCCCCCAAGAAGTTTCTGGGCATTTCTCTGTTTGCAGCCATGGTAACAGACAGGGGCAGGTCCAGAGGGAATGCAGTGGTGTGATCATACCCCCACCACGCTTCAGCCCACTCTGTGGGAGCAGCAAGGGCGTTTTTTACGTCCCCAAATTAGGTAAGAATGCCACCCCCTCCTTCCCCACCATGCTTTCAGGAGAAGAGGAGAATGGGAGGCAAGTGGGTAGGAAAGGAGGTGCTGCTGAGCACAAAGGGAAAGGGAGGGGTTGCCAGTAGCGGGGCTGGGAGAGATTCTTACCTGATTTGAGCACTTAAAGGCTGGCTATTGCATCTGTGGTGTGGTCTAGCTCTCCAGTTGGAGGACAGGGGGATGAGAGCTGGAAGCAGGGTTGCAGTTGCCCTTGGAATGCCAGGTCCCGTTTACAACATTCTGGATCTGCTTATGGTAGTGGAGCTAATGTCTTTTCCCTGAGATTGCTCCAAGAGGCCACACAGAGCACAGCTGTCATGCTTCCTGAAGTTCAGAAAAGCAACTATGCTACTCTCCTTCCTTGCTTTCCTCAAAGATCCTGAACTCAATCATCTTATGGTCGCTGCTGTCCAAGTTGCTATCAACTATGACATTCCCCACCAATTCTTCCCTGTTTGTGAGCAGCAGGTTAAGAAGAGCACAGTCCCTAGTTGGCCACTCCAGCACTTGCACCAGGAAGTTGTCTCCAGCTCCAAAAACTTCCTGGATTGCCTGTGCACTGCTATATTGCCCTCTCAGTGATGTCAGGGTGATTGAAATCCCCCATGAGAACCAGGGCTTATGATCAAGAAATTTGTGCTAGTTGTTTGAAGAAAGTCTTATCTACCAGTTCCTCCTAGTCTTGTGGTCTATAGCTGTCACCAACCATGACATCACCCTTCTGTGTTGCTGTCCCCTCTGACCCTAAGCCAGAGGCTTTCAAAAGGCCTGTCTTCAGTTTCATACTGGAGTTCTGAGCAATCATCCAGACCTTTTACATACAACACAAATCCTCCTCCTCTTCTCCCTGACTGTTCTTCCTGAGCTGTTTGTACCCATCCATGGCAGTACACCCACTTCCCTACTTACCTCAGGGCTTAGGCCTCTTCACTAGGTTAGTGAACCTGTCTGCAAAGATGGCCTTCTCTCTCTTTGTCAGATAGATCCCCTCTCTTCTTAGAAATCCTTAGAGCTCTGCTGGTAACACCATTTGCACAGCCAGGCATTGATCTGAAGGATACTCCCGCTCTTTCCCTTAACCAGAAGTATTGAGGAGAACAACACCTGAGCCCCTGTCCCCTTCAGTCTTGTGCTCAGAGCCCAGTAGTCACTTTTGATCTGCTCAGGGTCTCTCTTAGCAGTATTGTTGGTGCCCACATGAATTAGCAGTGTAGGGTAGTAGTCAGAGGGTTGAATGAGTTTTGATAATCCCTTTGTGGCATCTCACATTTGGGTTCCGGGCAAGCAGCAGACCTGCCAAGACAACAGGTCAGGCTGGCAGATGGATGCCTCTGTCCCCTGCAGAAGGGAGTCTTCAATCATCACTACCCATCACCTCTTGGTGGCAGTGGTCTTGATCCTACCCAAGCTTTAAGAAGCCTGGTCTGGCCTCTTCCACCAATGGAACATTCTCCTCCTCCTCTGGTGCTAGGGCTCCATATCTGTTTGCTGCCAGAGGTCACAAGTTTCCAGTTTCCACATTCCTTGAAGTCAATGTCCTCTCCCTTCTCTAGTGCTGCCTTTGGTAGTTCTTCCTCCACAGTCCTGGAGGTCTCTTCCAGCATTGAATTATTGAAGTCTTCATGGCAGAGAATGCTTTGGAGCCTTGCCACCTCCTCCTCTAGCTCTCTTGTCTGCTCCCTGAGGGACACCACCAGGAGGCACATCTCACATTGCAGGCACTTGCCACCTGGCCATCACTGGAAGGAACCTACAAGCCAGTCTCCACAGCGCCAATCCCAGACCTAGATGGAAGCCTCAGTGGTGAGCAGTGTTGCATGGACAGACAGTTCACAGGTGCAAGAAGAGGCAGTGGCAGTGGCTCTGGCATTGTGACATCCTCCAGCCATTTTCCTGGGTCTCTTAATCTGCCTTCTCTATCATACTGCCATTCTTCTAAGAACACCTTCCCTAGCAAACTCACCTGAAGGCTAGCTGTTTACTGTTCCTTGGGCCTGAAAGATTCCTTTTTTCCTGCTTCCTCTCACCATGCTTAAAGCCTCCCTCTCAAAGTGGGGGCAGGGAGTGGCAAACTGACTTGCAAACTGACCAGTGAACTGCCTGCAAACTGTTTGCTTGTTCCATGGTTGCTCAGGGAGTATCCTTTTATAATCTGCTGGGCCTGGACTGGCTTTTTGCCCTGTCATTAGGGTTTTTGTTAGGCACAGGTACTAATCACCCAGGAATCATTCAACTAGCAATACTTCCAGCGTCTCAAAGAACATGCCCAAAGCACATGCAGCCTGTAGCGGGCCAGTAGGGGGTGCTCCTGCGTTGAGCCGCCCACCTCCCTGCACCCGACCACCTTCCAGGCTCCGAATGCCTCCCTAGGGGCGCCTTATGCTTGGCCGACCCCTCTCCCGGAGCACACTCGCTAGTCTGGGGGTAACATCGTGCCACCACCCCGAGAAGGGACTGTCTCGGCCCTGCGTCCTCGGGGAAACACAGGCCTAAGAGTTTGACGGGTACCTGACCCAGTACAGCACTTGGGGCACTTCCCCAAGTCCGGGGGCAAAAAGTAAAGTCTCCCTTAGTCCGCAGACCTAAGGGGTCTCTTAGGCATAATTTAGACCCACCCCTCAATAAGTCTCCCACATCAGTCAAAAAGGAGAACTTTATTGATTACAAGGGGTAGGGGAAACTAGGGTACAGGACTGAGCAATATCTTAGAAATCCTAAAGAGCAAACAGTGTGGCTGAGGTAGCCTTCTGATCACGCATCTGTGTTACTGCCAGCTAGATATCTAATCCAATTGAGTAGCTTACTCCCAAGCATCTTCCAGAGGCAGGTTGAGTTTCCCCTCTGGAGCCTTGGGGTGAGAGAGAGAGCTAGGTCCCGATGGCAAGGCTCCTCTGTCTCCCCTGCTTTGCTGCTGCTTCACCTCATGGCCGAAGAGAGAGAGCCTCCCTCCCCCGACAACCTATACAGCCCCTGTGACCTCATTCACCTGGGCCAGTGGAGGTCAGCCCCAGTTGGCTGTCAGCCAACCAATTTGAAATACATCACCTGTTACCGGGCAGACTCCAGCCCACCAGGTAGACGCCCCTCACCCAGGTGGCGGATGCCAGTCACGTAGGCAGAGGGAGCAGGTCCCCCCCTCCCTCAGGAATGCAGCCAGCTCAGGTTACCTGAAGAGACAGGCTGAGGTGTGAATCCCCTGTGCTGGCCCATCTAATCACATTGTTACAGGGCAGAGATTTTGGGGAGAAACCAAGGTGGCTTTCTGCCACACAGCCCACCAAACAAACACTCAGCAAGCCAAAGGCACAAGCAGCCCTGGATCACTTACTTTCCCAGGGCAGGATCTGGTGCCTGGCTTCTCTTCTTCCTTCTTCCTCTTGCTCCCAGCAAACTGCCTGCAAACTGCTTCCTTGTTTGCTCGCTCACTAATGTTGACTGTGTAATCATGCTGGCTACCTGGAGGTTGTGAGTTATCTTTTCTTAGAAGAAAACAATACCTGAGAGTTGTTGGCTTGACACTTCAGACTTAGAGGGGTCACTGTATTCTGTGGTCCAGATGGCATGCTGATGTATGCTCAAGGGATATACTTTGTCTATCCACATGCATCTTTCTTTTCTTTCTATTCTATGGTAATGCCATCTATTATTTATTCTTCTGAGATTCTTAGCAATCAAAGATTTTTTTTTAAAAGGGCCATTACAACCTTGGGCATTAACACTTCATGCTGCACACAGGATCTATAGTACTGGGATCTGTCCTGGGAATACAACACTAATAAGTCTTTGAGGGGCTGAGATTTTTAGTTCCTTGATTCTTATGGCTTTCACAGCACAGATGTCACATTTATGCTTGACAATCTCTGACCCTTCCATTCCAACCACAGTCTGGAGACTGAGTTTTCCTGTATGCCTTGACCTATTTCATGGGTTGTAGCAGTACTAGGTGGAATTTGACCTAGTCATCAAACGTCTCAACTTTTATAAGACAGCTGTGAGAGCAACAGCTCAAATGGAGACAGGGAAAAAGGCATAGTGATTTAGGTACACCTACCTGTGAAGTGCTGCAGTGACAACTACTCATTGAGGCATACCCAAACTAACTTTAATGGAACTAACTGCTCAATCAGCTGACTGCAGCAGCATGGAGATCAGACTAATTGGCCCAGCTTCTCATGCAGATTTTGCAGGCTGTACTGGGCTCTTTGCTACTCTGGCATTATTGCTTGTTTAGCTTGTTAAACAAGCAAGCTAATTTAAAGCTATGTGGAGTCTGCTTAGAGAACTGCTGCAGTCACCACGGTCAGATTTAGAATTTTGATAGGGGAGTGCAGATGGTGAGGTGCATCATCACATATGAAATAACAAATATGTTTCTCTAGTTAAACATAAACTAGAAGCTTTACTGATATGTTAGGGCTGATTTATGTAGTTTAAGACTGAAGCAAAAACAAATATAACTTCATTGGATTAAATTAAAAACAAGGTGCAGGTCTATGAAATAGGATCTTCATTACCAGGAGCAGCTAACAGGCAGCAGCAGAACTTCAATAGCAAAACAAAGGATAGATTGATTTGTAGACCATTAAAAAGCAGTCAGGTTCATTAACATCTGTGGATAAAGAGCTTAGAAAGGAAGGTAGATTGTAATGAGCCATGAAATCAATTGACTTCTTCTACACAAGACGTGTTACTGCATGGTTGCCAAACTTACTGCAAAGTAAGAATGTGAATCTACATGTGCATGTGCTTACTGTGCAGTAGAAACCCTTAATTGTGATTAAATTTGCCACCTGCAAATGCACCAGTACTGAATAGAGCAGAAGAATCACTTCCCTTGATTTGTAAGTTACACACTCTAATTAATACAACCCAGGATCCTGTTTGCTTTTTTTTGCAACAAGAGCCCCTTGTTGACTCATATTCAGCTTCTGGTCTATTGTAACCCCCAGGACTTCTACTGCATTACTGAAGCCAATCCAGTCATTCCACAATTTGTATTTGGGCATACAGTTATTCTGGCTGAAACACAGGACTTTGCACTTCTCACTGAATTTCATATGGTTGATTGCGGACCATTTCTCCAGTTTATTCAGGTCATTCTGGACTCTAGCCGTGCCGTCCATAATGCCTACAACTTCACTCACCTTAATGTCAACCTCAAACTTGCTAAGTGTGTACTTAATCTCTTTGTCCAAATCAATAATGAAGATGTTGAACAATTTCAGACCCAGGACAGAACCCCTGGGAAGCACTTTATACCTCCTCCTATCTAAACATTGAGCCAATGACGAATACACACTGAGCAGAATGATCCAACCAGTTTTGTATCCATCTTGCAGTACTCTCATCAGGTCTGCATTTCCTTAGCTTGTTAATGAGAATGTCATGGGAGACAATTGCAAAAGCCCTACTAAAGGCAAGGTATATCACACCCACTGCTCTTCCCCCTTCCACAGAGACTGTAACCTTATCATAGAAGGAAATCAGGTTAGTCATGCTTGACTTGCTCTTGATGAATGCACATTGGCTGTTCCTGATTACTGTATTCTCTTCTTGGTGCTTCACAATAGATTCCTTGAAAATCTGCTCCATGATCTTTCCATGTAAAGAGGTCAGGCTGACAGGTCTGTAATTCCCCAGATCCTTTTGCTTCCCTTTCTTGAAGATGGGCACTATATTCAGCCTTTTCCAATCATCTGAGACCTCACCTGACCTCCATTAATTCTCAAAGAAGACAGCTAGTGGATCTGAAATTATCTCAGCCATTTCCCTAGGGTGCATCTGATCTGGTCCTGCCTATGTGATCTGGCCCTGCCATGTAGCTTCTCTTAGTAATCCCTAACCTGTTCTTCTTCTACTACAGGCTGTTTGCCTCCTTTGTTTGCTGCCAATTGCATGTGTCACCTAGTGCAGTGGTGGATATAGGCACAAGCTAAGCAAGCTATAGCTTAGGGCCTCACATTACGAAGGGCCTCTAAGTATCGGCTGCCAGACTGGAAGTGACCATGGACTGGTGAACCATAGCCCTGCAGAGCCGGGCAGATAGGCTGCAACTCCTCCCTCAGGGCCCACGACAGCTACAGTTGAGGTTTGGCCTACCCCCCATGTCGGGGGGCGGAAGTAATTTTTCCTGTGCTCTGGCTCGAAATTCCTTCTGCAGGGCTCCACAGTTTGCTGGACCATGGCTGCTTCCAATCCACAGTTTGCCAGGCCCTGGCATGGACAGGTTGGGAACACCTGGTTTAGGGTCTCACCCTGTCATAATCCGGCCCTAATCTAGTGACTGCCCCTATTTGGGAAGCATGAAATAAAAAAGTTGTTAAATTAATCAGCCTTCTCTGCATCATTCATGACCAAGTTGCCTTCTGCATTCCATAAAGGATCTGTGGTTTCTTTGGTCTTTCTCTTACTTTTGACATACTTAAAGAATCCCTTTTTGCTGCCTTTTACATCCCTTGCCAGTTGCCTCTCAAATTGTGCCTTGGCTTTCCTAATTTTCTTCCTATACATCAATGCAATACTAATATACTATTCTCTTGTACTATGACCAAGTTTCTACTTTTAATGGAATTTCTTTTTGAGTTTCAACTCATTGAAGAGATTGCTGGCTAGCCAGGCTGGTCTCCTGTTGCACTTCCCATTCTTCCATCTTATTGGATTAGCTTGCTCCTGTTCCCATAAAAGGACCTCCTTGAAGTACAGACAATTCTCCTGGACTTCTTTTCCCCTCAGACTTGCCTCTCAGGGGATTCTGCCCACCAGCTCTGTAAGCTTATTAAAGTCTGTTCCCTAAGTTGGGGGCACAGCGCAGTCAGTGATGTTTATTCACACTGTGATCAATCATGGTCCCCTCTACACTACATTAAAGATACCTGACTCTGTGACATCTGTTTATCTAATGGTGAAGCCTGACCTGCTGTGAGACTCCACCATCCTGGGCTCCGCCATCCTAAGCAGGTTAATATGTAGAATTGGATGCATCCTCTATGTTTATAGTTTCATAGTTTCTAGGGTCGGAAGGGACCTGAGCAGATCATCTAGTCTGATCCCCTGCCATGGCAGGAAAGAGTACTGGGGTCAAACGACCCCAGCAAGGTGTACAGCTAGTCTCCTCTTAAAGACCCCCAGGGTAGGAGCCAGCACCACTTCTCTTGGAAGTTGGTTCCAGATCTTAACTGCCCAGACTGTGAAGTAGCTCCTCCTGATACCTAGCCTAAATCTACCCTCTGCCATCTTGTCACCATTATTCCTGGTCACTCCTGGTAGTGCTCAGGGGAACAGGGACTCCCCCAGTGCCTGCTGGTCTCCTCTGACTAGTTTGTAACAGGCCACTAGATCCCCCCTCAGCCTTCTCTTCTGGAGGATGAACAGGTTCAGGTCCCGTAGCCTCTCCTCATAGGGCCTGCCCTGCTGCCCCCTGACCATGCAGGTGGCCCTCCTCTGGACCCTCTCCATGTTGAAGTGTGGCCACATCCCTCTTCAAGTGCGGCGCCCAGAACTGGATGCAGTACTCCAACTGCGGCCTGACCAGTGCTACATAGAGGGGGAGGATCACCTCCTTGGACCTGCTTGAGATGCATCTGTGGATGCTTGACAAAGTACGGTTGGCCTTCCTGACTGCATCCCCACACTGATGGCCCATATTCATCTTGGAGTCAATGATGACTCCAAGATCCTTTTCTGCCTCTGTGCTGACAAGAAGGGAGTTCCCCAACCTGTAGGTCTGGTGCCAGTTGTTCCTCCCCAGGTGCATCACTTTGCACTTGTCGGTGTTGAATCCCATCCTATTCTCATCTGCCCACCCCTGTAACCTGCCTAGGTCTGATTGCAGCCTATTTGTCCCATCTAGCATGTCCACATCCCCCCACATCTTAGTGTCATCAGCAAATTTGAACAACGTGCTTTTTACCCCCTCGTCCAAGTCACTGATGAAGATGTTGAACAGCGCGGGCCTGAGGACCGAGCCCTGTGGGACCCCACTGCCCACATCCCTCCAAGTCGAAAATGACCCATCCACCACCACTCTCTGGGTGCGGCCCTCCAGCCAGTTGGTGACCCATTTGACTGTGTAGGTGTTGAAACCACAGCACCCCAGTTTCTTAATGAGAATGGGGTGAGAGACAGTGTTGAAGGCCTTCTGAAAGTCCAGGAAGACTATGTCCACTGCTACCCCTGCATCTAAGGATTTGGTGATCTGGTCATAGAAGGCCACCAGGTTGGTTTGACAGGACCTGCCTCTAATGAACCCATGTTGGTTGCCCCTAAGCCTAATCTCCCCTGCTGGCCCCCCTGCAGATATGCGCCAGAATAGTTTTTTCAAAAAGCTTGCCCAGGATTGAGGTAAGACTAACTGGCCTATAGTGTCCCAGGTCCTCCTTCCTCCCCTTTTTGAAGATGGAAACCACGTTGGCCCTCTTCCAGTCTTCTGGCACAACATCAGAGCACCACGAGTGCTTGTTTAAATCAGTCCATCTCTGGGGATCTGTGCTATGGTCCCTCCTAATGCTAGAAGCATGACAGAAAAGGCTGCTCAGAAAATAACACACCTACAAGTTGTAATGACAAAGATATCTGGGTGTGTCTACACAAGACACTAACTGTGCAGTAGCCTAATAATACTTTGCAGTAGTCCATCACAGCATAAACAGTCCTAATATGCTACTGCACTAGTGCACTTAGTGTCACTAAAAAGGTGTTTGCTGGTGCTACTGTGCAGTAACTGTGGTTACTATGCATTTATTTAGTAGTTAATTATACAAGTAATAAATCAAATGCACAGTAACCACTTCACATTAATGAACGTGTAGACACAGTGTGTGCATCTATACATGCTATTAACATGCAATAAGGTTACTGCACATTAAAATAAGGTGCAGTAAACAGCACCTGGGAAGGCATTTACACATGTGCCCGCTTGGGAGATAGTTGTTCCTGCATTCAGCACAGCTCCCCCTTGCATCAGGGCTTAGCCAGGCAGCAGCAGGCTCCCTTCTGCCTGTGCTGACTGGGAGCAAATTTCCCCTAGTCAGCATCCACATGTGACCTACTGCACAGTAGCTAATGCACAGTTAATCTACTATCTGTATTTGCAGGTAGTAGAAAACTGCATATTAGCTTAATTTATTGTGTAGTATCTGCTGTTCACGGTTACATGGTGACAACTTTCTGCACAGTAGATTAGTCAACTGCATAGTAAAACATCTCATGTACATGCGCCCAGTGTGCGATACCTTCTAGAAGGACTTAGGGACCCAAATCCCAGAGGCCTTTCAAAGAGTCCAGCCTGAACAGACCACTCATTACTATACAAAGCCATAGCCTGGGGACAGAGGCACAGGGTGGTGTTATTTCTGCCTGAAAATATGCAATGATTAAGGAAATGCTCTTTGGGGACTGATTACCCAAAATCAAGGCTTAAGATCTAAACTGTGTACTCCCCGCTCTGTGCTTTTCCTATGGTGAGCTATTTTTAGACCCAAAGCATATCTGCATTAGACAGACGTCAGCTGTGCAGAGAACCTAAAACAAATAACTGCAATGAACTGCTTTTCTAATTTTCCTGGAGTAGATTAGTTTTATGTGCATATTCAAGTCTTGTTTATAGGATCAAAAAAAATATTGAACTAGAAAGGGATTTAATCTTTTCAGATACCTGTGTGTGTGTGTCTATACCAAGAGAATTTTCCTTTGGCTCAGGTTTTATATTGGGTTGACTCCATTAACTGAGTTACTCCTGATTTCCACCAAGGTGAGGAAGAAGAAAATCAGACCCAACAGAGTAGATTATTTTTATTGGACATGTTTACCAGGTAAAGATTTCTAGTATCTGAGATGTTTTATTTGCCATCTCCCATGCTATAGTTCAGTTGTGAAGCTTCAGGATTTTAATCAGCTTCTCATTGGCTTGGGGTTTGGAATCTAATATCCCAGAATAATAACATTTTATGTACACAGTGCCTTTATTTGTCATGAACCTTGTTATATTTTCAGGGTTCATAGCATGCCATGAATTTTTTTGTGTTTTATTGTACTGATTTAGCATGTGTGGTCTTGTTGGAAAAACTAGTGCATGCTGTATCCATTTATGCCACTTTTATTGAAGTATAGATTATGTTATGGTGTCTATGGGTGTGTCTACATGAGAAGCTTCACTGTGCATTAGACTTATCTAATGCTCAGTAAAGCTTCACCATTAACATGTATGCAGCAATTACTGTGCAGTAGATTAGTCTAATGAACCATTTCCTAGTACCTGTAGATACATGCACTAGAAATTGGTATGTTAAACTAATGCGCCAAAGTACACATGTAGACACTGACTGGGAGCAAATTGTTCCCAGTCAGTTTAGGCAGCCTAGGCAGCAGGGGGCCACAGGGGATGGGGAGAGCTGTCCCAGTTGTTAGGCAGCTGCTGTCTGGCCATGTAGAGATTGCGACCCATCCCAATATCCTCCTGGCTGGGAGAGCTGTTCTGGCAGCTAGGACAGCCCTCCCTTGCACCATGGAAATTAGGACCATCCCCTGTGCCCCCTGCCAGCCTGGGCCTGGCACCTGGGGGAGCCTGCAGCTCATTCTGACTACTGCAGGGATTCAAAGCAGGGAAGAAACAGCCCTTCTGACTGAACTGCTCCTGTCGGGAGCAAATTTGCTCCCAAAGGCCGCACGTTCAGATTTGTGTAGGGCCACAGGTTAATGCACCTGAATTTTCTGCATGATGTGGATGTACTCTGTGTCTATCTTTATAAGTTTGAATATAGTTCAGTAAAAGGACTGAGGCATGCATACTTGAAGACAATTGCCCTTCTTAGCCACAGGCAGAAGGAGACATTATGAGATTGGGCACCCCAGGGCACTGCCTGCCTGAGATGGGGAAATCAACTCCACAATAGAGGGTCATGTGAGAGAAGCCAGAAGGGCTCCAGACATCTCTGACAGACAGGAACTTTCTGGTGGCTCATGAGACTGCTGGAGGAGGGGTGCTGGTTGGAAGTGCTTTAGGAAGGTAGCTGTGGGATATGCTGTGTCATTTGGATTTTCCCCAAACCAGAGAAGAGTCCAGGTTCCCCAGGTGCCAGGGGATGGTAGCAGGGTTTGAATTATGGGATGGAGGGGCTGATCCCCCCATAAGAGTTGAGAGCCTCCCATAAGAGACTGAGCAGTTCAGGCAGTGGCAGCAGCTCCTTCTGGCTTCTGGCTGCCACCGCCACCTACCTCATCCTCCCCCTCCAGATTTGGAGTATAATTTTAACCCTGGCTGGTTGAATCAGCAGGAAGGGTGATCTTTAAATGCTGGCAGGTTTCTCAGGAGGGCTAAGATATAGCTATATGAAATGGTAAGGAACTTTGCCTGTTTTGCTTTTCTATGTCCAAACATATAGTCAGTTTTGCTTGTATAATTGATTTATCCTATATAATACATCCTTTTTGTATTGTCTCCTTAATGATAGCCTGTGGAAAGAGTGATTTCTGGGCAAGTGATACTCCAGGCTAACCCTTTCCAAGTAAAGTGGAACCTATAATTTCTTTCTGAACCCAAAGATGGGGGCCATCTGGAGCTGGCAGAGATATCATTACTGTGGCTGTAAGGTCCAGAATAAGGGCAGTGGCACTAAGTTTGCTGGAGGAGAGAGTTATTCTAGCGTGACCTTAGTCTGTTTCTTGTGGCAAGTGGCAGCAAAGTGGGAGATGCTCAGGGGTCCAGCAAGGTATGAACCAACTCCCACGAGGTCAACAGAAGTCTTTTCAGTGACTTAATTTGCGATTATACAAGCCCAGTATTTCTGCTCTTATTCATATATGTAAAACCCTCAGGACCAACTCTCAATTAATACTGCTGATATTGTGGTAACAACTAGTGAATAATTAAGTTTGGCTGGGACCTTATGGAAACAGTCAGGCAGTCCTACTCTGAAAAGCTCTTAGCCTCAGTAGACAAGACAGGCACAGGCTGAGAAGAAAAGTGGGGCCCAGAATAAGGTTTGGTTAGCAGCACAACAAGGGATAAATTCCATATTCCCAGACTTCACCCCAGTGTCCTACCATCTAAACCATGCTACCTTAGCTACCTTAGCAGCAGTGAAGAGTGTAAAATTGTGTCCCCCCAGCTTTTTAGTGTCTTTGTACTATCTGCAGGTTTTCATTTTCACTTCAAGGTTTCTTTTATTTTTGCATCTCTGTACTGCACTCTTGAGATGCAGCCACTGCTAGGTCTATGGCCCAGCCAGCTATGGCCCAGAATTCTGCATCTGTAGCTAGAGAGGGGTTCAAAACCATACATGGACCCACGTTAGCAATCCTGTCTATCCAAGGTACTTATCAGATCAGCAGAGCTTCTGAATATAAGTCCTTCCATGTTTAACTACCTTACCCTCCAGTGATAGGGAAGTGGTGTCATCTCTGTTCTTTGGATTGGTAACTTAACGATAGAAGCACAGATTCTTAAAGACTTGGACTCCACCAAAGTGATATGATTTGTTAAAGGCCACACAGGCAGTCTACAGAAGAGCCTGGATTTAAGTTTGTATCACCATGGGTTTGTGCTAGTGCTCTGCCCACAACACCAGGGCTGTCCAACTGGTGGCCCATAGGCTGCATGGAGCTCCTGAGAGGTTTAGTTGGGGTCCCTAGGATCCTCTGTCCACTGCTCCCAACATTGCTCTAGGTTCCCTCTCTTTCCTCCAGCTGTCACTTCCTGCTTCTGCCCCAGGAGGTGAGGCAGTGTGGCATGCTTTGCAGGGAGCTGAGAGTAAGTCCAGGACCATGCATTATGGGGGAGGGAGAATTGGGACTGAATATGTGTGGGGGGGGGTTGGGGCCACAGTTGAGGTGGGTCATGCCCGTAAGTTGCCTGCATAGGTGTGCAGTGCAGCAGGGGGTGAGAGGAACATCCACACAGTGTGAAAACTGATGGTCCATGTCATTTTCTGTGCACTCCAAGTAGTGTGAAGCCTCTGCTCTTGCCCTAGGGCAGGAGAGGGCAAAATATGGCCCACAAGGCCAGATACGGCCTGCCAGGCCATTCGATCTGGCCTGCAGGGCCCCTAAAAAATTTAGAAAATTAATACTTACTTATCTGTCCTTGTTTCCTGTCAAACATGACAGGATCCAGAGGCAGTAGGGCCCAGGGAAGCCCCGGTGGACTCCTGCAACAGCAGGGCCTGCCTGGCTCCACTCCCGCAGCTGCCGTGCCCCTTCCCCCAACAGGCGCTTCTGGCCTGGGACCATGTGGCTCCTCGTGGCTTCACTGGCATGGGAAACTCAGGTAAGGGGCGGGGAAGGGCAGGGGAGGACCGCGGGCAGGGAAGGAGATGGTGGTGAGCACAGGGGTAAAGCGACTCCTTGTAGTAGCCGCTTACAGCCTGCACAGCACAGAGGTGGCAGCCACACTGCAGCCTACTGCAGCATGAGCTCCTGGTGGGCAGCAGCAGCAAACACTGCCCAGCACAGCAAGTGGGGGGGCCACAGCTGCTGCTGCCATGGTGCAGCCCTGACGGGTGAGCCTGGAGCCGGTACAGGACCCAGGCTGGCAGTGGGGGTGGGTTACAAGCTGGTGCTGAGCATGGGGAAAAGTGGCCTCTCTCTCGGCCCATGGCTGGTGCTCCATGCTGCAGCTGCTCGCAGCCCGCGTGGGGCTGCCTGTGCCTGCTCAGGACAGCCCCGTGCAGGCTGCAGGTGGCTGCAGCAAGGAGCATGGGCCATGTGGTGGGGCCGCTTTTCCCCTGTGCTCAGCACCAGCTCCTTCCCTGATGGTGAGTGCAGTGTCGGGGCTGTGCACTGCCCCCCACCTGTACTGTGGGACTGTGGGGGGCACTGGGAGTGAGCAGCCACGGGAGCCAGCAGGAACATGGGGCCCACACCGGTGTTCTGGGGCCAGTGCCAGTGAGGCCCAGAGCAGGGCAGCAGGAGCGCAGGGTCCCAGCTGGCAGGGGCTCTATGGAGCTGGGCCAGCGCCCTGCTTCCCCTGCTGGTGCAGCCCAGCCTGGCTCCATGGACCCCTGCCAGCCTGCACCCTGCTCTGGGCCCTGCTGGTGCTGGCCCTGGGACATTGGTCCCAAGATGTTGACCAGGGGGTGGGGCACCTGGCAAGGGGTGGGGCTATCCATGTGGCCCTCAACAGCTTGCCGAAACTGGGTAAATGGCTCTCTGGCTGAAATAGTTGCCCGCCCCTGCCCTAGCGGCTTACACATTTGACAGCCTTGCATTATGCTACCCTGAGAGGCATCTGGATTCATCTTGATTTAGGCCTCTGTTGAACTTATAATTGCTAAAAAAAATAACACTTGAGAAAATAAATCTACTCTTAGAGATGGCCATTGTGAAGTAACAAGGCATTGGCAACCCCTCAGCCTTCTCCTGCCCTCCTCCTGTGGTACCCTGTTGCTTCTCTGTGATTTTGAGTGGACTGTCTTGTGGACCCCTCTGGACTTATTATCTCAGACATGACTGCCTATACTTATCAGGGGATTGAACCTGATGATCTGACATTCGGTCCAGATATTTTTTTCTCCTGAACTGTGAGGTTGAGCAGCATGTGGTGAGAGAAGGAAAAAGAAAGAGATAGTAAAAAAAACTGTGGAAACTATCAAAGATCATTTAGCTGGTGGACTGCAGGGGAGGCATGTAATCTGTAGAGGAAAAGTAGGTAAACATGCTGCATTAAGAAAAAAGACCAGGTATCGCTGAACACCATTCTCTCTTGTGAAACTTTTCTTCCATAGGCAACTGGCATACATTTCTGAAGCAAAGATTTGATACCATTACATGAGCATCCAGCTGCACAATCAAACAACCAGTTCATTCTCTTAGCTCTTCAGTTACTAGCAACACTGGGTTTTTCAGGCTGCAACAAGAAGATGGTTTCTAGGAAGCACTTTTCTATAGGATACAGGATGGGTGTGAGAGAAGGCACTTTTTTAGGACACTGGCTGATCTTTTATAGATTGTGACCAATGATGATGGCCTCCTCATCCTGCACTCTCCAGGAAAGGCTTGAGTGGTATTGACTGGAACCATCCACCCTCCACTCAGCAGATGCTGTCCACCCTGCAGGCAGCGAACTTATCTGATGTGTGGTAGCAGCTCTGTCCTTAGCCTGGGTTGGCCCTACATTACCAAACCCCACCTGTCTGCTTCACTGCAGCTGTATTGTTCTATTAGGATTGTCAGCCCACAACTTGGTTTAATATGAACCAGGTTTTCCTGACTTACCTCACATCCAAGCACCCTACCAGTGCCTCACTGTCAGTCTCCTGAAGGATGCTGACTTCCAGGACTGTTTCATATACTTCTGGCAGATTTGGGCTGCCTTGTGAAGTGATTTCCCCTCCTTGACACAATGGTAGGATACGGGAAAAGTGCAAATCAAGACTTTCTGCCAATAATAGAAACAGCAAGCGATCCAAGACTGCTGCCACCTTGCACAGGTGCTTGAGAGGGACATTGTAGAGCTAAAGGCAGCCCTGAGGGATGCTGGAAATGACAGGTTGTATAAAAGCCTCAAGCTCCAGAAAAAGCCCTTGAGAGAATTAGTGGAAGGAGCAGCCCAGGACATTTGAACTCAAGCCCATTCCCAAGAACTTACAGAGGCTGATGACCTGCTCCAGTTCCTTTTCAGCCTGGAGAAAAGGTGCACAGAACAAAAGATCATTGGCCACATTAAGATCCTGTCGGGCCAGGGGCTCATGGACACTGCTGAGATCTGGGAACATGCCATTAGCTTTTATACAGAGCTGTTTGCAGCTGAGACTGTCTGCCCAGAGGCTACTCAACACCTGCATAAGAACCTCCCCTAATACTGTCAGCTGCAGATGAGCTTGTGTAGGAGCTATCCCTGGTACAGCTGACTGCTCCCACTGAGAGCTGAATCACAGGGAAGGCTCAGAAAATTACCCACTGAATTCTACAAGATTTTAAGGCCCCTAAACATCCCAAACCTCCTGCACATCTTTGAAGAGAGCCTTGAGGATGAGATCTTACCAGTCAGCTGCCAGTAAGCAGTCCCGACCCTGCTGCCCACGGATCTCAGTGACATGAAGAAATGGCAACTAGTATTGTTCCTGAATACCATTTACAGAATCCTGTCTGAGGCCCCGGCCAACTGGCTCAAAACAGTTATGGCTTCAGTTATGGGCACTGAACAGAGCTGCCACATACTCAGTAAAACCATCTAGGACAATTTATTTCTGCTGTGACTGGCTGGCAGCTACAGAACAATTTAGTCTGAACATCAGCCTTGTCTCCCTGGATCCAGAGAAAGCCTTTGATCAAGTCAAATACAACTTCTTGTTTCAGATTCTACAGCATTTTAAACCCCTCTTCATCTTTACCATCTAGGTCCTGTACTGGGACATCTCTAGCATCCTGAGAATGAATGGAGTGCTCTGTGCCCCATTCCCCATGTCTGGCATGGGTGTACCCGCTCTACAGTGCTCTATGCTCTAGCCATTGAGCTACAGCTATGTGCTGTAACACTACCTGAAAGGTCTCTCTCACCCTTTGGTCTCATTCCCAGCCACTAGCTCAATGCTTCCCAAACTTTTCCTCGGCATGACCCCATTTATGGCCCCATTTCCTCAATATGACCCCATTTGCTCAGCATGGCCCCTCACTCCCAACCTATAGCTCCCCAACCCTGCGACCCCATCCCATTTGGAGTCGCAACCAACAGTTTGGGAACTGCTGCAATAGCTACTTAGTTAAGACCACAGTGTATACTGATGATGTGACAGTTTTTGTGAGAAGTGAGGGCAATGTCCAGACCCTGCAAGAGTGTCAGAATGCCTATGAGCATGCCCCCTCGGCTTGTATCAGCTAGGCCCAAAGTGACACAGTACTGTTGTGTTGTGGGTTCAGTTCACTGAGGCAGGAGTTGCTTTTACAAAGAAGTTTCTTAACTTCTGCCAACAAATCCTCCTCCTCCCATACACAGCCATCAGACTTTCTCTTAGCTTTGTTCAATTCTATCTTCAACTCTGCCTATATACAGTCGTCACTTTCTAAGCTGAAAACACAGGTAGTAGATTAACTGTGCAGTAGCTACTGCACAAGTACGACACATGTAGATGCTGACCAGGAGCAAAATTGCTGACCAGGCAGCAGGCGGGGGGAGGGGGGCACTGCTGCCTGGCTAAGCGCCTATGAGGGGTATGCTGTGACAGCTGCAGAGGCAGTTGTCTCCTGGCCCTGTGCACATGGGGATGGATCCCCATGTGCATGGGGCTGGGCAACAGCTGCTCCTGCAGCCCCACAGTACTCCCAGCCCCATGAACATGGGGACCCATCTCCACGTGCACAGGGCCAGGAGGCAGCTGCCTCTGCAGCTTGCACAGCTCTCCCGGCTCCATGCACATTGGGACCAGCCTCTGCGCCCCCTGCTGGCCCCTGGGCTGGCCCCTGACCCCCTGGGCTGGCACCTGGGGGAGCTTGGAGCTCCTGCTGGCAGGTGCAGAGGGTGGAGCAAGGCAGGAGCAGCCCTGGACCAGGCTATTGCCATTGGGAGGAAATCTGTGCCTGACAGGATGCATGTGTAGATATGTTCCTGGGTGCAGTTTACTGCACCTTATTTTACTGCACAGTAACCTTACTGTGCATTACTTGCACACATAGACATACCCACAGAGAAGGTATGTAGTCCAAATGTAACTAGTTTTCTTTACACAAAAATGATTTCTGAAACAAAGGTGATCAAACTGCATGTAGGCCAATCACCTTCCTAGAATTTCAGCCCCATACCAGTTTCTGGTTCCCAGAGGCAACTTTACCTCAGGTCTGCTGCTGTCATAGCTCTCCCCTAGGATGGGGGATTGTCTCTGTGACAACTTCACAGAACCTTTTGCAACAAAAAAAGTGCATGGTATGTCTTATAGCAGCAGCACATTTGCTCACATTAAGAAAAATAACTTGCATAAGAATTACGCTGGTGACATCTGCCATAGCAATATTTATCACCAAGATTAATTATTTTTAAAAAGTCAGTATAAAGTAGACCAGCACATAGTCATGGATATGTTTTTATTTCTTTTTTATAAATGTTTCGGATGTTCCCTAATTCCTAGTAATTAAGGGATTGATTCTGAAAACACTTACATGAATGCATCTTTTATTCAGAGGAATAATTCCATTGAGTTAAACAGGAGAATTCTGGGGAGTAGTAAGATTGGGCCCAGGTGATACTGAGAAAACAGGACCTCATTCTGCACAAGCTGTTAGTCCTATGATAATAAATATATGGTGGCAAAGCTTGTTGCAGCAATGCCTGTTGCAGTCTCTGAACAGCAGAGACCCCCTATGCCTGAAGAAGGGTGACTGTGCCCAAAAGCTTGCTAAGAACTTTTCCCCAACTACTCAGTTGGTCTAATAAAACATATCACATCTACTCAAAGAACCTTGCCTGCCTTTACATTTACTTGGTACAAACATTACAGTACTAATTTAGAAAGCATGCTAATAATCGTTTGGAGTGCTAATAAAATAATATTAATATTAGAAAAGTTGAGTGTGCAATATTCATTACTGAGTGAATAAAAACAACTCACTACTTGACTTAAAAGGGTTATGGCCAGGATAAAAGAAACAGTAAATTAAGATCACAAATGGACCTGATTTATATCATTAAAATTACATATGAATCATAAATCTAGAAGGACAACAACTTTACACCTGCTCCCAGGGAAAACATACTACTACACAAACTCTAAGAGAAAATGACATAGGTGACCAGGGCATACACACTGGTAGCTAATGCATAGCCAAAGCTCACCTAAGTTTATGCAGTGCTAAATGCAAAGTAAGCCCTTTTCTAACAGCTGCAATTTGTGTCAGGCTGGGAGAGAGGAAAAACCCCTCTGCTGTAACACTTTAATCAGACTCAATCAACATTGTCCTGTGCTAACACCAGACAATTTGTCCTGTGGCTCATTCTCTGTGTGATGCCTATAATCTGCCCATCTTCCCTTTGCAGGGTGACATTAATTTTCAGGTTCCTGGTAGCCTGCAATCAGTCTTGGAATATGTCTGTGCATTTGTTTGGATTTTCTCCTCAGCTATTGTCTTTTTGTGACAACATTGCTTTTCTGTATCTGAGATTTGTCTTGCTTTTGCCTGCCTGTGTGCCAAGGGATCACCCTGCTGTCCACTACAAGAAAGGTCATTGTGAAAATCCTCCTGAACCATCTCTTTCCACTTGCTGAAGAGCTCCACCCAGAATCTTTGCATGGGTTTAGGACATCATGAGCTACAACTGACATAATCTTCGCAGCTTGCCAGCTGCAGAAAAAATGCCCGGAACAACATAAACCTCTTTATATGGCCTTCTTTAACCTCATGAAAACCTTTGACACTGTCAACTGAGAAGTACCATGGAGGATCCTTCTGAAGTACAGATGCCCACCAAAATTCATCACCATTCTTGCCTGGATCTATTACACATCTCTTTGAGGTTAAAACAGGAGTTAATCAAGGCTGCATCATGACTCCAACACTCTTCTTGATATTCCTTACCATGTTGCTACATCTAACAACCAACAAGGTTCCAGTCAGAGTGCAGCTAAACTACTGAATGAATGGCAACTGATGAATCTCAGCCAACTCTGAGCCAAAACCAAGAGCACCCTGACTTCAGTCATGCTGTAGTGCTGTGGTGGAATCTCCATCCTTTGAGGTTTTTAAGGCCTGGCTCAACAAAGCTCTGGCTGGAATGATCTAGTTGGGGATGGTCCTATTTTGAGCAGGGCATTGGACTAGATGACCTTCCGAGGTCCCTTCCAAGCCTCATTTTCTGTGATTGTAATTCTTTGACTCTATGATGGAGCTGGGAGAATAAAACTTACTTTGGGAGTCTGGAGTTGTGACATGGCTGGCCCAATAAAGTTGATGTTGGATGATCATTGCCTCAATACTTGTGGTGTTTGTTTATGAGAAGATGCTAATGTTGGTGTATCTATCTTCTCACTGGATTTGAAGGATCTTCTGCAGGCAGCATTGATGGTACTTCTTCAATGATTTGAGGTGTCTCTTGTACGTTGTCCACGTCTCAGCTCCATACAGTAAGGTGGGGATCACAATTGCTTGATAAACCGTGAACTTAGTTTTGGATCTGATGTTGAATACCCGTTGAATACCTTTGAATACCCATTTCCTCAGGCATGCGAAGGCTTCACTTGCACATTTGAGGTGATGGTGGATTCTTTGTCAATATCAGTCTTCTGTGAGAGATGGCTTCCAAGGTACGGGAAACACTCAATGTTCTCCAGAGTCTCATCATAAGCCTGAATTACTGGAGCTGCAGACTGTTCATTAAGAGCTTGTTCATGGAGGACCTTAGTCTTCTGAATGTTAAGCAATAGTCCCATTTTTTGTATACCTCAGTAAAGACACCAATGCTTGTCTGAAGATCTGCTTCTGAGTAACAATACACTATATCATAGAATTACAGAAAATGACTGCTGAAAGTGTCCTCAGGAGGTCATCTAATCCAACCCCTTTCTCAAAGCAGGACCATCCCCAACTAAATCATCTCAGCCAAGACTTTGTCTAGCTGGGTCTTAAAAAATTCCAAGATGCAGAGTCCAAAACCTCTCTGAGTAACCTGTTCCAGTGTTTTACTACCTTCTAAAGAGAAAATGTTTCCTAATATCTAACCTAAACTTCTCTTACTGCAACTTGAGACCACCACTCCTTGTTCTGTCATCTGCCACCAGTGAGAACAGTCTAGCTCCATCCTCTTTGTAACCCCTCTTCAAGTAGTTGAAGGCTGCTGTTAAATCCCTTCTCAGTCTTCTCTTTGGCCCAGTTCCCTCAGCCTCTCCTCATAAGTCATGTATCCAGCCCCCTCGTCATTTTCACTGCCCTCCACCAGACTCTCTCCAATTTGTCCACATCCAAGGTGATGCTCAAAAGGAGGGCAGAGAAAGCACTTCAGGGACATTCTGAAGGCCAGCTTGTAAAAATGCAATATCAACATCAACTCATGGGAGACAATTGCCCAGGACCACCCCAAAGGGAGGAATATCTGCTGCATGGATTTCAGTACTTTGAAACCTTACAGTAACAACAGGAGATAGAAAAGTGGGAGTGGCAGAAACAGCATGACTGAATCAAGAATCCAGAGCTGCCCACCCTGCACCAAAACATGTGCCCAAGTTGCAACATAGATTCATAGATTCATAGGTTTCATAGACGTTAGGAAGGGACCTCGGAAGATCATTGAGTCCAACCCCCTGACCCAGGGGCAGGAAGTCAGCAGGGATCATAGGATCCCAGCAAGATAAACATTCAATTGTCTCTTGAAGGCATTCAAAGCAGGCGCTTGAACCACCTCTGGCAGCAGTCTATTCCAAACCTCGGGGCCTCAGACAATAAAGAAGTTCTTCTTTATGTCCAACCTGAAATGGTCATAGAGGAGTTCGTGACCATTTGACCTTGATATCCCTTGGGGCACTCTGATGAACAGATGTTCCCCCAGATCATGGTGAGCACCCCTGATAAATTTATAGGTCGCCACCAGATCATCCCTGAGCCTGCGCTTTACCAGGCTGAAGAGTCCCATCATAAGGTCTATTTTCCTGACCCTTGATCATGCATGTGGCTCTCCTCTGCACTCTCTCAAGTTTCTCCACATCATTTTTGAATTCTGGAGCCCAAAACTGGATGCAGTACTCCAGCTGTGGCCTCACCAAGGCCTAGTACAACAGAAGAATGATGTCCTGGGATTTGCTTGAGAAGCATCTATGGATGCAAGCCAGTGTTTTGCTTGCTTTACTAGCTGCAGCATTACATTGAAGGCTCATGTTCATTTTGTGGTCAATGATGACCCCCAAGTCCCTTTCACCTGTAGCGCTAGCCAGCGCAGCACTGCTGAGTCTACAAGGATGCTATAGGTTTCTCTTCCCAAGGTGGAGAACCTTGCATTTTTCAGTGTTAAACACCATCAGGTTCTTGTCTGCCCATTTCCTGAGCCTGTCAAGGTCAGCCTGGATCATCCTCCTGTCCTTAGGTGTGGACACTTTACCCCAGAGTTTTATGTCATTGGTGAACTTGGCCAGTCTGCTTCTGATACCAGTGTCCGCATCATTAAGAAAGATGTTGAATAGCGTAGGCCCAAGGAGAGAGCCTTGAGGGATCCCTCTGGTCACAGGGCACCATGACGATTGACTTCCATCAGCCACCAACCTCTGTGTTCTACCATGGAGCCAATTCCCCAGCTAGAGGATCATGGTGAGGCCGAGGCCACAGTTAACCAGTTTTGCTATGAGGTGATCATGGGATACCAGATAGAAGGTTTTTTTAAAGTCAAGATACATGATATCAATCTCTTCTCCCTTGTGCAGGTGATAGGTCACCTGGTCATAAAAGGAAATAAGGTTGGTCAGCAGGACCTACCTGCAACAAACCTGTGCTGGCTACCCCTCAGGATGTTGCCATCAGCCAGTCTGTTAAGAATGGCCTCTTTGATGATCTTTTCTAAGGCCTTCCCAGGACAGAGGTCAGGCTGATGGGCCTGTAGTTTGCCAGATCCACTTTCCTCCCTTTCTTGAAGATAGGCACCACATTGGCCTTCTTCCAATCTTTGGGCACTTCACCTGAGCACCAGCACTTCTCAAAGATCCGTGATAGGGGCTGAGCTATGATGCTAGCCAAGTGCTTGAGTAAACTGTCAAGGGTAGTTTGACAAGGAGCTAGCCAGCTTCTTGAGTAAATAGCCTGGGATGTAAACAAGGTTCCCTCTAAGGTGTGCATGTGCGCGGCTCCAGACAACTAAACGTGTGGCTGGGGCGGGAGCCTGGCGTGGGGTCCACCAGGGAAGTGCTCTGCTACCCTGCATCAGGGCTGGGGAGTGGAGTACTTTCCCGGAGCCAGCAGAGCCTGCGCCAGCCTCCTGCCCCAGCCTCCATTCCTGCCTTGCTTCACCTCAGAGAGGAGCTGCTGCCTGCCCCGAGTGAGGCTCTGCCGGCTCCAGAACACTGTGGGACATGCCCCCTGAAGCCATGCCGGGGAGCGGAGCAGTTTATTTGAGGTCATCAAATCCTCAGCAAATCAAGGCTCTACCTCCTGAGAGGTTGATAGCTGGGGTGCAGAAGCTTTAGAGCTCCTGGGCATACAGGATCTCCCTGAAGGGGGTTTTGGTGCAGGTCACGTGGTAGCCCTTGCCCATGCTGGACATGTTCCCCAGCAATAGTCTATGAATTGAACTGGACTGTCCCAGATTGACAATGGATCTGTGGATTGCAGAGGGCAAGCTGATGGATCTCCAGCTTCATAGCATCATGGGCAGACCAAATCAGGTAGAACTGTAGCAACTCACAGTGGTGTTGGAAGGTGACTTGGCAGGGAACAGTTTTAAAGGTGATTGGGCCCAAAGTGAGCACTGAACCACCATTTCAATTTTTCCACTGGTTTGGCTTTGCATTATACAGAAATGTGATTTGATCTGATTTGGGTCCATAAAATTGTATGAAGTACTGGATGCCATTAGTATAATTTGCCCTAACTCAGATATGGATGAATGGGAGAGGTTCAGCATTATCAGGAATAGTGAAGGATAGGGGCCTGCAGCGGTCCCTGCTTTCAGAAGAAGGCAACAGGATGGTAGAAACATTGAGAGACATGGGCACCATCCAACCCAGATCCTTCCATTTTGGCTGGGCTAATCTCTTTCCTGACAGTAAGTATTTTTTGTTTTTTGCAGAAGTCGCTGTGTAGTGGCATGGCTTGTCTCAGTACAAGCAGAGTCCCCATCAACTTGCCTTGGCTCCTTGGGAAGATCATCCAAGGAGGGCAGAGAAGTAGGATTCATAGGCCAGTGCCCCCCTTTTTGGGTCTGTACCAAGACCTCTCCCATGAGGCTTGGCCTTCACTGTGGGCCTGCTGGAACAGTCCCTTACTCCCCTGGGCACTTTCCTGTCATGACTTCCTAGAAAGTTCAGTAGAATATTCCCTGTAGGAAGCAGAAGGCTCCACTGGCAGTGATTCTCCCACAGTTGCAAAATAGTCCAACAAGGCCCCTGGTATGGCCCTCTGGGCCTATAATGGTGGGGTCCTCTACCCCTACACCCCCAACCACAGGCCTTCCGAATTGATAGACGTAGCTGCTAGCCCTGCTGTTAAAACTTCACAGTCAGGAGCTGGGGGTAGTCCCTCCCTGGATGACTACTGGGAATTCCTGTAAGTCCATCCAACACAAATATAACCACATATAGGCAGGTGTCCTGCCCCTCACCTTCTGTGAGTGGCATTCTCCGTTGGGTGCTCTCCTCCTTCACCACTTCCCTTGTCCCTTTAGGGTTTCCTTCTGAGACTCCCAGCCTATGATGCCTGGCTACTGCTCTCCCACTGTGGCACATGTCTCCTGGGTTAAGAGGAATCACCTGGGTTAGGCAGGGATCACGTGGGTCTTGTCCTGGGACCCAGCACCATTCAAAATTCCACTCCCCAGTTCCTGCAGTCCTGGATAGGGCCTCTTTCTCAAAAGAGGTCATGTTTGCCAGAGGAGCCCTTTTGTGTGTCGGACCAGGCCAGGACAGATTGTTGTGGGGCCGGGAAAGGTTCTGCAGCCCTCCCACAAGCTGTTTGGCATATAGGGGACCCAGAGGCCCCTCGTACTTCAAGGGAACACCAGCAGTAGGGAAAGCTCTAGGTGGAGTAAGCTGACTGTCACAGCTGAAGACAGAAGAACAGGCTTCTTGGGTACTTTAAACTGGGGGTGAGTGCTTACTGCAGAGCTTGCTGCAGAGCTTACTGCAGAGCTCGCTGCGAATCTATATCACATCATCATACAGCAACGATACTACTTAATTACAATATTATAACTTAATTGTACAAATATACATCAAATCAAAACTGAGAAAAACTTGTCACAGCAACTTATTTACATCTTTTTACATACAAGGCTGTTGCATACAATACTGATTAATTTTTCCAAATGATTTTACAAACCATAAATCATTTATTCCTCATTTATTTGCCAGTCTAATTTTCCAAAATTCCTCACGTAACCCTCAAACACCAAAATGAATTAATTAAACACTCAATTTATGAGAAAAGCTTAACTATAATTACATTACCATCCCTTCACCTCTCCCTTCCTCATTTCCTGTACATTTATCTACCTCATCCAATGCCACTTGGTTCAAAGAGCAGATTCTGGTTTGTTTGTGCCCATAAATCACCTCCCTTTTCCCCACCAATAATTGCAGCCCCTTCCTTCCTATAAAACTGTAGTTCAGAATATGCAAGTTGCAGGCATCTATTCACCGAAAAACACAACCCCTGCATGACAGGTAAACACCAGACTGTCCATATAGCCAATCTGACACATAAAAAACAGACCTTCACCTCCCACTCCCTTTTCTGTTTGTCCACCAACCCATATATTACATTCTCAGAGCTAATGTTCTGCCCCCATCCCATCACCCTAAGAAAATGATGCAGCAGCTCCCACACCCTTTGTGCAAAGAAACACTCCCAAAGAGCATGTTATACCATCTCCTCCTGTCAACACAGTTCCCTTGAACATTCTGCTGATCTGGCTAAACCCCATCTACTCTGTGTCTCCCTAACCAGAAATATCCATCATACCACCCTCCACGCAAAATCTTTGTGCTCCCCCTTCCACTGTTTTCACACTAACCCCTTCCACACCCATCTCACCTGTGCCAAAGAGAAATCCCCTATATCCGTGATCCTATCCCTTCCCCTAATAACCTTAAACACCTTCCTATCCTGTAACCCATCCACCCTAATACCCCCAGTTCATATGTCCTAAGAAAATTCCACCCCTGAGACTAATACAATGCTGGCTTCCATGCCCACAACCCATCCACCGATCCCCATATAGCCCCCATTGTCTTAAGTACCTTCCTGCCCAATACCTACAGAATCCCACTGCTTTCCTTATCCCTCCCCTTGGTTCTCTTACCACTAATTTCCAAAAGTGGACATAAACAAAACCCTCTATCTCTGGTAATCCCCATTCCCCCAATTCCTCCCCTTTGTATAACTCCCTCCATACAACACTCTCTGTCTTCCCTCCCCCCCAAAATAAACACACCTCCCATTGCCTTTTCCTGTCTTGAATCCAGGACAGTGGATACACCAGTGCTACAAATAGGATCATTGGCAGCAACACCTGTTTTATTAAACAAACCTTTCCTTTAAAAGATAATCCCTGTGTACTCCACAAACTTAATACCTGTCTCACTCGTGTTGTCAGCGCATCCTATGCTATCTCCCCTTTCCTCTTCGCGTCCATAATAACTCCCAATATTTTCAACCCATCCCGAACCAACTGCAACCCACGTGTGCCCAGCTCTCCCCAATCCCCCCCACCAAAAGCGTTCTTTTCCCCTTATTAATCCATGCTCCAGCTGCCTCCCCATAATCTGTAATATGACTCAATGCCTGTTTAAGAGACCCTTCATTCCTCACCACTACCATGACATCATCCATATATAAAAAACACTTAGCATCTCCTCCCCCTGCCACCATCACGCCTGAAATGACCCTATCTATCCTAATTTGATGTGATAGTGTTTTTATCACACATACAAGAAGTCTGGGTGACAGTGGACACCCCGTCTTACTTCTGCCTTTACAGGAAACTCCTCCCCCCAAAAACCGCCTCACAGCAAAAGTTATGGACAAGTTATAGATGCAGAACCCAGCATACAGTTCCCAAAACAGGGCATGGGGCCATGGCACTAACGGCATCCAGCCATCTTTTAAAGATCCGAAGTGTGGTAGCAACATGTCACATGACAGTCTATTTTTCTGGACCAGGGGTAGTAATGCTCACAAGGCATCTTGCTTACAAATAGTAGGGGTTAGTCTGTTAATGCTTCCTGCCAGGGTCCAGAATGCAGGACCTGCCCCTTTGAGAAATACTCCTCTCTTTTGGGGGACATCTGACTCTGGCACTGGGGGAAAATGCAAGGGGCTGTGTATGCAGGAGTACTGCTAACCGACCTCATTCTGACCAAGGAGAATACTCTCTTGCATACTGAAATTTTACAGAGAAAATGGCCTCCCTTTGCCTTTCTGCCAACACAGGATTCTGTGACGCCTGTGCATTCCTGCACTTGGCTACCCCCTGTTGGCTTGTCAGCTTGCCTGATATGCCAGGAACCCAGCATTCATTTGGCCATCCGCTCCTCACATCTGTTTCTTTCTTAGGTCCATCTGGGACTGGCTGACATCACTGTCTTCCAGGATGGCTACTGGTAAATAACATGATGAAATGAAATATGAAATAAAAGCCTTTGGGTGATTACTCCTCTCTTTCTTTGATGTATATTTCCTCTAATATCAGGTTGTTAGTACATTTTCCAGACTATGAAGCAAGATATGTTCAGATAAACAGAGAGACAGATGGATCAAAAAGTTTTAATGAGTCAATTAAAAAAAGGTTGATGTCATGCTATCAGATCATACAGACTTGCTTAATTAATATACAAATCACATAACAAATATGCTTTTATGAATTATTCCTTTGCACTCTTGGGTGATGTTAAAGTGATGTGGTGACAAGGAACCTGAATTGTTTTAGGACCTGAACTGAGTAGCTATATGGAACTGATGATATCACAGGACAGGGAATTATGTCATACCAATGGTAGGTGTGATATGGAGTCATGTGACTGTGGCCCCGAGATTGAAGTACAACTGGAAGTGTAATGCAGATGGTATCTTGTAATCCTATACTTCAGCGCTTTTTTGGTTGTCAGGTGGGGCCAGAGGAAGGATTTTTTCTTTCTTCAGTGCTTGTAGTTTCAGGATTTTTTTCTGCCTTCCTCTGAAGCACTAGGACTTTGATCAAAACTAAGGCTGAGGATTTTTGACTGGGGTGTACTGAGGGTCCTGCTGGTACTTAGAAAACCCAGAGGTTTCTCACTCAAGGGTATTTCTCTTCTGTTCAGGGTCTGATCCATTGCCAAATTTTGGATCAGGAAGGAATTTCCCCCCCAGGTCATACTGGCACTGACTATGCCAGTTTTTGCTTTCCTCTGAAGTGTGGAGCATGGTCTTCTTTGTAGGATCGTGTGAGCATCTATTAAAGAGGTACTTCCTTGTCACTGTAGTAGCAGGACATTGGTAAGGCCCTTGTCTTTCCTGCTTTTACTTGTGATATATTATAGAGTCTACTTGGTATTCTGGATATTATTCCTTGTAGTAGTGCAAGGAAGTTTGAAGAGACAATGGTGGGCAGAGCCAGGGCTGCACTCCACCTCCTGACACCAGGCTGAGCTCTATAGGGCTGCAGAGTCACTTGGAGTGCAGCCCTGGCTCTCCCCTGCCTCCCACCATCAGGACAGAGGACAGGAGGCTACCACTGCTGCCTGGGGCCAGTGCCAGTATCAGTCTTCCCCGGCACTGTGTGCTGGCTGCTCCCAGGCAGCAGTGGCAGCCTCCTGTCATCCATCGCGGATCTGCAGGCCTGCACCCCAGGCGGAGTCCAGAACAGCCCTGAAGCCTTTCTGGGGGTGTGGGCCCCTGCATCTGCGCTGGTTGACAGGAGGCTGCCACTGCTGGCAAGTGTCATGAGTTTTGCTTTTTGAAGTTTGAGGTGCAGTTTCTGAGAAACCTCTTCACCTATCTCCTGGAAACTTGGCAGGCCTCATGCCTTCAGAAGAGGGCTACCATCCCTGCAATTTTCATCCAAATCAGGTGTGAAATGTCAAAGTTTTAGGTATTTTCATGATTCCATATTATAGCCTATGGGCAAAATGTGGAATTACATTGAAACAGCAACAGTTTTGTCAAAACGAAACGGGACAGTGCTTTGAAACTCAAAATGAAATGACAAAATGAAACACTGTCCCTTCAAAATGGCAAAATGGATGTCAAAATGAAATGATTGTGTTTTGCACAGCCCTAGCAGACAGGCTCTACAGAAAAAAAGGATTGGGACTCTCACTGCTTCTGCCTTCAGAAGGCTCCTGTGGCTGGCAGGACATCTGGGGTGAACTGGGAATGGGCTGGCTTGCCTCTGGGATAGTGCAGGGATGGTGCATGGGATGAAGGGCTGCCCAGGTGGCCTGCTAGCTTCCCTGAGCCCATCCAGGCAGTCCACTGCCTTCTCCAGCTGCCAGCACACCCAGCTGCACTCCTGCCACCTTCCCGCACTGCCTCATGGGCAAGCCAACCCATTCCCAGGTGGTCCCAGGTATCCTGGCCACAGGAACCTGCTGAAGGCAGAAGTAGCGAAGGGCCCAACCCCCCCTTTTTTTTTTGCAGAGCCTGTCCACATCTCCCACAGGCAGGGGGCAAACTGACTTATTAATGGCACAGATTAATGCCCCCTCCCCACCCCGGCCATGAGAGAGGTGAGCCGACTCTGCCAAAAAAAGAAGAATCAGGCCCCTTGCTGTTTCTGCCTTTAGCAGGTGCCTGCGGCCACCAGAACAATAATACATATACAGTGACAGAAAAATAAAACCCACTGCTTCAATTAGAAACTCACCGCTTCAATTTAGGGGGCATAGAATGCAATCCTAAAGTCTAAACGTGGGTGACTGGTGCCTCTTGACACATGCCCCCCTTGACACCAGTCAGCAACTGGGGGGGGCCTCCCACAGCAGCTCAGCCCACTGATTGGGGGGGCCCTCACAGCCAATCTCACTCACCAGAAACTAGCTGCGCTGCTTCCAGAAGTCCCACAGTCACTTCCAGAAGTGGTGTGGCTGCTTTTACTGGAGGCACCGCTCTCCTGCTAGCGCTCACAGGGGGGCACTGGTGCTCTTGCCTGCCCCCCTGCTTGCCAGCTAAACAGGGAACACAGCTTGACAGGGGGTGCATTGGGGCGGGAGGGGCATTGTCACTGAGTCTAAAACCCCATCACATGTACAAGCACCCTAACACTCCAAATAGTTGCTTCTTGATTTGGGCTGGGGAGATAGTGGCAGGAACTGAATTACCCAAAGGTGTGTGCTTCATCTTTGCTGAGGCACAGTCCTCCCTAGAGCAAATAATCTCTGACACTTCACCCCACCCTTCCCCCCCTCCTTCCCCCTCCCCTCCCTTTCTCCAATCCTCCTCCAGGCTCTTTCAGGAAATAGTTGGAGTCAGGACCCAGCCAGGGATGGATCCAGAGGGGATGTAGTAGTGCACCTTCACCCCCACCCCGTTTTGATTGTGTAGTTCAATGAGCTCGAGTTCTTTGCTGTCAAGAGCTCTGGTTTCCACTACTGGTCACCCCCCACACTCCACCATTGAGCTCTCCATTGCAATCCTGTTGAAAATCCTAGATCCACCCAACACAGGTCTGCGTTTCACTCTCATGCTCTGACCTCTACTGACACTGTCCTGTACTGACTCTTCTTCACCCCACCTCTGCTTTGCTGCATTCCTCTGTGAACTGCCACCATTGCTTGTGGCTCATTCTAGGACCTTACCCATAATCTGATCTCTGCAGAGTGCATTATACTTCAGCCTCATCATGGCATTCTGCTTATTGGGCAGTAATTGAAGGTATGACACTGGCATCCAGTACATTTTTGATGACTGCAGTTTTCATCAGCCTTTGCTTGGGGTGGATTGCACGTGGTGTAGCTTTTTGAAGCACATTCTCTCCCTTGCCACAGTTCTCTATAGCTTGGTGGGCCCACTTTGCCTACCATGACACACATGGGGCAATTCTTAGAGTGTTAACACATAACCTTGTATTCATGTTCTGCACTCAGTGTTTTGCTTTGTGATACCGTCTGCTCCTGTTTGTGGGAGAACATAATTCAATAAAATTTTAAAACATCCAAATGAATCTGTATTTTTTTTGGCATGGGAGTGCAGTTTCCTTACTGGCTAAGGCATCTTCTATTGATGTCAGTAACACCGGACAAATGTTTATTATGGAAAATGTTTCCTGGTGTGGTGTGAGAGTTTTTTGGGTCTTGGTATTTCCTATTATCTGAGGCCACAAAACGAGCCATCATTGTCAGGATGTTTTTGACATTTGTTCAAGCTTGTAAGAGAGCAATACAAAGCCATCTGGCCTGCTCCTGTACAGCCTACATTGGCATTAATAATTTTAAAATAAAAACAACCCCCCAAACAAAACAAAACAAAACAAAAACAAGACTTTGGCAAGAAGAAACCATATATTTGGGGGTTTTAATAGAAAAGTTATTAAAAAATCGAACTTTTTTTTTACCTGAGTGCAGAGAAATGTTGGCAAGTATAGAGAAATAAAGAGGACACAAATGAGATGAATGTTTCACCATCATGGGATAATTTCTTAATCAGGAGCTCACCTTACGTCATAAGCATTCTAGGGTATAAATTCAGGAAAATATTTCTGGTTACTTGGGGAAGAATTCTTGGTTTCTACTGAGGAACTAGGTTGATTTTCTGTGTTGAATGGAGTTTGGAGAGGACTCAGGAGAGTGGAAGAAATACTAAGCAGTTGTAGAGCTGGAATCATCTAGTGTGGGGAAGAGACTGGAGTTCTCTCTCTGCAGTACTGAACCTGAAAGTACCTGTATTGGGGGGAAGCTTTCCTAACTGGAACAGCATCTGGGCTCATGTAAGTAGGAGGGGATAATAAATAGTCTGAGATGGCCTGAATCCTTAACTATAAGGTGATTCATTACCACTTCATTGGGTTAGGTTTTGGTGTCAGGGATTTGGGTAAGGGCATGAGTGAAAAACTGCAGTATGATGCAGACTTCAGACATTTGTGTGATGCGGGATAGTTGTATAGCAGGGGGTCTCACATTTCAGTTTGTCATGATCATTCTGTCCTGCTGGCTATTGCTCTTCAATGTCAGGTGGAGTGATGCCAGCCAGCAGGTACACACTGTTGAGGCTTATAGGCTTCAGATGTCCTGTGATGCATCAGCAGCTATCATTCAGGATGGGGCCAAGGCGCTCAGTGTGTATGCACCGCTCCCTTACAGGGTATGCATACCTGGCAGAGGGGGAGCTGGGAGCAAGAGCAGTGGTTCAAATGGTTGAGGGGCTAGCTCCCCATTTCGAGTTTGTGAGCTTACATAGAATGTTGTTCGGAGTGCTCACCTATTTCTTTTTTTTACCTTCATAATGTGCTCTTTGTATGAGAGGGTTTGATTGAGAGTGACTCCAAGGTAAACTGGGTTTGGACAGGGGGATAGTGGGGTCCCACACCATGTAATGTTGAGAAGGCAGGAGGTCTCATGGTTTTTCAGATGGAAGGCACATAGTTTTTCTGGGTTGACATTAGGCCAGTGCAAAGCAGCTAGTAGTCACTTCAGATTTGGATTTGCCTGATTCGGGGGACAGTGATTCAATTCAGTGATTCAAATCACTGTCCTGAATCAATTTGGCCGAATCTGATTCAGAGTTTCATCCCCTGCTGAATTGGCTGAATCTCCAAATCAAACAGGCCCCACCCCTACCCATTCTCCTAGCTCCGTCAGTAGCTGCCCCGCCTGGTCCCAGCATCCCGGCACTTTTTTTTTAAAGCCCTGCACTCACTGGCCACTGCCAGGCAGGGGCAGGTGACCTCTCCAGCCCCCAGTTCCCTGCACTGTGTGGAGGGGCTCTGCCACGAGACCCCAGCAGCCCCACTGAATTGGGCTGAATCTCCTCTGCATTGAATCAGCACCTGAAGCTTCGCACAGCCCTACTTTTCATGTAATTGGTTTTCAGTGTAGTATGAGGTTAGGCCAATTAGTGCCTAGGGGATTTTTCAGCATGGTCAAAGCCAGTGTTTTGGGCTGTTTTGCACAGGTAAGCTGCACAGAATGAAATATTTTGTTTCCATATCAATTGGTTGTTCATTTCTATAGATGTTATATAACAGCGGTACAAGTATGCTTTCTTGGGGCAGGCCATTAATCTGTTGCCTCCATCTGCTTTGTTCCCAACCTATTTGACAAAAAAATTCTGTATTTGAGCAGGGATTGTATCAGCTTTGTAGGGTGTAGATATTTTGCCGTTTCCAGGGTCTTGTGGGGGAGTTGTCGGTGGTTGACTGTATTGTAGGTGGCTGTTAGATTGATGAACACAGCTCCTGTAATTTGGCCTCTTTCAAAACCATCCTCAATATGTTGAGTTAGATTGAGCAGCTGACTCATTGTTGATTTTACAGGGCAAAAGCCACCTTGTTCAGGGATTAGGTGTTTATCCATGCATGGGGCAAGCTGGTTCAGGATCAGTTGTTCGTACAATTTGTATGTGTGGCATAGAAGAGAGATAGGTCTGAAGTTTTTTTTTGGGACAGATGGATCTGTCCTTGGCTTTAGAAGTGTGACTGCCTGAGCATGTCACCATATCTTTGGAGTTTTTTGACTGGCTCTGCATGAATTGTATAAGCAGAGGAGCCATTCTCAAGTCTGGGGTCTGAATTGCTTGATTTATTTGGTAAGTATGTCATCAAAGCTAGCTGGTTTCCCAATCTTCAGTGTGTTAATACCAGTATTGAGCTACTATGTGCCATATCAGTTGACTCAGTTAGGGTCTGCAAGGATTTCCTGCATTCTTCTGTACTGACTAACATGAGCTCCTTACCTGCAGTGAAGGCATTTCCAGAAGAAGGATCTAGTTCATACTGTCTCCTGTGGTCTTTATATAGGCCAGTGGTTTCATAGATTTCATAGATTTCATAGACATTAGGGCTGGAAGGGACCTCGGGAGATCATTGAGTCCAGCCCCCTGCCCAAAGGGCAGGAAGTCAGCTGGGGTCATAGGATCCCAGCAAGATAAGCATCCAATTTACTCTTGAAGGTGTTCAATGTAGGTGCTTGAACCACCTCCGCTGGCAGACTGTTCCAGACCTTGGGGGCTCAGACAGTAAAGAAATTCTTCTTTATGTCCAGCCTGAAACGGTCTTGCAGGAGTTTGTGACCGTTCGACCTCGTCATCCCATGGGGCACTCTGGTGAACAGATGTTCCCCCAGATCCTGGTGGTCACCCCTGATAAACTTGTAGGTGGCCATCAGATCACCCCTGAGCCTGCGCTTTTCCAGGCTAAAGAGCCCCATGGCTCTCAGCCTGTCATCGTAAGATCTGTTTTCCTGACCTCTGATCATGTGCGTGGCTCTCCTCTGGACTCTCTCAAGCTTCTCCACATCCTTTTTGAATTGTGGAGCCCAAAACTGGGCGCAGTACTCCAGCTGCGGCCTCACCAAGGCCGAGTACAAGGGGAGAATGACGTCCCGGGATTTGCTCGAGAAGCATCTATGGATGCACGCCAGCATTTTGGTTGCTTTACTAGCTGCAGCATCGCATTGCAGGCTCATGTTCATCTTGTGGTCAATGATGACCCCCAAGTCTTTTTCTTCTGTAGTGCTAACCAACGTAGCACTGCCAAGCCTATAAGGGTGGTGCAGGTTTTTCCTCCCAAGGTGGAGAACCTTGCATTTATTGGTGTTAAACACCATGAGGTTCTCGTCTGCCCATTTGCAGAGCTTGTCCAGGTCAGCCTGGATCACTCGCCTATCTTCTGGCGTGGATGCTTTGCCCCAAAGTTTGGTGTCATTGGCGAACTTGGCCAGTCCACTCCTGACTCCAATGTCCACATCGTTAATGAAGATGTTGAACAGGATGGGTCCCAGGACAGAGCCTTGAGGGACCCCACTGGTCACAGGGCACCACGATGAGTGACTGCCATCAATCACAACCCTCTGGGTCCGACCACGAAGCCAATTTCCCAGCCAGCGGATCGTGGTGGAGCCAAAGCCACAACTGGGCAGTTTGGCCAAGAGGTGATCATGGGATACCAGATCAAAAGCTTTTTTGAAGTCAAGATATATGACATCAATCTCTTCTCCCTTGTCCAGGTGATAGGTCACCTGGTCATAGAAGGAAATGAGATTGGTCAAACAAGACCTACCCGCAACAAACCCATGCTGGCTGTCCCTTAGAATGTTAGCCTGGGCCAGTCCCTCAAGGATGGCCTCCTTAATAAACTTTTCTAAGATCTTCCCCAGGATAGAAGTCAGGCTAATGGGCCTGTAGTTAGCCGGATCCACTCTCCTCCCTTTCTTGAAGATCGGCACCACATTGGCCTTCTTCCAGTCTTCGGGCACTACACCAGAGCGCCAGGAGTTTTCAAAGATCCATGCCAGGGGCTGGGCTATGACGCTCGCCAGCTCCTTGAGTACCCTGGGGTGCAGATTGTCAGGGCCGGCTGACTTGAAGGTATCCAGCTTCTCAAGGTGTTCCTTCACGAGGTCAGCATTGATGGAGGGTAGGGGATCCCCCTCACCCAGATTTCCCTGTCCCATAGCAGGCATGGGCATCCCGTGTGACTGATGAAAGACTGACGCAAAGTACCTATTTAATAGGTTGGCTTTTTCCTGGGCGTCAGTTGTCAGTTGCTCCATCTGGTTTAGCAGGGGTCCAACATTGCCCTTGCTTTTCCTCCGGCTCCCCACGTATCTGAAAAAGGACTTTTTGTTTTCCTTGATGCCTGAAGCTAGTTGGAGTTCAGTTGCAGCCTTGGCTTTCCTGGTTTGCTCCCTGCAGGACCGGACCAGCGCGGAGTAATCCTCCTTGGAGGTGAATCCCATCCTCCATCCTTTGTAGGCTTTCCTTTTTAGCCACAGTAGGTCCGCTAGGTCTCTGGAGAGCCAGGGGGGCTGCTGTGCCTTCTTGCTGCCTTTCCTCCGTGTTGGAATAGATTTAGCTTGTGCACTGAGGATCGCTTCCTTGAGAAGCAACCACTCTTCTTGAACTCCCAACTCCCTGTGGTCATGGTCCCTGAGGGCCTGACTGACTAGCCTCTTGAGCTTATCGAAGTCGGCTTTTCTGAAGTCAAGGACTTCTGTGTTGCTGACTGACTTGCCAGCTTTACGGCGGATGGTGAAGGTGATCAGCTCGTGGTCGCTGTCACCCAACTTCCCATCAATCACTAGGTCGCCAATTAGGTCGTCCCCCATAGCCAGTACCAGGTCAAGCAGCGCTTTGCCTCTCGTTGGCCCATAGACTTCTTGAGTCAGGTAGAGGTCATCCACGCACGAGAGAAAGCTTTGCGCCCGCTCAGATTTAGCTGAGTGATCTTCCCACGAGATGTCCGGGTAATTGAAGTCACCCATGACAACCAAGGTCCTGGAGCAAGCGGCCTCAGTCAGTTCCCGGGCGAACTCCTGGTCAAGCTCAGGACTTTGAGTGGGAGGTCTGTAGTAGACTCCCACCGTTGTGTCCCCTGTGCCGAATTCCCCACAAATTTTTACCCAGAGGGTCTCTAGCGGTCCATGCTGGTCGCCAACATCAGCTTGCAGGGACATGTAGCTTTCCTTCACATAGAGAGCTACACCCCCGCCCCTTTTGTCAACACGATCCCTCCTGTACAGGGTATAGCCCTCTATACCCGTGGTCCAGTCATGGGTGGAGTCCCACCAGGTCTCCGTTATCCCAATGACATCGTATTTCTTTGCACTGAGCAGGAGGACAAGCTCGTCCTGCTTGTTGCCCAGGCTCCTGGCATTAGTGTACAGGCAGGCAAGTGTGCCCTTGGGGGCTCTTGCCTTGCCCACAGATTGTGCCAGGGCTGGGGCAGGGGTGGGCTCCCTTAAGTGCCCCTTTAAGTGCCTTGGTCCGCTGGCTTTGCAAGGGCCGTTCAGCGGGCCAGCAGGGGCAGTAGTCCCCCCATCCCCCAGCGGGCTTAATTTAAAGCCCGGTGGAGCAGGTCAGCCAGCCTGGCTGAGAAGAGCCTCCTCCCCAGGGGAGAGAGGTGGAGGCCATCTCTTCCCAGCAGCTCGCTGCCTCTCTCTCCAAAGAGCGGGCTGTGGTCATGGAAGCCAAAGCCTTCCCGATAACACCAGCGCCGCAGTCTTTGGTTCACCGCGTGGATCCTCCTCTCCCTCCTCAGCCCATAGCCCGAGACTGGGAGGATCGATGAAAACACCACCTGAGCTCCCAGACCCCTAAGCCCCGCTCCCAACTCCCTGTAGCGCCTCATGACCTGGCTGGGGGTGCTCCAAGCTGTGTCATTGGTGCCCACATGAATCAGGAGCATGGGGTAGTGGTCTGTAGGCCGGAGGAGCTGCGGGATCCTCTCCGCAATGTCTCGGATGCAGGCCCCCGGAAAGCAGCAGACTTCCCGGGCTAAGGGGTCGGGGCGGCAGATTGCCCCCTCAGTGCCCCGCAGGGCACAAGGGCTGGGATGTAATACCTGTGGCAGCCCCATGAGTTATTCTTCTTTGCAGATTTCTGTACAGCTTTTATGAATTGGTTATAGTTCTCAGGCAATGCTTTTTATTGCGGCATCAAGGTATCTGGAAAAGCCTTTCCAGTTTGCCTTTTTAAGTTAAAATGTCAGTGGAATGGCAGTGCTATAGGTGTTACTGTGGCTTTTATTTTAATGCCAATTGGTTCATGTTGGGAATGTAGGATAGGGTCTAATACCATTTTCTTACTTAGCCCAGAAATGGTGTTGCTGGTGAATATAAGGTCCGGGTTGTATCCTTGTTTCCAGCAGCTGCTGTTGAATGATTTAGGTTTTGGGTGATGGATCAAACTCAACTGGTATGCATCTGACCAAGCTTCTATTGTTTCACCACCTGTACTGGTCTCATTGTAGCCCCATTACATGCTGTGGCTGTTAAAGTCGCCAATGACCACCTGTAGTTTATTCTGAGTAATCCCTGGTGTATCTGTAAAGTTGAAACTCGTGAGGTGGTTGGTAATTGAAGTGACTGTGATTCCATTGAGTTCGATGGTCAGAATGTTAGTGTTGTTATCTTCAGTCTTTCCTGTAGAAATTTTGACTGTTTCAGTTTTAACAAATATGGCACTTCCAAATTGCTCATATGTAGTTGTTCAATTGCTGTAGTCATTCCAGGTATTGAAGACTGGTTATTATGAGGCCCTCAGTGCATCTTTTGTAAGCACAAGATATTGCAGTGGACTTTCTGGATAGATTTACAATCAGCTCTTTTTTGCAGTTGAAAAGCGTTCAAGATTTGCAGACTACTGGCAATGCTGACCCTAAGGAGGGCTTGTGCCTACTTTGGTCTGTAACAAGGCTGGGCACTGTTACTATAAGTGTGGGGGAGCCTGAATAGCCCCACACCCTGGGAGCACTTTCCCACACCCACCCCAGACCTGGAAGAACTCACCAAAGCAAGGGAGCTAACCCAAGTGTGAGAAATGAGGAAGAGCTGGCCACATGGACCATCAGGGGAGAGAATACAAGACACTGAAAGCAGGGGAAAAGAGGGTGCTGCACACGCAGGGAGCAAAGCTGCCTGGGGGGTTACCAGCCTTTAGAGGTGCATGGGCGTCTTATGTCCTAAGTGCAGGACTCATCACTTGTCCTTGTTGAACCTCATGCAATTTCTTTTGACCCAGTCCCCCAATTTATCTAGGTCACTCTGAATCGTAGCTCTGTCTACCCTCCAACGTAACTACTATACCACTCAGATTGGTGTAATCCTTGAACCTGCTTAGGGTGCAATCCATCCCAGCTTCCAGATCTTTAATGAAGATATTGAATAAACTTGCCCCAGGACCGATTCCTGGGGCACTCCACTTGATATCAGCTGCCAACTAGATATCAGGCGATTGACCACCACCTGTTGAGACACCTTACAGTCCATTCCTCCAACCCATACTTCCACACCTTGTTTGCAAGAATGCTGTGGGAGGCTAAGACAGGGCAGCAAGCTTGCCCCATCACAGAGCTCCAAGGGTGCAAAAGGGAAAAAGGAACTTACCTCAGCAATAAGCCCGGGAAAACAGGAACAACACGGCGAACCTAGAATGGGGTGGAGAGGAGGGAAAGACCTGGATGGGGGAGAGAGAGGCCCAGATGAAAACAAAAACAAAGAGCCGTGGGGGCAGAGAAAGCGGCAAGAAAGTGGCTGCTGAAGAGGATGTAGCGGATAGCTTGGGAGAATTAAAGGGGAACCAGATGTGTAGTTAGTTCCTGAAAAAAGAAGAAAAATGCCCAGAAGAAAATCCATGGGAACATGGGAGGGCAATGGCATATGACTGAGAGAGGGGACCGGAAGAAGAGTCCTGAAGACTGTCTGACCTGCAGAGTCGGAGAGAGGAGACAGTGAAGACAACCAGGCCAGTGAGTCTGACTGCAGTGGACACTGGGTACATTTCAGGGAACCTAGAAAAAGAAAGAGCAAAACCGAGTGGGGAGGTGAGTTAGGAGAGGTGACCCCCTCATATTCAGATATTGCTAGATAAGGACAGGGTTGAATGGAGCGATGCTCTGCTTCGGACTCGTGTGGGGAAGAGTGGGACAAGCAACCAGGAGTGAGGGTGTTCTGAGCGAGAGACAGAACAAAGTATTTTGAGCGTGTTAATTCTCTAGGAGAGACATAATAAATATGAAGCTGGAACATCAGGTGCAGTAAGCGCAGGGTATGGGGATGGTGGAGCCCTGTGAAGAGGAGTCAATCTTCTGAACCACAGATATGATACCAACCTCATTGCTCAGGACTGTGTTTATCTTCATATTTTTTTCCCCCACCAAAGCTGTGGCAGACAAGAAATAAAGGCAATTACCCAGTCCATAAAAAGCGAGAAATTGTAATTTTATTTTGCGGGCATGGCTAATCTCTCACAGGGACCATATCAAAAGCCTGCTAAAGTCAAGGTATATCACATCCACTGCTTTCCGTGCATCCACAGAGTCAGTTATTTTGTCATAGAAGGTGATCAGGTTGGTCAGGCATGACTTGCCCTTGGTAAATCCATGCTGACTGTTCCTAATCACCTTCTTCTTCTCCAAGTGCTTGGACATGGATTCTTTGAGGACCTGCTCCATGATTTTTTGGGGGGATAGAAGTGAGGCTGTCTGGTCTGTAGTTCCCTGGATCCCCCTTCTTCCCTTTTTTAAAGTTGGGCACTATATTTGCCCCTTTCCAATTGTCCAGGACCTGCCCCAATTGCCATGAGTTTTCAAAGATAATGGCCAGTGGCTCTGCAATTGCATCAGCCAATTCCCTCAGCACCCTCAGATGCATTTAATCTGGCCCTGTGGATTTATACACATCCAGCTTTTCTAAATAGTTCCTAACCTGTTCTTAACCACTGAGGGCTGCTCACCTCCCAAAACTGTGCTGCCTGGTGTAGTAGCCTGGGAGTTGACCTCACTTGTGAAGACTTAGGTAAAAAAAGCCATTGAGTACTTCAGCCTTTTCTTCCTCATCTGTCACTAGGTTGCCTCCCACATTCAGTAAGGGACCCACACTTTCCCTGGCCTGCCTCTTGTTGCTAACATACTTATAGAAACCCTTGTTACCCTTCATGTTCCTTGCTAGCTTCAACTCCAGTTGCCCTTTGGCCTTCTGGATTTTATCCCTGCATGCCTGATCAATATTTGTATACACCTCCCTAGTCATTTATCCAACCTTCCACTTCTTGTAGGCTTCTTTTTTTGTGTTTAAGCTCACTGCAGAGTTCTCTGTTAAGCCAAGCTGGTAGCCTGCCATATTTGCTATTTTTCTTGGGAGATGCTTAGCTGCCAGCCAAAGTGTCGCCACTGCTTTAGTTGTCCCCTGGCTCCCCCAGCACAGCAAGAGTGGGCAGGGCTGGATTAGCCCTTTAGTGGACCCTAGGCAAACAAACTCATGGGCCCCTACTTTTTTCATTCAATAATTATAGTATGTAAAATAAGCACAACTGGGCCCCTTCTTCACTTAGGTCCCTAGGCATGTGCCTAGTTTGCCTATGTGTTAATCCGGCCCTGAGAGTGAGGAAACAGCAGTTTTCCACAAGGCAGGGCAATTTGCCCCACACCAATCCACACATCCAGGGGCATGCATTACAGCAAAAAGTAGTGGCACAAATCTGTGCTGTTAGTATTTTGGCCATAGCAGGCACACGCCCCTGGATGTGGGGATGGGCTCAGGGGCACTAGTTCTGTTTTCTGCTAGTGTACATTTGCAGTGACTCCATCAAAATCAATGAGTTAATACCTAGATATGATCAGAGTCAGCAAAATCTGAATAAGGCCCCAGCCCACTAGCATAAGCAGGGGTATCTCTGCATTAAAATGCAGTGCACAAAAACACAGCAAAGTGACTAACAGCATTAATGAGCTGTCTACAGTGGAGCGTCCCTGCTGGATACACTCAAGATTTCCTCTAACATAAACAGTATAGACCTGGATGTACCTGTCGTATCTAGATTTTAAGCCAGCATCACTCTGCAGCAATCAGTGGAGTGAGGCCATCATAGAGCTTGACCCATGCTGTGCGAAAGAGATGGCTCAGCAGTGAAATACGTGGAGCTTCTGTGATTGCTGGGGGGAGGGGAGGGAGAAAGCTGTGGTTGCAGGGACCAAAAGTTGCCCTACATTTTGGACAGTGGGATTCTGAATTTTTGTGGCTAAAGCAGACTGCGTTTGGCTGCAACTTATAGCAAGGTTCTGTTGCTGTGTTACCTGGATTTAAATACAAACAACGTAGATATTAAATACAACTTATTTCAGACTGAACTATAACATTTACTTTGACACTTTTCCCGGATGTCTACAGGAATTCTGGTAACTCAGCCTATCTGCTCCCTAAGAGGTACTGCAGTTTGTGGTGGGCACACAGAATAATTTTTTAGCCACCATGAAATCCTGGAGGATTCACCTGCTCAGCACAGGGTAACACAGTGGAAAAATACAAGATGGAGAGAGAACTTGCTTCCAGTCCCATTCACTCTTTCATTGCTTCTCATATAAGCTCTTTCTGCATGCAGCTGGAATGTGCTACTGCGTGCAGACGGAACAACCATGCCTCACATATCTTACAGCTGTTCTTCCTTGGCACAGAGGCAGAGAGTGCTGGCCATATCCTCTGGCACTAATTGCAAATATGCTCCATAACAGTAATTGAGAAAGAGAGGGAGAGTGAGTGCTCCACTCCTGCCTCCCCTCCCACCAGTCCCAATTTAGCTCCAGAAGCATCATCTCTTTCCACAACTGTAGGGGTGTGTTTGTGGGAGGAGGAGGGCAGAAGGGGCAGACTGGCACTTGCCTGGAATGCAATGGGCACAGATTGCAATGCCTACAATAAGAAGTGTGGTATTTATTACCTAGATAGCATTGCTTGGTTTTTCCCTAGCTTGTTTACTAGCAGAGGAGGAAGTGACAAGATGTGCAACAGGTTGAATTTTGATAGAGCTGACATTGTGCTGTTCAGTGGAAGATTGCGGACAGATCGTAACTCCAACACTATCTAATGTCATGTTGAAGATGACTTGGGACCTGAGACAAGGTCTACAGCAGTCACAAAAATATAGCTGTTGTTAGAGGGAGAATTTCCATCAAAAAAAACTCTCTCTGGCTGAGCTATTGTGTTGCATTAGGGGACTACCATGACCAGGGTACACCATGGGAGATACAGTCTGGTGAGAGCCAGGCATGGGAGGCAGGATTCATACCTGATTCAGGGCTTTAAAAAGTCCCTGGCTGTTTCTTCCATAGAGTGTTCTGCCTATCCTGGGGTGGGGATGGGGAAGGCTGGGAGTGGGCCACCTTAGCAGTGCTGGTCACTATTTCTGCACTCCCTTTATAAAATCCTGGATCTGCCAATGAACATGACAAGCATTGCCAGGATATGGTCACCCACATAACAGGTCTTGCCACAAGGGTAGGATGTTCAAAAGTGCTCAACAGTGGCCATGACTCTGCACCCATGGAAGCTACTGAGAGATTTAGACCAAAGTAAGGCTGCCAGCTGCCTGCTGTTCAACAACTGCCCCTAAGTGGCTTGCAAGAGGAGGGATCTCAGGTAAAACCTCTCATTTTAATAGGGCATTCATCTGCAAAGCAAATGACAAGATCAGATTTGTATTTCTGATGTATCTGCACAGCTGTCAGCACAGGAGAGGACTTGCTGATAAATCCGTTCCTGTCCTCTAGTAAAACAATACAAATAAAATAAAATAAAAATATTTGAATGCTGCATGGGGATGTCTCCTGAGTAAATAATGCTCCCTGGGTACTTTTTTTTTCTGTGAAAATAAAGGTCTTAGAAATTTTTATCTGGGATTTATTGAAATCCTGGTAAATTTCAGAGTTAGCATTTACCACACAGTTCTAGTGGATATATTTAACTGATATGTATATCTGCTGAGATACTAATGAAACAGTTAAAACTCAGGGCAGTGCTGGGTTTCAAGTGACTGACATCATCAGCTCATTATATTCTGAAGTACAGGACAAATTTTATTAGATGAATATAGGAAAGGGCAATGTGTGTTGCCAGGGTCACACAGTAACACTAATTGAACGTACTAATTGTACATGTAAGATATTAGTGCTTAGCTTAGAAAAGCTAAAATGCCACCTAATGCTAACTGTCAAAAAATTAGCAAATCTCATTTGTTGTAAATGCTGAAAGCCTCCTAATTGGCCTTGAAAAAGGGCACTGCATCCAGGGGAAGTTGAACTGTGCTTGGTTACTGTGGCTCTCTAGTAAGATTAATTTCCTAGGAACATGTGAAATGTGAAAGACCTGATCCAATCCACAGAGAGTCCTTTTAGTGACTTTAGTGGGCTATCAGATCCAAATTACAGACAGTCCAGGCATATGCGGCCCTGGGTGTAAATGTCTGGGATTTGAGAATACCGCTAGGAAATGCTATTATAGCAGCAAGGATTTACTGTTTTTAGACACTCTCATAACTCCCTGGCACCCACATGTCAGTGGGGCCCTGCTTGCCCTTGTCAAAGCTAATGACATGTTGCATGACCGGGAGCAGTGCTGTGAGCCACTTGTATGGTGGTGTATGATCACAGGAAAGAATGCAAGCCTTGCAAGTTTGTATCTGTATAGCATGTGCAGCAACTAATACATGTAGCTTTAAAGTGAGAAATGGCATATGTGGTAATTTTAGGCTACAGTGGAAATAGATCAGTTGTTCAAAAAATGGGATTTTAGGTGGTCTGATGGTCAAAGGAAAGATGCTTGGCACTTAAGCTGAATGTCTCAAGTTCAGCATCCAGAACTTAATCCCCCAAGTCAATGGAGAGTCTTACTCAAGATCATCCTCCTTTGCTGCTCCTGTGGCTAGATCATTAGACCACCATGCCATGGAGCGGGCAGTATCCCTGGCATGCTGCAGACCCCCTGGCTTTGTGAGAACAAGCTTATTTGTCTGTGGAAATAAGTGAGGTGACTGCACAGAAGGGGGTGGGATTGCCTCATGCCTTGCAATGGATATCAAATTAAAAACTGTCACTCTATCCTTAACCCTCAGTGCTATTGTTTATCGGCTTTTTATAGCTTGTTCTGTCATTCGGTTGTTGTATTCTACACAAATAAATAAATAACTATGGGACTAACACTGCTGTGCACCCCCAGAACTGCAGAGAGGGACAGATGGGCAAAAGACAGTGACAAGAGTCAGTGAAGAGGTACTTTACTGAAGTGCTTGCACCCCTCTTCTGCTCTGCAGATGAGCCCATGTACTTTGGGGAGAAGGATGTAAAAGAAAGTTGCTCATTAATTTTCTGGAAAGTTGTTGTTTCTTCACACCCCTAGACCCATTAGTGGGCCCTAAGCTTACGATATAAGTGCCCTACAGAGCTTGATACAGAAATTCATTTCTGTCTTGGAGGAATGCACTGTATTTTCTAGAGACAGTCATCATTTGACATGCTTCTGAGTGAAGCAATGTGAATAGCTTTTGGCTCTGACCCACACAGAAGTGCTTTGACCATATGTACAGCAGGGCTGTGGCACAAGCTGCTAAGCAAGGCCAGTCCAGCATGCACACAAGGCAGCTGAGTGTGCCAGGAATAATGCAGTATCCCCTGTAATGCAAGCCAGACACGCTGTCAGCTCTATTGTTTCCTGTTTGAGAGTGACAAGGAGTGGGATTTTTCATAAAAACCTGGTTATACATGACACACATGAAGGTGGTTGAGAGCTTCTCATTCCAAGTGGCTTCACTGGAACCAAGTATTGGTGGGTGAGAGCACGTCCTCACTGTCTTTGGACCTTTCATATTTCTTTCTTCTGGCTGCTATACCTTAGTTTGCTTGAAATGCCAGAATGAGGATCTCCTGAAGCAGGAAGACTCCCAGGTATCTATTCTGGAAGCAAATGGTCGTGACTGTAACTCTGACACAGACAAGCTTTTAGAGCTGGAGGCTGATTACTGTAGTTAAATATGGAGCAAAGGCAGCTTTTTATCATAGACAGCCAGTACCATTTTTAATATAGATCTAAATCACTAAAAATTAGGGAGAAAACAGTTTTTGGCAGTCTGCTACAGTTTTTATAATGTCACATTCTTGGCAAGAGTAACTGTGTTGCTATAGCAATCTTAAATTACTACCAAGATGATTTTTTACTCATGGCTAATTTAGTAGTTTCCTGGCTCTAAACCACCTTGTCTACTTTTCTGAATCTTGAAAAAGTCATTTGGTTCTTACAAACATCTTATCTGCATCTGTAGTTTCTCAGCAAACCTGTCTTTTTATTTTGATATTTTGATGCATAGCTTAGAGCTGTGAGCACACAGGTTGCCTTGTGGTTCAGGCAGTGCAATGGAACTCAGTCCCCATCTCTGCCAAAAACGTCCCGTGTCACCTTTTGCCAGCCATGTAATGCTTGCTAAGCTAAGATAATGGTAACTTCTGTATCTGGAAGGCTATAAAGTCTTCAGATTAAGAACTGACTCACTGTCTAGGACCACAACTCCTGATCTTGCCTGGGTCTGCTAGGTGCCAGTGTAATTAGAGCTGGTTGGGAATTTATTGATGAAATAGGTTTCTATCTAAGAATGTTGATTCACTGAAACTAACTCCTCTAACAATATACCAGTTTTGATGAAACTTTCATCGTGAAAGGTTTTTCAGATTAAAGCCATGAGAAACGCAGTCCTCAGTGGGCAATAGCCCTATGGTCACAGAATGTATCTTGGCTTTGAATTCAGACCTGGGAGTTTTTCCTGTGCCAGCTGAGTGCCATGGCCACCAGCACATTGCACATTTTAAAAGACAGCTCTCTTGTTTTTCAAGAAAAACTTTGAAAGCTCTTGGGTCCATCCTTACATAGCATAGGTAAAATTTTCAGGCTGTAACTGTAATATCACAAGCATCCCGCTGACATTCATAACATGTTCTGGCCTTTGAAATGATTAGCCATTCAAAGTTCCTATCTAACTAGATGGCTTTGTATATCCATGGCAGTTTTATCCAGAGCAGGATGAGACATGATATCAATGAGCAGCTGATATTTGTTACAGATTTCGGAACCCACCTGCTTGCAGTTCATTCCTCCTAGGGTATCCACCCCTGTATCCCATCAATCAAGGGAGCCCCTATGTGCAGAACAAATCAGACGGACTCTGGAGATATTAATTTATGCCATCTCTCTGCACTCAGTTAATCCTTCCTTCCATGCTCTAACAGATGGATAACCTTTCAGATAAGCTTCCCTCTGTAACAGATGGTGAATTTCCCTTCTCTGTGTACCACAAAGGAGAAGCGTAGGTGGAAGGAAGCCAGGGAACCTACCTTGGTTTATCTCAGCTGCTGGATTGGCAGCTCTGGGATAAGGCATATTCTTCTCAATGCACTACTTTAAGTCCTGTTTGGGGCTCTCCATTCTGACTGGCTCATCATCACTGAGGTGCTGCCAGAGCTTTTACCTGCATAGGACTCACTTTGGTAAGCTTGGAGCTATATGTAAAATCAGTGTAGATGTGCACATGCTGGGGGGGTAGTGGTGGTGGTGGGGAGAGGAATTATCAAAACTGCCACACAATATGTAATTTTTTGCTCATAAGTTGTGTAAAATTGATTACCTCATTCTTTACATCTTGGAAATGCACCTTGTTAATGGTTGGATTGGGTTTATTATAGCATTTGTTTTGCAACCTACTAATTATTCTCAGGTTAGTATGCCACTGAAGAGTTAATTTTCACTGGCATGATGAGCAAGTATAACATACACATGTATGTTAAGTGCTTCCTAAAGCACTAGACCCAGTATCAAGGCATAGGTGGCATATGTTTAATGTCAGTTCTGTTCCTGCAGACACCTTAGGGAGAGGAAATCATCAAGAGCATCTCTCCTTGCTGACTCTCCTGTCGGTGAGGTGGAGTATTGGTCTTGCTTTGGTGAATTACAGATAGGAAAAAGGAGTAGTAAATAGATGGAAAGCAAATGAGAATCACTTCCCAGAGGGCTCTTTGTGGGACTTAGTGAATGCATTGTCTCCTCTGTTTCCAGTTTACCCAGCCCCTGGTTTTATGTCAGCTCCCTAGGCCATGGGGGACATCTTCCTCTGGATACAGAGGGACATTGCTACCAAGGTGCTGAGATTCCTTTCCACGCAGAAGTAGAGTCAGACCTGGAAATGGGCTCAGTCAAGTTCAGGTCTCCATCGCGCTAGATGCTGAACCAACTACCAGCCCCAAGAACTTCTCATTGTAAATAGACAAACCGTTCAAAACCAGTACTATTATTCTCATTTTATGGATGGGGCACTTGTGCAGCTGTTCTAAGTGCACACTGGGAATCTGGAGTAGGGCTGGGAATTAAATCCAGATCTTTTAAATTCTTGCTTGGTGAATTAACTGCACGGAAGATCATTTGTCCAATCTTCACTGCCAAGCATTTGTCAGTAGCGGACTCCAAAGATGCTCAGGCAGTAAAGCAGCCTTGAACAGGTTGTTGCTGTAAGAAATAATCATAGACAATAATCAGACATTATCTCTTGAAATTAACTCTGCTACTTGGATAATATTTTCTATTTTCTTGAATGATGGTTCTTTCATTATTTTTACATGCTTTTTACTTTGTAAGTTTAAATTGATTATGGTGATGCAGTAAATTAATACGATTTTCTAGAAAAAGCTTTACTTATCAGCTTTTGGTAGACAAGAAAAGGAAAACAACTGTGGCTTTAGTGAAGTATTCAGCATCGAGTAGTTCCTCTTATTGGTTACATGGCACTGCATTTAAGAAGCATCAGCTTTTAAAGCCAATCTGACTGCTATTACTGCTTCTGTTATAAGAGAAGTTTGTTGTTATGGATGATTCACACAGTAACATAAGTGAGTTCAAGCCTTGGTGAGATTATATAGAGTGCAAAAAAGATGCCTATTAGAGAATGGGATTCTATTTAGTTCGGTGGGCTTTGGATCAGGCCTGTGTTGACTGGGCTGGAGATCCTAGACTGCTCAGAGGGAGTGCTGGCTGGAACACACTTCATGTTTTGGGAAAAGAGTTTCCAGATTTTTGTTTTCCCTTAAGCCATAGCTTTACAATGCCTACAGCCAGTTCATGGCATGGGGCAGAAAGGGAGGTGGGGAAGAGAGGGAGGCTTTGCCAGGAGGGAATAGCACCTGCAAGATACTGGTTGATCAAGAGAGAGTGCAGTGGTATAGCTGCACCCCCTTTCAGACTATGCTACAGAAGCAGCAGCAGAGGGCTTTTTTGAAGTCCTCAAATCAGGTAAAAATTCTCCCCCCCATTCCTCTTTGTGAACACCTCCTCTCTCAATTCTGTGCTCCCCTGCCAGCCCACTGTCTCTGGATGACCTATAGGTGGGGGGAGCTCCAGAGTTGCTCCTGTCCTGCTTCAGCTGGGCCGCACAGGAAACGAGACTCCACAAGGAACAGCAGCAGTGGCAGCAGTACGCAGACACCTTCTCTCTGCCCAGTCCTTCTAGGATGTTCTCCACCTGCCTGGGAGAAGGTGGAGGGATGGGGAACCTGCCTGCCACCAGTATCTGCCTTTGCCCCCCCCCCCCCATCCCCAGGGTAGCTGAAAACAGTGGGCACAGCAGGAGCAGTGGGTGGGGGAGGAGGGAAATGGGAGAGGAGGTGCTGAGAGTGGGAAGTGGGGGCAAGGGAGAGGATTTTATCTAATTTGGGGATTTCAGAAATGTCCCCAGTTGCTGCTTGTGTGGCACAGTCTGCATGTTGCTGCTAGGAGGATGGGAAGCTGTGAGTGGGGGTGCAGACAACTTTGCAGCGCCCATGACTGCTCCTGCAGCTCCATTACAAAATCCTGGGTGTGCCCACGCCTAGACAGAATGGCTGCTTCCATGGTGCCAACCCCATTCATTGCCCTATGTAATCCCATGTGCGTAACAGTCCCCTTCAGAAGCTTCTCTAAAGGGTAACCCTGTCTATCACTGCTACTGCCTTGAGGCACTTTGTCTCTCTTCCCTTTCTGTGGCTGTGCTCTGCTTAATTAAGGGAAGGGAGGGATTAAATCATGACAATGGGTGCTTGAGAGGGCAGGGTTGGGTAGTTTGACAAGACAGGAAGAAGACCACTACCCCTCTCTCAGTGCCCAGCCACATGGTGTCTCTGTGGACAGAGATGAACCATACTTCTTGAGTGCCAGACTCTCAGAAGAGCAAGGTTCTCACAGGTCAATGGACAGTCTTCCTACCATCCCCACCATAAGCCATGAACTGTGGAGAATTCTCCCCATTCTTGCCATGTCCAATTTCTCTTCTGTGTTCAAAACAATAGGGAACCCCTCTCCAAATCAGCACATTGAAGTTGCTAGGTGCAACAATCCAGTCAGCCATATTTAGTACCCATATAACTGAGCATGATTCTTATACCCCAAGCTCAGTTCATTAATAAGGAGTACAGCCCTCAGTCCATTGTGCAGCCCTGTTCTAATGCCCTCATCAGCCCTTCTTGAATGGACCAGTATGAGACAGGTGAAATGGTGTTACTTTACTAGAAAAGCACTTGTGACCATGACAAAGTTCCCATGTCAATCATCCAGCTCTAAAATAGACCACTGCATGTCACACAATGCATGTAATTACGATAATTATGGAAAGTTCAGCAATTTCAGTAATTATAGGTAGTACTAGTAAGGAGATATTGGATCAGAGAGAAAGAACTGATTTACTTAATTGAAGCAGTAGAAATCCAGGAACAATTGGCCTATCCGGGCAGGAAACAGTAGAGAGGAGATCTAGTACAAAGAGGGCGCATCAACATGAGATGTGCAGCATAACTGTCCATATGTGCAGGTAGTTACTGTGCAGTAAATTAGTCTACTGCTTGGTTAGTTTACTACCTGCATATACAGGTAGTAAATGAACCACACAGTAGTTACTTTGCAGTAGCACATATGTAGATGGTGACCAGGAGCAAATTTGCTTTTGGTCAGCCCCACCACCAGGGGCCACCCTCAGGCTTGCCCAAGGGGCACGGAGCTCAGAGTTTCTCCAACCCTGGAGCTGGGATGGCTCTTTGCCTGTACCAATTTGGCCTTTAAACCTCATGGCCTGTGCCACCTGCTGCCTGCCTCTAGCCATTGGGCCCCACAGCAGTGTCAGCTGTAGCAGTTTCGCAGACCCTGGTGGTGGCGCCTGGGGCCGGTCCCACCACCTAGCTGCGGGGGAGAGCCCCTTGGGGTACCAGGCTTATGCCCTGGTGCACTCCCCACCACTCATCCAGCAACTCTAGGAGCCTGGGCCAGTGGCTGCCATGCCAGTTTCATGTGCACAGTCCCACCCAGGAGGACAGCCTGGGGATGGTACCAGCCACCATGATGAGCTCCAGCTCCTCCCCATATGGGCCCACTGCCCAGTAAGCCAGGCACCGTGCCCTTGCACTCTGGGATGCTGATGGGAGCCACAAGTCATCGCCACCTGCAGGGACAGACGTGGGTCTCCAGAAGTACCTGCCCATCCAGTAAGCCTCCACACAAGGAGGATGGCCAGTGGGGAAAAATGGCAAAATGGCCATCCAGGATGGTGCCAGCTCTTTGCCCACCCCCAGGCTGTATACCTGGAGCTACGGGCCCCACAGGGGTGGGGAGGGGGAAGGCCGGGAAGGAGGAAGGGATCCCTTTCTTCTCCTCCTTGCCCCTTCCCCTTCCTCTGCCCCACCTCCCCGCCCTGCCTGGCCCAGCTCCCCCGTGGCTCCCAGAGTTCTCTTTCACAGCATGCAGGGAGGCAGGAGGCAGTGCAGAACTTCACTGAGCCGCCAGTGTCCTCCCAGCTAGGTAGCCAGGGGCCTGGCACATGCAGAGAAACTCATTGATGGCAGCGGCGGTCTCCTTCTCACCTGCAGGGGTCAGGGACTTGGAGCATAGTCACAGATACCACTCCAGATGATGGCACACATTGTGGGGAAGTGTGGGCTTGCCCAGGGCACTGTTGAAGTTCAGGGCCCCATGCCAGGTTCTCAGGGGCACCTGGGGCACCATGGCAATCATCATGAGCAGGGTGTAGTTGGTTGGGCACCCCTCGGCATGCTCAAACTGTTACAGTGATCCTGGGGGACTCTCAGCAGTGGCAAGCTTGAGGTGCAGGCCGCATGTTGGGGGGCCTTGGATTGGGCTGTCTCTTCTCTCCAGAGATGGCTGCTGGGGGTGAAGGAGAGTGTCACCAGCCCCTCACCCACCAACACCAGCCAGTATGGACCTGGTGCCACAGGAGGAAACTGCCTGGCCTGCAAGAAGAGAAGGTGGGGAGTAGGTCTGTGGCAAGAATGGAAGCCGTGGGGCTGCTTGGGGTTACCTGGGGAGGGAACAAGGAAGGCAGGTTGCCTGCAGAAAGCACCAAATGGGCCACCTGCCTCCATGAAGAAAGTGGGGGTGGAGGGCTCGGCCAGCAGCTGCCTGTGCAGGGCCCACCTGCTCAACTTACCATTGCTCCTGGGCACCTGTGCAGGCACAACCCCTAGTCTGAGGCCGGGCAGCGCACAGACCCTTTATAGTGCATTTTATCTCTGAAATGTTGCAAACTCTTGCAAAGAGCCTCTCTCTCCTGGCTCTGCAGATCCAGCAGCTGTATGCAGTGAAACGGCTCCAACCATCACTGGGGATGTGCCTTCAGGGTCACTGCCACCCTTGGCTGCCACTATCTGCCTGTGCCACCTCTGTTGGTGGCAAACATAAGACTGGACCCTGCTGCTGGACCAGCTGGTCACTGTGGTAGAGGAGCAGCTGGTGGACTTGTAGGCCTGACACACAGAGGACATTGCACCAGCTGAGGGCAGGTCGTGTGCAAAAAGGAGAGGGACTGTAAGGATCAGGCATTCAGGGACGGGCTCCTGGCCCCCAAGGAGAGGCACATTGCCCTCTTCAAGGGGATGTTGGAGTCTCATGAGTGGCAGATTGCCATGGTGGCCAGGGCAGTGGAGGCCATGAAGGAGGACTTCCAGGTGCTGGACACCATCCTGGCCCTGGTGGCCACCTTCGTGCTGCTTGCTGCCCAGCCCCCAGCCATGGCCCTGCATGCCTCCTGGCAGCCATCTGTCCCTCCTCCCCCAACTGGGAGGCTGGGCTTGGACTGAGGTGCAGCGGCATCTCTAGCAGCGAGGGCCCTCTGCCCCTGTACCTGCGCTGGGTCTCCCAGCAGCTGGGCCCCCCATTTAGGTTCCCCCCCACCACCACTCACCCAGGGACCGTGAGGGCCTTGAGCAGGAGCTTTCCACAGTAGGGCCAGCACCATACGTTGTCCATGGCCCCATGTTGGAAGAGGGGGAGCTGGTGGCGCAAGCAGAGCAGTGGCCCTCCTTACCCCCAGAGGAGCCCCCAGTTTGCTGACCTCACTGCAGGGTCCACACCCTTGGTAGTGTGTCCAGAGGCTTGCCTGGGGTGCTGTTGCCCAGGATCTGCCCCATAGGTGCCTTCACCCCACTGTCCCCTACCCTGGGAGGGTACACAGAGCACAATATACAAGAGGGTGATTTATTCATGGTGGGTGGTGGGGTTGGTGATGCAGTCTGTGTTTGGGGACAGAGGGTGAGACAGGATCTGTTTGTGGAGGGAAATGAAACTTTGACTGAAAACTCTTTGCAGTGAGCATGGTGCTGGGGGTGCGCAGTGGGCCTGGGGGTCCATGGCTGACCAGCCAGGTGTCCTACAGTGGTGTGTGCAGGATGAGGTAGTCCATCAGTGCTTATTGCACATGGTGTCCTGGCCCCCAATGCTGGGTGTGTGGCTTGCCCAGGGTCTCGGTGGGTGGGTCTCATTGCTGCCACTGTAGCTGGTGATCCCACTGCTAGGAATCCTCTGCCAACACCTCACAGAACAGCTCCCCCCGGCCTTGTAGATGTTATGCAGCACACAGGCTATGATGATGACCCAGGGGATGTTGGCTGCTGCAACCTTGAGGCAGACTGTGAGGGTGCACCTATTAAAGTGTGCCTTGCGTGGGTTGAGCTTGCTGGTGTAGAGTTGCATGAGCCAGGGCAGGAGTAGGTAGGCAGGTGTCACAGATCTCCAGGACAGCCTCTCCAGCAGTTGCTTTGCCCATCCTGAAGAGGTGGCCAAGATACTGTGGGCTGGTGGGTGTGGCGAGCTTGAGGAGGGTGATGGTCAGCTGGGTCTGTGTGAGGAGGGATGGTCACATGGTGGTGGGCTGTCACTCCAGGTGTAGCTGGTTGAGGAGCTCCTGGAATGTGGCCTGAGTCATCCAGAAGGAGTTCACATGCTGCTTATCATCCCAGGCATCCTGGACAACTTGGAATCACCAATCCTGTCTGGCAGCGCAGGCCCACAAGTGGCTAGAGCCCCAAGAGCTTGTGGATGGCACCCATGGGGAAATCCATGTGGGGATCATTGGTGTCCCTGCTGGGGTCTGGGTGGTGGTCTAGGAGCTTGTAGGTGGCAGCCCAGGGGCGGGAGGCCACAGGCAGGGTGGTGATCCTGGCCATACAGCCACAAAGCATGGCAACGCAGGCAGGGTCAAGGCTGACCTGGGGCAGGTGGCTGTCACTGAGGTGGTGAAGTGTGGCAGCAAATAGAAGCCCATAGCTAAGTCATTGCTGCTGCCTGGGTGTGGCGCAGCCATTACATGCTGGGCATAGGCTCTGCAGACAGTGTCATAGAGGGCTGTGTCAGCTGGCTTCACACCACTCTGAGCCAGGAAAGCAGGTGGTCAGGGAACACCATGGGCAGATGCCTTTTAAAGAGTGCCCCTGGCACCCAGACAGCTGTAGCCAGAGCCTCCAGCTCCTTCCTGGCTGGTGCAGGGGGTGGAGCAGGGCAGGAGGCCTGGAGCAGGTTACTTCTATAAGCAGTAAATCTGCTTCCAAGAGGCTACATGTGTAGCCACCAGGGATACGGCATGGGCAGGCCCTAGAAAGTGCCACCAGGGCCAAACCCCAGGAAAGGGTGATTCTGGGATGCCCTAAAATCCCAGCCCCCACTGCCTTGCAGGTAACCCCTTGGCAGGGAATGGCTATAGGAACTGACCCCAAAATAAAAGTTAGGGCAGGCCCAAATTGTTGACCAGAGTGGACAGCTGTATCTGGCTCCCTCTGGAAAGTCCTCTCTGGTGGTTCAGGCGGCCAACAGACATGATCATCTTCCCAGCTGCAAAGGCAGGTGGCAAGAACCATGTGGACAATTCAGGGCATCAGTTCAGGTACAGAAGAACCCGATGGCCATCCACTGCATCCAGACTTGTCTCCAGATGTCTTGACATTGTCGTGCCACTGGATTTCAGACAGGCTTGCACGTGAGAGTGAGAGTGACTCTGCGCAACTTTCCCTCACTTAAATCCAACTCACGTGCAAGTCATGACATCATTTAGCATCCAATGTTCCCTCTAAGGTGTAGCAATCCGGGAGCGCGCTGCTTCGGTCCATGAGCACGCTGCTTTGGTCCCACCTCCCCCTTTTGCTAAGCCTGGATCCAGACTACGCTAAGCCTAATAGACTAGAATCCTCATGTAATGGATCCTTATGCAATGGATTTTGCAATAATCCTCCAAGCACAAGACTGGGAACTCTGGAGCAGAGCAGTTCCCCAGAGCTGGTAAGGGGGACTCCCCATTCATGACGCAGAAATCTTATGTCATGTGATATAATTTACCCAAAGCATCTGTCTGCCTATGTCCTTAGACCAATACAGCTGTAACCAGCACCCCCAAACTGCATTACGGTTAGGAACGATTCCTTGCTCCTGTTCCTTTTCCTCTGATGCAGACCCAGGTTCTGCACCATCCTGCTCTGCCCTGTGCACCTTTCCCTGCTGCAGGTAACCAAAGTGAATCCAACTGTGGTTCATTGAGCTGTGTAAACACTGTTGCTGGGAGAGCAACGTGTTGTTTGACGAGGAGTGAAATGTCAGGGTGTGCTCTTGGCTGCCTTGAGCTGCTGCTGCCTGCAACATTTAATCTGAGATCTGAGGAAACCAAGCTCTGCACGTGTCCCTGCTTTGGGAGCGAGGAGGCACATGGACTCCAGGCTGGGGAGCAGAGCAGTTCCCAGGGGCTGGCAGAGCCCATGCCAGCCCCAGCCCCTGCCCCCGCCCCCACCTCACCTTGCTGTGCCGCAGCCCAGCTCCTCTCTGGGCAGGTGCACAGCATTAATAAGTTAGTGCGCAGCATGATATTAAATTGTGCACAGCCACGCACGTTCACACCTTGGAGAGAACCTTGTTAGCATCTATCATGACTGCAGTGAAGGGGGTGCAAGCAGACCACTTGTGGCTGTGTGGGTGCGTATACAGTGAGTTGAACAATGGTTGCATTTCCCTTGCCTTGATCTGATTTTGGATGCCAGGGAACAGTCTCAGCTCTCTGGCATGTCAGTGCAGTTCATACTACAGCTTCAGGTATGCTGTGAACGCTCAGCTCACCAGTGCAGACTCTAGCTAGATCCTCTGTTTTTGTAGGGTTCTGAAGCCCACGGGTTAAGCATCTCCCTTCCTTTCTGCTTCTCCTACTAGAGTTGCCTTTGGGTATGGCTCATGAAGAAGAGGAGGGATGTGAAACTGAGTCTTTTACGGGGAGTAGAACCAGGGGAGTACTCAAATGCTTACTCCACAAAAGTATGGCATCTGATGCCCTCTCCTTCAAAAGAAAAGAGTGACATCAGCTCAGCTTTTATAAGAGAGGGCATTGGGTATCTCTCTCCAGAAGAGGGCTCCAGGTGGTAAATCCCAACATCCCGGTGCAGCACTGAGTCTGGCACTTGAGCCTTGGTGAGTGGATTTAGAGCATACCACTCTCATGAATGCTAGCTCTATACAGTATGGTAGGTTTTGTGCCTTCCATTTTGAGATGTCTAACTTGCCATGTGCTGTCCCTAATAAACCTAGGTGTCTGCCTCAGGGATACGGGCCACACTACAGGGGGCAGGCCCTTCTGGATCACAGACACCTGGATTTTGTGTTGTCTGTAATATGCTTCAGTGGAGGGATGCTATTAATAAAAGCACTGTTGCTGAAATTCCTTTCTTTGCTGCATTCTGTTTGCCAGACTAACCCCTCTGGCCAGATCTTTGTCCTGATAAGCTGTTGTGCAAAGCACCAGTGTGCTGTCATTAGTTCTGCTTGCTTCTATATCTATCATGTGCACCTTATTGTGTAAAAAAGGTCAAGTTGGCAATCTGGGATTTTCTAAGGGACAAATCTCTGGAGTCTCCAGAAATGCGAATGCCAATGGACATGGCAATGTATTCTCCTGTGAAGTAGGTTTGCAAATACAAATCAGTAAGAAGCTGAACCACCACTTTCACCTCCATACAAGTAACTTCCCCAAAATGGCACAGGGAGGCTCTAGAACCAGGAAATAGAACCAGGAGGCTCTCGTAGACCCAAAGGTCCCCAAGTTGCAAGTCCATGTCACTTTTACTAGACAGTCCTTCCTGCATTCTTCAATACTCAGCCCTAAAGTCAACCCAAGGTAGAGCTTTTGCAGCTCAACACCTCTCTTTTAAGATCATTATATTTTCTGGGATACGGTGAGATTTTTTCACTCCTCTCAGTCTCTTCCCTATAGCTCACATTTCTCCTTTGCTCCCTTTTTACCCTAAAAAATAAAGAAATGGCCAAAGGCATAGAGAAATTGATGGCCAAAGGCATAGAGAAAAATCAGCTAGGACTAATAGAAAGCATTCAGACTCAGTCTGTTAGATTTTGGGATAGGCAGCTATATTGGATTCCACCATCTCTTACTGGGAATCCCAAGGGAAACTAGGAGAGCTAGGAGCTCAACTTCCATTGCATTTCTATGGATTTGAAAACTTAATTCTCTTCAGACCTTTTTAGAAGTCCTGTCCTACTTTTGGTCAACAGATTTGATGTTATTTTTTTCCAAACACAAAAAAGCAGAGAAGACTATGAAGCAAGAAAGACACATGTAGAGTTTCTCAGAAAGGGAGCAAGTGTTGATTTTGTACTACAGCTTGCCTCGGAGTTCACACAAAATAACAGACTTTTTCAAAGGACTTGTTAACTCAGAGGCAGGCAAATCCCAGCCTGCAGGCCGCATCTGGCTGGCAGTGGACTTCATTTTCCATGTGGCTGGGGTTGGTTTCCATGGAGACCCCAGCAGCAGCCACACTGTGACAGTGCAGGGCTGGGGTTTCTGTGGAGACAGGCCCTAGCAATGCTGGCAGGCAGCAGCAGCACCAGCCTCTTCCTGGTAGGAGCTGGAGGGGGCGAAGGGGTAGTGCTGGGGGGGGGAGGGGCAATGCTGTGGGTGGGAGCAGGCCAGGCAGCAGCAGCAGCGCCACTGGGAGGGGTGGTTATGGGGGGCTATGGGGAATTTTGCAGTCCCCCTAAGCCCTCCCTCCAAAGCCGCTCCTGCGGGCACGGTGTGTAGCAGAGCAGGTGGCTGCTCCAGAGCTGGGCTGATAACTTGCACCAGTGACAGCGTGGTCCAGAGCCAGGGCAGAGCTGCAATCTGCAGCCTGCATGCCCTGGGCAGGAACATGCAGGCAATGGATCCTGGCTCTGCCCTGGCTCTGGACCACGCTGTCACTGCTGCAAGATCCCAGACCAGCTCCAGAGCAGCTCTGCACCCTGCTGTGCATCCTCCCAGTGCTGCTGGGGTCAGTCTCCACAGAAACCCTGGCCTGGCACTATCACAGTGGGTCTGCTGCTGGGATCTCCATGGGAGCCAGCCCCAGCCACGTGGGTGGAGGCTGCTGGGAAATGGAGTCTGGCCACCAGCTGGATCTGCCATTTTGTCCACCCCTGTTCATAGAGTCCTAAAAAGAATATTGCCAAATGGTCCCCATGACAGAGACTTTTAGGGGCGTGGAAATGATTGCTTTGGGAACTCCTTTATTCAGATTCTTCTCATAGTTAAAGATAGTAGAGATCTCTTTGAGGCATTGCATCATTTACATTCACAGTATGGTCTCTGTGCAAGGCCTTGTTTCTCTTTTCTACTCTTGCTTTCTAACCTTGATTTAATATCATCTGCTTTATCATCTACTTAAATGAAATTATGTTTAACGTAGTTTGGGACATGGGTCAGAGTAGGGAAGTTTTATAAATGAAAGTACTATTGCTGCTGTAACAGAGGCCAGTCTTTGGGATCAATATATTATTTCAGCTTCTTGCCTGTGTTCTACTTGCCAGGCCAAGCCATCTAGCAAAAGCTTTGTCCTGAATAACTGTTCTGCAGACCAGACCAGAGTAGGTGTCATTAGTTTTACTTAATTCTGTGCACACTGTGTGCTTGTTATCATGTTGGAAAGGTCAGTCTGGCAATCTGGGTTCTCCTGTGGGATGAAACCCACAAATCTCCATAGATGTAAAGACTCCTGCAAATGCCAATGAACACTGAAATGTCAATACTTCACTATTTTGGGCACCTCACAATGCACCACGTCTCCTCTAGTTCCCTAAGAAGCATTACTGATATTTTCTGTGGCACATAGAACTGATCAAGAAGCTTTTTTGATCCAAAAATACCAATTCATCCAAACTGAGCCTTTACACAGAAATCTATTTATTTTAGCACAGCTTTTCTTTGGGAGGTTTCTCAGGTCCAAGGAGTGGTTTCTGATTCATAGTAGCCATAAATCCACATTAGATAATAGCTTTGGGCTTAGGGAGCTAGTCAATGACATGGGGAAACACAAGTTCAAGTCTCTGTTCTTAACAGAAACTTAGCAGAGCACAAAGCCTGGCTCCTCTATATTCTGGGTGACAGCTCACAACACCAGACTATTATGCCATCTTGCTTGTTTGGAAGTTTGTGCATGGAAAAAATTGAAAGGGACTAATATTCATTAAGATATGTAATGAAAATAAATTTCAAAACTTTACAGTTTTTCATGAAAAATGATTCTAGTTTTCCAGTTACACTTACTGCCACAGCAGTAGCATTGTGGTAGTACAACTATAGATTTTAAGAGCTTACAATCTAAATAGATTCAATGCTTGTGAGAAGAATCTGAGGCACACAAAAGGGAACTTGCCTACCTCAGGACACAGCCAACTTTGGCTGGTGGCATTAATTTAATGGCTCAATGAGATTTGATACCTGATCCCCCAAATCATGCATCCTGCCATACCACCCATGCATGGTAGGACTGTGATTATTTGGATCAGGAATTAGACCCCACCTGTGCAACTGCCAGTGCAGGGAGCCTGGCATAAGGGACTGATTCCTGATGATGTGCTTCCTGTAGCACCCTCAGCTTGGCAGCCTACATACCAATCCGTGCATGCTGGCATGTTGAAAGTGTACATTGCAGCCCTGCATAGGGTTAGCCCCAGCATGGATTTGCAAGTGCTGGTCATAGTGAATCGAACAACTCTTGCTGCCTAGAAGCTGAAAACCACATGTACACTTGCCCCACTTGCTGACTGGTCCAACAGGTACGTACCACACATTCAAATTTAAGGTGCAATACAAACAAGCTACAAAGATGTTCTACATTATAGCATGTCACAATTTATGGCATAATTAACATGTTAATTGGGCCATCATTATAATGTGTGACAAGGCTCTCAGAAGCTCTATTACTTGAATATTGTTCAAATTGCTTCTATACTAGACTATAGTGCCTTGCAAAGTACCAGTGCTTAGCACTTGGACCATCAGACTTAACTGCACTATACAGGGTTTGGATTAGTAGCCTGACCTGCAAATATTACAGTACACTATGTATGTATGTAGTATACACAATATATGTGTGTTAATGTATACAGATAAAACACAAAGGGAGAGAGGGACTGCATACATTTGACAGAACATGTTCCACTAAGTGCATTTGTATTGTCCTTTGAAACAGAAGCATTTCACACTGATGTAACAATTTTGATGAAATTTCTGCTGGGAAGGCTTTTGAAAATCTTGAGGTCCTCACATCAGTTCTGACCCAAGGGAGAGCAAGAGGAAGAGAAAACATGCTGTTTTTTATATAAAAGATTTGAAAGGTTTTATCTTCCTTCCTATGTGGAACAGAAAAACACATTATGAAAACCTCAAAATCTATCATAAAATGCCACTGTCATCATCTGGCCAGCTCTCTCTTTCTTCCTCTTGATAAATGCATAGATAGTTCCTGGTGAGAACTTTTTCCTTCTCTCCAGATGAATAATCTGTATCTGCTTTTCAGGTTAAAAGACCAGCAAAAACAATAAAATAAAAAACAGTCCCACATTTACCCCATCCCTCCTACTATCAACATATTTCATGCCCTGCTCTTAGGAATTCCTCTGGAGAGACTGAAAAGATATGGTAAAATGAGAAATGCTGTGATGAAATTTATCTCTTGTCAAAGTACAAATATGTAATAATAAACAGTCAATTTATCTTTAAGTAGTATTATGGTTAATGTACATGGATGCAATCCAGAACATTTCTATATATAAATTATAATAAATCATTGTCTGCTGCAGCTTACATGACCCATTTTTGGCTGTGGACACTGACTGAGAGACCACATGGACACATGTAGACTACAGACCTACCAAAAGCCTAAATTATGTGCTTTAGCTGGTATATAATTAATAATCTATAGGCTTACAATTCAGCTATAAGAAGTAGCCTGGGAAAGTAGAAGAATCCATTAATAAAGGTGTCACAGATCATGCCACTTTCAAAGAGAAACTCTGCTTTGGGAACCCCCAAAAAGCAACCTTATTCAGTCTTCATCAGCCCTGGTGTGGCTTCACAAGGGGCAAGCCTCTGGACAGCTGAAGCCACTGGGTCATACTCAGTGTCTGGATCTTCACAGGAGCCCTTCAGTCCAGGTCTCCCAGGACTACCTTGTAGACCATGAAGGTCTGGTTCACCCTTGAACCCATAATTCTGGGAATTCCCCATTGTCCAATTACTCCTAGTTTTCCAGGTTCTCCCTCTAGTATTGCTTCAGGATGACAGGCCAGGCAATCCTGGAGGTCCTGGGAGGCTCAGAAAGTCATTACTCCTCAGAGTACCCAGTGATCCAATTGTTACCTTGTCTAAAACTCCTGATTCATCTTTCTCTCCAGTGGTACAGGCAGGACCCTGTGGGCCAGGGACATCTTGTCCTTTTAAGTCTGGGGTACAATGAAAACCAGGGAGTCCTTTTTTATTCTTTTCACCTGGCTAATAAATGTAACTAAATGGCTTTGTGACAGGACGGGAACCTCGGGGTTGCTGTGCTCCCCCTTAGTTACCCTCTATACTGTGCCAAGCTGCCTATCCGTACCTCCTAATCTCGCCCACCACGTCTTTGGCCTGATGTGTATTATAGGGAGGCTACCTTTAGTCTTCTTGGCCACGGTTCTCCTGTCCTATACCGGCCCCATTTTCCGGAATGGGGTTTAGGTGCACCCCAGCCTTATGGGCTCTGCGTGGCTCCAACCATCCCTGTACCATGCCTCAAGCCTTGTGGGTGTACTGGATGTTCTTCAGTCTTATTGGATGCCTTCTCGCTGCCCACTCTCAGGGGCTTCTCGCTGCCCGCTCTCGGGGGCTTCTCGCTGCCCACTCTCTGGGACTGGGGCTCCCACGCTGTCGTGGTTCTCCTATGAAGCCTCCTTCATCCCCTTATAGCCTCACCTGGTCCTCTGACTGACAACAGCAAACAATAACACAAGCCCCTGGGCTATAACACGAATCTAAACTGCTCGGCTAACCTCCTTTGAGTCCCACTCTGCGGGTGCTGCATCCTTCACCAGCGTAACAAACTGCTCGCATTCAAGCCTTTCCCCTTGTCTTATTTTTTGGCAGTGCTCCTTCTCCTTGGCCACCAGCAGAAACCCTCTGGGCTTTGGCCTGTGATTTATGTTGGAGCTAGGCCCTGCTCCTTCCGTTCAGCTGACCAGACAGGTGCGTGTCCTTAGCTCCCTCCGGTTGCCCCTGGCAACCAGCACCTGAACCACTACTCGGGTTCTCCAAGTAGCAGGCACTTTAGTGCCCTGCTATATGCTTAAAGCACAAAAGAGTTTTGTTACCAGTGTTGGGTGGTTGGACGCTATGGCTTACAGGGTGCGAATGAGGTTATGGAAGGAAAGATTATCAGTCTCTCTGAAATAGACTTGGAATCCCTGGAGGACGTTCCCAGGGGGGCAGATCTAGACTGGCTAACATGGCAATGTCTGCACTGCCAGTGCGTGCAAACTGGAATATCAAAAACAAACATTAGGTGGGGCTTCTTTAATGTCATAAATATATGTGAATGCAGTGAAGTGTAGACTATGGAGCACCTGCTCATTTCTTGACTCCTTGATGAAACCTGTACAAAGATGAATCTTGCTGCAGCAATATTAAGAACTATTGCTCATGCATATTTCTGGACAAGCATCTAGTTTATGATAAGAATATGAAAAGAAGAAGAACCTGGCTACCTGGGCTACTTGGAAATCCCATGATACAGGAACACCATGGAGTCCTGGCATTCTTGTGCTACCTTTTACCCTGGTTATTCTGCGCTGGTCCGGTCCTGCAGGGAGCAAACCGGGAAAGCCAAGGCTGTAACTGGACTCCAACTAGCTTCAAGCATCAAGGACAACAAAAAGTCCTTTTTCAGTTATGTGGGGAGCTGGAGGAAAAGCAAGGGCAATGTTGGACCCCTGCTAAACCAGATGGGGCAACTGACAACTGACGCGCAGGAAAAAGCCAACCTATTAAATAGGTACTTTGCGTCAGTCTTTCATCAGTCCCATGGGACGCCCATGCCTGCTATGGGACAGGGAGATCCGGGTGATGGGGATCCGCTACCCTCCATAAATGCTGACCTCGTGAAGGAACACCTTGAGAAGCTGGATACCTTCAAGTCAGCCGGCCCTGACAATTTGCACCCCAGGGTACTCAAGGAGCTGGCGAGCATCATAGCCCAGCCCCTGGCACGGATCTTTGAAAACTCCTGGTGCTCTGGTGTAGTACCCGAAGACTGGAGGAAGGCCAATGTGGTGCCGATCTTCAAGAAAGGGAGGAGAGTGGATCCGGCTAACTACAGGCCCATTAGCCTGACTTCTATCCTGGGGAAGATCTTAGAAAAGTTTATTAAGGAGGCCATCCTTGAGGGACTGGCCCAGGCTAACATTCTAAGGGACAGCCAGCATGGGTTTGTTGCAGGTAGGTCTTGTTTGACCAATCTCATTTCCTTCTATGACCAGGTGACCTATCACCTGGACAAAGGAGAAGAGATTGATGTCATATATCTTGACTTCAAAAAAGCTTTTGATCTGGTATCCCATGATCACCTCTTGGCCAAACTGCCCAGTTGTGGCCTTGGCTCCACCACAATGCGCTGGCTGGGAAATTGGCTTTGTGGTCGGACCCAGAGGGTTGTGATTGATGGCAGTCACTCATCGTGGTGCCCTGTGACCAGTGGGGTCCCTCAAGGCTCTGTCCTTGGACCCATCCTGTTCAACATCTTCATTAATGATGTGGACATTAGAGTCAGGAGTGGACTGGCCAAGTTCACCGATGACACCAAAGTTTGGGGCAAAGCATCCACGCCAGAAGATAGGCGGGTGATTCAGGCTGACCTGGACAAGCTCAGCAAATGGGCAGACGAGAACCTGATGGTGTTTAACACCAAAAAATGCAAGCTTCTCCACCTTGGGAGGAAAAACCTGCAGCTTCCTTATAGGCTTGGCAGTGCTACGTTAGATAGCACTACAGAAGAAAGAGACTTGGGGGTCATCATTGACCACAAGATGAACATGAGCCTGCAATGCGATGCTGTGGGTAGTAAAGCAACCAAAACGCTGGCTTGCATCCATAGATGCTTCTCGAGCAAATCCCGGGACGTCATTCTCCCCTTGTACTCGGCCTTGGTGAGGCTGCAGCTGGAGGGAGTACTGCGTCCAGTTTTGGGCTCCACAGTTCAAAAAGGATGTGGAGAAGCTTGAGAGAGTCCAGAGGAGAGCCACGCGCATGATCAGAGGTCAGGAAAACAGATCTTATGATGACAGGCTGAGAGACATGGGACTCTTTAGCCTGGAAAAGTGTAGGCTCAGGGGTGATCTGATGGCCACCTATAAGTTTATCAGGGGTGACCACCAGGATCTGGGTGAACGTTTGTTCACCAGAGCACCCCAAGGGATGACTAGGTCGAACGGTCACAAACTCCTGCAAGACCGTTTCAGGCTGGACATAAGGAAGAATTTCTTTACTGTCCGAGCCCCCAAGGTCTGGAACAGTCTGCCAGCGGAGGTGGTTCAAGCACCTACATTGAACACCTTCAAGAGTAAATTGGATGCTTATCTTGCTGGGATCCTATGACTTCCTGCCCTTTGGGCAGGGGGCTGGACTCGATGATCTCCCGAGGTCCCTTCCAGCCCTAATGTCTATGAAATCTATGAAATGTATGAAATCCTTTTTCACCTTTCATTCCTGTGCCACCTTTTGGCCTTTAAGATTTCCCATGTTTACTTTATCCATAGTTCCTGGTTCTCTTGGTAGACCAGGGGGCTGTTCAAGACCTATTTCCAGCTCACCTGGTAGACCCAGTAAACCTTCTATTCTGGGTTGACCTGGCTCACTTTGAGGTCCTGGCTAGTTGCATACACCTGAAAATCCTTGCTGTCATAAGACAGGCATTCTTGCATTTCCCTTAGCTTCAGGAATACTGGCTGGGCTATGTGTGCCTGGTAACAATTTGGGATACAGGAACCCCACTGTAGGTTCACCTTTGTGACTCGGCAAACACGGTATACCTGGAAAACCATCCAAGCCAGCATGACGTGGGGCCCCTGGCTTACCACTTGAGCCAGCCTCACCTGGTAAGCCTTTAGGACCAGGAAGCCCAGGGAATCCAAGTCCTGGCTGCTTAGTAACACATTTTTCACCTGAAAACCAAGGTCTCTCCAATATCCTGGGATTCCCCTTAACATCTTGGACTCCACAGAAGCCAAGTGGTTCTTGGAGACCATATGGCCCTATGGGGCCAGGCAAAGGAATGGCTCACCGTGCTTCACCCTTTTCCCCAACATTGTGAGCAGGCTTTGCTGTAAAGAGCCCCTGTAAATAGTTTAATGAGCAGGACACATATATGCCCTTTTAACTCTAGGGGCAGATGGCAGTCTGGGCCCTGGAGGAGGCTACAGAAGTTGCTTTCTGATTGGTTCCCCATGACATTATGCTTAATTTTATTGGGTGACTGGTAGTTCCTGGGTTCACTACTACAGTTTTGTAACAGCTTTTTTGTAAGTATGCCTGTCTATTCAGGGGAAAGAATGAGGTTCTGAGAGAGATTAGAGAAAAAAAAGGATAGTCCTAGGGAGGACAAAAAGCTGGAAAGTAGAGAATAGTTCCAGGGAGGACAGAGGAGAGACAGAGGAGTAGTCCCAGGGAGGTCATAGTAGGCTCTGAGGAAGGACAGAGGGATTGGGCCAGTCCCTTGAGTATGTATGATGATCAGTAGGTAATTAAATGACAAAGCACGAATCTCTGGCAGTTAATTGACAATAGCTTAGCGAGAGGAATTTACCATTACAAAACTACTCTACAAGCCATTTTAGGCTAATCAAGCCAAGGAACTGATTCCTGGAACTGAGCACCCACCCTATTGACTATTCCTGTAACCCATGACAATACAGCCATTAAGTCAATAAGTCAAGGGCGGACTCCGGAAACATCACGTACTAACAGGCAGAGACCCCTGTGACTAACAGTTGTCATGCACTACTCAACACCTACGTGGGACAGTAACCTCCAGATTGGGCAGCTAAGATGGTGCTGGGGGAATCACACAAGTCTGCCAGAGAAAGGATAAATGGTAGTGAAGCATGACCCTCAGTGGTACCTTCTCATCCAGCAGCTGACCTACAAAGCCAGGAGGACAAGCAGGCGACCCCCTTCTGGTGAATACATCGCCTTGAAGGAAACTGACCATCAGCAGCAGATCTTCAGGGCTTCAGGTAGGTAGATATACTGACACCACTGCTCTCACAATTACTGCAGCAGCTACTATATGCTATGCTACATGGGTTTAAATGACATGGGTTTGAATGAGTGAGTGCATGTGTGTGTGTGCGTGTTAAGGTAACCAGTTCCCCTCATAACTCAAAGTTTGCATTTATGATTTTATTGGTAACTTCACATCCCATACAATAAATTAGAATGTATTATGATCCTGTGAGTTGTCCTTTGTAGCCAACATAAAGACTTTGTTTAGAACTGAGCTGTCTATTGTGCTGGTGGAGGGAAAGTATCTATGCACAATCCAAAATGTGAGATAAATTCACCAGGACAAAAAAAAAGTAAGTCTATCTCATGTGCCTGGAAGGGCACTCAAATGGGTGTGGTGAAATAAAATAGGGGTGCTTAGATTAGAGACAACTAAGAAACAGAAACTTTTGTGCTTTGGTTGATTCTAGGATGACAATGATTTGACAGTGTAACACATCTGTGACAAAGGCCAATGCAATTTTAGGCTTCAGTGACAAGTAGGTACTGGTGCCATTGTATGAGGCATTAGCAATATCCCATTTGAAATAGTGTGGGCAGGTCTGGTCACCAGTATTCAAAAGCATGAGCTCAAAGAAGGGCTACTAAGATGAGTATGGGAATAGAGACCTCCTTATGAAAGAAGGTTGAAGTAGCTTTTCTTGTTCAGGTTAGCAATATGGAGATTGAAAAGCGCACGTGATCACTATTTACTAGTACATTCTTGGGTGAATATTAGAGTGGGAGAAGAACTACAAGCTAGTAGCAGATAAATTTATACTGGAAATTAGAAGATTTTCTGATAGTCAGAGAAGTGGAAGTTCAGCATGTTTTCCCAAGGTGTGAGGTAGTGATAAGGAGCCTGAATTGCTTTAAGCTAGAACAGGTAATTTTATGGAAGGGATGATATGATGGGGTTCTGGCTCATCAACTAGCATGCGTGTGACATGGGGAATCATGTGGAATTATTTGGAATCACAATCTCCAAGTTAGAGGTGGCTATTTTGTTTGTTTTTTGTTTCTATTTAAGGATTTTACTGGTCATGTGTAGGGGCCAGGAAAGAATTTTTTTCCTCTCATGAATGCTACTGGCTTCTGGGGTTTATTGGCCACGGCTAAGACTGGGGAATTGACTAAGGTGCACTGATGGTTTTTCCCAGGGGTGGGTAAAATGCAGCTGGTGGGCCGGATCTGGCTCACCATGGGATTTTATCCAGGCTGGGCAGGTCCCTTGGCCCTGTGCTCGGTCAGGAAGATCGGATGGGGCTGTAGGTGGGTGCGTGGGGAGTGGTGTCTGGGAGTGGAATGAGTGGGCGGGGCTGGGGCCAAGGCTGGGATTGGGATTGTGTGGTGGTGACAGCATGGGGGAGAGCCCCAATGTGCTGCCTGCATATTCCTATGACAGGCACTGGTTCCATGAGCAGGGACATGTGGGCAGCAGATTGAGGCTCTTTCCTGGGCCTGGCCTATCATGGGAACCCACAATCCCAATCCCAGCCCATCCTGCTCCCCACCTGCCCGTGGCTGCATACCCTCCATCCAGCTGAGCATGGGGCAGAGCCATTCAGGGAGTTTTGGTGAGTTGTTATGGAGTGGTGAGGGAGGGGATGTTGACCAGGTCCATGTGAGCTCATCAAAACTCCCTAAGTGGCCCTCCAGTCCAAATAATTGCTTGCCCCTTAGAACACCCATAGGCTCCTAGCTAGGGTGTCTTGTTCATCTTCTCAGGGTCAGACTGATTGCCAATCTTGGGATAAGGAATTTTCTCCTTGGGACAGGTTAATATGGACTGTGGATTCTTTTGCCTTCTTCTTTAGTGGGGACATTATCCTTTTCCTAGGATCTTTTGAGTATTTATTTACAAACTATTTCCTTGCCATTACAGTGCCCTCATTTTCTCTGCTTTACTTATGGGAGAATATGGGGTGCTCTTCATATTTTAGAGAACATGTAGGTGAAGATTTGAAGTGGAAATTTTGAGGATTCCTTGACCTGCAAATCATGACCAGCAGAGGTAGGCTTCTTGGTGGCCTAGGACGCTTCTTCCAGTTCTATATTCATAATAAAAACAAAAACAAATTGAAAATTTAAATAAATTTCAGTGACAAAAAATCTTTGAAGGATGTATAGCTACATTTTCTCACTATTTTCCAACTATTTCTCTACCACTGAAATACATCAAAAGTTGAACATTTTTGAAATATGAGAATTTTCCAAATAGCTGATAGTTTGAATTTTCAAGGAAAAGGGGGAATTAGAAGAAATCTTGTGAAATGTTGCCCTCTGGGTTTGATCCAACTGCTCAGGCCAGTTGCTTTTGCCATTTTATTCCTGTAATTTCCAGTGCAATTTGATTAAGAAATTGATCCATCCCACATGGCTTTGCCAGGCAAAATTCCCAGTGAAATCAAGTGAATCATTTTGATGCAGAGGGAAGGAATTACTGTCAATATTGTGCATGCCATTGATTTTCATGGGTTTTTAATCAGGCATTATATAATCATTTCTGTGTGTGCAATAGAAATACCTTGTGAACAGGGGCACATCAACTTTTACTTTATAATAATATTCAATACTTGCTCCCGTCCAGCATACTTTAGCAGAAAATTGCCTTTGGAATCAAAGTTTGAATGGAGAACTAATTAAATAGTGTATAATACATACTGATACTGTAAGTATTTTTATTAAACTTAATTAGATTTTACATACCCTTAGTTAATGTGAATATCCAAGAGCATTTAATTTTGTAGATTAATAACTTAAGCAAAAACATAGCTATTAATGCTGACTTGTTAATTCATTTCTAATAACAGAATTGGTTAGCAGTGATAAATGTTTGTTATTTAGGATGACCCAGAAAATCAAACAAACAAATGTTAACGATTTTCTTAAATTAATTTTAAGAGCAAATGTTAATGAAAAATCATTACATAAGTCTTCCACACCCTCATCTTGGCGTATTTAATTTGCCTTCTTTATTCATTCCATTGAGTAGTTGTAGAAAAGACATCCAGTGATATGTCCAGGTCTAAATAGTTTGCAAAAACATGGCAGGTTTTGCTCAAAACATTCAGGGTGCATGCAGAAATGACTTTTTTTGAGCAACTTGGCACCTGAAAGTGCGCTACTGCCATGTCATTACACATGTGAATGGCTGCAGAGTGCTTTTAAAATGGCCAAACTGCACAACCCCCACCCCCCGGGTAAATGAGGTATTACATAAAGGCTAGGCTTGTGCAAGTAGGCAGCTATGCGATTTGGCTTTGGATCCAGTCACTTTGGATGCCAGGGATCTGATCCAGAGCTCTGGACCGAGTTCCCACTTTGATCCGGCTGAAGCGTCTCCGAAGCTTCGGAGCCACCTCGGAGATCCGGCCATAGGGTATAATGGGGAATCAATTAAATATCTATAACTTTGTTGCTTTTTGTCTGATTTGGATGAAGTTTGCAGGGCTGGTAGCCTCTGCTGAGAGCATGAATCCTTCCAAGTTTCAAGATTGGTGCAGTTCGGGGGGAACTGCACGCCACATTCTTGAAAGCAAAACTCAAGTCATGTTTATGTGTTACATCACAGGGGGGGTGAAAACTGCAGGGATGGTAGCCCCTGGTGAGGCCACAAAGCCTGCCAAGTTTCAAAAAGATAAGTGAAGAGGTTTGGGGGGAACTGCCTCTCAAGCTGCTGACAGGCAAAACTCGTAACACAGATGGCCCTGTGTGTGTTAAAGTGCAGCGGGCTGAAAACTGCAAGGGAAATGTCCCCTGCTCAGGCCATGAAGCCTGCAAGCTGTCAAGGAGATAGGTGCAGGGCGAGTCTGGCTTCTGGGCCCTGCACCTCTGGCTGCGAACAGGCAAAACTCATGACATGGGTGACACGGTGTGTGTTAAGGTGCAGCGGGGTGAGAGCTGCAGGTCTGCTGGCCCCTAATGAGGCCACAAAGCCTGCCAGCTGTCAAGGAGATAGATGCAGGGGGGTTCTGAGGCCATGTACCCCTAGCTGCTGACAGACAAAACTCGTCTCATGGGTGCTTGTGCAACTGACTGTGTCTGTCTTGGGGAAGCTGATTGTCTGTATTGATTATTTCCTCTCCTTAGTCTGTGGTTTTGTAGGTGTTAATCCATTCTCGTTAACTCATTATGTAGTAGCTAGGTACTATGTATTGAGCTAGTTCCTGAGTGAATCATGATTAATTGGTAACTGGTAACACAGTAGCTTAGCAGCCAGGCCTGCAGTAGTCCTCCCCCACAGCCCACCCCCTGATGCCCCAAGACAGACACAGTTGCACAAGCACCCATGTCACGACTTTTGCCTGTCAGCAGCTAGAGGTGCAGGGCCCCAGAACCCAGAAGCCCTGCACCTATCTCCTTTACAGCTGGTAGGCTTTGTGACCTCAGCAGGGGCTACTATCCCTGTAGCTTTCACCCTGCTGCGCCTTAACACACACAGTGTCACCCATGTCACGAGTTTTGCTTGTACACAGCTTGAGGTGCAGTTTCCCCCAAACCCCTGAATTACCTCCATGAAGCCTGCAAAGTTTCAAGAAGATCAGTGCAAGGGTTTGGGGGGAACTGTACCCCAAATTCTTGAAAGCAAAACTCATGTCACATGTATGTGTTACATGGCAGTGGGGTGAAAACTGCAGGGATGGTAGTCCCTGCTGAGGCCACAAAACCTGCCAAGTTTCAAGGTGATAGGTGCAGGGGTTTGGGAGGAACTGCACCCCACATTCTTGAAAGCAAAACTCACGTCACATCAACGTGTTACACCACAGTGGGGTGAAAACTGCAGGGGGTGGTGGCCCCTGCAGAGGCCCCAAAGCCTGCCAAGTTTCAAGGAGGTAAGTTCAGGGGCTTGGGGGAAACTGCACCTCATGCTTTTCTGAAGCAATTTGGAAGCTCTGAACTACTTCAGAAAGTTTAACAAAGCCAGTGCTTCCATCCGGACATGGTGCTTTGAATGCCAAAGTGTCCAAAGCTTCTCTGAATCCGAAGCATGGTCTGAAGCCTCACACAGCCCTAATAAAGGCACTGAAAACCAAAGCATCTTAAGGAACTTGTGTTCTCTCTTCCCCCCACTCCTCCCCCCGCTGGCCTATCAGGGAGCTGGAGAGGGAGCTCCCATTTGCTGGGGGAGAGGGACTGGGGAATGTGGTCCCCTCACCTTGTGGCTTCTGCTCCCAGCTACTTCATCTGGGGTACTGGGGGGATCTGGGTCAGGCCCCTTCCCCTTCCCCTTCCCCTCAGCTTTGGCCATTCAGCAGCTGGGAGCTCTGTGCTGGTAGCTCCTGGCTGCTGAATGGCCAGAGCAGAGGGGGATGAGTGACAGCACAGTAGGGAGAAACATGGACCTCCGGGGTACCCTGAGGATGGGTTGTGCTACCTTCCACATTGGCATCATGAAGTTATTTGGAAATGAGAATGAAATGTCACAGACTTGGTAAGAAAATCTCACATCTCCCAGGATGTTTGGAATTTGGCTAATTTGAACTTAGAAGCATGAATCAGGCTATATTTGAAATAATCCATTCAACATAATATCCACGCCTGTGCCTGAGACACTGGAACAAGAGGTGGATTGCCAAAGTGTATCTCAAGACTACTTTAAACTTTAATCTACAAAGCAAGGCTCCAAAAGATAAAAGAATATTCAGGGAGTCTCCTGCTCAGGACTGGACATAGTGGTGTATAATAGGAGCAGCAGCTGTATCTGCAAAAGTAAGTATGTGCAAAAGAGTCATCTCAGGTCCCCTTTAAAAATAAAGCATGTGAATAATTGGGTGTAATGTTCCGGCATGGAACTAATAATTAATGTTAATGCCCTTGGGAATACTGCCCAAACATACAGTAGACTATGGAGCCTGATGTATGCCTGTAATATTACTGGTATTACCTGCTTTCATAATTGATTTTTATTTTACATGAACAAAGCAAAATCTTGCAAGACTGCTTAGTGAAGATGAAATTCAACTGCCTTGGCCTCCTTCTCCATCTCCTCATGCCCTTATTATAAACTAGATGTTTTTCCAGAATTGTGCCCAAGTGATGATTCTTTCCATTGCTGCAGTGAGGTCCTCCTCTGTACAGAGCTCATCAAGAAGGTGGCAAATGAGCATGTGCTCCATACTCTGCACTTCACTGCACTTTTATAGATTCAGGTCATTAGAGTAGCCCCATTTGATCATGTTTGTTTTTGATTTTCCAGTTTGTGTTTGCAGACAATTCAGGCATTGTCATGTTGGCCAATCCAGATCTGCCCCCTTGGGAAGTTCCTCCTGGGGTTCCAGGTCCATTACAGAGCACCTGATTGTATGTAATCTTTCCTTGCATAACCTCAGTCACACCCTGTAAGCCATCATGTCCAATAGCACAATACTGGTCAAAAAAGTCTTTTGCTCTTTAAGCCATTTAGTTATTTCTGTGTGACTATAGAGTAGATGCCTGTCACTTAAAACTGGGTCCAGTTTCCTGGATTGAACTGAATGTTCCCAAACTGGACGTACATACTCTACAGTGGAGTAACACAAGGCAACAGCAGTGGTTCAGAATGTAGCTGGGCTCGATCCCCACTTTGTGGTGACCAACTTTTAAAGTATGTTTTTGGAGGTGCTGCCTTTCTCTTTTGTCTTCTCTACACATTCTTTGAAGGTAAGTGGTTGGTCCAATGTAACCCCCAAGTATACAGGGTTCAGTCAGTGGGATTCCAACCCAGATGATGTTTAATTTCTGCTTGGCTTCTCTATGGTGTAGGTGAAAAACTGATCTGCATCTTAGTTGGGTTGGTGTGAAGCTGGTTCTTATTGTAGTAATCTGAGAGGTTGCTCAGGTGTGCATGTCATTCCCTTCTCAACAGTGGCAAAGTCCTTCACTTGTGACATGATGCATAGATCATCATCATATATGAAGCTCCTCTGGGTTGGTCATTGTTATATATGTTAAAAAGAATCAGTGCTAGCGCACTACCCTGTGGTAGGCAGTTTTGTTGTCATAGAATCATAGAATCATAGAAGTAGGGTCAGAAGGGACCTTGTAGATTTTCAAGTCTGACCCCCTGCCTGGGCAGGAGAAAAACTGGGCTCAAATGACTCCAGCCAGGTAGGCATCAAGCCTCTTCTTAAAGACCCCCAGGGTAGGAGCCAGCACCACTTCCCTTGGAAGTTGGTTCCAGATCCTAGCTGCCCTAACTGTGAAGTAGTTCTTACAGATGTCTAATCTAAACCTACTCTCCAGCAACTTGTGGCCGTTATTCCTTGTTATGCCAGGGTGCTATGGTCTGACCAGTGTCGCATAGAGGGGGAGGATCACCTACTTGGCCCTACTTGAGATGCACCTGTGGATGCATGACAAGGTCTGGTTGCCCTTGAGCATCATCCCTGAAGCCGGCCCATCACAGATGTGCTCCTTGATGATCTTCTCCAAGAGTTTCCCTAGGATTGAGGTAAGACTGATGGGCCTATATTTGCCCAGGTCCTCCCTCCTCCCTTTTTTAAAGATGGGGACCATGTTGGCTATCTTCCAATCATCTGGCACCTGGCCGGAGTACCATGAGCACTAGTAAAGCCGTGCCAAAGGCCCTGCAATAACCCCTGCTAGCTCCCTCAACACCCTGGGGTGGAGAGCATCTGGACCCACTGATTTGAACACGTCCAGCCCCTCCAGAAGCTCTCTAACCCAGTCCTCCCCAACCTGAGGTCTGGAGGTGTTCCCCTCGAGTCCATCTTGCATCACAGTGGGGAAGTCCCGGTCCCTGCACAAGAAAATGGAGGTGAAGAATTGGTTAAAGAGGTCTGCTTTCTCCTCTGGCACAACCAGATTGCCCAGAGAATCTTGCAGGAGCCCCACGTTTCTTGGTGCTTTCTTCATCCTCCCTATATATTTGAAAAAGGACTTTTTATTATCTTTGATCTTGGATGCTAGTCCTAGCTCTATGTCTGCCTTAGCTTTCCTGACAGCCCCTCTACAGGCCTGAGCAGAGGAGGTATACTCCTCTTTGGAGATAGCACGCCTCTTCCACCAGTTGTATGCCACCTTTTTGGCAATTAGGCATTCCCAGACACCCTTGGTGAGCCAGGGGGGCTTTCAGGCACTCCTGCCCCCGTTGCTTCTTGTTGGGATGGACGCCCCTTGGGCCCTGAGTATCATCTCCTTAAGGAACGACCACTCATCTTGTTCTCTTGCTCTCAAGAACCCCAGCGCCTCTCCCACTAATCTCAACTCATTGAAGTCAGCCCTCTTGAAGTCTAGGGCTACCACCTTGCTGCAGGCCCTTGACACCCTGCGCTGGATGGTGAATTCCAGCAAGTGATGATTGCTATCGCCCAGGTGGTCAAGAACCTGGAGGCCCCTTACCAGGTCGTCGCCTGTGGCCAGGACCAGGTCTAACAGGGCATTTCCTCTGGTGGGACTGTGCACCTCCTGAATTAAGTGGAGGTCCTGCATCTCGGCCAGGAACCTCCTGGGACAGGCCGACCTGGCTGACTGTTCTTCCCAGCAGATGTCCAGGTAATTTAAATCACCCGTGACAACTACATCCCTTGCCTTAAGTGCCTCTTTAGGCTGGCCCGAAAATTCCTGGTCCAGCTCCTCCCCTTGGTTGGGGGGTCTGTAGTAGACCCCACCGTTAGATCCCTCTCCCCACGGCCCCCTTGTATCTTGACCCAGAGCACTTCAGCTTGCCTCTCCTCTGACCCCATTCTGCTGGCAGAGGATGTGTATTGTTCCTTGACATAGAGTGCCACACCCCCACCTTTCCTTCCTTCTCCATCCCACCTGTAAAGCCTATAGCCCCTAATGCTAACTGCCCAGTCATGGGATGAATCCCACCACATTTCTGTAAGCCCTATTATGTCTGGGTCTGAACTAGCTATACTGAGGGTGAGTTCCTCCTGTTTATTCCCCATACTACGAGCATTGGTATATAGGCATTTAAGGCCTTGCCTAGCTGCATGTGCCACCCCCTGATTTGGGAGACTGTCTGGACCCTTGTTTTTTACCTGGGCACTCCTTGAATTTGTTACCTGTCTTGCTCAGGTGATATCTCCTTGTTTTCCTGCGGCCCCCTTCCCCGGCAAGGCTAGTTTAAAGCTTGCCGTATGAGATCAGCCAACCTGGAAGAGAAGACATGCTTGTCTTTAGGAGAGAGGTGAAGCCCATCCCACCCCAGCAAGTCCCCCACCCGAAAGCATGGGTTATCTAGGAACCCAAGGCCTGCCTGGCGGCACCAACTGCATAAGTGCCGGTTGACCTTGCCAACGCAGGCCTCGTGTCGCCGTCCCCGCTTACTCACCGGAAGAAGAGAGGAGAATACCAACTGTGCCCCTGTCTCCTTAAGCTTGTCCCCCAGACCCTTGAAATCCTTCATAATGCGGTCAGAGTTGCCCCTGGCTGCGTCATTCGTCCCCACGTGGATGACAACCATGGGGTACTGGTCTGCAGGTCAGATGTAGGCCGGGATCCTCTCCATGATGTCTCTAACCCGAGCCCCAGGCATGAAGCAGACCTGTTACATCATGGGGTCAGGCCAGCAGATGTGACCTTCCAGTCCTTGTAGGATGGAGTCTCCGATGATGAGGACCTGGCATTTCTTCCTGATGGTGTTCGCTCTCTGCCCATTCTTTGTCATGTAGGGAATGGCATTGTCCTCACCGGCACCAATTTCTCTGTCTTTTTCCATCACAGCTGCCAGGGCGTCGAACCTGTTCCCCAGGTTCACCTGGGGAGCTTCCACCACTCTAGGCCTAGCAGCTCTGGATTTGGATATCTTCTGCCACTCTTGCATTGGATGCATCTCCTGTGGGGCCAGTACAGTGGGTGACCGGGCCTGCAGAGAACAGAAATAGACATCAATTTCATCCTCTGCATCCCTGATCCCCCTCAGCCTGCTCGCCTCAGCCTGGAGCTTCCTCATCTGCTCCTCCAGGGCCCTAAGTCGTGCACAGGAGGGACAGGCAAGAGGACCACCAGGCCCGCCCCAGGCCCCCACCAAGCCCCGTCCACAGACAGGGGGGCAAGGGGCCACCGACCCCGCCATGAGTTCCATCTGGGTGGAGGCCTCAGAAGAGCCCATGGCAGGCAGCAGAGCACCATGTCTGCAGAGCTGCACCTGCTGCTTTTGCTTATTGGAGGTGCCACTCTGGGCAGCTACCTTGTGCCTACCTTACGCACCTGTTTGCGCACACTGTTGAACGAGCTGAGAGGGCTCCGGATCCTCCTCAGCTGTGCTGTACCCTCTGACCCACTTACCTTAGGGGGAAATCAGCTGTTGCTGCCCCTGCCACTGTCTCCTCCACAGTGGCTGCCTTCACTGTCGAGGTAAGGTGGGTACATGTGTGGCACACGTGCACCCTGCTCCCTCTGCTCCTGCTCCCCAACTGTCGTCTCCAGTAGCTCTGTTTCTTGCACTGTTCTACATAAAAACAGTTATTATGCACAAGAGATAGGATGACCTGCACTAGGTTGTAGTCTTGCATCATATTGTACTTTGGCAAGCAGATTTTGGTGGTTGGCTTTGTTGTATGCTGCTGATAGGTCTACAAACACAGCATCTGTTATCATCCCTCTTCTATGTCCTGGGAGATGTTTAGTATTTGGCTCATACCGGACTTGCCTGGTCTGAACTTGGTTTGCTATGGTATTAGATGTTAGAATTATACAAAATTAGGGTTGGAAAAGACCTCAGAAAGTCATCTAGTCCAACCACCTGCTCAAAGAAGGACCATCCCTAAATATATCATCCCACGCAAGGCTTTGTCTAGCTGGGTATTAAAAATTGCTAAGGATGGAGATTCCACAACCTCCATGGATAACCTTTTCCAATGCTTTACTACCCTCCTAGTGAGAAAGCTTTTCCTGATATCCAACCTCAACTACCCTTGTTGCAACTTCAGACCATTGCTGCAACTTCAGATCATTGTTCTGTCATCTGCCACCACTGAGAACAGTCTAGCTCCATCCATTTTGAAACCACCCTTCAACGAAACCACCCTCCAGTAGTTGAAATTAAATCCCATCAGTCTTCTCTTCTTCAGATTAAATAAGCCCAGTTCCCTCAGCCTCTTCTCAAAAGTCATGTGCCCCAGCCCCTTAACTATTTTCACTGCCCTCCACTGGACACTCTTCCACCTGTCTACATACTTTCTGTAGTGTGGGGCACAAAACCAGATATAGTACTTCAAATGCAAACTCACCAGTGCTGAATAGAGGGGAAGAATCACTTCCCTTGATCTACTTGCAACGCTCCTAGTATGCCATTAGCCTTCTTTGCAAAAAGGACACACTGTTTGCTCATATTAAGCTTATTGCCCACTGTAACCCCCAGTCCTTTTATGCAGAGCTACTGCTTAGCCAGTTGGTCCCCAGCCTATACCAGTGCATGGGATTGTTCCATCCTAAATGCAGGGCTTTGCACTTGTCCTTATTGAATCTCATAAGATTTCTTTTGATCCAGTCTTCCAATTTGTTGAGGTTTCTCTGAATCCTAGCAATACCCTCCAGTTTACTACTCTGTAGAATCTACTACTCCTCCCATCTTGGTGTCATCTTGCAGATTTGCTGAGGGTGCACTCCATCCCATCTTCCAAGTCATTGATGCAGATATCGAATAAAACTGGCCACGGGCACTTCGGTGGCTGCCAACTAGACACTGAACTACTACCCTTTGAACCGACAATCTAGCCAGTTTTCCAACTATCTTACAGTTCATTCATCAAGGTATATCACATCCACTGCTCTTTGAACATCCAGTGAGCCAATCGTCTCATTGTAGAAGGTAATCAGGTTAGTCAGGCATGAATTGTCCTTGGTGAATCCATGCTGAGTGTTTCTAATACCTTTTCCTCCTCCAAGTGCTTGGAAATGGATTGCTTGAGAAGCTATTCCATGATTTTTCTGGGGACTGAGGTGAAGTTGACTGATCTGTAGTTCCCCAGATCAGCATTCCCTCTAAGCTGTGCATGTGCACAGCCGTGCACAATATAAAATCATGCTATGCAATAACTTTTTACTGCCATGCACACAGTGGTGTACCGATGGGGGTGGGCATGGTAGGGGGCCATGGCCCTGGATGTCAGCCTGAGAGGGACAACCAGTGCCATAGCAAGGGTATCCCAATGCTCCTGCTCCCCACCTCCAGCTTTGAGTCTAGCCACTTGCCACCCACCCCAACCCAGCCACAGGCTGGTGCAGGAGGGGGTAGGGGCGGCCACACTGAGATACTCACACACTCCCAGCCAGGATTGATCAAGGATCACTAAACCTTAGAGAGAGCATTGCCTCAGATCCTCTGTCTTCCCTTTTTAAAAGATGGGCACTATATTTGCCCTTTTCCAGTTGCCCAGAACCTCTCCCAGTCCCCAGAAGTTTTCATAGATATTGGCCAGCAGTTCTGCAATCACATCAGCCAACCCCCTCAGTACCCTTGGGTATATCTCATCAGGCCCCATGGACTTGTACATATCCAGTTTTTCTAAGTAGTCCCTAACCTGTTCTTTGATCACTGTTAGCTCCTCACCTCCTCCCCACATTGTGCTGCCAGGTGCAGTAGTCTGGGATCTGACCTTGCCTGTGAAGGCAGAGGTGCAAGAGTCACTGAATGTTTCAGTCTTTTCCTTCTCATCTGTCACTAGGTTGCCTCCCCCATTCAGTAAAGGACCCACACTTTCCTTGATCTTCCCCTTGTTGCTGGCATACTTATAGAAACCCTTCTTATTACCCTTCATGTCCCTTGCTAGCTGCAACTCTAGTTGCCCTTTGGCTTTCCTGAGTTCATCGCTTCATGCCCGAGCAATAGTCCTATACTCCCCCCTAGTTATTTGTCCAAGCTTCTATTTTTTGTAAGCTTCCTTTTGGTGCTTTAGCTCACAGAAGAGTTCCCTGCTAAGCCAAGCTCATTGCCTGCCATACTTGCTATTCTTTCTGCACATTGGGATTGTTCATTCCTGTGTCCTCAGTAAGACTTCTTTAAAATACAGCCAGCTCTCCTGGACTCCTTTCCCACTCAAATGGGCCCCCCGGGGATCCTGCCCATCAGGTCCCTAAGTGAGTCATAATCTGATTTTCTGAAGTCCTTACTCTGCTGCTTTCCTTTTGTCAGGATCCTGAACTTGATCACCCATGGTCACTGCTGCCCAAGTTGCCATACACTTCTACATACCCTACCAATTTGTTGTTTGACATGAGGTGACAGGTGATTGAGAAGGCATTTGTAAAGCTTATAAAATGGCACAGAAGTGACAGTGGCCTAAAGTTCTCTGGCTTTAATAGAGCTATTACATGGGCTTGTCACCATAATTTAGGTATTTTAAAGGTTGATGAGTAATTGTTAAAAAGGCAAAATACATATAACTTGGTTGCGGGACCAAAGTGTTTGATCAGCTGTAGGCTAGGGCTGTGCAAGGCTTCGGATCATGCTTTGGATCCAGGGCCGTTTTGGATACTTCAGCATCTGAAGCAGCATGCCCGGAGCAAAGCTCAGGCTCATTTAAGCTGTCCAAAGTGGTTTGGAGCTTCCAAAGCACTTTGGAAAAGCTTCAGATGCTTTGGACACCGAAAGTGAAAGTTAGAAGAGGGAGGGGGAACGGGGAGGGAGGGAGAATGGGGTGGGGGGGGAGGGGAGCGGGGGGGAAGACTGACAAGTGGTTTGCATTGTAATTTGTTTCCTCTCAGGATCAGGCCTGAGTGACTGGAGGCAGTGTTTTTTTGGTGAGGAACATGCCCCCACAGGTAGTTGGGTTTTGTTGTCTTTGATAGATTCTGGTGTGCAGTTTGTGGGGGTACAGGAGATAGTTGGCAGGGTTTGTGTTTTGAGATATAGGAAGTTGGCTTCACTTCTGGTGATGAGGTTAGGTGCTTGTTTGAATGCACAAACCATTTTTCAGAGCTGGGCCTATGAACTGCACTTCATCAGCCTCCTAGGTAGTAGGTACAGAAACTCATGGACTCAATATAGACACTGACAGTGGAATTTGGGCACACTGTGACCTGCCAGACATCTGACACCCCAGGCAACTCTGCACTTTTACCTGCACTGCTACATCCCCCTTTCCCCCTTACCCCACCACCCCAGCCTGTCCCTCACCCCCTGATGCCTCCATTTCCATTTTCACTGACTGGCTTTCTTGCCTGCATTGTGGGCCAGGCCAGCCTCTGGCTTCTTTACTATTCCTTCCATCCAGGACCAACTGCAGGTACTTCCTCAGCCTGACAAAGGGGTTTTCAACCCTAAAGTTTCCAAAGATACATTTTTCTAAGTACTCCTTTTTTTTTCATAATACACATATAGACATAAAAACACAAGATAAGCCGTCACACACCATGAGTAACATCATATGTCCAACACAACACAATATCTTTACTCTTGCTGTCAGTTCCTTTATAAAAAAAAAGGCTCTGTGGCAGTTCTGTCTGGGGACCTTTGATGCTGCTGCTGATGCTACTGGTGTTGAGCCAGCTAAGTTATTTTACCTGTTGACATGTAAAGTGGTGAACCAGATGTGAGGCTGTAGGGGAGGAGGAGACCTCACTGGGGCGCACTGCCGTGTTGTGTAGAAGTCCAAGTGCCAGGAAGGGCTCACCTTAACACACACAGAGTATCACCCACCCACATCATGAGTTTTGCCTGTTCACAGCCAGACGTGCAGGGCCCCAGAAGACAGACTCCCCCAGCGAGACACACACACAGCTGGCAGGCTTCATGGCCTGAGCAGGGGCCACCACCCTTGCAGTTTTCAGCCCGCTGCGCCTTAACACACACAGGGTCATCTATGTCACGAGTTTGCCTCTCAGCAGCTTGAGGGGCAGTTCCCCCCAAACCCCTTCACCTATCTTCGTGAAACTTGGCATGCTTTGTGGCCTCAGCAGGGGCCACCGTCACCAGCAGTTTTTTCACCCCCCTGTGGTGTAACACATACACATGACATGAGTTTTGCTTTCAAGAATTTGGGATGCCGTTCCCTCCAAACCCTTGCACCTATTTTGTTGAAACTTGGCAGGCTTCATGCTCTCAGAATAAGCTACCACCCATGTGAGATTCATCCAAATCAGAGACAAAACAGCAAAGTTATAAGTTTTGTTGATGCCCCATTATACCCTAAGGCTGGATGTCTGAGGAGGCTCTGAAGCTTTGGAGCTGCTTCAGCCGGATCGAAGCAGCAAACCGATTCAGAGCTCTGGATTGGATCGCGGCCATCTGAAGCAGCTGGATCCGAAGCCGGATAGAATACTTGCCTACTCGCACAGGCCTACTGCAGGCATATGTCGTCGAGTCCAGCTGCTTTGCTGTTCTTCACATGACTTATTCTAGGGTTTTCACCCACTGTGTGTGGTGTGTTAAAGTGATTTTCCTACAGTTCAGTTTGCTGTCTAATCCACATTTAGGCTGTTTATTCAGAGCTTTACAGAAAAAGTGAAATGCACATAATCCAGGAGAAGTCTGTTTCTTTATTGGTCTGACACTTGTGCAGCATTTAGCAAAATGAGATGCTACTGTCTCGATCTGGATATATCCACTCTAGCTTTGCAAAACCTTGGGTGAAGATGCAATGGGCAATCAAGCCTATAGCAAAACAGTTGTTTCCCAACATTTTTTTGTGTAACCCTGCAACGGGGTCCCAACCCCATTACTAGAAGAAGGGCAGGGGTAGGGTGCTCTGTCTTGCTGGGGCTTTCCTGTCCCTTGCCTCCCCTCACTTTAGGATCCCTCTCTGGGGGCTGTAGGAGAATTGCTCACAGGGAGTTAGCTGTTTTCTTTCCCAGCACTCAGCACACCTGATCAGTTGGGAGCCAGGTTGCCAGGCAAACAGCACGTGACTGGGTCAGCCGGCCAGCCAGGTCCGCCAGAGAGAGTAAGAGGGAAGGGAATAAGAGCAGCAGAGCAGCCAGAGGGAGAGAGCCAGAGCTGCTTTAGCTGTCTCTAGGTGACCCCCTGGAGGAAGAAGCGGGAATCAGGAGCTGCTGTCTGAGCACAACAGGCTCTGCAGAAGTCCCATAAGCAGCCTGGGAAGGGATTCTGGCACCAGCCAGGGATTTGAGTTTAGCAAAGCGGGGGATGTCCAGGAGCAGGGCACCTGAGGCCTGAGTAGCTTCCTTGCTATGCTCCAAGTACAGCTCAGGTTCCCATATCATGGACCTAGAGTAGGACCTTGGGTAGCTACAGCAAAAGTGGCCAGTGGCCAAGTAAGTGGGGTGACAAGTAAGTCAGTGTGCACTGGCCCTCCTTTCTATAACTGTAAATTTTATAAGGGTACCGATTCTGTAAGAAGAAAGTGGGTAAAGGCTGCTAAGGGGCCAGCACTTATCATGACTTTTGTGGCGATCTACAATGGAGGGAATTTGTTCCTTTCTAGGAGTCTTGGAATAGAATTATGTCTTTGCCAGATGGGCTATACTAACCTACCCCATTAGTATGTTTGCCCAATATCCTTTTGGCTAAGATCAAGTTTAGTTCTTGTTGGCTCACAGGGCCTTGCATGTAGGATCTCCGTCTCTCATGGCATGGTATCGTTAAGGATAGAGACTTGTCCTGTGGAATCCTTTAGAAAAGCCAGACTTCTAATTCATGAAAGTATCATGAAGGCAAAGTAATCTAAGATAACAACTCCCAAAACTGGAGCTAAGCCTACAGTGATATGCAGGGTTTCCCTCAACTAGCCATGTAAGCCACCCTTCCTCACTATATCTTACTTTGAGACCTGAATCACAGCCAACCACCCTGTAGAAACATGGCCAGTTTGGGCAGCAAATGTGGTACAGGAGGTCTACAGGCAGGGCATAGGGAATTGTGAGAGTGCTGCTGTGCTTGTAGCTTGCCATGCCTGGGAACATTCCAAGCATGCTGCAGGGAAGGGCAGATGATCTCAGACTGAAATTCAGAAGTTGCTACAGCCTGCCATAGGGGCTTGAGCCTAGGGGTTTTCAATGTAGCTGGTTGCTAGCATCACAGATTTTCTAGGAAAGCACAGGTTTGGGACCCCCCAGCCTCATCTTAGAGTACTCCATGAAGTCAGCTCAGACATAGTTTCTAGAGAGGGGGACCCTGTGCCTCCTTAGGTACTCCAAGACCTGACCATTGTTCCCTGATCCTCTCCTCCATCTCTGGTTATCCATGGCCCCTTCAGAGAGCTACCTTTTGGCTTACTTCTTGTAAAGGGACTTTACCTCTTCAAGAGTGTGGCCTGCACCAAAAGCCCCAGATGTGCAGCAGTAAAACAGGCACAGTCCTTGGGCCCTGAAACTAAAACAGTCTGTCAACAGAAGCAGCCCCACTGCTTTCCCTCAACCTCCTCTCCTCCTCTGCCTTTTTTCTCTCTCCTTTGTCTCTGGGTATCTCCCTTTTGAGGACCTTCAAATGCACTGTCCTCTCAAGTACCTTCTTGGCCAGCAAAATACCATGGAGCCTCCTCAGGTACTGGGGTTTAGTGTGCCAACCCCTGCAGATTGGTTTATTATTTGCTTGATGGACCATTCTCTCCTAACAGAGCATTCAGTCAGGTTATTCTTTCAAATAAAGTTAACTCCTCCTTTCCCTATGTACAAGATAGTTAAGGAAACTGAAGCATTCAACATGAATACATTTAAATCAGAAATATTACAACAAAAACATCATCTGTCACAGCAGGCACGGGCTTTAGGGCAGCCTTAAGGTCAGCCCAAACTACAAGAGTAGACATAGCCTATGAGACTGAGACATAGCCCATAATGTAACTATTCTGACTTCTCAAGAGAAACAGCCTGAAAAAAGCCAATCAGGAGAACAGCAGAGGCTTGGTTACCTTTATGGCTCTTTCCTAACGCAGTTAGATTTTAGAAAAATGTATAAGTAATGCCATCCTGCACCGTAAAATTGTTAGAGTTTTCAAAATCACATCAGTTACATTTCCAGTATTTTGGCCCAACTCTCCAGGGTAAAAAAACAATTAAACAGAGCTGGAAAAGGAGAAGTTATATATTGAGTAGGATAAATGATACCAACAGAGCCCAGACAAGTAAAAAATATATAAACAGATTTCTGGAGAATAAAATGCAAGTGGAAACTAAGTGAAAAATATAAAGAGTATCTTACATTTTAATGTAAGGAGGTAACCATCAACTCACAGCAATGTTTAAGAGAAAGTTGACTATTTCCCAATATGGTAATGGAATATTATATTACGGCAATAATAAGGACTTAAGCATATAAAATATTCATGTTGATACTGGAGTCCCTCTTTTCAATACACATCTCATGGGAGACAAAGGGAGAAAGAAAATTGTCAGCATGGTGTGAGGCTTGGGCTCATTATGACTCATTGTCATTTATCTGCATGAAACAGCTTGTGTTTGAAACGTGACAGCTGTCAAAGGGGCTATGTGGAGGATGTGAGATTCACATTCTAGGTATTGACAGAATTCAAGACCCCTGAAGGATCACGATAATGAAATATGGATGGAAAAAAAGGCACAGGAATCCCTGGTCCAGTGCAGGGAGTGGGAACTTTGACCTGAACTCAGTGGGGCAATGGACTTCTCTACAAATGTATCCTGGACTGGCAATCAGTTTGTTACACCAAACTGAAATAGTGAAACAAAAACAGAAGAAATCCATCTGGTTGCACTGAAATTCTTTTTAAATATGCTGAGATGTCTTTTATGAATGCTCCCAAGTATTCTGCCCTGCTAACCTGCTTGCATATTGGGCTACTCCTATTTATACATCTCTCACCCTTGGGTATGGTCAAGTGAGGGTATGACATGCTCCCAGCCCTGGACCTGGGTACTTCTCTGAGACATACTTCCAGGGTGATCTTGCATCTTCAGGGTTGCCCTTCTGCCTCAAACTCCCCTCTGTCATTTGCTGCTTGGCCACTGAGAACCAGCTGAGATGTGCCAGGGGCCTACTCCTTGGCCTGGGTGGCTCAGTGTTACTGGTCTCACCCCAGCCTTGCAAGCTCTCGGCAGAAGTGATTTTGCCAGTGAGGAGAATTACACCATTGTCTGGTCTTGCATTCATAAAAGATGGATCCCATGTTCTGTAGGACAGGCTTGCCTGTATTGTCAAATACTCTGGAATCACAGTTCACGCTAGCAAAAAGTGGGTGAAAAGAAAACAAAACAGATTTATCATAAGAAACAAGAACAAGAAACCAGTAACAACATTTGAGATACAGACAGAGATATATGCATAAACAAACAAAGAAAACAACAGCAAAATTATCTATTCTTAATCTGCACTTTAAATTCAAGAATGTAGCTTTGACTCAGCTCTCTAGCTCAGGGACTTGTGTCTCTGTATGCCCCAAGAAAAAGTTAAGATCAAACCATATTCTCAAGACACGCGTAAGTACAGAAGCTTATCTGGATATTCACATAGATCAATTCTTGCATATTTGGGTGCCTCACACTATGCATATAACTTCCTTCCCCCCAAAGGTACGTGTTTACCAGTGGAGAAGTTTTCCTGATCTAATTAAGTCCAGGGGAACATGTACATCGTTTCAGACATGGAAAATACTAATCTGTAAAATGCAGTCTCTCACTGAATTTCCTCCTTACTTATTAAGACAGGTGCCTCTGTTTCAACAGGAGATCAGCCACACTGGGTACGTCTACTCATGCCCCTATAGCTCCATTGTGACTGCATTGTCATTTACTACTTACTTTTGGAAGTACTAAATGATGGTGCAGTAACAGCCTGTATTGCGCCGTGCTGGTGTCTTAAGATTATTTTTAGCTGCTATGTCGCTGTAGCAATGCTTTAAAGCAAGGGAGTGCGTTGCTACAGAAACGTAGCTGTGGCATCATGGTTTGTGCCTGCCAACATAGTGTCTCATGTAGATGTGCCCACACTGCATTCTCTGTCTTTAGCAACTGGCCTTACAGTTGCACACATTGGACTTGGATGGGTGAATTCAATGGGAAAATGGATAATGTACAGTGGAGTCCCATGAAAGTTAATTTTTACTGATGTCATTATTACTATTGAACAACATTATAGAGCTGTTAAAAATGCAACAGTGATAAAAAAAACCCAGAACATCTTCACAACCTGTTCTGAAGATATTTTTACTATGTTGAGCATTCTTAAAGTACTTTGTAAACAAAAATTACCATTTATCTGTTTAAAAAATGGCATATTAACCCAAAATGATACATTTAAATAAAATATTTTCATAAATTTTCATGGACCTCCCACCATTTTATTAAAAACATGCACTTTCTTCTTCGAAGATTAGTTGTCAAGAAATGTTACAGTGGTTGTGTTTTAAATTTTGACCCGATTTGAATAAATTATCCAAATCTTGATAAAATAGCTGATTTGAGATTTTGCAAGAGAAAGCAGAGGTGAATCATTTATTTAGGTACATAAAGGTGTATGACTGGGATGAAATTTTTTCTCAATGATTCTTCTTGATTTTAGATACGAAGGAATAAAATAGTCTTCAGTAGGGTACTTTTTAAATATTTCTGGGCCAATTAGATACATTAAGGATCAGAGACATTGTCCTTACATGCATTTTTTAATCTTCTGCCATGTTCTTTTGAGCCTTTATTGCATAAATGGAAAAAAAATATGAAAGATTTACAATTAACAACACTTGCAAATTTCTTTAGCTTTTCACTGCAGATCTTATCATAACCTAGCAAGTAATGTGCCCAGAGTACTGAACTATTTTTAGGAACATATTCTTTTAAAATACTTCATGTAGCTTCTCTTCTGTAACACAACTTCAGCACCTTATGAACTTTGTACTCTAAAATACTTTTTGAGTAATGACACCATCTAACCAACTGTCTGTGGAAGAAGCAAAATACTATTCATAGATTCACAGAAGTTTAGGGCTGGAAGGGACCTTGTGAGATCACCAAGTCCAGTCCCCCTGCTCTGGACAGGAAAAACTGCTGGGGTCAAATAACACCAGCAAAGTGTGTGCCCAGTCTCCTTTTGAAGATCTCCTGAGTAAGTGTCTACACCACTCCCGCTGGGAGTCTATTCCAGAGTCTGGTTATTAACCGCGAATAAGTTTTCCTTTTTTCCATTTTGAAACATTCTTCTAGGAGTTTATGACCATTGCTCCTGGTTTTCCCCTGCGGTGCTTTGATGAACAGTTGTTGGCCTAGCCCCTAATGTTCATCCCGTATATATTTTTAAGCTGCCACCAAATCCCCCTGAAGTCTTCTCTTTTCCAGGCTGAACAGTCTCATATCTGTCACCTTTCCTTGTGTGACTTGCTCTTCAGGCCTCCAATCATATTCATAGTTTCATAGTAGTTAGGGTCAGGAGGGACCTGATCAGATCACCTAGCCTGCCCCCCTGCCACAAGCAGGAATGAATGCTGGGTTCACAAGACCCCAGACAGGTGATCATCTAACCTTTTTTTGAATTTGCTCAAGGTAGGGGCAAGGACCACTTCCCTAGGAAGTTGGTTCCAGATTCTGGCCACCCTAACTGTAAAATATTGCCTCCTGATCTCTAACCTACACCTATTCTCCATCATCTTATTACCATCTTATCACCCCAGGTGGTGCTGGGGAGAATAGGGCTCTTCCTATTTGCTGATGATCTCCCCTGATGAGTTTGTAGGCAGCCACCAGGTCCCCCCTCAGCTTCCTCTTGTCAAGGCTGAACAGGTTCAGGTCCCTCAGTCTCTCCTCGTAGGGCCTGCCCTGCTGCCCTCTCACCGTGCAGGTGGCCCTGCTCTGAACCCTCTCCAGGCTGGCCACATCCTTTTTAAAGTGCGGCACCCGGTACTGGACACAGTACTCCAATTGTGGCCTGACCAAAGTTGCACGGAGGGGTAGTATCACCTATCTGGACCGGCTTGAGATGCATCTTTGGATGTATGACAAGGTATGGCTGGCCTTGCTGGCTGTGGTCTGGCATTGGCAGCTCATGTTCATCTTGGAGTCATTATTGACTCCAAGATCCCTTTCTGCCTCTGTGCTTTCAAGAGGGGAACTCCCCAGCCTGTATGTATGCTGTGGATTCCTTCTCCCAAGGTGCAGCACCCTGCATTTGTCTACATTGAACCCCATCCTGTTCTTATCTGCCCACTTTTGTAGTCTGTCTAAATCTAGTTGCAGCCTCTCTCAAGTGTGTCCACCTCACCCCACATCTTAGTGTCATCAGCAAACTTGGACAATGTGCTTTCAACCCCCTCTTCCAAGTCCTGATGAAGATGTCAAACAGTGCAGGCCTGAGGACCGAGCCCTGGGGGACCCCTGTGGCAGGGCACTGTTTGTGCCTGCCACTTCAAGAGCCAGAAGGCAGCAGCCAGTAGGTGCCTGCTTAGGGCAGCCATTTTAAATTCAGGGCTGCCCATATAATCAGGACAGTTCAGCTGCTGGAGGCCAGGCAACATTACCTGGCTGGAGGGCTGCTGATATAATCTGGAGGTAAGGGAGGAGCTGTAGGGGATGGATAGGAGGCTCCTGGTCCTGGACATAACTTGAAACTGCACCCTGCCAGGAGTGGGTGGCCTGGTGGGGCTCTCAGTGGCGTTGGAGCCCCCAGGAAATGCCAGGCCAGTTCTGGTGAAAGGTGCAGCGGGGCACCTTAACCCCTAGCCCTCACACTGGGTGGGTTGCCCCTTGTTTTGGAGGGCCCAGAGGGTGGGCCCTCAGAGAGATGAAAGGGACATAGACTCAAAGCCTGTCTGAACTTCCCCTGACTGGCCCATGCTGGGGCCAGGACTGGAAGGGTCAAAGGGCTGGGGCCCACCATGAGGAACGCCCAAGAGCTGAGGGCCTGGGGTTCTGACAGGCCTGGAGGTGGACCAGCGCTAGAGAGCTGAAGGTCCCAGTGGGGGGACCGCACCCGGAAGGGGAAGCGAGAAAGGGAGTTATGCTGCCCAATATGAAGGCGGGTGAGACTGCCTGATAAGAGGATTCTAGGTTGGGGTTCAATCAGGAGGATTTGGGGGCCCAGTGTGGGGGCCGGTGATAGGGAGAACATAGTGATGCCATCTGCGAGGCTTGGGCTGTGATGCAGGGGAGGAAAGGAGGCACAGATAGTGCCCCCTGGCATCAGGGCAGAAAATGGGTAGCCTCCGGCTTGATTAACATCTATTAATTAATTAACGTCAAGGTGTGGCAGGAGAGAACACAGGTGGTTAGCCCAGGAAGAGGTGGGCGGGCCACGGTTAGATTGGCCCTGAGTAGGCCCCCTGTTACAACCCCACTGTTCACATCATGCCAGGTTGAGTACAACCTGTCCACCACTACTCTCTGGGTGCGCCCCATTAGCCAATTTTTTATCCACCCAACTGTGCAAGCATCAATGCCACAGTTGCCTAATTTATTGTTGAGAATGGGGTGAGAGACAGTGTCAAAGGCCTTCCTAAAGTCTAGAAAGATTACCTCCATGGTGACACCATTATCCAAGGATTTAGTTACTTGGTCATAAAAGGCAATCAGGTTGGTCAGGCAGGACCTGCCTTTGATGAACCCATGCTGATTGCCCCTGAGCATGATCTCCCCTGCGGCCCCCCCACAGTGTGCTCCTTGATGATTCTCTCCAAGATCTTTCCCTGGGGTGCTTTGGTGAATATGAGTGGCTCTTCTCTGGACTCTCTCAAGCTTCTCCACATCCTTCTTGAAGTGTGGTGCTCAGAACTGGATGCAGTACTCCAACTGTGGCCTCACCAATGCCAAGCAGAGCAGGAGAATCACTTCCTTAGTTTTGCTTGAAAAGTATTAGTTGATGCATGCCAGTGTATTGTTTGCTCTGCTGACTGTAGCATCACATTGGTGGTTCATAGGGCTGTGCAAAACAGCACCGTTCCATTTAGACTCAGATTTCGACAGGACAGAGTTTTGTTTTGAATTTCATTTTGATTCATAACTGCTCTTCTGTTACGTTTCATTGAAACAGTTTAACTGTTTCAATGCTGTTTTGATGTTTCACCCATAGGCTATAATGGGGAGGCTTGAAACAACCTATAACTTTCTCATTTCTGGCCTGATTTGGATAAAACTTACAGAAATGGTAGCCCGTTCTGAGGGCATGAAGCCTGCCAAGTTTCAAGGAGATAGGTATAGGGGTTTAGGGAAACTGCACCTCCAATTCATGAAAGCAAAAAACTCACGTCATGTGTATGTGTTAAGCCACAGCAGGGTCAAAACTGCAGGCCAGCTAGCCCCCACTGAGGCCACAAAGCCTGCCAGTTTTCAAGGAAATAGGTGCATGGGGAGTCTGGATTCTGGGGTCCTGCTCCTCTGGCTGCTGATAGGCAACACTCATGACATGGGTGGGTGACACTGTGCATGTGTTTTAAGTACGCCCTCAACTGACACCAAGGTAGAAAGAAAGCAGAGCAGTTCAAACAGTGCTGCCTTCTTTGAAGTTTTTCCATCCCTTCCCCAAAGCACTGGGATTGGAAGAGACCTCAGGAAAGGATGACAGTCACTGGCCAGCTACACAGTCAATAATGAGAGTGTTGCAAAAGATTGCGGTCCGTTTCTTTGGAGGCTCGCAAAATCACAGACACACACTTATTAGCAGCACAAAAGGTGTATTTGCAAATAGGGTCAGAGCAGAGTCAAAGACTCAGATTACTCCGAACCCCTGAGGAAATTTTGCTGCCTGTATTTATCCTTTCCCTCATGGGCACGTGTGCAGAAACAGGAACTCTTACAGCTCATTTCCGTTTCATACAAACATATGTGTGGTTACATCACTACATCCATCGCATGTACATTATAATTAACTACTTAAGTATGCAGGGCGGAGAAGTAAATATGCATCAGCTAATTGCGCATGCTCAGAAAGTTCTTTAGGTCACCAAGAGTTTAAATCCCCCCCCTTTCAAGGACACAGTCAGTTGAATTCCAGCTTCTGTAATCTGCATGAGAAAGGCTAGGGGGAGGCTGGGGGAGAGTGTGATTTAGTATAAGAAGAACTGTGGCAAGGCTGGCCAAGGAAAAAAAGTCCTTGGCAGGGTTTTTTTCTTATCAGGTATGAGATGCAAACTGTGCATTTCTAACAACACTCCATTTCTAACAAGAGCACTCCTCCCCCAACTTCCCTGCTCCTCTCCCTCCCTCTCCTTACTTTAGTTTCTGCTTTCCTGCAGGCAAGCCCAGCTTGAGCTTTGAAACTCAAAACATTTCGAAAATTTTGAAACATTTCGACTTGCCTTGTTTTGTTTTGAGGCTGTTTTGAAGCTCTCTGTTCTGTTTCAATTTTGCTGTTTCAAGCTTGAAACAAGTTGAAACAGTGTTGAAACAAAACTTCCAGCAAAACTTCGCATAGCCCTACTGGTTCACATTCATTTTATGGTCAATTATAACTCCCAGGCCTCTTTCAGACATGGTACTAGCACTTTAAATTAGGGCTGTGCGAAGCTTCAGTAGCTGATTTGATTCGGAGAGGAGTCAGAGGATTTGACGGCCGAATCTCCAAATCTGAATCAAATCGGGAGACCCATTAAAAGGTCCAAAGTGAATTGGAAGCCTCCAAATCAGTGCCAATTTGGAGATTCGGCCACAGACTACACAGGCAGCAGTCCTCCATGACACTGGACACAGCTGCCTTCAGCTGGTAAGTCTATTGTGGTGGTTGGAGGGGGGAGGAAAGGGACAGCTCAATGCCCCCACAGTGAGGGGGGGATTGGGCCTGGGACAAGCTGCCCAGACCAGGTTGAGGGGCATGGAACTTGGAGAGGGGGGCTCCTGCCACTGCATGCCATTCTGCCATTCTGGGAGCTGCTCTTCTGGTGGCTCCTTCAATCTGGGAGGGTATGGAAGCAGGCGTGTGCCCCCAGATCTGTGCCAGGTGGGCTGGACCAGGCTGCATGCTGGGAGGCTAGCCCCAGCTGTCTGCCACCGGGCTGTGCTCTGTAGGGTGGATGGAGCAGGACTGTGCTCTGGGTGGCTAGCCCGAGCCCCAACCCAGAATGCAGCCTGGAGTGCAGCCCTGGCTCCACCCACCCCACAGAGTGCAGTCAGGCAATGGAGGCTTGCCATCCAGAGCACAACCCTAGCTTCACCCACCCCACAGAGCACAGTAGAGCAGGAGTTATGCGGGGGCTGTAGCCACCCTAAAATTTCCCATAGACCCTGCTGCTGGGCCTGCCCAGATCTGGGTACATGCAGCCGCCCCCATGCCCTGCTACTGCTCACCCAGCTGGGGTAGGGGGGTCGGACACAAAGCTGCGGCTTGTCCGGGAGTTGCAGGGAGGGTTGAGCGGCTTCTGCCATTGCACACCGCTTGTCCAAGGCAGCACAGCAGCGCTGTACCGTGACTCCCTGCCCTGGCTGGGTGAGTGGTGGGAGGGCATAGCCATCACTCCCAGTGCCTTCTGCCACCCAACCAGAGCACAGCCCGGCCCAGCCTGCCCAGTGCAGATCCGGGGACACGTGCCCACTCCCATGCCTTCCTGGAGCCACCAGAAGAGCAGCTTCCAGATTGGCAGTGTGCAGTGGTGGGAGCCCCCCTCCTCAAGTCCTGCGCTCCCTCAGCCCAGCTGGGCAGCTTGTCCCAGCCCCAGCTCCAGCCACAATCCCTCCCTCACTATGGGGGCATTGAGAGGGCCTTCAGCTCCTCTCCTGGTGTGAAGCCTTGAAAAGGCTGTGACCACACTTTTAGTTGTGCATGACAGCGCACGTGCACACCTTAGAGGGAACCTTGACCAAAACCACAGAGGAAGTCCCTGAGCAATTCAGGCAGCCAGGATCCGGGGAGAGAGAAAAAAAAGATCAGTCTCATCACTTTTTTTTTGATTTCGTAGATACTGCCTGCATGGACTTCAGCCAGGTTGCCTGCACATGCTGCCTGCACAGTCCCTGAGCTGCACGGGGCCCGGTGCTTCCCTTTGTGGCTGTAAGGTAGCAAACTAAAACACCTTGGACATGTTTTATTTTTCTCCATCCCAAAGTCTTTTAATGTGCAATATGCAGCTGACATGGTAAACAGCAGCGCCATTAATGTGCAATGTGCAATATGCCAATATGTAAAATAAACAATTTATGTTCTCCCATCTTATTGCTGAAGTCCTTGTTACCGATCCCTAGATGCATAAAGTTGCACTTCCTACTGTTATACATATTTCCATTTCTAATGCTCTATTCATAGTTTCATAGTTAGTAGGGTCAGAAGGGACCTGAGCAGATCATCGAGTCTGACCCCCTGCCATGGCAGGAAAGAGTACTGGGGTCAAACGACTCCAGCAAGGTGTTTATCTAGCCTTGTCTTAAAGACCCCCAGGGTAGGAGCCAGCACCACTTCTCTTGGAAGTTGGTTCCAGGTCCTAGCCGCCCTGACAGTGAAGTAGCGCCTCCTGATGTCTAATCTGAATTTACCCTCTGCCAGCTTGTGACCATTATTTCTAGTCACTCCTGGTAGTGCTCAGGGGAGCAGGGACTTTCCCAATGCCTGCTGGTCCCCTCTGACTAGTTTGTAACAGGCCACTGGATCCCCCCTCAGCCTTCTCTTGAGGAGGCTGAACAGGCTCAGGTCCCGTAGCCTCTCCTCGTAGCGCCTGCTCTGCTGCTCCCTGATCATGCGAGTGGCCCTCCTCTGGACCCTCTCCATGTTGTCCATGTCCCTCTTGAAGTGTGGCGCCCAGAACTGGATGCAGTACTCCAGCTGCGGCCTGACCTGTGTTGCATAGAGGAGGAGGATCACCTCCTTGGACCTGCCTGAGATGCATCTGTGGATGCATGACAAGGTGTGGTCGGCCTTCTTGACTGCATCCCCACACTGCCGGCCCATGTTCATCTTGGCATCAATGATGACTCCAAGATCCTTTTCTGCCTCTGTACTGACGAGAAGAGAGTTCCCCAGTCTGTAGGTAAGGTGCTGGTTCTTCTTCCCCAGGTGCATATGATACCGCCTGTCTGAAAGGACTGAGTACAAACTACTTAAGATGATCCCAGGTAGTAGAATGGTGGCCTTTATCACTAATATAATATCAAACAGATCCATCATCCTCTCCACCAGTGGAGGAAATAGAAGCAGATAAAAGCATCTGTATATCAGGGTACCACAAGGATCAGTGCTAGCACCAACCCTTTTTAACATCTGCAGTTGTGGTGCCTCCCAGGACTGCCTGGGCTAGGTACCTGCAGGCAGGTGCCACCACTGCCATAGAGGGAAGCACTGCCTCCCCCCCCCCCCCTCCCCCACAGCTCAGGGACTGCCTAGCCCACCAGCAACTTGCCTTCCCCACACCGCTGCTGGAGAGCCAGGTAAGGATTGGGCCCGACCCTTATGTACAAGCCACAGGGGTTTACTTTGGTTTAATTTGAATCAGTGTTTTTAAAAACCCATTGCTTCAATTTAGGGCGAAGTAAACCCCTGTGGTATGTACAAGAAGCCAGGGATGTCAATTATTCAATTTAGGATCAATCTTTCCAGCAGCTTGTGGACAACCGATTTGACATTCCACCCACCACAGCTAAAAAGTATGCCTACGCAGATGACTTGGCCCTGTCCACCTTTAATAAATACATCCCAAACAAAGAAACTGTCTTGTCGCAGGATATGAATACAGTAGTCTCTTACCTACACCCAAGGAGACTCAGCTCAACCAAACAAAAATCACTGCAACACTGTTTCACCTCTGTAATGCTATAGCAAATAAGAGGATCAAGATTGGCTGGAATGGTAATGAACTTCCCTTCACAAACAACCCAGTGTATCTGGCAGTAACTCTGGATAGGAGCCTTACCTACAGAGAACACTTACTGAAAACATCTAAGAACGTCAACTCTTGCATTAGTGCTATAAGATGACTGGCAGGAACAACCTGGGGAGCCAATTTCACCACTCTAAGGACATTAACACTTGCACTTGTATACGCACCTGCTGAATATTGCTGTTAAGCTTGGCACAATAGCCACAGCAGGATGGGGGGGCTCTAGGTTGGCAGCGAGGGGCACTGGTAGGGTCAGGGGCCTGTAGGTTGGGAGTGAGGGGCACCATCAAGGGGAGGCATAGTGGTGGCAGCAGCATGCAGTTGTGCCCCCTGCTACCGCCAGGGGGACAGGGAGTGCCTCACCTTGAAGGCCATGGTGGTGCGGCTCTTCCTCCTGTGCCAGGTCCCACCCACTGGGCTGTGGAGGCAGCTCCTCCCTGAAGCTGCTCCGGTGTGGCTGCAGCCCCATGCCCCGGTGTGAGTGCAGAAATCTTGGGGGCACATGCTCCACCGCTGCAACGTCTGTGCACCTGCTTCCCTCCTGATGCATCCCCTATGCTGCCTGCCCGTGCCCACCCACTGTGTCACCTCTGAGCCCCCACATGTGGCCTGTGCCCTCCCTGCCCCCATAGACTTACCTGGAGGGAGCTGCAGGAGCTGCTTTCCACCACACTGCTTAGCTGCCACATTCATGTGTGCCATGGTGCCCCCTCATGTATGTAGCAGCTAGGCAGTGCACATACACATACACATGGTGCCTCCTTATCCTGCTACTCCCAGTCCCAAGCAGCCTCTTGCAGGCTGGAACTTTGCCAGCCTGCAAGGGGAAACCCATGGTCTCCTGAGTTTTTCTCCTTTAAAGGAGAAAAATCTGTGTTTTTCTCCTTTTAAAGAAGAAAATCCACATTTTCTCTTTTAAAGGAGAAAACCTGCATTTTTCTGTGTTTTTCCATGGCAGACAGAAAACACAGATCCCTGGTTACCTTTAGAACAAACTGCCTAAGGAAGTGATAGATTCTCCAGTTCTTTATGTCTTCAGATCTAGATAGGATATCTTTAATGCAGTGATTCTCAACCAGATAAAGATGGGCTCAGGCTTGTCCCTACCTCACCTACCCCCCACCCCAATGTCCAGTCCCTTTGCAAGGAGGTAAGAACTTCAATATATAAATTAGTTTTTGAAATTGGGAGCCACTCTCTTCATAAAAGTATGGAGGGCTGCCTCAAATCCGAGGCATTCCTCGGGTTTAAAAAGTTTGACAAATAGTGCTTTGGTGAAATGCAAGTTATTTGGCTCAATATAGAGACAACAGTGAAAGGTTATGCTATACAGCAGTGGTGGTCAACCAGGAGTGAGAGGCTGGTTTGATCCAGTGCCCAGGGCCAACCCTGTGTGGGGGTCGGGGCAGGAATGTGACCCAGCCCTGTGCAGGAGAGAAGAGGGTGTGGCTCGGCCTCAGCCCACCTCTGCAGCAGAAAAGGGGGTGTGACCAGCTTTGGCAGGAGAAAGGGGAGTGTGACCAGGTCCTATGGGAAAAGGGGGGCATGGCCCAACCTTAGGGGGGAAGGGAGTATGGCCTAGCCCCAGCCTGGCCTTGCAGGGAAAAAGGGGGCATGGCCCAGCTTTGCAAGGCAGGAGGGAGTGTGGCCTGACAGAGCATCTGCCTTGCTGGCCACCTATTGGCTTGAGTTGATGAGGAAAAGGATCTATATATTTTAAAGGTATCCAGTATTTCATAAAATTTATACATATACAAGCATAATATCAAATTGGTATTAACTGCCATTAGTTAAATAATGACTATGACGAACTAAGTTATTAATGCTTTACTTGGGATAAAAACCTTCATTTTAGTAAGAATGTAAAATATCCAATGGCAATTAAAAATGATTTAATTAAAAACAAATTAATAAGATCAAAATCTTTTATATATGGTTCTAATCAAAGGATTTTAATACTGCCAGTTATTCAAAAAGCTAAGTAATTATTGTAACTAGAGCTGGTAAAAATTATAAAACAGTTTTCCATTAAAAGTGCAATTTTCTTGAATTTGCATCATTTAGCAATGGGAGAGAACACATCTCTGTTCCTGACATTCACACCATGAATATTCTTGTAAAGAATGCTCATATCCCTCCCAGTCTCTATTTTGTTAAGCAAGACAAGTCAAATTGTTTGAATGCTGCTTCATGAGAAGACATCTCCATTCCCTTAACTATCTTAGTGACCCCTCTTTGAACGTATTCCAGTTTAACTTAACCATTTTTGAACACTGGTGACTGCATCTGCACGTGGTATTCTAAACAGGGTTTGACAATGGTATTAGTTCCTCCTCCTTTCTATAGAGTATATCCCACTTAATATACCCTTGAATTGTGTTAACCTTTTTTAGAGCTTCATCACACTGGCAGCTCATGGACACACGATCTACCAATACACTGAGGTTCCTTTCATGCTCAGATGTCTCTGAATTTATGTCCCCCCATCTTATTGCTGAAGTCCTTGTTACCGATCCCTAGATGCATAATGTTGCACTTCCTACTGTTCTACATATTTCCATTTCTAATGCTCTATTCATAGTTTCATAGTTAGTAGGGTGGGAAGGGACCAGAGTAGATCATCAAGTCCAACCCCCTGCCATGGCAGGAAAGAGTACTGGGGTCAAACAATCCCAGCAAGGTGTTCATCTAGCCTTGTCTTAAAGACCCCCAGGGTAGGAGCCAGCACCACTTCTCTTGGAAGTTGGTTCCAGATCCTAGCCGCCCTGACCGTGAAGTAGCGCCTCCTGATGTCTAACCTGAATTTACCCTCTGCCAGCTTGTGACCGTTATTTCTAGTCACTCCTGGTAGTGCCTGGGGAAACAGGAACTCCCCCAATGCCTGCTGGTCCCCTCTGACTAGTTTGTAACAGGCCACTAGATCCCCCCTCAGCCTTCTCTTTTGGAGGATGAACAGGTTCAGGTCCCGTAGTCTCTCCTCATAGGGCCTGCCCTTCTGCCCCCGATCATGCCAGTGGCCCTCCTCTGGACCCTCTCCATGTTGTCCACATCCCTCTTGAAGTGCGGTGCCCATAAGTGACGCAGTACTCCAGCTGCGGCCTGACCAGTACCGCAAAGAGGGGGAGGAACACCTCCTTGGACCTGCTTGAGATGCATCTGGGGATGCATGACAAGGTGTGGTTGGCCTTCCTGACTGCATCCCCACACTGCCGGCCCATGTTCATCTTGGCATCAACGATGACTCCAAGATCCTTTTCTGCCTTCACACTGACGAGAAAGGAGTTCCCCAGCCTGTAGGTCTGGTGCTGGTTCTTCCTCCCCAGGTGCATCACTTTGCACTTGTCGGTGTTGAATCCCATCCTATTCTCATCTGCCCACCCCTGTAACCTGCCTAGGTCTGATTGCAGCCTATTCCTCCCTTCTAGCATGCCCACATCCCCCCACATCTTAGTGTCATCAGCAAATTTGAACAGGGTGCTTTTTACCCCCTCGTCCAAGTTGCTGATGAAGATGTTGAACAGCGCGGGCCTGAGGACAGAGTCCTGCGGAACCCCACTGCCTGCATCCATCCAGGTCGAAAATGACCCATCCACCACCACTCTCTGGGTGCGGCCCTTCAGCCAGCTGGCAACCCATTTGACTGTGTAGGTGTCGACACCAGAGTCCCCCAGTTTCCTAATGAGAACGGGGTGAGAGACAGTGTTGAAGGCCTTCCAAAAGTCCAGGAAGACTATGTCCACTGCTACCCCTGCATCTAAGGATTTGGTGACCAGGTCGTAGAAGGCCACCAGGTTGGTTTGACAGGACTTGCCTCTAATGAACCTGTGTTGGTTGTCTCTAAGCATAATGTCCCCTGCTGGCCCCTCGTGGACATGTGCCAGGATAATTCTCTCAAAATTTTGCCCAGGATTGAGGTAAGACTAACTGGCCTATATTTTCCTTGGTCCTCCTTCCTCCCCTTTTTGAAGATGGGAACCACATTGGCCCTCTTCCAGTCCTCTGGCACCACACCAGAGCACCAAGAGTGCTTATAAAGCCGTGCCAGGGGTCCCTCAATGACCGCAGCTAATTCCCTCAGTACTCTAGGGTGAAGATCATTCAGACCAGCTGATTTGAATACATCCAGTCCCTCCAGAAGTTGCCTAACTAGTTCCTCACTAACCCTTGGCCTAGGTGCACCTCCCCTGGAGTCTAAGGGGTGCCCAGAGTGGAGGTGGCTGTTCTGGTCCCTGCTCAGGAAAAGGGAGGCAAAGAAGTCGTTAAATAAGTTGGCTTTGGTGTCTGGTGTGAAGACCAAATTTCCTAGCGTGTTCCTAGCGTGTCCCACCTTACCCAGAACCTTCTTTTTGCCCCCTATGTATTTAAAAAAGAACTTCTTGTTGTCCTTGATCTGGGAAGGTAGTCCCAGTTCCATCTCCACCTTGGCCTTCGTGACTGCCCCCCTGCATCCCCGAGCAACCGCAGTATAATCCTCCTTGGTGATGGCCCCTCCCTTCCATTGGGTGTGCACCTCCCTTTTAGCTAGGAGACATTCCCGGATGTTTTGGTGAGCCATGGGGGCTTTTGAGTCCTCCTGCTCCCTTTGATCCATATTGGGATTACCCCACTTTGGGCTTGGAGGATCATCTCCTGGGATTGGAATGGACTTCAGGGAAGAATCACAGTCACTGGCCAGCTACACAGTTAATAAGAGAGTGTGGCTGAGCACCTTTGGGGTGCTCGCCACGTGGAAGGGGATGCAGCAGGCTGGGACAAAGCCAGCAGAGAAGGCAGCCAAGCGAAGCCTCAAAATGTCATTCTAAGGGGGGGGCGGTGTGTGGCAGAGCACCTTTGCGGGTGCTTGCCACTTGAGGGCTTTCACAGGCTCTAAGGAGCCTGCTTTGGAGGAGCAGCAGGGAAAACCTCCTCTAGGAACTATTTTAAGCGGGGAGGTGTGTGGTAGGGCACTGTTGGTGCCTGCCACTTTAAGAGCAGAGACAAGCAGCCAGCAGGCACTTGATTGCAGCAGCCATTTTAGATCTTAGGCCACCTATATAAACAGGGCAGTTCACTGCTGGCAGGCCAGGCAGCAACATCACCTGGCTGTGAGGCTTTATGCAATATCCTGGAGGTAAGGGCAGGAGCTGTAGGGGATGGTTTGGAGGCTCCTGGTCCTGGACATGACCTAAAACTACACCCTGCCAGGAGTGGGTGTCCTGGTGGGGCTCTCAGTGGTGCAGGAGCCCCCAGGAAATGCCAGGTCAGTTATCACCCTGGTGAAAGGTGGGTAGGGGTGCCTTAACCCTAGGCTTCACTTTTGGGTGGGTGGGTGGGGCCAGGTATGGCTGTGGCCACCTGAGCCCTGTGGGATGGAGGGCCCTGAGGAAAGGTAGTTGGGGTCTAACTACCCCAACTACTTGGTCACCTGAACCCACTGGGGAGAGAAGCCTTATGGCCCCAGTAAGGGGGTGGTGTGGAGCCCCCAGTGGGGGGGGTGGAAAACCAGAGGGTTGGTAGCCCAGTACATTGGAACGTATAGAGTTGCCCCTGGAAGGGGCCAGGGCAAGCTTAGACTCTGTTGGGTAACTGGCTGGCCACTACCCTGGTGAGGGTCACAAGGGAGGCCCAAAAGATGGTATGTCGGCCATGCAAGGTATGAACTAGGTAAAGCCTATGGCCTAAGGGGCCTGCTCCAAGGGGGAGCAAGGCAGTATGAATTGTTGATTCATGAAAGAGACCCTGTGAGAGGGGGTGGCGTGTGTGAGGCCCTAGTAAGAGGAGGGTGGTATGAGTGTGTGTGTGACTGAGGCCTGACAACAAGGCCCAAGTTAGCTCCGGCTGTAGGCTGGGAGCACTATGTCATCTGAATGCCATCTGCAAGGCTTGGGCTGCAGTGTAGGGGGGAACGGAGCTGCAGATAGTGCCCCTTGGCATCGGGGCAAGAATGGGCAGCCTCCCGCCCTAACTAATATCCTAATTAATTAACAAGAAGGTGTGGCATGTGAGTCAAGAGGGTGGCTTGCCCAAAGGCAAGTGGGGAAACTAGCACTGTGGCTAGGTGGGGAGAACCACACTGCCACAGAGAGGAGTCCTTCCCTGCTCTTTCCCCTCCTTCTCCTTACTTTCTGTTTTCTTTGAGGCAGGCCCAGCTTCAGCTTTGAAATGTTTTGACTTCCCTTGGTTCATTTTGAGGCTGTTTTGAAGCCCTTTGTGTTGTTTTGATTTCATTGTTCCAAGCTTGAAATGAGTTGAAACAGTGTCAAAATGAAACAGCCAGTGACATTTTGTACAGCCCTTGTGATTAGCTGGGACAGGGCTATCAGCCACAGACTCAAGGCAGGTGTGGCTGCCTAAGTGATTATCCCAGGCTGGGCTGCCTGCTTGGGCCCCTGAGACCAAGGAGTCAACAAGGCTTCTGGAGGCAGGGCTTGGTGCCCTCTACTGGAAGGCCTGGTTGTGAACCAGGTGCTCCTTGGAGCATCCCTGGAAACTGCAGATGTCTGTTGTAGGGTTTCAGATGGAAAGAGGCCCAGCAGACCTGTCAAAGGCTGTGGTAGAAGAGTAGGAGGACATCCCAGCCAAAGTGATCAGGATCCAAGAGGAAAAGCTCCAAATCAAAACCAATTCCTCCCACCTGGTACAAAAATGCAATGGGCAGTCATTGCCAGGGAAAGCGTTCTTCAGCAAAGAGCAGCTGCTGCAGGGCTTTCAGGTGGAAAGCAGTCACCCTGTTCACCAGGTCAATCAACCCTGACCCTTATGTCAGTGGGTATATAGAGAATAGCCCTCTGGATCCAGTGGCATCATCTCAGAAGTCCATGAGAAGATTCTGAAGCTTGAAGACTTTTTGGAAAGTCCAGGATAGCACACCTTTGCCATAGAGTAGCAACTGCTAGGTTGTTGATGATCAGGATGCAGCCATGGTAGGAGAGGCTGGGCAGGTTCCAGTGACATTACTGTAGTTATACCTCAGCCTCTTCAGTGAGGCCTTCCCAATTCCTTGCTAGATGACTGGTGGCCTTAGGAAGATGCCAAGAGATTTGAAGCCATTATAGTAGCAGGCAGGCCTCCAAGTATGTCTGGGGCCTATGTATTCGCCCAGTATGACAGAACAGGCTCCTGAGGGTGGCTATTGTACCTCCTGGTAGCCACATTAAAACTGCCCTCCTCAGTCCTATTCATATCCTTGGACCCCATTTCCTTACCAGAGACTTATTCTGTGTCTTGCTGGCACGTATCCTGCCCTACAGGAACCACTTGTGGCCTTACAGCCCAATCTGTGCCTTAGCATACTAATCATGCCTCAGGGTCTTTATTCATGGCCTGCAGCTGCTCCCATAGCCATGCCCATGCATCAGATGTTATTCAGTTCTCATTCATAACTTTCTGGCTCTACAGTCTCTGCCCCTTGGACTGTATCCATTCTGTCTAGGCTTTAGCCCATTTTCTTTGTCTATAACCTTTACAGCTGGCCTGCTGGTTCTGGCCCCAATTCTGAGCCTCACCTGTCCCTCTCCAGGCCCCTGGACCTTACAAAGTTAATGATCACAGTGTGCTTTAGTGTAGTTTGTGTGGCCTCCAACTTCCCTCCCCCACTTTATAGCTACTCTTGGTTCTCAACCAGGGTGTTGGGATACCTTGAGGTGCTGCAAGGTCCTTTTAATTGTGCCACAAGATGTGAGGAGGAGATAAGCTGATAAACACAGGCTCAGGCTTATCCCTGCCTGGCCATTCCTCCATACCCACTGCCTGGCCCTCTGCAAGAAAGTAGGCACTGTTGTAGATAAGTTAGTTTATGGGGTGCCATTCAATTCACAGAGTTTATGAAAGGGTGTCTTGAGTCTAAAAAGGTTGAGAACCACTGGTTTAGGGTGGTGAATAGCTTCTGGGCAGATAGACTCAACTGCAAACAGGTCTATGAAGAAAGTAATGCCATATTTCTAGATCTCAGCAGGGTCCATGAGCAGATGATATGACAAGCTTTTAACATGACCAATGATTTCTTGTTTTGTATGCTTTTTCCCCAGGCTGAAAAAGAACTGGGTTGGGGAATCCTTGGGAGGGGGCTTAAGTTTGCATGTCCTGAGCTGTACACTGCACCAACCCTTGCAGCTGCTTTTTCTGGAGCTTGTGTCACTACTGGCATCCCCCAGGGCTGCCTCAAGCTGTACCACATCCTTCTTCAAGCTCTTGCACACTATAGCACAGGTCTTGGATCACCTAATGTATTTTTATTGGCAGAAAATCCTGATGTGTGGTTCCTCTGTTTCTCACCACTGTTTCCAGGAGTGGAATTCACTTTTTGATCAAGAAAGACAAAGCTAATGCTCCTGTTTCAGGTCACATCTGCCAGAAATAAGTGAAGCAGTCCCAGAAGTGGGCATCTTGCAGGAAACAGATGTTGAAGCACCAGTAGGGTGTTCAGGTATGAGTCAAGCCAGAAAAACTGAGTGTGATGGGAGTATCACTACTGGAGCCTTTCTGTTGGTGACTGCGCCCTCCTGTTATGGGCCAACTGCTTGCTCACTCACCTGCCATGCCTTGATCTTAATTGATTAGTTAATTGATGTAATTAGCAGGAGGCTGCCCACTTTATGCACCCTGGCGCCAGGGGGCCTTTTCATAGATTTCATAGACATCAGGGCTGGAAGGGACCTCGGGAGGTCATCGAGTCCAGCCCCCTGCCCAAAGGGCAGGAAGTCAGCTGGGGTCATAGGATCCCAGCAAGATAAGCATCCAATTTACGCTTGAAGGTGTTCAGTGTAGGTGCTTGAACCACCTCCGCTGGCAGACTGTTCCAGACCTTGGGGGCTTGGGCAGTAAAGAAATTCTTCCTTATGTCCAGCCTGAAACGGTCTTGCAGGAGTTTGTGACCGTTTGACCTAGTCATCCCTTGGGGCGCTTTGGTGAACAAATGTTCCCCCAGATCCTGGTGGTCACCCCTGATAAACTTATAGGTGGCCATCAGATCACCCCTGAGCCTGCGCTTTTCAAGGCTAAAGAGTCCCACGTCTCTCAGCCTATCATCGTAAGATCTGTTTTCCTGACCTCTGATCATGCGTGTGGCTCTCCTCTGGTCTCTCTCAAGCTTCTCCACATCCTTTTTGAATTGTGGAGCCCAAAACTGGACACAGTACTCCAGCTGCGTACCTCCCCTATACTGCAGCCCAAGCCTCGCAGATGGTACTGACATGGTTTTGACCTGGGCCCTGCTGTGATTTGGCCCTCTCCTTGATTTCCCTGGGGCTTCTCCTCACCTCCCCCCTTGCTCTGGGGCTGGGGTCAGTTCACCCCAAAATGATGCACCCTCCCTGGTGCCAGGGTCCCCACGCTACCATGAAGCCCCTGTGAGGCCTCCTTCAACCCCTAATAGCCTCACCCGGTCCTCCGGTTAAAACAGCGAACACAAAGCCTCTTGGCTATAACATAAAAAGCTAAACTGTCCAGCCAAACAACATTCAATCCCTACCAGGAAAACACTCCAACCCATAGCAGTGACCAGGGGCTGCTCACGCAGTCAGGGTTCTCCCCTCTGTCTGCGCTGGCCAAGCTCCTCCTCCCTTGGCCACCAGAGGGGAACTGCCCTCCTGGCCTCATGCCTGGGCTTATATGGGCCAGGCCCTACTCCTTCCTGTCAGCTGGCTCCCCAGCGGTTGTTCTGGCAACCAGCACCTCTTACTTTGGCTGCCCTGGTAACTGACAGCTGGGCCTCTCCCTTCTTGCCACTAGGGGTTTCTCCTGAGCTGTTTCTGCTCTCAGGCGCAGGACACCCGAGTGCTCTGCGACACTGAGTTTATACCTGATCACACTGTGGTCTCAGCGTTCTGATGGAACAGCATGATTGCACCAAAGCAGGGACAGGTGGCACTGGTGGGTTTGGGTATAGCTGATCCAGGAGCACTATAGCCCACCAATGCTTGCCTTCACTCAGGTATATTGCCTCATGCTAGGATGGAGGTGCTGCCAGACACTGGCTAGGTCTGCTGTCTCTAGTGTGGTCTGCAGCATGCAACTGGTGGGTGGGATTCTGATCCATTCTGCTCTAGGATCACTTGGAGAGTACAGTTGACGTCACCCCCACAAAATGAGGAGGTCACTGTCATTTGGTCACAATGTCTAAGAAGTCAGTGTCCTGAAGAAGAGCACTCTCTTCCACCTATCGTTGAATAGTGCATGGGTGTCAGTTAGGATGCGGCAGTGCTGCTCTAAAGTGGCCTAAGACCAGAAGTATGTGACAGGGGTCAACATCCTGGGCAACCAGTGTCCATCTTCTGTTTTTGCAAGAAAAGGACCATGGAGCCAGTGATGTAGATAAGGAAGGCCTTTACCCTCCTGGCAGTATGCCAGTCTGCCTGGTTGGCCCTGTCCATGTGCACTCCTTCCAACAAAGTGCAGTCTGTTTCTGGCTCAGGAACTCAAAGATAGCTAGAGTCCTTGCATTCATTTACACTAAGCAAGCCAAAAGCAAAGGCCTTTTTGAGGGTTTGAGAAGGAGACAGAAAAAGGAAAGAGGAAAAGAGAAGAAGTGCCATGGGTCATAGGTCATATATGATAACCTGTAAGGCAACTCCCTAGCAAGTATGGGGCTTGTTCCCTGCTGTTAAGCTGCATTATCAAGGCCCCTTGTCAGCCTTGGCTTCCCAGCTAATAAGTTCTGCAGTTTTCTTCATTAGCTTATCTAGCTTTGTTGGCTCCTCAGTGTATAGCTGCCTTTCCTTACATTGAGCTGAGATAAGAAAAATCTTGTGTGGTCAGGAAACGATTTGGTAATGTGGTTTTCAATCCTTTTTTGGTTCCTTGGTTTCCCCAAGGAAACTAATGATGCTCTCAATGGAGTAACCTCCCTTGAATGCATCCCCAAGGGAGGCATCTGGAAGCTGGTGCTCCCCTAGAAAGGAAAGCCCCCACCACTGAGAGATGTTGGCCCCTCTTCCCATGGGGAAGGCCCTTGGGGACAAACTATTCCAGACTCTATGGATTCTTATATCTACATATTCCGTGTCAGAGAGAGTGAGGGTAAGGCTTTGGGAGGAGAGGGTCGTTGAAACTTAGGGTGAGTCGTATCCCTGCCAGGACTGCTGTCTTCATCCTTTGGGGAGGTATTTTCCACAGTGTGTTCTCTTAGGTCAACTTTTAGGGGCCATGTTTTTCTGGGCTGGAATTACCTCCAACTCTCAAGGTCATATCTGGTCTAAATTTCTGATACTGGGCAGAGAAGACTCAATCTCCACCTCATTGTTCCTGTGCTCATACAGCTGAGGCAGGAAGGTGAGTTTTCTCTACTATCTTATGAGCTGCAGGACCAGCTAGAACAGGCTTTGTCTTTGTCGTCTGGGCTGCAATAGCAGGACAGGGTTGGGTATGCCCTCCGTTAAAAATGGGGTTTTTCCTGATTGGGAAGGTGTGGATGGAAAGGGCCTCAGTTTCTCAGCATCAGCCATCTCAATCTCAGGGGTAGTGGAAAGGCCTTCGGTGGATGGTGGGTTGGCCAAAGCGGGATCTCTCCGTCCCAGGTTTCAATTCTAGAGTTGGAAATTGGATCAGGAAGGATTGAGGCACATGAGATTATGGCCTCCCCAAGCCAGCTGCCCCAGAAGAGGCGGGGACACACCTAAGGGAGGGTTCAGTTCCTCCACTTCTTTCCTTAGCCTAGTCCTGGGGTAGGTTTGTCCTTTCTCTACTTCAGCCTTCTTCCTCCTAGACACTGACCAGGCAGATGAGTGACTGAATCAGCGAAAGCACATGGTTTCTATGGGAAAATGTACCATGTACTGATACTGGTGTGGCATATATTTAAGCGTGCTTCTCAAGGACTTGGCCCCATCCTTCAGGATCACAAAGACCTGTTTCCTAAAGGATAGGACATGTTTGAGCTCAGGAGCTTCACAGCCAAGTGTAATTCTATTAATTGAGTTTGTTATTTTACCAGAATAAACCAGGTCCTCACTTCTCTTATCCTTCCTGAGGAAGAGGGGAACATTGGACAGTGTGACCCATATGGCTGGGATGTCCAAAAGCACGGCGGGCACAGAGGGTCCCCTAATTATGATCCAAAGCTCCACCACCTTGCTGACATGATTCAGGGAGCTCAGGAACATCATGGGCACTATATTTGTTTTTGTAGGCCACCAGTTTCCCAGACGCCAGGATACTTTCCTTTACCTCAACAGGGTGAGGAGCTGCAGGTCATAGGCTCTTCAGAGATTTAAAGATTCCTGAATGTTAGAGCTGGCTATTCTGGTAGGGAAAGAGTTAATACAGGTTTCAGCTGTGGCTCCTGCAGCAGGGGAAAGGGGGCGGGAAGAAAATTTAAAGTTTAAAGATAATCACCAAAAAAGGCAAAAAGAGAAGGAAGATGAGTAAATTCATAGAAGATCCTAACATAAAAGGAACAGCAATTTAGGGCAGAGAAGAGGCTGCCAAAGCTTTATGTTTGTCTTGTCAGGGCATGAGGGAAGGACTGACCAAAGCATAAAAGAGTAAGAAAACCCGCATAGGATGTGAAAAAATAAACAGATGAAAAGGACAGACTCTAACTCGAGGGGTTTAGACAGCCACAAAATGCGAAGTGCTGCAGGAGGAAAGGAAATCAAGAGAGAGACCTTAGCAGAGCTGAGGAGAGGAACAAAACTACAACTATCTTCAAAGGATGATGGATAGATCAATCAATAGATATAATCTGCAATCTGATGAGATTTGACCTCTCAAAACAATTAGTTCACTGATGCCTACTGAAAAAATCAGTGTTGTGCTTTAGCACATATAATACAAACCATAATCCCCACATGACCTGCATCAGGGTTTAATCTACTATTTTCATAGAGCATTCTTTGCCGCAAGATATCATTGAGGTCAATAGCCTCAGGGGTTGTAGCAAGGGTTTTTACAGCTCTGTGGGTAATAAGAACACTCCTACAGCTGCATCAGCAGAGAAGGTGAAGACAGGCATGCATTATTATGCACAAATTAAAAATGTATAAATATTAAGAAAAAAATTCCTGAAAAATATTTAGCTTTCAAAAAGCTCTTTCTTTAATACTTAGTGAAAATTCAGCTTGCTTATTTAAAAAAAAAAAAAAAAGATTTAATCAAAAATGAAATTTTGTCTGCAAAAAATATTTTGTTTTTGACAGAAAGCCTTTTCTCATTGTAATTGTATGGGGTGGGCTGGCGGGGAGGAACAATTCTGCACTTAATACCAATTATTGCATGTTTAAGTTTGGAAACAATTTAAACTCTCTGGCTTTATATTGCAGAAGTAGGAAGGAACATTCCTTGGGGGCAGGTTGTCCCTAGCTGCCTCTTGCAAGGGCAGCTGCATCATCCAGCAAAGCATTTTGTACTGGGCCTTATCACAGATGGGGCCCTGGCCTGTTGAGTCTGGTCCAGTCTGGGAGCTCCTGTGTTCCCATAACTGCCTTTGTAAGATTGTCTGTGAGCTCTGCCTTACTCAAACATAGAAGGCAGACTCCTTGCTAGGGAAGTAATGCAAGAAGTAATGCTAAATTAGCCTCAGATACATTATAGCATCCACGCTGAGGGCCTTATTATACCTTACACTGTGAGCTCCAGAAAAGTTGATGGGTGGTAGTGTTAGCTCAAGTTTGGAGCAGTCATACATTCAGGCCAGCAGGAACCTGGAGGACTGAAAGGTACAGATACCCTGCTCCCTTTATGGGCTTCTCCTCGCTCCTTGCCCCTGACTCCTATCCACCCCCAAGGTATTACTTGTGGCTGCCCATGCTGTCTGTCCCAGGGAACAAGCAGGGAAGGGTTACCTGGGACTGCTGCCAGGATGCTGATCTTCTAGCCTAGAGTGCAGCAGTAGCAGCCCTGGCTGGGCAGGCAGTTGAACCCCCCGCTGCCTGCCCACTGGGACAGATAGCACAGTAAGCAGGTGGCATAGTAAGGGACAGTGAGTGAGGATCTGGGGAGGGGGAGGGGAGTGGGCCTGATCCAAAGCAACGGGGGAGGAGTTTATGGAGGCAAAGGTACAATGTTTACACTAGTGTGGCTGCACCTCAGTGTAACATGAGCTGGGTAGCATGGATCAGAGATAATTTTGCCCTGGACTGGCATCACGTTGAACTGCCTAGTGAGTGCTTAAAACCAGTTTCAGGTATTAATGTGCAGACAATCCAGGGGTTAAGAGCTCCAGGAGCCGCTCAAAATTACCATGTAACAAGGCCCTGAGAGTCTCAAATGTATTTAACCTCCATTGGCATCACTATGATTGGTCACAAGGAGCACAACCACCATGCAGCTGCCCCTCTAGGGAGAAAGGCAGCAATGAGGTTACTGCAGTTGCTACCTCTCTCTTGCTCCCACAAACAGGTTCTCTCTATCATTGTGTCATGCTTTATCAGAGTCCCAGTGGATCAGGAGCAATGAATACATGGGCCATGCTGTAAAACCACTGTAATGATCATGCACTCAGGAAAAAAATATTACTATTCTTAGTGTGTAAATGAATGTGGACCTGCTAATGGCATTTTAAATAGCAGGAAGCTGTCAAAGTGACCATTATTTATATATTTACTTATGTAATTAAAATAGATTTATATCCTGCACTATCCAAAAGGTTCAGAGTGGCTTACACAAACAACCTACAGATAAGGTTCCCCAAAACAACACTTGAAAACTTCAGACCCACAACTTCACCTCCTCTCCCAGCTATTGTTTCCCAGCCTAAGCTCCCAAACAAACAAACCCTATGGCCACTCAGGCTAGGGACAGAAGTTACACATAACCTGGTTTAAATGATCAGAAACTTGTTTAAACCTGTAATAGAACAGAAGCTCAGTGCACATAAACTAGTTTCAAAATGGCTGAAGCTGGTTTAAATAAACCAAATTGAATGTAGTATCAGACTTAAGAGATTTGGGCCAAACTGATTTATGAAACTTCTGTCTAAGACCCCTTCCTGGTTAAAGTTAAATCATAGTTCCCCAGCATGTTTTCCAGCCCTGGGTTGGGCTGTGCTGTCTGCTCCAGCAAAAAAGAGTTGGCGGGAAGGGGAGGCAGGGACTGGCCCCTGGCAGGCAAGGCCCGTCTAGGGGTGGGGGTTAAACTCCTCTTCCCCCAAGTCCAGAGCTGCCCAGCCCTGCTAAACTTACTTCTGGCTGCGACAGTGGACTACAAATCCCAGAGGCACCTGAAAGCAGGAAGAGGAAGTGATGAGTAACTCTGCAGAATCATCCTGCTGTGATTCTGGACTGCAAATCCCAGAGACCTTGGGGACACCAGGAAGAGGAAGCAAACAAGCAGCTCATGCTGGTTACATGCCAGAGAGCCGTGCTCTCGTGCCCCCCACCTTCTGGCATGAGTCACTGCAGGCATGTGGCTGCAAAAAGTAAATGTATGTTCACTTGTTAGTGTATGAAGTACCAGGATCTCTCCCTTTCTTTCTCTCTCTCTCTATATATAAATATATAGATTTCATAGATTTCATAGACATTAGGGCTGGAAGGGACCTCGGGAGATCATCGAGTCCAGCCCCCTGCCCAAAGGGCAGGAAGTCAGCTGGGGTCATAGGATCCCAGCAAGATAAGCATCCAATTTACTCTTGAAGGTGTTCAATGTAGGCGCTTGAACCTCCTCCACTGGCAGACTGTTCCAGACCTTGGGGGCTTGGACAGTAAAGAAATTCTTCCTTATGTCCAGCCTGAAACGGTCTTGCAGGAGTTTGTGACCGTTCAACCTCGTCATCCCATGGGGCGCTCTGGTGAACAGATGTTCCCCCAGATCCTGGTGGTCACCCCTGATAAACTTGTAGGTGGCCATCAGATCACCCCTGAGCCTGCGCTTTTCCAGGCTAAAGAGTCCCATGGCATATAAATTTCTTGCTTGCTACTACCCCCTGGATTGCTGTGATTGGCTCACACACACTCACCATTTTTCTGTCTTTCTCTTTCTCACTGCAATCAGCTGTGATTTGGCAAACACAGGTAGCAGAAAGGTCAGGGTGAGCAAAAAAGAGAGCAAGAGGGTGGCTTTCTCTTTTTTTCTCTCTCTCTAGCTGTGACCCCCCGGATTGCTATGACTGGCTCATACATTATCATTCTCCTCTTTGTGATCAAGTGCTCTTGTTTACATTGAGCTTGGCCCCTGCCGCCACCTCGTATACCTGTGTGCCACAGGGCTCTCTCGACCGACCTCTTCTTCTGGCACAGGATGTTCAAGTCATCCATGTAGGCCAGGAACTTGGCCTCTTGGTTGCTGCTACCTGAGATGTGGACTGTGAAGATCATTGGGTCTGTGATTAGCTTACATGCTCTCCTTCTCTTTTTCTTTTACTGTGATTAGCTATCATTGGCTATTCTTAAGTAGCAGGAAGGCTATAGTGAGTGAAAGAGAGAGGGAGAGAGGGTTTCTCTCTCCCCCTTTTTCTCTCTTTTTCTCTCTCTCACTTGTGCAAACCTCTGCCTTGCTGTGATTGGCTTGTGCCATCTCTCTCTGTCTCTCTTTCTCGCTTTCTCTGTTTCTCTTACAGTGATCAGCCACGATTGGCCAGTCACGGGTAGCAGGGAGGTCACAGCAAGTGAGCGAGAGAGAGAGAGGGAGCATGACTTGTTGTAGAGAGAAATTCATCACCTGAGCATGCCTGACAATAAAGTAATAAATCACTCCTCTCTGTGTACTTGACTACAGGTACACCTAGCCCTGTGGTGGCCATGAAGGTGAACACAGTGACAAACATCACAGTCATGAGGGAGAAATTATCCCAACTTTTTGCCTTTCAGCTCCAAAAGAATGAAAAGACAAGATATACTGCCCCGCCAGGTAAGTCAGTCAAGCAATTAGAACCACACAGTGAAAATACTAACTTATTCAAAATGTTCAAGAGTCTTTCTAGACTGTTCAGACTTTTCAGTCTCAAATCTCATGATTTTACTCTGTCTGGCTACATTTGTTTTTTTTTTCTTTGCATTTAGCTTCTCCTTAGGGACAGAGCCCACCTGTTAGGCACTCTGTTCTGGAAGGAAACTGTCCCTGGCAGCAAAAATAGCCATGCATCCTAGCAGAAGGAAAGTGGGTTGTGTGGTCTGTGCCTGGCTTGACTGCTTTGGCACACTACTAAGCTCTCTGAGCCTGCTGCCCTCCTCCCTGGGAGTGGGTGGGCAGGGTGTAGGTGAGGCTCATCTTTCAGGGACACATTGCTTCCACACTACAGGCATCCCTTAAATCCAAACTGATTTCCATTAGGCGCCAGATGGGTTTGAAAACCTATCTGATTCCTTGTAAGTCTTCCCCTGAAGTCCTATGTTTTGAAGGTAAATACTGACTTTAGGAACCTGTTGCCTCCTACGTCCTATGGCAAATCCATCTCTTTGTAGATATAGAGGAAGGGGTTGTGAGGATCCTTGTAAACTCCTGCTTCGTTGTTTTTTCTGGGTGTAACTTTAAAGTTCAACCAATTTTTTCTTCATTTCCTAGTACTTGTCTGATCATCTGATCTAAGATCTACTTGATGCTGGAGAGGGGATAAATATTTATACCTTATTGAATGGTAGCTTTCGGGGACTTTTATGTTCTTTTTTTTCAGCCCTGTGAAAATCTAGAGGGTACAGAGTCAATGCAAATTCCTAATATCTGCACATTGTCTCAGCTAAAAAAATTGTTTTAACAAAGCTGTTTTATATACTTATGACACGTTGTGATTTTAACTTTTATGCAGAAAGGGAACGAAAAAAAACAATGGGGAAGAAAATTGCTGTGGAGTGACTATAGCTGTGTTAGTCAAAAATGAGCTAGTAGAAGATGTGTGTATATACCTGCATGAGGAATCTTCTATTCAAATTGCTATGCTCTCAGGGTAAAGCATTAAATCATGTGAAATGAAAAATGTGGATAGGGCTTAAATTACAAAGTTGGTCTAATTTATCTTTTTTAAAACAGAGAAATCATATGTCATGTCATCTAAAGTGAAAGCTAACTCAATATATTCCCTTAGAAGCCAAGGAGTATAATTTGGCTGTCATAAAAACCCACAGATTATAAAATGTGTTTTGTAATGCAGTTCGAATAGACTCATTGTAAGTTCCATATATGGTAAAACCGTTAAAAATGGTAAATAGCATATAATTTGTTAAGCAAAAGAATCAATCAGGAATCTGCTTCTACTATGGGGACTGTGGTCTCTGAGGACACTAAAAAACTTTTAGTTTCTTTTGCCACAACACATCCACCTGTTGAACATGCGATTCCTAATCCACATTGCTGAAGCTGGTAAGGAAGTCTGATAGGGATTGGATCTGGACCTACGGTTCTTCTTTGTAGTGTTGGCTGTGGAAACAACATCTCACTGACCCTAGATCATCCCTTCTGGAAAGAACAGACAAATGAAGATGGCTTGGCATGCACTGGAGTAGATCAGGGGTTTTCAACCCTCTTCTTCCTGAGGCCCTCCCTAGCATGCTATAAAAACTCCATGACCCACCTGTGCCACAACAACTGCCTGGTTCTCTGGCCCCAAGTACAGTGGGCAGGACTCAGCACCAGGGAGCCCTGGGACCCTACTCACCTGAGCAGTTGCAGCATGGAGCCTTGATCACCCACCCACAACACCACCCACAAGATGGAGGCTGTGGGACTGGGCTGGGTGAGGCGGCCTGCCTCTGTCCCTTCCTCGGGACTTGCCTCAGCCCTGGGGTGCTGAGATGGCTCCTCCTTGCTCAAGGCCAGGCCAGGTTTGGCTAGGTGGACCCCCTGAAAACTGCTCATGGCCTAACAAGGGGCTGCAGATCCCCTAGTTGAGAACCGCTGGACTAGATGACTTCTGGAGGTCCCTTCCAGCCCTACTTTTCTATGATTCTATGATCTATTGTGGGAGATGATCACCAATAGGAGTGTGATGCTCACAGTAAACACATAAGCCCCAAGTAGTTTTTGCCATACTAATCAGAGCTGTGTGAGAACAGTTTGGAGGCAGGATGGACATGGCCTGGGATGAAGTGAGGCTGAGGGGCTTTAGAGTACATTGGGGAAAAATAGAGAGTAACTGGGTGTTGAAGTCCAAAAAAGGAAGTTAGTTAGTGGCAGAAATTGAGAGGCAGGAAACTGGGGTCAGAGTTAGCATGCATGCATGCAAAGGGCAGGACATGTGGGCAGAGGCTGTATATGTATGGGGAGCTGGGAATGAGGTCAAAGATGCCAGAAGAGGGTAGGGCATAGGGATGGAGGTTGGGGTGCATTCAGGGCATGTGGTCAGAGATTGGGTTGTATGCAGGGGGAAGTGCAGGGAGGGTAGGATGGGTAAGGTTCAGATTACAAGGACATAGAAGCAGGACAGCATCAGTGACGGACAGAGATTCCATGGCCACATTTCCCTTGCAAGAATAAAACTCTGGCTGTGAAATAAGTTGGATTTAAAAGTGTGCTTAGTTATTGTGTTCAAGAGGAGTCCATGAAGATTTATATCTATTTTTTCTCCCAATTTGCTGTGGAAATTATCCATACAGAAAGCACTGTGTTTTTTAAAGTGCTAATCACCTGCAGCTCCACTGTAGCAGTGTCATATATTTAACATATCACTTCCTATGCTTATTCCTGCAATGCTCAGGAAAGGTAAGTCAGTGCCAAAAACTACATCAGTCAGGGAACAAGAGCCAGGGCACAAGAGAATGCATTTTCAAAACTGTCTAGACTGCTAGGGGTGCAGACAGGTGCCTACTGGCAATTCTGTAAAGTTTTGTGTAGTGTTTAAGGTTACAAGGAGCCTAAAACAGGGAGCCAGAAGGCTCCCATTACTTTAAGTGGAAAGTGTAGCAGGCTAAGCTGAACCAGGGAGGATGGGCAGCTAGGAAACAAGATAAATGCTAATGAACTGGCTGCCAGCAAACAGACAGACTGGGAGTCACAGATAGAGGCTAACCCTGGGAAGATAACTCACCCAGGAAATGAAGGCAGAATAGTGAAGTAGGGGTGTGCAAAGCAGGCAGTATTTGATTCCGATTTGGATTCAGGGGACAGTGATTCGATTATCTGATTTGGACACTGTCCCGATTTGATTCGGCCAAATCTGAATCTGAAGATTCGATTCTGATTTGGAGACTCAGTGATTTGGTCATAGACACAGCTTTATATGTTTTTTCTACATACTTCAAGGTACCAGGCTTGGCTCGTGAACGCTGAGATGGTGGAGTGGATGGAGCATCCCACAGGAGTGCCTATGTGTTCAGCGGTGGACCCAGAAGTGGATCAGAAGTAGTTCTGGTCCATTTCCGGGTCCACTCCTGAGCGCGTGGGGGACCCCCCCATACCTCTCAAATGGGTGATTGGTTGCGTGGGGACCCTGGGTGCCCCTCCAGACCCAGGAGACACCAGTGACTGAGCTGGGGGGTCCCCCATACACTCTGAAGTGTACCTGGAAATGGACTGGAAGTACTTCTGGTCCACTTCTGGGTCCACCGCTGAGCATGTGGGGGAACCCCCTGTGCTCCCGTGGGGTGCTCCATCCACCCCACTATCTCAACATGCATGAGCCATGTATGGTACCTTGAGGTATGTAGAAAAAACATATAAAGCTGTGTCTATAGCCGAATCACCAAATCTCTCTGAACCTCTCTGAATTGAATCAGAAGCTTCTGATTTGATTTGGAGAGATTAATGGGTCTCCTGATTCAATCTGAATTTGGAGATTTGGCCACTGAATTGGGCTGAACTCCAAATCGAATCAGTGACCGAAGCTTTGCACAGCCCTACAGTAGAGTGATCCAAGGGCAGGTAGGGAGGCAGCCCCGAAGGAGTGAGCTGCAGACAGCTGAGCTAAGTCCTAACAGGGAGAACAGGTGGGTCATCAGCAGGGATCCTGGTTTTCTCTGATTTAAAAAAACCCTCCATTTTTTGGTTTAAAAAAGGAACCAAATTCACATTTTTCCACAATCCCAAATCCATATTTTTCCACAATTAAAATGAAACTTCACTCTCTCTATATATACAATTTAAATCAGAAAAATGTGGATTTGGAGTTCCTTTTTTTTAGCCAAAAATTGGGGATTTTTTAAAAATCAGAGAAAACCAGGATCCCTCGTCCTCAGGCAGAGAAGGAAAACTCCTGGCAGTGCCTGCAGAGTTACATGATTGTATGGGGTTGGTCTTAGGAGACTCATCAAGCCAGTGCCTGAGTCCAGATAGGCAGTTTGGCCCTGTTAGCTATGGAGTGAAGAGCTCCAGCCATAAAAAGCAGGAAAGTAGGAGGCTGTGCTGACTTCTGGAATGCCCTGATAATACCAATAATACCAGTAAGGCACTGAATACTAGCTGCAAGGGGGATAGGACCCAGGGCGGGGTAAAGCTTCTTATACAGCTTCTTATTTTTGGCTTGGGATTTTATTAGAGCCAGAGTGATTATGTTTTAGTTTGAGTTTTGACTGGCAGTTTGAGTTTGGAAATATTGGAGAGGTAGAGGTCCCAGCCATGCCTGAAGGGCACACAGATGACTTGAGCCCAGCCAAGAGCTGGGGCTCAGATTGAGAGAGTAGTGGAGACATGGCCAGGGACCCAATGCCCAAGCAGGGTATGAATCAGAGTCAGATGCCTGTAACCCAAGAGGGGTGAACTCATAGCCCAGGAGGGGTGAGAACCAGAGTCAGAGGTGCCTAGCCCAGGAGAGGTGAGGCCAACCCAGAAGGGCAGAGACCAGGGGTCATGGGCCCAGCTGCCCAGAAGGGAAAATTCAGGGGCCAAGGACCCAGAGCGAGAGACACATGGGCCTGAGGCCCAGAGATACTGCTGACTGAGAGGGCTGAAGTTGAGAAGGCTTCCCTATACAAGGGACAGAAAGGTATCCGATAAAATCTGTGAGGCATGGGCATGGCTTTAGGGGAGGTCAGAGACTGTGAATAGCTCATAAGACAACGTGTGCCCTAGGTCCAGAGGAGCTGAGTGTATGAGGGCCTGAGGGCCCTGCCCCCTCTCAGGAAGAAGGCAGTCACCTGAAATCTGTAAAACTTTACACATTTCCATCACCTTAAGCCTCTCACCCCTTCTTCCCCCCCCCACCCGCAGCAAAAATAAAAGTCAGTGCCTATGCCTGGGGCATTTGCAGGCTAGGAGGGCCCACATAATGAGAAGGATTGCTTGAGAACCATGTGGTCTGAAAGAGGGGGATCTAGTATCAGGGACAGACCAAGCCTTGCTCTAGGACCTGTGGCCAACCTCCATTTCTACATCTATTAAGAATATCAAGGCATGGCAGACAAAATGCAAATGGGGGGTACCTTAAAGACAGAGCAAGGCACAAACCATATCACCACTAGGGGGCATTACAGTTGTCCCTATTATAAAGCCATTAGAGCATGTAGCCTGGCCTCATGTAAGACGGGCCATTTCATTTTACCCAATGAACCATATATTGAGCCCAGTAATTTTGCTTAGGCTAAAGCACATCAGCCCCAGGGACAGCAAGCTATCCTGCACCATAGGCACAGAATAGGAGAGACTGATGTTCCACCAGGGCTCAAGGCCCCTCCCTTAGCAGGGAAACAATTAGATCAGACTTACTGCGATGAGTCACACTGCAGAGAGAAATGAAATATCTTCCAGGGTCCCAGCTGATCTGACCCAGGGAAATGTTTTTTTCTCTGCCTCATGTCTGATGATCAGTTTGGCTGCAAGCCATAGAAAGCAGTCAGGATCTGGGAAGGATGGTTCTCTAGATTGTCTGTGGGTTCTGGTCCTCCTGTTTGGGGTCTTGGAGCTGCTGTTTGGGGTCCTCTATTGCTTCAGAGAAAGGAAAAAAATCCTTAACCCCCCAAAACAAAATGTTAATAGAATACATTGTGTTATTTGCACATCAGAGGAAAATATTCCTTTGTGACCTCTGCAGGTGATTCAGAAGCACAAGATGTGTTGATAGGTGTCACAGGGGCACTTTGGTGCCCTGCTCCTAGGAAGAGATACAGGTGCCGGTTGCCAGGGAAACCACAGTTGGTCAGATGGCCAGAAGGGGGCAGGGCCTGGCCTTTATAAGCAGCCAGTCTGAGGCCAGAAGGCAGTTCCCCTCTGGCAGCCTGAGTAGCGGGAGCTCTGCTGCAGAGCAGAGCAGAGCAGGGCAGAGCAGCCTGACTGCCTGAGCATCTGCATGATGGTACGGGGTGGAGAGAACCCTGACAGGGAGGTATGAAGGAGAGCCAGGGTGGTGCGGAATTTATGTAATAACCAGGAGGCTTATTTTGTGTTACAGCCAGTTGGCTTATGGCTTTGTATTTTCTGTTTGGTAGCTTGAGTAACACCAGAGGACCGGGAGAGGCTGTAGGGGTTGGAGGAGGCCGCAGGGGAGCTACCCAGTAGAGTGGGGGTTCTTGGCACCAGAGAGGGTGCTGCGTTTGGGGGTTTGTACAGACCCCGGCCCCAGTGAGGCAGAGTCATGCAGCATGAGACAGGCCCCAGTGTGGGCGTGAGCACAAGTAGAGCCCTAGGGAGGGGCGTGCAAGCAAGAAGCCCCAGTGTGGGCAACCCGGCCGCGGGTAGCGTGGGAGACGAAGCCCCAGTGCGGGCAACTGGCCACGGGAAGTGTGCGAGGCGAAGCCCTAGTGCAGGCGATGTGAGCACAGGGAACATGAGACAGGTCCCTGTGGGGGCAAGCACGTGGGGAGCGCAGGACGGCCCTGGTGGGGGCGAGTGTACGACTAGAGCCCTGTGAGGGCAAGTACAAGATTAGAGAGCCCGGTGAGGGCGAGCATGTGACTAGACCCCTGTGAGGGCGAGCATGTAACTAGAGAGCCCAGTGAAGGTGAGTGTATGACTAGAGAGCCCGGTGGGGGCAAGTACAAGATTAGAGAGCCAGGTGAGGGTGAGCATACGACTAGACGCCCGGGGAAGGCAAGTACGGGAATAAAGAGCCCGGTGAGGGCGAGCGTATGACTAGACACCCAGGGAGGGCAAGTACGGGAATAAGGAGCCCGGTGAGGGTGAGCATACGGTCAGAGGCCTCTGAGAGGGCCACTAAGGAAAGAGCATAGACAAGATAAGGCCCACTAAAGAAAGAGCATAGACGAGATAACGTCCGGGGCAACTGAGAGGCTTGGGGCGTGGTATTAGGGGTGGAAGGAGCCATGCGACGCCCATAGGGTTGGGTGCACCAGAATCTATCCATATAGAGCAGGGACCAGAAGGGTAAGAATACCGGGTCCAAGGGGTCAAGTAAAGGCAGCCTCCCATTAATATTATAGAACCATCAAAGTTGTGGCGGGCAAGAACGAGGGTGCTAGATCGCCTACTTGGCACGGTAGGGGGCGTTAGAGAGATCACAGCCGCTCCTAGGGCCCCACACCGTGACAATAGGCATTGTCTGATTGCAGAGTTGAAATGTTGTGAGACTGCCAAAGGCAATACTAGCTGTGCTGTTTTCCTTGTGGTCCACAATGACTGGGGTAACAGAAGGATAGATTCCAAGCCCAGAAAGGATCATGGCCACCAACCAGTCAAACACTCCCCCTACGAGTATGCACAAGCTGTGGAACTTCTCCCAGGAGCTGTATTAAAGCAAATATTCTAGGAAGATATCAACTCCCCTGGTAAATGGTTCTTGTGTTCAATTGCTATTGCTGCTAAGAAACTGTATCTTATTAACCTGTTTGGCAACATTTGAATATTCCACTAGGTACCTAAATACTAGGGTTGCGCAAAGCATCAGGTGCTGATTCAATTCGGAGAAGATTCGGCCCCATTAGGTGGCCAAATCTCTGAATCCACATTGAATCAGGGGACCAATCAAAAGGTCCAAATCAATTCAAAGCTTTTTGAATCAATTTAGAAAACTTCGGAGAACTTTGGAGATTTGGGGAGTCCCCGCTGGCTGTAGCAGGGAGCTGGACCCGGACTTCATGCTGATAAGTAGGGGGCAGGGGGGGTGGCTGGAGGAGGGTGGAGGGGACCATGGGGGGACCCCTGCCAGGCCCTGTACCCTGGCTGTTCCCCAGCCCCTGCAAGCACCCCCTGACCCCCGTCCATTCTCTCAGCCACCCTCCATGGCTGCCACGCTTGGCCCCAGCTGCCAGTTGTTTAAAAAAAAGCCCCTATTCACTGGGTGCCGCCTGGTGTGTGTGTGTGGGGGGGCAATCCCCACTGCCCCCCACTCTCCCAGGCTGTATGGGGGGCTCTGCCATGAGCTCCTCAATCCCTGCCTGCTCTCTCAGCCCCCACATGGCTGCCTCGCCCACCCCAGCTCCTGGCCCCTATAAAACAAACAACAAAAAACCACGGCTCACCAGCTGCTGCAGTGGCCTCAGGGCTTCTGGGGGCTCATAGCAGAGACCCCACACAGTGCGGGGCAGTGGAGGGCAGGCTTTTGTTTTTCCAAGAGACAGGAGCTGGGGCTGGGTAGGGCTGGGATAGTGGGCAGGGGATGGAGCCTGTGTGATTCAGAGATTCAGCAGATTCAGCAGCAGCTGAATCTCTGAATCAGATCTGGAAGAATCGATTTGGGACAGTGATTCGAATGACCAAATTGAATCACTGTCCCCCAAATCAGCCGAATATGAATCCAAAGCAAATACTAGCCACTTCTCACAGGCCTACTAAATACCTGTAAAAATATGGCTTAGGGAAACTGTACATCAGCACTGACATAAGACTCCTGCTTTAAAGCCTACTGTGCCAATCCACTGTATGCCCAGCCTCAGGTGTAACAGATCTGACTCAGTGTGGAGCTGGGCATGCAAGGAAGCCCTCTGCCTTGGGTGTGCTTATTGAGGCATCCTCAGTGTCACATTTGGTGGCTGCATGACATCAATTTCAGGGTGGAATGCATAGAGAAAATGGTTAGGTGCCAGGGAGCATGACTTATGAGAAGAAGCTGAGGGAACTAGGCTTATTCAGTCTGGAGAAGAGAAGCCCATGATTATAGGGTATTAAGTTTAGTACTTGGATAACTGAGTAACTGGCACTACTACTCAGTAGCACTGGTGTCCGGGTTTTTTCAGATGATAACTGTGCGTGTAGCCTCATACTACTGTGTAGTAGCATATTAGCATGGGTTTGCCCAGCATGCTACTGCGCAGTGTTATTAGGCTACTGCACAGTTAATATCTCATGTAGATGCACCCGCTGAGGGGGAACTTAATAGCAGCCTTCAACTACCTGAAGGGTGGTTCTAAAGAGAATGGAGCTAGACTGTTCTCAGTGGTGGCAGATGACAAAAGAAGGAGCAGTGGTCTTGAGTTGCAGCAAGGGATGTTTAGATTAGATATTAGGAAGAACTTTCTTAGTAAGAGGGTGAGAGCACTGGAATGGGTTATCTAGAGGGGCAGAATCTCCATCCTTGGAAGTTTTTAAGGCCTGGCTCTACAAGCTCCAGCTGGAATGATCTATTTGGGGATGGTCCTGCTTTGAGTAGAAGGTTGAACTAGATGTCCTCCTGAGGTCCCTTCCAACCCTAATTTTCTATGAGTTTTCCATAGAGTGCTTTATGGCTATAGGATGTGTGAGATGGGCCAGAGTAGTTGTTTTTGTGACTCTGATGGGCAAATTGTTGCCTATGAATGTAGGGGATTGGATTTGTTGGCCTAGAGGCCTCTTCCAGGCCTGTGTTCCTACAGCAGAGGAAACAGCTCTGATTTGGAACATATCAGTGGTCTCTGTTAGACCAAAAGCCACTTTTCCTCTAGTTAGTGGCCTAGCAGAAGGCAGAGTTAGCATATGGCTTTGTAATTCTGGTAGAGAGGCAGCTCCCATAAGAACATGCCATGCTATTGTCAAGAAGCATTGATGAAGCCATACCTTTCCTCTGGTTATCTGAGCAGAGGAGAAACAAGGAGTCTCGGCTTATCTAGATAGTGAGATTTGTCCACTGCTGAACCCCTGCACTTGGGTCATTTCCTGGGAATGAAGGAGCGGAGAGGGAATAGGTGAACAACCTTTCATGCTTGTTATAGATCTCTATCATCTCCCCCTTCAGCCTTCTGAGTGATTGAAGTGTTCTGGTATGGCAGCTGCCCTGTACCCCTTGTCATCACTGTTTTTCTTCTCTACCTTTTAAAAATTCTACTACCTTTTTTTATGAGATGTGGAGACCAGAACTGCACACAGTATTCAAAATGTGGCTGCACCATGGGTTTGTATAACAGCATAATGATGTTCTTCATTTGTTTTCAGTTCCCTTCTTAATGACACTTCACATTTTAATAGCTTTTTTTGGTCACGGCTGTGCATTCAGCCATTGTTTTTAGAGAGACTCAGACACAAGCAATATGTGGTTCAAATGCTTCAAAGGGTCAGCTCTATGAACTTACATACTCTTTGGGTATATCTACGTGAGATGTTACTGCATAGTCATTACTGCACATTTATTTAGTACTGGAGTTACTGCACAGTAGTGCTGGCAAATGTATTTTAAGTGACACTACGGTGCAGTAGCCAGGTACTACTGTGTAGTAGCATATTAGCATTGTCTGTGCTGTGATGCACTACTGTGCAGTACTTTTTGGCTACTGTACAGTCAGCATCTCATGTAGATGCACCCTTTGAAATGTTTCAAAAGCAGCTGAAATGATCCAAAATAGTATATAATAGGGCTGTGCAAAGCTTCGGTAGCTGATTTGATTTGGAGGAGATTTGGCTTGATTCGGGGACTGAATCTCTGAATGCGAATCAAACCAGGAGACCAATTAAAAGCTCTGAATTGATTCGAAGCATCCAAATTGATTCAGAAAAGCTTTGGAAAAGATTTGGCTGCTTCGGACATTCAGCCATAGACTAAACAGGCAGCTGACACAGCTGCCTCCAGCTAGTAAATCTGTTGGGGTTGGAGGAGGAGGGAGGGAAGAGGCGTGGGGAGGGAGGGATTGGGGCTGGGACAAGCTGCCCAGCCTGGGCGGGGAAGCATGTGGCTCCCCATGCCCAGGGAGAGGCAGGCACAGCTGGAGGAGTTGTGGGAGAACCTGCAGCTGCCCAGCTGTGCCTGCCTCTCTCTGGCCGATCCGTATCGCCAAATCTCTCCGAATCAGCGCCAAATCTTCCGAAGCTGATTTGCCTGAATCAGTTCAGGACAGTGACCCAAATTGAACCCCTGTCCTCCAAATTGGCTGATTCCAAATCCAAATCCAAATTGAATACTTCCCTATTTGCACAGGCCTAGTACATAGTGGCCATGTCAACATGAGACACTGACTGCATAGTAACTTGTTACTACTGCGCAGTAATGTCACGTTGCAGGAAGCGTGATATGATGCTACTGCACAGTAGTAATGAGCTACTGACAGTCAGTGTCACCTAAAAGCTGTTCTGTGATGCTCCTGTTCTGGAGTTACTGCGCAGTCATTTAGTACTTGTTTATATAAGTAGTAAATGTCTGCACAGTAATGACTGCACAGTCAGCGTCTCTTGTAGATGCGACTCTTGTAACAAGGTACTATTTTGAAGTATTTCACTTCTTGTTACGGATGCATGAGGACAGGGGTCCCATAGTTCCTTTAGAATCTCACCAAGTTCTGCTCTCCTAGTCTGCTCCCTCCACACAGGGGAGGGAGGGAAACCAGAATGGACAATCTGCCTGCCAAGTTGTCCAGTTGAGTCCTGCGTCTCAGCTGCTCTGGCTCTTGAAGCACTCCAGGTTCCAGTGTTCCCAGAACTCAGAGTGGCCCTTGCTCCGGGGTTCCAGGCACTCAGAGAGGCCTGGAAGAAGGGGGCTTCAGGCTATTGTTTTCATTCCTGTCTCCCTGAGGGGGGGATATGAGAGAGGGGACTGGAGCCACAGGTTACTATGGCCCTTTGTAGTGCCTTCTGGCTGGAAGGCATATGGCTACAGGCAGCTATGGTGATTTTAAAGAACTCCTTGCAGGGGTGTAGTAGAGGACATATGTATGTCTGTTGGCAGAAATGCTATCTTTTAAAAATGTTTCCAAGTCCATTCCACTTGGAAATGTTTCAAATATTACATCTGTCTGCACTCAAATACTAAGGTCTCTTTCTTGCATCATAATAACAGCTAGCTCAGAGCCCAGCCTTTTGCATGTATAGTTGGGGTCATTTTCCCCCATGTGCATTAATTTGCACTCATCAACACTGGAGTTTATTTGTCCCTTTTTTGCCTACTTAGTTCCAGGAGATCTTTCTGCAGCTATTTAACAGGAGCTTAGGATTTACTTAGTACCATCTGCAAAACTGATTTCACTGTGCTTTCTCCAGCTCTGGGTCCTGCATACTGGATCTTGATACCTAATCCCTGTGTGCAGAACTGGGCCCCAGGGTTCAGTCCTGATGTGGGGGCCCAGGCTGGGGCATCAGTGTGACCCTGGGATGCAATCCTGGCATAAAAGGGGCAGGAGGGGGCAATGCCAGCCCCATGGGGACACACTCCCTGGTGGGAAAGGGTGGTACCAGAAGTTTCGGACTCAATTCAGGCATGTGGGGAGCAGGTGGGAGCAATGTCAGCTCTCTGGGACCCAATCCTGGTGCTTAGGGGACAAGAGGGGATGGTACCAACTCCCCTGGGACCCAATCCTGGTATGCAGGGCATGGAGCAGGCAATGCCAGGCTCCATGGCTGATCTAGCCTGCAGACACCTCAATTCAGCCTGTAGACTGGCTGCATACCATCCCGTGGGGCAAAAAAGCTGAGCATCACTGTTGTGGATCATCAGTCTGCCTTCTAGCCTCTCCAGGAGACAGCTAACTGTGTCCCAGTCCCGGCAGAAGACCACCGGTTGTAACAGGCTGCTACCTCTACCTCTCCAGTCTTTTTCCCAACACTAAGAGTGCACATAACCACAGGGTAAGGGCAAACATCCCCATGTAGGCAGCCCATGTACAGCGTTTGGGCCTTTTGCAGAGTTCAGATGCAATAAGCTGGTCTTTTAAAATGTCTGTCCAGACCTAGAATACATGAACTCCATGATTGGGGTTTTCTTTTTTATGACAGGACCACACATCCATGTAGATCCACGTATTTTTCTCCTTTTCTTGAGGCATAGGCAGAGGTATAATCACACTGCATAAGGGGACAACCTCTAGTTCTGTGACCCTCATGCCTTCAAATGAAACAAGTTAGGAACTCCTTTTTTTCTGTCAGTGTCTCTTCCCTCTAAGAGTTATAGGGAGTCTTGGTCTCCACTTCCCACCCCGCCAGGAGGGGACAAGCGTACTCAACCTGCATTCATCCTATTGGGGAGGGCCTCAGGGCCTGAGTCTGTCTTCTCACTTGTCCAACATTGGGGAGTCTTTAGTTCCCCAGTGGTGTCTGGTAATCCAGGTCAACTCCCACATAGTTTTCTACTAGTCATATTGCCTTCTCTAAGCTGGTCACCTGATGGCAGCATACCCATTCCTGAGGTTCTTGTGGTAGGATCCAGCACTATTGCTCCAAGGTCACTAGTTCTATTATGTCCCCAGAGGAATGTTTTTCTGGTTTTGACTACTGAGAACAGGCATCCCAGAGTCCCTGAGCTACTGCATGGCGACAGGGGTCAGGTCCAAAGGTCTCCAACCTAAACTATGAGTGGTGGGATTCACTTAAGCTGAGCCAGTCTGAGATGGCAGTTTTAAGAGTCTCATAATCTTTGGGCTCACCCACAATTTAAGAGCTGCTTGGACTTTTCCCATGAGTTATGGAGCTAGCCTAATTGCCCGCTCAACATGGGGCCACTTATAGACCTCAGATCATGTCTCTGAGAGCTTTATAAATGCTTCAAGGTCATCTGTAGGCTTCATGTTCATAAGGATTCTCCCATCTCCTTTAGGTCCCCATGGCCCTGAGCTCACCTGGTCTCCTTGTGTCTCTCCATTTAACAAGTATAGCCAGAATTTCTGCAGATCTTCCTGTAATGCTTGTTGCTGGCTAGAAACCATGGCTGTCATTGTTCCAGCCATCTCATCTGTGTCTCTGTGTCCATAGCTTGTGTCTGTGCCTACATTCTCCAGCATGTGTGAATTGGTAGTGCCCCTGCCAGGTGATCCTGCATAATCCACAGCCACACTTCTTTCCAAGTTCTCAGACAGGTACTCTATTCAAAGCCCTCCACAGTAAAGGATGGTGAAACAAAAAAATGGATTTCTCCCTTTAGACTAACAGAGCAGTGTCTTTCTTCAGGCTGTAAAACAAAGTAGTGCTTTTCTTCCTTTAGGCTCTCAAGTCTTTCCAGCTTACACACATTTCTTCTGTCATAGTTTCATAGTTAGTAAGGTTGGAAGGGTCCTGAGCAGGTCATCGAGTCCGACCCCCTGCCATGGCAGGAAAGAGTACTGGGGTCAAATGACCCCAGCAGGGTGTTCATCTAGCCTCCTCTTAAACACCCCCAGGGTAAGGGCCAGCACCACTTCTCTTGGAAGTTGGTTCCAGATCCTAGCTGCCCTGACTGTGAAGTAGCGTCTCCTGATGTCTAATCTGAAACTACCCTTTGCCAGCTTGTGACTGTTATTTCTAGTCATTCCTGGTAGTGCTTGGGGGAAGAGGGACTCCCCCAATGCCTGCTGGTCCCCTCTGAGTAGCTTGTAACAGGCCACTAGCTCCCCTCTCAGCCTTCTCTTGTGGAGGCTGAACAGGTTCAGGTCCCGTAGCCTGTCCTCATAGGGCCTGCCCTGCTGCCCCCTGACCATGCGAGTGGCCCTTCTCTGGACCCTCTCCATGTTGTCCACATCCCTCTTGAAGTGCGGCACCCAGAACTGGACGCAGTACTCCAGCTGCGGCCTGACCAGTGCCGCATAGAGGGGGAGGATCACCTCCTTGGACCTGCTTGAGATGCATCTGTGGATGCATGACAAGGTGCAGTTGGCTTTCCTGACTGCATCCCCACACTGTCGGCCCATGTTCATCTTGGCATCAATGATGACTCCAAGATCCTTTTCTGCCTCTGCCCTGACGAGAGGGGAGCTCCCCAGCCTGTAGGTATGGTGCTGGTTCTTCCTCCCCAGGTGCAGCACCTTGCACTTGTCAATGTCAAATCCCATCCTATTCTCATCCCCCCACCCCTGTAACCTGTCCCCCCCCAACTTTTAGCTAGCCTCTTTTTAATGCTCCCAGCTAGGGATGCTCCTAGTGGCCTTATCACCTCCATCTGCACCTTATCAGCAAGCAGGGCTAGGTGTGCTGTCTATTTTCTTAAAGGGATTGAACACTCTGTCACGTAGATATTTTTTGTCTTCAGTGTATACTTTTCCTGAGCCTCTGATATGGTATTTTAAAACAGCTTCTGGGAACCTGGTAGGCCTTTACAATTAGCTACTTTCTCCACTAACTTCCTCATTTATATATAATTTCCCTTTCAAAATTTAAATATTGGTGTGGTAGATTTTTTTTGACTTGCTTCTTCCTGCTGAGATGCTGAATTTGATTATATTATGAGCACTACTATAGAGCAGCTCACCTATAGCTACTTCATGAACTAGGTCCTGCATTATTCAGGTTTAGATCTAGAATTGTTTCCTCTCATATAGAAAACAGTTGTTTATTGTGTCAAAAAATGTTATCTCTTTATCTTGCCCCAAAGTGGTATTTACCCAATTTATATAAGGATAATTAGAGTCTCTTATTATTCATAAATCCATAGATTGTAAGGGGCTGGAAGGGACCTCACAAGATCATCAGGTCAGCCCCCCTTGCACTAGGCAGGAAAGACAACTGGGATCAGGTGATCCCAGCGAGGTGACCACCCAGTCTCCTCTTGAAGATTTCCAGGGTAGGTGATTGAACCACCTCTGAAGGGAGTTTATTCCACAGTCTGGATGCCCTAATTGTGAAGAAGTTTTTTCTAGTATTAAGCCTGAAGTGGTGTTCCAAGAGTTTGTTCTCCTGGTTTTCCCCAAGGGTGCCCTGGTGAACAGTTGCTCACCTAGCCCTTGACGTATTCCCCTGGTATAGTGGTAACCTGCTACCAAGTCCTCTCTCAGCCTTCTCTTTTTTAGGCTGAAAAGACTCAAGTCCCTAGGCCTTTCCTCATATGGCTTGCCTTGCAAGTCTCTGATCATACAGGTGGCTCTTTGCTGGACTCTCTCAAGCTTTTCCATGTCCTTGTTGAAGTGTGGTGCCCAGAACTGGATGTAGTACTCCAGCTGCGGTCTCACCAATGCCAAGTAAAGCAGAAGAATTGAATCAGTTCCTTGGTTTTGCTTGAGATGCGTTGGTTGATGCATGCCAGAGTATTGTTTGCCCTGCGGCCTGCATAACCTGCCTTTGCAGCTTCTCTGATCTCTCTTAACATTCCCTAATCACCTTCAGTATCCTGATCATATGGTCAATAGTACAATCCTAATAGGACTGTGCGAAACTTCAAGTGGTGATTTGATCCAGAGGAGATTCAGCCCAATTTGGTGGCTGAACCTCTGAATCAAATCAGGGGACCAATTTAAAGGTCTGAATCAATTCAAAGCTCTCTGAATCTTCGGAAAAGATTGGAGAGCTTTGGTGATTCGGGACGTCCCCGGTGGCTGCAGCAGGGAGCTGCCAGCCCGACTCTGAGCTGGTAAATACTAGGGCTGGGGGAGGGGTCCTGGGAGAGGTGGGAGGGGGTCTGGAGGAGAGAGGAGGGGACCATAGGGGACTTTTGCTTCAAGTTACTGTTTTTCTGTTGTTACTGTCTGCTTTTTTTAACATACGCAGTGTCTGTCCTCAACCAACATGTTCTACCCTGTCATTCCTATATAATTTGTTCCCCAGTATCATAGTATCCTATTGGTTATCGTCTTTTCATGAAGTCTCAGAAATGCCTATTATGTCACCATCACCATGTAATATTAGGCAGAATAGTTTACCCATCTAATTTTGTAGTTTTCTAGCACTTGTTTAGAATCACTTATAATCACTTATAATTTTGTACTTGGTCAGCTGCCTGGTTTTGCACATGCCATTTTAAGACTAAAAAACCATAGATTCATAGATGTGGGGTCAGAAGGGACCTCAGTAGATCTTCAAGTCTGACCCCCTGCCCTGGGCAGGAGAGAATACTGGGATCATATGACCCCAGCTAGGTAATTATCAAGCCTCCTCTTAAAGACCCCCAAGGTAGAAGCCAGCACCACTGGAAGTTGGTTCCAGATCCTGGCCATCCTGACTGTGAAGTAGTGTCTTCTAATGTCCACCCTGAACCTACTCTCAAACAACTTATGGCCGTTATTCCTTGTTACTCCAGGAGGTGCTCGGGGAACCGGGTCTCTCCCATTTCCTGCTGGTCCCCCCGGTAAGTTTATAGACCGTCTTTGACTGTTCCCTACCTGCACAGGTGTGACTTGCCAATAGAGCAGGAGTGGGCATTTATTTTGGCTGGAGGGCTGCTTAATGAGTTTGGTGAGCTGTTGAAGGCTGCAAGGGTAGCCCCACCCCTTGGCAGGTGCCCTGCCCTGTGGTTGACATCTTAGGACGAGAAATCCTGCTTCTAACCCCTGACCTTTGCCACTGGAAGTCCCTCCCCTTGCCTCAAAAGTACTCCTTTGGTGGTGGTGGGGAGATGCCATCTTGGAACAAGAAAAAAAAACAACTCAACAAATCATATACGAAAAAATCAAGCATCTACTATACCATATTTTAATTGATATCAAAAAATATTTTTCTCCTGATTTATGTGCATTTGTGTACTGTATATAGATGTGATTGTATAATAGCTCAACATACAGTCTTATTCTTGTATATTGTGGGGGGGGGTAAGGAGTTGTATGTGGGGGGTGAGGTTGGGGGAGCATGTGGTTGTGGAGTGCATGGGTGTGTGGGGGGTGTGGAGGATGTGTGTAGGGTGTGGGTATGGCGGGTGGGTTGTATGGGTGTTTGTGTAGGAGGGAGAGGGATGGGTGTGTGTTGGGGGAGGATGTGGGTCTGGCATATGTGGTTGATGTGGGGGTACGTGTGGGAAGGTGTGTGTTTGGGTATGGTAGGGGGTGGGGGGTATGTGGATGTGGGAGAGCCCTTGGAGTCCCCAGATCTGCATGTGGTGGCAGCAAGCAGGGCCAGCCCCACCCAGCCCCATAGTGTGCAGCTCCTGTGCTCCTGCCTGAGTCCCCAGGTGCACATGGTGGCAGTGAATGGGGCCAGCCCTGCCCAGCCCAATAGCATGCAGCTTCTGTACTCCCATCCAAGTCACCAACTGCATGTGGTGGCTGCAAGTGGGACCAGCCCTGCCTGGACACCATATCACCCTTGCCCAAGTCCCTGGCCACACATGGCGGCAGCACGTGAGGCCAGCCTGACGCAGACCCATAGTGCTAATTTCTGCATTCCCACCTGAGTCCCCAGCTGCACATGGCAGCAGGGTTTGGGGCCAGCCCCATCAGGCCGCACAGCATGCACCTCCCACGCTCCCACTTGAGCTCCTGGCTGCATGTGGTGGCAGGGTGCAGGACCAGCCTGACCCGTCCCCATAGCGTGCATCTCCAATGCTCCTGCAGTGTGTGGAGCCAGCCTAGCCCAGCCCCATAGTATGCAGCTCCCCATGCTCCCAGCCCCTTTCCCCCCCAGTGGGAGTCTCTGGCCCCCAGCCTGGTGAATTCCCACTTGGACAGGGAGGGAGGGCTGGGAAACAGCTATGGGGTTTAGCAGGAAAATGCCTCTGCCAGGCAGAGGTCTCCCACACCTCCTGGCACATCAGGCCAGGCTGGAGTGGGGGTTAGTTGCTTAGCAACTAGAGACACATCTCCTGCATAGAGATGTTGGCTTTCAGTGGGGCAGCCCAGAGCCAGGCTTGTGGAGGGACCCCATGGGCAGGATAGAATCACCTGGTGGGCTGGCTCTGGCCTGTGGGCTTTATTTTGCCTGCCCCTGCGCTAAAGGGCTGGGGGCAGGAGCCTGAGCTACAGCTGTGAGTTGCCACTACAGGGATGGTGAGCCAGAACAGGTTTCTATCCCTGCTCTAGGTGGACGTGTGTGAGAGATGGTTTGGGGCAGTGGGCCAGGAATATGAAGCTGGGAGGCAGAGAATTAATGGGATGGGGTGGGTAATGAAATGGGAGGTGGAAAGGAAATGGGGATGGGAGAAGGGTGGTGAATTAAGGAAGTCAGCCACTGAAGGTTAAAATAATTAAGATAAAAAATAAAAAGAATAAATGGGAAGAAAATTAGAGATGGTCTCATGCTTTCATATACTGGGATTTGGGATTGAGGTGTGGGAGGTGCTGGTCATGCTTCTCAAGATGGCTAGCAGGTGGGAGTGGTGAGGGAAGTTGCTTTTGGGAGAGCTACTGCCCTGCTTTGGGAAGAAAGCCCCAGCTCATGGGGACTCAATCCACTCCCCTATCTTTTTCCTCCCAACCCCCCACAGACCCCACTCCCGGACCTGCTAACTGGCATGCACTCTGCAAGCTGTTTGCAGGGGTTGCATCTAGAAGGGTGGGAGAGGACATTGGCTTGGTGCCAGAACCATCCCCTGGGCAGTATTGTTCAGGGTTGGACAGTTTCTCCTCCCAGAACAAGAGGGTAGGGGAAGGGACTGCTGGAGGACTGCAGCTTGGGAGGCTCATCTGTGGAGTGGCCACACATTAATGGAACATGAGTGGGGTAACAGAGATCAGAGATAAACCTGCCCTGGAGTGGTCTAACTTTACGCCTCCTAAAGTATTCTTAAAACTAGTTTCAGGTGTTAATGTGGACAATCCAGGGGTTAAGAGCTCAAGGAGCCACCTAAAATTAATGTGCAATAAGGCTGGTATATTTAAACTGTTAAAAGCAGTTACAACATGTTAGCATAGCCAAAACAAGCACAAATGAATTTTTCACTCCTTTACCCATGCACACCCATGGAGGATATGCAGAAAGGGAACTTCGTTCCCCTGTAATTCGACCTTGCACGTTGATCAGGGTATGCAACTAAGCACCACATAGAGGTTGTCACACAGGTACAGTAGCAGCAGGGCCATGTCTATAAATAATCAGAAGCAGAAGGTCTTGGGTTTGGGCCTCCCACATGGTAGGTAAGCATCCTAACTGCCAGGCTCTGGAGGCTGTTTGCAGCTTGAGCAACATATATCATATCTATGCAAAGTGGAACCAAGCCAGAAAGAAAGGGTGACAGCTCATAGCCTATGAATCACAAATAGCCTAGTAGTTTGGGACACTGCCTGGGATATAGCAGACCCTGGGGCTGAATACCACATCCCTGCTGAATACCCTGACCATAAGGCTATTTTCTGTGAATTTCTCTATCTTTCTCACTAGGGTCAGAAATTCTATCATGGAGCTGGTACATTACCACAAGAAGTTTCTGTTTTGATGAACTGACATTTTCCAATGAGGAATCGCTTTGCTGAAAACTGGCTCTAATTAAGAGCCCAGCATAGGGGACTAATGTAAAGAAGCCAGGCTAGAGCTGCTGTGAATACAAATAGGTCATGTTGTTATAGAAGTGGAGAAGGCACAGAGGGAGCAAGGGAAGCAATGCACAGTGAGGAAGGAAATTAACAGAGCATCTCATTAATGCACACCCAGAGAGAAGCATGTAGATGCTACAAGGATATTTGATCTAATGTCAATGAGAAAAGCATGAAAGGATGGGAGAACAAAGGCAGGATGCTGTCACTCACAGTAATTAGTGCATTATAAAATAATTGCCCACAAGTAGGTACTGATAGCAACGCCTACAGGACAGGTAATTGCAAGGCAAGTAACTGGCAGCATCAAATTTCATTAAGTATGATGACTAATTCAAAGGAGCAAGTGGATATGGCTGAGGATTTCTGGCCATCTTCTGTCCTACAATATATTGCATTCCTATAATGGATGCCAGTATACTAGTTCCCCAGCTGGACACTGCTTACAGCTTGCATCTCCTCTTTGAATGGTTTGCTGGAGGAGCCAGAAGAGTCCTGTTACCCTTGTAGAACCCATGAAAGGACCATAGACAATATCACTTGCCCCACTCACATGCATGCACACATGTCAAAGGCAATAGCATTTTTTTAGTGTAAGATTAAGGCCTTTCCTCACACATTGCACCTAAGGGTATGGAAAGCAGGCAGGAATGATTCCTGCTTCCTTCTGCACTTGAAAGCTGTTTGGCTATGCTGGGAAGAGCAGGTTGTACCATATGGGATGTTCATGTCTCCCAGGTCCAACAGACAGCTCCTGCTTGACTCAAGACCTGCCCCAAATTTTGGCTTTGCACCAATTTGGCACATGGCTCTTGCCAGCTAGACCGTCCTACATACCTGTACATTTATTACCCTGTTCTGTGGACACGGCTGTCCTGAGTTCTGATCACTGGCACAGCTTATTAAAACAAAGGGAGTGAATTTCATACACCAGAAAAAAATGAATATTTTCTGTTTCATTTTAAATTTTTTTGTGGTTGTTGATGATGGTGTTGTTATTTTCACCAGTTTTTTTAGTAAGGAAAATCTTCCCTTTCTATTCCTTTATTCCACTGGAGGAAATGGCAGTAAAATATGAAAGGCAACAGAGTTTTTTATTCTACCAAAACCAATATTTGCATTTGGAAATTTGTCATCAAGAAACAAAGATCATTGATCAAAATAAAAGTGTTTTTGTGGAAATTTTCATTTGAGCTCAGGCATTTGTTTCTGCAGTTTTTACAGCCAGTTTATGTACAGCTCTAGCTGTCAGTCACTTGTATTAGAAGGAGAGAGCAGCATGGCTGCGAGGAGGGATGAGGCCCTTGCTGAAAGGTACACACAAGTTTTCTCCATTAGCTCATTATTCTGAGTCTGGCCCAAGCAAGTACCCAGGCTTATTTCCACCTGCCAGCTAATGGATTGCACACGACAGAAAACGGGAAATCTGAGTGGGAAATCAAGGCTTCATGGTTATGCAGTGACCTGGCACATAGCCAGGATTCATCCAGGGACTTCTACAGCACAAAGCATGAGTGTCTACAGCAGTAGTTCTCTGCCATTATAGACTCAAGGCACACCTTGTTAGACTCAAGGGACCCCTTGGAAAATGCCAGTGTTTCATTTTCACTCATTTTTTACTATAAAAGAGTAACAGAGAAAAATCTTTTGTTGCCAAGGACACAGAGGCTAGGGACATACATTAAAAAAGAAAGAGCCTGAATTGATTCAACTTTTGCAGGTTACTCTAACTTGCCTAGGCTGAACTGGTTTGTAATAGGACAAACATTTGCCCTGGACTGAGGCAATGCAGGCCCATGCCTGCAGTTGCTCAGGCCAGGTGCCAGGGGGTGCTAGAGGAGGCTCTCTGCTGCAAGTAAGCTGTGGGAGGAGGCATGGCCAGTCCGGGCTGACTTGGCCAGGGAGGGGTTTAATTCTGTCTCTTATCCCACCGGCAGGGACCCCAGCTGGGTCTGCCAGGTGCTCCCCCCTCGCTGCTGCAGCAGCAGGCACCATGGCCTTGAGGCAGAGGGGGGCAGGGGGGAGAGTTAGCCTTCCCTCTACTGACCGTCAGTCACCCACTACCTGCTGCTTCATCTGCCGGGCGGGGGCAGGGCCCTGCCCCTTCATGCTGCAGTGGTGGGGTAGGGGCACGACCAGGCAGGGCCTCTGGGAGGGAGAAGGGAACATGGCAGTGAGGGTGGGCAGACCTGGCTCGGTAGAGGGAAGGTTAACTCCCCTCCCTGCCTCCCTCTGCCTCGGGCCATGGTGCCCACTGCTGCAGCAGTGAGTGGGGAGTGCCTGGCAGATCCAGTTCAGGTCCCTGCTGGTGAGATAGAGAGCGGGGAATTAAACCCCTCCCTGGCCAGACCCTAGCCCCTGCCTGTCCCTGCTCTAGTTGGGGAGCAGAGGGGAGGGTCCATCCGGGCTGGACTGGAGCACAGAGCCCAGCCCAGAGAGCATGCCAAGATGCTGGGGGTCTCTGGTTTATCTTAAACCAGCAAGGGATCTGGGACAGACATTGCATAAACCAGTTTGAGCCAAATCAGTTAAGTCTCATACTACATTCAGCCAGCTTTATCTCAAACTGGTTTCAGCCATTTTCAAAGTGGTTTATGTGCACTGAGTATCTGTTCTATTACAGGTTTAAACCAGTTTCTGATTACTCAGACTGGTTTGTTAGAAATATTATTAAAAATGCATTATCAATAGCAGATTTAGAAAAAAAACACAGCTGCTAGCCCTCCTTGTCTCCTTAATGGGAGAGGGAAGGGGGGGGTTGGAAATTGAAGGGAAAACCACCAAAGGCCCTTTGTACTAAGGTATCACTCTCTCTTTGTTCTGCAAATTTACTATCTCTTTGTTACACTAAATCACACTTTCTTTCATGACCCCCACATTCTTAGGCTAAGATAAGAGCAATTGCCATTTCAGCCTTCAGGTTGAACCTTGAGTAACCTTGGATCCCTTCTACGCACGCGTGATAACCTAATGCATATTAAGCCTATCCGCCCTGCATACTTAAGTAGTTAATTATAATGCACATGGGACGTATGAAGCGACATGTTTACATATATGTTTGTATGAACCGGAAATGAGTTGTAAAAGTTCCTCCTTCTGCACACGTGGTCAGGAGAGAGGGGATAAAAGCCTGCTAATGATTGTGCCCGGGGGCAGAGTGTTTGATCTTTTGTCTCCCTCTCTGACCCTATTTGCAAATATATACCTTTTGTGTTGCTAATAGAGTGTGTCTGTAGCTGAAGGTTTTTTCCGCCTCCCGAGAAACGAACCGCAATTTTTACATCAATAATTGGCGCCCAACGTGGGGCTTCTCGAGGACTACCCCGGAATTCAGTGACGGAGCACCTCCGGTACCAGGGGTTGTGCGCACCGAGCCGACTTTGGACTCGCCCCTGGAATTTGAGGTTTAAGTCCGAATATCCGGGAAGTTAAAGGAAGTATCCCATGTAAATTCTGAGTTTCTGGAGAGGCAGACACACTTTGGAATTTGGATCGAGATCTCTGGGGTATCTGAGTGAGTATACGAATTCCCTTTGCCCAATCTGGTGTACGGATCTAAAACAAAGGATGTGTAAGTTTGCTGAGAAATTCTAGGCTTAGCTCTCATTGTAAATCATCTGTTGTTGAGATCTTTTTGGTATTTGGTGTGCCTTGGGCGCATTTTTGTGGGCAAATGGGTATGAGTAGCTCTCGTGTAGAAAACAATATTGATACCCCTCTAAAAGTCTTATTACGTCATTTTAATAAATTTGCAAGGCCGGCCGATTATGGAATAAAAATGAAAAAAGATGATTTAATTAAGTTTTGCCAACTCGAGTGGCCAACATTTGGGGTCCACTGGACCCCGAAAGGATCCTTTGTGCTAAAAGAAGTGATAGCTATCCATGAAATTGTTATGCAAAATGGGTATTGGAATCAGTTTCCTTATATTGATTGTTGGTTGTGGGTGGTTCAAAATCAGCCACCTTGGATTAAGAATTACTTAGCAAAGTCTCATGTGATGCTTGTTAAGAAAAAGGCTTGGGGGGGGCCGCCTGTACTTCCTGAGTCTAATGAGGGGGGGGATTCTGAATTGGCTAAGTACCGGACCCGTGCTCCGGTTGCCCTGTCGGGTAGCGAAGATGAGTCAGACGCCTCCTCGGCATCCAGTCCTTCTGCACCACCGCCCCCTCCCTTACAGAGACCACCACCGACGTACCAATGCATACCTAATGAGTTAGAGCGTGAGCCTCAGCCAAGTGCCTCATCTGAATCAGGAAATAAGGGTTATTATTTGCGCAAGCCTGTAGAGTCACAGCCGGTGTTGAACTGTCCGATGCGAGAGGTTATTGGGGAAGGAGGCACTGCAACTTTTGTCTACACCCCATTTAGCACTTCAGATTTATTTAACTGGAAGAATCAGAGCCCCTCTTTTCGTGAAGACCCTGAAAAGATGAGGGATTTGTTTCGATCTATTGGGCAGACTCATCGACCCACTTGGGCTGATGTCCAGATGATGCTCCAGACCCTCCTAACCCCGCAGGAAAGGAGATTAGTGTTAGGTACAGCAGAGCGTATTGCGGCAGCCAGAGTTGAGTCAGAGGGTGCTGCTGGTCGTACTCTGCGTGATACCTGCCCTGTAGAAGAGCCGAGATGGGACAATCATACTGCAGAGGGCAGAGAGCTGAGTGCACGGTATTTGGGAATTATAGTGGAAGCAATGGGAAAGGCAGTGCCTCGGATTACCAATCTGTCTAAATTATATGAGGTGAGACAGGGAAGAGAGGAGGATCCCTCAGCTTTCCTTGGGAGGCTGTATGAGGCGTTTCGCAGGTTTTCGGATCTGGATCCAGAAGCCCCAGATAACCAGCGCATGGTAAATCTTATGTTTATTGGTCAATCTGCTGCTGATATCCGTAAGAAGTTACAGAAAACTGAGGGAGGTGCTGGGAAACCGATTTCAGAGCTGGTGGAAATTGCATATAAGGTGTATGGGAATCGTGAGCAAGTGCAGGAGCGCAAGGAGGATAAAAAGGCTCAGCGACAGATGGCAGCACTAGCAGCTGCTATAACTGGAGGGAACCCTGGAAAGGCTGGGATACAGAAGAGGAAGGGAGAAAGAGTGGGAGCAGATGTTTGTGCTTATTGCAAGGAGAAAGGACGCTGGAAGAGGGAATGCCCGAAGTTGAAGGAGAAGAGAGAGGGGGAACCGAGAGGTCACCTCATGCGGGCAGAAGACAAGGGTGAGGATTCAGAATGAAGAGGACAGGGATCTAAGACCACTACCCTTCGGGTTGGAGCCCGAGAAGATCCCATGGTAACCATTAGGGTTGGTGGCAAAAACTTTGAAGCCTTGGTGGATACTGGGGCTACATTTTCAATGATTCCAGGAAAAACCCCCTGTGCAGGAACTAGTGAACAGCATGTACTTGTAGAAGGGATTGAGGGAATGCAAACTCGACTCCCTGTTTGTAAACCACTCCTCACCAAGGTGGGAGACCATTTGCTCGAGCACTCCTTTGTGTATTCTCCAAGTTGCCCGGTTGCACTCCTTGGGCGGGACTTACTCACAAAATTGCAAGCTGAGATCTTTTTCAGAGACGATCAGATGGTGGTCCAGCTACCTGTCAAGCAGAGCTCGAACTATCAGATGGCTCTCTTGGAGGACCGATGCCCTGCAGTAAGTCCAGAAGATCACATGACTGGAGTAGACCCCTTAGTATGGGCTGATGGAACCCCTGCACGAGCTAAGTTCGTCTCCCCGGTAAGGATCGTACTCAAGGATGGGGAGGGGCCCGTTCGGGTAAAGCAGTACCCACTCAGCCGAGCGGCCAGAGCTGGACTCAAGCCGTTAATAGAGAAATACAAGAGGTACGGATGGCTAGTGGAAGGGTCTTCACCCTATAACACCCCCATTCTTGGAGTGCCAAAGGCAGATGGGGTCTCATACAGACTGGTCCAAGACTTACGGGCAGTAAATAAGAAGGTCCTTTCAGACCATCCTGTAGTCCCGAACCCTCACACGATTTTGACACAAGTACCGGGGGAAGCTGAAATATTTTCAGTGCTAGATTTGAAAGATGCTTTCTTCTCTATTCCTCTTCACCGAGAGAGTCAAAAATTGTTTGCTTTTGAATGGGAGGATCCAGATACTTTCCATAAAGCCCAACTCATGTGGACAGTTCTTCCACAAGGATTTATAGCAGCCCCCCATATTTTCGGACTTGCCCTTCAGAAGGACTTGGGGGAATGGAAGGGATCACACCCCGCAGTGACTCTCCTCCAGTATGTGGATGACCTGCTAGTTGCAAGCCCAAACTTGCAGCTCTGCGAGGAAGCCACCAGGTCACTCCTAAACACTCTGGGAAAAAAAGGATATAAAGTGTCTAGAGAAAAAGCCCAAATATGTCAGCCTGAAGTCACATTTTTGGGATATAAGCTCTCAAAAGGAGTCAGAGCCCTGAGTGCAGATCGCATACAGGCGATTCAAGGTCTAACCCCACCTAAGTCACCCAAGGAGCTGCGAGCATTCCTAGGGCTAACTGGGTTCTGTCGACTATGGATACCAGATTACGGTGGGAAGGCTAGACCACTGTATGAATCCCTGACTAAGGAGAGTCTCACTAAATGGAAATGGAATAAAGAAATGCAGCATGCTTTTGATCTGCTGAAGGCAGCATTAACCCAGCCCCCAGCCTTAGCCATCCCAAACAGTAAAAAGCCATATCGACTGTATGTTCATGAGAATCGAGGGGTTGCATCAGGGGTGCTGACACAGCCATCGGGCCCGACCTGGAGACCCGTGGGATATTATTCAAAGGTTCTAGATCCAGTTGCACTCGGGTGGCCAGCCTGTCTTCGGGCTGTGGCAGCCACAGCAGTGGTTGTTGAAGAAGCCCAGAAGATAGTCATGGGTACGGATATGGAAATACTCACTCCTCATGGAGTTCCCCAGATCCTAGGGACTGAGGGAGGGAAATTTCTTAACCCCTCCAGACAATCACGGTATGAGATATTTTTGCTCTCTAATCCAGGACTTACTTTCAAACATACTACAGCCTTAAACCCTGCAACCTTGCTGCCAGAGCCAGGGCAACCGACGCATGACTGCCTTGAGGTCCTGAATCAGACCACGCAGGTGCGACCTGATCTTGCTGAGGACCCAATTGAAGACCCAGATGTTGAATACTTTGTGGACGGCTCCAGCTCTGTCATCGATGGAAAAAGACGAACAGGATGTGCAGTGGTAACCTTGGATAAGGTAGTATGGAGGGAGTCATTGCCGAGCTCATGGTCGGCACAGGCCGCAGAACTCACTGCGCTCACCCGAGCATTACAGCTGGGGACAGACCAGCGAGTTAATATATACACTGACTCTCGCTATGCTTTTTCTACAGTCCATGCGCACGGACTATTGTGGAAAGAAAGGGGTTTCATTACTGCCTCTGGGAATAAGATTGCTAATGGCCCCCAGATTATCAAACTACTAGAGGCACTCCACCAGCCTAAAGAGGTAGCAGTCATTCATGTGCGGGCCCATGGGAAGGCTGCTGAGAAAAAGCATAAGCTTGGAAATGCAAAGGCTGATGCAGCAGCAAAGGAAGCTGCATTTACTGGGGGAGAAGCGGAAGAGGTATCCAAGCAGGCCATGTCCCATGCCATATGGCCATACGTTCAGGATTTAGTCCCACAGTATTCCCCTGAAGAAGATAAATTTGCACAGAAAGCTTGTGCAGAAAAGAACTCCCAGGGGTGGTGGATAGTACCAGGAGGGAAAGTCATGATACCCAGGCCATTGCTTCAGGAGGTGCTGCAACAGCTCCATGCAAGAACCCATATGGGAGGTTTGGCCATGGGTGATCTAGTGATCCGCCAAGCAGTAGCCCCAGGGCTATATGTAGAAGCTCAGCGCATTGCTACCAAGTGCATTACATGCCAGAAAGTAAACCCTCGAAGGAAACGCCCTGTGCCAATGGGAGGTAGACCCTGGGCAGCGTACCCTGGACAGGCATGGCAGATTGATTTTGCCGAGCTCCCACGGTCCGGACATCACGGGTTTTTACCTGTCATGGTAGACCAGCTCTCTGGTTGGGTCGAGGCTTGGCCCACCAGGACTGCCACTGCAGCTACAGTAGTGAAGTATTTGTTACAGGAGATCATTCCCCGGTATTCCCTGCCTGAGTCCATCGAGTCGGATCAAGGACAACACTTTGTGGGAAAAGTGGTTCAAGAAGTCGCACAAGCTCTCAAGATCACTTGGAAACTACACACACCATGGAGACCACAGAGTTCAGGACAAGTGGAACGCATGAATAGAACTTTAAAGACTTTGCTCACCAAAATCTGTATTGAAACACGCCTTAAGTGGCCTCAAGCATTGCCGCTAGCTCTTACTTGCATTCGAAACACTCCCCGACGGGGCCTCAAATTGACCCCATATGAAATTATGTTTGGCAAGCCGCCTCGAGTCTTACCTCCTGGGATGCGAGATAATGTAACTTTTGAATTAGGTAATAGTGAGCTTCATACGTATGTTATTGCCTTGCAGTCTGTCTTGTTTTCTCTTCACAGGTATGCAGCCTCCTTTCAGCGTCTGCCTTTAGATGTACCGGTACATGACTTCTCCCCGGGAGACTGGGTCTTGGTGCAGCGGTGGAAAAAGGAGCCTTTGACTGAGAGGTGGAGTGGCCCTTTCCAGGTACTTCTAACAACCCACACCGCTGTAAAGATTACTGGCCATGATCGTTGGATACACCATACCCGTGTGAAACGACATCCACAAGCGTCAGAGGACAACATCTCCCAAGACGAACTCACTCCGGAAGCTGAGTCGTCTTCAGAACAAGAAGCCAGCAAGTGGAGCTGTGAACCTACTGGTGATCTCCAAGTGCGCCTGAGACGGCTTAATCAAAGCTCAGAAAATTAGACAAGAAAGTAAAAGGGAAAATATGGTGGGAATCTTAATGTGCCTTGTTGTTATCTGCATGATGAAAGAAGCAGAATTGAGCAGCCTTAACCGCTGGCTCACACCCTCGCTTTCCCAAATTGCTCCCCCAGGGACAAATTTGTATGTTGATATGATGGAAAGAATTGCAGGTACTTTTAATCTTACCAACTGCTGGGCCTGTGGGGGGCTTCGGGAGGCCGGAGGCCAGTGGCCTTGGAGGGCTTTTCCTTTGGCCCCGAAATGGCTAGTAAGTAGTAAGGCAGATGTTAAAAGTACTAGTCAAAAATGGGATGAGAACCACAGTTGGGAACTTTCCCAAGTGGCGTTAGGAGAGTATTGCATCAGTAATAATGGTACAGGAAAAAGGTTGGGACACAGCCGTTGCATATGGACTTTAAAAGTAAGGTGGATGAACCTTACAAGATTAGAACGGCTTTATTATCCTAATAGCCCAGGGTATAATCGGCTAGTGTGGCAGCATCCCAATGGAACAATTGTGTGGTTTAATAAGTATTGGAGTGCCACAAATCAAAGTGATGATCGGACAGATTGTACAGACAAGAACCAGGATGGGCTATGGGAATGTTCCATGAAAGGAGGCCACGCAGTTGCTGGTCCTTTGGGTCCAGAAGGAGGCTTGGGGTTTCCCGAGATGCCCTATGGTTGGGCCCCTCCAAATGCCACCAATAGAGAAAATAGGGCCTTAAGAGGATACTATTGGATTTGCGGACGACAGGCCTATACAATACTACCACAGGGGTGGACAGGAACTTGCTATATGGGAGTAATTGTACCAGCTTTCTTTTTGTTACCGTCTGAGGTTGGAAATAAGCTGGGAGTCTCTTTGTATGATGATTGGAAAAGAGCCAAGAGAAGTATTGATGTAAGTTTGACACAGGGTAGCTCCCAAAAGTGGAAGGAGGATGAGTGGCCTCCTCAGAGGATTATTGAGTATTATGGACCAGCTACATGGGCTAATGATGGGAGTTGGGGATACCGGACACCAATATATATGCTGAATAGAATCATCCGGTTGCAGGCAGTCTTGGAAGTAATTACTAACCAGACCGCCACTGCTCTCGAGTTATTGGCCCGACAAAGTTCTCAGATGAGAGCAGCCATATACCAAAATCGGATGGCCTTAGACTATTTACTTGCAGAGGAAGGCGGAGTCTGCGGAAAGCTCAACCTTTCTAATTGTTGCCTCCAAATAGATGACAACGGGAAAGCAGTCTTAGAGATTGCCAAAGAGATTAGAAAAATAGCCCATGTACCAATACAAACGTGGGAAACCACATGGAATAAGGACTGGTGGTTTCAATTATTTGGAGGACCCTGGTGGAAAAAGGTAGGGTTTGTGCTTTTGTGTGCTCTAACTGGTTTGATTTTTATCCCTTGCCTTATTCCTTGTCTCACTAGATTGATAACCACCACGGTAGAAGGAATGCAGGTCGCAGCAGTCCCTCTAAAAGCACAGACTGCTGCAAAGGTCATGGTCCTCAGAAAAATTCCTCGTAATTATCTTGATATGCCCGAATGAAGTAAAGATCAGAAAGCATCTTGAGGGGGGATATTGTTAGAAATATTATTAAAAATGCATTATCAATAGCAGATTTAGAAAAAAAACACAGCTGCTAGCCCTCCTTGTCTCCTTAATGGGAGAGGGAAGGGGGGGGTTGGAAATTGAAGGGAAAACCACCAAAGGCCCTTTGTACTAAGGTATCACTCTCTCTTTGTTCTGCAAATTTACTATCTCTTTGTTACACTAAATCACACTTTCTTTCATGACCCCCACATTCTTAGGCTAAGATAAGAGCAATTGCCATTTCAGCCTTCAGGTTGAACCTTGAGTAACCTTGGATCCCTTCTACGCACGCGTGATAACCTAATGCATATTAAGCCTATCCGCCCCGCATACTTAAGTAGTTAATTGGGTGTGTGCAGATGAAACGGGGGCCCTAAATTGAAGTGGTGGGTTTTAAAAAACACATGTTCAATTTAGGGCTGATTAAACCCCCATGTTGTGCACACACCCTGCTGACTTACCTGCCTCTCTGGCAGGCAGGGGATGGCAAGCTGCCGGCAGGTGGAGTGGTCCCTGGGCTGCAGGAGAGGGGAGGGGGCTGGTGCTTCCCCGCGCCAGGCGGCACCTGCCCTCAGGCACCCACCTTGGGCGCTCCCAGCGGGCACTGCAGCCACGGAGGGAAGCCTGGGGCCCTGCACAGCTCAGGCAGGCAAGCAGGCTCCAGCGAAAAAAAAGATCAGGCTCACGGCTTTTCTTGTGTGGAGCCTGTGTTCCCAGGCTGCTGCCACGGGCTTCCTGCAGAGCCGTGGAGCTGCACAGAGCCCAGTGCTTCGCTCTGCACCTGTAGGGCAGTAAACTAAAACTCCTCAAAGGAGTTTTAGTTTGCTGCTCACCAACTCATCTAAGGCACATTACACCACTGAATTTCCTACAGCAGCTGGAATTAATGTACAATATGCCGCTGAGGCGTGCAAACACCGACACCATTAAAGTGGTGCAAAAGCATTTAGCCCGCTTTAAAGTGTTGTGCACTCATGCCTCCTGTTTTATCTACACATGGCCAGTTGTGAGGGAAGGAGTTCACTCACATAGGATTACAGACAAATGAGCAAGAAAAGCAACAGAATAACATCTCGCTGGCTTGGATTCAGCTGGAGTGAAGGTCCAAACTGATTTGTATTTCCACAGAATTAGTGCACTGTTCCTTACATTGCTCTCAACAAATTTGCTTGGCTGCATGTTGTTGTTTTCATGGTGGGAAAGCCAGGGTAACTCCAGCTAGGACTTAGGACACACATCCTCAAATGTTTTTAGGAGCTTAACTCCCACTGAATTGAATGATCTCTTTGAAGATCATGGCTGAGTGGGTTTGGCAGGAGGATGGAAGTGATATTACTCATGAACTCACCTGTGTTGTATGTGATTTCTGCCCAAAAGGCTCTGAATCAGTAAAAGTAAGCAACAGTTTTCAAAGGAAAAAGGAATGCTACTGCAGTAATTTTGTCCCTTGCTTGTCCTCAAAAGCTTTCTTCTGGCCTATTTCATACCTCCGCTTCCCCTTGTAGCTAATCTCATTTATTTGAGGAGTGTGGTCACAGTTCCTTTGCAGTCCATCTGTTATGTAGAAAAGTACCAATATTAAACACCCGCTCCCAGAGATCACCTGACAGTAATTAATATATTGTGCCTCTGTCAAAGAGATGACAATCTATCTTCAAATATACTTATTTTTGCATTTTCAAGTGAGAGGAGGTACTACAGAGGGCTGGGAGTCACACGGGAGGGAAGGGGAGCTTTCCATTTCTGTATGACATTGATCAAGGTATGGCTAGTAATAAAATGCTTTTCCCTGTAAGTTAGCAGGTCCTCTGCAATAGTAAAAAACTCCACTGTAGCTTAGAGTCATACAAGAATGAAAAGTGAGGTTCATTTCTTGGAAAGATGAAAAGCCTTTATTACAAAAAAAGGCTTCCAGAAACATTTGTGTGAGAAAAGATTCCCAAACAGACAACAACACCAGATAGAGACATCATGTAAAGAGTTAATAAGTACTTATCAGGTGCTTTAATAAAGTAATTAACACATTGATATCAGTTATTACAGACTCCAACAAATAATCAGGCTGCTTAGTAGAGCTGTTCAGAAACTGTCCATCACAAATAGGTTGTAATTTGCTGAGTTGTATGCCAGAAAGGCCAGAAGCACATGATCTGTATAACTAGAATGACACAGCATTGCAAAATCTGTATTGCAATCTAATATTGCAATATTTAGCTTTGGAATCTAAGTATTCCAAAATCACAAGCTAGGTCCCAGAAGATTATAAAATTAGCTTAAAACTGTATGAGGTTTCAACACACACATGCACACACACACGTGCGTGCGCGCACCCCCCCCCCCTTTTTTATTTACCTTCTGGTGTTTAATATGTGAGAAAGTACATTTCAAACTTTTGTTGGCAACCACAATGGCTAGAAATATGCTTTTCTAATAAGAGCTTAGTCTCATGTAATCATATGACTCTAAGAAATGGGCCTTAGAAAAAGCCAGTGAAAACTGTTAAGTTTGTGATAAACTTGTAGACAATGGAACACTAAATATGATGATAGGAAGCAAGACAAGAAATGCTTCTATGTATGACAGCAACTCTACATAGTGATACTGTTTTTGAAAATAAATCTGGTGTTTCCTTTAGTATGGAAGAGTGAGTTAGTAAGGCCTATATTCACCTTTTTACAACCATTTTACAGTGTATGTATCAGCATCAAGCACAACATGCATAAATTATGAGTCATGCTCACACTCTAAAAAGATAATGCTGACATTTTATTGATACCATATAGACAATATAACTTAACACAATATAACAATAACACAGTAACAAAATATGTTTTGGAACAATATCTAGGTGCAGAAGAAATCAAGAATGATGCAGCTATCCAAATGATCTTTGGTATTGTGGATTTGCTGGAACCTGAATGACAAAACACTTGGTTAGGGTAAAAACAGTAATAAGGATGGGCTGGAATTTAAGAGAAGCAGTTTTGTATGTGTAAAACACATGCGTTTAACAGGACCTGATTTTCTGACCCCAGGCCACTAAAGTGTCTTGAAGGTACAGACCTTGGGCACTTGACTTGAAATTCTCCATTCTGTGCAAAGTGTGTTAAAACCATTTAGAAAAGGAATTGTGCCTCAAAGGAATGTCACCATGAGGCATATTCTTCCCCAGGCTGTCCCTTGGAGTGGGGCAAACTGGGGAGACAGCCACACGCTTTGGGGGCCCCGTGGAGCTGGACTGCCTTTGTGTCTGGCTGCTAGCCAGGCCCCCTCCCCGGCGGCACCCACCACCACCGCCGTGTCAAGGCCCTGCACAGGCTAATTTGCCCTGGGTCACACCCTGCTATGGTTGTCTTTGCTCTTCCTATTTATCTTCCAGTCCATACATATTAGCATAGCCTCCTGAGCAGTCCTCAGTATGTGCCATTAAGAACCTGGGGATAGCCATGGGCATGTGCCCAGGGCCACACAAAAGTGGTGATGTTACCTCACTTTTGGGAGTTATTGTAGCAAGCACTGAGTGGGTGGTCTGTGCTTCTTAGTAGCACTCCCAGACTCTCCATAGAGGTGGTGTAAATAGGCCCCAAAAGGCAAAATTGCCAGCCCTTTTTTGGCCCCAAAGGATAAGGCAATCATTTGCTACTGGCCCTTTACAGCAGCATGTTGTTGTCAGAAAACCAAATCATTTCAGAATAGTTCAGTTGCTGGAAAGCCAAAATAAATTCAGTTCGGGGATTTTTGTTTGTTTCATCAGGAGTCCTAACCTTGCAGTCTCCAGAATGGGAGGAGTGAAGAACATTTAAATGGTTTAGATGACTACCTTTCTTCTCCTGGCTTGTGTCTGCAGTGCATTAACTGTTTTACAGTGAACTTTTTGGCATATTAGTACAAGACGGCCTCCATTTTCATGTGCAATGGTGAAACAAATATGAGATTGTTAAAAAAGGAAAGAAAAGTAAAAACAAACACTTGAAAGAGCATGTTTCATATTTAAGCCCTGTTTACTAGATCAAGATTGTCATTTGTCTTACAGTAACTTTTGATGAGTTTTCAGCAAAATCAGCAATTGATTTTGACATTTCCAGACACTCTGGTCCAAATACTAAAAGGGCAATAAACTTGAAAAACTATATAATCCTCCAGTTATAGAGATATTTGGACAAATAAGTCAGACTTTGAGCTGGAAATCTTTAGGAGGCAATAACATACAGATAGTTCAATTACTTCCTAAGAGGCTTTCCCTATTGATTGTACACCCCAGATTCCATGTACTGGCTATATATATTGCTTTGCTGATTAGGCATGGATTTTTTTATTTTGCTTTTATGGATTTTAGGAATGTACATTGTAAGAGGAGGTATTCATCATTGGTATTTTTTTGGCAGACAAGATTTTTTTGGCAAACAAAAATCGTCCTAAAAATTAAAAAGTAAACTTGAAATATCTACGTGCCTTTATATCAGGTAACATTGTGCTTTTCATTTGCAGATGTTAAAATACATTTGATAGCAGAAAAAGATCATTACCTCTGTTTTACAGATGATGAGCATGACAAACAGAGGCATATCTAGGGAATGGCCTATTTAAATTCTAATCAATTGTACTCTCCTCTGTACCATGCAGTCTCTCAAAACCATGTGGACACTAGCACCAGTCAGAAGTTGTGCTATGAGGGGCCCTAGTCCTTTTATTAAACTCAGTTCAGTTTTGGGAAAGTGATGACTCCTGGGGACTACCCCGGGGAACCTGTCATTCTTGCTCCCACATGAATCAAGCCCTGAAGGGCTGACCACATGTAGTGGATATAGCTTGTAAATGAAACGAATCATAATCATTTTAGTAAATTTTGGGAAACACTGTACTAGAGGAGATTTTTTTTGTAGAACAGCATATCATTGCACCTTGTGGGGGCCACATTGTGCCCCCATCCTGGCTATGCAATATGGGTGCCACCTTCCACTCTGAGCTCTCTCCAGATGCTCACATCCAGACTGTGTCTATGTCTTGAAGATTCTTTCTGCAAAACACATGGGGTGCCAACTCTGACTGAAGCTATTCCAGGAGATTTTTTTTCCCCCAACATGATATAATATAATTAATAGGGGTGCACCAAAAGAGATTTTTTGGGCTGATACCGGTGGCTGATTTTTAACAAGACATATTGGCCAATACTGATCCATTTGCCAATATATAGCTGAGCATCTTGGAGACCAGTGTCTGGCTGGTAAGTCTGGTGTGGGGGAAGGGAAAGGGAAGGGGTGTGGAGGGGCAGATCAAGGCCCCCCTGGTGAGGTAGGGAGTGGGGCTGGGGCAGGGGCAGGGATAGGCACTGCACAGCCAGGGCATGAGTAGCTCATCCAGGGAGTGTAGGGGGAGCAGCTCCTCCTGCTACGCACACCTGAGGAGGGCATGGCGGGGCATATGCCCCAGATTTGTGCGTAGGGTGAGAGCAAGCTGCCTGTGTGGGCTTGGGCTGGTTTGGCACCAAGTTCTTCCTGACAGGGGGATGGGCCAGACTGGGCTGGGTGGTGGTGATGCCAGGAGGGCGCTACGGGGGACAGCTGCAGCCACACCACCATTCACCATAGCCCCCCTCCCAGCACTGCCACCACCCACCCCAAGTTCAGCCCTGGCCCAACCCCCACATTGGGAAGAGCCCAGCACTGCCCCCGGCCTCAGCCTGCAGCGGCAGCCCACCCTTGCCTGATGTGCAGATCCAGGGCACATGCTCCCCATGCCCTCCCGGGGTGCATGCAGTGGCAGGAGCTGCCACCTCCTCCCTGCACTCCCCAGATGAGCTGCTCATGGCTCTGTCCAGCACCCTGCCCCATCTGTGTGGTGCCTGCCACTGCCCCAAGCCCAACCCCACTCCCTTCCTCACTGCTGGGGCCTGTATCTGCACTGCCCCCACACCGCCTCCCTCACAACAGACTTACCAGCTGCACCTGGCTGCTCTCCACACTGCCAGGCTGAGCTCCTGGCTGCCTGTGTGCTGCATTGTAGCTGAGTGCATGCATGGGGCATTTACTGGCTGCATTGCTGGCCACATCAGCCAAAAAAAGCCAATTGTCCATTCTGTCAATTTTCCTTCTGTCAGTGCTGATCCGATATGGGACCGATGTACTGGTGCCGCTCTAGTTATTAATTGTACTGTTCAACACATTCACAATATCAATCGCCTGGATTGCTTGCCGATTCCAATAGACTCCCAGGCAATCCAGGAGGGTTGGCAGCCCTAATGACACATCTAAGAGTCCAACTACATTGCAGTTACTTCTGTGTCTTCAGCTTGTGAAGACAGGCCCACTCTAGGTTTAAACTTTCTAGCCTGGGTGATGGTAAAAGCGTAGCCCTGGCAAGTCTCTGCTACTTCAGCTATACTGCTAGCAGTGCCTGATTTATGTAGCTCAAAGTTAGCTCTGATGTATCTACATAAGCTTCAGACATGGCAGTAGGAGCAGTGCAAGCAGACCCTATAGCGCAGCTTTCCCTATCCCTATCTCAGCCAAAGCTCTTTTTTCTACCATTCTCCTATTCTATCTTGCAGTTACTACAACAATTCTTTTCTCTGAATTGACAAATGTCTTGCTGTCTCATTCATAAAAATTCAGAATGCACCTGTGAAGACCATCGCCCTTGCACATCACTCCTCTCTATGCAGGCTTCCTCTGCTCCCCATCTTCCCTATCACATGACACCTAAGTTACTTGTCTTCACATTCAAAACTGTTCATAGTCTAACCCAGGGGTGGGCAAAATGTGGCCCGTGGGCCAGATGCAACCTTGCAAGCCATTCTATCTGGCCTACGGGGTCCCTAAAAACTTCAGAAAATTGATACATATCTGCCCCTGGCTGCCTGTCACGCGGCCCTCCATGGCATGCTGAAACTCAGTAAGTGGCCCTCCACCTGAAATAATTGCCCAACCCTGGTCCAACCCCACCCTACCTGCCATCCCTCATTCAGTACTGGAAGGACAATTCCTGTCCCTGATCAGCACTGGATGCTGGCCTTCATTGCTCATATTAAAGTTAGGATTTTGATGTGTTAGGACTCTTCCCTGCCAGGTAACCAGTGCCTCCTCATTGCTCCCTTGTGGTACCCTCTCTGTTTCAGTCTTCTACTCTTTGCACTTAATTTGACTATAAAATTTGGAGAGTTAAGACTGTCTTTTTGTTATGTGTTTGCACAGAGCACTGCACAAGAGGTCCTGGTTCCTAGTTAGTACTCCATGGATCTATGGCAAATTAAATAACAGTATCACAAAAAAATTACAAAAACAGAGTCTATTGTACCAGCATCATGTCTAGGATAAACCTTTCTAGGACTGCAGTCAAAACCCCCTGACACTGCAGCTATTCCGCCAATTTTTTATCCACCTTGTGGTAGTTTTATCTAGCCCATGTTTCTCCCATTTATTTATGAGAGGGTCACGTGGGACTTTGTCAAAAGCCTTACTGAAGTCCCCGCACTTGCTTTTTTGCTCTCAAATTTTCCTCTGGGTCTTGACATTAACATAGCAGTAAATATCTTGCTTCTACCTGGACTTGATATCATTCTGCCAAGCTTTGAAGGCCCTCCTTTTTCTGTCAAAGAAAACTTGAATTTCTGTATCATGCTTGTCAAACTAGTCCTGCTATGAAGTTTAGAAATGTTTTGCATGCCTCATGGGTGCCTTTCTTGAGGCTTTCCTGGTGATCAGTGGTATCAAGATTGTCTGGGAGGCTGGTGAGTTTTTCATTTGAGGCACTGCTGAAGATGTTCCTTTTAGAAGCATTTTCAAAATGCTTAATACTGAACCTCTTCTTTGGTCGCTATTCTTGTTTATGCCATTTTGGGGTGATACAAATGGACATGATGGAATGAATCAAACAAAGAACTATTGAACACTCATCTGTGTTGGTCATAGCTCTGGTGATATAGGCATTGTGCTAGTCCTGGGCATGCACTGTGACACAGTCCATTGGGTCCTAGTGTTTTGAGCAGGGGTTGCACCCATGATATCTTCTATTTGTTGCTTTGGTAGAATAAGGAGTTCTCATTGAGGCACTCCTGACAATGACATACTGAAATCCAGATACACTATATCCACTGCATCCCTTTCATCCACCAGGCTAATGACTTTTCAAAGATGGAGATCATATATCTTTGGCACGATTTGCGCTTAGTCAATCCATGATAACTTCTCTTGATCTATCTTTCCTCCTTCGGGTACTTGCAAATGCACTTACAATACGCTTCCCAGGTACTGAGGTGAGGCAAATCTATCGCTAATTCCCCAGGTCCTCCTTTTTGGTTTTTTTTAAACAGAGGGTCTATGCTGGCCCATGGATAGATCCAGATTTCTGTAAAGGGTGGTGGGTGTGGAAGTAGTCATTGATGCAGTGGAGGTAGAAGCCCCCTGCTCCCAGTTCCCCTCCTCCCCACCGAGTGGACAGGCCATGCCGGGGGAGCAGCAAACCAGAAACTTTTTAAAAATCCTTAAACCAGGTAAGAATCCTGCCTCCCCATGGTTTCAGCATCCCTTCTCTTCCCCTTTGTGCTCAGTGGCATGTCCCCTCCCCTCCCATTGCCCTCGTCCTCTCCCCCTCACTTCTGCTATCCCTGGTGGATGGGGTGGAGGGAGCTGAGAGCCTGTGAACCTGCTCCTGGGTTGGCAGAAATCACTTTGGAGGAACTGGGAGGGAGAAGAAACTTGCCTACTGCTGCTGCTGCTGCTGTTCACAGCTGAGCCTGGACCCCTGCACAACCTGGCTGGAGCAGAGCAGGAGTGGCTTTTAGAGCTCACCCCACCCCTGGGTCCACTGGGGACAGCAGCACCAGTGTGCAAGGTTAGGAACTGAAAGAGAGGTGCCGTTGAATATGGAGGGTGGGGGAGGAGGGGAACTCTTACCTGCTTTGGAGACTTGAAAAAGTCCATGGCTGCTGCTCCCACAGTGTGGTCTGAAACAGGGAGTGCAGTTGTAACACTGCCCCCCTCTGGATCCACCTTTCTTGGCCCTCTTCCACTTGTCTCCTTCAACTTGGTAAATATTATTGCGAAGGGCTCTGAGATCTTTGTCAGTTTATTCAGTATCCTAGGATGACGTTTCATAGATTTCATAGACATTAGGGCTGGAAGGGACCTCGGGAGATCATCGAGTCCAGCCCCCTGCCCAAAGGGCAGGAAGTCAGCTGGAGTCATAGGATCCCAGCAAGATAAACATCCAATTTACTCTTGAAGGTGTTCAATGTAGGTGCTTGAACCACCTCCGCCGGCAGACTGTTCCAGACCTTGGGGGCTCGGACAGTAAAGAAATTCTTCCTTATGTCCACCCTGAAATGGTTTTGCAGGAGTTTGTGACCGTTCGACCTCGTCATCCCTTGGGGCGCTCTGGTGAACAAACGTTCCCCCAGATCCTGGTGGTCACCCCTGATAAATTTATAGGTGGCCATCAGATCACCCCTGAGCCTACGCTTTTCCAGACTAAAGAGTCCCATGGCTCTCAGCCTGTCATCGTAAGATCTGTTTTCCTGACCTCTGATCATGTGCGTGGCTCTCCTCTGGACTCTCTCAAGCTTCTCCACATCCTTTTTGAATTGTGGAGCCCAAAACTGGACACAGTACTCCAGCTGCAGCCTCACCAAGGCCGAGTACAAAGGGAGAATGACATCCCGGGATTTGCTCGAGAAGCATCTATGGATGCAAGCCAGCGTTTTGGTCGCTTTACTAGCCGCAGCATTGCATTGGAAGCTCATGTTCATCTTGTGGTCAATGATGACCCCCAAGTCTCTTTTTTCTGTAGTGCTATCCAACATAGCACTGCCGAGCCTATAAGGAAGCTGCAGGTTTTTCCTCCCAAGGTGGAGAACCTTGCATTTTTCAGTGTTAAACACCATCAGGTTCTCGTCCGCCCATTTGCTGAGCTTGTCCAGGTCAGCCTGGATCACCCGCCTATCTTCTGGCGTGGATGCTTTGCCCCAAACTTTGGTGTCATCGGCGAACTTGGCCAGTCCACTCCTGACTCCAATGTCCACATCGTTAATGAAGATGTTGAACAGTATGGGTCCCAGGACAGAGCCTTGAGGGACCCCACTGGTCACAGAGCACCACGATGAGTGACTGCCATCGATTACAACCCTCTAGGTCCGACCACGGAGCCAGTTTCCCAGCCAGCGGATCGTGGTGGAGCCAAGGCCACAACTGGGCAGTTTGGCCAAGAGGTGATCGTGGGATACCAGATCAAACGCTTTTTTGAAGTCAAGATATATGACATCAATCTCTTCTCCCTTGTCCAGGTGATAGGTCACCTGGTCATAGAAGGAAATGAGATTGGTCAAACAAGACCTACCCGCAACAAACCCGTGCTGGCTATCCCTTAGGATGTTAGCCTGGGCCAGTCCCTCAAGGATGGCCTCCTTAATAAACTTTTCTAAGATCTTCCCCAGGATAGAAGTCAGGCTAATGGGCCTGTAGTTAGCCGGATCCATTCTCCTCCCTTTCTTGAAGATCGGCACCACATTGGCCTTCTTCCAGTCTTCGGGCACTATACCAGAGCGCCAGGAGTTTTCAAAGATCCGTGCCAGGGGCTGGGCTATGACGCTCGCCAGCTCCTTGAGTACCCTGGGGTGCAGGTTGTCAGGGCCGGCTGACTTGAAGGTATGCAGCTTCTCAAGGTGTTCCTTCACGAGGTCAGCATTTATGGAGGGTAGGGGATCCCCATCACCCGGATCTCCCTGTCCCATAGCAGGCATGGGCGTCCCATGGGACTGATGAAAGACTGACGCAAAGTACCTATTTAATAGGTTGGCTTTTTCCTGCGCGTCAGTTGTCAGTTGCCCCATCTGGTTTAGCAGGGGTCCAACATTGCCCTTGCTTTTCCTCCGGCTCCCCACATATCTGAAAAAGGACTTTTTGTTGTCCTTGATGCTTGAAGCTAGTTGGAGTTCAGTTGCAGCCTTGGCTTTCCTTGTTTGCTCCCTGCAGGACTGGACCAGTGCAGAATAATCCTCCTTGGAGGTGAATCCCGTCCTCCATCCTTTGTAGGCTTTCCTTTTTAGCCGCAGAAGGTCCGCTAGGTCCCTAAAGAGCCAGGAGGGCTGCTGTGCCTTCTTGCTGCCTTTCCTCTGTGTTGGAATAGATGTAGCTTGTGCCTTGAGGATCGCTTCCTTGAGAAGCAACCACTCTTCTTGAACTCCCATCTCCCTGGGGTCATGGTCCCTGAGGGCCTGACCGACAAGCCTCTTGAGCCTGTCAAAGTCGGCTTTTCTGACTTTAAGTCATCAGTCCCTGATGACTTAAAGTATTTACCTGAATCTAAGATGTCTGTGAGTTTAAGATTACAACCCCCCACACCCCCAATAATTAGATTCTGTAAACAGAAAATGTATACATTTGTTATAGATTTCCATTTGTAGAATCTAATTATTAGAGGGCTGTTGTTAATTCATGTCTCACACCACTGCAGGAGTGGGGGGGCAGGCAGTGGTGGGCAGCAGGTGGTGTAGGGAACAGGTGCCCCTGCTTGTGCCTGCAGCCTCATACCCGTCTTTCCCCTATGCCTTCACTCCCCCTCCTACCCCTCCCTCGAGCCTCTGCTACCCCCTCACCCCCAACCTCTGTTCCTCACTTCCCCATACATACCCTTGCTCTTCCTCACATGCACGCCAACCCACCCCCCATAGCAGCCATATGGTCTGCAAACTGCTGCTGTAGAGCTGGGCTGGGGCCAGGCTCGATGCCCCAGGCTGCAGCATGGGCTGAGCTTGCCAGCACAGAGCAAAGGGAAGGTGGGAAGGGAGAGGGGTAGGTGATGGAATAGAAGCTGCATGCAGGGAGGAAGAGGCTGTAGAGGGGGAAGTGGCTGGGGGGAAGCAGCAGCTCTGGTGCCTCCGCTCTATTTTATTTAAGACAAGGGTTTTTTCCCCCCATGCTAAATGGGGAGAGGGGGGCAAAGATAGTGGGGGTGGGGAACCTTGTCTTAGAATCAAATAAATACAGTAAGTTAATTCAACCTGATCAAAAGCTCTCTGATAGTTTTTTCATTATCTCAAACCTCAGCTTGTCTCATTCCTTATCCCGATAATCCTTATTAAATGTCTGGTTGTAGATTGGTTCTTTTTGTGAAGTCTAAGGCAAAGGTGCTGGTGAGCAGCTCTGACTTTTTTGCATTTTCTGTTAGGTCCTTACACTGGCTGTATAAAAGTGGACCTACAACTTCCTTGGTCTTTGTTTTTTGGCCAGAATATTTATAGAACCTCTTTTTGATGTCTTTAACTTCCCTTGCCAGATGTGCCTCTTTTTTTTACTTTGTGCCTGCAAGTTATTGCTATTTCTTGATATGCTTCCTTTATGGCCTGCCTGCCCTTTCACCATAAATGACATGTGCCCCTGGTGGCTGGGGGGGCACAGTGGCGCTGGCAGCGACGGGAGGGCAGTGGTGGGAGTGTGGTAGTGGTAAGTGGGGAACTCCCGCAGATGCTGCCGGTGCTGTCAGTTGGGGAAGGGTGTGGTGAGCACCGATTAGGGGTTGGCGACCACCCACAGATGCCACTGGCAGCAGCAGTGGTGGCCAGTGGCGATTGCTTACCACCTGCAGATGCTGCTGGCGGTGTCAGTGGCGAGGGGGCGGGGTGGCAAGCAGTGCAGGCACAGCCAACTGTGTCGGTGGTGCCTTTTTGTAGGGGGTGCACTGCCACGCTCAGGGGGTGCACATGCACCTGCATGCACCCCCTACATATGGCCAGTACATTTCACTGCTTGTATACTTTCCTTTTGATTTTGATTTTGAGGCATCCAAGAACATTGGCTCTCAACTGGGGGTTCACAGCACACCACAATACTGTAACACCCTTTCAGGGGTGTCATGTGCCTGTGCTGCTAATCTGCATACCTCTATTTCCAGGAGATGCATGCGGAGCCAGGCTGGCATAAACCTTATGTAGGCAGGAGCACTCCCTTTTGCCACAGCCCTTACTAGTCCTGCTCTACAGGCCCTTCCTGGAAACAGAGGCATGTGGAGAAGTTCCACCTGTCAGTGACAGCAACAGTGTTACAACCTGGAAAGACAGATGGTTGGAAACCTCTGCACTAAATACTCTGCTCATAATCAGTGTCAGCTTAACTTATTTTTTCTTATATGTGAAGAAGGGAATAGGTTGCCGTACCCAACTCCACCCAATCCCAGCTTGAGATTTACATTTGATCTGGAATGAGTTCCCTGTAAAGTGAACATATATCAAGCGAGGAGGCATCAGCCATGTTTCTATCCTGTAGTTGTTGATGGGTTTGTTTGTTTGCATCCTGAGAGCTGTCAAAGGCAGTAAGTGTATCAGACACCACAGTAACATAAGTAGAGGTGGGCAATTGGGTCAGGAGTCCTGGGCACTGATTATGTGTGTCTGTGTGGGGTGGGGGTGGGGGGGTGACAATGCCAGAGCGATGGATGGAGGCTGTATTGGGCACAGGGTCATCCAGCAGCTATCTCCATTTCAGACCAGAGAATGGATTCCCCTCCAAGGTCCATCCTGCTGTGTCTTAACCATTTCACAGACAAATAAAGGCATTTACAGTCCTGATATAGATGCAGATCTATGACAGGTGTGAGAGGGTTAACACAGTGGAGGGTGAATGAGGGTTAGGCAGGGAGGCTGCATCCCCTGCATGAGCTCATATCTCATCAGTTAAGACCCTGCCTAACTTCTACAACCCCTTTCTTCAATGCTCAGCACAACCCCCTTCCCACTAGCCATCCCAGTGCTCTGCCCAAGGTTAAAAAATAACTACCTATGCCTCCCGGATCTTAGGTTACTTAAATTTAGAATTAGGAATACTTTTTTTGAAGTGGTATCAGTTTCTCCGTCTCATTTCAGATCTCTTGTCTGTTGCTAATAATTTTTAGTTTCTCCTTTATTATATTTGTATTTGGGATGACACATGAAGCCAGGATAAAGTCCAAAAAATACTGCAAAACTGTTTTCTGGTCACATAGTTGATGTATTAGACTAGTGGTTCCCAACTATGATGTCACTAAAATAAAATAGTTGTGGAGGGCTGTCTTCCGCCTAAAAAGGTTGAAAACTACTGTCTACAAACTTCTTACGCAGCTACATTGGTTTCTTGCTATTATTCTTGTGATTCCATCGTGTCAGAATAGCTTCTTGTTGGGCTTCCAATATTGGACCTTTTAGAAGCTTCCAGCATCCCCAGGGCTCCTTTATTCTTCAGTCTCCCCCTGTGGCACCTTGCCTACCATCTCTCTGAGTTGGTTTAAATCCATCTTTCACCATCTCAGAATCATGAATTCCTCCCAAGCTTCTTATCGCCTTCACATCTTCAGCCAATTAGATTTAGATTCTTCTCTATTGGTCAGGACAGGATCCAAGATGGACGATCCTCTAGTTGTACCTTCAGTTTTTGTGGAGGAGAATGTTGTGTTCACAAATATTAAGAACTTTCTTGACATTTTATATTTGGCTATATGATTTTTCTAGCAGATATCCAGAAAAATTAAGTCCTACACAGCACCTTCTCATAACTTTTAAATTAATTTTTCATTTTAGGTGCAGACAGAAATTACATTTATTTCTTGAACTGATCCTTGAAAGTGCTCTACAGCCTTGATATAACACATGTGCATGACTGAAAAGCACTTTTAGAGTGGCCAATTGTGTGAAAAATTAACCCTCGTCAAATCAGGTATTAGATTAAGGCATTCTGCTTCAGAGCGTCTTAGGGAATTTGTGTTTCCTTGAGGGTTAATTTTTGAGGCAGGGTCAGGGCTGGGCTGGTGCAAGCACTAGCCCAGCCTGACCCCCAGGATTGTCAGCCAGGAAGGAGGGGGAAGGGAACAGGATGGGGCAGGTAGCTTGCTCAGCCTAATTTGGAGAGGGGAGGGGCTGGCCTGTGGAGAGGGACATTTCAGCAGCCTCCTTGGAGGCCTCCATCTACCTGCGGGCCAGGAGGGCTGGTGCAGCCAGGATCAATCCCCCTTGACGAAACAAACACTTGTTGGGTTGAGGGGGTGAATGCTCTAACTCGTGGCACTTTATGTAAAACACGAGTTAGAATGGGGGCCTGAACGTCTGTAGGCTCCCTTCCTGAAGGAGTGCCTCATCCACCTCTTCTTCCTGAAGATGAGATCAGACCCTCATGTGATGTGTGTCAATGCAACTCCATTAACATCAACAAACTATGTCCATTTACCTCAGCTAAGGGCATTTATAGTTTCCTATGCATAAGCAACTATTTTAAGAGAAGAAAATACTTTTTCTGTTATCTTTTATTGGACCACATGTATAGTTGAGAAAGCTGTTGGACGGGATTTGGGGAATTAAGTGCTTCTTGTTAGGAAGCCTGAGAGCTCATTCACCAGCTCTCCCAAGATTCTGTGATACTAGTCAGGTCATAGTTCTCTTCAAAGACTGTGGCTTCCAGTGCATCTTGTTTGCTCCCCATACACCTATTGTTAGTATACATGTATTGGGATTATTCTGCATATTGACCTACTTATTTCCCTTTTGCATTTCTTTGTACCATCCTTTGGCTCTCTGGCTCTTCCACTTATTTCAGCTTTTCTCATGCTAATCCCAGGGAGAACTCAAACGAAAGGCCACTCTAGGATATTTCTCTTGGCTAGTTAGTGACTCTAGCCCTGTGGCTGCACTATTGAACTTAGTCTCCTCTGCCATCTAACAGATGTATTAGCCCTGGGTGAAGAGAAGCTGTAGTTACAGAAAGGGGTGGAATTAATTTCAGGTAAGGTCAGGTAGATATGTGGAAAAATTATTCAAAGTTTTGGATTTCAATGCACCCAATGTGTAGATGTGAAAGCAGTATGGCAGATCACATGGACCGTTCAGGGAAGACCTGGAGGAAGTCAGCTAGAACATGAAATAGTACCCTCTTTGGAAACTATTTCTATATCATACTGGTGATGCATGAAACTTTGGGTTCCCCCAAAGGAACAGAAGGGGAGCAAGGGAAGGGTTTTGAATTTCTCAGCACAATTCCTCACTGGACTGCTTCTGGCACATTTCTTATTACCCTGAATTCAATAGTATATAGGGATGTGCCTAAAGTTAACTGAATATCTAAGTGCTAGTTTTGGCACTCTGCTAAATGTATAGTCCTTAAATTGAAAACAGGCTTTTTTCCCTCAGTATCTGAAATTTCTCTTCATTTCTTTTATCTTATTTTGCTACTGAAACAAAACAGTCCTGCAGCCAACCAAGTACATGGAAGGCAGCCAGGAACTGGAGCTGGAGCCTTGCACACTAGGCCAGGAGCTGCTCAGCTACAGCTTTTCCCCTACCTGGCTAAGCATGTGGTGCCCGGCATGTGTTCCCATGGCTGCCAATGCTTCCCCACACTACCTGCTGCCCAGGGTGGTATAGCAGGAACAGGAGGAGGAGAGGGAGGAGGAGGAGAAGCCACTGGAAGCAGGGGGAGACAAGCAATACCCAGGTGACTACAGGCCCACCAGGAGCAGCTCCACCAAGAAGCTGTACATGGTGTCTGGGACCAGGTGTGGGCAGGAGTGCAACCTGGGCTGCCCTAGGTCAGGGAGGGGGGCTAAGCTCCATGAGGAGCACTGTGGGGGCATCCACAGGCTGGATCCAATCAATTGGTGGGCACTCACTGGCAGGCTGAATCCAAGCAGTGTGTAGCAGGGCACTAAAGTGCCTGCTACTTGAAGAGTAGGAATGGCCACCAGGTGCTGGTTGCCAGGGCAACCAGGAGGAGCTAGGGGCCCACACCTTTTGAGTCAGCTGACCCAAAGGGGCAGGGCTGACTCCCATAAAGCACAGGCTGGAGGCCGAGAGGGTGGTCTGGGCTGGCAGCCAAGGAGAAGCAGTGGTGCCTGACTAAGAAAACGAGTAACGCCTGAATGCAAGCAGTCGGTTATGCTAGTGAGGGATGGAGCACCCGCAGAAGGTGACTCAGAAGGAGGTTAGCCAAGCGGTTAACTTTATGTTATAGCCCAGGGGCTTGTGTTTTGTTTTGTTGTAATACTGGAAGACTGGATGAGGCTACTAGGGGTTGGAGGAGGCCTCATAGGGGCTCCATCGTACCGTAGGGACCCCGGTGCCAAGAGGGTGCAATATTCAGGGGTGCACTGACCTCAGCCCCGAGAAGGGGAGCAGAGGATTGAGGGCCAGGTAAGGCCAAGGCCGCCTGAGCCCTACAGGAGGTTTAAGACCCAAGGAGGAGACTTGGGGACCAGGCACAGCTACGGCCACCTGAGCCCCAAGGCTTGAGAAGCCCCAGAGCAGGCAGTGTGAGAAACTCCATAGAGTGGCCAGTGTGAGAAGCCCCAGAAAGGGGGCAGAGATTGACGAGCACCGGTGAGGTGCAGGTTGCGAGGCAAGCCAGAAGCGCCAGTGAGGTGCAGGTTGAAAGGAAAGCCAGTGCGCCGGTGGGGCGCAGGAGAGTGAAATAGACAAACAACGTCTGGTACATCTGCAAGGCTTGGGGCATGGTACAAGAGTGGTTGGAGCCACGCATAGCCCATAAGGCTGGAGTGTACTGAGTCACCCAAAATAGCACAGGGACCGAGATACACCAGAGCACTGTGTCCAAGGGGACAAAAGGCAGCCTCTCTTATACATAGTTGACATCAAAGACGTGGTGGGCGAGATGTGAGGGTGCTTTAACGCCGACTTGGTATGGTAGAGGGTGCTAGGGGAGATCATGGCCACCCCTAGGACCCTGCCCTGTTATACAGTTGATGGGTTGGATCCAACACATGGGCTGTATTTTGTCCACCCCTGGTATTACCATTGCAATGAAGGAGCCAGATCTCTTGCTAGTACAAATCAGTGTAGCTCCATTGAAGTCAGTGTATCTGAAGATCTGACCCATAATATTTTAATATCCACTACCCTTCTCAGTAAAGCATTTTTGTTTTTGTTTGCTTTATGTTGGCCACATGGTTTTAGTCTGTTCTTTCAGTGAGTTTGGATGTTAAATTATAATTGGCCTATTGAAGTCTGAAATATATTTACAGATGAGTGAGCATTGATTTTATACTTTTAATTTTTTGCTGTAGATCCTGTTTGTTGTTGAAGGTCTTAATAAAATTTAACAACAAGAAAATCAGACAGAGAAGTATTGAATTGCTTGAACAGTCGCTAAGAGCCAGGCAAATTATTATTGTTTCATGTATATTTAAACAAGATGCTATGCCTGAAAGGGAAAATCAGAAGCATCAAAGAGAATATTTTTAAATATCTATAAATTTTAAATGTCTATGTATGAAGTCTGCTTATTTACTTCAGTGATATTTGTGACCCCTTATTCAGATAAGGTTATTCAGATAAGCACATTTTTATGAATGATAACATTCACATGAATCTGTAGTATCCAAAATAAAGATTCACGAGAGATTTCTCACTGAAAAAATGCCTTACAGTTCTGAGGAAAAGCTTTCCTCCTATTTGCAAAAGATTTGTTGAACAATTATGAGCTAAAAACAAATTCATAGAAATCACAGATAATCCATTCCCAAACCGAAGTACCAATTCAGATAAGTGGAACTTTTGGTATATTAGGAATTAAGCATTTATTTATCGTATTTCACAGTGTAGAGGTCAATGCACTGTATAAGACAACCCCATTTTTCTGATCCAAAAAGTTAGGAATTTCATAGATCTGGTGTATAAGTTGACCTAAGTTTTTGGATCAGAAATATGGGGTTGACTTATATCAGCACTTGTGTGCCCTCCCTGTAGGCCGGGCACCTGGGGGAAGGACATATGCCGCAGTGCCACTTGCAGGGGATGGGGCTGTTACAGCTGAGTGAGCTGTGGCGCGCAGCCAGCCACCCCATTCCTTCCAAGCAGCACTGCCTGGGCTGCACTAGCCAAGCACTGAGCCTGGCCCTGTGCCCTGTGATCTGTGCTGGGCTTGGCACTTGGCTGGCCTGGCTCCATCCCCTGTGAGTGCATTATGGAGACACTGCTCAGCTGGACACTGAACCTAGCCCCATCCCCTGCAAGCAGTGCTGCCTGGGATGTATCAGCTGATCACCAAGCCTGGTGCTGCTCACAGGGGATGGGGCCAGGCTCAGCACTTAGCTGGTGTCGCCCAGGCAGCGCTGCTCACAAGGGACAGGGCTGGGCTGGACCCAGGCCAAGTAGCATCTCCATAGTGATGGCAAGGCCCACAGGCTGTGCTCCATCTCGGCCCAGGTCCCAGGGCCTCCAGTGACAGGGATGCTGCCAGTAGGTGAAGAAGGTTGAGTCAGGACCAGGCCAGGGTTCAGTCATGGTTGGGCTGGGTTGATGCTGGGGGTCAAAAGTATTGATAGTATGTATAAGTTGAGGTTGAATTTTAAGAGTTAAAAATTGGGCTTCAGAACTTGACTTATAGACTGTAAAATATGGTGATAATGTTGAGAAAGTTTACAAAAGCATAGTGCTACACCCAGGCCTAATTGAGCATTAGGCTGAGGACCTTGGGGAGAACTGCCCCTTCTCACCTGCCATGCCTTGGTCGTACAAAGAAAATTGTAGGGTTCTGTGATGTATGTGATGGGTTCCCCACGGGGTTACTCACGTGTCTGTGGATGGATGATTTGGGGCTTTACCTTTCCTACATCCCGTTCACTCACCAACCGAGATGCTGATGATTCCAAGGCAGTCCTCACTGCTCCTGGCCACCGTGCTGGACCTATCAGCCCAAAAAAAAATGGTGCGGGTGCATCGTCTGGCCCTTGGCACCCGGTGCCACACAAAAAAGGGTCCCCACTCTGCTGCTTCCACCTGCTGACTGGTGTGATGTGACTTGCAGAAAAAGAAAGGACTAACCAAAAGAAGTTCAGAAAGTTGAAACAAATACTCCCCTCACAGGCAGGGTCTGGGGTCAGTTGACTTTTACTCCTGGACGTCTCATCAGGTCGATAGGTAAGGGCTCCCTCCACCTTCACCCACAGGCCTGCTTTGGGTCTGGCCCCTTGGGCCCTCCTCTGCGAAGGGAGAGGGGGAAAAGCCCCCTGACCAACAAGAGGGGCAACAATAATGGAGAAAAAAAGAAAGAAAAAAATACCTAGTTCCCTGTGATGCCCTCTACAAGGAAAGGGCAGTATCGCAGGGCACTAAAGTGCCTGCTCCTTTAAGGGCAGAAACTGCCTAGGGAGAGGGCCATAGGAGCCAGGCAGAAACCCCACAGGTGTAGGTTACTATGGCAGTAGACGAAGGAGGAAATTAGCCTTCACCTGCACCCAGTCAGCTGACCAGAAGAAGGCAGGGCCCTGGGCACATATAAACCTCATGGCTGAGGCCAGCAGGGTTTAGTTCTATGGCAGCAGCCAGGGGAAGGAGCCTGCAGAGAAGAACTGCCTAGAGATGCTGTGGTTGCCTGATGTGCTGTTTACAGGACTAGTGGGGCTCCAGGAGCTCAGCAGGTACCCTGGGCTACAAGGTACTTAATGCTTGGGCAGAAGTTTGGCTCTTTTAAAGAGGCAGAGTGAACTGTTTGTATTACATTATAGCCCAGGGGCTTGTGTAATCCATTGTTATTTAAACCGGTGGACCGGACTGAGGTTACTGGGGAGGAGGAGGCCTCATTGGGACACACTATAGTGTGGAGACCCCAGCACCAGTGGGCACAGCACCAGTGTGGGCATAGAGACAGGGCTGTGGAGAGTCCAGTGATGCAGGAAAGGCTGAGCTATATCAGGGTCTCAGAGGGACAATGTTTGAATACAATCTGTGAGGCTTGGGGCATGGTAAAGGGGCGGTTTTGGAGCCACACATCTAGCCCATAAGGCTGAGGGTGTCCTGTGAGGCGTCCATTTTGAGCAGGACCCAAAAAAGGGTCCAAGAACCCACAGGGTTTAGTGGGGTCCATCAGGACCGTGTCCAAACATAAACTTGAGGGCAGCCTCTCTATTTATTATAATTACCAGTGAAGTGTGGCAGGGAAGAAAAAGGGTGCCCGTTGGGCAAGACTGGCACGGTCACAGAGCCCTAGGAGCATCACAGCCATCCCTGGGGACCTCACACCGTGAAGGTGGGGAAGGGCAAAGAAAGGGGAGTCAGGTTCCCCATGCCTGCTGTGGCTGAGCCTGGGCCTTGCATGCTCCATGCAGCCCTGGAGACAGTCAGCCTGACACGCTACCAAGATTTCCTCGCCTGGTGCTCCTCTTTCCTCTATGGCATGTCTTGGGAGCCTTTTAAATCCTGTGCTGGGTCACCTGGTGCTAACATCGTCTGCTGGGGACTACCCAGGCAGATGGAGATTATGGCATCGTGAAATTTCACTAGCTGTTTCATTTCGAAACTGTTTCAACTCTTTTCAAGCTCAAAACAGCAAAACTGAAATGAAACGAGGGGCTTTGAAACAGCCTTGAAACAAAATGAGGCTAGTCAACATGGTTTGAAAGTTTTGAAAGTTTGGAGTTTTGAATCACCCAGCAGCCAGGGGTGGGAGACAGGGGAGAACTAGGGCTGCACTTCCAGTGGCTCCGCAGCCCCATGTGGCTCAGCTGGGCAGGGGGTGCAGCCCTGGCTCTCCCCACCTCCTGTGGCTAGGCTGCAGGAAGCCCACCGCATGCAGGTGAAGGGAATTGAGTCTGGGCACTGTGATCGGATATATGTTTTCATCCAAAATCAAACATTTATTTCAGAATGTTGATTAGGCATTTTTTTAAAAACATATAAAATACCAGAATATTTATTAAGAAATCTAATATTTTTCCATGGAATAGAATTATTTTTCTAACAGTCATTATTACTTGCCCAAAAGATTTTGACCAGCTCTGCTCATAATTCATTATATTTATGACCTGTTTGCAGTTAAACCATAAACTGAAATTGATTTGTCAATTCAACTAAAAGACAATGGAGGTTAATTTACTAACTAATAAAAATGACAACACTCTTACGGATTACTCACTGCAGAAAAAAGAGCTACATTGATAGGTTATATACTAATTCCAGTAAATAAACTATCAAGTTTTCACCACAGGTTCTTAAATAGTACTTAAAAAATTCAAACAGCTTGATCTGTTATAGGGAAGCACGGAGCTATTGTTACTTAAGGCTGTACCACTGTTATTGAAGAGACATAATAAGATGAGAAGCCCAAACTAAGACCTCATTTCTGAAACACCTTGAGCTTTGAAAGGCTCAAAATCTGTTTAGTGGATTTAAAAGCCCAAATGCCTATGCTATACATTTCTATATAATATACCTAATGTAGCCCGTGCTATTAAGATTGCAGTATTGGGATACGGTTTACAACCCATTCTGGTTGTTCCATCAGTATTAACTCTAGTGAGTGTGACTCATGGAGGAATGGTTGTTAACTTGCACTAGACCAGCATCATCTCTCTAAGAGAGATTCTACTGAGCATATGCAGGAGTGACATACAGGGCAAGCACAGCTGTGCAGATGTAAATCTGCTGAGTGCCAAATTAGATTTGGCACACAAAGGGTGCCCACCAGTTTATTTGGTTCAGCTCATGGCTATTGCTGTGGTGCTCCACATGGGGCTGAGTTCAGTCTGGGGCAGCCTGTGCCATTCTCCAGCTTATGCCCACCAGCTTGACCCCAGCCAGCATGCACAGCTTTTACCTTGGACTGCTCCCAGTGTACATCTGCAGCCAGCAGCATACTGCTCCACTTTCCTCACCTCCAGTTATGGCTCCTCCTCCTGCTCCTGCTGTGCTGCTTTGGGCTGGTAGGAAGCTTCAGTCTGCTGGCTTCTGCCCCAGCATGCAGGACTCTGGCTTCTGGGCCCAGCTGCCTTCCACCCACTCTGCCCATCTGGTGCAGGAGGAGGAGCCACCACTGGAAGTGAGGGGAGTGGAGCAGCACCTAGGCAGCTGTAGTCCCTCCAGAAACTGTGTGCACTGGCTGGGGCCAGGCCAGTGGGTGCAGGCTGGAGCACAGCGCAAGCTGCCCTGGGTGGGAGTGGCTGGGGCTCAGCCCCATGCAGTGAACTGTGGGGGCAAGCTCTGCTGCATGTGCCCCCTGCCCTTTCCTCCCTTCTCTCATCCCTGATCAGCTCTTGGGACCTAGTGCCCAGGCAGCCCCACCCCCACCCCCCACATGCATATGCACACACATGCATACAGCCCCCCACACCCTCCACACTCCCCACTCTCTACAGGGCAGGGGCTGCCTTGTGACCCCACCCCATGATCCCAACCTCACCTGACTATCTCACTGCCCAACACCACTCCTTGCCCATCCACAGCTCCACCCCACATAGGGAGTTTTGGTGAGTTGTTGTGGGGTGCTGACCCAGCCCACAACAAGTCATCAAAACTCCCTATGTGGTCCCCCTGGCCCATATAATTACCTGCCCCTGCATTAGTGCCATTTAAGTAGATGAAGGAGAAAGCAGGTTTGGCCTGGGTGTCCCCTTTACTGTCTATTCACATTACAGTCAGCAGCACTGGAGTGGGAAACAGCTTTCAGAAATCTGTTCCCATGCTTGTGGATAGGGCGGAGGGGGAAGAAGCAGGGGGAGAAGGGAGCTCAGGTTTTCTCTCTTAACACTTCAGCCAGGCCTAGGAGATGCAGGGAATGTCCTTCATCAGAGCGATCAAACATGGGGGCCAGGCAATTGTAATAGCTGCAGTATATGCACTAGATAAAATACTGGGCATGTTTAGTTAACATTCCACTATTTACTTAACTACTAACTTAAGTTGTATCTGTGCATACATAGACAGCTCCCCTTGCCTACACTGGGTGCTTAGTCCTAGTGTGTCTCTCTTCTGTATCATTGCCTTCTCCTGACCAAATCTGGTACCTTGGGTTCCCATTCAAAAGTTCCTATGAGAACTACAGTCCTGATTCAGGGCAAAGCCACAAAACAGCTCAATGGGTAATGTAATCTATCTGATGTCCTAAATCTTAACAAAGACATTGTTTATTTCACATGCAAATGATTTTTCTTTTCATCTGATTGTTCTGTGAACAGACATTTTCATTGTGATCAATTCAAGGAAAACTCATTTCTATTGATGTTTGATTTTCTGTGTCCCTGATGTGTGGGCAGCATCTGAAGTCTGAAAACACTAGTGTCATAACATAGCACCAGCTAGGTTTATTCTTTGAGAACAGAAAAATTATTTCCCAGCTCTGAAGATCTAGGGAGTATTCCCATCTTCAAACCTAAAGAGTGCCTCAGGAGAAGAGAATGGGAAGATACTGGTCTAAAGGAGCACTGAAAAAAAAGATGGCACTGGGCAATGCTCATCTATGAGCTCAGTCAGTTCTTGAATGCTTTTATAACCTTCTCTTCTTCACTGAGCTCAAGGGAAGGAGCAAAAGGGATGAAATGCTATGGCTCATTTTGTTAGCAGGAGATTGAACCTGGGACTTTTGGATGTAAATGCATAGGTTTCTACTGCTTGAATTAAAAGCCCTTGCCTGTTCTGTCAGGCATAGCTGGGGACATATTAATCAACCTCTAACTAAAGCTTGAACTGTGGCCTAGTCACCACTAATGGGCCTTATTGAGCTGACTACAGAGGACAGCTCACACTAGCCCAGCACACACTGGAGAGCTGACATGCTGAGTAGGTTGGCCCTGATATCCACTGACAGCTGGAGGTGGAACCTCTGTACCTGTGTTTGAAGTGAAGGCCTCAGTTAAGAATAGGCCCTTGGAAAACAGATTTTAATGGATTTCTTGCCACCGTGTGACCTGCTGTTGCCCCATACAGACATAATTTGAACCTGTATCTCCCCCATTGCTGCTAAAGATAAGGTAGGGGTTTTTTTAATTGGTAAAATAGGCACTACAGAATCTCTGGAGAATTGAAATTCTGTGTTTCAACAGAAAAAAGTATAAATGGGGATATACTATTGACCCCAGACAGGACAGCAGCAGTGAGATAGAAATGCTAAGAGAGTTAAGAGAGGCTGCGAAAGCAGAACACAGAAATAATGAGTGATTTTAATTATGCACAAATAGAATGGGTCAATCTAACTTCAGACTAGGATAAAGAGATCAAATTTCATGACATTATAAATACTGCTTTCTGAACCAATTAGATCTGAAACATACAAGGGGAAGGGCCATTCCTGACCTAGGCATAAACAATGAACATGATTTGGTACAAAGTGTGTTACTGAACTACTCTGCAGTAGTGCCCATGATGCTACTGGGTTTGACATCCATGAAGAAGGGGAGATACTAGGAAACACTGCCCCACCACAGGGCCCACCTTCACAGTGCATGGCCTGCTCCTGGGGCCCCAAGAGTTCTGCCCTCTAGGCCATGATGCACAGGCACAACTTATCAAATAGAAAAGGGTTGTGACCCCTCTAACAACCTGCCCCATCAGTAGGGTTTCAGGAGCATCAGACCTCCCTCAGAATGGAGCCAAACCAATTGAGTCAAGTCAGCCCTAGCTTTCCCTCCCCAGTGCTGACCCAGATGGGCCTGACCTGTCCTGAGCAGCACACAGCTGAAGCCAGCTCAGCCATGGCTTTCCCTCCTTTCTGCTGGCCTGGCCGGTCACCGCGAGTGACACGTGGCTTCCCCTTACCTCTTCTGGCCCATCCTGGCCAGTTCTGAGTGGCACGTGTCTCAGCCACCACTGCACACTGCTTCCCCACAAGACACTTGGTACAGGATGGGCCTGGACAGGTCACTAACAGTGAGGAGAAGTGGTGGCTGAGCCACGCATCTCTTAGGACTGGCTCAGCCCAGCCAGAGTGGCACAAGGCTCAGCAATGCTTTACCCTTACCTGCACCCACCTGGCCCAGCCAGTCCAGAGTGGCACACAGCTCAGCTGGTCCAGCGGCACATGGTGTGTAGCTCAGTCGCCACTTCTCCTTGCCAGTTCCTCCTCACTGGCGCAGCCCAGCCCAGCTCCATAGATCCTCGCCAACCCACGCCCCGCACTCCTGCTGCCCTGCTCTGGGCCCCACCAGTACTGGCCACAGGACACTGATGCTGGCCCTGTGCTCCTGCATGCCTGCTCACTTCCATTCCCCCATCCCCACTGGCGGCTCTGCACCATGTGGCTCCCAGCTGCACGACTGACCGTGGGACTCAGCAGGAGCTGGCTTGGCCCCGAGGACTGGGGCAATTGCCCACAGTTCTCCCCTGTCTCTTCTCCCCCCACTCCTCGCTTCTTACCTGAATTTCCTGCTCTGGCACAGGGAGGCACAAACTGCCCCAAAGGCCCAGGCCAGAAGCCCTTGCTAGCCAGGGGATTCTGGCTGGGGACCTAGGGCTGGGAGGGCCTTGCTGTTGCAAGAACCTGCCATGGCTTCCCCTGGGTCCTACTGCCCTTGGCTTTTGTCATCTTTGACAGGCAGTGATGGGCAAATAAATATTAATTTTCCAAATATTTTAGGGGCCCCATGCCAGATAGAATGTCCTGGTGGGCTGAATCTGGCCCATGGGCTGTATTTTGCACACCTCTGGGCTAGAGCCTGCCTGCACTGGCCCTGTCCAGCATGTGGGGGTGATCCAGACTGCCTGTCTCCCTAGCCCCATCATCCTACCGTGTGCCCCGCCCCCCCAACTACTGCTGAGGTCTAGTGGGGGAGCTGGGCCGTGCTGTGTGGACATCTTCAGCTAATAGCTGATTTATAGAGGGTTAATTTTTCACATGATTGGCCATTTTAAAAATGCTTTGCAGCTGTGAACATTGGATATGTTATAGTTGTAGAGTGCTTTCAGGGGCCTCATTGCACAAAAAGTTTAACTTCTGTAATAACCCTCTGAATGAGAACTTCCTAGTCCCTAAATGCTGGAGCTTTAAGTGGGAGAGCAACAGTGGAAAAAACCCTGTTCACTCTCCCTTTCAGCATCCATTTTCTGCCATAGTGTGACACAGGATAATGGATAAGATGGACACATGGTCCAACCCAGTAAATAGCAGTTCTTATGTTCTAAAGATGTCTTCAGAGAATCACACCATGGGAAGTCATTGGAAAGATCAGGGATGTTTTGTGTTTTTTCTTGCATAATAGTCACAAGGGCTGAGGAACCATGCGTGTAGGGAAGGGAGTCTGCTGATATGATTCTGTTTTAATCAAGTTTACTCTGAAGTATGCTAATTTAGCACATGTTGGAACAGACGTCCAGCACATGTATAGGTGCTTAGAGACCTCAGTCCAGTGTAACATTCCGTCCCAGTAAAGCCAGATGAAAAGTGAGCAGTATTCACTGTAGTGTTTTGGTTGAGCTGGAGACAGATTTAACAATGGCAACTAGTTCAAACAGTCTAAATAACAATTTTGGGCAACAATGACAGGAATCTGTCAAATGCTGTACTGCCATTAAATAAATATGTTGGTATTAAATAAGATGAAAACCAAGCTCCTGATTAAATATAGGGAAAAAGAGATGAAGTAGAAAGACTATATCACAAGCTCTTATTTGGAGATCTAATAGAGCTGCTTCTTTTGCTAAGTTGGGGTTCTTAGCATGAAGCAGGAAATGAACTTGAGTAGGTATTTGAAAAGGTGACTGTGCTGTCCATAGTTTTTTACTTTTATCAGTGCTCTGGATAGCAAGAGAAACCTCTTTAAATACTAAAGGAAACATTCCCTTGCTTTGCTGTTGGCTTTCAGACATTCTTTGCATACAAACAACACTGGAAACGTCTCACTGGATTTCCTCAGGGTCTCAGAATTGAGAGCAGACTACAGTTGCACTAGCTCACAGGACTCTCTATATCATCCTCCTTTGTGCAATTTGAAAAATAGTTTCTCAGAAGTCCTCCATGCCATGTGGTGAACTTCTGAATTCATTAAAGAAGGAAGGAAACAATGAAAGAAAGAAGCAGTGCATACCCCTTTCCCACACTCCTCTCCCCAATCTTTTGTGATTTTCTTGTAATCCATTACTGTCACAGTGCAAAAGAAGGGGCATAAAGAATAATTATACAAGTTTATGTGCTGCATAACAGAATGAAAACAAAAAATGAGACAGATGTTGTTCCCCACTGAACCTGTATAAGAGCCTCTTAGCATTGTTATGAGGAAGAAAATATCCCCAGCTTTGCAGCATTGAAAATTAGAGAAATTCTCCAGTACAAAAGTGTTTGGCATAGAGAAGAATTATCACAGCCATGAAGGACTTGCCTAATAAAAAATATAGTCCTGGAAGGCAAAGATTTCTGTGGGTGATATATTTTATTGGAATAAGTGGATGGATGGGCTGGACGAGCTTTCAGATACAATGTGTTCTTTTTCAGGCCTGTAGAGCTTACAGAGTGAGTGAAATGAGTCTATTTTATAGAGAGGTTCCATGTACTATGCTATGCAATAGAGATGTTTAACCATGTTAGTCTGAATATAGGCAGAAGCTAGGTCAGGGTGGCGCTTAAAAACTAACTGGTCAAGAGTGGTATGAGCTTTCACAGAAGTGGGTAGTGGTCTCCATGAACATTCAAGTTGAAACAGTTAACCCCTAAAGTGCCAAAGGGTATATTCAGACATTCAGAAAGCTTAGAGAAGAACTGATCTAAGTTATGTAGTTGATTTTGAGCAACCTAAGTCTAGATCAGGAGTATGCAGTATGCACTTTTGCACTTGGGGAGATGGCACACAGGTGGAAGGTGCTCATGTCTGCATCCCAGCATGCCCTGTGGGCTCTCTGGGCTGCCAGACACTAGTGGGCACAGCCAAATACCCAGGTCGCCCCTGTTTAGCTGCCCAGCATGGGGAGCCATGCTCCCAACATCCAGTCCCTCACAGCAGCCCCCTCCTATCTGCTAATGCCAGAGGCTTCCGGAAGAGACATGAAGCAAGTGCTCTCTGTTGTTAATTGTGTGTGTGTCAGTTTCCCAGTTTCCAGACCCAGGAGCTGTGGCATGTCCTGCTTGTCCCCTTGTGTGACTATCACTGGAGTCTGTAAGACATCATATATACCTGGATAGAGATGGCCCAGCAGGTGGTTGCAATGGTCTGCACCTTCATGCTCCCAAACAAACAGCTGACCGTCCCACACAAGGCCACTTCCTACACCTTATGGTCACTAAGCATCCTGGACTGGCCCAATGACTTCCATATGGACAATGAGGAGGAGGCCATCCAAGATGCCATAGATCCTGGGGCACCCTGGCACCACCTCCAAAGTGTAGTGGTGGTTCTGAGCTCATTCTTCTACCAGCAGTAACTGTGGGAGCAGATCCTCCTGGGCACTTGGGATGATGAGCAGTGTGTCCAGCACTTCCCAATGTGCCAGACCACCTTCCTAGACATCGCCACCTAGCAGGACCCACTCCCTCCGTGCCCCCATCAGGTGCCAGCACTGGCATCAAGCAACCTTTCACTTTGCAGAATGAGATGGCCAGTGCCATCTGGAAGCTGGCCACCACCAGCAACCTCTGCTCCAGTACCAAACACTTTAGCATGGGTAAGTCCACAGCTGGAGAGGCCATCTGAGAAATGTTCCTGGCCATCAAGAATGTTCTGGCCAACTGCTTCATCTGCCCTGTCAACTCATAGGAAGACACCATCTTCCATTGCATGGGCTTCCCTGACTGTGTGGGAACTGTGGATGGCCCTCAAATTCCTATTCTCTGCCTGATGCAAGGTGCCCACAAGTTCATCAGCCACAAGCGCTTCTTCTCTGTTGTCCTGCAGGGCGTTATCAACCACCAGGGCTGCTTCACCCACCCTCCCCCAAATGGTGAAGAACAAACACTATACACCCAGGGTTCCCAGCATTGATGTTGGTGGTGTCCTCATTACACCTTCCATCATCTCAGACCTAGTATACACGCTCCTGTCCTTGCTCATGAAGCCCTACATGGCGAAGCTGGACCACAGGAAGGATCACCTCAGCTACTGCCTATGCAGGTGCCATATGACTGTGGAATGTCCCTTCAGGTGCTTTAAGGCACACTGGTAGGCTCTGACTATGCATCTTGAGATGGACAAGGAATGCAAGCAGGGAATTGGCGGGGGTAATAGCGGGGCCCCTGGCATGGCTCTATCAGCACTCATGGGGCACTAGCCATGTACCAGAGGATTAGAAAAGGGCCAATGTGGTCCCCATTTACAAGAAGGGGAGAAAGGAGGACCCAAACAATTATAGGCTAGTCACTCTTACCTTGGTCCTTGGGAAGACCTTTGAGAAAATTACCAAGAAGCACATCTGCAAGGGCCCAGCAGGGGAGGTAATGCTCAGGGGCAACAAACATGGCTTCACTGAGGGCAAGTCCTTCATTAATAACCTGGTTTCTTTTTGTGATCAGGTCACAAAGTCCCTGGACAAGGGTGTTGGGGTGGATGTCATCTTCCTGGACTTTAAGAAGGCCTTTGACACAGTTTCCCACCACATTCTCTTAAGTGCTCATAGAGCCATGCCAGGGGCCCCACTATGACCCCCGCCAATTCCCTACTTGCATTCCTTGTCCATCTCTTAAAAAAACTAGGTGACTGTGGCATTGATGCCTACACAGTCAGATGGGTAGCAAATTGGCTAGATGGTTGTACCCAGAGAGTGGTGGTGGATGGGTCATTTTTGACCTGGAGGAATGTGAGCAGTGGAGTCCCCCAGGGCTCGGTCCTGAGGTCTGTACTGTTCAACATCTTTATCAGCAATCTGAACGTGGGTGTTGAATGCACGCTGTCCAAATTTGCTGATGATACCAAGTTGTGGGGTGCTGGAGGGGAGGGACAGAGTCCAGCTAGATCTAGACAAATTACAAAGGTGGGTGGATGAGAATAGGATGGAATTCAACACAGATAAGTGCAAGGTACTGCATCTAGGGAGAAGGAAACAGCAACACACCTATAGGCTGGGGAACACCCTTCTTGTCAACACAGTGGCAGAAAGGGAACTTGGAGTCATTGTTGACTCTAGGATGAACATGAGCTGCCAATGAGAGGAAGCTGTCAGTAAGGATAGCCTCACCTTGTCATGCATCTACAGATGCATCACAAGCAGGTCCAGGGAGGTGATATTTCCCCTCTATGCGGCATTGGTCAGGCCACAGTTGGAGTACTGCATCCAGTTCTGGGCATTGCACTTCAAGAGGAGTGTAGTCAAGGAGCAGTGGGGCAGGCCCTACGAAGAGAAGCTAAAGGGCCTGAACCTATTTAGCCTCCACAAAAGAAGGCAGAGAGGGGATCTGGTGGCCATTTACAAACTCACCAAGGAGGACCAGCAGGAATTGGGTGTGGCTCTGTTCCCCCAGGCACCACCCAGGGTTACTAGGAATAATGGGCATAAATTGTTAGAGAGAAGGATCAGGCTGGACATCAGGAGACATTGCTTTACAGTTAGGGCTGCCAGGCTGTGGCATGGGCTCCCAAGTGAGGTGGTGCTCTCTCCTACCTTGGGGGGTCTTCAAGAGAATACCAAGAAAACTTTTGGAGGAGGTTTGGGGAGGGGTTGGGAAAGGAGTGAATTAACCTGGACAGGTGGTTAATTCATCCTGGATCAGGAACAGAAGGTAGCAGGGGACTGGGGAATGCTGCAGGGGCAGCACCCCACATGGAAACTTGGAGGGGAGGGGAGTGGGGTTAAACCTGGACCACTAATTCCCAGACTTGGGAGTGAAGACCAGAGACTTCTCCATGTAGCAGCTGGACAGGTGAGTGATCCCTGACCCACTGTCTGCCAGAGACAGCTGTAAGGTAGAGGGTGGGGTTTGGGGAGAGGCAGCTGCAGGGCGGTGGGAGAGCTAGTCATGGATAAAGCACAAATATTAGTGTACTATTTAGGCTTATATGGTTTTTAGTGTCTTTAGTAAAAAGATACATGTATATAAATATAGCAGAGTACAATATACATGGCTCCACTGGACTCAGATAAAACCTGGTATTTTTCTGGTTCAGAGATGGCAAACCCCTTGTGAAAGGAGTACTTCCGGAGGCAATGGAAGGGACTTCTGGTAGCAAAGGTCAGGGGTTACGGAGTGGGGCTTCCCGTGCCAAGATGGTGACCATGGGGAGGGGCACTTGTCAAGGGGTGGGGCTACCTATGTGGCCCTCGATGGCTAGCTAAAACTCAGTAAGCGGCCCTCCACCCAAAATAATTTCCTGCCCCTACCGTAGTCTAACTTATCTTACTACCTTTTCTTTGATTTATAAAGAATATGACAACTAATCATTAGTTATTTAATGCAGGCACAGTCATTTCTGTCTTTTTTATCTATTGATGGTTTAAGGTTGTCAGTGTAGGGATTGTTTCTTATGTGTTTTTATGGCACCCTGCACCTGAGGACCCTGACTTTGGATGAGACCTAGAAGTGTTCTTCCTATGATAATAATGGCTTATTTTTCAAGGATTTTAATTATAACACAAAGAACAATATATACTCTGGGTTTCCTAAATCTCATATATTCCATGGGTTTTCAGAAGAAATAAGAATGCACACATAATAAAATTTAGGTTGGACATTAGGAAGAACTTAAATATGAAGGTAGTTAAGTAGTGGAAGTGGAACAGCTTGCCTTACAGAGGCTGTGGAATATCTATCACTGGAAGTATTCAAGTGCAGGTTAGATCCCTTTGCTTCCCCCAACATACACAGAGCCTCTTTTTTCCAATGAAATATGTAACACTTAAGAACAGACATTCAAAAATGTTTCTTGATGCCACTGCAATGGTTATGAAGGTGTCATGCATTGTTATGGTTTCATACCTACACAATCTGTTTGAGGGGTTGATAGCCAAGGCCTCCTAAAGGTAAGGAGGCCTTGGCTGTCATGCATCACAATGAGTCACTGTAGGATGGGGCATGCCAGTCCAGCGCCAATCAAGGTTGCAGTAGCAGCAAGCAAAAGCTTGCTGTGCCAAATGGACACCAGAAGCACAACAGTTTAGAGCAGCCTGGTATCAGAGAACATCCCAGAACACAATGCCAATTATTTTGCTGCCATGCAGCTACTGATTTGTTTTTAATAATTATATTTTTGAGAGGATTTGTGGGCAGTTTACTCTTCACAGGAACCCACTGACCCTTTTCTATTACAGCACACTATTTGCAGAGGGTTGTATTCAGGGGTGTAATGTCCAAATAATGTGCCTGGAGTGATCCACTTTCACTCTTCCTGCCCTCCTTCTGGCTTCAGCATGAGGCAGCAGCAGCCAGGCCGATCATGTAATGGAATGTGGCATGTTCTGGGAACTGTAGTTCTCTAGAGTGTCATTGGAAGTAGTTGCTGCCAGTAGAGACTTTTACCCCAGTTATGTGCTGCTGAAGCCCAGGCTTCTCCCTCAGCAGCAACAAACTACACAGCTGCTCTACAAAACTATGATATCCAGAATGCCTGTGCTCCATCACATGCATTGCCCATGCTGCCACTTCATGCAGCCCTTTATGGAGACATACTATGGGAGGGGAGGTTGAGAAACCCCACCCTGTCCTTCTGACACCTCCCGCTACCCACCTTAGGTGGCACTATTATTAGGATATTCCTGAATAGGGGAACTGGTGTTTGCTATGACAAAGGGCAGGTCAATGTTTTTTTCTTTTATACTTTGTGACTCCCCAGCACTTCCCAGTGGGGCCGTGGCACCCTGTAGCCCTCACGTGAGGGCAGAACCCCCACTCCAGTTTCCTAAACTGGGTTAGATTCCTCGCCTGCCATGTCTTTGATGTTCTAATTTCTTTGTATCTTAGGAGCCTGCCTTCATAAACCAGAGTTAGGCCTTAGGTGCCTGCTCTACCTTGATCACCAGGCTACCAGTCTTCTTTTGGGTGGGATTCAGACCTTCTTGTTGAGCCCTACAGGCTTCACTTCCTTCCTGGGTTCTGGCACTGTCTACTCAGGCCTTTGGAGCTTAGGCCCTGCTACCCAGTTTGCGGACCTGTATTTATTGCCACTCCCCACACAGTGGCAGCACCTCCCCAGGCACTCTCCACAGCCTCCAAACCTCCCCATACAGCTATTTTTGGTCCTCTGGTCTCACACAGCAATAAAGGATAAATATATAACATAAATGAAGTAATTCAGGACTAACTGAATGGCATTGCTTAAGACCCTGTAGTCTGGAACACCTTTCCCATGACAGGTCAAAGCAAACCAAGGCTTCAGCAGGTGTCCTGGCTTTATAATACCCATAGCCATGCCTCCCCCTACTCTCTTGGCCTTGGGTCACCCGACCAGTCATTTCTCTATCAGGCTTATCAATCATGGGCAGGGATCCAGCAGCCTCTGTGATTCAGGCTCTGATTGCACTTTGCAGAACCTGGGGCCAGCAGCTGTCTTTCTCAGGGTCCCTCAACTCCTCAAATTCTTATAGTGTCCTGGAGCCAGCCTGTTGCTTCATGGCCCTCTCCTACTTAGAAATGGGGTAGGGGCCCTATTACACACTTAGTAGTTTCCTTCCATCTGTCTTGTTCCCTCCTTAGTTAAGGCATCTCTTACCATTCAGCTACTGGGTGCTCAGTCTTGCTGCCGGGGCAATATTTCTGCTACACACATCAATGCCACACACATCAATGCCAGAAATTAGGTGGTGAGGATGTCTATTAGTAGTGTGTTCTTGGACATCCTGGAAACCAGGATTGGTCACAGCAAAGGGAGTGTCCTCACTGCCTCATTTCCAAGGTGGATGGGTGTGTAGCTGGAGCGGATAGACAGGGCTTATTGCAGGGGCAGGCAAATATTTTGGACAGAGGGCCACTTACTGAGTTTTGGCAAGCCATCGAGGGCTGCATGGGTACCCCACCCTTTTGCAGGTGCCCCACTCCTAGTCTCCATCTTGGGACCAGAAATCCCCCTAACCCCTGACTTTTGCCACCAGAAGTCCCTTCCTTTGCCCCCAGAAGTGCTCCTTTCAGCAAGGGGTTTGCCATCTCTGAACCAGAAATATACCAAATTATATTCTAAAAATCAAAAATGTACTACAACATTCATTAATTTCATTTAAAAAAAAGTTCTGATTTACATGTGTTTGTGTAGTGTACATAGAGGTGATAGTATAATAGCTTAAAATGAAGTCTTACTCTTGTATATTGTGGAGGGGTGGGGATAGGAGGCTGGATATAAGTTTGTGGGGGTGGGGAGGGGTGTGTGTGTATATGTGTGATTTCTGGGGGGGATAGGTGTGGGTGCGTATGGGTTTTGTGGGGACTGTGAGTGTGTAGGGGGAGAGTGCTGGGGAGGGTTGTGGCTTGCGTGGAAGGGAAGTGTTTTCCCACAGCCTGCTCTCCTCACTCCTGCAGCAGGCAGAGCCCCTGCCAGCGCTTCTGCATCCCAGGCTTTGCACACCTGCTGCTCTTCATCCTGGGGCACCGGCGCAGGTCCCATGCTTCCGCTTACTGCCACTTCTCCCTGTATGCCACTGCTGCCCTTCTCCTGCCACTTCCCTGTCCCCACCACCCTGGAAGCTGGCTCCTTCAGCACTGCATCCAAGCTGATCTTGCGGTTGCAGTTCTGCAGCTGGGAACCACATGATGCCAAAGCGCTGTGGGTGTGAGGGAGGGTAAAATGGCTGAGGCAGGCAGAGGGAAGGGGCAGCAAGTGGGCATGCAGATTGCATCAACAGCTGGGCAGGAGCATGAAGCCTGCCCTGGGGCACTGGGGCAGTGCTGGCGGGGCCCAGAGCGGAATGGCAGGAGTGCAAGATCCAGGCTGTCAGAGGCTCTGTGAAGCCAGACTGGCTCCCTCCTCTCCCCACTTGACCAGTGCAGCATGGCTCCATAGAGCCCCTGGCAGCCCGACCCCATGCTACTGCGGCCTTGCTCTGTGCCTCACTGGTGCTGGCCCTGGTGCACCGGTGCAAGCCCTGAACTCCCACCCAGCTGTCATTTCACTCACCTGCTTGCTGCCCCTTCCCCACCCTCCCCCCTGGCCTCGCCCACTGGCTGGCACATCCAGCACCATGTGGTTCTCAGCTGCAGCTATGGTTCCTGGTTGGTCCTGAGGACTGGAGCGATCATCCATGGTCCTCCCTTGCCCCCCTCCTCCCCTTCCTTATCCATATTTCCCTCAGCACAGGGAGGCAAGAACAGCCCCAGGCCGGAAGCCTCCAAAAGTTCCTCCTAGGCAGAGGCTTCTGGCTGGGGCTCGGGGTGGAGGGGTGTGGCAGGGCTGGTCAGGACTTGCTGCTGTGGCTGTTTAGTTCTGCCGCTGACTCCCCCTGGGTCCTACTGCCCCTATCTCCTGTCATTGACAGGCAGACAGGGGCAGATAAATATTAATTTTCTAAATTTTTTAGGGGCCCCATGGCCAGATAAAATGGCCTGGTGGGCTGGATCTGGCCTGCAGGCAGTATTTTGCCCACCGCTGGCTTATTGCCTCAGTGTTGCAACTAGGCAGAGGCTTCTGGCTGGGGCTCGGGGTGGAGGGGTGTGGCAGGGCTGGTCAGGACTTGCTGCTAGAGACCTAGCGGACCTACTGTGGCTAAAAAGGAAAGCCTACAAAGGATGGAGGACGGGATTCACCTCCAAGGAGGATTATTCCGCGCTGGTCCGGTCCTGCAGGAACCAGGAAAGCCAAGGCTGCAACTGAACTCCAACTAGCTTCAGGCATCAAGGACAACAAAAAGTCCTTTTTCAGATATGTGGGGAGCCGGAGGAAAAGCAAGGGCAATGTTGGACCCCTGCTAAACCAGATGGGGCAACTGACAACTGACGCCCAGGAAAAAGCCAACCTATTAAATAGGTACTTCGCATCAGTCTTTCATCAGTCACATGGGATGCCCATGCCTGCTATGGGACAGGGAAATCTGGGTGAGGGGGATCCCCTACCCTCCATCAATGCTGACCTTGTGAAGGAACACCTTGAGAAGCTGCATACCTTCAAGTCACCCGGCCCTGATAATCTGCACCCCAGGGTACTCAAGGAGCTGGCGAGCGTCATAGCCCAGCCCCTGGCACGGATCTTTGAAAACTCCTGGCGCTCTGGTGTAGTGCCCGAAGACTGGAAGAAGGCCAATGTGGTGCCAATCTTCAAGAAAGGGAGGAGAGTGGATCTGGCTAACTACAGGCCCATTAGCCTGACTTCTATCCTGGGGAAGATCTTAGAAAAGTTTATTAAGGAGGCCATCCTTGAGGGACTGGCCCAAGCTAACATTCTAAGGGACAGCCAGCACGGGTTTGTTGTGGGTAGGTCTTGTTTGACCAATCTTATTTCCTTCTATGACCAGGTGACCTATCACCTGGACAAGGGAGAAGAGATTGATGTCATATATCTTGACTTCAAAAAAGCTTTTGATCTGGTATCCCATGATCACCTCTTGACCAAACTGCCCAGTTGTGGCCTTGGCTCCACCACGATCCGCTGGCTGGGAAATTGGCTTCATGGTCGGACCCAGAGGGTTGTGATTGATGGCAGTCACTCATCGTGGTGCCCTGTGACCAGTGGGGTCCCTCAAGGCTCTGTCCTGGGACCCATCCTGTTCAACATCTTCATTAACGATGTGGACATTGGAGTCAGGAGTGGACTGGCCAAGTTCGCCAATGACACCAAACTTTGGGGGAAAGCATCCACGCCAGAAGATAGGCGGGTGATCCAGGCTGACCTGGACAAGCTCAGCAAATGGGCAGACGAGAACCTCATGGTGTTTAACACCGAAAAATGCAAGGTTCTCCACCTTGGGAGGAAAAACCTGCAGCACCCTTATAGGCTCGGCAGTGCTACGTTGGTTAGCGCTACAGAAGAAAAAGACTTGGGGGTCATCATTGACCACAAGATGAACATGAGCCTGCAATGCGATGCTGCGGCTAGTAAAGCGACCAAAATGCTGGCGTGCATCCATAGATGCTTCTCGAGCAAATCCCGGGACATCATTCTCCCCTTGTACTCGGCCTTGGTGAGGCCGCAGCTGGAGTACTGCGTCCAGTTTTGGGCTCCACAATTCAAAAAGGATGTGGAGAAGCTTGAGAGAGTCCAGAGGAGAGCCATGCGCATGATCAGAGGTCAGGAAAACAGATCTTATGCTGACAGGCTGAGAGCCATGGGACTCTTTAGCCTGGAAAAGCACAGGCTCAGGGGTGATCTGATGGCCACCTCTAAGTTTATCAGGGGTGACCACCAGGATCTGGGGGAACGTCTGTTCACCAGAGTGCCTCAAGGGATGACGAGGTCGAACGGTCACAAACTCCTGCAAGACCGTTTCAGGTTGGACATAAGGAAGAATTTCTTTACTGTCCGAGCCCCCAAGGTCTGGAACAGTCTGCCAGCGGAGGTGGTTCAAGCACCTACATTGAACACCTTCAAGAGCAAATTGGATGCTTATCTTGCTGGGATCCTATGACCCCAGCTGACTTCCTGCCCTTTGGGCAGGGGGCTGGACTCGATGATCTCCCGAGGTCCCTTCCAGCCCTAATGTCTATAAAATCTATGAGTATGCTGATGCCAGGGTAGATCTAGCTCTGATTCTCATGTTGTCCTAATTATAGAATATTACAGTAGTGCCTAGGAGCCACAACTATGACAAGGCACAGTGTGCTAGAGGCTGTACAGATTCATGGAGCTACACTTTTCTGCCCTTACTAATTATGGTGAGCACTTTATAGAAGTCCTATAGACTGTCAATAAAATACCTCATATGTAAAGGTTGAAAGTCTGTCAAATAGAAAGATAGCCATAGCCCACAGGAGTTTACACTAAAGAGGTAAGACAGATTAAAACTGTGAGAAATTGTATGCTTCCTAATTTTATTGTCAAAGGAGGAACTGAGGTATGCAGAGAGGCTGCATTTCTTGAGAATTCTGAAAACGCGGTTCAGGTTGAATAGGCCCACTGAGTAAAGCTGGTGTGGAACAAAAGTGATTTAAAATTTGAAGTGATTTTAAAAAATGTCCCATTTCATAAAGGGATGAAACAGAGACAGACACCTTGGGATAAATGATAACTCAGTTACCTTCACATGTAATGGGACAGATCAGTCTGTCTGTTTTGCCTTGTTCAGACCTGAGACTTGATTCAGGGTTTATCTGAGGTATAGAAGTACATTGATCATCAAATATTTCACCGTCTCTTTCCCCCTCATTTGCCTAGTGAGAAATATATCTGAGAGAGAACTTTCCTGATGAAATTTTACTTGAAACTGGCAGCTCAACTTTCAGTTTCATCAAATTAGTATTTTCCAATGAAAAGCTATTTTATTGGAAAATTCCCAACCAGCTCTACTTCTAAGGACACAGACCCATCAATGTAATAGCATTTTTATGGAGCAAAACCTCCACCCAGAGGGGTGTACTTATCTACAACAGTCAAAGATATGATCATGCATATTTAAGTCTTCTCTTACTGAAAATCATCTTGAGAACAGAAGACGGAGTGCCCTTCTCTCTGGAGCTTGAAGGGGCAGGTGCTCAGGGGCATTTCTGCAGCAGAGCTTGGAGTATGGGATGCAAGCTGGAGTTTTTGATGCTCTCTCTTGTGGGTTGTTTACATGGTGGATGCACCCATATGTGTGTGGTGAAATGCTTCAGGTGACCAGCATTCACTTACGTTGTGGTTTAGGTGGGAACACAACTGAATTCCATCACCAGTAAAAAAATTCTGAGGCTGGCTCTGCCAACTAAAACATCAAATTCCTCTGTGGCCTGACCTGAGTCTGGAATGGCTTAGACAGCTGTCTCACTACAAATCCATCTCCCATTCTCCAGCCTCTGAGAGATGCTGCAAGGAAAATTGCCTTGCATCCCTTCCTGCAGGTGGACATAAGCAGTGTGCTGGGCAGAATGTGCACTCATGGCTTCTGCAGTCCTTTGCTCAGAGGCCACAGATCCAGGGAGGGAGCATGTGCCTTCTCCCCACACGTTTAAATAGCTGAATATGCTATTCTAAGTCTCCCAGCAAAAGATGTGCTGATCACTTGCTTTGGTCTTCCCTTCTGTAAACAGCTGCTGGAAAGCTCCTAGCTCCCTTTTCATCCCACTCCTGATCTTTACTCAGCTAAATTCAGCTTCAATAATTACTGGTATCTCTGGTGAGAAGCTGAAGTGAAGTTATAAAGCCTGTTTCCTTTTCATTCCTTCCCTACTCTAGGCTGTTACTCTTTGCCATTCTGTAACGCTTGACTTTTAAAATATTACCATTCAGCTAAGAAATACCCCAGTTAGGAGTTTTACACTCACACATTGTTGTGGAGCTATTTAGAAAACCATGCAGTTGCATGATAGTGACTGATGCCTTGTTATTCAGGCCTCTGCAGCATTTGTCTATGCTATGGCTTTGATTTTTCAGAACATAATGCAAATGTAAATTTAAAATTTCAATGGCTCTCAGCTCAGGTCCTAGATAAAATAAATGTTAGACCTATCCCATGTTATAAGGATAGCCTTTTTTTTCAGTCACTATTATGACGTATCTTTTTCCAGATACAAATATGGCAGCAAAACAGCTTGATGTTTTGGACACTAGACCAGTGGTGCCAAACTTTTCAGCCATGTAAGTTAGATGTATGGTGTAGGGTCAGTTCACAGGCTGGATCAGGGTCAGTGTGGGATTGGTCCATGGGTGTAACCTCAGGAATATTTACAAGTGCCTCTACAGTGCCATGGTTACTGTGCTGTCATTTAGTACTTCCTTTTGGAAGTACAAATGACGGCGCAGTAACAGCCCATACTGTGCTGTGCTGGCAGCACACTATTATTTTCAGCTGCTACATCACTGTAGCAATGAATGTAGGGTCTAGGTTTAGCTAATCTTATGGCTATCGAAACAGAATACTTCTCTGATCCTTATTGTACATATCGTGCACACTTGCCTGTAGATTGTAGTGGTGATCCCAACTCTCTCCTGCTATGTCCTGATGTTTGAGTCTGATCTCAAGCAGGAGGTGACAGTTCTCTCCACCACTGGACACTGTTATCCTGAAATAGGATTTTTCTGGGGCTCCAACCTTCCCTACACCCCAGCCTAGCGCCACTCAGAAATTATGTTGCCATTTGTCTGCATCAGTCTTCACTGGCGACTTTTCTTTCTATTTTAGGCTTGCACACAGCTGTCTCAACAGAACAGAGTCACCGAGGACTACTGGATTTCTTCTTCAGTCTCAGGTAAGCCATGTGTTCAATCTGTCTTGATTGATTCTAGGATTGTAAACATTAAAATTAAGATAATAGAATTCAAAGAAACAAAGCCCATCTGGGCAGATGTCTCTGGTCTGCTCTTGTTCTCAGGGTTCTAACTCAGTCTTAGTAATAACTTCTAAAATTTTCCTTTTTAACCTAGTCAGTTTGTCTTCTATTTTTATTGCCTATCTCAATGCCCTGTCATCTGGCAGAGGCCGAGGCACAGCAAAACAACAGAAAAGAAAAGTAACAAGAACATCACAAAAAAAAGAAAGAAAGAAAGAAATAGCACCTTGGTATAGAGCTCAGCCACTCTCCTTGGGCTTCCCCTTTTCCTCCGACAGTTCCCTTACTACCCGTGACTCTCCAACCAGTGGTGTCTCTTCAGATGGTGTTCTCCAATTTAATTGAGCTCTTCTGAGCTCCTCAGCCAGTTGGCTGCTGGCTTGCCATTACTGTGGCCATCCCTCCTGTCTTCCTGGGTCCTAGGACACTGAATTCTCTCGTGTTCTTGCCCTGGCTCCTCATCTGGGGTTTCACTTTCCTTTTTTCCCCTCCAGGGCCACTCTAGCCTCATGGAGCAGCTGCTCTGGAACCCCAGCTTCTGGGGAACTCGTCTCTCTTTTTCCGGCTCCTGCTAGCTCTTGGTAAGTATCCCCAGCATTTTTCTTTCTTCTTCACACTGAGGGACCACATTACTACAGCAATGTAGTGACAGCATCAAGGTTTTTGCTTGCAGACATTACGTTGCCATAGTGTGTTGCTACAGTGATGTGGGATTGTGTAGATGTGCCCCCTGTGTGCCAACCCAGCTCACACACCCAAATCTGGCTTCATACTAGCCCAACTACACATGCCTGGATCCAGCCACATGCTGGCATCATCTGGTGCATAGGCCCATGTCATCTGGCTTGTGGGTCTCCTCATGTGTCCAGAAATTTGGCAGCAGGGGAGTTGCAATTATTGATGCCACTGTTCCCCTGCCACCAAATTTCCAGACCCTTGAGGAGCCTTGCAAGCTGGATGACATCTCTATGGGCCAGATCTGGTGCATGGGCCAGGGGCTGAGCACCCCTGCACTTGATTAAGCTATAGAAAGATGTGGGTTTTAATCACAGGTCAGAGCTTGGATGGGTCATCTTGCCTTTTTTCATTCCTTGCTACCCATTTTTTCATCTTGCCTACTTGGGCTGTGAGTAAAAGACCTATCTTTTACTATGTATATTTCCTGCACTGAGCATCTTAATGCACTTAGGACCTCTATGCCCTATTGCAATGTAAGAAAGATAGAACTGTGGTTCTGAAATACCAGAGGACCTTCTCAGCTAAAGCCTATGGTTCAGCCATGCTCCAGCTGACATTAGTCAATTCATAAAAACTAGAATGTCCTAGCATTCTAGATTGATGTTTTAGCTGGGATGATGTGGGAATTATTACTATTTCTGAAATACATTTTCAGTGCTCCTATGAGCAAAGTGAAAGGTCATTTTGCCACTGATTCTACTAAGAGGAAGATCTGGCCCAAAGTAGATTTTTCCTGTAAGTGAGATCTGTTGAAAGTAGCAAAACATTTTGAACCTCTTCTCTATATATAATAAGAGGATGTGTCTACTGGAGAGAGGAATACATTGTTTACTGGAGAGCAGTATCATTTTCATCAGGTTGTTTAAACTGATGGATAATGGCTAACAAGGTGGAAATGTTCCCAGTTTCAAAAGTGTGTTTAACCAAAATGTTCAATTCAAATAGACCAAGTCAAAAAAAGCTAATGACATACTTGCAATTATTTTTTAGCTTTTTTCCAACTAACTCTAAGGATGGTTGATATTTTTTGAAATTTAAGTACAAACTTTGAATTTCAATAGTAAAATTGTCACAAAAAGATAAAAAGTCATGAATGTTAGTGAAGTATCTCTAGAAATTATGGAAACACCTTGTCAAAGATAAATGAATCTGGTTGTGACAAATTATCAAAAAGTACAGACATTTATGAACCGCATTAAAGTAGTTAATATCTTTGTAGATAGAGGGAGACAATACTGTTTAAATGTCAATGACAAAATCTGACAAGTTTAATTAAACCCATGACCTTGAAGTAGCGGATAAGCCAGGAATTCCTTCTCTCTGTTAAATGAAATATTTTCAAAATACAAACTTCCAGATGCAATCAGACACACCGGAAAAAAATTCTAGTCTTTAATTAAATACAACAGAATAGAACTGGAGTAATAGGTCTACTGTACTTCTGTCAACTAGAAATAGCTTACAGCTTAATTAGATCTTTGGCAAGATGGAGTTCAACAAAAGGAGAGGATAATAGAAGAACATCACAGACATCCTATCCTTAGGAGAAATAGGTAGTGGGAACACATAATGTTTCAGGAGAATAATGGACTCTCACATTTTCTTAAAGTAAAAATAAAGAAGCAAAACAGTGAAATAACTTCGAAGAGTTGGGGCTCAAGTTCAGGAACAAGTACTTAAATGAGAATGTAAAGCCTCAGGTATTGTTGAGTCTCAAAGGGTCTTGAGTTGGATCACAAAGCTACATGAATCAAGGGCAGGAGATGCTGCAAGGCAAGAAAAAAGGAGAGGACACAAAGGTAGGATAGGGTGAAGAAAACATACACATGTGTACTCCCACCTACACTCTCAAGCACAAGAAAAGGAAGAACTGGGGCCCTGCATTCTCCCCATGACTTAGACTAGGGGTGTCAAACATTCTAGTGTACTCAGCAGCGGTTAGGCCTCATCTAAAGTCCTGCGTACAGTTTTAGGCTCCACATTTTAAGAAGGATGCAGGAAAGTTTCAGAAGGTACAGAGCCAGGGGACCAGAGGAAAGATTGAAAGAACTAGCCATGTTTAACGTAGAGAAAAGAAGATTAAGGAAGGACATGATAACAGTTCTGAAATATCTGAAAGGCTGCTATAAAAAAGAAGGTTATTCTCCCTTTCTACAAAGGGCAGGGCAAGAAGCAGTGGTTTTAAATTGCAGCAGAGTAGATTTAGAATAGATCTTAGGAAAAGCATCTTTACAGTTAGAACAATGGGAATTAGAACATCCTCTCCCGCTTTTCTCGGTTTCTGTTTTATTACTAGCATCCATAAGCCCTCCCCCTGACTCTTTTTCACTCCTCCTCTCCCCACCTTGGGCACTTACCCTCCCTTTTAGATTTTTATGGCTGCATTCCCAGACACTTATCCCTGTAGTTAATATACTCAATTTTTTTTTGTTCCCTTAGTTTTAGCTGTTGGGATTAACCCTGTCTTAGCAGGAATGGCCACTCCTACACCCAGCAGCTGGCATGGGGTTGCCTCTCAAAACTTCCCCCTTAACCATGGCTTAAAGGTTCATACCTCTCCCTATGTCGGGGTTGATGTCTGTGTAGGTGCCCTAGCTGATCTTGTGGGATGCTGTAACGTATGTTATGTGGGTCATGTTAACATGGCCCCAGTGACTGACCTGAGCGCTTTCACCCTGGTAAACAGGGTGTGTGCAGAGGGCCTGGACATCATGGGCATACACTATCTTGTCACACCCCTGGACACTCAGGCAGTGAGGGTGGTGATTTTCAACATGCCCCCACATGTGTCTGACAGGGAGCTGGCCAAGGGACTCAAGCCTTATGAGGTTCTTATGAGTCCTTTTCATTGACTAACAATCAGAAGCAAGGACCCAAATCTGAAGCATGTCCTGTCTTTTCAAAGGCAGGTTTTTATGCTCCTCAGGGAGGGCCATTGGTCACTGCCTCATTCCTTCAACCTCACACTCAACAGGAGGAGATTTGTAATTTATTTTTACTTGGGGGAGACCACGTGTTTCCAGCGTGATTGCTCTTCCCACCTGGCAGCTCAGTGCCCATGGGGGAAAGCAGCCAGAACATCAGCAACTGCAGTGGTGCCGTGAATGGCACATCTACTTCTGGGACATAGGCTTCACACAGTGAGGCTGGGAGCTCTTCCCCACCTCCTTTCACTCCTGTTCCGTCCAAGGGGGCTGGGGTCTCTGGCGTGAGAGCAGGAGGGCTGGGACTAGTCCCCAGCCCTCTCCCCCACCCATTTCACTTACTTTTCCCCTTCCCCCTGGTGCAGAGACCCACCAGGTGGAAAGGCTGATGCCTCCACTTGCCCCCTGCCTGCCCCAACCACCCCAGCCAAGGCAGCTGGGGTGGACAGTGACTGTGGTGCCAAGGCCCTGTTGGACAATGAGGCTCAAGCCTCCTCCCAGCAACACTCCACTGTGGCCTTGTTTGAGGTAGCTGGCCCCGAAGCAGGGGCAGTTCAGGAGTGGTCCAGCCTACCCCTATGAAGGGGGAGCCACCTGCCACTAAGAAGAAGAACAAAGAGAGGCAGGTGAAGGGGGCCTCTCAGGATACCCCATCCCCACCAGTGCACTCCTCGGCCGGTGCTGGGAGAGGGACCCTGCTGGAGAGCCTGACTCCACTCCAGCTGTCATGTTGGTGACCCTGTTGCATGCAACTGTGGATGGGGACAGCTTGGAGGTGGGGGAGGTGATGGCTGTGGTCACCAACCCCTTGCCTGTCTCCCAGCTTCTGGAGTCAGGGGGCAATAAAGGTGATATAGAATGCCTCTCTTCTGGGGGCCTGACCCAGGGGGTGGCAGAGGAGTCTGCTGACTTCTTGGTCATGTTCCAGCCTATCAAATTGAATGAGGAAGCCAGTGAGACGGAGATCCAGCTTTCTGAGTGTCACAAGCAACCTCCAGAGCAGGATGACCTCCCTCCCTCCAAGAAGGTGGGGATCACTCTCCTGGAGCCAGTCCTTGACCTGGATGATGAGGGGAGGCTGATGTATCTTGACACTGAGGGTGTAGACACTACATATGTGGCTGAGCTCCCACCTGGGGTGCGGCCTCAGTATTCTTCTGTTGGAAACATCCACCACACATTGGCAGAACTCCCCTGGGTCCCTCTCGACTATGGGGGTCTCCTGACCTTTCTGAAGCAGACCAAAAGACAGAAGAATGTACTGGGCCATATCACACAGTGGTGTGCAGACCCTAAGCTTTTTGTCAAGGCTGCAAGGGCTGCAGCCAAACTTATGCAGCAAGAACTAGGTACCCAGCAGTTGGCTTACCATCTGGAGAAGGTCTGAGAGTGGGTGGGAGACAAGTGGGGCTTGGAGGGGGTCCCTGGAATAAAGTAGGGCATGATAGGCCTTCCCCACCCTGTCTCTGCTATCTTGCTCTGCTCTTGGGTGCTCACTTTTCCATCCACACCTTGCCTCACTCTTCCTTTCCCATACCCACACCCATGCCAGCTACGACCACTGGCACTTTCAACATCAACAGTTGTTGAGATGTGAAACGGGAGGCTGTCCTGGAGCTCCTGTGCCAATAAGCAGCTGGCCTGGTCTCTTCCTTCAAGAGACACATTCCAATGGGCTCAACCAGGTGGCCTGGTGTGCTGCCTGGTGAGGCCACTAATTCCTGAGCCATGGCACCAACCTCAGTGGCAGGGTTGGTACTCTTTTATCACCACAGCTGCAGCTTGACATGGCAGTGGCATGTGAGGTCATCCCTGGCCACCTGCTGACTGTCCGTGTCACCCTAGCACAACACCACTTGCTACTCGTCAATGTCTATGCACCCATTGATGGCTAGGAGATGGTAATTTTCTTTGAGACCTTGGCCACCCTCCTGCATGATGCTAGTGAGGTTGATGACCTGCTTCTCATAGGTGGGGACTTTAATTGCACCATTGCCACCTCACTCAATTGCACAGGGCCTGAGCCCCACCTGCCTTCAGCCCACAAGCTGAAGTCTGCCCTGGAGACTGCAGGACTCGTTAATGTCTGGCGAGCCCTGCATCCCGATGCACACCAGTACACCTGGGCCAGGATGTGTGCCAGTGGTCTCACCATGGCTCGCCTTGACCACCTTAATGTCACCAGGCACCACCTGCCACTCCTGTGCAGCGGCCATATCATTCCCTCAGGCCTCTCAGATCATGGCCTGGTCTGCTGTGAACTGAGCCTGCAAAGGGAGAACCTGCATGCAGGCACCCTATTGGTGCTTCAACTTCAGCCTGCTTCAAGACTCCCAGTTCTGGGATTGCTTTGCTCACATTTGGCGGGACTGGGAGGCCGCAAGATTGAGCTACTCCTTGGAAGCTATGGTGGGACGTGGGCAAGGTACAGATCTGGGCTTTTTGCCAGCAGTACACCCAGCTGGCCACAAATGAACTGCACTGCCGTATCTGAGAACTGGAGAAAAATGTGGCAGAGTTCGAGGCTGCCCTGCTGGCCGCTGGCAGTGATGCACTGCTGTGCGAGAGCCTCTGGTTCTGCAGGAAATGCCTGCATGACTTGGTGGAGAGCATGGCCCACAGAGCGAAGATCCACACCCACTGCCAAGAGCTAGCACACACCAATGCCCCAAACTTTTTCTTCTTCAGCCTGGAGCAGCGGCAGGCAGTGAGCAAAGTCTTAGATCACCTCAAGACCCCTGAAGGCCAGGTAATCATGGACCCAAGCAAAGTACGTGAGCATGCTGTCACCTTCTATCATGATCTGTTTGTGGCTGAGCCATCCTGCCCCAAGGCTACGCAGGAACTCCACAAGGGCCTGCCATGTCCCTGTGCCCTGGATGGCAGCGAGCTTGAGTGGGAATTGTCTCTGGGGAGCTGGCAGCTGCTGCGGCTGGCCTTGCCCCTGGCAAAGCCCCAGGCCTTTACAGGTTACCTGCCTTGTTCTACAAGACTTTCTGGCCTCTCCTCAGCCCCTGCCTCCTGTGTATATGCCAGGAGAGCCTTGCCAACCAGGTCCTTTCCCATGAAGGGACATCCATCAGGGCTGCCCCCTGTCGGGTATGCTCTATGCCCTGGCCATTGAGCTGCTGCTGCACGTCCTGCAGCATCACCTGAGTGGTGTGCCTTGCCATCGGCCACAGGCCCATCCATTGGCCCTCTGCTCTGGCTGTTTGCATATGTAGATGACGTGCCCATCTTCTTTAACACACAGGAAGAAGTGTGGGCCCTGACAGACTGCCAGTGAGCCTATGACTGCACCTCCTCAGCCCATATCAACTGGGCCAAGAGTGATACCCTGCTGCTTGGCACGTGGATCAGCGCAACCCCCTGGATTTTCCAGGGGGGCTCACGTGGTGCTGTGAGGGCCTCAAGGTCCTGGGCATGTTCCTGGGGCAACTGACCATCATGGCGTGCAACTGGGATGGCCTTGAGCAGGGAGTGGAGACCCTACCTAGCCTCTCCTACCATGGACATTTTCTCATCACAACTTGGTGGCAATGACCCTGTGGCACCGGTATGCCATACTCGACCTGCCACAGGACCTACTCGAGAGGCTCCAGCACCTCCTGGTAGACTTTTTTCTGGAATGGGCACCACAGGCTCCCATTAGCTGTCCTTTACCTACCTGTTGCTGAGGAGGGCCAGATCCTGATCAACCTGGCAAGCAAGGTGGCTGCCTTCTACCTGCAAGCCCTTCAGTGACTTCCCTATGGTGAAGAGAGACTACCCTGGCAACAACTGGCATGCTGGTTCCTGCAGAGGGTAGGGGCCCTTAGCTTCAACTGGGAGTTCTTCCTGCTGGACCTCATGCTCCTGAACTGGGTGGTGCTTCCAGCCCTTTACCACACGGTACAAGCCTGGCAGGCCACCTTCCACCTTCAGCCCTGGCCCCAGAACCTGCAGTTCCCACAGCTGCTGAGGGAGCCCCTGGTGCACAACCCAGCCCTGAGGTGCCCTGTGCTGAGCCTCGCCTCCACCAGCCTCATGGCCACCCTCACCCAGGTGCATGTCCTCTGCCTGAGCCATCTCCTTAACCCCACTTGGTTGGCCTGGCTCTTGCCTGGGGCCCTGACCACTCAGATAGGCATGCACTCTGTCCAAGTGTGGGCTGTCTCCTGCATGATATCCAGGCTGCCCTCCCACCGGAGGCAGCAACCACCCTGGGTGACCATCTCTGGGGATGCCAGGTCCCCCATGTCATGGATGCCCCAAGTAAGGTTTTTCCTGCTCTGCCAGTCACCCCGGCCATGGCCAGGAAGCTGGCTGGTGGGCCTAGCACCCTGCTGACACTTCCCGTGCCTCCTGACAGTGACATGGAATGCCCCTTTGCTTCTCTGTTGAATAGAAGTCTGTATGCCTGGGTGGTTCATGTCTGCCATGCCCAGGTACTGGTGGGCTGCCCCAGTACACCATGGCTATGGTACCTGGGGCTGCCAGATTCCCCACTGGCCCACCTAGCTTGGCACACATTGTATAAGCCCCCAACCACCAAGAAGACTGGCGACACGCAGTGGTGGTTGCTGCATGGCATCCTAGCCCCTTGCACGTTTGCATCCCACTTTGACCTAGCCACCTCAACGGCCTGCTCCTTCTGGACCGGGGGCATTGAGGAGAACCTATTTTATGACTTCCTCATCAGTTCCTGCCTGCGGCTGCTCCTTGTCACCCTCAAGCCGCTGCTGCGGCCACTGGGCAGGAGCCTCTTCGAGACCATCTATGTATGCTCCTACCTGTACTGTGTGGCCAAGCGGGGCGCTGCCTGCCTAGCCAACTTTCTACTGGGTCAGGCCAAGATGGCTATGCTCAACAGCTTCTGCATCCAGGCTTGGTGGCAGACTCTGACTCCTAACTCATGCCACGCCCTGGACCCTCACCAGGCTGCTTTTTTCTTTTTTCTTCATGGTGGAAGTTGAAGGTGTTGTCATATATGTGATTGGATAGAGCAGGGTAGAAATCATTTATTTATGGAGGGCTTTGGCCTGTATAACTGTGGCTGGTGTCCTGACCACATAACGGCATGTTAGGCACAACATGTAATACTGCAAAGGTGTCTGTCACGGTGTGATGTTATGGATGTAATGGCATGGTGCTCTTAGTTTGATGGTAATTTGTTTGTTTTTGCTTTGTATATTGGACCTGGACCTCGGAGGGGCCAATTTTTTGTACCCCAAAATAAAGAAGCTATATTGCTTACCTTTATCCTCTCCTCTGGTGTTTGTTTGTTTGTTTGTTTCTAGATTCTTTGTTCCTTGATGGCCAGGAGCTGTCCATCCCCCACCCTGCTGGTTCCTTGCATAGTTAACCATTTTTTTTGCTAGAATGGCTGAAGGCTGCTCCCAGCAGTCCGCTGCTGGGGCTTCTTCCCCTTTGGACCAGAGTTTTGGTCTCTGGCTTCATGCCCTTCCTTCCATTGGAGTGGAGGAGTGTGCCTCTGCTGCGGGGACACTGGTAAGCTGCAAAGATGTCCTTAAAGCTGCCCAGCCAAGTTCAGTCCCCAACATTTTCCTCATCTCTCCTGCTTTGGGACATGATTTTGTGGTACCTGGTGTCTGTCAGGGGTGTTTTTTGCATCGCAATGCCCTTAGACACACAAGTCATTCAGGTGGTGGCCTCGAATATCACCCCATTTCTCTCAGACAATAAGCTCATCAACCACATGAGACCTTCTGGCATGGTAACGGGCACAGTCCATAGATTGCTGCTTGGCAGCAAGGTTCATGAGCTCCAGCAAGTCCTGTCCTTTAAATGGCAGATGTTCATGCTTCTTGACAGGGAGGGTAGGGTTTTGCCCCACTCAATGTTCTTCCTGATTAATAGGCAGTGTCACAAGGTCTACCTCTCTACTGGGGACACCCTGTGCTTTTGCTGTGGCAGCAGGTCCCATCTTACTGCCCAGGGCCTGAAGAAGAAGCCAGCTATGACAGAGCCACCTGCGGCTGCACCTGTGCCTGATTGTGGCTCATTTGCCTCTGGTGTGGAAGTCCTGTCAGGTGGTGGAGATGGGTCTTCTTCCCAGTCACTCCCCATTTCATTGCAGTTAGCTGGCTCCATGGAGGTAGATTTGTCCCTCCTTTTTCTGCCCCCACAGGGGAGGTTTGGCTCCTCCTACTGAGAAGAGTAAATCCTAGCCACAGAAGAGGTCTTTCAAGAAGGCCTCATCATCCCCTCAAAACGTCCCCACCACTTCAAGGGGAGCTGAAGTTAGTGAGCAGGACCCCCCATCTCTGCCTGCCTCCTTGGAATCCCCCAGACCCTGTAGTGGTCAGGGGTGACCTAAGGGTAGAGGAGGTGGCAGGCGGGGTTTGATGGCCCTCCCTCCACCTCTCAGCTCCCTGAGCCTAATGATGTTGACATGGAGGTTGTGCCCTCTGGGAACCACAAGTGAGAGAGCCTGACCCAGGAAAGTTCCCCCCAAGCAATCAGGGAGTGATGTTCTCCCCCCAGGAGCCCTCAGAGCATGCTTCTCCCTCAGGTCCTGACACTGAGAGTCCTGGTGAGGGCGCACAACTCCCCCCCAGGATTCGGTGACTCTCTGTGCATGACATGTCCAGGTCCATCTCCTTGGGATCAGATTTTGATTCTGCCTCTAAGGACAAGTTGAAGGAAGCCCTGCCTCAGGAGGCAGAGCTCCCCACTTCAGATAAGGTGCCCCCCTCCATGGGAAGGGTCCCCATCCAGGTGGTGGACCTGTAGTTCTGAGGAACCTCCCTGTGTTGGTTACTTTGTTGAACATCTTATTGAGCTCCTTGGCCAGACCAAGCATCACCACAAAGTTGCACAGCATATTCATAAATGATTCCTGGAACCTAAGACATTTGTGCTTTTAGCTAAGGCTGCAGCAGCAATGCTGCACTCCACCTCAGGAATGCAGCATTATACCTTTTGCCTAAGCAAGCTCGTGGGTGATGTTGGGTGCTTGTTGCAGGAAGCTCTGGCTGGTGAGCTGTAGGCCTGTTTTTTTCCTGTCCTGCATGCTTGCTCCTCTCTGGTGCTTCTCTCTGCTCATTTGACTTTGCCTGTTCCTTTTTCTACACTCTTTATGCATGGCTGCTATGGCTTTTAGTTCTCTCAGTGTCAATGGCTGCAGAGATCCTGTGAAGCAGATGGTCCTCTTTGATTTCCTGGGTCAGAAACAACTGGATGTCACTTCCTGCAGGAAACACATATTGATACAGCCAATCAAGCTGACTCGCTATATGTTCCCGAGTCATGGCACCTCCTTCAGAACACAGGTCACAGTCCACTTGCTGTTGCAGCTGATGCCTGTATCAGTGGTAGCCCAAGAGATTATCTCTGGCCAACCTGCTGACTGTTTCCATCTCTTTGGCACAATGCCATTGCCTCTTAATTAATGTCTATGCACTGACTGCCAGATGGCAATGGATCACCTTTTTTGAAACCCTGGCTGACCTTTTGTGAGATGCAGCTGGTGGTGATGACCTTTTCCTGCTTGGTGGGGACCTTAATTGCAGGGTCAACAAGTGGGTTGACCGGAATGGGCTGGAGCCCCATCTGCCCTCAGCCCAGTGGCTGCAGACTGCTCTGGAGGCTGCAGACCTCATTGACATCGGGTACCATATTCACGCTGACATGAGGCAGTACACTTGGCTGAAGGTGACCACCAGTGGGCTTGCCATGGCACACCTCGACCACCTGTACATCGCTAAGCATTGCCAACAACTCTTGCAGAGAAGCTGTATCATCCCCTTTGAACGTTCAGATCATAGTCATATTTCTTATGAGCTGAGTTTCCCTGGTAGCAAGCATTCCTGGGCTCCCTACTGGTGTTTTACCACTAGCTTGCTGCAGAAGGCCCACTTCTGTGACTGCTTTGCTTAGGCCTGGCTGGACTGGCTGTAAGCTAAGGCTCTGGCTGCCTGTTTGGGCATGTGCTCGATCCACTGCGCCATCTGCCTCCTGGAGGACATGCGGGCCATCCTCCTGGAGGAGGCAGTGGTGGCGGAGCCTAGTGGCACTATCACATGTCAGCCCAACCCATGTGGGACATGCTTTACAAGCTGCCCATTGCCAAAAGGACTGGTGACCTCCAGTGGTGGTTGCTGCCTGGGATACTGGCCACTGGCACTCTCATCCACCATATGGATGTAGCTGCATCAGCAGTCTGCCTCTTTTTTCTGGGGGAGGTAGGGGAGGATCTGTTCCATGCCTTCCTTGGGTGCCCCTGGCTGCTGCTGCTTTTTTCTACCATTGGCGCTTTGTTCGAGGCACTGGACTTGTACCTCTCAGAGGCTACCTTTTTGTTTTCCTTTCTATACCGGGCAGCTGAAGGGGGTATCATCTGCCTGGACTACTGTCTGCTTGCCCAGGTTAAGATGGCCATCCTCAAGAGCTGCAGGAACCAGCTCACTGGGGCCAGCTCTGATGACACTCTATGGATCTTTCAGTTCTCAGTCTAGTGCATCTGTCGCTGGAATTTGAACATGCAGTCCTCCAGTGGACATTACCCATCTATTAGGCATGTTGGGTCATTCAAGGAGTGCACTGCAGCATCAAAGGCAGCTGCTTGGTCCTTGCACTGTGATGCTGCTTACCCTTTCCTAGGGTACTGGCAGGTGTCTTAGCAAGTTGATGTCATTGCAGAATATTTATGTGTTTTGACTGTGAGGGCAGGCATTGTGAGCTATAGCCCCAGGCTCTGTCTATTGTACTTGGGCCCCTGTGTGGGCCATCCTTTGTTATCCTTGGGAGGCTGGATACCTTCAAGTCAGCCAGCCCTGACAATCTACACACCAGGGTACTCAAGGAGCTGGCAAGCATCATAGCCCAGCCTGTGGCACGGATCTTTGAAAACTCCTGGCACTCTGGTGTAGTGCCCAAAGACTGGAAGAAGGCCAATGTGGTACCTATCTTCAAGAAACAGAGGAAAGTGGATCCAACAAACTATAAGCCCAACAGCCTGACTTCTATCTTGAGGAAGTTCTTAGAAAATTTTATTAATGAGGCCATCCTTAATGGACTGGCCAACATCCTGAGGGATATCCAGCATGGGTTTGTTTGTCTTGCTTGACCAATCTCATTTCCTTCTATGACCAGGTGACCTATCACCTGGACAAGGGAGAAAAGATTTATGATATATATTTTGACTTCAAAAAAGCCTTCGATCTGGTATCCCATGATCACCTCTTGGCAAAACTGGCCAACTGTGGCCTTGGGTCCACCACAATCCGCTGGCTGAGAAGTTGGCTTCATGGTTGGACCCAGAGAGTAGTAATTGATGGAAGTCAATCATTATGGTGCCCTGTGACCAGTGGGGTCCCCCAAGGCTCCATATTGGACCCATATTGTTCAACATCTTCATTAATGATGTGGACATTGGAGGCAGAAGCAGACTGGCCAAGTTTGCCGATGACACCAAACTTTGGGGCAAAGCATCCAAGCCAGAAGACAGGCAGGTGATCCAGGCTGACCTGGACAAGCTCAGCAAATGGGCGGATGAGAACCTGATGGTGTTTAACACCAAAAAATGCAAATTCTTCACCTTGGGAAGAAAAACCTGCAGCATCCTTATAAGCTCAGCAATGCTACACTGGCTAGCACTATGGAAGAAAGAGACTTGGGGGTCATCATTGACCACAAGATGAACATGAGCCTGCAATGTGATGCTGTGGCTATTAAAGTGAGCAAAATGCTGGCTTGCATCCATAGATGCTTCTCAAGCAAATCCCGGGACATCATTCTCCCCTTGTACTCGGCCTTGGTGAGGCTGCAGCTGGAGGGAGTACTGAGTCCAGTTTTGGGCTCCACAATTCAAAAAGGATGTGGAGAAGCTTGAGAGAGTCCAGAGAAGAGCCACACATATAATCAAAGGTCAGGAAAACAGACCATGGGGCTCTTTAACCTGGAAAAGCGCAGGCTCGGGGGTGATCTGATGGCCACCTATAAGTTTATCGGGGCGGCCACCAGTTTCTGGGGGAACGTTTGTTCACCAGAGGACCCCAAGGAATAATGAGGTTGAACAGTTATAAACTACTGCAAGACTGTTTTAGGCTGGACATAAGGAAGAATTTCTTTACTGTCCGAGCCCCCAAGGTCTGGAACAGCCTGACATTGGAGGTGGTTCAAGCACCTACGTTGAACACCTTCAAGAGTAAATTGGATGCTCCTCTTGCTGGGATCCTATGACTCCAGCTGACTTCCTGCCCTTCGGGCATGGGGCTGGACTTGATGATGTTCTTAGGTCCTTTCCAGCCCTAATGTCTATGAAATGTATGAAATCCTGTTACTCCTTTTTGCCTTAATAGATGTTCATAAAAGAGTCTGTCTGTCTTCCTTGCTTTCTTTCTTGCTTTCTTTCTTGCTTTGTCTCCTCCATTTTAAATTCTTTCAGTTGTCTCATTGTATTTCTGTTTCCAGCCATTGCCCAAAACTGAGCCCAGCTCTCAAACTGCAGTGTCTCACACAGGGGGAACAATGCTCCCACTGAATTTAATGGGTGGTTTTTCCTACCACATCAGTTGGAACAGGTTCAAATGTTAATACTGTAGAGAGCAATGATCATATTTGTTTGAGACAGTTGAGACAAATATAATAACAGTTTCAAATTCTGGACTCATTTTAAATGCCCACCCTTAAGTTTCCCATAATTTATTTATTAGATTTATATGTTGACCTTCTCAACAAAGGCTCCAAAAGATACATAGGGCCCAGGATATTTGGGGTCTTATGGGTCAAATCAGGACCTTAAGTTATATTCACATAGCTACTGGCAGCTAGTGCATATTCTGGAGGACTGGAGTTAGGAGTTCCTGGAGACCCACTCCCATCAGAAGGTGTGTTACTGTATTCTGCACCAGCTGAAGCTTTCAGACAGTCTTCAAGGGAAGCCCTATATAAAGTGCAATACAGTAGTCTAGCCTCAAAATGACAATTTCATGTATGATGGTGGCCAGATCCAAATCTGAAAAAAAAAGGCTTGCAGTCTTTGTATCAGATGGAGCTGGTGAAAGGCACTCCTAGATACTGCTGCCATTTGGACATCCAATTCCAATGAAGGATCCAGAAGCACCTCAAGGCTGTGAACCTAAGTGACAAAGGGAGGCTGTATCACATTAATGATAGGTGTCCCAATCCATGCCTAAATCACACAATCTACCTGCTACCATCACCTATGTCTTGCCTGGACTCAGTTTCAGCTTCAGTTGGTTCACATACATCCACCCCCTAAGTTCAGCCAGACAGTGAGAGGACAGAAACTGTAGGACCCAGGTTAGATGAGCATGAAATATAGAACTTGGTATCATCTGCTTACTGATGTCATATCACTCCAATTCTCCACATAATTTTACCCAGTAGCCTCATGAACAGGTTTAACAGGAAAGATGATAGAATGTAGCCCTGGAAGACCCCACAGGAAAGGTCCTGAGGGAACAAATTTAGAGTGGTCCCATGAATACCCACCAGGTCATGTAAACACTTTATCAGAACTTCATGGTCAACTGTATCAAAGGCTTCTGGAAGATCTAGTAAGATCAGCAGGGCACAATTTCCCATGTCAATCTGCAAGCAAAGATTAATCAAGGCTATGCATACAGTCTCTGTCCTATATTCAGGGCAAAAGCCAGACTGACAAGGGTCTAAGAATCTGGTTGCCTCCAGATACACCTGGAGCTGTCAGGTGACCATCCATTCTATGATCTTACCACAAAAGGAGAAATTGAAGACAGGATGGCACGTAGCTGTGGTCAGCATCAAGTGATGGTTTCTTAAGTAGAGACTGGACAATTGCAGATCTAAGAACATCTGGCACTCTGCCTTCCTGAAGGGAGGCACTGACAACCCCCACCAGCGGTGACCCCAGTTTTCCTTGACTGGATTTTATAAACCAGGACAGGCAAGGTGTTCAGTTCACAGCTGGTTACCCACAGACCACTAAGCACACCCTCTGTGCCAGGATCCGCTGCCTACACACCCCTGCTGAGGGTGTGCAAGCAGTGGATTGCAGCTTTGCCCTGGCTCTGGACCACGCTATCACTGCCACAAAATCCCAGCCACAAAACAGCTCCCTGCTCTTCCTCATGCCCTTCTGGGGCTGGTCTTCATGGAAACCCTAGCTTCAAACTGTCATGGTGCCACTGTTGCTGGGATCTCCATGGAAACTGACCACAGCAATTTGGGCAGGGGCTGCTGGGAAATGGAGTCTCCCATGAGCCCGATCTGGCCCATGGGCCAGACTTTGCCCACCCCTGAACTATGGGGTTAGCAAGGCAGGAGCTGGAAGACTCAAAGCCAAGTGAGGAGCCAGGAGAACCAGAGACATCAGTGAACCTGAGGCTTTCTAGAACAGGCTGAGGCTATGTCAAGGCATGCCTGAAGCCTCAGACCACAGATATGCTTAAAAGGGGCATATGCTTAAAAGCAGCCAGTCTGGTTGCAGAGAACTGAGGCAGTCATATTAGCCAGGAATCAGGGCAAGTGTGATAGCTCAAGAGCTTGGTCAAGCCAAGTGAGCCTGATTGATCAGATACCCTGACACTTGGCCTACAATAATCACATACTCTAGGATGTCTTGGAAGAAACTGATAGTGCATTTTATTTCACATGTTTCAGAGGTAGTTGAGCCAGGGCTGTGGACATGTACATCTGTAAACTCACATTTAGGTGTAAGACAAAGCACTTTCTCCTGAATGAAATGTAACATGTACAGCATAAGATTGTAAGGATTTGTCCTTTTAAAACCAGTTACAGATAGTAAAAACTTTAAAATAAAAACAGCATTTTGACCAAAATGAAGCTTTTGTGGAAAGTTTTCATTTTGGTTCAAATTTTTCAGGATTTCCAACAAGATTCCTCTGAAATACTGAAACTGTTTTTTCCCCCATTTTAAGTTAACATTTTGTTTTTCTCTATTTTTTTTAATTGGGTTTGGATTTTAGTAAACATTTCCAGATTTGCTTTTAGAAAACTAAAAATTGTTACCACACATTAAAAACATTTACTGACAACATTTATTGAAAATGAACCTTTTTCAAATTTTCAGCTTCAGTGTCTTTGTAAAAAAACCCATTTTTTTAAAGAAGGTTCCAAAAATACCCAGCCAAACAAAAGTCATTTTAAAATAAAAGTTATCTTAAGTGATACAACTGGTTTTGCTCAACTTTCCCTAATGCTGGAGTCTTGGCAAGATTTGAACTGGAAGCTACTGAGCAGATATTCCAGACACTCGCTTCAGAGCTCACTGACAAATACTGCACAGCAGACTTGCCCTTCTCTTTGGCTCACTCCCTATATTTTGTGGTCTAAGTTCTTTATTTAAACAAGTGGAAGGGCAATGACCTGTGACTCCACTCTAGAAACTGGATAATACTACATTCAGAGTGTTTCTTCAGCATTAATGTCAATGTGCTCTATTATCTGCAGTTAATAGACACAGAGCAGAAGGCATCTTGTTAATGTCCCAAGCTCAGGCTGTTCTGTCCCCTCTGCTTTCTGACCTCGGGGTGTCAACATTTAGAGGTACCTAAAGCCAGAAAAGCCTTTCTGTGAAGAAAAATTTGTAAACTGTTCCAATTCCTCTCAGAGTCTGTTGTTGCACTTTTTGAGGTAAACCAAGTGAGCTTTTCCATGCTTGCCTTCAAGAAATGGATGATTTAGAACGTAGGCAAATGAAGTCACTCACCCCCCCATGAAAGATGAATGTGGCTGCTAAAGAAGAAAGGAAGGTAGAAAGAGGGAAAGAGCTTCATTTAACTGGGTAGTTGTGTGCTTGAAAGAAAAAACATTTTTGCCAAAATTATTTCAAGTATTAGTGTGGGAGCAGGAAGCCCTAGTGAGAGGTGGGCCAAGGAAGAAAGCCCCCTAAAAGACCCTGGGGCAGCAGAAGAAGCTGGGGTGACAGCCCCATGAGGTCTGAAGATATCCCCCACGTACCCCTAGGGGCAGTGGCAATGGTGATGGAGGTGGCAGGAAGGTGGGCGCAGGAGCAGCAGCAACCCCGGTACATAAGTTCCTGCTCACTCTGCATTGCGGGCATGCAGGAACTGGTATAACTGGAAGTCCGGTGCCGGCAAGGAAGGCGGCAGCAGAAGCACCCGGGACCAAGAGTGGGATGGCACTGGGGATGTGACCAACAGCCTCAGTGCTGAGGAAGGGAGTAAAGTCTTGCCCTGGAAGCACAGCAGAGTGTGGGGCCTTGACAGCTCAGGCACTTGGAAAAGTGGGGAGACAGCAAAGTCCAAGGGATGCTCAGGAATCTGGGAAGGATTCCTCCCTTCTAGGGAGGAGCACCTGATCCTTTCCTCACAGTGCCAGTGCCAGTGCCAGTGCTGCATGGCTGAAGTAGAAGCCAGCCTCACTCAAGGATTCATGAATGATGCCAATGGACTTTTTTTTCTTTTCTTTTCTTATACATATGAACTTTAATTGCTAGTGAGGCCATTGCTGGGTAAATACATTGAACTGGGCAACTGGGATCCAGATTGCAGCAAGAGTGGATTAAGGTGAAGTTTATTTAAAGGACCTGAAGGACTGAGAAGGCTATTATTTTGTAGTTCACCATGAGTCATGGCATGATTTGATTTGAAGTCTTTATTTCACAGAAAGCCAAAGTCTGGGCTGGAGATTGGAGTTGTTGGCACTGCTGTTTGTATAAGGGTACCAAAAGTTGCATCTCATGACTGAGCATTGCCCTCAGTGGCCAGAGGATCCAGCTTACAGCCCTGAAGTACATCACAGCTATGGCAAACCAGCTGGCATGTGGAAGAAGCATAATGGGAGGCAGAGCCCCAAATGTCGCCCTTGTGCAGGGTACACTACAGTGATAAAATACATGTCATGCTGAAAGTCAGGATGCCTGGGCCCAAGGGTCAGTTTCCCCAGAGGGGAGGTGCCTACAGCATCCAACATAACCCATACTGGCGGCATAGTTTGTAGTCAGTTAAAATGGCGGCATCTGCCCATGGCCAAGCATAGCAGGGATTGATGATAGGCCACTTAGAAGAAAAAGCCTTTATTTTATACATAGTTTCATAGATGTTTGGATCAGAAGGGACCTCAGTAGATCGAGTCTGACCTCCTGCTCCGGGAATATTCTCAGTCACTTGTCTTGTTCCCAAAGGTGAATTTCATGTACTTTCCACTTTAATGAGTGACTATTAACAATCAGCTAGAATGAGCTTGCTGAAAAAATGCTAATGTTATACAGCCAAAAGCACAGGAATATACAGGAACAGTGGGTTGGAAGGGACATCTTGGGTCACTGAGTCTAGTCCTCTACATTCACAGACTATCATTACCTAGGAAATCTCCCAAATAGTCCATTTTTTCAGTGGAAATGCAATTTTCAGTTGTTGAAATAATTTAGTGAATTTATATTGATTTGTGCAAATTGTTTCAGAAATAAAAAGACCCCTGAAAATAAAAAAACTCCAAAATAAAGCATTTTGAATGATTTATTAAAATTATGTTATATTTTGAAATGTAATTAATTTTTATTGAAAAATAGTTTTAAAACAAAAACAATGTTTTAGGTCAGACAAAACCCTTCATTCCTTATGATTTCAATCTGACATTTTTTAGCAATTGTTTTGGTTCAGGCACTAAATCAAAACAATCAATTATTTGCACTGTTCTACTTATGTGCTACACATTGGGAAGATTTCACATGGGGACAAAACAGAGGTTATTTTCTAAGTGTGTGACAATTTGCACAAACTATTTATATTCACCAACCAACTTGCAAGCATCAAGTCAGTTCCTGCCTTCTACCTGGAGGATGTAAAAATGATTCTACATTCTTTTAAAAACAAAACATTGCTAAAATTATAGTTAATATATTAGACTCATTACTTGTGTACCAAGTACTTGTTTTTTCTCCTATTTTCATCAAGGTGAAGCCACCACTGCTGCATAACCTGTATAGAGGAACCCGTTCCTATGGGTGTGAAACAAAAGTAACAAAAGAAATGTTTTAAATGCTTTTGAAATGCTTTAAAGGGTCAGATGTTCAAAGGTGCAAAGTGTTCCAAATGTAGCTGAAGCTCTGCAAAATAGTATCTCTTTAATTGATGTGCTACTTTTAAGCATTTCAGTATTATGAGTGTGCAGGGGAGGGAGGAAGAGCAGGGGGGAGACCCTGGTAGCCAGGAAGATAACATGCGGACTGTATCCTACTCCCTGGTCTGAGATGCTCGAGCACCTTTCAGTTCTATGGCTTACAATTTTTGTAAAGAAGATCAAACATTGAATATTTTATATAAAAGGAGTTTTCAATTTTTGTTCATAAAGCTCTTTTTTACAGGTTTTCTCCAATGAAAACCCACAATTTTCTGCAGAAAGATGTTGTACATAACAAAAAACCTGAACTGAAAACCTAATTTTCCAACAAAAATATTGTTGATGAAATTTCTAACCAGCTCTACCCCTCAAAACTCAACACTCTATCCCTCATAAAAGGTGTCCAGAGCTCTCCTCCCCTTCTGGCTTCAGCAGAAGATGTAGGTGCTTAGAATTTTGCAGTATTAGACTTAGAGGGCTTGTCCCCACAAGTGGGAGCATGTGGTTTGTGGCAACTCTAAGGCTTTTGATGTGCCACAAAATAGATGCTGTGCATGTGAATTGATTCTCTGCACTGCATATTTGCAGTGTGGTGGCAAAATTAGATACTGGGAACTCCCAGTATGTAAAAAAAAGTGGGGCAGCACACATGGCTGTAGCATGTGCTGCCAAAAACTGGAGTCTGGCCAGCCAGAGCCACACTCCAGCTGCTGGCCAGGCTCCGTGTGCCCAGATCGCTGCCACTGCAGCCCCAGGAAGTCCTCAGGACCCCAGATAAGGTTGCTTGGGCCACCCCAGGTGCTAGCTCCAACCTCCCTACCCCACCTGGGACAATCTGCCACATGCCAGAGTGCACATGGGGCATGCCTGGGGATAACTAGTAGCACCACAAATGTGTGCTACAGCTATTTGTCCCTCGGGAAATGCACATTCCCACTCACGGAGGCATGGAACTTACTGACTTCACTGGGTTCTAGGAGAATCCCAGGGTAAAAAATAAAGCCCTGACTGGCTCTGTTGCAAATACAAAACTGTTCCCACTGTTCTTCAGTTTCATTGTCTGCTCTATTCCCAGCCAAAGTACTCTGCAATCAGAGCTGCATATCGGTCCCAGCATCAGAGGAACGTGTAGATGTTCCTGAGTACTAACTTTGAAAGAATTCGGCATTGCTATTTTATAGAAACAATTTAAGAATGAAATCCAATATAATAATCACTTAAGGGACTGATTAGCAATGAATGTATATATTTTAAAGAGGACTCCTCCATAGTATCAAGGTAGTTTCACATCACTGCGCCTCCAATTGGTTCATCTGAAGTAATATATGGACCTACACAGCATTGGATGAAGCAAGCCTCTGCTTTTGAAAGTTTATTCATCTCTAATGTTAATCTATTAGGTGTAAATCACCCCTGCTTCCTGCCTCATACTTTTGCCTGTTTCATTTTGGAACAAGGAAAAAAACCCTGTTGTGTTTAGTTTCATTAAAGCTTTAGGTTTGGGTATTCTTGCCTATTCCAAATGCCACGTAAAATATTTAAAAGGAAACGATAATATTTACAGCTGAAACAGTCTAAAATTGTTAAAAAGCCATTTCAGCTAAGTATGATTCTGGCTCAGCTGAGATATGCTGACCTTACTTCATTGTTAAATCCCTTATCTAGGGCCAAGATACCTACCCTAGGGCCTGACTTAGGCAGGTGGTGTGGCCATTGACTAAAAAGTGAGCAGAGCAAAGACACCACTGGCTACCATGGAGCACTCACGGGCAGTGGTGCAAAGGGGCTTGGCTTGGCTGAGCCACAGTGGGTTGGGGCCTGGCCACAGGGGGTTGGGGTCTGAGCAGGGACCGGGTCACCCCCCACACACACTGGGACCTCTGTAGGCCCCAGAGGATGCTCACCCAGACCTACAGTCAGTAAGGATCTAGTCAGGGAACTTCTGGAAGGACTGGATGCATTTAAATCAGTTGGTCCTGATGATCTCCACACCAGAGTGCTGAGGGATTAGCAGAGGTCATTGCGGGACCCCTGGCACAGCTTTACACGCAATCGTGGTGCTCTGGTGTGGTGTCAGAGGACTGGAAAAGGACCAATGTGGTTCCCATTTTCAAAAAAGGGAGAAAGGAGGACCCAGAAAACTATAGGCCAATTAGTCTTACCTCAATCCTGGGGAAGCTTTTTGAGAGAATTATCATAGCACATGTCCATGAGGGGCCAGCAGGGGAGATTACGCGTAGGGGCAACCAACACGGGTTCATTAGAGGCAGGTCCTGTCAGACCAACCTGGTGGCCTTCTATGACCAGGTCACAAAATCCTTAGACACCGGGGTAGCAGTGGACATAGTCTTTCTGGACTTTAGGAAGGCCTTCAGTGCTGTCTCTTACCCCATTCGCATTAAAAAACTAGGGGACTGTGGTGTTGATACCTACACAGTCAATAGGGGCACTAACTGGCTGGAGGGCCACACCCAGAGAGTGGTGGTGGATGGGTCATTTTCAACCTGGAGGGATGTAGGCAGTAAGGTTTTGCAGGGCTCAGTCCTCAGGTCACAGGCTTCATGAGCAACTTGGACATGGACCTGTTCAAATTCGTAGAGCACACTAAGATGTGGGGGGAAGTGGGCATGCTAGAAGGGAGGAATAGGCTGCAATCAGACCTAGAGAGGTTACAGGGGTGGGCGGATGAGAACAGGATGGGTTTCAACACTGACAAGTGCAAGGTACTACACCTGGGGAGGAAGAACCAGCAGCATACCTACAGGCTGGGGAACTCCCTTCTTGTCAGAGCAGAGGCAGAAAAGGATCTTGGAGTCATTACTGATGTCCAAATGAACATGGACCAACAGTGTGGGGATGCAGTCAGGAAGGCCAACCATACCTTGCCATGCATCCACAGATGCATCTCAGGCAGGTCCAAGGAGGTGATCCTCCCCCTCTATGCAACACTGGTCAGGCCGCAGCCGGAGAACTGCATCCAGTTCTGGGCGCCACACTTCAAGAGGGATGTAGACAACATGGAGAGGGTCCAGAGGAGGGCCACTTGCATGATCAGAGGTCAGCATGGCAGGCCCTACGAGAAGAGGCTACAGGACCTGAACCTGTTCAGCCTTCAGAAGAGAAGGCTGAGGGGGATCTAGTGGCTCTTCACAAACTAGTCAGGAGGAACAGCAGGCATTGGGGGAGTCCCTGTTCCCCCGAGCATTACCAGGAGTAACTAGGAATAACAGTCACAAGCTGGCAGAAGGTAGATTTAGGCTAGATATCAGAAGGCGCTACTTCATGGTCAGGGCGGCTAGGATCTGGAACCAACTTCCAAGTGAAGTGGCGCTGGTTCCTACCCGGGGGGTCTTTAGGACAAGGCTTGACAATCACCTTGCTGGGGTCGTTTGACCCCAATACTTTTTCCTGCCATGGCAGGGAGTCAGACTTGATGATCTGCTCAGGTCCCTTCTGACCCTACAAACTATGAAACTATGAAACTGGTGTGTATAGGCACAGCCTGGCTTTAAAAACAAAGGTGGTCCTCCTTTGGTCTTGGCTGTTTCTGCCTTTTCTCTCTTTATATGTGTCTTCAGGAAATTCCTTCCCTCTCTTCCATGATTTATGCTTCTATCTCCATTTTTTTAAACTAACCACATTCCCTACTGGGAATTAGCTATCACACCTGCACTCCAGTTTGTGGCCACCTGGACCCTTCATGTTTGTCATTCTGTTACATATTCTCACCCCACTCCAAAACTTTTGAGTTAAACTAGGGTAGGTCATGGGGAGGGAGGAGGCTTAAAGCTCCTCCCTTACACTCCCCCACACCTCCAGCACAAGTTCCTGTAAAGCTCAAGAAAAATATGTTGCTGTTAAGTGGTTTCAGTTAGGGCTGTGAAAAATTTCTCCGGCTCTTTTGTTTTGACACTGTTTTGACTCATTTCAAGGTCAAAACAGCAAAATCAAAATGAAACAAAGGGCTGCAAAACAGCCTCAAAACAAAATGAGGCTGGTCAAAACATTTTGAAATTTGAAATGTTTCGACCATAGCACTGGGGAAATGAACTCAGCCCAGCTGAGCTGACTTGCCAATGCCCACCACTAGATGGCACCAGCGTCCGGGAGTCAGCCAAGCTGGGCTGACTTCCCATCCTCCGGGCTAGACTGTGATGGGGGTGGGAAGTTAGCCCAGCTGGGCTGACACCCCATGGCCTGTGCTAGATAGTGCCGTTTTGACCATAGTGCTCGGGAAATGTTCTAACCATAGTGCTGGGGAACAAACTCAGCCCAGCTGGGCTGACTTTCGATCCCCAGCGCTAGATGGCACCAGGGTCCGGTAGTCAGCTCAGCTAGGCTGACTTCCTATCTCCCCCAGGCTAGATCGCACTAGAAGTGGGAAGTCAGCCCAGCTGTGCTGACCTCCCATTCCCAGTGCTAAATCATGCTGGGGGTGGGAAGTCAGCCCAGCCCATCCCCCATGCTAGGGGCTGGGAGTCTGCCCAGCTGGCCTGACCTCCCATCACTCAAGTTAGATTGCTCCAGGGGATGGGAAGTCAACACAGCTGGGCTGACTCCCTGCCCTAGGCATGATCTAGTGCGGGGGGTGGGAAGTCCCCATCCCCAGCAAAACATCTAAACAGCATTGAAACAGCCTTTCTGTTACAACAGAATTGAACAGAACAGCTGTTTCCAATTGAAATGAAATTTAAAACAGAATGCTGTTCCATCAAACTGTTGAAATTCAAGGCAAAACGGAATGGTGTCATTTCACACAGCCCTAGTATTAGTGCACAGTTTTGGACACATGCTACAGGAGTCCTGATTCCATCCAGCAGAGGGCAGTAGTGCACATTCTGCACAACTCCTCCAATTAACTACAGTAGCTCATTATAAGACAGGCTGCAGCTTTTCATTTTTCAGCATAGCAACACAGAACAACATATCATGCTTTCTCCTTTTGATTGGCTTTGTGTTACACAGTCTTCCTGCTGTGGTTAATGCAGAACTTTCTTTTTCCCCTGTCTTGCCCACCCCCTCTCCCATTTCATTTGATCTTCCAGATCTTCAGCTGTGAATTCCTTAGCCACCTTCCCTCTTTTTTATGATCATTTTCCCCTTTGAGGTAGGTGGGAACTGGATTTTTTGCTAATGGGGAAATCTGTGATTTCAATTTTTTTCTATCCCAAATTAGAACAAAAATAAAACAACTGAAATTTCCCACACAATTGTGAAATAAAACAATTTCATGTCAATCAATTCCTTTTGTTTTGATACATTTGAAAGTTTTAGTTCCCTTTTTGAGACTTCTACGTTAAAAATAAATTAAAAAATCGTTGTAAAATTGAAACACTCCATTCTGGAACTGTCAAAACCAAGTACTCTGACTGCAGCAAAATGCTTTTGCAGTTTCTCTTTCAAAATGAAATTTGGTTGAAATTGATATGTTTCTACAAAATCCTTTGCCTTTGATACAATGACATTTTCAAATGGAAAAAGCTTCCACTACAAAACTTCTATCCTGCACTAGACTCTTCTCAGCTCCCTAATTTTCTCTCTCTGACTTCATTGTGCTCACTACACACTGCATTGCAGCACTGTTCCCAAGAGAACACCTTTCTGTATATGCCTGCTATATTCCAAGGTATTCTTTCTGCACAGCAGCAGAGGTGACCTGCTAACAGCATACAACTGACTTAGGCTGGGGAAAAATCATGTATTCTGTAGTTTGATTTTCTCTGTAGTTTGCCTAATAATTAGGTGACATATTACCCATCAAAAAAACTCAGTATTGCTTATAGTGCAAAATTTGTACATAGATCTCATTAGACAAACATCAATTGATTCTTTTTGAACCAAAGTACATAGGAGCCTTTGAAAGCCTGGATATTTGTAGTTAGGGTTTACTAGGTTTTACTAGCGAATGTGTCTTCATTTGCCTTGCTTTTGGGCAGTCATTTTTAGCAGTACAATGTGAATGTGAAATATGGTCTCAGCTGGTATAACTGGCCACTTCACATGAAGAAAAATGGAGAATGAAGCCCTCTGGATAACTCCAGGTCAGCACTTTATGCTGGGAGAAGAGTTCCCTGGGTCTGTATGGACTTTGTGGGGAGGCAGGAGAGAGGTGTTGTGGCTCTACTAGGAGCCTGATAGCTCCATTTGCTTGCTGAGTTGGGATCTGTGATCATCAGGGATCCTGGTTTTGTCTGATTAAAAAAAAATCCAAAATTTTCTGATTTAAACTGCCCCCATTCAATTTTTCTACAATTAAAATAAAATGTGTGTGTGTGTATGCATTCATGCATGAGTGGTACAACAACCCAATGGGATAAGCTTTTGGCATTCATCCTAGCAAATCAGAAGTAGCTGAGACCAATATTCATGAACAAATGCATAAAAAAGGTCCCTGGCACCACTTATGCTTATTACTGGAGGTCGCTTTGGCAAATGTATTTATAGAATGGGAAACTCCCTTCTTGAGAGCACGGAGGCAGAAAGGGATGTTGGAGTCATTACTGACTCCAAGATGAACCTGGGCCGACAATGCGAGGTCATGGTTGGCAGGGCTAACCGGATCTTGTTGTGCATCCACAGGTGCATCTCAAGTAGAGCCAAGGAGGTGATCCTCCCCCTCTATGCGACACTGGTCAGGCCACAGCTGGAGTACTGCATCCAATTCTGTGCGCCTCATTTCAGGAGGGATGTGGACAACATTGAAAAGGTCCAGAGGAGGGCCACCCGCATGATCCGGGGACAAAAGGGCAGACCCTACAATGAAAGACTGCGGGACCTAAACCTGTTCAGCCTTCACAAGAGAAGGCTGAGGGGGGACCTGGTGACTGTCTATAAACTCACTAGGGGGGACCAGAAGGTTTGGGGGAGACACTGTTTCCCCTAGCGCCCCCTGGCATAACAAGGAATAATGGACACAAATTATTGGAGAGTAGGTTTAGATTAGACATCTGCAACAACTACTTCACAGTTAGGGCAGCTAGGAGCTGGAACCAACTTCCAAGGGAAGTGGTGCTGGCTCATACTCAGGGGATCTTTAAGAAGAGGCTTGATGCCTACCTGGCTGGACTCATTTAAGTCCAGTTTTTCTCCTGCCCAGGCTGGGGGTTGGACTTGAATATCTACAAGGTCCCTTCCAACCCTACTTCTATGATTCTATGAGTCTATGTATTTACCTGGCTCCATCAAGAAATGGCCACATGGGATCCAGCTTGGATAAATGAAAATTAAAAAATAATAGGGCAGAGACTGGGGGAGAGAAAAAATAATTTTAGAAACTGACATTAAAGGGAGAGAAAAACTTGAAACCAACAATGCTGAGAGGGTCCTGCAAGTTCCAATGTATGTGCTTGTAATGCAACTTGGCTGCAAACACATGAAATTAAAGTGAAGCAATAAACTACAGAGCTATTTAAGCTGGCGTTAACTGCTCCCAGGTGCAGCATTTACATGTGTGCCTGGGAGACCAGTAATTTAAGACAGGGCAGAGCAGGCCCAGACTGGCAGGAGGCATGGGGGTCAGCCCCAGGTGGTGGCATCGGATGGTGGAGGGGCTGACTGGGGCACGAGGCTGCTGAACCTATGTAGCCGTGTGGCTAGGTGGCCCCTACCCAGTCACTATCTACATGTGTATTTCAGTTAATTACTTTGCTGTAAAATAATACTGTCCCTAACAGTATTTTCTTATAGCTGAGTTAATTAATTTATTGAGCCCTAATACCAGTGCATGTGTAGAAAGTGACACTTTACTATAGAGCTAATTAGTGTACAGTAAAGAACACATGTAGATGCACCCAGTCAGTCTAATTTTCAGTTCCACAGAAAAAGGTGTCTCTCTGTGTGCCTGATTCATACTCTATTAAATTGAAGGCTTTCTAGTATTTTCAATGAATTTTGGATCCAGCCCTTTGTACTAAGTTCTGGAAACCATGGGCAGAATTTTTAAAAGAGTCTCAATAGCACAGCTGCAAGGACTCTCAAAGGAGCTTGTGTTGCTAAGCTACTAAAGGCTTTGAAAAAATTCCGCTCTATATTACCTAAAAGCTATAGACAAACTGGTGGAAGGTAAGAGGAGCATGGCAAACATGAAGAGGGCAATAATTTCTGAGGGCTGACAAGCACTTGTATAGGATGGTTTGGCTAGGGATGATCCTGCCTTGAGCAGGGGGCTGGACTAGATGACCTTCTGACATCCCTTACAGTCCTACTTTCCATGATTCTAGTCTAAGATTTATCTATTCATAACTTGTCTAAACAATAGAAGAAACTAGGAAGAATGAACTCTTTTTGAAGCATGATACAGGGCATAGGTCTTTGAATACATCTTCTCTAAAAGGTTCCAAGTGGGATGGTGATATCTCACTTCCACTAAGATACCTTCCTCCAAATGACGCGTGGAAATACAGCATATGGTCCTGATTCAAAGCCATTGATGCCAATAGGAATCTTTTCACTGACTTCAACAAAGATGCAGAGAAACAGCAGAAATCAACTGACTCTTTTACTCTCTGTTTTATTGGCAAGACACTACAAGATTGTGGAAGTTAGAAAAACCAGCTAGCTAGAGAGTAGCAATCTACCAATGGCAGCTTTGGACTGAGGGGCTTAGTGGGCATGTCTACACATTCATTAATGCACAGTTGTTACTGCATGTTTATTTAGCACTTGTATAACCAAGGACTAAATCAGTAACTGGGGCTACTGGTCGGTAGTGCTGGCACACAGCTTTTTAATGATGCTAACTGTGCAGTAGCCTAATACTACTGTGCAGTAGCATATTAGGACGGTTTTGGCCCTGTATGCTACTGTGCAGTAGAATTAGGCTACTGTGCAGTTAGCATCTCATGTAGATACACCCACCAGGTAACTGAATTTAACTGAGACATGGGAGAGGAAGGGATGGAGAGGAGATGTGCCTCTGAGCATGGAGGGGAAAGAAGGAGGGGAATACTTATCTTCCTAGGGAACTTAAAAAGGTCCCTGGTAGTTGCCCCCGCTACATGCTCAAAAAGGAGGATGTAGTCACATCACTGCACCCCTTATAGATCTGCCACTGGTGATTTCTGTTATGTTAAGCCATCACAGTACAATTATGCCAGGGTCTTTCCATTTCTGTTCAGCTGCCAAGGAAGAAGACAGGCTTCCATGCTGCTTGTTCAGAGAAAGGTCTGGGCTGCTTCTCTTCCTCATAAAAATTAAACAACAGATGAGCCCTGCAAAATGGTAACATGCCTTTGAAAATCTCTCTTGTTTTTCAGAACATTGGTAGTTATGCTATTGCCAGGATGTTTTCAGGGTAATTAGAAAGGTGATGCTACTTTTCCTGTAGTGTGGACAGATCAGTTTATTAGTCAGTTACCATGAGCCTCCTTCACTAAATGCTATTTACTTATTTTAATTAAGGAATTACACTTTTTGCAGAGGATTCAAAGTGTATCTACCCTTTCTGCATCTGGCATACTTCATCCTGACTTTGGCATCCTTTGTTAGATCTTAGGTACCCCTCAAATATGTCAGCTTAGTTTTCATTCATTTTTTGACTATGGAAAAATAATACAACAATTTTTCTATTGCAAAGAAAACAGAAAGACCGTAATTTTTTTAACACTAAGGATTCTTATTTGAAATCATTGGGTTTATCTTGTGAATTATGTTTGCACACCTAATAGTGCTAACATTGAATAGCATTCTGTGGCACCCCTGAAAAGATCTCAAAGCACCACAGGGTGCTGCAGCTTCTGGCTGAGGATCACTGATCTTTACCTTCACTGTGTAGAATCATAGAAAAATAGAAGGGACCTCAGGAGGCCATTGGATGCAACCCCCTGATCAAGGCAGGATCATCCTTACAGAAGTATTTGGCTTACCTATTCTTACAACTTTACAAACAACCTTCATATAACTATCAAGCACAACGTCCAAGAATATTAAAAACATTTTAACTTGCCACAGGTAAGGGACAGGGATGAGGGCACTGTTATTGTCCTGTCAGAACTATTCTAATCGTTTGTTATAATAATTTGATTTCCTGCATAGTGTCATTCCTTCCCCCCATGCAGTCAACCATTATTCCCCTCCTTCTACCAGTGCTCCATCCAAGCTTTCCTCTACAGGTTGTTATTATTAATGAATTTTAAACTCATGAACTGCTTAGCAAGAGCCTACTTTTAGGAACATAGGAAGGTAGAATTGGAAGGGGCTTTCTGGGCCACAAAGTCCAGTCCTCTGCATGTGTAGGCAATTGTTAAACAAAGAAATCCCTAAGATCTCTTATTTCCAATCCTCATCTGTAACTACAAGGCACAATACCCAAAGAACCAAGACCCTGTAATTTACCAGAGATGAAAGAAGCGGAGGCAAGGACACTGCAGCAAGGGAAAGCAGTTGGTTATCTTAAAGGCCTGATACAAAGCTTCCTGACATCACTGGAGATGACCTTTTGGTTTCAGCAGATGTTGGAATAGCCCATTAATCACTGGACTGGGGCACTAGGGTTTTAGAAACGCTGTGCCTAGGCAGCATTATTGGCGATACTATTTTCAAAGAAAAAGAAGTGCTGGCTGTTTGTCAAACATCTGATCTTGCTCCCACTGAAGTCAGTGGTTTTGATTTCAATGAGAGCTAGATCAGGACTTAGAGATATGGGAAACACGTATGGAAGAGAGATATGAGAAAAGTCTGTTGCACTACTTCAAATGCATTGGGCACTGGATTGATGTAATATTAAGTTGTCAGTCTCTTACCATTTGTTTAAATAGCGTACATTTCAATTAGGTTCTGTGCCCCAACTTAATTGGAGCTGTTGGAAATTATTGTTATAACTAAATATAATTAGCCTTTGTAATGCTTTGTATCCAGTGTAAAAAGCTCACTACTTTTTTTTAAACCTATGCATGTTGCATTATGTTTTCTATGGTCCTATAGATAATTTGGAACCTATTGTATATGTGTATTTGGCTAGATTCTTAGCTGGTTCATATTGTTGTTGCTCCATCAATGTCAGTGTTATACTAATTTGCATCAGTTGAAGTTGTAGCCCTTGATCTTGGCTCTCTTTAGCTAGGTCTGTCATTTTGGGACAATGGTAAAGTAAAGCATATTAAGCTGCTAATTATTGTTATTACTGCAGTTGTTGCTATACTCCTTCACTCACTGAACCTCCTGTGCAGTTCCACAGACTGTTCTCTTATGGTTCTGAATAGCAATTTTTCCCTTGGTTCCCCAGAACATTCACCCTCCTACTCAATTATTTCTCTACTTCCCTACTTACATGTTATCATGTTTAAATATCTTCCAAATGTTGTGTCACTAATGTGTAGAAAAATTAAAACTGAAACAGGAAAACCATGGGATTTCTGATTTTTGACAGCTCTGACAGGCATGCTACCCTAGTAACTACATATTAGTAATAAAAAGCTGAAAGTAGTTGTTTACATGAGATGCTTAAGAGGACTGTGGTCTTACAGGCTTTAAGCAAGTGAATAGTACCGCTGATTTCAAGTTAAAGCCCATATTCATTAGTTTCAAAGCAAAGCCTATACATGATCTTTTGCAGGATCGTGACATAACAAACTACAATTCGTTCATTAGGCTTGTTTTTGTCACAGGTCTGTCACTCTAATATTTGTCCTTCAGTCTCCTTAATTAAGCCATATTACACTGAGTTACCAAGCCAAACGAAAGGTTGAGAGTTAACAAGAGTGAGGAGATCTTTCTGTCAGTAATATAACTGTGGGGAAAGGGGCGTTACAAGGGCACAGAAGTAGCCACCACTGCAGCAGCAGACTACTGCATCTCAGTAATTGGCATTGCGGCAGCCCATGCTGCCCCATATATTGTGGCTGTTCTGGGCATGACACTGCTCTGCTATGTCTCTGCTTCCAGCTGTCACCCAAGAGCCATATGCTACACCTGATCCTTTTCCAAATGTCAAAAGTTGTTTTGGGCCAGAGAGGGGACCTCTGTTATCTCATTTATTTATTTATTGCTTAAATTCTCTCCTTTTCTCTGCTTTTTCTTACTGTTCTCTATTAGGGCCAGTTACAGGGTGGCCTGTCCCTTTAGGAGGGAACCTAGGCACAGGGCATTTGGATAAAGAGGAGTGTCCCACTGGCTCCTTAAAATCTCCAGGGGAGACAGCATAAGAGGAAGGAAACTATAGGCTGGATTTCTTGTTGCACAGGGGGGTTAGCCTGCTGCACTGGGGCCATTGTCTGGGACAAGATGGCAGGATTTTGTTTGGCTTATCTGGTTTGTTTAAATGGCAATGTTTTACTGGGGAATACTGTCTAAAGAGCTCCTCAGGGAGCAAAACCCAAATGCAGAAGACATTAGGTTATGCAGGATGTTTACAAGACTGACGCTGTGCAGCACATGCTCAGGAGGCCTCACTCAAGCCATTTGACTTCTACTTGAAGTGGTACTTCTTATATGAGTATTGTCATGCTGTGGCTTGACTGGTAAATAACCTGACAAATACCCAACTTTCCTGCCATGTCTTGATGATACTTTGAAAGAAAAGGGTTCAGTGGTGTATGTGATGGGCCCCCACAAAAGGGAACTCAAGGTGCTGTCACGGGTAACACAGGACTCCACCCCCACTATGCTCTGCCCACTCACCAATCATGAATGTCGACACCTCATGGCCTCAGTTGCTGCTTCAGCTTTCTGGCCCTGGCTTGTCTCGTGCTGGCTGTAGCTCTGCTGTCCAGCCTTATTCTAGGCTGCTCCTGGATACAGTGTGAATGTGTCCGTCACCTTCTCAAGATCCTGCTCCCGGGGAAGACTCTTCGGGCCTTTCCCTGCTGGGCAGAGGCCTTCCTTACTTGATCCAGGAGGGGAAAAAAATGAATCCAAGAACCAACAGACACTAAGCCCAAACAGTAGGCTACCTCCCTTCTTGCGCTCTGCTTTTGGGAGGAGGAAAGGGGAGTGGGGAATACTGCAACAGAGGAACCCTGCTTTCCCCTGTTCATGCCCAGTGGGAACCCAGCTCTTTAGATGCCACACTGCTCTGACACCCCACAGCATCTACACAGCTGGGCTCACTCTGCACAGTGCTTGCTTGCTCCTTCCTCACATCCAACACTTCATCCATGCTTTTTAAAGGCCCTGTGGTGGTGTGCAGGGCTGATATCATCCTCTGGATGCCCCCCAGCCAGATGGACAGCATGCTAGAAAAGCAGTGCTGCCGTGCCGCATACTATGCTGGTCTCGGCTCTCCCTCTTCTGCAGGTAGGTTTTCTTGTTCCTACAGGGTTCCCCTCCATTTTCCATCAGGGTCCACCAGGGCTCTTGTGGGGCTGGGTGGCCATGTGTCATCCTCACCACTGCAGACCTTCCCCTTTCAGCTGCCTTGTGGCATCTCCAGAAAAAGCCTCTTCTTCCAGCTTGGCTTCCGAGATGCCTAGTGGAGTCCACGTATTTACTCGACCGCCTCCTCCTCTGTAATGCACCTGGGGAGGAAATTGGTAACAACACTGTTCTTGCCGGGTCTGTGAGCAACCAAGAACCAAAATGGGTATAGGTCTAGTGCCCAGCAAGTGATATGGGTATTATCTATGCAGGCTTGCATCTATGCCAACCACCATAGCGGGGCATGGTCCGTAATAACTAAGAACTCCCACCCTAATAAGTAATAATGGATGTAGTCCAACACCCAGAGTATTGCTAGACATTCTTTTTCTATTGTCATGTACCTGCTCTCTACAGCATTGAGTTTGAGACTTGCAAATGCAATGGGACATTTCTCTCTCTTTTGCTGCTGTAGTATGAAGGCTCCCAATGTTTTGTCAAATGTGTCCATCTATAAAATAAAGGGGGCTGAGAAATCAGATGTGTGAACTAGCATGTCTCGACACAAGGCGGTCTTTAATTTCTTAAAACTTTTGACCATTTTTGGGGACCAAACAATTGCCTCTGTCAGCTGTCTCCCATAGGGTGCCTGTCAAAGGGGCCATGAGCTCCACAAAATTAGGTATGAATTGTCTGTAATAATTAATCAGTCCCGAAAAGGAACACATTTGCCTTTGAGTGCATTGTGCCTGGAATCGACGTATAGCCTTGAACATATTTGTCAGTGGCCTAATGATGCCTAGTCCTACTAAGAATCCTAAATATTTGGGTTCCCTGCCCACTAATACACACTTCTTGGGGTTGTCCATCATCCCTGCAGCCCTGAGCTCACCCAGGATAGCCTTTACAGCTCATAAATGCTGGTGCCACATCTTGCTGAATATGACCATGTCATCAATGTAGGCAGCTGTGTAGGCAGTGGGTGGTGCTAACAAGGAATCCATAAGCCTCTGAAATGTGGCTGCAGCTCTGTTAAGCCCAAAAGGTATCTGTAAAAATTTGTAGAGCCTCCTTAGTGTTCCAAATGCCATTTTTGCACAGTCTTTGGGGCCCATAGGGATTTGCCAGTGTCTCTTAGATAGGTCAACGTTGGTTATAAATCTAGCCTATCCAATTCTCTCAAGTAGTCATTGGTAATACATAGGGGGTGCACATGGGTGCATGTGCACCCCCTGAGATTGGCCATGCACCCCCTGGAAAGACCATCTGCAAAACTGGAAGTGCCAGTGGAAGTGCACTTTCGATTTTGCTGCTGGTGATTTCAGACTTGGTGATTGGCTGCGGGGGGAACCCCTCCCCCCCCCATGTTGAGCAGTCAGCCACTAGGGAACCCCCCTGGTTGGTGATCTGGTGCCCCCCCCAGATTCAGGAAGATAAGGCTCAGCCACCCTTGTGAGTAGGTGCACAATACAAGGCATAGGGAAAGCATTGACTGTCGCCATGGCATTTAATTTCTGATAGTGGATGCAAAGCCTTAGTGACTAGGTGGGTTTGGCCACATGGACTACTGGGCTCTGCCATGGGCTTTGTGAAGATCAGATAATGCCTTGTACCAGCATTTTTTCTAGTTTGGTGCATACGGCATAGTGGAGATGTTGTGGAATCAGGCACCAGCATTCTCTGATCAGGGTCCCTGTCGGAGTCCTGGTCTTGTGTTCAACCCCTTGAGCCCAACTGGGTTTCTCCTGAAATATGTCTTGGAAGGACTGGACTAATCCCTCCAATTCCTGTATTTGTACTGGGATGAGTTCCTTTCTGAACTGGACCTGTGCTTCCAGAGTACTCCCCACCTCTGACCTCTGATAGTTGGATCCCAATTTGTCCCTTTCCTCTAATTGCATTGCCATCCACCCCTGAGGCTCTTTTCACTCTTGAAGCAAGTTTACATGGTAAATCCGTCATTCATGATGATGTGCTGGTTTGAGGACTTCATAGTCCACCAGACCTACTTGTCAGAGGATCTCAGAGGGCTGTTGCCACTGGGTCAGCTGTTTGCTGGGTGATGTGGGGAGCATGACCAGCACTTTTTCTCCTGCCTGGAAAGTCCGCACCTCCATTGCCTGCTCATACTGCAACTTCTGATGCCATCGTACCTCTCTCAGGTTCTCATTGGTGAGCTGCTGCACCCTCCGTAGGAGGCCACACAGCTCATGGCAGTAGTTTTCAGCCCCAACCCTGGGTCCTTTGGGTCTTTTCTACTCCTCCTGCAGTACTTGCATCAAGCCCCTAGGGGTGTGGCCATATACCAGCTGAAATGGTGAAAACCGTGTTGACTCCTGTGGTGCATCTCAGAGTATAAAAAGTAGTGGTGTCAGTAGCATGTCCCACTTGCAAGGGTCACTCTGGGTATTTTGACGGATTATTCGTTTGATCGTCCAGTTCAACCTCTCAACCAAGTCATTGGTTTCTGGGTGATCTACCAACATCTGGAGATGAGTGATGCTTAGCGTAATACACATGGGCTTCATGATCCTGGACATGAAGTTAGTCCCCTGGTCTGTCAGGATTTTGCAGGGAATGCCTACACTAGTGACCCACTTCAGTAATTCGTCAGCCACTTGGGGTGCCGTGACAGACCTTAGTGGCACTGCCACAGGGTAATAGGTGGAGTAGTCTATGATCACCAGAATATACTGATACCCACTGCTGCTCTTCAAGAGTGGGCCCACTATATCTAATGCTACCCAGGCAAAGGGTGTCTCTACCACTGGCATCATCTGTATAGGAGCTCTAGTTGGCCTCTAGTCATGGCTCTGTTAACACTAGGAACATGCTGTCCCCCACTAGTCCACCTCCTCCTGAAGTCTCAGCCAAAAGAAATTCTAGGCAATATATGTCCTTGTTTTGTTTTGCCCAAAATGGCTCCCCAATGGGGTGACGTGAGCCAATTGGCATAGGGTCTTGTGGAACATGTTAAGGACCACCATCTGGAGCTGTTCCTCCCCCACGGTGGGGCCCCTTTTAACACAGTAAAGGAGACTTCTTACCTTGTATTGCATGTCTCTAGTAGAGGGACCTTCCTGGTGGTCCTCCTCTCACAGGTCTTGTAGTTCAGGGTCATCTCACTCTGCCTGTTGGAACTGTGCTGCACTGGTGACTTGCTCCACATCCATGTCCTCCTTGATGCTGGAAGGAGTGGGACAACTACTTCCCTAGCCACTCATTGTCACGTTGCAGATGCCGTTGCTCCTCTTTGGCTGTCCTGGCCCTTTCCAACACAACATGTATGGGCTCCCATTCCCTACTGATGACTATATCACAGGCTAATTTTGGGGCAAGACCCACCCTCAGCTCCCCTTAGTGTTCCATCACCCAAATGGATATGTAGCCTCTGTCAAACTTCATCTCCTCACTGTGGATACAGGTCATGGTGAATGGTTCAGCTGGGTGAACCCTGATCTTTGGGTTGAGTTTGGCCAAGATGAGGGATTGTGAGCACCTGGTATCAAAGGTGGATCTCATCAGGTACACTCCAACCTAGACAGTGATGACTGAGCATTCCAAGCCACCTTCTTTGGCCGTCAAGCCCTAGCTATAATCCACTGGCTTGGTCCATTCATCTACCTGGGGTTGATCTCTGAATGGCTGTGATGACCCTGATAAACTGCCCAGGTCACTTATGCCGGCCTGACACGCCTTGGAAATGTATCCCACTTTGCCACAAAGGTAGCACATCACTCTGTGAGTTGCTGCTTTCTGTGTCCCCTGTTTTTTCTCTTCTTCTCAAGGCAGGCTCTGGCCTGGATGCTGGAAACCTCAGCTAAGGCCACATTCACCCTTGGATACCGCAAAGGCCTCAGCTAGATGGAAAGACTCATCACAATTGCACAGGTGGTGGCGGTGCACCCACCTCTGTGTATCATCCTCCAGATCCCATCAGAACTGTCCAAGGAGGACCTGGTCAATCACCCCATTTCTATCATACTGCATGGGAGGGGGCCATTTATTCAGCACGTCCCTCAGGTGCTGCATCAAGATTTGTGGCCACTGTTTTTTGCTTGCCTTATGGGCTCTAAAGGATAAACTATAATTTTTGGTCATGATCTCTAGGCCGTATAAAATTACAACCTTCACTGTATTGTAATTACACCCCTCATCACTAGAGAGGGCTTTGTATGCAGCCTGAGCCTTATCAATGATGACAGCCGACTGGGAGTGGACTAGCCCCACCTGTAGAGCCGTTCACTCAAAGGCCTCTATGAAGGTCTTAGGGTCATCGTTTTTTGTCATGTACAACATTTTGCAAAAGGACAAGTTCCTTTGGAGACACTCTTGTTAGTGTGCTCCCTGCCTCTGCATCTCCAGTTCTTGGCTGATGGCTTGGAGGGCATGGCCTAGCATCTTTGAGTGCGCCATTGGTATTGGTTGCATGGTACTTCCTTCCCCGGCTCCGGATCACTGATCCACTACTCTGATGATTCCTGGCCAATGAACCACTGGCATGCCACAGCTTAACTGGTGAATAACCCCATGAGTACCAGGGCTGCCTCCCCCGCAACTCTTCTGCCATGTCTTGGTGATACTTTGAAAGAAAGGGGTTCAAGGGGTATATGTGATTGGCCCCCACAAAGAGGTACTCATGGAACTGCCATGGCTGACTCAGGGATCTGCATTCCCTACACACCATCCACTCACCAGTCATGGATGTCAGCACCTGACGGCCTTGGTCGCTGCTTCAGCTCTCTGGACCTGGCTTGTCTTGCACTGGCTGTAGCTCTGCTGTCCAGCCTTATCCTAGGCTGCTTCTGGATGCAGTATGAATGTATCTGTCACCTTCTCAACACCCTTCTCCTGGGCCAGATTCTTTGGGCTTTCTCCTGCTGGGCAGAGGCCTTCCTTACTTGATCCAGTGGGTCTAAATGAGCAAAAGAAAAAATGCACAAACAAACAGAAGAAGAAAAAAATGAATCCAAGAACTAACCGAAAATAAGCCCAAACAGTAGGCTACCTCCCTTCCTGTGCTACGCTTTTGGGAGGAAAGGGGAGTGGGGAATGCTCCAACAGGGGAACCCAGCTTTCCTTTATCCATGTCCAGTGGGGACCCAGCTCCTCAGGTGCCACAGTACTCTGACACCCTGTGGCATCTATACAGCTGGGTTCACTCTGCCCGGTGCCTGTTTGCTCCTTCCCCCCTGTTTGCCACTTCATCCATGCCTTTCAAGTGCCCAACTGTGGTGCATGGGGCTGTGTCATCCTCTAGGCCAGATGGAGAGCATGCTAGAAAAGCAGTGCTGTGCTGGTTTGGGCTCGCCCTCTGCTGCAGGTAAGTTTTTGGTTCCCACAGCATTCCCTACCATTTTCCCTCAGGGCTCACAAGGGACCTTTGGGGGCTGGATGGCCATGTGTTGTCCTCACCACCACAAATATGAACTCACCAATATGAGTGAGGATTGCATAGTCTAGTGCAGTGTTAATTATTTAACATTTTTTGTTTTGAGAGTCTGACTGCATTCCTTACAGTAAAAAAGGAACTCTGTTTGTGTATTTAATGGTTGCAGGTCTCTTGTATGGTCTAAGTTACAGCTGATCCAAAATCAGTATTGCAGGCAAAATTCAAATATGATAAAATTTGTTTTCATCTCTATTCAGAATGAAAAGTCAAACTATGAAATTCAGTATGTTTGCTGCATTAAAAATGTTTCAGCATTTTAAAAAAAACCAACATTTTGTTTTGGGTTATTTGTATATGAATCTGCTTTTCATGAGCTGCTGTAGTGCCTCTTGGAAGTTGGAGAATATGGTAGCTACATCAGAACTGCACACATTATAATAAGTGAATAAACGAAAAAAATGACACCATGCCAACATTATAGTTTCATAGTTTCATAGTTTCTAGGGTCGGAAGGGACCTGAGCAGATCATCTAGTCGGACCCCCTGCCATGGCAGGAAATAATACTGGGGTCAAATGACCCCAGCAAGATGTTCATCTAACCTCCTCTTAAACACCCCCAGGGTAGGAGCCTGCACCACTTCTCTTGGAAGTTGGTTCCAGACCCTAGCCGCCCTGACCGTGAAGTAGCACCTCCTGATATCTAACCTAAACCTACCCCCTGCCAGCTTGTGACTGTTATTCCTGGTCACTCCTGGCGGTGCTCGGGGGAACAGTGACTCCCCCAGTGCCCGCTGATCCCCCCTGACTAGTTTATAACAGGCCACAAGATCCCTCCTCAGCCTTCTCTTTTGGAGCCTGAACAGGTTCAGGTCCCATAGCCTCTCCTCATAGGGCCTGCCCTGTTGTCCCCTGATCATACGAGTGGCCCTCCTCTGGACCCTCTCCATGCTGTCGACATCCCTCTTGAAGTGTGGCGCCCAGAACTGGACGCAGTACTCCAGCTGTGGCCTGACCAGTGCCGCATAGAGGGGGAGGATCACCTCTCTGGACCTGCTCGAGATGCATCTGTGGGTGCATGACAAGGTGCAGTTGCCCTTCCTAACTGCCTCCCCACACTGCTGGCCCATGTTCATCTTGGAGTCAATGATGACCCCAAGATCCTTTTCCGCCTCCATGCTGACAAGAGGGAAGTTCCCTAACCTGTAGGTATGGTGCCGGTTGTTCCTCCCGAGGTGCATCACCTTGCACTTGTCTGTGTTGAAACCCATCCTATTCTCATCCGCCACCCTTGTAACCTGTCTAGGTCTGATTGTAGCCTGTTGCATCCTTCCAGTGTGCCCACGTCCCCCCACATCTTAGTGTCATCAGCAAATTTGAACAGGGTGCTTTTTACGCCCTCTTCCAAATCACTGATGAAGATGTTGAGTATGCAGTGGTGTAATTTTTACGCCTGTGCAAATAGGGAAGTATTCAATTCAGATCTGCCCAATTCAGAGTGATTTGATTTGGTGATTTGAATCACTGTCCTCATTCGATTCAGCCAAATCAGAATCAGAGATTCGGTGCTGATTCAGAGATTCAGATCAGCTGGGGAGAGGCAGGCACAGCCGGGCAGCTGCAGGTTCTCCCATGACTCCTCTGACTGTGCCTGCCTCTCCACAGGCAGGGGGAGTTGTGGGAGAAGCCCCCATGGTTGCCCTGCCCAGGCCCATCACCCCCGCCCCCAGCTCAGCCTCCCAGCACTTAAAAAAATTTTTTTTTAATAGCCCCACACTCACCAGATGTAGCTACACAGATCTGGGCCTCTGGGGGCTCATGGCAGAGCCCACCTGTGCTGCGCGGGGCAGTGTGGGGCAGCAGGGATTGCTCCCCACTCCTGGCACCTGTATCACAGTTGCCCAATGCCACAGGTGCAGTGTGGTTCAGCAGGGTGCTGTATACTGTCTGGGAGCTGGGGCCACTGGGACTGAGTGGTGCCAGGCTCCAACTGACAGGTGGAGCCACCCCAGTTCCCAGACAGCATGCGGTGCCTTGCCAAGCTGCACTGCACCCATACAATGTGACAGCTGCCGTGCAGGTGACAAGCAGGGGAGGCAATCCCCGCTGCCCCCCACTGCCCTGTGCTGCATGGGGGTGCTTTGCCAGGGGCTCCCAGAGGCTCCAGTTGCTGCTGCCATAGCTGGTGAGTGCAGGACTTTTTTTTTAAATTGCTGGGATCCTGGGGCCAGGTGGGGCATCCATCGGGGATGGGGTTGAGTGTGGTGGAGAGATTGGGGAGAGGGAGCTGCACGAGGGGCTCTGCCACATGGCCCCAGAGCCTGCACAGCCCCTCTGAATCTGGTGAGTGCAGGGCTTTTTTTTCTTTTTTTTTAAGTGCCAGGACTAGGCTTGGGCTGTGTGGAGAATGGGGCCAGGCAGGGCAGTCATGGGGACTTCTCTCCTAGCTCCCTCCACCTGGGGACAGGCAAGCAAAGCCAAAGAAGCCATGAGAGAACCTGCAGCCACCCGGCTGTGCCTGCCTCTCCCTGGCTGATCCGAATCACCGAATCTCTCCAAATCAGTGCCAAATCAATTTGGAGGCTTCAGATTTGATTCAGACCTTTTAAGGGGTTTCCCCAATTCGATTTGGATTTGGAGATTCAACTTGGGCCGAATCACCTGCAAATTGAATCATCAACTGAAGCTTCATATAGCCCTAGTAATTTTGTCTTCTGCACAGCATAACCTATTATTTTAGAGGAAAACCAATTATTCCTCTCTGAAAACAAGATGGCTCTGTTCTCTTCTTTAGAATATTGTATGCTGTATATGTAAGGATAGATACAAATTATATATATATTTTAAATAACAATTACTTTTTAATTTAAATTATTCAAAATTATATTTGAAATTATTCTAACCCCCAATTATTAAACTGTTGCCTATTAAAATAATTAAAAATGAAAAATATTCAAAACAGTATGTGCCTGTTGATGAAATTTGTGACAGTCAGGCCACATCTAGACAAGATGCTGACTGCACAATCGTTACTGCGCAGTTGTTTTATACTTGTATAAACAGGTACTAAATGATTGCACAGTAACTGTAAATGGCTTTTTTTGTGACACTGACTGCTCAGTAGCCAGTGACTACTGCGCAGTAGCACCATATCACATTTTCTGCCACATGACACTACTGCACAATAGTCACAAGCTACTGTGCAGTCAGCATCTTGTGTAGACACAACCTCAGACTACTAAACTGGTGGAAGTAACTGGTGAAGTACTTAGTACTAGTATGTATTGAAAGGCTGCATCATTTTTTGACAATAATAGTCTCTTCTGCAGGTGCAGAGAGAATATTTTTTTAAATTTCCCTTTAACTAAAGCAGTTCACCAGCTAGTTCACAACAGAAGCCAACTGGGAGCTGAAAAAAGCAGAGAAGTTTGTTTTAATCAGGAGCTTGTTTTTCTCTTCAGATCTATGCAGTAGTGAGATGCAAGTTCTAAATACTGAAGGTGATAGGGTGTTCCCCCCAGCTGCTCCTCCCCTCATTACTGTGCTGATGAAGCAGCTGTGGTTTCTGGGCTTCCTCTCCCTCTGGTTTCACCTTCCCCACTCTGAGGATGAGGTGGTACAACATGGCATACCCTTTAGTGCTGTGGAAGCATGCAGCCTGGGGAGCCTGAGGGGCATGATACAGAAGAGGAGCCTGCAGGGGAGCTCAAAATGAAATTAGGTGTTTGGCCATGTGGCATGGGAAAGGGGAGCACCTAGGTGCACAGTGAAGTGGGAGGGGGCAATGTGGTACATGTTTCAGCATAGATGTGGCATGTTGTATGTGGTCCCATGGGCCATGGTTCCTGCCAGTGCAGCCCAAGGGGTATGTGGCCACTGGCCACTTAAAAGTTGGACAGCCCTGCCTGCATGCATAGCCCTGTCCTCACGGACAACTATGTATGACTGGGTGGTCAAATGGACTGAGGATGTACAAAAGCATCTATAACACATATGTGCACCCCTTGTGGATATCTAATGACCATAGCCACCTGACAGTTGGAGTTGGCCAGAACTGGTGTCTACCAGACTTAGCTTCAGGAACAAAAAGGGGTTAAGTAGGTCTCCTGCTTGCTTCTATAGCTCAGGGGCTGGGGCATCCATCTGAGAAGCTGCCCAGGATGGCAGGGTAGGGGTTTGAACCAGGGCATCTTGTTACTTCCCAGAATAGTCCTCTATGCTGGGGGGAAACTTCTGCCCACTGGGGACAAGGGCCCAAGCTAGAGTTGAGGGCTCCCTTCTTTCTAAACCAACAGCTGTGGTGATAAAATTTATAGTTTAGAGAAGCCCTCTAACTTAGCGGGTGGTAGAAGCAGAGAACTGGGAGATGGTCCTTCAGTCAAAGACACAAAGGGACTCTAGAGACTTGTCTGCTGCTCCAGAATAAAACCTTTTTGTTTAATTCTTGTAATTCATGACTCACTCTTATAGTTTCATAATTTCATAGTAGCTAGAGTCGGAAGGGACCTAGGTAGATCATTGTTAAACCCAATGATCATTACAACAGCCACCACACTTAGCCACATATCCTCTGCCTTGCTCTTAACCTCCTTCCCCCACATATTTCTCTCTCACAGCTGCCCAGAGAACCAGCTTCAAAAGACTTATAAGAAAGCTAATATTAATGATGGAGAGTGGTTTGAGTACTGTACTAAGATGTCAGAGAACCAGGTTCAAGACCCCTCTAGGCAGTTGGTACCCAGAGCGGAGGCTTTCTAGCCGAGTGCCCTGCAACCTTTAGTTACTTGGGGAAAAGTTAGGATGGGTCTCACTCAACTTCTTCTTGTTGCCAGTCTGTGTGACTACATAGTCATTCATATGTGTCCAGAAACAGAATTCTTCTTGGTTATGTAAGTGCCAAAAAGGCCTAGTAGACAGTCGAAGAATGATGAGTGACAAGCAGGGAAGAAAAGAATGTCACCTATAGTGACCAAAGATCAATCAAATGAACTCAGTTACTAAGGCTTATATCCCTTTGTTTAATAAATCAGCTGTAATATGATGTGATTAATTTAGTTTCTCTTATCTTCTGTCAGATTTAAGGCAGTTTTATTTAGTTAATAAAAGACTCATTTTAGAAAACACTTTTAAACTGAATTCTAATTTCTGTCCAAATACAGTTTGATGCAAATCATGAGTAAAATATTAATCTTCTAGTAAGTAAGGACTGTGTTATTCATCGGTTCATAATAAAATGTACAAGTTAAGAATCTGAGTAATGTATGTTATGCTATATCATTGCTTAAATAAACATTTGCAGATATAGCACAACCTCCTGATTAGCAAAAAGTAGTGACAAATTATACCAGCCAATGAGAATCATCCTATTTTAGGAAACTCAAAAGTGCAAATGCAAAAACAAGTTTAAAACTGATGATTTATATCCAGGTTTCCTGCTTGGTCATTTAAATCATGATTAAAATGACTGATTTTAATTAAGGCACCCTGGTGCATCTAATATAATGCACATAAAATAACATCATGATATATATTTGCAAGACTCATCTACTGTTACAAGATGTATCTGTATGTGATCTCATCTTGAAATCACAATGGGAGTTTAGTTTGCAATTTAATTATTTGTAAAAAGCTATCAGCATACAGCAGGCGGTAGCAACCTTTAAGGAAGCAGCGGGCCAAAATAAGGCAGCTGGGTCCAACAGCAAGCTACTGCTCACAACCCAGCCACAGATGCTCCAACCCACCTGCTATTGCCCCAGCTTTTTTTGTTCTGTGCCAAGGCCCATCTGTTTGGTGCTGTACTGTAGCCACTGCCATTGCCACTGCCACTACCACCCCTTACTGCCAATTTCTGTCACCACTGACTGCTGCCAGCGATTAAGTCATTGGTGACAGAAGAGGGATGGGGCAGTATCAGGTGGTGGTGCAGCAAAACAGTGACAGAAGGAGGAGACACACTGGAGCAAGTTGCTCTGCAGTAGCAGAAGGGGACCTGGGGGCACCCCCTTTAAGTTGGCAAGGCGCCATGGGCCAGGTGCAAATGCTTGGTAGGCCTATTGTAGCCTGTGGGACCTAGGTTGGCATAAGAATTATTTGTGATGGCAAAAGAAAATGAATCACCTATATTGTAAGCCATCGATGTGTGTGAGTTCAATGGGATTAAATAAGCCACTTGTACATGGAAATATTTGCAGGACCAGCATCTAATTGCATAAATGTTCAATGTGCATTTTTGAATAATCATCCTATGACCCGGACCTTTCACTTCACTGAATGTCCCATTGACCTGCCATAGATAGTGTTTACAGATATGACTTTAAAGAAAGGATCTTAAAAACAGGAGCTAATTGTTGGGTTTCTAAGTCTATAACTAGGTACCTCAGTCAGTATCTGGACTTACAAAAATGGTGAACATGACATTAAGTAAGTCCTCTAGGACACAGAGGCTGTGTCTACAGGAGATGCTATGTTGCTGTAGGAATGAACTACTACACCATAACTTGTTACTATGGGCACATAGCGTCACCAGGCATCAACCGTGATGCTGACAGTACTACATAGTAGCAGCTAAAAATAACTGTGACAATGCGACTGTGCAATAATACTGGTTAACTGGTTACTACAGTCATTTAAATGATTGTACAGTAACAACTGCACAGTCCACCGCATGTGTAGATGTGCCTAGTGTGTCCTACAATGTGTCCAAGAAGTGTGATATCCTAGGAGAGTCTGGTGCAAAGACTTTTTTGTGTTTAAAGGTCTGGATGATGATTTCCTTAGGGAGCAAAGACAGTCTGCAAGGCAGCAGACTCGCCAACAGATGATTTAATCAGGGATGGTTTACAGTTGTTTTAGTCAAGGATGATCCTGCCTTGATCAAGGGGATGAACTAAATGACCTTGTGCAGTCCCTTCCAGACCTACTTTCCTATGAATTGCTATTGAAATCAATGGAAGTGATCATAGGCAGCAATCACCCAGCTCTAATTTAAGTAGCAGCACTCACTAGCTGTTCAGAGTGCATGCCCAAATGCACAGCCCCCCAAACACTCAGCAAGACAACCACACAGACAGCCATGGCATCTGTTTCCCTTCCCCTTCTTAATCACCCTTATAATAAGAAAGTCCCTCCTAATCTCCAACCTAAATTTCCTCTGCTGCAGCCTGAGTCCATTACTCCTAGTCCTGACCCCTGTGGCCACAGAAAAAAAGCCCATCTCCATCCTCTCCATTGAAGATTGTTATCAAATCCCCTTTCAATCTTCTCTTCTTTAGATTAATAATATACCTTTGAAGATCTGGGCCTTAAGCTCTTTGCCTTGACCCTCATCTGTAAAGTGGACACAACAGTATTTCTCTATTTTTGTTAAAAAAATGCATCAAAATTTATATGGTTTATATGGTGTTGGTGCATTGTAGAGGGACTGTGCGGGGGCGCTGCTTGGGAGGGGTGTGTCTCCTGCCCCCTGCAGGGTGCAGCCCCCGTGAACACCTCACGGACTTCTCCCCACAGGGCTACAGCCCCCCACATAGGCTACAGCCCCCCACAGGGGCCACAGCCCCCCGCACAGGTTTTACAGCCCCCCAGGGGCACTGCCCCCCCAATAGGGGGCACATAGCCTCCACAGGGGCTACCACCCCCCCATTCAGGGCCCACATGCCCCACCCCGCTTGCTCCCCCAACCCCCTGGATTGCCACCCCACCTGGCCCCATTCCCTGCCAGCTCCTGCAGCCCCCCCACCCCAATGGCTGCTCCACCCAGCCCCAGCCTCCCAACACTTATTAAAAAAAAACAAAAGAAAGAAAGAAAAAGCCTCATACCCACTGGTAGTAGCAGGGGCTATGGGAGCTCTGGGGTCTCATGGCAGAGCCCCCTGAGCAGCGGGGGGCAGCAGGGCCCAGCCTGCCACCGCCCCATCAGGCGGGTGTGGCTGGGGTCAGCAGGGCATTGTAGAGCTCCACACACTATCGGGCAGCTGGGGCTGCTGTGGCTGTCACCCGGGCCCTGTGCTGTTCGGGGGGGCTCTGCCACAAGGCCCCAGTGACCCTGTTGGCAGCTGCTACTGCCAGTGAGTACAGGCTTTTTTTTTTTAATTGCCAGGATACTGGGTCCAGGCATGGCAGTGATGAGGGTGGGGAGTTCAGGGGGCAGGCAGGGGATGGGGCCAGATGGGGCAATGATAGGGCAGCTCAGGGGGCAGGTGGAGGATGGGGCCAGGTGGGACAGCCATCAGGCGGTGGTGAAGTAAGTGGGGTTGGCAGGGGTCCTCCCATGGTCCCCTCTCCCCTCCTCCAGGCCCCTTACCCCCTAGTTACTGGCAGAAGCCCAGGCCCAGGTCCCTGTAGCTTGCAGTGCTGCCTGCCCTGCACAGGCAGGCAGCGTGCTTCAGCACCAGGGCAAGGGCCAGCCATAGAGATGCTCTAGCTGCTACCAGAGCATCTCTGTGGAGGATGAAGTTTCCAATTGCCTCAGGGCACAGTCCGGGACTGCATTTTTTTGACCCCTGGCTATCCAGGGGTCTAATTTTGCCCCTGTGCTGCAAATTTGCAGCATGGGGAACATTTTTTCATTCCTGCACATGCCTCTTGTAGTGGCTCAAAGGGGTTTGAGCCACTGCAAGAGGCATGCACATGCTCGTCTGGATGTGCCCATGGTGTTTCAAGGCTATTCTGTACTAATCCTGGAAATCAATGCACCACTTAAGGAAAGTGACTGTAAAGAAAAATAGAAGCAAATCTTAATTAAAGGTGAAAATCTGGAAAAACTATGCTGGGCAGAGCCTGGCTGGCAGCCACGGTGCAGCTCTGGGCAGCCCAGCCCTGCTTTTTAGCAGCGTGCATGGCCTGTTAGTGTGCTGCTCCATTCTTTTTTCTGCGTGTTTTTTTTTACCTCTGGATATCTAAGGGTCAAAAAAACCCACAGGAAAAAAATGGGGAAACACACATGAGCAGCATGCCCTTGTAGCGCAGAGAACATCTGACTGTACAGTATGTGGTGCTGCAGGTGTGTTTGCGGTGCCACGTACTGCACAGCCATACTCGTCTGGATATGCCCTATAAAGATAACACAGTTATTACATTTTTACAGTACCAATTTGATCTGAAAGAATATATAGTGATGCCTGCCAGTACCATTAGAGCTTTGGTTCTGTCAGCATTTCCATTCTACAGCCCTAATTTCAGAAGCTTAATTCAGCCATAAATATTTATACTGGGCAGATTCTTGGTAGGTGGGAATTTTCAAGGATGAGTAAGAGCTGTAAGTTGCACGAATGTTGATCAACATAGTGCTAGCTTGGAGTTTGGAGCAGTCACACCTGTAGGCTAAAAACCTTTTCTGACTGCCTCCCACCTGCACAGCTGTGACTTGCCACCAGAGGCCTGGTGAGCCAGGACAGGTTTCTATCCCTGCTCTATGGGTAGGGATGTGAGGGATGGGTTGGGGGTGGGGGACTGGGACATGTAACTATCAGTGTCACCTGCCTACTACCCCAGAGCCCAGCATAGGTGTGGGCAGCATACTGATTGCTTATTGTGATGAGGCAGTGCCTTCCTCTCCTCCTTCTCCTCCTCCCCGCCTCCCCCTCCCCCACCACTGCCACTGCTGAATATTCCCACCAGCCATGGCACAGTGCTGTGGGAAGAAACAAGTGAGGCAGTGCAATGTGCTGCTTCTAGCCTGGCTAGTGATGGAGCTGTCAGCACCTCACTGGGTCAGGCAGCAGAACCAGTGCCAGAGCCCTCCCCACCCTGCTGCTTCCTGAGCAGCACTCTCTGCATCTTCAGCATCACCTCACGTGGCTTTCCTCTTTTTCTTGCCTTGGGCCATGCTCTGCCCACTCTGCAGCAACATTCTGGCATACTGGCTCCAACTTTCCATGCTTCACCTCCCCCTCACTCCTGCCAGCCTCAACCCATCTCAAGCTGTCTCCATCTTCAGCTATGCACAGAAACACTACATAGGGGAGGGGACACTGCATCCTGGGATACTGGAGGAATTTCCATGGCACAACTGTGGGGAGTGGCCACACCTTAATGGAACAGGAGCAAGATTATGCAGATCAAAGATAATCCTGCCCTGGAGTGGTGTAACTTTGAGCTGCATAACAACTGCTTTAAGTCACTTAAAGTTGTGACTGTGTTGGCAATCCATGGGTTAAGAGCTCTAGGAGCCACCTAAAATTACTGTGTAACAAGGTCCTAATATGAATAGAAAAAGTTACTGTTATTCAAGATTACTGATGAGTTACTGTTTATGTCTACCTGCCTAGATTATTAATAAAGTCACAGTTATCTGGTCATAGAAGGCACCAGGAGACTTAATCTAGATGAATTATAGGATTTGGTTTACATAATAGGTGATTCTATAGTCAGCAACCACAGACTTATATTATAACATTAATACCCAGCTTTTCTTCCAACATGCGTCCTATGGGCTGAGCATTCATATGCTTTGTTGTCAGAGATACAATTGTGTGTGAAGAGTTGGGAATCTGAAAATCAGGTCCTTCCTTTTGAAAATTAAGTCCTTCAATCCAATCTGAGCATTCCTCGTTCTTGCTACTGTTTGGAGATGACATACTCTTTTTTCAGAGGTGAACTCTGCATGTTGTGGTCAGAAGGGGACCACTCAGACACTCAGCCATGTCCATTTCTAGAAGGTGACTATCGCAAGTTATTCAGTTGTAAGTTGTGAAAGGTGCTAATGCAGTGAATGTTACAAGTGTTTGATGTGCAAGTACTTGGGACAGTCCATAAGGGGACTGTCATGGTTAAAGCAACCTTTCTCTGGGCAATCAGGCTTTTACTGAAGATGCTTTGCCCTACAACACACCACCACCAAGATAAGGGAGAAAGTGGAAATGTCAACTTTGTAAGTCATGCTGTGAGGACCTCAGTAAGGAGCTTTTGACTGGGGAGTTTCCCTAACTGTAGAAGGTCGGGTCTTTTTTTTGAACTGATGAGCTGCTGGAATTTTAAAATAAGTGGCTCAGGGAGGTTATAACAGGGGAGATCTCTAGCAAGTGTCCAAAGTTGTTTTTGAAATAAAGATCTGATCACTGCTTGCTTAAGTATCAATTGGAGTTAACCTTTCATAGTATGGCATTACCAGTCACTATTAATAATGGGTACGAGGCCTTTTCTTGTTCATGTCTCAAAGCTCAGCTTTGTTAAAGAAGCCTTTAATTATTTTGTCTATAACACCAGCTATGTCTGCCCAAGAAACAAGTGTGTGCATCATTTTCATAATTTTTCCTATGTACATTAGGTGCCATTTCCCACATGCATTTTAAAAGCATATTTACTCATTTTCAAGAGACTTGCAATTTAGTGAAGTATTAAATAAGTCAAATAACAATAAAGGAAAAATTAGCAATAGCATCCCTAAGGCAACAGCTTTTAATGCAGCTGTTTTTAGCTTCCAGTCTTTTCTATTGACTGTGATCACTGACAAAAAGGATCAAAATTAATTCCACGCTTTCCTCATTATCTTCCCTTTCTGTTCTCAGCAGCCTCCACTAGAGCACAGTTTGGACACAAAAGGTGGATTTTCATATTCATGAACTTATTTATATTCCAGCTGTACTGAGTGGCCTTCTTTGAGATTAGAGCCCTATTGTGCTAGGTAATGCACACACACATAGTGAAAGACAGCACCTTTGCAGATGGGTTTACAATCTAAATAGACTTGACAGACACATGGTGAAAGAGGATGCAGTGATGGCTTGCCTAAGATCATGCAACAGAGGATAGAGCTAGTAAGAGCACCCAAGGTTTTGGACTCCCAGTCTAGTATCTTAGCCACTGATCCACTCTGTTCCACTGTCTCTCCCAGCACCCTCAGTTCATTCTACTGTTAGCATAAGAAACTGGTCTTTTAAAATGAACAACTGACTTAACCTCATTTTTTCAACAACTATAAGATTGTCCAGTCAAGCCAGTCTGCAAAATGGGGTCACAGCTTGAAACAATCAGTCTTTACTGGTTTAAATAAATACAGGCTATTTTTAAACAAATGATTGAAGAGACTTCTCGACACTTGCTAAATTTACTGTTTGTATTGCAGCAGTGCCTGAAAAACTCAGAGACGATTGCAGTGCGAGGTGCTGTTCTAACAGAGTAAGACCGGCCCCTTCCCTAAAATCACCTATGTGATTTTCCAAGAGACTAGTGGGAAACCCAGAAACAGAACATAGGTGCACCAAGCCCCAGTTCCATGCTCTGCCTACTGAAGCCTGCTGCCTTCCTGTTTTCGGCTTATACTGCCAATCACGTGGCATCTGAGTATAGACAAACATGATAGCAGAGACACTGCTGAAGTGATTTTCCCAAGGGCTCAGAGCAGACCCAAGACAAAGCCAAGAATAGACCTGTCTCCCAAGTCCCCAGTCCACTGGGGTAGAGTGTCATTATTATCATGCCCATACCATGAGTTACGGCTCCTGGAAATCAAGAGATTTTATTTAAAAAAAATAAATAAATGTGGGGTCCTTTCTAGTTGCTTTCTATATTTGAGCCTATAGTTGCGTCTTTAGGATAGACACAAGACACATTCTCTAGTTTTCCTCTGAAACCATGAAGGCTAGAAATATACTTTTTTAATAAAAGGTGGGTATTTTCACAACAGTGGGAGCTGGACATTAAGAAAACCACCAAGGATTGAGATATTCAAAATAAATTGGCAATACTACTTGCAGGATCAGTACTCCATGCTGCTATTAAGAAAGGAATAAGACCTAGATATTGTTAGCAATTGTCAAAGATTTATTAATTATATATGCTTTTACTTTTTCCCATGGGACAGATTAGGTGCAATAGGAGCAGTCCCTTAACACCATGTAGCTGGCTGCAGTGGCAGGAAGCCCCCTGTTCAGTTGAGGAAGATTTCCCTTGTATGGGCACTGGAGTGGGCAGCTATCAGGATACCTTCCAAGGATCCCCTCTCAAGCCCTAACTCAGAGTGCATGCCACAAGGTGTGGACACATGTATATTTGTAGTTCCTTCAAAAACTGATACTTTCTAAATGCTGTGCAAAAGGAGCTGAGAATGATTCAAATGTAGTACTTTAACCGTGCTTCACCCAGGTTTAAAGTTTACGTGATTTTTGCAACTAATTGTAGCGCTTGTGCGACATTTGAATCATTCTCAGCTCATTCACAGCCAACGAGAACATACCAGCTACTACAGTTTTGAAATGGTCTCTGTTTGAATGGGTTCCAGATGTACATGGGTCCACAAGAGGAAGAAAGGAAGCACAGAGGGTAGGACTACCACCTGCAATGCCGAGGAGTTTGAAGGAATCCATATAGAAGCCAGCCTAAGGCTGAAGTCCTGAGAACTGGCAGGTTTTTTTCTGGCCACATAAGCATCCAGATTTAGTCATCCATGTGGCATTTTTGGTCATCCAAGTCCCAAAAAAGCCAGTTATGCACTTGTTGGCATTCTATTCCTGGGTGCACATGAATGATTGTGTGTGACTATGTAGTTACACAGACAGAGCACGTGCAGTAGAGGCCATGGCAGGTACACATGCCTCTTATGGACACTTAATGACTTTAGACAACCATGAATGAAGTTGGCCAAAACCTATGACTCCTGGACTTAGCCTCAGGAATGGAAAAAAGCCATTATTTTGCCCTACTTTTGCACCCACAGCTGAATAGCATTCCTGAAGTGTCCTGGAGCTCTCTCACTTGGAGAGAATTTGAACCTGGTTGTCTATGACTTTTCATTAGAGCACTCTAAGCACTACGCCATTAACCAGCCCCATCTCTGGCTCCACCTTTGAAGCTAAGCCACTAACATGGCTATTGGAAAAATTAATGAAGCTTTTGCCTCACTAGAAGCAAGACTCCTGCTAGAATGCAGGGTCCCCCACAGCAGCCACCTGACTGAGGCATACACCCTCCATCTTGCTCCCTTCCACCTGGCCCCACATATGTCTCACATACTGCCCGCTCATGGCTGCTCAAAAGGGCAGCTTTAAAAAAATGTCAGAGTGGCTGGGATAATAGCTGACTGGTGTTGTGCCAGGAAGTTGAAGAGAACCAGATTCAAACCCCCTCTAGTTGAGGAGTAGAACAAGAACATGGGCCATGCAATGGGCAAATGAGTGCCATAGCCACTAGACTGTCTGGGGAAATAATGGGTGGTAAGTCTGATTCTCACTTTGTTGCCAATGTATATGGCCAGTCTGGGAATGTATGTGGCCATCCATGTCTGTACAGCTATGTGTGCAGAAATAGAAAGCTAACGTGCACAAGTGGCATTTTGAGGACTTAGCCATGCAGGTGACCAAATCTGTTCATGTAGGCACCCAGAAAAAAAATAGATCTCTAAAATGCCGCCAGCACAACACAGAAGTTCACCATAGAGAATTAGTTTTGAGGATCAGTCCTGAGAACAAGCTCACTGGTTCAGAGTATCACTGATTAGGGGAACATGCACTTCATGACCTACTGTTGCAGCCAATACCTAGGAAATTATAATTATTTTGTGCATTTGAGACTATTTAGAATCAATATTGCTCTCTTCTCCCTGAATAATTAGTTAGGTCCTGATCCTGCAACTATTCCAACAAGTGCCTACTCAGGGGGTCTGGCTCCTGCTTTTCCCACTGATGCTGCTTTAAGAGTAGGGTTAAGGGAGCTGTTCCTGACTCATGTTTGGGAAAGACTTAGGAGAATCTATTTAGTTTCTGTTGTGCCAGCATTTTTAGGGTCAGTCTTCAATTTGTTTGAGTGGGTCCTTCTGAGCATGGTAAAATTGATTCTAAATCAATGTGAAAGTGTGATCCTCAAATCATGAAAACTGACTTAGGGACTGAAGGGCAGATGAAACAACCAAGTGAGCAATCACACAAAGCTGACCAGATGTCAAGCTGTTGGGGTTTATTTCAAATGCAGTTCTTCAAAACAGGGGCGTGCAGCTCTCATAGAAATGCAGAGCTGGCCCCAGACCTTTACTCCCTGTGGGGAGTGGGTTATGTTTGTCTATTGTATGCATCGTCTCCAAGGTGATCACACTACAAGAAACCATGCCAGATACAAAGGTTATCGATCAGACTTTAGAAATGCAGTACTTTGTAGGGAGCACTCCAGATAATGGAAATTCACTTCTACCTGAGCAGATTTATGTAACAGCAAGGGAACGTGTTCCTACCATTAGGCAGCCACTAACTGTGGGCAGCAGCAATTTTGTCGCAGGTATAATGCCTGAGCTCCTGCTGCTGCAGCCAACACTATCCTAGCAGTGGTGGCAAATGCTATTTTTGCATTTCCCCCTGTCCTCCCCCAGACAAGTTGGTACCCTGGGCTGGTGCCCTGCTCTCCCCAACATAATTATTCTATCTTGAATAACTATGTATGCTGTTAGTCACATGACTGCCTTGTGGCCAGATTAACATTGCTGTGGGGACCTTCTTGAATAGCCTCAGTGGAAAGACTCCTATTATCTTTATTGTGCTTTGGATCAGGCTTTCACTCATGAAACCAATGTGCTGTAACATCATTACCAAACATCTTCTGCATTTAAAAGTGATGCTATTTGAAAACTGCTTCATCAAAACAATTTTCTTCAACCCAGAAAAACAATGAGCGACACACAAATCTGACATTCTTTTGAACTGAGCAAAAAGGACAACTAAACACAATTAGCAAATAATTGTTTTCATATTCTAAAAAATATTTTCTTATCTTTTAAATTACATCCCAAAGGTACACACTATCACTAGACACCATGATATGCATTGATAATCCTACTAACAAAGGACTGGAGAACAACTGTTTGGAGGGTTGTCATACAAGAGACATTCAGAGCTATAAACCCTATTTCACTTCACATAGCTAAGTGGTCCCAAAGTAACTATGTAACTACAGGTTTTGGCATTGCTACTGAGCACTACTGATTAAGGCTGTGTGAAACAGCACTGTTCCATTTCGACTTGTGTTTTGACGGAACAGCGCTTCATTTTGAATTTCATTTTGATTCGAAACTGCTGTTCTGTTTTGTCTTGTCAAAACAGTTTTGCTGTTTCAATGCTGTTTTGACGTTTTGTCCATAGACTATAATACAGAAGCTCAAAACAGCTCATAACATTGTCATTTCTGGCCTGATTTGGAAGACACTTGCAGGAATGGTAGCTCCTCATGAGAGCATGATGCCTGCCAAGCTTCAAGAAGATAGGTGCAGGGGTTTAAGGGAAACTGCACCTCAAAGTCTTGAAAGTAAAAAACTTATGTCACGTGTATGTGTTAAACCACAGCGGAGACAAAACTGCAGGCCTGCTAGCCCCTACTGAGGCCATGAAGCCTGCCAGCTTTCAGGGAGATACGTGAAGGGGTTCTGGGACCCGGCATCTCTGGCAGCTGACAGGCAAAACTCATGATATGGGTGGGTGACACTGTGTCTGGGATATTGAGGTCCACACACCCCCTCCAGTGGGGTGCATGAGATGAGTTGGTGGTGTGCCCTCTGTCCATGATGGCCTTGGGGACCCCTCCCAGGGATGGAGACAGGGACCTCTCTCAGAGACTTCATATGCACTGGCCTCAACTGGGGTGCATGGGATATTAAGATATCAGTATCCCACCTCCAGGCTGCTGGCATCCTGACACATGGAACCTAAGAGAGAGCCTCAGAGTGAAGACTGCATCCTGGCCAGATGTATTTTGGCTCTTACGACTTCCCTAGAATTGGTAGATATATAAAATAATTTGATTGTTTGTATTGTTTCTTTTCTGTTATCACTGTGTATCAATAAATTTGCCTATTATCAAATGAAAAGGTTGTGGTCAGTCTGAGGGAGCACCCCACTCCTCCTGCCCCTCTGGAACAAGGCATCTGGGTCCTAAATCCAGAGCCAACAATGCTTTGCCAATACAGTTAGATCAGTTCAACCTCAGATGACAGACTGTTGGTAACAATGGAGCCAAGATATGTAAATTTACTTGCAACACCCAATACCTTTTCACGTATTGTGATGACTGGTGGTGAATCGATGTTTTGGTCCACAACAAGGGTCTTCTTGATGCTGATTCCACATCTTACTTCTCACCAATTAGTGCACCTTTCCCACCAGATAGGGACAGCTGATTGCCAGGTCACTCTGATCTTTGTTTTGGTGTTCTGTAGTCTGCTCATCCCACATAGGAAGGGGGCTAGAAAAGATGCCCCAAATATAGGCTGCCCCACCTTATCTCACCCAACTGGACAGCCGCTTCCAGAGAAATCACTCTAATCGTGGTTGAAACACAAAAATCTCCTTTGCATCCTAGGTGATTTCTATATGCAGTGATCAATTGTTATTATTAATCCATGCTCCAGTGAGGCCTACAAGATGGTTTCTCTTTTTCATTTTTTGGCACATTTGGGACATGGACTCTCGGTCTGGGGGAGCACTAGGAAAAAAAGAAAAAGCATACATAGTATCTTGTTCAATGTAATCTACCTTAGTCATTTATGTGGCACCTGTTACCTTGCTATCGGCACATCTCCCAGTTTCTAGAGTATATACCCTCACAACATTCCCATGACATGGGGAAGTGCTAACAACATCAATTGACAAATACAGAAACTGAGGCTCTGCAAGACTAGGGGTCACTCCACAGTTTCTGAACTTTACCACCACAGAGCAGCTGCAGCCTTCAGTTCCCTCGCCCACAGCTGTCTCTTTCCAAGTTATTTCTTCTCTCACTGGGAGCTGTCCTGTACCACTTCACAGATGGGGAGGTCTTACTTGCTCATCTGTCTGGCTATAACTGAGTCCATTCTTCAGCTCACTGTGCTTTATAGTACCATAAAAGGGAAGAACAGGAAATACTTAGATTGACAGTCCTAAGAGGACTATCTATATGCTGTCCTGTTTACCCTTTGAAAGGGGTTCCCTCATCCCATTACATAGCTTCCAGCCATTCCAAAAATCAAGATCTTCATAGTTCAACATGAAAACAAAACAAAACAACAACAAATAACTATTTTTAATGTTTCTAGCAAATCAAACATTTGAAAAAATAAACGTTTTAGGTCATTTTAAATGTTTCATTCAGCAACATTAAAATATTTCCATTTTGAGCACTGAAGGGTATTTTAATTTTTTTTTAAAGGCTCATTCCCAAACAAGCAAAGCAACACTTTAAATTTAAAAAAAATGCTATAATTAACTTCTGAATCATTTACTAAATGAAAAAAATGGCAACATTGGAACATGTTTGCAAACTCTTTTGCTTTTACTCATTTTCTTGGAGTCACTGTGACTTGGAGCTAAACCAAGTGCCCCCAGGAGTTCTCAGGGGTGGATCTGGGTGGGTGCACTGATGCACTTGCACACTCCTTTGATTCCTGGTCCACCACAAATTTAAAACCAACTGTCTGCAGTGGCAGCAGCATTTCTTGTCAGGCAGTGCTGAAGGAGTCAATTTACTTCATAGTTCATTATAATCTATCCGATCCTTTCTAAACTCTTCATGATACTGATATTCCATCAATCAAGTTATCCTTTGTTCTGCAATCATGCTGTCTGTTACCTTCTCCTGGTAATGAAACTCCTATTTCACAGCCCTGCAGATTGTTTTTAACTCATTCTAATGAAGTTATATTTGTTTTTGCTTCAATCTTAAACTGAATAATACAGCCTTATGCTCCTAAAGCTTCTAGTTAATTTTTAACTGGAAAAATGTGTTGTTTTATATGTAATGATGTACCTCACCATCTGCACCTCCCTTTTCAAAATTCTAGATCTGTCCATTAGCGTCCCCTTCCCTTGGCTTTAGATTGATACGGAACAAGGTATTGCAATGCAGCTGTAACTGGCCAAAGACAAATAAATACGTTCTCCGAATTTCAGAATGCATTAGTGAAGCTCAGTCACTCATGGGAAAAAGGAAGCTTACTGACTTTGCAATGGCTATGTTCCTGTCTTCTTCCCAAGCAGATGTGCCCATTCTTCTTCCATTTCAGTTCCTCAGCCTACATTTTTCTTTACACTAGCTACCTTTCTGCATCCCTTCTTTTCTTTTAAACAGGAATCTAGCTTTGGCTGCCAGCTAGGTTGTACTACCCTCCAACAGACATATGGCTTCAGGTTAGCACGTATATTGTATTAGGGCAGACACATTTTTCTTTGTCAGGATTCTCCAAGCTGTTTTTCCAGAAAGCCTGTATCCTGAGCAAGAAGCTTCCTTTCACAGGGGCTCCTGTCAAGTATCCCACCACCTGACTCCAAGCTTTCATGAAATGTTGCTTATGAACTGTGCTACAGTATTATTCTTTGGCAGCATGGCTTCAAAAGCAGGTTGTTCCTAGAAAGCATTCTTTTAAAAATGTGGCCAAAATTGGATGTCTTGAGAAAGTTGAGCTTTTTGAAAATGGAAATTTAGACAAATTTCTGAAAGAAATATTGTTTCAAAATTAAGAAATTATCATTTTGTTTTGAAAATGTCAGAATGCAATATATACTTCGATTTTTTCTGAGTATTTTTTTTGCTAAAGCAATTCAGTGATTTAAATACAAATTCATAAACTATTTTAGTGAACCCTCTATACCCTTTCATCAGAAAGGTTGATCTTGAATTTTTTTGTCAAGCTCCATAAATGATGGAGAAAGGAAAAAAACCCATGGAGTAGCATGTGATTGGGAAAGGACAATAGTGATGAGATGGTATTGTAAGGAAAAAAGATCACTGAACTGAGAATTGACATGTTGCCCATTAAGATTCCAATAATAATCTGCCTAACTGAATTTGGTTTTGTAATCATGCTACATTACGAAGTAGGAGAATCTCTTCTCTGTGAACTAAGAATCCGTTTTGTAGAACAGAGACAAGCTGATCTGAGGTAAACGTAGATTAGAATTTGCTAGTATTGCAAGGTGGTTTCAGTAATGTCAATTATGCTGTTATGGACTATGTTTCCTACAGCAAAAACATTCACATCTAATGCAAAACCAGTAAAGTCAACAGGGTTACCCAAGGAAGAAATACATGCATAATCCTTCCTTTATGCCATAATCTTTCTTGTTGGTGGGAAAGATGGTCTTTTGAGTAAATCAGTTGACCTACGATTAAAAATATTTAATTCTTGCCACTGTCACAGATTTCTTGTGTGACTTTGGGCAAGGCACTTTGAGTCAGATTTTGATAGCCTTACTTATGCTGAATAACACCACAATATGGGCAAAGCCCTATCAACTCTTGGAGCATTGGGCTGTATATTCTTGATAAGTCCTCAGAGAGATGCTTCTGGATACACCTGCTGCAAGTTACACATGGAAAATCCTAAAATAAAGTGGTGAAGTCATCCTGGGAGCATCTCCAGTGGCTGTTGTCACATACACCAGAGACTGAGGTGTCAAGGGTGGCTGTGTGCAAGTGGGAATATGCAGATGCGTTGAGCTCAGAAGCATTCTTCCCAGGACATGCTGAGGAGGCATTGTGGTCAGAACCTTGGGGTCTGTGGCCAACAAGTGCATCAGCGACCATTATCGCTGCGTGAAACTTGGGCAGCTGTTTCGATTCAGAGGTGTTTTGGCCTGTCTTGGTGCCCTTAACGCCAAATCCGAAATGAAATGAAAGGCTCCAAAACATCTCTGAAACAAAACGAAACCATCTGAAACGTTCTGGAAAATTTCGGAGATTTGGAGTTGGGCTTGCAGGGAAACAGAAACTAAGAAGAGGGAGGGGGAAGAGTGGGAGAAGGACTGCTCTGATACTGACATCTGTAGCTGGCCAGTGCCTGCAACCGGTCCCTGAGGTACCTTTCAATCCCAGTGCTCTGGGGGAGGGATGGCAGCCTGCTGTCATCCTGTGCATAGATCCAGGAACCTGTGCCCCTCAGAAGGAGTCTGGCACATCCCCACTGCTCTCCTGGGGGTCATGGGTCCCCAAATCTGCATGCGGGATAACAGCATGCTGCTGTTGATGGCTGGGGCCAGTGCCAGTACCTGAGTCTGCTTGGTGCAGCCTGCACTGAGCGCTGGAAAGAACCCAGTACTGGCACTGGCCCCAGCTGGCAGTGGTAGCCTGCTGCCATCCCGCATGCAGATCTGGGGGCCATCACCCCTTGGGAAGAGTCCAGCAGTGTGTGGGATAACAGCATGCTGCCACTGCATCTGCTTGTGTATTCAGGAATTCCTTCCTTTACAGAGGTTAGGGCCAGACTATCCCCCTTTGGTTCCAGAACCAAGGTTTATTCTCCCTGAGCCCAACCTTTCCAGTCAGGTGCCTCCCCAACCAGCTGCAGGTGTGACACTGGCTCAGTGCACAGCTGGCTCTCACCTGCTTCTACCTGTCTACCAGCTTTGCATTCTTCTCTTTGACTACTTCTCTGGGGTCTGCCCATTGCTTATTGCAGAGCCATTTGCTCCTGAGTAGTCACCTATAGCTTTGGGTTCCCTATTTTTATGGTCTACGGCTGCTTATTTGCTGGCAGCTGGCCCATGCTCAGCTGACTGCCCATTTATAGGTTTTGCCCTGTTGTTTTTCTCCTCTTAAATTAACAGGAGCCCCTAGCTCCCTCTTACACTCCCTTCCTCCCAGACAGCAAGGAGCAGTTCTTTGGGATTTCCCTTCTCTCTACCGCAAGTGACAGCAAGGCCTCTTACTTTCTTGGGAGCAGCAGGACTCCCTGCCCTCTATGTATTTCCTCAGGATCTACAGTAGGGTAAATTGCCAGGCACCTCAGAACCACGGAGCTCAAAGCTGAGTCTTCACTGAGGTACATGGGGCAATTGTGGCCCCTGTCCCCACCCCCAAGTGACCTTCCAGGCTTGTTGCAGATTCAGGTCAATGTTACTACTTTGTGTTACCACTTTATGTTTGGAGCAAGACTCAGTCTTCCCAGGAGACAGAAATTTTGCCCAAGTTACTTTAATATAACCCCATGACTGCATGAACTAAGCCTCTAGGCTTGAGTCTACAGTGCTTAAGCCTTCATGCATATCTGGATCCCAGAAATCCTGACATGAATCACAGTCATGAGGTAGAAATGGTGAAAACTGGCATGCTCTTCCTTGCCACATTTCTGTCCCTCAGGGTCCTGCTATTGCCATTCAGTTGTGTGCATCTATTTGTGAGACATTTTTCTCTTAGATATTGCTCTTTGCACTTTACTCAGAGTATTTATCGTTTCTATTAGAGTAGCACCTAGAGAGCCCATTGTACTAGAAGATGTATGTCCATATATTCAGACAGCCACTGGCCCAAAGATCTTCCAGTCTAATAATGCAAGATAGGCATGGGGATGAGGAAAGGAAGTATCAGTAGATTTTACATATGAGCAACTGAGCCAAAGAGGAAAAAGTGATGACAACAGGGCCTGAAAGTGACTCTGTTGCAGTTTGAAGAATGGAATCCAAATCACGTATGTCCTAATTTAGTGCTTTAACTGCTAGACCATCTTTCTTCCATTCGTCCCAAAAGACCTGCTTACAGGCATGGTAATACTCAGCATGAATGTAGATGGAAGGTCAGCAACTGAAAATATATCACCTGCTAAATGACACAGGAGAAAATTGCTTCACCACATTCTCAACTTCTGTAAGTATATCACGCTATAAAAGCAAATGGATCTGTGCCAGCAGGAAACAAACAGTACCTGTCCCAATACAACTTTATTCAAATTTATCTCAAATGTCTAGTTCTTTAGAAGCAAGTGTTTTCATTACAATAAGCACAGATATGGTGGACTATTTACTGTATAGACTTTAAATTCAATATCACTGCACATGGCAATTGACTACTTATTTCCATAATAAATTATTTTTAACCTGGTAGTATTGTCCTTTTCAAATACATCCTGATAAATAAATGGTTTCAGTTCCCATGTACAGTCAATAATCTCATCAGGATTCCCTCTGTATAAATTTATTTATTAGGCCCCAAGTTGCATTTACCAGTCTTGGGCCTTAGTATCAGATGATGCTGTCATTGATTTTTATTTCTCATTTTCTATATCTCATGGGGCTGCAAGTCCTTGGCATCTGTTATGATGACTCAGTCTTAAGAGTTTTCATATCTCACCATAAAGTGATCTATTCCTGGATTTAGTCTCTTACTAATTTCTCTATTGACTTCTCTTTCTTGTCTATTATACAAATTTCTCCTCCTACCTTTGTCCCAAACAAAGATATGCTGGTGAGGGTTTTGTTTGGTGAGTTTTTGCCTGCTTCTGTCTACTATCTCTAGCATGTTGGAAAAACATAATGCAACTGTCTCTAAACAGTCATGGAATTTATGTTTCTGTTTCTGCGCTGGAGTGTTGACTTCCAGGGAAGAGTAGGGTTAGTGTTCCTTATATAGAGCTAACTCTGAGGGCTGCCATCTTAGGTGTGATCAGATCTGAACTGGAGTTCTCCAAAGGGTTTAAAATAATTTACAGACCTTTTTGGTTCCTGTGAAAGGTTTCTGCCCCAAACCTGTCAGAATTCTGATATAGGAAAACATATTCCAAGTGTGACTCCAATAAAGGTAAAAAGAATAATCATCATGTTGACACCTCCTCATAAAAAAGACAGTGAAAATGTTGGGATTTCCTTACCTTCACAGAAATATAAGGAAGGGACCTGAGGGAGGTACATCGTCTCTAGACCATTTGTCATTTTGTTGATATGGAGCTTCCATTCTCTGTCTCCTAACAAAAAAAATGAGTAGAAGGTATACAATTAAGTTAAAAGGTAGCAAACTAAAAACTGATAAAGGGAAATACTCTTTCCCACTATGTATAACTGGACATGGGGAGTCATTGTCACATGCTGGTGTTGAGACCAAGAATTCAGCAAGTTTCAAAGAATGGATAAGTATATGGCTAATATAATAGCCTAAGTTATTATGACTGTTAATGCTAATGAAATAGTAACAGAGAAGCAGATGAAAAGCTAAGCAGCAAAAGATTAAAAGATGGGCACTAGGGCTGTGCCAAATGGCTGTGTTTCAATTAGGTTTCGGATTCAGCTGTTTTGGAGGGACAGTGATTCGTTTAATGTTTTGGAGTACTGTTCTGTTTCAATTCGGCTGAATCTCTTTCAGAGTTTCAACACTGTTTCGGTGATTTGGCCATAGACTATAATGGGGAATCACTAAAATGCCTATAACTTTGTCATTTCTTGCCAGATTTGGATGAAAATTGCAGGGATGGTAGCCCCTTCTGACGGCATGAAGCCTGCCAATATTCAAGAAGATAGGTGCAGGGGGTTATGGGAAACTGCTCCTCAAAGTGTCCAACCCAAAACTAGCATCACTTGCCGGCAGCAGCAGCACGCTGTCATCCTGCATGCAGATCTGGGGGCCCGCACCCTCTGGGAGGGCTGCAGGGCTGTGTCAGACTCCTCCTGGGGGAAATGGGCTGCTGGATCTGTGCGTGGGATGACAGCAGGCTGCCACTGCCAGCTGGGGCCAGCGCCAGCAGTGGGTTCTTTCCAGCACTCAGAAAAAGGCTGCAAACCCAGGAAAGGGCCCTGGAGCCTGGAGAGGAGCCAGCAAATAGGGAAAGTATTTGCAACACTACTGAGACTAAAGGTGAAGTTTGAGTTTTAGTTTGAAGCAGTTTGTTTCATAGTTTTGTAGTTTCTAGGGTCAGAAGGGACCTGAGCAGATCATCGAGTGCGACCCTCTGCCATGGCAGGAAAGAGTACTGGGGTCAAACGACCCCAGCAAAGTGTACATCTAGCCTCCTCTTAAAGACCCCCAGGGTAGGAGTCAGAATCACTTTTCTTGGAAGTTGGTTCCAGATCCTAGCCGCCCTGACCATAAAGCAGTGCCTCCTGATGTCTAGCCTAAATCTACCCTCTGCCAGCTTGTGACCATTATTCCTAGTCACTCCTGGTAGTTCTCAGGGGAACAGGGACTCCCCCAATGCTTGCTGGTCCCCTATGACTAGTTTGTAACAGGCCACTAGATCCCCCCTCAGCCTTCTCTTCTGGAGGCTGAACAGGTTCATGTCCCATAGCCTCTCCTCATAGGGCCTGCCCTGCTGCCCCCGATCATGCAAGTGGCCCTCCTCTGGACCCTCTCCATGTTGTCCACATCCCTCTTGAAGTGTGGCACCCAGAACTGGACGCAGTACTCCAGCTGTGGCCTGACCAGTGCCGCATAGAGGGGGAGGATCACCTCCTTGGACCTGCTGGAGATGCATCTGTGGATGCATGACAAGGTGCGGTTGGCCTTCCTAACTGCCTCCCCACACTGCCGGCCCATGTTCATCTTGGCATCAATGACGACTCCAGGATCCTTTTCTGCCTCTGTACTGACAAGAAGGAAATTCCCCAGCCTGTAGGTATGGTGCCAGGTGTTCCTCACTTTGTACTTGTCGGTATTGAATCCCATCCTATTCTCATCCGCCCTCCCCTGTAACCTGTCTAGGTCCCATTGCAGCCTATTCCTCCCGTCTAGCGTGCCCACATCCCCCCACATCTTAGTGTCATCAGCAAATTTGAACAGGGTGCTATTTACCCCCTCGTCCAAGTCATTGATGAAGATGTTGAACAGTGCGAGCCCAAGGACTGAGCCCTGCGGAACTCCACTGCCCACATCTTGTTTGTTTGTGTTTCTTTTTTGACTATAGGTTTGGATGTGGCTACAGGGGCAGTGAAGGTACTGGCTGGGGTGCCTGGGAGGCACCCAGTAGTATAAAAGGCTAAGACCTAGAATGAGCCCTGCAGGGGTCCTGGATCTAGTGGTCTGCAGGTTGCTAAAGTCCCCTGTAAGACTCTAGGACTCAGTGGGCTGAACCCAATATAAGTCCAAGGACTCAGAGCATAAGAGACATGATCTGAGAGGCCCTGCGAAAGGAACTAGAATGGTATCTATGAGGCATAGATGTGGCTATGGAGGTAGATGGAGGCCACAGTTGTAGCCCCAAAGGTACAGTTAGAGCCCAGAGGTTACATTTAGGGTCTGTAGGACCACAGTTAATTTTGATGAGACTGAGAAGTCCTAATGACTGTGTTAAAGGGGAAGTCCTGGAGAGGCATAGAGAAGTAGTGCTGGGGAGAACCCCCGAGGACTGAGTTTTGGGGGCATAGAAGTCCTGAGGACTAGACCAAGAGAAAAGATACCAAGGGGAGCTGCTCCAGTCTCTAGAGGCAGCTTCCAAAGGTAACAAGGTAATCAAGGCATAGCAAGCAAGAGACAGGTGGTAAGGGAAGCTAGAGAGCACAGCAAGTTAGTCTGCCATCAAGGGGTGTTGGAAGCTGGGGTTGGGCCCCTGACCATGCTACAGGGAGGCCTTGGCACTACCAATCCAAGTAGTGAATGAGGCCATTGCCTGGGATGGATGCATGGGAAGTATGTTGTGCATTGCACCCTGCACTGAGCAAATCCAGACCCTGCCAGAATTAATGCTGTCAGTGCAAACTAGACATGCTCCAGCAACTAAGCCATTGCTCTTCATTGTAGCCAGTTTCTCTTCAGTGGAAATGGCTATTTTCATTAGAAATGGGAGACGAGGGCCCAAGATTCATTGACCCCTCCCCCCAGTCTGCCAGGCACGGCATTTTTGGCTTGTGGCTCTGGATATCAAATGACAATGCTCCCCACAGTAGCTTATCGTTTCTGCCTTCTCTGAAGTGGTGTTATCACAGCATTTTCCCTTGTGAGCACTGACATAAGAAGGGAATCCCAGAGAGAGAGACAGATTGAGAGATCCCATTGATTGAGAGGTCCTATCCCTCCCCTTTCCCCACAACTTTGCTGGGCCTCTCTGCCAAGGACCTTATTTTTCTTTCTTTCCCCTGGCTGCGTCCTATGCTGAAGTTTTCGTTCTTACCATTGCTCAGGGAAACTAATGTGTAGGTCTTGCTGGATTATTAATTAATAAAAGCATTGATCAGTACATATCTGGCTCTCACAAAGGCTCTGCTAAAAGCATTAACCAAAGAAGGGCTTGCTGAGAACAGAGCTAGGCATTACCACATGTTGTTTACATAGGGCCTCAATTAGAAGGTACTGGAAACCTTTGCTTATTTAGACAGCTCAGAGCTAATGGATAAGGGTGATTGATCAGACTGGTTACTAAAATGAGAATAGAATGCACAGATATTAAGATGACCTGGTAAATATGTTTTCCCGTTTGGCCGGAACGTTTTATTACCTAGTCAGAATAAGGATGTGTATTATGTAGTTGTTTTTATCAGTGTATAAAGGAAGGCCTGAGAACCCTTGATACGTAGGGGACTCAAGATATGAAAGTTATGCCTGTACCCAACCACCAACATCCAGAGCTAACACCTTGAAACTCACCGGCCACGCATGTTAGTGAGTAGGTGCTTTGTAAGTAATAAACATAGCCAAGCCTTTACTACTGAGCTGAGCCAGTGGCCATTCTGTTTAGCGTGAGAGAGAGAAGGAGCCAGCAGGCTCCAAGGCTCCCGGGCTAAGCAGAGGGTCAGCAGCCCCAGGTCCGCAGCCCCAAGGAGCCCGGCAGAAATCCCCCTTGCCCAGGTGCGTTGGGAAGGGAGGGGCCGACATTTCCCCCGCCGGTATAAAGGAGAGGCCGGGACCGGAAAAGGAGGAGGAGGAGGTGGAGCACGCCGGCGCACACTGCGGGGAACGCTGAGTGCCGGTGGGAGCCTCTGGCAGAGCGCAAAGCCCCGGCGGGGGTTGGAGCCCGGCGCAGCGGCCCCTGCGGGCGCAGAGCGGCTTGTCTGCCCGCTGAGCCCGCCGGGAGAAGGGCACCGTAATAACCCTAATAGAGGGGCACTTTTGACTTTGGGTACCGTAGTCCCTGTAATAAGGGCACAGTTCAATAGGGAACTTAAGTTGTTAAAAAGGAATCTCGTCAAGCCCTACAAGGGGGCTCTCCGAGAGCCAGCAAAGGGGCGCTTGACCCCTCGGAAGGCGGCTGCAGACAGACGGAGCAGCTACACAGATCAAGGGAACCTTCTTGGTGGCCGTGTTTGTTTTGATTTACATTTCTTTTGTGGATTCTCTGAGCGGAACCGAGGATACGTGGCTGGACCAACCGGTTGGCCACCACCCGGTGGAACGGGCAAGGGTGTAGGGGTGGCAGAGCCCTCAGAAACTCGGGACCTCGCGAGACGCCAGGGAGACTCATAATTGGACTACACGCTGAAAACATCTGAACCAACTCTGTTAATATCAAGTCGTGGCAGGAAAAATGTACGCGTGTGAGACCCCAATTATAGGTGAGGACACCCTAAGCAACTGGCAGGCGGCGTCTGTTAGGTCCACAGGGGACGGTGATACCCGACACTTATAACAAGAGGGTCTTCAAGGGAACATACACAACCTACAAGAGCAGCATGGGAAGCATGACAGAGCAGACTGATCACCTGAACTGAGTGAGCAACAGCCAGCAGAAGAGTTGTTTCCAGACTAGAATCTCAAAGCAGGGGTCTGGAGTAAGAAGCCGGGATTGAGACTGGAGTCATGTGCCAAGGTGTCAGAAACCACTGGAGTCAGGGCCAGGGGTTCAGGTAAGGGAAGGGCCAGACAAAGATTCAGGCTGGAGCCAGGAGTCAAGATTCAAATGAAGATTCAGGCTCAAGCTAGGCGTTATGCACATGTTCAGGATGGAGCCAGGGACCAGGGGACAGAAGCTAAGAACAAAGTAAGAACTCAATGGACGATTTACGCTTTATGCCCTCTTCAGCCCAAGAGGACCTAAATCCATTATCTTTCACTTTCCAGAAAAGTACCCTGACCACCAACAACAAAACAGACTGAGTAGACAAAACCCTCTGTCCTTCCTGTTGAAGCTGGGCTTCTGGCCAAGAGTCATGCCACTAGGAGCAGAGCCTCTGCTGCTGGAGCTATTTTTGTTTAATCAATTTTTGTCTAATGCAGGGCTGCTATTCCCCCTGCCACTGCTGCTATTGCTGCTCTCTGGGTTACGCTTCCCTCCTGGCTTCTACTTTCTGTCCCTGTCCTTGCCCCTGGGAGTGGGACAGCACCACCCACAGGGGCCAAGCAATGTGTGAAGACCATTTGGCAGGAGGGCTGAGGAGTCCGCACCCCACACAGTATATGACCCCTGGCTGCTCACAAGTTGGACAGTTTGGGTCTACTGAAAAACATATGAGCTCTGGAAGGAGGGAATTTAACTCAGATATCCGACTCCCAGGGGGTTCTGTAATGACTAGGTCCCACTAGGAAGTGCTGAGCGCAGAGATTCTTCTAAATTCCTCCCCCTCCCTCCCCCAAAGTGAAAATGGTTAAAAAATCCGAGACTTGTGACAATTTCTCTATCACTTATGTCTAAAATTGCTATGCATTTTAACTGAGCTCCGGCTCTCTTCCCATTATCTATTTTCTAGTTACATTGTGCAAGTTGTCACAAAAGTGACCTGTGACTGTTGCTGACCAGATCAAGACTTTTTAAATGAGAACATGCAGTTCTTCCCCTTGTCCACCACTTCTCTTGTGCTGGGACACATTCAGAGATAGCAAGGTCTGTGCTGCACACCAGACTGAGACAGAAGCCCAACAGTTAAGGAGGTTGAACAAAGCTCTTACTCCTTCCCCTGCTCTGTCACATAAAACAGTCACATCCACAACAATTCATTTGTTTGTTTTCCGCCTGTTGCTATAGTACTGTCATAAAAACAAAAGGCAGCAGCTATGAGACAAGGCAACTGATTCTGAAAGAGGAGATCCCTGCCATTGAAGACATCCGATGAGGACCAGCTGGGAAGCTGAAATGGAAGCTCTGGACCAAATTTGGATCTGTATAGGGTATCTGACAATAAAGTAATTGGGAGAAGACTCCAGTTCAACTCCTTTCTATTGATTGGCCAGGGTACCCAAGGTCTGAGATCTTAAATGCTCTATTTATTAATTTAGTCAAGGTGTTAAGAATAAAATTCATTTCCTATTGTTGCTTAAGCTGATTTTATATCTTCTTCTCTTACATGGAGTTTCTCTGCTGAGCTGTGCGAAATACTAATAAATGACACTAATGGCAGAGAATCTGCTTGTAATGAGATAATTACATCATAACGTGGATGCAAGAAACAGTCCAAAGCCTTCCAATCTCCTAAAGGTTATGGACTTTTCTTGATAACTGTGCTTGGGCCAGGCCAGCTAATTGATGTTACTGAAACTGCAGATTGCAGGACAAATTTTATTACTGATATGCTAAATGAAGAGGAAATTAGAGACTCAAAATGTCAAAAAACAGTTTCAAATCACACATGTTCCTTCCAGTCTTCCACTTCAGAATACTCATTCAACTAATCATAATATTCCCTTCATCTTGCCTTTTCTTTTTCTAAACAGTTTGATAAGGTCAGTTAACTAATACAAGCAGTCCTCATATTTAGCATTTGCAGAACCCTTAATCTTGGAAGAGGCAGCAACTGCTGGAAAAATGTTTAAAACTAGAATTTTATCAGTATATACCCCTATTGTCATTAAGATGACTAAAACCATATGCCCATATTGTTCAACAAATGACTCCCCACCCCCCACTTTCCATCACTCCTGTTTATTGCATTTGGTTATAAGAGTAAAATGTGACCTTTCTTTTCACTCAAGAAATTTACATTTGTAAAAAAGCAATAATTGTATTTATTTATTTAAATTTTCCCTGGTCTAAGGTATTGCTTTGCCCTTCATCTATGAGCATTCATTACTTGAGCAGCTCTCACTAATGAATTTATCCTGCCAATACCCATTTGAGGTAAGGAACAGATATGACCCCATTTTATGAACTGAGAGAGGAGGTTCAGGGAAGCTAAGAGTAGCATTTTATTATTTTTCCTGAATGTCTACAAATCTTGGAGACGGAAAGTGCTATCTGGATGATCAAAATTTTGGTGCAGTTTTATTTCTCATGGCTGCTTAGGTATTCCCATGCTAAGTATAGGAACCTGTGGACACATCCAGAGCACTCTGAGCCCTAGGCATCTAGATGTGCGTATCCTGGGGTACGGAACCAGTTATGTGGTTGGACACCCCTAGGGATGCTGGAACCATGACCCAGGCTTGCTCTGAAGATTCCCTTAATGGGACAAACCCCAGGCTACTGTTGGAGTGAGACTGAAGGACTGGTTTGTGGGTATGGGGTAGGTGGAAAGTCTATGGGGGTGTCTGGGGTGCATTCTGAGTTGAGTCCTGCACAGTGTGAGGGCTCAAGGTGTTTAGAAACTGAGAGTGAGGCCAAGGCCTAGATTGGCCCCTGCAGCCTGCTGGGTCCTTGTCCTGTGTGAGGCTCTATGCAGAGTGGTTATCGACTGAAGGCAATACCCCAGCATAGGTTGGGGACCCACAGGGCTGAAACAGAGAGAACTGAGGCCAGTGTAGATCCTTGCATGGGTTTGGGACACTGCCTTAATATCAGCAGTTGGTCTTGCCTGGTCCCTGTTCTTGCTCCTGTTTCTGCACTCCTGGAATCTGGGTCTGGCTCCTAACCTTTGACTTGTTCCTGTTGTATAATTCCTCTTTAGTTTCATTGGCAGTGGCGAGAATCAGGGAATACATACTGATAACACTGGCATATTGGCAACACTGGCATATTGGCTCCCTGCCGGTTTAAGATGGTCATGAGGCTATGACTCTATGACCAGTTGCAAGCACAAAAGGAATCAACAGAATATCTTAGCTGAAGATAGGGCCAGGACCAGAAATAGAGCTGTTTGGCTTGCAGGAATTCAAGCAAGATTCTAGTTATAACAAAAGTGCCACTGGAATTTCAGTGACCACACGTGGTTAGTGCTTCTGATTTATGTCTCCTTCCTTTAGCACAATGCTGAGACATTGAGTCAGCACACCAATTTAAGTTACTACACCACTTTTCTGAGCACCTTGTATTTCCTTGGCAGTATCCCAAGAACAGCACTGGTCTGACCTTGCTTGACATGATTTGAGAAGATCACAGCATGACACAAAGCATATCTATCTTTCATACTCATATACGTTCTCTTGTAAAAATTACCCCTTTATTGTATTATTTGCAATTGATGATTATTAGGAAACCAGGTCACTTAAATTTATAGCCAGATGGATATATTTAGCTGACATGCAACCTACAATATAGCAGCCCTGAATAGTGTGTCAATTAGAGTACTTGGGTGGCTGAACACTCAAATTCCTGAAAATATTTAGTTTTTAACTTGCTATTGCACTGCAAGAGAGGAGGATCTGGTAATTTTGGATAGTTTAAAAACTGTTTGCTGTCCACAGCAAACTGGAACCTCTCTCTTTGATGGCTCAGACAGACTGCAGAAATCAAGTTTCTCTAAGTAACTGTCTGGTAGTCAGAGGGCTGTTTACTAGGCCTTTGTGAATAAGGAACTATTCAATTAGAATTTGGATTCAGCTGATTCAGATGCCAGAGATTCAATTCAGAGATCCGAATAATTTTTCTGATTCAATTCAGCTGAATCGCTTCGAAAGATTTGGAGTCAATTCAGAGATTCGGCCATAGGGTGTAATGAGGAATCAATGAAATATCTATAACTTTGCTGTCTTTTGGCTTATTCAAATAAAACTTACAGGAATGGTAGCCTATGCCACAAGAATGACATATGCTAAGCTTCAAGATGATAGATGCATGGATTTCTGGGAAACTGCACCTCAAAGTTCTGAAAGCAAAACTCATATCACATGTGTGTATTAAGTCACAGTGGGGTGAAAACTACCAGAATAGTAGCTCTTGTTGTGGTCACAAGTCCTGCCAAGTTTCAAGGAGATAGGTGCAGGGGTTTATGGGAAACTTCACCTCAAACTACTGGCAAGCAAAACTCATGACATAGGTGACCCTGTGTGTGTGTTAAGGCACAAGAGAGTGAAAACTGCAGGGATGGTAGACCATTCTGAGATCACAATACCTGCCAAGTTTCAAGGAGGTAGGTGTGAGGATTTGGGAGAAACTGCACACCAAATTCTTGAACGCAAAACTCATGTCACGTGTGTGTTAAGCCACAGTGGGGCCTGGATGGTAGCTCTTGCTGAAGCCACAAAGCCTTCCAAGTTTCAAGGAGATCAGTGCAGGGGATTATTGGAAACTGCACCTCAAACTTCTGATAAGCAGAACTTGTGACATGGATGACACTGTGTGTGTGTTAAGGTGCAGCAGGGTGAAAGCTGCAGGTCTGCTAGCCCCTGCTGAGGCCACGAAGCCTGCCAGCTGTCAAAGAGATAGGTGCAGGGGATTCTGGGTTCTGGGGCCCTGCACCTTTAGCTGATGACAGGCAAAACTCGTGTCATGGGTGCTCGTGCAACTGTCTGTCTTGGGGCATGGGGTGGAGGGGGAGGGAACTACTGCAGGCCTGGCTGCTAAGCCCTGCTGCAGCCAGAAAGCCTGCCAGCTATTAAGGAGATAGATGCAGGGAGGTTCTGGGGCCCTGCACCCCTAACTGCTGATGGGCACAACTCATGATATGGATGCTTGTGAAACTGACTGTCTCTGTCTTGGGGCAGAAGCAGTTCCTGGCTCTGTATTGACTCTTTCTTCTCCTTAGTTTGTGGTTTTGTAGGTGGTAATCCTTGCTCATTAACTAGCTAGTTATCTCACTAATTACTGTGTATTGAGCTGGTTCCTGAGTGAATCATGATTGATTGGTAACACAGCAGCTTAGCAGCCAGGCCTGCAGTAGTCATGTATCCCCCCTCCATGCCCCAAGCATCCAAAGGCCTCACAGTCTTCACAGCATCACCAGAGAGCTGAGGTACTGCAGAAGTATTATTTCCATTTTACAGGCAGAGAACCAAGACAGAACATCAGTGATTTACCCAAGCTCACAAATGCAGCTGGTGGTAGAGTTGTAAATTAAACCTGCTCTCCATAGCACTCCCAGTAGTATCTAAACCAGGGGTAAGCAAAATATGGCCCAAAGGTCAAATCTGGCCTTCAGGCTCCCTAAAAAATTTAGAAAATTAATATTTATCTGCCCCTGCCTGCCTGTCAAAGATGACAGGAGCCAGGGACAGTAGGACCTAGGCAGAGCCAGAAGCAGAACTAAACAGTGAAGCAGCAAGTCCTGCCTGCCCCTGCCCTCTTGAGCCTTCCACCCCAAGCCCCAGCCAAAAGCCTCTGCCTAGCAGGGGCTTCTGGAGGCTTCTAGCCTGGAACTGTTCCTGCCTCCCTGCACTAAGGGAACTACAGATAAGGAAGGCAGGGGAGCGAGTTAGGGGAGGACCATGGGCAATTGCCCCAGTTCTCTGGGCTGGCTGGCTGGGTTGACTCCTGTGGTCCTGGCTGCTGCAGCTGGGAACCACTTTGTGCTGGAGGGGCCAGGCAATGGGCAGGGTAGGGGCAGGGAGCAGGAGCAGGGAAATAGTAGTGGCAGGCGGCGAAGGGAGCGAGCAACTGCAGTGACAGCCAGGTGGTACCACAGGGCCCAGCCCGGTGCATCAGGGCCAGCACCGGCAGGGCCCACAGTGAAGCAGCAGGAGCATGGGATTGGGCTGCCAGGGACCCTATAGAGCTGGGCTGTGCAGATCAAGCAGGGAGAGGAAGGAGCCAGCCTGGCTGTGTAGAGCCCCTGGCAGCCCGGATCCCATGCTCCTGCCACCCCACTCTGGGCCCAGCCAGCACTGGCCCTAGTGCACTGAGGCAGGCCCCACATTCCCGTCTGGCTGTTGCTGCACTCTGAAAACCCACTTGCTGGCCCTTCCCCCTGCCTGCCTAAGTCATTTGCTCCTTCACACCCACCCATGGTGCTCTGGCATCATGTGGTTCCCAGCTGGAGTGCTGGGACTGTGGGAACAGCTGGGATGTGGTGCCAAAGCAGCCAGCCATGGGAGGGGAAAGGGAGGAGGCAGGAGAAGGGGAGCAGAGGCAGACTGGGGGCAAGTGGCAGTGAGCGGGAGCATGGCGCCTGTACCGGTGCCCCAGGGCCAAGAGCAGTAGGAGACCAGACTGCAGGCTTGCAGGAGCACTGGCAGGGGCTCTGCCTGCCACAGGGTGGGGAAGGCTGTGGGAAAACCCTCCTCCTCCACGCAAGCCACAACCCTCCCTAGCCTCCCTTCCCCAACACACTCACAGCCCCCCCACAAAACCCATACCCACCCATACCCCCACACCTATACACCTCCCCACAAATCACACACACACACCACAATATACAAGAGTAAAACTTCATTTTAAGCTATTATACTATCACCTCTATGTACACTACACAAATGCCTGTAAATCAGGGCAAAAATATATTTTTAAATGAAATTAATGAATGTTGTAGTACATGCTTGTTTTTTTTAACATAATTTGGTATTTTGCTGGTTCAGAGATTGCAAAACCCCTTGCTGAAAGGAGTACTTCTGGGGCAAGGGAAGGGACTTCTGGTGGCAAAGGTCAGGGGTTAGGGAACAGGACTTCTGTTCCCAAGGTGGTGACCAGGGGGTGGGGCACCTGTCAAGGGGTGGAGCTACCCATGCAGCCCTTGATGGCTTGCCAAAACTTGGTAAGCAGCCCTCTGCCCAAAATAAATGCCCACTGCTGATCTAAACACTGGGCCATTTGTCTCATCTAATTTACCTACTTGGAGCAGGAAGAGAGGCCCTCAAAGCTGGGTGAAGATTAGTCCTCTGAAGGAAACTAAATTAAACCCCTTCCATAAGAACATAAATGCCTTTTAGTGGGACAAACCATAAGTCTATCAAGCCCAGTATCCCATCTCATGTAGTGGCAGGGAGAGATGCTGAGGAAGAGGATGAAAAGGGCATATCTAGAGTTTTCCATTCCCTGCTCCTCTCCCATTGCAGCTTCCAGCATTCAGAGGTCTAGGAATTTCTGATTCAGAAGCTTCAGTGCTACCTAGATATTCAATACCTCCAGTGGAAACCTAAAAAAATCTCATTCAGACTCCAGTGGAAGCTAGGGAATCCAAACAACCTTAACTTTGGTAGTTTATAATAGGTGTCACTGCAGGGCAATCACCTTGTAGGTCACTTACTGTTTGATCACTTCCTGACAGCACCCCAGACCTATAATTAGCCATTTCTAGAACTACAGGCAGTCCTTGACTTACAATGTTTCGAGTTAAAACCTTTCGCACTTACATTGTTTCTAAATTGACACCCTGTTTCAACTCTCTGATGTCGGTTTTGACTTTACAACACTTAATCTGATGTGACCCCATGCCAGTGAACAAGTCACTATGTCACCCATTTCCCTGGAGAACATCTGTCTAAACTACCTTGGACACTTTCTTTAAGAAAGCAGACAAGACTCCAGAAAAACCTGCAGGCAAAGCTCCTGAGGTTCCAGTCAAGAACCCTTCAAAAACTACAACCAAGAGTCCTTCAAAAAACCCACCAAAGTCACCTCAAAGAAGTCCTTCCAAATCAATATGATTGCTATTTACAATATAAATACATTAATGTAGCTGTATTATTCATCTATAATTGATCGAGTACAAAATTCTGGTTTATTTTAGGTGAAAACGGGGTATTGGGCCTTAGTGCAGGAACCAGTCCCTCATTTATAACATTGTTTCCTATGGTTCTGAGTTACATTTCAACTGAAGACACCATTTTTAGGAACCAATTGTGTCGTAAGTTCAAGGACTGCCATTATTCACTTGCTCATACTTATAAACCTGACTATTTGAACCTTGCTGATCATCTCTTTAGCCATGCACAGGCAGAAGCTGGTTAGAAGTTTAATGTGTGGCCTCAGATTGCATGACTGTTTTTCAAAAAAACCTTTAATATTTTCTTTCCATTCTCTCTCCCCTTTATAGAGCCATGACAAGAACATTAAGATTGCTTGGATGTCACAAGTATGCATTTCCATCTGTTGCTATTGTTTAGATTTCCTTTAAGCTTAAGTCTGAATTTCCTGTGTTTAAGATGCTTATTGCCAAGAAATAATTATACCATCTGTGTAATGTAATTTATCCTAAATTACTGATATGCATTTTGAGCTTTAACTCCATCCTAATATATCTTTTTCCTCTGGAAATTTGTTTTGGGAATGTATTCTAGCACAACAGGGCAGCTGATTGTTGTAAGTTTTGGTATTATTTTTCTTTTCATCTTGCAAAGAAAAAAAAAAGAATAAATGCATTATTTAACAGTATGCTAATCTGTCTCAATAGGACAATTGTGATTATTCTTTGCTACTCTGTCCTAGGGCACAGCATGCTGTTGCAGACAGTATTCTTTTGCACTTGCTCCAGAAGTTATTTTACGTATTTTATCTAACAGCCCATTAACTGTGAAATAAAATGTCAAGGTTTTTAAGCAGTTCCAGTACAATGTTAACTGATGTACAGAGGTCAGCTCTGACTTCAGTAACACCTGTACTATACTGCTGAACTCATCTATATTGGCTTTACGATAAAGATGGTAGAATTCGACTAGTGCTGTAATGAATAGTGTTCCCAAGCCAAATAAAATTCAGAATATCAGGATGAGGTGACAGCAGAAATATCCATGAGGATGGGATGGCTTGTAGTAACTGAAGTGGCTTAATAGCTTTTAAGGTCACAAAATGCTTCCTGTTAAATTCCTCTTTCTGGCTGGTCAAAACTGTGAACCATTATTCTCTTGGACTGAACTTTTAACAAGGTTGATTTTTGCTCAAGTTAAAAGTTTTGGAAAGTTGGAGGAACTTATCCCCTCCCCCATTATTAAAAAAATAAATTCTCCCCACATTTTTTAACAACCTCTACCCGTAATAGCACACTCTAATTGACTTTAATGACTGCCTTAAACGAGTCTATAAATAGCACAAAGAACACATATAAAGTCTCTGCTTGAGCAGACAATGAGGTTAGAATGAACTGCTGAAAGCCTGAGCCTTTGCTAACTGTTTAAAAGGATTAACTCCCTTAACTTGCAGTTGTTATGAAGGCCCACCCTGTTATGCAAGTCATGTACCAGGATGACCATTCTCTCTTCATCTGGGTTAAAAGTGTAGAGAAGAGGATTTGTTAATATTTATATTTGGTCCTCCACGGAACAGAGGACTTCATGTAAATGCACAGTTCATTTAGAGGTGCAGTAAATTAGCTGGTCTAAGAGCTATTCACAAGTAGCTCAGAGAAACCCAGTGATTCTTCAGTCCTTCACAGCCTTGGAGTCCATTTAGCATAACAGAGATGAAAAGAGATCCTCCATGTTTCCTGCTGCTTTTCGCAACAGAAGGACTCGTTTTCCTATAGAAATGAGAAAAGGCAAGGAAGAATACATGTATTCTAGCCCAGACTTTGCTGTGGGTATGCTTTTCAATCATTTCTACCTCATCTCTCATTTAGCAGGGTCTGAGAATACCTGCATCTAGACTGATACGGGTTTGAAAGCAGCATTTCAACTGGGAGATAGCTTTTTGAGGTATATGGAACAGCATTATTCTGAACTAAATAATTCAGAGTGTTTCTCTTCAGCTCCTATCCATCCTTTGGAGCACTGTCTCATGGCCCACTGCCCTCATTCACAGCCCAGAACAGGCATTATCTAAGGCTGTGGGTGGCTTGGCCCACAGAAGCACTTGATCCAGTCTGTGGAGCTAGAGGCTTTTCTCATGCCTGTGACCATGCCAGGGCCAAGCAGTGTGGAACTGTAATGGATCCAGAAAGCTTCCAGCTCACCTGTGCTGCCATTGCTTCCCCAAACTCCCTGTTCCCTGGTTGTGGCACAGGCAGAGCTTCCTGCCAGTGGGGAGCTGTGGAGTTGCAGCACACCTGCACTGCAGTTGTGGGAAGGGCCAGTGTCAGGAGAAGGGTGGGGGGAGAACAAATGTAACAACCCCCCCCCAGTTTTTCTTTTTTTTTAAATCATTTTAAAATGCATTACCTTCCCTTTCCCAACTATTTCTGACTTTCTCTCCCCCTCTATTCCCTATAGATAAGTATAAGTGAGCTAAGACATAGGATATGCTTCAGCATTTTATTTTGGTAGGAAGTTGTATTTATTTTGTTTTTTTCTCCTTCTTTATATGGTATAATTATTATGTTTATATTGATTTTTACTGTTCTATATTACTGTTTTACTGATAATATATGATTTAGGCCTATATATATAAGTTAGCAAAGTCATATCAAGTTTCAATTTTGTTTGTCAAGTCTCTATATTGTCCCCATGCCCTGTTGTGTAACCTTTCACTCATACCTACCCCTCGTATTTAACTTGGTTCCTGAATGAATGGGGATGAATGAAGGTGCCTGAGAGACAATGGCAGTAGGTCTAAAAATAGCTCCTTCTGAATGACCAAACCATCAAAACCAATACCTGGACCAATGACCCAGCCATTGGAACCACCCTCAGCATTCAAGAAACAAAAGATGAGGCAACCCACCATTATGCCAAGGCTGTACAAGCTCAGTAAAAACACCTGAACCCTCTGGAACAGGACTGACATTGCCTGGACAGGCCCTCCCCATAGGAGATCATAGGTAGTCTGCCCCATAAAAAGGGGTAGTGAAGACTGACTCCTTGGGATGCCCTCTCCATCTAGACCAGCCTGGATAGGTAGCTATCACCCCCACCCTCTTTTCAACCAAGGATTTGGACTCTGTTTCTCTTCCCTACCTGGACTCCAACCCTTCCACTGAGTCTCTTTCTCCTGCTGCCATTCTGCTTGCTTGTGTGTGTGTATGAACCAGTAACTTCATGGGACTGTGTAGTGTGTTGTCTGTTTAATAAACCTACAGCACTTTTGTTGTTATCATTGTGGTTGTTGTTGTTATTGTTGTTGTTGTTGTTGTTGTTGTTGTTGTTGTAGGGTGCAGAAGTCCAGGAACCAGTATGTTCAGGTAGAAGACCCCCTACATCAGGCAAAAGTGATCAGAGGGCTAAGTGGATGAAAAAGGAGGAGGCAGATCCTCTCCAGCAGAAATGCTTGTAAGATTGTTTTGTCTTGAGGCTTTTGAGATTTTGTGTCTTGAGCTTTGAGGTTTCTGAGATTTTGAGTTTACTGCTGGCTGTAAGCTAGTGTTTGGTGTAAGACCCTGGTTTTTGTTTGCTGTGAAGATCTAGTATAGTCCAGTATTTAGACCTGAGTAGAAAGGGTAGCAACCTGGTTCTCTGACGTCCCTCTTTTGTGCCAGATTTGGGACATAAGGAAGATCCAGTTCTTGAAAGTTGCTGGGTCTGGACAGGTTGAAAACTATTATGATTGAAAACCCCCCTAGCCCTATGTGAAGGATTTAAATAAATTTTCACTAGGAAAGATGCATGGTTCACTTATTCAAGATTTGTTTCCTTACATAGAGAGATTCAGAAAGCAAGGAGCTATGATAGAGGGAGGGAAAGGAAAAAGACAGAGGGAAGTGGGAAAACAGGTTGTGAGGCATCCGTTATAGAGAGAGAGATGTGGAAAGTGTTTAGAAAGAGAGGAGAGAATAAGAGATTAACAGAGTTTGAATGCTAGAGCAGGTAGGAGGAAAGAGTAAGAATGCAATTTTAGGAATGACTGCTCTAGAGCAGGGAAAAGATGCAGTTGCTTTAAGGAAAAGTTGTGCCCTGATCTCAGAGTGTCTGAGTTCATGCTGTGCTCTGTTTGGGTTAAGTACAACAACTTCTATCGCCGGTCCAATAGGAAGTCAGTAGCAGAGAAGACTAAGTTCTGTGCTAGAAACTGTGAATGTTTGTAACTCAAGCAAAGCCAAGAGATTGCAGAGATTGTTGAGATGTTTGTGCAAAACAGTGTTGTGTGTTTGCCTTGTGCCTGAAGGCAGAGAGTGCTAGAAGCATACAAGTATACTTTTATTGGCAATGGGGGTGAGATGTATCCAGAAATAGTGTCGGTATAATACAGGTACCCTAGAAAGAAAAGAGTTAGCAGCTGTTAAGATTTTGCTGTGTTTGAGTGAATAATAGGGTTAACCCAGAAAATTGAATGAAGGCATTTCCTAAAGTTTGGACAGCAAAAAAAAGATTAAAATGTGACAAGATACAGGCATGTATCTTAATGGAAGGACCAAACCCTCCCCCATCAATGCAGTGTAAATATTCACTGGAAACTGAAATAGGATTATAGATCATAGTAAGTAGTTTGTTAAGTCAGAAAATGATAGTACAAATGCTTAGTGTGTGAGACTCCCTGATCTGAAATTTGGTCTGTTCTGAAACGCAAACTACCCTGCAATTATAGTAGGTTTAGCAGGAGGGCTAAAATGGTTTTCAGTATTAAATTCGGCTAATGAAGGTTTTGTTTTTGTTTGTTTTGTTTCCTATCTCCCCGGTATAAAAGTGCTGGTATCTTTTTAAATGTATATTTAAGGAACAGCAGTAATGTTTTACCCCAAGTAGCCCAAAGATTTCACAATGCTCAGCAAAAAGAACATGGAAAAGGCCTTCTAAGCAAAAAATATGAGGGAGAAATTATCCCTCTAAAGGAAAAATTCATCTTTAAAATGACAACTTGGTGTAACTGTAACAAGGGTATTGGCATCCCTCAATCTCACATTTACAGAAACAGGAGGGTTCAATGAGCAATTAATTTTGGGAGCCCCCTTGTCAAATAAATCACCTGACACTCAAAGAATAGGGTCAACAGTCTTCTCTATCCTGCTGGCCACCCTTCTTGGCTAGCAGGAAGGAATGGCTCGGAGCTGTTGGAAGATACACCTTGGACAGGCTGATCAGTGCCCACCCCGATGCTGAGGCAGGAAAAGGCCAGAAAAATCCTCAACTTATGCTGGCCACCCTCCTGTAGGTAACTGCTCCACTTTTTCAGAATAGAAGAAAAGCACCCCAAGAACGGCAATGATGTGTGCACTGCCACTGCACATCAGCATTGTACATTTGTAAATATGAATAATCAGCCACTGCAAGGATTTTTCCTTGGCAGATTTGTGTGTGTTTGTTTTCTGTTGCAGAAACCACAGTGTAATCAAAGGTGACTGATAGACCACGAGGCCTCATTACCACCAGCAGCATCTGTTTGTGTTGTCTTGTTATGTTTTGTGTTTGTTTGTTTTGTTTTGTTTTGTTTTGTTTTAGGTTGTCACAATTTAAATACATATGCCCCCTTGGTGTCTCTTCTGCCACACCTTGATGTCAATGTTATATTATGGTGGGAGGCTGCTCCCTCCCTACATTGTCATGCCCATGCCTTGCAGATATCACTCAGTTATTCACCAGACCATGTAGCCCTCAGTCCCTGTGTTTTTCACCCTTACCAGGCTGTTGTCTCTGACCTACAATTACTCAGCTTAATTACTCAGCTTTGACCCACACAACCAACCTAGTCTTGGACCCACATGAGGCTCTACCTTGTCCTCAGCCCTCCCCGTTGTAGTCCTGGGGGGGCCTTTAATGCATGCCAGGCTATTGTCTTCAATTTATAACTCCTCATCTTTAGTCCACACAGCCAACTATCTTGGCCTCAGCCCACGCATCTTGAGGTTCTGCTTCAGCCCTTGGGTCCTTAATCCATGATGTGCTGTTGTCTTCAAGCTATAATCATTCAACTTTGGCCCATATAGCCCACTGGGTCCCAAACCCATGCAAGTATCTACTTTGGCCTCAGTTCTTTCTGATTCAGCCCTGTGGGTCCCCAACCTATGCTGGGGTATTGCCTTCAGTCGATAACCACTCTGCTTAGAGCCTCACATAGGACAAGGACCCAGCAGGCTGTGGGCTAATCTGGGCCTTGGCCTCACTCTCAGTTTCTAAACACCTTGATCCCTCACCCTGTGCACAACTCAACTCAGAATGCACCCCAGACACCCCATAGCCTTCCCACCTACCCCACACCCACAAACCAGTCCTTCAGTTTCACTCCAATGGAAGCCTGGGGTTTGTCCCCCCCGCATTGTCAGGTATTCCTCAGGGTTCCCTTTCCCAGGGCCCTTCCCTATTTCCATCTATGGGCTATCTCTAAGCTGGAATTTGGCTGTGGCTGTGGCTTCTCCCCAGATCTACCCACTCCCACCTAAGTTTCCTGCCTGATGCAGGCACCAGACCTACAGTCTCAATTCCTCCCTGGGCTACTCACAAGCCCTACTGCAGCAGATTTTCAGGCATGGGTGACTGGTGCCTCCTGAGTCTGGTGGGGGCACCAGTGGGGCTTGGGGGGGGTGGTCCCCCAGCAGCCAGGTCCCCCATATGCTGCCAGCAGAGCCAATTTCAGAGGGGCCACTAGTGCTCTCTATGCCCCCATACCAGCTGAACCACTTGCTGTTAGGGGAGGCACCAGCACTCTTGGGGGGGCATGTACTCCCCCCACCCCCCTGTGCCCCCACCTACACATCACATATGTGATGCTTAAAACCGGTTCGTTTCTCTGGAGGCCACTAAAATCACAGACACACACTCATTAGATGGCACAAAAGGTGTATTTGCAAATAGGGTCAGAGCAGAGTCAAAAACTCAGATTACTCTGAACCCACCAAGGAATTTTGCAGGCTGTATTTATCTTTTTCCTCCTGGGCACGTGTGCAGAAACAGGAACTGTTACAGCTCACTTCCGTTTCATACAAGCATACATGTGGTTACATCACTACATACATCACATGTATATTATAATTAACTACTTAAGTATGCAGGGCAGAGAGGTAAATATGCATCAGCTAATTAAGCATGCTCAGAGAGTACTATAGGTCACCAAGAGTTTAAACCCACCCCCTTTCAAGGACACAGTCAGTTGAATTCCAGCTTCTGTAATCTGCATGAGAAAGGCTAGGGAGAAGCTAGGGGAGAGTCTGCGATTTAGCATAAGAAAAGCTGTGGCAAGGCTGGGCAAGGAAAAAAGTCCTTGGCAGTGTTTCTTGCTTATCAGGTGCAAGATGCAAGCTGTGCATTTCTAACAATACTCCATTTCTAACAATATTCCCCCCTCAAGATGCTTTCTGCTCCCCATTCTCATTTAGGCAGATCAAGATAATTACGAGGAATTTTTCTGAGTACCATGACTTTTGCTACAGTCTGCGCTTTGAGGGGGACTGCTGCAACTTGCATCCCTTCAACTGTGGTGGTTATCAATCTTTTTGAAGCAGGTGTCTTCATCATATGGGGATGATTGTGGAGTGGATGGGTTACATTTCATCCACGTGGAGTTTGGGAGCTTAACAGCAGTAGAATTCCATTGACCTGCATACTTGCTGCAATTAAGGGCATAACAGGTAGTGCATGTTCAGACCCATTTCAATGTCCATGTACACTGGCTATGTCCCAAATCTCCCTGTACCATTATTGCTAATACAGTACTCTCCTAATGCCACTTGGGAAAGATCCCAGCTGCGGTTCTCATCCCATTCTTGACCAGTACTCTTAACATCCGCCTTATCACTTACCAACCATTTTGGGGCCAAAGGAAAAGCCCTCCAAGGCCACTGTTCTCCGGCCTCTCGGAGTCCCCCACAGGCCCAGCAGTTGGTGAGATTGAAGGTACCTGTAATTCTTTCCATCATGTCAACATCATACAAATTTGTCCCTGGGGGAGCAATTGGGGGAAGCGGGGATATAGGCTGGCAGCTAGGGCTGCTCAATCCTGCTTCTCTTACCACATAGATAACAACAAAGCCTATTAAGAGTCCCACCATATTCTCCCTTTCATGAGATCAAATACAGCCTAAACTTTTTCTTTTTACTTTCTTGTCTAATTTTCTGAACTTTGATTAAGCCGTCTCAGGCACACTTGGAGATCACCAGTGGGTTCACAGCTCCACTTGCTGGCTTCTTGTTCTGAGGACGACTCAGCTTCCGGAGTGAGTTCGTCCTGGGAGTTGGTGTCCTCTGACGCTCGTGGATGTCGTTTCACACGGGTATGGTGTATCCAACGGTCATGGCCAGCAATCTTTACAGCGGTGTGGGTTGTTAGAAGTACCTGGAAAGGGCCACTCCGCCTCTCAGTCAAAGGTTCCTTTTTCCACCGCTGCACCAAGACCCAGTCTCCCGGGCAGAAGTCGTGTACCGGTACGTCTAAAGGCAGACGCTGAAAGGAGGCTGCATACCTGTGAAGAGAAGACAAGACAGACTGCAAAGCAATAACGTACATATGAAGCTCGCTATTACCTAATTCAAAAGTTACATTTTCTCGCATCCCGGGGGGTAAGACTCGAGGGGGCTTGCCAAACATAATTTCATATGGGGTTAATTTAATGCCCCGTTGGGGAGTGTTTCGAATGCAAGTAAGAGCTAGCGGCAATGCTTGAGGCCACTTAAGGCGTGCTTCAATACAGATTTTGGTGAGTAGAGTATTTAAGGTCCTATTCATGCATTCCACTTGTCCTGAACTCTGTGGTCTCCATGGTGTGTGTAGTTTCCAAGTGATCTTGAGAGCTTGTGCGACTTCTTGAACTACCTTTCCCACAAAGTGTTGTCCTTGATCCGACTCGATGGATTCAGTCAGAGAATACTGGGGAATGGTCTCCTGCAACAAATACTTCACTACTGTAGCCGCAGTGGCAGTCCTGGTGGGCCATGCCTCGACCCAACCAGAGAGCTGGTCTACCATGACAAGTAAAAACCCATGATGTCCGGACTGTGGGAGCTCGGCAAAATCAATCTGCCATGCTTGTCCAGGGTATGCTGCCCAGGGTCTACCTCCCATTGGCACAGGGGGTTTCCTTCGAGGGTTTACTTTCTGGCATGTGATGCACCTGGTAGCAATACGCTGACCTTCTACATATAGCCCTGGGGCTACTGCTTGGCGGATCACTAGATCACTCATAGCCAAGCCTCCCATATGGGTTCTTGCATGGAGCTGTTGCAGCACCTCCTGAAGCAATGGCCTGGGTATCATGACCTTTCCTCCCGGTACTATCCACCACCCCTGGGAGTTCTTTTTTGCACAAGCTTTCTGTGCAAATTTATCTTCTTCAGGGGAATACTGCGGGACTAAATCCCGGACGTATGGCCATACGGCATGGGACAAGGCCTGCCTGGATACTTCCTCTGCTTCTCCACCAATAAATGTGGCTTCCTTTGCTGCCGCATCAGCCCTTGCATTTCCAAGCTTATGCTTTTCCTCAGCAGCCTTCCCATGGGCCCGCACATGAATGACTGCTACCTCTTTAGGCTGGTGGAGTGCCTCTAGTAGCTTGATAATCTGAGGGCCGTTGGGAATTTTATTCCCAGAAGCCGTAATGAAACCCCTTTCTTTCCACAATAGTCCGTGTGCATGGACCGTAGAAAAAGCATAGCGAGAATCAGTGTGTACATTAACCCGCTGGCCTGTCCCCAGCTGTAATGCTCGGGTGAGCGCAGTGAGTTCCGCGGCCTGTGCCGACCATGAGCTCGGCAATGACTCCCTCCATACTACCTTATCCAAGGTTACCACTGCACATCCTGTTCGTCTTTTTCCATCGATGACAGAGCTGGAGCCGTCTACGAAGTATTCAGCATCTGGGTCTTCAATTGGGTCCTCAGCAAGATCAGGCCGCACCTGTGTGGTTTGATTCAGGACCTCAAGGCAGTCATGTGTCGGTTTCCCTGGCTCCGGCAGCAAGGTTGCAGGGTTCAAGGCTGTAGTATGTTTGAAAGTAAGTCCTGGATTAGAGAGCAAAAATATCTCATACCGTGATTGTCTGGAGGGGTTGAGAAACTTTCCTCCCTCAGTCCCTAGAATCTGGGGAACTCCATGTGGGGTGTGTATTTCCATATCTGCACCCATGACTATCTTCTGGGCTTCTTCAACAACCACTGCTGTGGCTGCCACAGCCCGAACACAGGCTGGCCACCCGAGTGCAACCGGATCTAGAACCGTTGAGTAATATCCCACGGGTCTCCAGGTTGGGCCTGATGGCTGTGTCAGCACCCCTGATGCGACCCCTCGATTCTCATGAACATACAGTCGATATGGCTTTTTACTATTTGGGATGGCCAGGGCAGGGGGCTGGGTTAATGCTGCCTTAAGCAGATCAAAGGCATGCTGCATTTCTTTAGTCCATTTCCATTTAGTGAGACTCTCCTTAGTCAGTGAGTCATACAGTGGTCTAGCCTTCCCACCATAATCTGGTATCCATAGTCGACAGAACCCAGTTAGCCCTAGGAATGCCCGCAGCTCCTTGGGTGACTTAGGTGAGGTTAGACCTTGGATTGCCTGTATGCGATCTGCACTCAGGGCTCTGACTCCTTTTGAGAGCTTATATCCCAAAAATGTAACTTGGGGCTGACATATTTGGGCTTTCTCTCTAGACACTTTATATCCTTTTTCCCCTAGAGTGTTTAACAGTGACCTGGTGGCTTCCTCGCAGAGTTGCAAGTTTGGGCTTGCAACTAGCAGGTCATCCACATACTGGAGGAGAGTCACTGCGGGGTGTGATTCCTTCCACTCCTCCAAGTCCTTCTGAAGGGCAAGTCCGAAAATATGGGGGGCTGCTATGAATCCTTGTGGAAGAACTGTCCACATGAGTTGGGCTTTATGGAAAGTATCTGGATCCTCCCATTCAAAAGCAAACAATTTTTGACTCTCTTGGTGAAGGGGAATGGAGAAGAAAGCATCTTTCAAATCTAGCACTGAAAATATTTCAGCTTCCCCCGGTACTTGTGTCAAAATCGTGTGTGGGTTCGGGACTACAGGATGGCCTGAAAGGACCTTCTTATTTACTGCTCGCAGGTCTTGGACCAGTCTGTATGAGATCCCATCTGCCTTTGGCACTCCAAGAATGGGGGTATTATATGGTGAGGACCCTTCCACTAGCCATCCGCACCTCTTGTATTTCTCTATTAACGGCTTGAGTCCAGCTCTGGCTGCTCGGCTGAGTGAATACTGCTTTACCCGAACGGGCCCCTCCCCATCCTTGAGTATGATCCTTACCGGGGAGACCGACTTAGCTCGTGCAGGGGTTCCATCAGCCCATACCGAAGGGTCTACTCCAGTCATGTGATCTTCAGAACTTACTACAGGGCGTCGGTCCTCCAGGAGAGCCATCTGATAGTTCGAGCTCTGCTTGACAGGTAGCTGGACCACCATCTGGTCATCTCTGAAAAATATCTCAGCTTGCAGTTTTGTGAGTAGGTCCCGCCCAAGTAGTGCAACTGGGCAACTTGGAGAATATACAAAGGAGTGCTCAAGCAAATGATCCCCCACTCTGGTGAGAAGTGGCTTACAAACAGGGAGTCGGGATTGCGTTCCCTCAATCCCTTCCAGAAGTACATGCTGTTCATTAGTTCCTGCACAGGGGGGTGTTTTCTGGAATCATTGAAAATGTAGCCCCAGTATCCACCAAGGCTTCAAAGTTTTTGCCACCAACCCTAATGGTTACCATGGGATCTTCTCGGGCTCCAACCCAAAGGGTAGTGGTCTTAGATCCCCGTCCCCTTCATTCCGTGTCCTCACCCTTTTCCTCTGCCCGCATGAGGTGACCTCTTGGTTCCCCCTCTCTCTTCTCCTTTAACTTTGGGCATTCCCTCTTCCAGTGTCCTTTCTCCCAGCAGTAAGCACAAACGTCTGCTCCCAGTCTTTCTCCTTTCCCTTTCTGCATCCCAGCCTTTCCAGGGTTACCTCCAGTTATAGCAGCTGCCAGCGCTGCCATCTATCGCTGAGCCTTTTTATCCTCCTTGTACTCCTGCATATGCTCACGATTCCCATATACCTTATATGCAATTTCCACCAGCTCTGAAATCGGTTTCCCAGCACCTCCCTCAGTTTTCTGTAACTTCTTACGAATATCAGCAGCGGATTGACCAATAAACATAAGATTTACCATGCGTTGATTATCTGGGGCTCCTGGATCTAGGTCCGAAAACCTGCGGAACGCTTCATACAGCCTCCCGAGGAAAGCTGAGGGATCCTCTTCTCTTCCCTGTCTCACTTCATACAATTTAGACAGATTAGTAACCCGAGGCACTGCCTTCCCCATTGCTTCCACTATAATCCCCAGATACCATGCACTCAGCTCTCTTCCTTCTGCAGTATGATTATCCCATCTTGGTTCCTCAACAGGGCAGGTATCACGCAAGGTACGACCAGCAGCTCCCTCCGCTTCTACCCTGGCTGCTGCAATGCGCTCTGCTGTCTCCAACACTAATCTCCTCTCCTCCAGGGTCAGGAGGGTTTGGAGCATTATCTGGACATCAGCCCAAGTGGGTCGATGGGTTTGTCCAATAGATCGAAACAGGTCCCTCATCTTTTCAGGGTCTTCACGAAAAGAGGGGCTCTGATTCTTCCAGTTAAATAAATCTGAAGTACTAAATGGGGTGTAGACAAAAGTTGCATTGCCCCCCTCTCCGATAACCTCTCGCATCAGGCAACTCAGCACCGGCTGTGATTCTACAGTCTTGCGCAAATAAGAGCCCTTATTCCCTGATTCAGATGGGGCACTTGGCTGAGGCTTACGCTCTGAATCATTAGGTATGCTTTGATATGCCGGTGGTGGTTTCCCTGAGGGAGGGAGCGGTGGTGCAGAGGGACTGGATCCCGAGGAGGTGTCTGATTCATCCTCGCTACCTGACAGGGTGACCGGAGAGCAGGTCCGATACTCAGCCAATTCAGAATTCCCCCCCCTCATTAGACTCAGGGAGTACAGGCGGTCCTCCTCGAGTCTTTCCTTTAACAACCATCACATGAGACTTTAGTAAGCATTTCTTAATCCAAGGTGGCTGATTTTGAACCACCCACAACCAACAATCGATATAAGGAAATTGATTCCAATATCCGTTCTGCATAACTATTTCATGGATAGCTATCACTTCTTTTACTACAAAGGATCCTTTCAGGGTCCAGTGGACCCCAAATGTTGGCCACTCGAGTTGACAAAACTTAATTAAATCACCCTTTTTCATCTTCACTACATAATCTACCTGCTTTCCAAATTTACTGAAGTTTTGTAATAGATAACTTAAAGGCATATCCAAGTTTTCTACACGGGAGCGACCCGCACCCATATGCCCACAAAAGTGCGTCCAACGCACACCAAATACCAAAAGATCCTAGTTACAGACGGTTCACATATACCAGGCTGAAAATTTCCCAGTATTAAACCAAATCGAACGCGTCTTTGTTCCCGGATCCAGACCAGATTGGGCAGGGGAATTCGTATACTCACTCAGATACCCCAGAGAGCTTGATCAGAATGCCGGAATGTGTGTCTGGCATCCTCAGAAACCAAAAATTTTGCACAGGAGCCTTTAATCTCTCGGGTACCCCGACTCACGTCTCAAACCCCCTGGGCGAGCCCAAAAAGGCGGCTCGGTGCGCACTCCCCGTGATGGCAGAGACGATCTTGTCACTGAGCCCCGAGGTGATCCAGAGACATCCCATCTGGGGTGCCAAATTGATGCTTAAAAGCAGTTCGTTTCTCTGGAGGCCACTAAAATCACAGACACACACTCATTAGATGGCACAAAAGGTGTATTTGCAAATAGGGTCAGAGCAGAGTCAAAAACTCAGATTACTCTGAACCCACCAAGGAATTTTGCAGGCTGTATTTATCTTTTTCCTCCTGGGCACATGTGCAGAAACAGGAACTGTTACAGCTCACTTCCGTTTCATACAAGCATACATGTGGTTACATCACTACATACATCACATGTATATTATAATTAACTACTTAAGTATGCAGGGCGGAGAGGTAAATATGCATCAGCTAATTAAGCATGCTCAGAGACTACTATAGGTCACCAAGAGTTTAAACCCCCTCCCTTTCAAGGACACAGTCAGTTGAATTCCAGCTTCTGTAATCTGCATGAGAAAGGCTAGGGAGAAGCTAGGGGAGAGTCTGCGATTTAGTATAAGAAAAGCTGTGGCAAGGCTGGGCAAGGAAAAAAGTCCTTGGCAGTGTTTCTTGCTTATCAGGTGCAAGATGCAAGCTGTGCATTTCTAACAATACTCCATTTCTAACATATGTTTCCAGGCATTCTTTTCTCTATAGAGATCAGGCCCAGACACACTTCCTGCCTTTGTAGGTAGACTCATATAGCCCCTGACTCCTCCTTCATCCAGTCACCTGACCCTTACTCTCCGTGCAACAGGGCCCAGGTGCTGCTCTATTTATCAACAGGCTTATTACTCTTCAGCCTGTGTTTGCCTGTGGAGTTCTGCCTCTTAGCAGATGCATGTGTTTCCTATTAATCCCTTCACAGGCTTGAGTGAATAGTCTGCCTTCCCAGAAGACTTCATTTTGCCCTTTCTTGCAGCCATTACCCAATCATGTGCCTGTCCTACTGTCAGTAACTCCATAGATCCCCACTAGCAGCTCAAATCTGCATCCATGATGCAGCCAGAAAGCAGGGTGTCTGGAAGAAGCAGCAATGGCATGAGTGCAGCTCTGGCAAGGGTATAGGGAAAGCCCTTCACCTGCTGACACTGCCAAAGCTACTCACCCTACCCTGCACTGGACAAGAGCTGAGTTGTTCTAGCCTGCAACTTCTAAAAGTTTGTCAGCCTTTGACCTAAGACATGGGAATTTCTATTAGAAATTAATTTGAGTTGTGTGTTCAGAGTCCCAAGGTCTCATTGGAAACCCCCTTCCTTTTTTTAAATTTAGTGCTAGGGTGGTGTGGGTGCTAAGGCATGTGGTTGACAGCCTACAGGTTGTAAGTTAAGGGTCATAGCAGACTTGTTTATGGCTTAGCCCTCAGGTTCCAACAAATCTGTGAATGCAGCTAAATACCTTGCCACAACAAGGGCATAGGAAGGAGGTATCATGTTGGCCATTTCTAGTGTTGCATTGGTCTTGCATTACCTTAACTATCTCTCTCCTTGGTGTGTGTGCCCTTCAAATACTTGGAAAGCAAATCATCTGTTTCTGTATTCTGGTTATGTTATTCCAATCTGTCATTCTTTCTCTCTTTTCTTTCCTGGCAATGCCCCCAGTTCCTGATCACTTTGTTACCTCATTTAATTTTCACAGATGCCTCTGTTGCTGCCTCTGTCCTCTGCAGTTTTCCTTGTCGTCCCAGAAGAAGCAGATTGTGAATTCCAGGACATGCTATTCTCTGCTGCCAATGGTTTGCTTTCCTGTGTTCCCAAAATGTGCTCATCTGCTCATCCACATATGTGTACACTCGTACACTAGCCCACTCAACTGTTTTCTGTCTCTCCCTTTCCTTCACACATGCACATTCTCTCAGCCACCTACTCAGAGAATGCACTTGCATGAAGACGAACTCCATGGTTTGAAAGCTGTTATCTCTAGGAATGTTTTAAAAGGTGAAGTCTTGGAATTGTACATACATTTTAAAGCCCACTAAACTTCCACTGATGATTTTCTACCATGGAATCTGTACCTCGTCTGCCAACTTTGGAGGAACACCCACAGCCACTTTCTATTCTTCCCTTAATGTACTTGGCTGGTGTCCCTCCCTTACCTTGCTTCCCCCCTTCACTTTTACAAATGTAGTTGGAAAAACTCACCCATGATGTGCTGGATTCTCCATCACTAAAAGTGTTTAAATGGTATGTCTCTGTCTAAGAAGATGCATTCCAGCTCAGCCAGAACTAATTTGGCTTTTAGCAGGGAACATCAGGTAAAATGGTTCATTGCGTGTTATGGAAGATGTCAAAGTAAATGATCTTTGTGGTGTCCACATGGGATACTACCTAGGACTGAACTTCTTTATCTAAAAGTATAAGCTTCTTTCATTTGAGCTAAAACAGGCGGTTAGCTAAATTGGAGGTAGGAGTGGTCTGTTCACTGGACAAACTAGACGGTTGTATTGGGCAGCAGAATTAGAGTGGCCTTTTCGGAGCTGCTTTGCAAATCAGGGTTCCTGACTGGTAACCATGGTAGCTATATGAATATGGAAAAGCAGTCAACAAAATTAATTGTGCCCAGGATGGTGAAATAGCTGGGATTAGACCTGCTTGAAGGAAATCACAGCATGACGAGTAGGCTATAGCAACCTTGTGAGAGCAGGTGGTAAGGTTTGCCTTCTTGTAGCAGGACTGGGCCCCAGGGGCAGCTGTGATGCCCCCTTGTGGCCACATGGCTCCTGCCTCACTCCAGGTCCTTGGGGTACCCTACCTTTTCTTCTCACCTGCCAGACCTTGATAGAATTGTTCTTATTGTTGAAGGGAAGCTGCCTCCGGACCTGTAACAGGAGCCAGAGGGCTTCTGTTTTTTTAAGGGAAGGAAACAGGCTAAGCTGACTGAGTAGAGTTGCAGCAGCAGAAGAACAGGCTGTCCCTTAATTAAAAAGGAGAAACTCCTGTGCATGGTTGGGGAGCCACATGACAAAGGGAGATGGTGCAGCTTCAAGGCATATAAACCCAGGGCCTGAGCCAGAGTAGGTAGTCAGACCCTGCATGCTGCAGAAAGAGAAGCTCCCCAGGGATTTTGACTGCAGGGATCAGGCCTGTGGACACCCAAGCTACCCACAAGAAACAGTGAACCTAGCAGTAGGAAGTATAGCTTGGGATAGGGTATTGACCCAGAGTGGGAGGACTTAATGTAAGCAGTTTGCTGATATTACTGTTATGTTATGTTACTGTTATGATTGTTTATTTATCACTGAAAGACTTGGTTGTGCCTATGGGGGAGGTGAGGAGGCCACAAAGGGCTACATGGTAGGGTACTCAGTATCAGATAGCTTAGCCTAGGTCAGAGACCAGAGGGCTGAGGGTGAAGAAGCAAGTCACCTGTCTCAGAATCAAGGACCAGAGGGCTGAAGACTGGAAAAGCAAGCAGCCCAGCACAGGGTCAGGGACCTGAGGGTTGAGGTGGTAAACAGTGAGGGCAGCCCAGCCTGGGGTCAGGGATCCTGAGGGCTGGCCCAGGCTGAGAGACAGGGCCTAGGGGCCCAGAAGCTGAACTCCAGGAGAGTGTGCCTTAGGCTAGGGGGGTGCAGCTAGAGGAGGAGAAGAAGGTGATTAGGAACAGTCAATATGGATTTACCAAGGTTCAATCATGCCTGACCAAACTGATAGCCTTCTATGATGAGATAAATGGCTCTGTGGATATGGGAAGACCAGTGGATGTAGTATACCTTGATTTTAGCAAGGCTTTTGATACGGTCTCACACAACATTTTTGCAGGCAAGCTAAGGAAGTATGGGCTGTATGAATGGACTATAAGGTAGACAAAAAATGTGCTGGAACATCAGGCTCAGAGGGTAGTAATCAATGGCTTGATGTTTAGTTGGCAGCTGGAATCAAGTAGAGTTCCCCAGGGGTCAGTTATGGGGCTGGTTTTCTTTAATATTTAAATCAGCAACCTGGAAGATGGGATAGAATGTGCCGTCAGCAAGTCTGCAGATGACACCAAGCTGTGGGGAGTAGCAGATATGCTGGAGGGTAGGGCTAGGATTCAGAGTGAGCTAGACAAATTGGAGGATTGGGTCAAGAGCAATCTCATGAGGTTCAACAAGGGTTATTTTTTTCCCCAGGTGCATTACTTTGCACTTACTGATGCCTGTTTGTTGCCTGCTCACTTAGTTTTGTGACTTTTTTTGTAACTCTTCCCCACCAGCTTCTGAATTAGTTCATAACCCAGTAACAAATGCAGCTGTGTTAGCTAGTAAAGAGCGTGACCTATGAAGAGGGCAGGAAAACGATCAAGACTGATTTCAGAAGTTTACAGCTGACCTGAGATTAAAATTGCTGACAAAGTAGCACATTTCCACAGCCACTGAAAGCATGGGTGAGCCTGTCAGATGAAAGTTCCTTTGAGATAGTAAAGGAGACTTTTTTGCATGAGGAAAGCTTTCACAAAGATGTAGCATTTCAGTATTTTCACATTTGCTAGCAGGGTGAAGCCTTGTGCTCTGCGTCTGAGAAATGCCAAAGAAAGCTCAGCTCAAGGAAGAGGAAAGGTTAAAGTGGCTTTATGCTCTTCCACTCGTGGGTTACTTTGCTCACTAGTATCTGGGCCTCTTGAACTAATGTAACTCTCAGACTTGGCAACCCCAAATCTTAAGTCAGGTCTCCAAAAGTTCATTACTAGGTTCCCAAATCATAAGGGGGTTTTTGTCTGTCTATCTGCTCATACTCAGACTGTTTGGGTGTGTCTCCATGTGCATATTAATGTGATGCAATAAACTCTGGTTGCTCCTGTGTGTGCCATCTATGCATGCATCCAGGTCTGCAGCATGTTGAGCAGGGTTTGAGCAGCCACAGCTAGCAGGAGGCCCAGGGGATCATCCTCCCAGGCCAGGATGATTCCCCTAGCTCAATGTGCTGTAGAGAGGTTGATTGGGGCATGAGGGTGCTTCAGTGCAGGGCTAGCCAGCAGTCAGCCCCCATGCTGAAGCACCCTTGTGCCCCAGCCAGCTGAGGCAGCATGTATACACACACTGTTGAGGACTAAAAAACTACAAGTACTATCCTTGTAGTATTTGTAGTAAATGTACTATCCTGTAGGGGTGCGTGAAGCTTTGGTTGCTGATTCAGAGAAGATTTGGCCTGATTTGGAGGCTGAATCATTGAATCCGAATAGAATAAAGAGACCCATAAAAAGCTCTGAATCAATTCAAAGCATCTGAATCGATTCAGAAAAGATTCAGAAAAAGATTCAGTGATTTGGAAAAGGCGGTCTAGTGGGGAAACAGAAACTGAGGAGAGGGAGAACAGGAGGAGGAAGGGAAAGACTGTTCTGATATTGACATCTGTAGCTGGCCAGTGACTGCGATCTTTCCCTGAGTTACCTTCCAATCACAGTTCTCTGGGGTGGGGGGGATGTAGAAACAGCATATAAGGCTCTGTGTGAAGCCTTTCAATCCCTTTTGTGAGCTGCCTATCTAGAAGCAACAGCATGTGAAAGGTACTGGCTGCAGCAGCTGGCTTCCTAGTCAGCCTCTTCACTCTTTTTCTAGTCTCTCTTGTTGCAAAGCACTGGCTACATCTTTCCAATATATTACAGATAGAAGAGATTGTAAGAAGTTAGAAGATATAGTAAAGACGTAGAAGATATAGTAATCAGACAGAAGAAGATATAGTAAACACATAGAAGATATATTACACACAAACATACGCATCTATTAAACTGATAGAAGAAAATATATTGCACATAGAAGATATACACACACACATCTTTTCTAGCACAGGAAACGTTATGAAATGCGCTGGAAAGGCAGGTGCCAGGTCTTCTGTCAGGGGAGGGAGAGGGGCTAAAGGGTAGAGGGACAGCAAGGTCCCCCCTCCCCAAACATGGAGGCACTCTCTTTTCTGGCAGCAATGAGTCTATTATTCATCTATTATATAATCTATTACTATTTACTCCATCCAGGAAGAGCATGCACACCAACTGCAGATGCTTCCTCAGCCTGACAAAGGGTATTTAAACCCGAAAGCTTGCCAAGATGTATTTTTCCAACTATTTAGTTGGTCTAATGAAAGATATCATGTCTACTCAAAGAACCATTCCTGCCTGTTCCTTAGACCAACATGGCTACAACCAGAAACCCAGTTAACATGCACAAATGACACGAGTTTTGCTTTCAACAGTTTGAGGTGCACTTTCACAGAAGCCCCTGCACCTATCTCCTTGAAACTTGGCAGGCTTCATGACCGCAGAAGGGGCTGCCATCCCTGCTGTTTTCATCCAATTCTGCAAAAAATGACAAAGTTAGAGGGTATTTTAGTGTTTCCTCATTATAGTCTATGGCAGAATCACCAAATCACACCAAATCAGCACCAAATCTCCCGAATCTGATTCAGCCCAACAGTGATCCAAATCACTGAATAGAATCACTGTCCCCCATATCAGTCAAGTCTGAACCCAGACTGAATATTGGCCACTTAACACAGGCCTACTATTGTGCTGCAGAGTTAATTAGTTTACTCCAGCCTAACAGGGGTGCAAGTGGAGACCCACGACATTTACTGCATAGCTAATTAGTCTACCGCACAGTGAACAGCTCATGTAGATGTTCCCTTTGTGAAACAACTGCAGTGCAAGTCTCAAATTACAGTTAGCATTAGACCCAGCTGCTTTAATTCCCAGCCTGAAGTCCAGGGCTTGATCACAGGCTTCTCTTAGTACAACTCCAGATGCCTTTCTCTCTCCCTCTCTTTTGGCTGCCTGAGTTCTTGTTGAAAGTGCTGACTGAGCTGAAATTGCACGAGCATGCATTAATGCTACCTAGTGGAATAGACTTGTACCATCTCCCGACACCCAGAAGCGCCGATTGTTTAGACTGTGCCCCCCAACAAGCCCACAGCTGCACACCCCCAGCCCAGATAAAAATGATGAATGCACAGCTCCAGTTACCATTGTGCCACTCATCCCCCACCATTAGTCACTGTTGTGACACCTGTACTTACATTGTTTCTCTATTAGCACATCTGTTCCACCCTCAGCTTCACTTCTGCTCCTGCAGCCAGAGGCCTAGTGTACCAGGGCTAAATGATATTGGAGAAGAGAGTGAGAAGGGGGAGGAGATGAAGGATCATAGTTGCCTTAAGCTGGGGGCTCTTTTTGCTGCCTACCTGCTCTGAAAAGCTCTTCCCTTTCTCCATCCCAAACAACCTCTCAGCTCTTGATGTGTTCTGGGGGGGTGGGGAGGGGGTGGGATGCTGGAGAATGAGGTAGTTGAGGCTTTTTTCAAACAACTACTGGAAGTTTCCAGATCTTGACCTCCTGCTCACAAACAGGGAAGAATTGGTGGGGAACATATAAGTGGATGGCAATTTGGGCAGCAGCAACCACAGAAGATTGAGTTCAGGATCCTGCAGAAAGGAGAGCAGCAGTGAGGACCCTGGACTTCTGAAAAGCAGACTTGGACTCATTCAGGGAACTGATAGGAAGGATCACCTGGGAGGCCAGTGTGAGAGCGAGAGGAGTCCAGGAAAGCTGGCTGTACAGGTCGTCGCCTGTGGCCAGGACCAGGTCCAACAGAGCATTTCCTTTGGTGGGACTGTGCACCTCCTGGGTTAGGTGGAGGTCCTGTAACTCAGCTAGGAACCTACGTGAGCGGTCAGACCTGGCTGACTGCCCTTCCCAGCAGATGTCTGGGTAGTTTAGGTCACCCGTGGTGACCATGTCCCTTGACTTAACTGCCTCCGTGAGCTGACTTGAGAATTCCCAGTCCAGCTCTTCCCCCTGGTTAGGTGGCCTGTAGTACACCCCCACCGTTAGCTCCCTTCCCCCCGGCCCCCTTGTATTCTGACCCAGAGCACCTCCATCTGCCCTACCTCAGACCCAGTGCTGTTTGCAGAGGATGTGTATTGCTCTTTGACGTAGAGAGCCACACCCCCACCTCTCCTCCCCATTCTATCCCACCTATACAGCCTACAGCCCTTGATGTTTACCACCCAGTCGTGCGTTGGATCCCACCAAGTTTCAGTGAGCCCCACTATGTCTGGGTTTGTGTTAGCTAGCAGGAGGGCAAATTGCTCCTTCTTGTTCCTCATACTGCAAGCATTAGTGTAGAGGCATTTAAGGCCTCCTGAGGGTGTATGCCTCCCCACCAACTCCCGGACTGTCCAGGCCCCTGTCTCTTACCTGAGTATTTCTTGTGCTCGTCGCCTGATTTGGCTGGTACATTCTTGTGTGTGTCTCTTGGTTTGGTGTTGTGGGGCTCCCTTGGTCCTCTTCCTCCCCCTTCCACGACATGCCTAATTTAAAGCCTGCCGGAGGAGATCAGCCAACCTGGAAGAGAACACACGCTTACCTTTGAGGGAGAGGTGAAGCCAATCCCACCTGAGCATGTCTCTCATTCTGAAGTGAGAAATGGGAAGTTTTGTCCCATCTTGTATAGTGTTTGCTCCCCAAAAATGTATATTCCATTAATTTTGACTACTATACATACATTGAATGAAAAGCATAATTTTACATTTGAAGTCACCTGCAGTGTAATGATGTTTTATAAATCTTCAAATTTACAGTTCCTGTTCCCCTGACAGTCTGGCGTCCTCCCTTGGTTTTTTCCCCCAGTTCACTGTCTTCCTTTTCAGTTCATTGTAAGTTCCCCAAAAGATCCTGGGATAATTCAGAGAAGATAATTCCTCTTTTCTGCTTAACCTACTATCTCCTCTCCATGCAAAACACTGCAGTATTAGCTAGTAAGTCTATTTATGACTTGCTAAACCCAAATCACATAGGAAATTCATCACTACTTTTACACTCACAACCTATTGTTGACTTCTTCTACCAAGAAGTACTACTACAGTAGGCTATACCCTCCAGCATCCAAGGAGGCAGCCTATTTTCTGGGCTCCCTCTTGATCTAAGGCTTCCATAGGAATCCACTGCCAATAGACTAGGAGCTGGGAGCTTTGTGTGTCCAAGAGTTCTTGACTACATGGCCATTGACTATGATGAAGCATATATTAGTACATTTCCCTCCCCAACCCCCGAGAACAGATTTACTCCTGGGATGCGCAGCTAGGCTTATTAAGCCAAAAATTCTTGATGGGGAGTGCTCTGTGTGATAACAGCAGTAACAAATAGCGTATTTCCTTTCCCGATTGTATTTTCTATTTTCAGCTCACCCTCAAAAGCACTTTTCTTATTAACTCCCAAATTCTTGAGAGGAACTGGAACAATCTTCCATGATAGCCTTGCTTAATGGATTTCACATATCTGTCTGCCAACCTTAGCAGACTACAGCTAGATTGTGATTTCTGTTCTTGAAGCAATGTATTGACTCAGTGGCATAACAAGACAAGTTAGTGCCCAGGGCAAACCCTGTGGGAGAAAGGAGAGGGGGCACACTGTTCTGAGAGGGGGTATGGGTACTGAGAGCTGAGGGGAGGGCAGGGTGGATGTAGGTTTTGAAAGTAGGATGGGGGCAGGGGCAGGGGAGCAGTTTCTGTGAGCTGTGGTGGGGGAGGACAGTTCTGAAAGCAGGGTGAGAAGGGGTGGGTGGGAAGTTCTGAATATTGAGAGCCAGGCTTGAGGGTGCAGGTCTACATGCCGGTCTGAGGGCAAGGGTGTGTGTGGTGGGGGGCAGTAGCCTTACCCACTGGAAACTTCTAAACAGTTGTAGCTGAGAGTTGCTGCCACTATGCATGCTCTGCCCACCCTCGCTCTGATGCTCTTGAAAGCAGCAGCTGCTGAGAACTGTTTCAGAGTCCCTGGCATGACAATGCTGCTGGGGCAGACTCTGTGGGGATGGGAGCAATTGTGGCACCCTCCTAATTGGTGCTGAGGTCAGGTGACCCTCTTGCCCACTGTTTGTTACACTACTATACTGACCACCTTCCAAGTACGGCCAGGTCTTTTGACACATATTGGTGAGGCTTACTTCAACATCACACATGCCAAAAGCAGTTCTCTTTTGCCTGCACTTAGAATCTGCACACATGTAGCTATGCTGAAATTACAACAAATTTCCAATTCACAGGCAGTCCAAGGCATTTTTGATTCCTTCATGATATGTATCGTTTATGTTTTTAAGTCTTTCCCCAACTATATAATATGCATTTCAGGCTATAAATTTGTTATGTTTATTCTAAAGTATGAATTAAACTTCCATAATGTCTGAAAGCTTATGCTAAGAGCCTTAAATAATCTTTCTATACTGTTAGGTTTTCAAAATTCTAAGGCTATAATACATTAATTTTGTTAAAGGTTGTATATATTGAGGCGGTTGTATATAAAAAAGTGTGAGATGTCCATTCAATGGCTAGTTAGAAAACAATGGCAAATCAAGAAAGTTCAAGTCCCAGTTGGACTGATTTGTTGGTTGAGTATGACTAGCCTGTATTCTGGTACAAAACTATGCTTAGCAGGACTGCAGTGCCGGTTGCTGAAAGGTCTGCTGAGGTTTTGATGGCTATGTACTGCACTACACTTTAGATATGGTAATACAAAATGTGTCTGCAATTTGTGAAACTTTTAGCATCTTTTGATCAACAAGAAAGACTCTGGAAGCAACCGGGTTATAAATTTCCAATGATGTCTGATATATCTTATTGGTTAACTTGTTGTAAATGAATGAACTGTAAATAGTGGTGCATTAGACAGGTATGTCAGGCTTGTTCCAGTGGATTGCTGGTGTCACAACAGACCCAAGGATGAGTGACATATTGTCTATATTACTATTTCATAGGGTTCTTAATCATTATTATAAATAAATAACCTAACTGAGCTTGAACAGTTTACTTAGAAACTGCTCTTTAACATATAGTTAAAACTATTCTGAGAACAGGACTACAAGTCATCAATGTTAATGAATTCAAGAAACATGTAAAGTCTGGCCTCAGTGACACCCAGATTCACGATGTTGCAGTTATCTGGTGTAAAAAGGTAGGCTTGAGAAGGGACAGTCACTAATGTAGCAAAACATCTTCACTATTATCTAGGGTAACCATTTTATTTTTAAGGAAATCTGGGACCCTGCCCCCTAAGTCAGCACCACTGCTACTGCACCTCCCCACTAGACTGCTCCCCATACCCCTGTGATTCCAGGACTTTTGTTTTAATTTTCACCAACCAGCCAGGACAGGCTTACAAAATCTGGGACCATCCCTGCCAAGCTGGGACATAGTCATCCCACTGTTAACCCACATGCTACAGTCATCTGACTAGGCTGAGAGTCAAGAGTTTGGGTCTGCTGCTTGCCAGATGCTTTCAGCTTGCTTCCAAGAATATCCAAGATCTGACTTATTTGGTTGACCATCCTGTAGGTGCTATACAGGGAGAGGTGATGGGCTGTGAAAAGTGCTTCATTTTCCACACACTTGCAGCCCTCCAATTGTGTATGATGAGGAATTAATCTTTCAAATCACCTCCACCAGCTACTGCGAGGAGAACAGTATGTAAATAAGAGAGAGAGCTCTAGCGTGCACAGCAGCACACAGACTAGGACTGTGCAAACTGAACAGTGTGTTCAAGAGTGTGAAGTGATCAGACAGCTAGAAAAGAGTAAAGAAAGTCATAGTATATTTATTCATTCTGTGCTATGCTTCAGCTTTGTGGGCTAATCAGTAAAATATTAGGGGTGCATATTTTATGTTAATTATGATAGGGTGGGAGGACAATTTAATTACTGTTAGCAGCTTAGTCTTGCACAGAGTGATCTACTTAGAAAACAAATAGCCAAAACCTTCGTCTTGGGGAAAAATTAATTTGGTCTTGTAGAAAAATGATTTAAGCCTTATACTTCATGTACAGAACAACAAGCAGAGTAAATATGATTCACACTGTCCAGTCAAAACTTGTTCTAATTAAAGATACTCTTTTAGAGGAACACTATTGATAACCAGTTAATCATTCACCCATTTTTACGAATGAAAATGTATACTTTTAAAGTGATATTTATTCTTTTGGAAAGTAGGGTTGATGATGCAGAAGGTTAAAAACAAGAGGGAATATTTTTTCCAGTCCTGAAAAATGTAAGATTTTTTTTTTTAAATTGCAATTCATCAGTGGATGTAAAAAACAAGATGTTTTCAAAGATGTGTCTATATATATATTTGCATGTCCATTTGCAAATATATACATACACAGATAGAGAGAAGCACACACAATTAGAACAGGGCCCTGGCCCGCATTCTCCAATATCCCAAAGAAGCATATTAGCCACCAGACTATTCTGAGCTCTGTTTTAACTAGAAGCCCATCCTGGATCTGAGATCCATTCCTGATGAAAGTATTGTTGAAGCTGGTGAAAGTATTGTTGAATTGGGAGCATCCTTCAAAATTTTTTTTCAATAAATGTGTCTTTCCTCTAAAAAACCTGTTTCACTGAAAGATTCCCTACTAGTTCTTGTAATAACCTGTTGGTATACAGATGAAGAGGGAAGACTGAGCCATGGTATTACCATATGCACTCAGTGGGTTTTAAACTTGGTCTTGAAAATGCCATGGTCAAGGTTTTCAAAATTAATCTGAGCTACTTTAAAGAGGTCCAAATTTTCAGAAACCAACTTGTTCATAAATTTTGGAGCCCCCTTCAAGTACTTTGAATTGGCTATACCCTCCACCAAAAAGTCCATAGTCAAACTTAGAAAGCGTAGACCATTGCACTGATTGAGAATACAGGAAACCCTTGCTATTCATGGGTTTGGTATTAGAGGTTTCAACTATTTGCGAATGCCGGACCTGCATCTTAAATACACTTAAAGGAGCTCCCTGGGAGCTCTGTGCTTGCCACTGCTGGGTTCCTGTTGCTGGGCTCCCACTGCTGCCACCGTGTTCCCACTGCCATCGCTGTGCTCCTGCTGTCACCAAAGCAGCCGTCCCCTCTCTCCCCAGCTGTGCCCACCCCCACAGCTGCCAAAGTCACTGCATTCATACGGAGAACATATCCCCCATGAATGGTGAGGGTCTCCTGAACAGTTTGGCATCAGGGCCTAACCAGTCCTTGACCTCCCTAGCCTGGTAGCCTGTTTTATAGTGGATGGATCTGAAGCACCCTACTAGTTTATTACATGCAGGTCTCCAAATTGCGGTCAACAGAGGCCACTCACTCAGCCATGATGACAAAATACAGAACCACTTAGCCAACAGTGAGTTGATCTGCTGCCAACTGTCACCTCCACAAGGTGTGTTTTCCTTTTATTTTCTGTAAATGCTACAAGATTAGTCCTGGCATCAGACAAAGGTCAGAACTTTCATCCATTTACTGTGAGTGTGAGTAACATGTCTCTGCTAATCACTCACAAAACTGTGAGTGATTAGCAGAGACATGTTAGCCCTAAACAGTCAGTATATGGGAACCAAAATAAACATTTAGGTTGAAGGCATGGTGTATGCTTTATCAGCATATAAAATTGTTTTCTTTTAATTAGCAGAGAGGTAGCTAGCTGTGTTAATCTGACATGAGGGACAAGGCAGAGCAGGGTGGCATTTTAGGGTGAAGATTACATGTTACAGTTAGACCATGTTAAGAGCCCTTAAAACTTGAATGATTGCACATTAAGGCTCTTTAACAAGTGCTAAAAAGCCTCTAGCCATCTTAAAATGATGCTACTTTCGGTGAGGATTACCTTTGAGTAGTGGTCCCAGGTGGTGTTATCTCAGTTGAACAGCCAGATGTTTAAACCACCAATTTGTGTTCCTCTGGTATCCCAGGAAGCTGTGCTCTCAGGGGGACTGTCTATTATTGAGGACTCTATAGCCCTGGCTGACTGCTGGGGACATCCAGGCAAGCAAGTAAATGAGGAGGGAGGGGAAAGGGGTGAAAGGGACCAGCAGGGCCAGGGGGAAGGACCATGGGGAAGCGGAGTAGAAGTGGAGGGGGGAAGAGAGAGGGAGGCAGGGGGACTAGGGGGGGGAATGGGTGGGGAGTAGGAAGCTACCAAACTATACCACCTGTATACCCTGAATTGCCTCTGGTCCCCATTCACTCCCTCTGCTTCCAGATTCCCCCCACCCCCCACCACCTGAATTGTGAACCCTTTTGCCCCAATCACCCTCTCCACCCCCCATGCAGCCCCAGATCACCTCCAAGACTTTCCAATCATCCCCTTCATTCCAAGATAACCTGCTGCAACCCCAGTCACCCCCTCAACTTCCCCAACCCTGCATCCCCTGAGTCACACCCCACCACCAATCACCCCTTCTGCTGCCCAGTGGCCCCTCCACCCCTGGATTGCTGCCCTGCTACCCTGGTCAGCTTGAGAGCAATGTCAGTGGGAGAACGGTGGGTCCCCTTGCTGCCTGCTCCCAGGCTCCTTGCAGTCCATGCTGCCCCTGGACACCAGAATCCAGCCCCTGCCAGGCCCTGTGGGTGAAGTGAGGGTAGGGGTGAGGAACAGGGCAGGGGGCCCTTTCCCCTTCCTCCCTGGCCTAACTAAAGCTAAAGAGCTAGAAAGTGGGGCAGGCGTGGAAGAGACTTGCAGCACTTAGCTGCTCAGTTGGCAGCAGGTCTGAGGAGTGCACATTAGAGAGGATATTCATCCTTAATGTGCGATTGCTCACAGCATGTGTTAACCTTAACACAGCCTAAGATTCTTTATAGTTAGTACATGCTCAATGTAACTGTCATGTCACCCTTAGAGACTAACTCATTCAGAAAGATGTAAGCCAGTGATTTTCAACCACAGTGTTGCAGCACTGAGAGGTGTCACCAGATCCTTGGCAGGGTGCCTTAAGGTGCAGGGAGAAAAACTGAGAAGGACTGGATTGTTAGAAATGGAGTATTGTTAGAAATGCACAGCTTGCATCTTGCACCTGATAAGAAAGAAACACTGCCAAGGACTTTTTTCCTTGCCCAGCCTTGCCACAGCTTTTCTTATACTAAATTGCAGACTCTCAGCCCATGTACCAATACAAACGTGGGAAAACACATGGGATAAAGACTGGTGGTCTAATCTACTTGGAGGACCCTGGTAGAAGAAAGTAGGGTTTGTATTTTTGTGTGCTCTGACTGGTTTGATTTTTATTCCTTGCCTTACTCCCTGTCTCACTAGATTGATAACCACCACAGTTGAAGGGATGCAAGTTGCAGCAGTCCCCCTCAAAGCGCAGACTGTAGCAAAAGTCATGGTACTCAGAAAAATTCCTCGTAATTATCTTGATCTGTCTAAATGAGAATGGGGAGCAGAAAGCATCTTGAAGGGGGAATATTGTTAGAAATGGAGTATTGTTAGAAATGCACAGCTTGCATCTTGCACCTGATAAGCAAGAAACACTGCCAAGGACTTTTTTCCTTGCCCAGCCTTGCCACAGCTTTTCTTATGCTAAATCGCAGACTCTCCCCCAGCTTTTCCCTAGCCTTTCTCATGCAGATTACAGAAGCTGGAATTCAACTGACTGTGTCCTTGAAAGGGGGGGGGTTTGAACTCTTGATGACCTATAGTAGTCTCTGAGCATGCTTAATTAGCTGATGCATATTTACCTCTCCGTCCTGCATACTTAAGTAGTTAATTATTATATATATGCGATGTATGTAGTGATGTAACCACATGTATGCTTGTATGAAACGGAAGTGAGCTGTAAGAGTTCCTGTTTCTGCACACGTGCCCAGGAGGAAAAAGATAAATACAGCCTGCAAAATTCCTTGGTGGGTTCAGAGTAATCTGAGTTTTTGACTCTGCTCTGACCCTATTTGCAAATACACCTTTTGTGCCATCTAATGAGTGTGTGTCTGTGATTTTGGTGGCCTCCAGAGAAACGAACCGCTTTAAGCATCAGGATGAAGCTTGTCCCTGCCGGACCCATCCCCACATCCACTACTCATCCCCTATGTGAAAAGATAAGCACTGTAATATATAAAGTAGTTTTTGAAACTGGGTGCCTCTCAATTCACAAAAGTTTTGGATGGGTGCCTCAAGTCCCATGGTGGAGATGGAATGGGAGTGTAGCAAGTCCACAAAGGTTCAGAACTACTGGCATAAGCTTTTGTAGGCAACAGCCTACTTTGATAACTACTAGGAATGAACTTGCAGAGATCAGGGGTACTAAGTAGAAAGTAATACTGTAATTTAAATAGAAAGAATAGGGAAAGGTGGAGGAAACAATAGGGGGAGGGAGCACTGCTGAGAGAAGTAAAGGTGGACTATACAAAGCAGTTAACCCATGTAGAGACGTAAGGGTTACAAAAGCTAGTCCAGATAAAGGGTTAAGAATGCAGAGTTTCTCTTGAGATTATTCTTAAAGCAATGTAGACTGCAGATGATTTCTTGTTCCATAATTTTGCATTTAAGTTGTTTTTTAAAGTTTCATTCTTTAAGAATAGCTACTCTGATGTCAGCAATGGACTGCCCAGGGAGGATAAGGTATTCTGCCACAGGCTTGTATGTCTTTCTGGAATAGATGTCAGATCAACGTACTGTACCTGGGTTTTTGGTTGCAGCCATGTTGGTCTAAGGACATAGGTAGGCAAGGTTCTTTGAGTAGATGTGATACCTTTTTTTAAAAGCACTTTTAGCGTCTCTCATTTCTTGGAGTCTCAGAACAGCAGAGACTCCATATGCCTGAAAAAGGCTTGCACCCAAAAGCTTGCTAAGAACTTTTTTGCTACTCAGCTGGTTTAATAAAAGGTAGCACATCTATTCAAAGATCCTTGCCTGCCTAAATCAATGTATCATCCTTCTTTCACACAGGAGACACCCTATCTGTTCAGTGTAGACAACAGAGGGACACTGTAAGCAAGTGATGGCATAAATGGTGTTGGCAGAAAAAAAGAAAAATTAACCCTAATATTTTAACTAGCAGAATTATGAATCTTTATTTCACATGAAAGGCAACTGCTGTAACCAAAAAAACTTGTATCTCAGCATGAATCTTTGTATGGCTCAAAAGAGCACTTATTCTACCTGTTAGGCTTGTAAGTGGTGCCCTATTAGATGTCCAAAAGGTGAAAAAGAATCTGGCCCTTAGCTCTTACACTGTGAACTATAAAGCCAAGGGGCATTGTGACCACAATTCTGCTGCCCCCCACCCCCACCTCCTTGCCTGGATCTGCCCATGGCTGTAGTTAAAACCATTTTCCTGACTCATTGCTTTGACTTCCTTCATCCTATCCCATTTAAGTCCTTGCAGTAGTTCTCCTTCCTTCTTCACTATAATCACCAGCTTCTTGTCAGAATCTCAGTGCCCTCCAGAACAGTAGTGTAACAGAGGGGGGATAACCATGGCAGCAACGCTGATACTACCTTTGTGGAGGGGGAAGGGGGTAGGGAATGCACAGACTTGTGCTGCTTCACCTTTGCTCCAGAACTCAGAAGCACTGCCTCCCTCTAGCTCTCCTATTATTGATGCCATCTTTCATTCTGCCAGCAGTACCTGCCTTGTTTTCTCATTTATCTACTCCCCCTCAAGTAGCATCACAGTTTCTCCCACACCTCCCCTTTCTCATAGAGAAAAGCTATAGTCAAAATCCATAAAACCACAACCTTTTTCTCTCTTTCAGCACTAATCTCTGCTATTATGCCTATAGAAAACTGCTGCTTGACAATGGTTAGACAGGTGGTGGGCTGTGATTATGGCTGCCTATTGGCTCAGAATTGTGCCCACAGCTTAGTTGTCTTAAAATTTCTTATTGTTAGCCCTCTCTGACTTTGCACATATATTTTACATTGTATGGCTACTTAGGAGAAAAACTGTCATTTACTCTCATGTACTGAACCTACCAATCTCTAGGCCCTGTTAGAAAAGCAAAATACCAGATGAGGCCAATGCATTCAACTGGAAGTTTTCAAAAAATATTTCTTTTTTATGAAAGAGATTCTGATTTGTTGAAATTGAAACTTTTTATAGAAATATCCCATTTTTGACAAAAGTTCTCTTAGGAAGTGGATCTCAGATCTATGATGAAGTTTCTAGCTAAAAGCCAACAAAGATGTGCCTAGACAACCACCCATCACAGAACAGACAAAAGCCAATTGGTCAGGACACACACCAGGGTTGAAAACCAGCTTCAAGCTACTGCTCTGCTTCATTCAAGCAGGGACTTCAATGTGTAACTCCCATTTTCCCACAAACATATCCCAGGGTATGTCTATCCTATCTCCACAGAGTCCTAAGACTACTACTAATAAACAAATCCAATCCTATTGTATGAGAATGGTCTGGGGCACACCAAGTATAGGTCTGAAATACGTGCCTGAGACCAAGATGCTTAAAGTGACCCAGAGCATACACCAAGAAATAATTGCACTGCATTCTTTGGCAGTGTGAAACTATGCATGTGGAATGGGAGTGACTGCGTGGCTCTGGTCTCCGGAACAGTGGAGAAGTGGTGTAGACATGTTTCTAATCACCAGGTTGTCAGCTATTCCCCAGAGAGGAACTATCAGTGTCTTGCTGGAGTTGTTCCCCCTTTAAAATTCAATATTTAATAGGCCAAAGAAAAAGACATAAAAACTGACTCTGTGTCAGTGGCAAGGTGGCAAACCAAGAATGTGGGGAACTTAGGCTCAGGTCCCACATTTGAATCAGGCAAACCAGATATTTGGTCCTCATGTCCGAAGTAGATACCATAGATGTTGGTTATCATGGAGTGGGTCTTTTTCACGGCAGTCCTCCTTCCCACAACAATTATTTGAAAGGTCTTGGATTTGTCCCATGCAGTATAGGATTTTTTTTTAATTGTCCACTAATTTATTGTGGGCAGGCAAAACTATTTCCAGTCCAGGTTTAAGAATAGAATAATCAATGTTATGAGACATGCAGTACATATTCAAGAGAGCTGATTTTAATGAAATTCGATTCATAGTAATATGCTAGTTTTCTGGAATGCATTGCAATGGACTGTTGTCACTGTGCTCATAGGGAAGAGGCCCTCTGATTGCAAGATATTTATGCCACTAGAAAATAGTCCACTGTAATTAGCAGCATTTAACACCTATTGGGTAGGTGTTAAACTAAAATTCTTCACTTGAACGTGATTGCGACCTCCTGCCAGGCTCAGCCAGATGACGAGAAGAGAAGAGTTTCCTAGGGGATGAAAGGGTCTTGCAAGGTCTCCTTACAGACGTACATAGGAAGGAGAGTGAAGGGTGGGAGACAGCCACTTTCTTCAGTTATGAAAGAAAGGTCTCTCCATCACAGCATTTGCAGTTGTATTTCCTATCAGGATGAGCAGCTCTGAGATAGAACTGAACAGTGTGTTCTTAATGATTTGCTAATTTGCTGAAATACGGATCTTTGGAGGGACTATTTGGGAAGCTAGAGGCCCTGGGGAGGTCCAGGAGGAAGGGAGGAAGCCAGATAGTGTGCCGCTCAGCTGAGGTGGGTGCTGGCCTAGAAGGGCAGGGGACTTGGGGTCTAGCTTGGGGCCTTGTATCCAGTGGGCAGAAACTTCCCCTTACACTGCTCTCCATCCATTTTTTCCCCAATGACCATAGGTGACTGGTGCCTCCTGAGTCTGGGGCACGCCTGCAGATACTGCTGACGGTGTTGGCAGCGGGGACAGTGCTGTCGCGGGGGGGAGCACGTTGAGCATCCGCAGATGCCACTGGCAGTGTTGGTGGCAGAGACATCTCTGTCGGGGGGGCATGTGCCTCCCATGGTCCCCCTACCATTTGCCTATGCCAGTGACTATATTGGTGGCTCAGCTTCAGAAAGAGTGCTGGAGAGGGGTCTGGATAATGGCTGACCTGAAACATGGTGGTTTGAGTGCAGTACTGGGAAGTGAAATTGTGACACCTCACTCACGCAAATAACCTGTGGGTGATGGGACCTAGTACCTGTGACCTCTAGAATGTTAGGTGGGTGCCCTAACTGCTGAGCTATGAGCTATAGAAGCAGAAGAACAGCCTACATCAGCGGTGGGCAATTATTTCAGGTGGAGGGCTGCTTACTGTCAAGGTAGCCCCACCCCTGACAAGTGCCCCACCCACTGATCGCCATCTTGGGACTGGAAGTCCTACTCCCTAACCCCCGAACTTTGCTACTAGAAGTCCTTCCCCTTGGCCCCAGGAGTACTCCTTTCAGCAAGGTGTTTTGCTATGTCAGAACCAGAAAAATACCAAATTATATTCTAAAAAGTGAACATCTACAACATTCATTAATTTGATGTCAAAAAATATTTTTGTCCTGACTTACATGTGTTTGTGCAGGGTACATAGAGGTGATTTCACAATAGCTTAAATGAAGTTTTACTTTTGTATATTGCGGGGGGGGGGGATGGAAGGCATGGGGGTTGGGTAAAGGTTTGTGAGGGGCTTTGGTTGTGTGGGTATGTGGAATGTGGGGGAGTGTGTGGGTGTGTGGGGGGCTTTGTGGGGGGGTAAGTGTGGTGGTGTGGGTGTGGGGTGAGGTAGCATGTGGGGGTGAGTGTAGATATGTGGGGGGGTATGGGGTTTGTGGGGGGCATGTCGGGGAGGGTGGCCGGGGTGTGTGAGGAGATGTGAGGTAAGCAAGTATGGTGGGGTGTGCTTATGGGATTCACTCTATGAACATACACACACACACACACACACTCTGTGCCTCCCTCACTATACAGACACATGCATACTCTGTGCCTCCCTCACTACATACAGACTCTCTCTGTCTTTTTGTCTCTCCCTCCCTCATTGCACTCACTCACACACACACACGCACCCCTCCTACTCCTGGTCCTGGGGTACCAGTACAACCCCTGTGCTCCCATGGTCCAGCCATGCAGCCCGGGGCTATGTGGTGCTGGAGCAGGTGCACAGGGAAGCAGTGAAAGCCAGGGTAGGCAGAGGTTTCTAGGTGGCGTGGGTGAAGGTCAGAGGGGGCTGGGAGTGGGGCGGGCTGGGCTGGCTTTGTTGTTAGATCCTGCTGGCTGCCCCAGGGTTGTAATGCCCCTGAGTCCTCTCATCTTTGACAGGCTGCTAGGAGCAGATAAATATTAATTTTCTAAAATTTTTAGGGGCTCCACAGGCTGGGTAGAATGGCCTGGTGGGCTAGATCTGGTCCATTGGCTGTATTTTGCCTGCCCCTAGCCTACAGTCTTTTTTTGCTTCCAAAACTAAGTCCAGTAGTCACAGGTTGCAGCTAACTTGATTTCTGGATGTCTAAGACCATCACATGTCTGCAAGGCTCTATCTCTTGCTGCTTATGTTTACTGTGTACAATTTCATAGCCATCCATGTGAGTAGGCCTGTGCGCCCAGGTACATATGAACATGTATGTAAATCACTTCTTGGGGACTTAGATATGGAAAAAATACTATGTAGATGACCAAATTTGGATGTCTAGATGACCAGAAAAGAACAGAATGCCACCACAAATATCTCCGATCTTCCTTTCTCTTGTGCAAGCTATCAATGATCTCCCTACTCACTAGCTCTCTCAGTTTCACAGGATAACAGTCTGGGTCCTGCACTGCCGTTCCTACAATTTGGTAGGAGTGTTTTATGGTTTAGGCTTATATTCTCCCACAGTTTTGGGGAGGATGTTCTATATCCACACTGCTCTAAGCATCAAGCAGTGTGAAGCAGCTCTCTTCTGGTGGTTGGGTATTGGAAACCAAATGGAATCCCATATCCACCTGATTCCACTGGACCCTATCCCAGGGTCCTGGCTAACCATGTGAATGCTCCTTCAAAAGGGAAATGTTTCAGAAGAGCTGGTACTTTCAATTTGTTTTGTGTGAACAAGCTGAGAACGATTCTAATGCAGCAAAACCACACCAACGTTAAGGCTCCAAGCAGAAATAACACTTGAAAATGAGGAAACTGAGAACCAGTTTCCAATGTCAAAGGTGTCTACACATATATACACATATATAAGAGTTCTAATCAGAAAGTCATGTTTTAGGCATTGAAGTGCCATCAAACTGCTAACAGGGTCAGGCAGTACCTAGGGCCTACAGTACCCAGCCCAGCTGCAATGTTCTGCTGCCCCTTTTCAACACTTAATTTAATCAAGACCAACTCCTTCACTTTACTTAAGTTTATGTGATGATATCTTGAACTAGGTGTGTATGTAAGGGGGAAGGGAGGGGGAATGCCTAGAGCCCTGCATCCTTGTTCTCTGGGGCTGGGTGCTCTGGAGCTGCCAGAGCTTTTGCAGCTTTTAAAGAGCATTTCTCCCAAGCCACTTAAATTTACTCCAATTCCTAAAAATTGCCCAGAATCTGATGCACCCCAGGCTGACTTGCAGGTGGAGGGGTGGTTAAATGAGCGGGGGGCAGGGGGGGAAGGCAGGAGTTGCCTAGACCTTTGTTTCCATGTACTTGGGGGACAGGGTCTCAGGGGGAAGCTCCCAACTGGCCCCTGGAATACCCAGCTTCCAAGCACACAGAAGCAGGAGTCCAGGTAGCTTCTCCCACCCCAAATAAGCCTGGGCTACACTGAACCCTGTTCAATTGCCACCAAGGAAAGGAACTTGACCAGTTCTTTAAAAGCTGTGGAGAGATGCCTGCAGAGTCCCATTCAGGGATACTATAGTCAAGTGCAGGCAGTAGAGGCTGCGATAGTACAGTTCTGGTTGCATACCAGTGGTTTGGAGGTGGGGTGGAGCAGTGCAGTATAGGATGCTTGGAGGACCAACCAGACACTATTCATAGAAAGATTGGTATTCATACTTAACACTGAACCAGTTCACATGGAACCAGTTCAGTATAGTACTTGATTAAGCAGGCATATTTTTAAAATATGCTGGGAGGTTTAAACCATTCTAAACTGGCTTGTACATCTGGGCTGCTTGTATACATCACAGCATTTAATCCTCATGAATGTAACAAGCATTAATATTTTTAAACATGTTTATTTTGGTGCATTGGGTTTGTGTTTGTATGCACCAGGCTTTTGAATGAATTAAGCCTTTGTGGCTCAGATCACCTTCTCCCTGCTCCCACCAGCTGAGTAAAGCAAAATCCCTCACAGTTGGTCAGGGCAGGGGGGTGGGGGTGGGGGCGGAGACTGGGGCTGCGAGAGGGTGGGGGGAGGGGGTTGCCTGCCCCTCCTGTGGGGAAAGGGGTGGGAGCCCCTCTAAGGGCAATGGGAAGTCCATGGCCAGTTGGGCAGCACAGGGGCTGATGCCCGTCGTTGCAGGAGCTGAGCTACCAGGAGACACTGCCCAGGGGGCAGTGGCCTGACTGCCTGGTGCAGCACAGCATCCCCATCCCAGGGCAGGGGATGCTACAAACCTCCCCTTCTCTTCTCTCCAGCCTGCACTGGGGCTGGAAACACTGCACTGCCTGCATGAGACAGAGCCACCACACTCCGGCCCAGTCAGGACAGGAACAGCTGGAGCCCCTCTAGCAGGGCTGGGGGGGGGCAGAGGTATGCAGGTTGGAAGTGAAGGGCACTGGAAGGGCTGGGAGGGCTGCAGATCAGTTGTGAAGGGCGCTAGGTTGGGCATGGCACTGCAGTTTGGCAGTGAGGGGCACTAGCAGGGCTGGGTCTGTGGGTTGAGAGTGACGGGCGGCAGCAGGGCTGTGGGGGCTGTGGCTTGGCATTGAGGGGCAACAGAATGGGCAAGGGCAGGGTACCAGCATGTCACTGCCCTCTCCACCATCATCCTCCCCCTGTGTGATGGGGTTCATTTCCCAGCATCCCCCAGTTGTTTGGTCTTGCAATAGTTTCCATGGGGACCCCTGACAAACCCACAGACCACTGTCTCATCTCAGGGAGTCTGGGTGCATAGTGTTCTTCCACCATCAAGCCAGGCAGCAGAGAGTTTCTTAACACTTGTGTCTGTGCTCCTTACAAATCTCTCAGGTGCAATAAAGCTGTATGTTCCCCTGTCTGTCTGTCTGCCTCCTGTTTGGGAAGGAGCAAAAATGTCTGTCTCTAGGTGGGATGGGAGGCGGGGCTGGGGGAGGGAAGAAACCCCCCCCCTTGCTTCCAGGAGAACAAAGAGAGGGCACTCTGCCTGAGAAGGTGCTAATTGCCCTCTTTGAAATGTAAACATTTTCGACAAAAAGGAAGACAAACCCAGGGCTAGGTGCTGCATTCAGTCATGGGAGAGGGGAAGAGAAATCAAATTAGGTCAGTATTTGGCATTCTGCACAATGCATGTATACTGCAATGCATGCATACCATAAGATCTTTTAAGCTTATAATAAAGGGGAATTAACTGCTAGGAACAATCTAATTGCAAAATAATGCATTGGGTGGTAGAGAAAGCAAAAGAACTCACCTTGAAGCTCACATTCTAAGACAGAATGAAGGTGCTAATTGTCCTCTTTGAAATGTAAAAACTTTCCACAAAATGGAAAACAAACCCATGGCTAGGCACTGCATTCAGTCAGGAGGAGGGGAAGAGTAAGGGGTAAAGGTAGGTGCTGTTGTCATCCTGGCCAGGGAAAGGCTGGGGCAGATAGGGGGGAGGGGGTGAGGATGTGGGTCGGACTGACCTGAGACTGTGCAATCATGACTGGTGGCGGCACAGGGCCATGTTGCATGTGGGGGTGGGGGGGAGGGGAGCAGATTGGCAGGTGTTGTTCTCTGTTGCCTGCCTGCCACCTTTGCTCTCTGCCCCACAGTCCAGGGGGTGCCCTCCCTCAGGAAGATGAAAATCACATTGGTCTTACAATGAACTAATACCATACCACAGAGCATTACAGACTCAAAATAACATAACCTTTCTACTGAAGAGCTAAAACTTCATAACAGTTGTAAAGTGTTTGGGCAGATTTTGATTCCATATTTAGCATTCAGTCCTTTCACAAGGATGGAGCCCATGTACATCCACAACTATTTGTTAGGCATGGTATACAACAGATTTCCTCTCTGCATTCAGTCACAAAGCAGGGCCACTGCTGTATGATTCAGTCAGCATTGACATTAAGAACTGGAGAATTATTCCTCCAAGACAGGAAGGGACTGTCTGGCCATCAAATCCAGTCTGTTCCTAAAGTAAGAAACAATATCAGATGATCCCTATTATAAATGAATCAAACTGTACCCTAAAAGAAGTTGCATTTTTGGCCCCTTCTACTGGAGTCTGCTCCAAAACTTCACTATTTTGATAGAAACTTTCTTCCAATCCCCAGCTTAACTTTATCCATAGCCAGGTATACCCATTTCTCATTGTGCCAATATTGGAATGTTGAATACATAGTTCCCTTTTGTACATCTGAATTAAAGCTGTTTGGTAATATCTTTTACTGGATTAGTCCTATAGTTGAAAGAAATGTCAGGCAAATTTTCAGCCCCCAAAATGCTTATACTGAAGCTTGTGAAAGAGGCAGATAAAATTACTATAAATACCATGTAAAACAATGGCTTTAGTTTAGTTGCACTGTGTAAATGAAAATGTGTCCTTGATCATTTCTGCCACAGAAATATATATCTGCCTTATAAATAACTGGAACGCACCCTTTGGGGAGCTCAAAATGAGCAGAAGCTAAAAAGATTTTATAGGAACACTCAGATTCTATAAAAGATTTTGTGTCAGGATTAACAAATACCTTGCTTATTTCACGATCTGTTCATAATAAGAGGAAATATTTTTAATGAAATCTTCTAAGTACGGGCCTTGCAGATAGTTTCATAGTTTCATAGTTTGTAGGGTCGGAAGGGACCTGAGCAGATCATCTAGTCCGACCCCCTGCCATGGCAGGAAATAATACTGGGGTCAAACGACCCCAGCAAGATGTGCATCTAAACTCCTCTTAAACACCCCCAGGGTAGGAGCCTGCACCACTTCTCTTGGAAGCTGGTTCCAGACCCTAGCCGCCCTGACTGTGAAGTAGCGCCTCCTGATATCTAACCTAAACCTACCCTCCGCCAGCTTGTGACCGTTATTCCTGGTCACTCCTGGTGGTGCTTGGGGGAACAGTGACTCCCCCAGTGCCTGCTGATCCCCCCTGACTAGTTTATAACAGGCCACAATATCCCCCCTCAGCCTTCTCTTTTGGAGGCTGAACAGGTTCAGGTCCCGCAGCCTCTCCTCATAGGGCCTGCCCTGCAGTCCCCTGATCATACGAGTGGCCCTCCTCTGGACCCTCTCCATGCTGTTGACATCCCTCTTGAAGTGTGGCGCCCAGAACTGGACGCAGTACTCCAGCTGTGGCCTGACCAGTGCTGCATAGAGGGGGAGGACCACCTATCTGGACCTGCTCGAGATGCATCTGTGGATGCATGACAAGGTGCGGTTGGCTTTCCTTACTGCCTCCCCACACTGCCGGCCCATGTTCATCTTGGAGTCAATGATGACCCCCAGATCCCTTTCCGCCTCCGTGCTGATAAGAGGGGAGTTCCCCAACCTGTAGGTATGGTGCCGGTTGTTCCTCCCCAGGTGCATCACCTTGCACTTGTCTGTGTTGAAACCCATCCTATTCTCATCCGCCCACCCTTGTAACCTGTCTAGGTCTGATTGTAGCCTGTTGCATCCTTCCAGTGTGCCCACGCCCCCCACATCTTAGTGTCATCTGCAAATTTGAACAGGGTGCTTTTTACCCCCTCGTCCAAATCACTGATGAAGATGTTGAACAGTGCAGGCCTGAGGACCGAGTCCTGGGGTACCCCACTGCCCACGTCCTTCCAGGTTGAGAAGGACCCATCCACTACCACCCTCTGGGTGCGGCCCTCCAGCCAGTTGACGACCCATTTGACTGTGTGGGTGTCTACACCACAGCCCCCCAGTTTCTTAATGAGAACGGGGTGAGAGACAGTGTCAAAAGCCTTCCGGAAGTTCAGGAAGACTATATCCGCTGCTACCCCTGCATCTAATGATCTGGTGATCTGATCGTAAAAGGCCACCAGGTTGGTCTGACAGGACCTGCCACTGATGAACCCATGTGGGTTGCCCCTAAGCATGCAGTCTCCTGCTGGCCCCTCCTGGATGTGTGCCAGCATTATTTTCTCGAACAGCTTGCCTAGGATCGAGGTAAGACTAACCGGCCTATAGTTTCCCGGGTCCTCCTTCCTGCCTTTTTTGAAGATGGGGACCACATTGGCCCTCTTACAGTCCTCTGGTACCTCACCAGAGCACCACGAGTGCTCGTAAAGCCGGGCCAGGGGACTTGCAATGACCTCGGCCAGTTCCTTTAGAACTCTAGGGTGGAGATCATCCGGGCTGGCTGACTTGAATATGTCCAACCCCTCCAGAAGCTCCCTAACTAAATCCTCGCTAACCCGTGGCCCAGGTGTGCCTCCCCCGGGGCCCGAGGGGGGCCCAGCAGGGAGGTGGCTGTTCTGGTCCCTACTTAGGAAGACGGAGGCAAAGAAATCATTAAACATGTTAGCTTTGCCGTCTGGTGTGACGACCAAGTTACCCATGTCATCTTGCAAGGGCCCCACATTACCCAGGACCTTCTTTTTACCCCCTACGTATTTCAAAAAAGACTTCTTATTGTCCTTAATCTGGAAAGCTAGTCCCAGTTCCATGTCTGCCTTGGCCTTCCTAACTGCCCCCCTACATCCCCGAGCAACTACAGAATAGCCCTCCCTGGTGATGACCCCTTCTTTCCACTGGGTATAAGCCTCCTTTTTAGCAAGGAGACATTCCCGGATTCTTTTGGTGAGATGTGGAAAGAATGCAACAGGAAGGTATTTTCAATTTGAATTTGGCTATAAGAAAACCCCTAGCCAACATGCTAACTTCAGGGAGTTCTATTTGTTTATTTTAGTTTAATTATACGGAGTCTTGGGTTGTTGGGTTTTTGGGGGGGGACGGGTTCAGTGTAGGAAAGACTTTACATGAGGGAGATGAGGAGAACAAATATATTATGTCAGTGTTTGGCATGAGAGCTATAATCTGAATTCTGCCCTGCGTAATGTGGAGGATCCAGTCAGAATAATAGGTTTTGGACACAGGCAATAGATAGGGCTGGGAGAAAAGTTTCCAGGTAAAATTACTTTGAACCTAACAAAGAGACAGATTTTTAAAAAATCAAAGCTTTCGTATTGGGTCAAAAAACCTTGTAACTCCCAATGGTTTAAAAATGCAAGAAGGAACAGCAGAAGATTTTGCCTCGTGTTGAAGCTAGTGGGGATGTAATAATATGTGGAACTTTGGGTTGCAATGTGGTGCGTTTTTTCCTTACCATGACTTTAGTAGTATCCAAATTTCCAGCCCAAATATTTTTCCCTGAAGATTTTCATCATCCAGCAACAAGTTGCAATGTGTTATTTCAATTAATCATCAATTATTTCCAGATCTTTGAGCAGATTATTCCATATAAAAACATCACTGCTAGTCCATTTCCTTTTCAGTTTTCTCATTTATTTTCCAAGTGTGCTGGGAGGCCATCTGCTAATTTCAAAGACCTATTTTTTTAATACCTGGTGTCTTGTGGCTCATGCAAAAGCTGAATAATGGATTGATGGGTAGATGTCTTCTTTTGCTAGGCATGTTTCCTATTCTAAGATGCAGTGCTTCTGCAATCCAAATCGATTTTGTACATTTCCCTAAGAAGTCATTAAAGTTCTGTTTTAAGCTCTGGTCCTGGAAACACGTAAGTACATGCTTAACTCTATGCATGGACATTAATGTGTGTACTCAACTCATAAATATGAATAATCATTTCTAGGGGCAGGGCACCAGTTAGAAAAATGGGTAGGAAAAGTTAAATTTAAATTTCTATAATTATTATGAATGCTTTTCATATTAAATATACTCAGTTTACAGGTCCAAACATTGTTTTATCTTCCCTAAATACCAGCACTGCTATCTGTTAGTGAGCTTAGAATGTCAGCTTCAAGGTGAGTTCTTTTGCAATCAGATTGTTGCTAGCAGTTCATTCCCTTTTACTATATGCTTAAAAGAGCTAATGGTATGCATGCATTGCAGTGTAAGTGCAACATATGCAGTATACATGCATTGTGCAGAATGCCAAATACTGACCTTATCTGATTTCTCTTTCCCCCCCTGTGACTGAATGCAGTGCCTAGCTTTGGATTTGTTTTCCTTTTTGTGGAAAGTGTTTACATTTCAAAGAGGGCAATTACTACCTTCTTAGGCAGAGCACCCTCTCTTTGTTCTCCTAGGAGGAAGAGAAACTGAGGGGTTTTCTCAGCACCCAAAAGGGCAAATCTCCTAGCATGTATACAGGCATCCCTGGATGCTTGCAATTTAAAACCACACTTAAACTGATCTAAGTGTTATATCTGTCTACCTTTATAACACTGCTTCATTCAGTTGGAGTGGTTTTGCTACATGTGAATCATTCTTAGGTTGTTCACACATAATTAGTAGGAGTGTGTGAAACGGGCTGTATTTGATTCAGATTCGGATTTGGCCTGAATCAGGGACACTGATTTGATTTGTTGATTTGGATCACTGTCCCGATTCGATTTGGCCACATCCAAATCTGAAGATTCAATGTTGATTCAGAGACCAACTTCACACACCTTCCAACTGGATGGATAGAGGGGAGACAGGAAGGGAGGAGGGGAGGCAGTATTGAGATCAGCATGGAAACTGCTCTGTAGCATTCAGGGAATTTGGGGTTTGGGTAAGAGGACCAATTCCATGGAATTCAGTTGTCTGGAGGGGTTGAATATCAGTTTTAGTCACAGATCAGGGTATGAAGAGGCCAGTTTGCACCTCTCCCATTCAGCTTTTTCCATGGGACAGAGCAGACTATTGTTATGGCCATTTAGGGACTCCTATTTTGAGTTTTCAGTGTCATTTGGCAAGTTATTCATTTAACAGCCATTTACATTGACACTAGTTGCACCACTCCATCCTTTACCATACTCTGCCCACAATTAGCAGCTATCCCTACATGTACTTAAGGAGCTGTAAGACCCTGGGATATCATACTCCTCCCCCCTTCACACCCTTACCTGTCTCTGGGTACTCTCAAGGGGAACAGTTACAGGTGGTCATAGGAATGGAACTGCTCCTTCCCCTGGGACACTACTCAGCCTTCTGAGTCAGCCCACTTCCAATACCCTGAAAAACAGTCCTGGAAGCTTTATTACTTTCCCCTATGTGTTTCTTTGCCTCAAACTCCAAGACAGTACAAGGTACAAGAAAATACAAAATACAAAGGAACATTTTGTCAAACTTCTCTATATTTGCAAAAGTAGAAAATTTCCATCAATGCAGCAGGATTAAAAGTAGGAATAGCATTTAGGGGGGAGAAAAACACTGCAGGCAGAAGCAGGATTTGTGACCTCCTTCCCCCCGCCAAAATATTTTGGTGGAGCATCACAGTAACATGCAGACTTAAGACTTTTTATAAATGTATTCCAGAGCACGGGGCTTTAAAAATCAATCATGTAGTATGCTGTTTCACAAATGCTTCAAATTGACACAAATAGAGCACTTAACCAGGAAAAGCTCTAGAACTGGCAATATTTTAAAACATGCCCCCCACATTGGCCTTTGGGGGTTTCACCGTCAGAAGTCCTCTTTCCAGGGTGAGAGGGAATTCTTGGACACAAACCTGGGTATGGAAGGCAGCATGGTGTGAGACTCCAGCCTTTTCAGTCCCTCCATGAAATATGGCAACATCCTTCCCTTTGACCTACAAAGATACTTCCCCATCTACTGGGAGGCAGTGACCCTGGCATCATGCTGTGTCATGAGCAGCCAGGTCTGAGTCCACTCAGCAATCGAGGTACTGACTAGGGTTAGAAGGAGTGAGAAAAATCCAGCCAGTTGGTCAATCTGAGAACAGGGTCTAGGAACAAAATGAGTCAGGAAGATGGGAGATTAGGAAGAGAGTAGAGTCAGAGAGTAAGATGGGTCAAGAAGCCAGGAGATCAAGCAAACAAGCACAGAAAAGCATCTTGGGACCAGGTTGAGTCCCAGTGCCCAGACATTTCCGGTTCCACTGAGAAGCTTATATGGAAATGAAGTGGGGAGGGGAGTGTAGGGTCAGCTGCCCCCAGCTAGCCATTCTGATGACAGGGAGTGAGCAGAAGGCTAGGCCCTGATGGAGGCTTCAGGCCAAGCTTGCCCAGTCTGGGTGGTCAGCTGTAGGTTGGAAGGCTGAGATGGGGAGCCATGCTGGTCCAGCTGAGGCCCAGGTTTGAGGCAAAGCAACATGCCTACTTCCCGAAGTCCAGAAACCACTCCTCCCTTCAGCCCCCATTGCAATTCATTTGGTTTGTTTCAATAATAGGGTACTGAACACTTGACTGTTTGCAACTCTTTTGTTTTGGTTTTGGTTTGCAGGCCAGTCAACAGTTTCATAGTTTCATAGTTTCATAGTAGCTAGAGTCGGAAGGGACCTAGGTAGATCATCTAGTCCGACCCCCTGCCTTGGCAGGAAAGAGCACCGGGGTCAGATGACCCCGGCAAGGTGCTCATCTAACTTCCTTTTAAAAATCCCCAGGCTAGGAGCCTGCACCACTTCCCCTGGAAGCTGGTTCCAGGCCCTAGCCGCCCTGACTGTGAAGTAGCGCCTCCTAATATCTAATCTAAACTTACCCTCCGCCAGCTTGTGACCGTTATTCCTGGTCACTCCTGGCAGCGCACGGGGGAACAGGGACTCCCCCAATACCTGCTGATCCCCCCTGACCAGTTTGTAGCAGGCCACAAGGTCCCCCCTTAACCTTCTCTTGTGGAGGCTAAACAGGTTCAGGTCCCGTAGCCTCTCCTCATAAGGCCTGCCCTGCTGACCCTTGATCATACGAGTGGCCCTCCTCTGAACTCTTTCCATATCGTCCACGTCCCTCTTGAAGTGTGGCGCCCAGAACTGGACGCAGTACTCCAGCTGCGGCCTGACCAGTGCCGCATAGAGGGGGAGGATCACCTCCCTGGACCTGCTCGAGATGCATCTGTGGATGCATGACAGGGTACGGTTGGCCTTCTTGACTGCCTCCCCACACTGCCGGCCCATGTTCATCGTGGAGTCAATGACGACTCCAAGATCCTTTTCCGTCTCCGTGCTGGCAAGAGGGGAGTTCCCCAACCTGTAAGTGTGGTGCCGGATCTTCCTCCCCATGTGCAACACTTTGCACTTATCAGTGTTAAACCCCATCCTATTCTCATCCGCCCACCGTTGCAACCTGTCAAGGTCAGCTTGTAGCCTATTGCACCCTTCTAGTGCACCCACATCCCCCCACATCTTAGTGTCATCAGCAAACTTGAACAGGGTGCTTTCTACCCCGTCATCCAAGTCACTGATGAAGATGTTGAACAGTGCGGGCCCGAGGACCGAGCCCTGCGGAACCGCACTGCCCACGTCCTTCCAGGTCGAGAAGAACCCATCCACTACCACCCTCTGGGTGCGGCCCTCCAACCAGTTGGCGACCCATTTGACTGTGTGGGCATCGACACCACAGTCTCCCAGCTTTTTGATGAGGACAGGGTGAGAGACAGTGTCGAAAGCCTTCCGGAAGTCCAGAAAGACTACATCCACAGCAACCCCTGCGTCTAATGATTTGGTGACCTGATCGTAAAAGGCCACCAGGTTGGTCTGACAAGACCTGCCACTGATGAACCCATGTTGGTTGCCCCTGAGCATACATTCCCCCGCAAGGCCCTCCTGGATGTGTGCCAGGATAATTTTTTCAAAGAGCTTACCCGGGATTGAGGTAAGACTAACTGGCCTGTAATTTCCCGGGTCCTCTTTTTTTCCCTTTTTGAAGATAGGGACCACATTGGCCCTCTTCCAGTCCTCCGGCACCTCGCCAGAGCACCACGAGTGCTCATAGAGCCGCGCCAGGGGTCCCGCAATGACCTCGGCCAGTTCCTGTAGAACCCTAGGGTGAAGATCGTCCGGACCAGCGGACTTGAACACGTCCAGCCTCTCCAGAAGTACCCTAACTAACTCCTCGCTAACCCCTGGCCCAGGCGTGTCTCTCCCGGGGCCCGAGGGGGGTCCAGCAGGGAGGTGGCTGAACTGGTCCCTACTTAGGAAGACAGAGGCAAAGAAATCGTTAAATATGACAGAGGCAAAGAAATCGTTTGCTGCCTGGTTCCTGAGCCTGGCTTCTGGCTGAGGATTTCCCTGTCATACTGCTTCCTACCTGCTGACCCTGGCTTGGCTCTGTTTTTGGACTGCTTTGTAGATTGCCCCGTGGATTGGTACTTGGCATCTGACCCCCAGATCCTGGACTGTTGTGGATTCTGCTTCTGGATTTCCCTCCCGCTTTGGTATATGGCTCCTGCCCTTGGACCAAGCCCCAGGCAATGTTCCCTCTAAGGAGCAGTGGTCCGTGAGTGCGCTGCCTCAGTCCATGAGCATGCCACCTTGGTCCAGCGTGGGACACTTACCGAAGGTGGCTGAGGGCTGGAGGCTGAAAGCCGGGGCTGGGGCCAAGGGCTGGAGGCTGGAGCTGGGGGCTGGGGCCAGAAACTGGGATCCAGGGGGTGGAGCCAGGGGCTGGGGGCCAGGGGCTGGGAGTCGGGGGCCAGAGGCCAGGGGCTGGAGCTGGGAGCTGAGGGACAGGGGCTGGAGCAGGGGGCCAGTGGCTGGAGGATGGGGCTGGGGGCCAGGGGTTGGAGCTGGGAGCTAGGGGCTGGGGTCAGGAGCTGGAGCTGGGGGCCGAAGGCTGGAGCGGGAGCCTGGTGTGGGCTCCCTGGCTCTGGGGAAGTACTCCACTCCCCTGAATCAGGGCCAGGGAGTATAGCACTTCCCCAGAGCCGGCAGAGCCCACACCAGCCCCCCACCCCAGCCTCCATCCCTGCCTTGCCTCACCTCATGGAGGAGCTGCTGCATGCCCCAGTGAGGCTTTATGGGCTTCAGGACACTGCTCCGCCCCTCGGCCCTGATGCCATGTGTCTCCTTGCTCCCCAAGGTGATGCGGGGGAGCAGAGCAGCATCTTGGAGCCGGCGGAGCCTCACTCGGGGCAGGCAGAGACTCCTCCCCGAGGTGAGGCAAGGCAGGGATGGAGGCTGCGGCAGGGGGCTGGCGCAAGCTCCGTCGGCTCCGAAGAAGTGCTCCACTCCCTGGCCCTGATTCAGGGGAGCGGAGCACTTCCCTGGAGCCGGCAGAGCCCATGCCAGGCTCCCGCCCCAGCCTTTCCTGGTGCGTGGCCTTGAAAAAGCTGTGCGTGGCCACACTTTTAGTTGTGCATGGCCATGCACGTGCAGACCTTAGAAGGAACCTTGGCCCCAGGCCCTGCTTTCCTTTGCTAGCTTAACCATTAGGCCAGATTGCTTATGGCCTGGTCCCTTACAGTCTAGTCCTCATGATTTTTGTCCCTCTCTACACTCACCTGTGATACCTTGATGTGTCAGTGTCTGAGGAGGGTACCTTGAGTCTTAACATGGGGAGTGTGGTGGGACTATCTTCTGACTGATCTCAGTCTCTGGTGCTGCTTCTTCCCAGCTCTCTCACTCCATCTGGCTCTTCGCATGGCTTCTAGCCTCACCATAGCCACACCCACATCTTATTCAGTCTGTGTTTGCTGGGTCTCCTGATCCTTCTAGCTTCTGTTCTTAGGCCTTTGACCCTGGTTCTGGCTCCAGCCACACTATTTTGGCTTTTGCTCTGCAGCTTCTACCTTTCTGTACTCTGGCTGTGCCCCTGGGGTCTCCACCTCTCTGGCCAGGCCTTGGGGCTGTAGCCTATGCCTGTTCCTCTTCACGCTGCTGGCCCTCACCAGATGAAAGATCACAGCACGCAGGGCACTCTGCTAAACAGATTCTAAACCACCACCAGCTCCTCTTCTTCTGGTGGATCTCACTGTCATGCATCCTGCACAAGAGTTGTTTTCTACTCAACAGTCAAAGCCAGTGACTCACTCTGTCTTGGAGTGAAGCCTATACACTGGCCAGCATCTCTCCCTTCACCTGCCCCAACCTCTGCAACCCCATTTCAGTCAGTAGATCCTTGCCACTCAAACCTGGCACAGGGGTTTCCCATTGTTCCATCTAGAGCTTCTGCAAGAGGAGTCTTTAATGCTAGGTCAGCTGCTTCTCCTTAAGCAGTGTCTGTGTGCATAGTTTTATAGTTAGTAGGGTCAGAAGGTACCTGAGCAGATCATCAAGTCTGACCCCTTGCCATGGCAGAAAAGAGTACTGGGGTCGAACAACCCCAGCAAGGTGTACATCTACCCTTCTCTTAAAGACCCCAAGGTAGGAGCAGCACCACTTCACTTGGAAGTTGGTTCCAGATCCTAGCTGCCATGACAATGAAGTAGCACCTCCTGATGCCTAGTCTAAATCTACCCTCTGCCAGCTTGTGTCTGTTATTTCCAGCCCCTCTGGATAGCACTCGGGGGAACAGGGACTCCCCCACTGCCTGCTGGTCCCCTCTGACTAGTTTGTAACAGGCCACTGGATCCCCCCTCAGCCTTCTCTTTTGGAGACTGAGCAGGTTCAGGTCCCATAACCTCTCCTCGTAGGGCCTGCCCTGCTGCCCCCTGACCATGCAAGTGGCCCTTCTCTGGACCCTCTCCATGTTGTCCACATCCCTCTTGAAGTGTGGCACCCAGAACTGGATGCAGTACTCCAGATGCGGCCTGACCAGTATCACACAGAGGGGGAGGATCACCTCCTTGGACCTACTTGAGATGCATCTGTGGATGCATGACAAGGTGCGGTTGGCCTTCCTGACTGCATCCCCACACTGGCAGCCCATGTTCATCTTGGCCCCAATGATGACTCCAAGATCCTTTTATGCCTCTGCACTGATGAGAAAAGAGTTCCCCAGCCTGTAGGTATGGTGCTGGTTCTTCCTCCCCAGGTGCAGCACCTTGCACTTGTCTGTGTTGAATCCCATCCTGTTCTCATCCACCCACACCTGTAACCTGCAGGTTAGGTCTGATTTCAGCCTATTCCTTCCTTCTAGCGTGCCCACATCCCCCCACATCTTAGTGTCATCAGCAAATTTGAACAGGGTGCTGTTTACCCCCTTGTCCAAGTCACTGATGAAGATGTTGAACAGTGTGAGCCCGAGGATCGAGCCCTGCGGAACCCCACTGCCCACATCCCTCCAGGCTGAAAATGACCCATTCACCACCACTCTCTGGGTGGGGCCCTCCAGCCAGTTAGTGACCTGTTTGGTTGTGTAGGTGTCTACACCAGTCCCCCAGTTTTTTATTGAGAATTGGGTGAGAAACAGTTTCAAAGGCCTTCCTAAAGTCCAGAAAGTCTACGTCCATTGCTACCCCTGCCTCTAAGGATTTGGTGACCTGATCATAGAAGGCCACCAGGTTGGTCTGACAGGACCTGCCCTTAATGAACCCATGTTGGTCGCCCCTAAGCATAATCTCCCTCGCTGGCCCCTCGTGGATATGTGCCAGGATAATTCTCTCAAAAAGCTTACCCAGGATCGAGGTAAGACTAACTGGCCTATAGTTTCCCGGGTCCTCCTTCCTCCGTTTTTTGAAAATGGGAACCACGTTGGCCCTCTTCCAGTCCTCTGGCACCACACCAGAGCACCATGAGTGCTTGTAAAGCCATGCCAGGGGTCCCGCAATGACCTCAGCTAATTCCCTCAGATCGTCCAGACCAGCTGATTTAAATACATCCAGTCTCTCCAGAAGTTCCCTGACTAGGTCCTCACTGACCCTTGGCCTAGGTGCACCTCCCCTGGGGCCTGAGGGTGGCCCAGTGGAGGGGCTGATCCAGTCTCTGCTCAGGAAAATGGAGGCAAAGAAGTCGTTAAATAGGTTAGCTTTGTCATCTGGTGTGACAACCAGATTTCCTAGTGTGTCTTGCAGGGGCCTCACGTTACCCAGAACCTTCTTTTTTCTCCCTATGTATTTGAAAAAGGACTTTTTGTTGTCCTTGATCCGGGAAGCTAGTCCCAGTTCCATCTCTGCCTTGGCCTTCCTGACCTTCCCCCTGCATCCCCGAGCAACCACGGTATAGTCCTCCCTGGTGATGGCCCCTCCCTTCCATTGGGTATAAGCCTCCCTTTTAGCTAGGAGACATTCCCGGATGCTTTTGGTGAACCATGGGGGCTTCTGTGCCCTCCTGCTCCCTATGATGTGTGTTGGGCTTACTTCCCTTTAGGCTTGGAGGATCGTCTTCTTAAGGAGTGACCACTCTTCTTGGACACATGACTCCCCTCCCCTCTGGCCAGGAACCTACGTGAGCAGTCAGACCTGGCTGACTGCTCTTCCCAGCAGATATCTGGAAAGTTCAGGTCCCCCACGATGACCATGTCCTTTGACCTAACTACCTCCGTGAGCTGACTTAAGAATTCCTGCATTTGCAGCCTTCAGTTTACTCCTGGCCTGGAGTACTGCTCCTGTAAAGCCTCTTACTAGGCAGCTTGTTCATCCTAGAGGCTAATAGCCCTGCTGTTCTAGCAGCTATCTTCCAAGAACTGTTTACTACTGTAGGTGTGTAGCAGGACACTAAGGTGCCTGCTACTGATAAACAGTAGGAGGCTCAGCTGCCAGTCATCAGGGTGGCACAGGTGCTGGTTGCCAGGGCAACTGGCAAAACCAGCTCACCGGAAGGGGGCAGGGCCTGGCCTATATAAACAGCCAGGCTGAGGCTGGAAGGTCAGTTCCCCTCTGGCAGTAGAGGAAGAGGGAGCTGTGTTGGAGCAAGCAGGGAAAAACATAGCAGAGAAGCCTGATGGCTGGAGCAGCGTCTGCTTGACAATACTGGGTGGAGGAAACCCTGACATGGATATGCGTGAAGGATAGTCAGGTTGGCTTGGAATTTATGTTGGAACCCAGGTATGGGAGTTTTCTGTTTTGTTGTTGTATAACACCGGAGGACCGGCTGAGGCTGTAGGGGTTGGAGGAGGCCTCATAGGAGCTCCCCAGTAGCATGGGGGTTCCTGGTGCCAGAGAGGGCACAGCAGTTTGGTGCCAGAGAGGGCACAGCAGTTAAGGGCACACCGACCCCAACCCTGAGAGGGGGGTTCGGTGGACTGAAGGCCAGGTAAGGCCGAGGCTGCCTGAGCCCAATTGTGGGAAGCCCCAGTGGGGTGCAAGACCCAGAAAAGAGGTCTAGGGGCCAGGTAAGGCCAAGGCCGCCTGATCCAGATTGTGGGAAGCCCCAGTGGGGTGTAGGACCCGAGAAGGGGGTCTGGGGGCCAGGCATGGCTACGGCCACCTAAGGTCCGATTTGTGGGAGTCACGAAGCAAGGCCCCAGTGCAGGCGTGAGCGTGGGCAAGGCCCCAGTGCGGGCATGAGCGTGGGCAAGGCCCAGTGGGCAGTACTGTGAGGGGAAAAGTCCCCATTGGGGGCGATCATATAAAGGCAAGCCCAGGGAGGGCGATTGTACACAGACCACAGGGAAAAGGCCCAGGACGGGCAGCAGCCGTGGGAGAAGTTAGGCGAATAGCCCAGGGGCGCACAAGAATAGAAGCCCAGAGAGGGCAAGCGCACAGAGGCAGGCCCTGGAGGATGTCCGCAAGGGCGCGGGCAATGGTAGTTTGATGTAACAACATCCGGTACACCTGAGAGGCTTGGGGCGTGGTATTAGGGGTGGTAGGAGCCACGCACAGCCCATGAGGCTGGGTGCACCAAAATCAATCTATGTGAAACAGGGACATCTCAAGACCCCGTGCCAAAGGGGGGAGAAAGGCAGCCTCCCTTTAACAATATACCATCAAAGAAATGGCGGGCGAGATAGCGAGGGTGTGTTGAACCCGATTTGGCACGGAAGGTAGGGGGCGCTAGGGGAGTTCATGGCACCCCTAGCTTGTGTCCTGCCACAAGGTGCCAGTCTTTCTCCCCTTACAGCTGTCAGACCAGAGGATTCTCCCTTAGTAATGTCAGGGAGTTAAGCTCCATGGTGCTCCTTGGAGTCAGGATCCCCCTTTCTGCATCCTTGGCCCTCCGTGCCACAAAAGTCCTTGTCTTAAGGGGACCTTTCCAGTGTTCTTATCCTTCAACCCTTTGCCAGTAACAGGGCTGGGATTCCCTGTTACAGAGCCTTCATGTTGGTGGCTTGTCTATGGCGTAACAAGGCCAACTCAGCACAGATCTTGAAGGAGGTAGCCCCACTCATCTTGATGTTCTGCACCTCTAGTGCTTATCCCAGATCCTCAGGCATCAGTTGCTGCTTGTCTATCTGGCCCTAAAGTGGCAGGAAACAATCTAAGTGATCCCACAGAAGGCTGTCCTCTGTGGGGTCCCTGGTTTGTTTCTGTTTTGGCATATTACAGAGTGAAACACAGCTTAAGGAAGCACTTTGCCAAGGTTGTTTGGCTCTGAGCTGCCATGCAGTTTCTCATGAGTTGGCAGAGGTGCTTGAATGTGGTCAGGCAAGTGAAGACTCTGCTGTGAGGTGGATAGCCGATTCAGCACCTCTCAGCACTGCTCACTCAAAGACTGTAGGTCCCATAGGCAGTGCCTTGGATGTATATTTTGTGGTCTGGTGATGGTAGAAAGCACAAACCAGAAGGCTGGGGGTCAAATATCCAAAAGACTCTGCAGTATTCACTTGGCTGTCCTCAGAAGACTCTGGAGAACCATGTCTGGAAGGGGCTACTTGTTCACCACCACTGAGGTGTGAAGCAGTGCAAAATCTGATGTGGTTTTCCTGAAAGGGGCTATAAATCTGTACATAACTGACACTTTACAAATTAAAAGTATTTTAAGTAAAAGAGGAATATGAAGAATTATTCATGTCTCTGCCCATACCCTTAGTAAATTAATGATTCCCTATTCACTTTTTTCCACACCACCCATCATTTTCTAAAGTTGTGTAACACTCACCAGCACGTGTAACACTTGCTAGGCTGGGCAATATGCCAGATTCTGGATCCTCAGAGTGCCAGTAGCCCTGGGAATTCCCTCAGGAGGGTTTGCTGACTGAAGTGTCCCTTGGAGAGGCATGTCCCTCAACCTCACTGCCCAAGAATTACTTTAAGTCCAATAAACAAATAGGTTTCTTTATTATACACAACTATATAAAGAAAATAAATGATTAATCAAGAGAATAAATATATATGTATATCGTATCAATTGTTAATAATAAAACCAACAATTTGAATAAAATTTACAACTGCAACAATAGATGAATAATTCTGCCACACTGGGTGGTCCTACTTGCATCAAACAACCTCAATGATTGCATTCAACTGGTTATAACACTTTAAAACAGTCCTTCCCCCACATAACCCAGGTTGATTTTCCTCTGGTCACACTCCCCTTCCCATAACAACAAATGGCAATACAGCTTTAACTATAGTCCACCACTAGGTGGCACAGGAGAGGCTTATGCTGCTCCTGGGAGGGTGGACTCTTTGCTCTTTCTTGGTAACTCAGCAATAAAAAAAAGTCTATGATCCGCCACCATAGGCAATAGGCTTTTTTTTGTTTCCTTCTGAAAAATACACACCCTACTGTTTGCAGGAGGTAAGTGTCCCCTCACACACCCATACAGATTTGGGATTCTCACAGCCTGCTCCCTCTCTGGGCTGTCTCTCTCCCCCAGCACCTCCACATGCAGACAGGGGATTCCCTCTGCAGGCTTATGTCTCTGCAGTGCAAGACTTTCCAGCCCAAACAGAGGACTTCCCTCTGCAGGTCCCTGATCAGGCAGCTTCTCCAAGCCAGTTTATCAGCCCCTCCCCACTCTTTCCCTGGGTACCTGTATCCCTGACTGCACAGCTCCAACCCTGGGTGGAGAATAAGCTTCTCCTGGGGTAACTCAGGCTTTTCTCTGTCCTGAAGCCTGCTCCCCAGCAAGCCTCAGTTCTGTTCCCTCTGCCTAGGGGGAAGGAGGAGCTGAGTCTCTGCCCTTCTCTCCAGGAAGCTGTAGTTCTCTTGCAGCTTCTTTGGCTCATTGTAGCCAAGAGTCCTGGGTTTGTGAGGAGGGCTCTGGCTGAACTTCAGATGCACCAGTAAAAAGCATGGATTTTGCCCAGCACACCCTCTGTTTGGAAAGCTGTGCACCCTCTGCAAGCTTTTTGCTACCCTTCTCTGCAAAGTCCTTAGGCATGGCCCATTTACTCAGTTTGTAGCCAAGCAAAACTCTGCAGCCGTTACACTTGCATCATATGCCTCCTTTGCCATCTCTCTTCCAAGCCACAGAGTGCTAGTTTTTTCATTCTTTCCTTGTGTAGAAGGCATTATAGTTTCATAGTTAGGGTTGGAAGGGACCTGAGCAGATCATCAAGTCCAACCCCCTGCCATGGCAGGAACGAGTACTGGGGTCAAACGACCCCAGCAAGGTGATTGTCAAGCCTTGTCTTAAGGACCCCTTGGGTAGGAGCCAGTATCACTTTGCGTGGAAGTTGGTTCCAGATCCTAGCCGCCCTGACAGTGAAGTAGCGCCTCCTGATGTCTAGGCTGAATCTACCCTCTGCCAGCTTGTGACCGTTATTTCTAGTCACACCTGGTAGTGCTTGGGGGAATACGGACTCCCCCAAGTCTGCCTGCCTGCTAGTCCCCTCTGACTAGTTTGTAACAGGCCACTAGATCCCCCCTCAGCCTTCTCTTGTGGAGGCTGAACAGGTCCAGGTCCCATAGCCTCTCCTCATCGGGCCTGCCCTGATGACCCCTGATCATGCGAGTGGCCCTCCTCTGGACCATCTCTATGTTGTCCACATCCCTCCTGAAGTGCAGCGCCCTGAACTGGACGCAGTACTCCCCAACTGCAGCCTTACCAGTGGCACATAGAGGGGGAGGATCATATCCTTGGACCTGCTAGAGATGCATCTGTGGATGCATAAGGTATGGTTGGCCTACCTGACTGCGTCCCCACACTGTTGTCCCATGTTCATTTTGGCATCAATAATGACTCCAAGATCCTTTTCTGCCTCTGCACTGATGAGAAGGGAGTTGCTCAGCTTGTAGGTATGGTGCTGGTTCTTCCTCCCCAGGTGCAGCACCTTGCACTTGTCAGTGTTGAATCCCATCCTATTCTCATCCGCCCACCCTTGTAACCTGTCTAGGTCTGATTTCAGCCTAATCCTTCCTTCTAACATGCCTACTTCCCCCCACATCTTAGTGGCATCTGCGAATTTGAACAGAGTGCTTTTTACCCCCTCGTCCAAATTGCTAATGAGGATGTTGAACAGTGCAGGCCTGAGGACCGAGCCCTGGGGGACCCCACTGCCCACATCCCTCCAGGCCAAAAATGACCCATCCACCACCACTCTCTGGGTGCAGCCCTCCAGCCAGTTAGTGACCCATTTGACTGTGTATGTGTGGACACCACAGTAGCCTATAGTTTTTTAATGAGAATGGGGTGAAAGACAGTGTCAAAGGCCTTCCTGAAGTCCAGAAAGACTATGTCCACTGCTGCCCCTGCATCTAAGGCTTTTGTGACCTGGTCATAGAAGGCCACCAGGTTGGTCTGACAGGATCTGCCTCTAATGAACCCGTTTTGGTTGCCCCTAAGCATAATCTCCCCTGCTGGCCCCTCGTGGACATGTGCCATGATAATTCTCTCAAAAAGCTTACCCAGGATTGAGGTAAGACTAACTGGCCTATAGTTCCCCGCATCCTCCTTCCTCACTTTTTTGAAAATGGGAACCATGTTGGCCCTCTTCCAGTCTTCTGGCACCACACCAGAGCACCACGAGTGCTCATAAGGCCATGCCAGGGATCCTGCAATGACCTCTGCTAATTCCCTCAGCACTCTGGGGTGGAGATTGTCCAGACCAGCTGATTTAAATACGTCCAGTCCCTCCAGAAGTTCCCTGACTAGATCCTCACTGACCCTAGGCCTGGGTGCACTTCCCCTGGGACCTATGGGAGTTCTGGTGGGGGGGTGACCCAGTCCCTGCTCAGGAAAATTGGAGGCAAATAAATTGGTAAATAGGTTAGCTTTGTCAGCTGGTGTGATCACCAGATTTCCTAGTGTGTCTTGCAGAGGCCCCGCATTACCTGGTACATTCTTTTTACTCTGTATGTATTTAGAAAAGGACGTCTTGTTGTCCTTGATCCGGGTAGCTAGTCCCAGTTCCATCTCTGCCTTGGCCTTCCTGACCGCCCCCCTGCATCCCTGAGCAACTGAGGTATAGTCCTCCCTGGTGATGGCCCCTCTCTTCCATTGGGTATATGCCTCCCTTTTAGCCAGGAGATGTTCCCATTTGCTTTTGGTGAGCCACGGGGGCTTTTGTGCCCTGTTGCCCCCTTTGATCCACATTGGGACTACCTCCCTTTGGGCTTGGATGATCGTCTCCTTAAGAACCGACCACTCTCCTTGGACACCTGACTCCCCTCCCCTCTGGGACCTCAGTGCCTCCACAACTATTCTCCTTACCTCATTGAAGTCCGCCCTCCTGAAGTTCAGGGCTGCTGCCTTGCTGCAGGCTTTTGCCACCTTGTGCTGGATGGTGAATTCCAGCAGGCAATGACTGCTGTCACCCAGGTGGTTGAGCACCTGCAGCCCCCTCCCCAGGTCGTTGCCTGTGGCCAGCACCAGGTCCAACAAGATGTCTCCCCTGGTGGGGCTGTGCACCTCCTGGGTTAGATGGAGGTCCTGTATCTTCCCTAGGATTGTATGTGAGCAGTCAGGTCTGGCTGACTGCTCTTCCCAGCAGCTGTCTGGAAAGTTCAGGTCCCCCATGATGACCACATCTTTTGACCTACCTCCGTGAGCTGACTTAAGAATTCCTGGTCTAGCTCCTTGCCTTGGTTGGGTGGTCTATAGTAGAGCCCCACCATTAAGTCTTGTTCCCCTCAACCTCTTTGTATTCTAACCCAGAGCACTTCAGTGTGCCCCTCCTCTGACCTTGTGCTACTTAATGAGGATTTGTTTTCCTCCTTGACATACAGCGCCACACCCCCACCTTTCCTCCCTGTCCTATCCCTCCTGTACATCCTATATCCCTTGATATTCACAGCCCAGCCATGCGTTGGATCCCATCACGTTTCTGTGAGCCCCACTATGTCTGAGTTGGTGTCAGCTACTGGGAGGGTAAGTTCCTCCTGCTTGTTCCCCATACTACGAGCATTTGTGTAAAGGCATTTGAGACCTCCTGAAGATGTGTGCACTGGCTCCCTAATCTCAGTACTGCCCTGGCCCCTGTTGCTTACTGGGTATTTGTTCTGCTTGTCGTTGGTCTAGGTTGGGCTGTTCTTGTGGGTGACACTTGGTTTAGTGGTCCAAGGCTTCCTCCACCCTCGTCTTCCCCTTCCCCTCATGAGCCTAGTTTAAGGCCTGCCGGAGGAGATCCGCCAACCTAGAAGAGAACACATGCTTACCTTTGGGGGAAAGGTGAAGCCCATCCCATCCAAGCATGTCTCTCGTCCTAGAGGGTATCCATGCTCTTATGGGTTTTTTATTGTTGGTGGGTGGGAATCTCATTGTGCATAAAAGGGGGTAAAGGAGCCAAGAAGCCCTTTTGGCTGAACAGGGAAGTCCAAGAACGCCTAAAGGCAAAGAAAGAGGTATACAGGCAGTGGAAACAGGCGGTAGCTACCAAGGAGGAGTATATAGCCCTGTCTTGCACTTGCAGGGAATCAGTTGGGAAGGCCAAAGCAGGATTAGAATTTAGGTTGGCAACAAAAATTAAGGACAACAAAAAGTCCTTCAAGTATATAGGGAACAAAAGGAAGATGCATGATAGCATAGACCCCTACAGGACAAATTAGGGCAATTGGTGACAGAGAAGGGGGACAAATCTGAGCTCTTCAATGAGTTCTTTGCATCTATATTCCTAGACACAGAATAAGACAAATCCCCCAATTGGATCATTGGATCCCACCCAGGAGGGACACCAGCCCACCAACAGTTAGCGCAGACTTAGTGAAGGGGCATTTGGAGGGGCTGGATGTGTTCAGATCAGCGGGCCTGGATGAACTTCATCCAAGGGTGCTGAAGGAATTGGCCAGTGTCATAGCAGAGCCACTGGCATGGCTGTTCAAGCACCCATGGTGCTCCAGTTAGGTCCCAGAGGACTGGAACCAGGGCAATGTGGTCCCTATTTTCAAGAAGGGGAGTAGGGATGAACCAGGAAACTATAGGCCAGTTAGTCTCACCTCTATCCTTGGGAAAACTGTGGAAAAAATGATTAAGAATCACATTTGTGGGAGCTCAGCAGTGGAAATAATGCTGAAAGAAAATCAGCATGGGTTCATTGCAGGTAGATTCTGCCTGACTAACCTTGTTTCTTTTTAAGACCAGGTCACAAAATGCTTAGATGCAGGAATTGAGGTAGATGTCATCTATGTAGACTTTAAGAAGGCCTTTGATATGGTGTCACATTTCATTCTCATAAATAAACTGACAAGCTGTGATGTAGATGATTACACTGTCAGATGGGTGTCAAACTGGCTTAGGGGTCTCACCCAGAGAGTGGTGGTAGATGGGGTATCAACCTGGAAAGATGTGGGCAGCGGAGTCCCACAAGGCTCGGTCCTTGGACCAGTGCTGTTTAGTGTCTTCATCAGTGACTTGGATGAGAGTGTAGACAGGAGCCTGTCCAAGTTCGCAGTTGACACCAAATTATGTGGCAAAGTTAGCACAGTAGAGGGTAGGGAATGGATCCAGGTGGATCTGAACAGGTTGGGAAAATGGACAGAACAAAATAGGATGCAGTTCAACAAAGACAAGTGCAAAGTGCTGCACCTGGGCAAAAAAAATCACCAACACACTTACAGGCTGAGGGATGACCTTATCAGCAGCACAGCAGTGGAACGGGATCTTGGAGTTATAGTTGACTCCAAGATGAACATGAGTCGTCAATGTGACAAAGTGATCAACAAGGCTAACCACACTTCATCAATGCGTTAGCAGATGCATGACGAACAGGTCCAGGGTAGTGATGCTTCCCTTCCATGAGGCACTGGTCAAGCTGCAGTTGGAGTACCGTGTCTAGTTTTGAGTGCTGCACTTCAAGAGGGTTGCAGAAAATCTTGAGAGGGTTCAGAAGAGGGCCAGTTGTATGGTCAGAGGCCTGTGGGCAAGGCCCTAAAAGGAGAGACTGAAGGACCTAGATCTCTTCAGCCTTCACAAAAGAAGGCTGAGAGGTAATCTTGTGGCTGCCTATACCTTCATCAGGGGAGGGCAGCAGGGAATAGGAGATGCTTTATTTACTAGGGCACCCCCTGGAGTATCTAGGAACAATGGCCACAAACTGACGGAGAGCAGATTTAGGTTGGACATTAGAAATAACTTCTTCACTGTAAGGGTTGCCAGAATCTGGAACGGGCTTCCAAGGGAGGTGGTGCTATTCCATACCTTGGGGGTCTTCAAGAGGAGAATGGACAATCACCTAGCTGGGATCCTCTGACCCCAGTGCTCTTTCCTGCCAAGGGCAGGGAGTCAGACTCGATGACCTTCTGAGGTCCATTCTCTCCCTAACATCTATGAATCTATTAATCTATGGAAGGGGTGGGGGAAACTGTTTCTTGAGGTGGGAGTGTTGGGGGTGGGTGTTGTGAGAGTAATAATTTTTTTTTTTGTTTTAACCATGTGCATGTCCTGTGAGTGGTGCTAGGGGTGGGCTGGGGGTAGGGAGTATGTGGGCAGTGGAGCAGGTGGGCTGGAGAGGGAAGTGCAGGAGGAGGGGGTCATTTAGGGCCTCCTACAGCCACTGCCCTGGCCCCCACTGGCAGGTGCACAGCTCTCGTGCGGCCTGGGTAGGGGGTTGCCTGCTGGGACCATCAGGGCCAGCACCATGGCCAGCAGAAGCATGGGGTGCTGGTCATTGCTAGCAGGAGCTGGGCTGGAGCAGAGGGATGCTGGGCGTCAGTGGCAGGGGCCAGGGCAGCCTTGGCACAGACAGGCAGGGTGGGCAGGCAGGGAGCTGCCGCATGCTGCCCCTGTGCTAGGCATGTGACTACTGGACATGGAAGGGGTTGGCCAGGGATCAGAGGGCAGGGATGTGTTTCCAAGCTGACTGCCAAAGGCTGACAGCTGCTCTGGTTTCAGCATGGCTACTATGACAGGGAGCAAACTCCCAGGCCTAGTCACAGTGCCAGCCTCCCCACCTATCTTTGAGCAAGTCGCCCACCTTACTCACCTGACGTTAAGATGTCAGTTAGGTGGGAGGCTGCCCTTCAAGCACCCTGATGTCAAAGGGTGGTACACACATGACTCCGACCTTCCCTTACCATGTAACATGCCTCACAGATAACATCCATGAGTTGTGCGATGCTCTGGCTTGAGGCCAGGCCCACTCAGTGCACCATTAGGTCTCTCTCACTGCCTTTTTCTGGGTGTCACATATACACCCCCCTCTCACTGGGGCCTCTAACACTCTGCCTGCTCTCACCATGCCGCTCACACTCTTGCCCTTTACTGGGCCTCATTCATCCTGCCCTGCTCCCTTGAGAGACCACATAGTCTATCAGGCTTGTCCCTTCACTCCTTGGCTGGCCCTGGTGCAGCTTTATGGGTCTCTCCCACAACCCTCATCTGCATGGTGGCCAGGCAATTAGCCAAACACTGGGCTAACTCTGCCTCTGGCCCCTCACCAGGTAACACAGTCCACTTGTTCTCTAATTGGGGCCAGTGACTTGTCCCTTCCACTCGCAGCTTCCTCTATGCCAACTCACTTGGCCTCAGGCCCACTTGCAGTCTCAGGCGCTCAAAGACTTACCTGGGCCTCACCACTTGACCCTGTCTCCCTGGTGCCAAACCACACTAGCCCCCTCTCTGGGACTCAGCACATTCATCCCTTTTCTGGGGCCTCAACACACTTGCCCCCTTCCCTGGGGCTCCGGGGTCTTCCACCCCTATGGGCTCAGATTTCAGCCTCATGGGAATGTCTAGCCCCACTGTTCCTATTGGGTTCAGGTGCCTCTGGTTGGGCATGCCTGGCCCCACTGCTCTCCAGGATCTTCCACCCCTACAGGCTCAGGTGCCTCTTGCTAGGTGTACCTGGCCCCACTACCCACTCTCAGCTCTGGTGCCTCTTCCTGAGTGTGCCTGGCCCTACTCCCCTCCAATCTTACTAACCCACCAGGTGGTGGGAGATGGGGTTTTAAGGCACTCCTCCTCGCTTTTCACAAGGAAGGTAACTGGCCTGGCATCCAGGAGGAACTCCCCCCAACTCTCCTGCCATGACTTGACATTAACAAATTGAATAGGAGGAGTTCAGTGTTGGGAATACAGGGGTCCCACTTGGGGTACTTGCGGATCCAAGAGCGCTCAATGAAAGGGGCTCCACCTCCCCTACACCCCCGGCCACATGCCAGCTGTAGATGCTGAGATGATGGGAACAGATGCATGATTCTTATCTGATCCAGCTCTCAACCTGAGGCAATCCAGAAGACGTTTCCTAGCCTTATCTGGGTTGTTAGCTTGCCTTGTGCCAATCAGGGGTTAACCTTTGGATTAAGCCCTGACTTTAGGACTCTAGTGTGTCCGGGCCTGAACAGTCCCTTGAATGAATTCAAGAAAAATCAACAAGAAAAAGAGGAAGTCGAGAGGAGCCAATTTTCTGGAGGGTCGCTTCTATTCTGGCTAATGCCCTGGTTAGCCTGTAGGCAATGCTCCCAGTTCCCTCAAGCTGATGGATTTTCTTCCATAATTGAGGCCTCACTCCCTAGCCTCAGGAGCATGAAGCCTGTACTGCTCCGTATATATTGAGCCCTGGGACTCTGACACCTCCCTGCCTCAGTGTCCTACACCAGCTGCTGCCTCTGTTGCAACTAGCACGAAGACAGGCTCTCCCCCCAATTCTTCCTGGCACTCCAGGTGTCTTTTAAATCTTCTGCAGCAGCACCGGGGGCTGATGTCATCAGCCCAGCACTGCCCAGCTTGATTGACAACTGGCTCTTAAACCTCAGCAGCAGCACTGCATGTCATCATAGCTCTGCTGCTACCTGTTCCGGGGGTGAGTTTCTTGTTTTATTATGGGCTTGTTCAGCTAATTCAGGGTTCTGGGGTTTGCTTGTGGGGTCTCTCAGGCCCCTTTCATTACACCTACCTGCCCCCTTAAAATGGATCCTGATGGAGGCTTTCCCTGATGCTCACAAAGCAGGCTCACTCAGAGCCTGCAAGAACCCTTAAGTGGTAAGCACCCCAATGGTACTCTGCCACACACTTTTCCCCTTAAAATGACTACTCAGTGGGTGTCTCCTAGTTGCCTTCCTTGCAGGCACTTCACCAGCCTGCTGCAGCCCACACTAAGTGGCGGGCACCCCCAATTCTGCTCCTCCACAGCTAACAAGTGCTGGCAGCCACATGTCTGGAGCTCCCCACAGTGGCCCCAGGGGCATGTGGTAGAGCTGAAGGACCTGGGACTAAAGTTAGTCCCAAGATCCAGCACGTGTAGACACCTGCCAAAACCCACTTAATCCACATTAGTTTAATGCACATTAAATTTAAACCCACTTAAATTTATGTGTAGACGTACTCTGTTTCTTCAACAGATTTAGTTTCAGCAATGACAGACCCCTCATAGAGGCAATAAAGAGAAACACACAGGAGTTACTGACAGCATCCTCCACTTAACATGCAATAATTCTATCAGTTATCAGATGCTTCGTACCGAGGGAAACAAGACAGATTTGTTAGACCCCTCCAAAGCTGGGCTTGTTCCCACACATGCCTTTTCTGTAGATAGATTTGATGAGACAAAGTTCAGTTCAGGGGCCAGCTGATAAACCTGGGATTGTGCTACTTTCAGTGTTTGAAGTCGACATAAAAAAAACTTTGCAATCTCTGAATTCAGCAATCCTGACAATTCCAAAACTGCAACATTTTCCTGAGATATGCAAAACCATTGTGGCTTCCCTTATCCTGTCTCTAAGAGGGACACTCATCCAGTCAGGGAAAGAAACAATACTCTCACTCATATGGCCAATCACAAACTCGAGACAGGGACTGATTTTCTGGCTAAAGTGCTGGCCCAGAAGTTACAAGATTAGGATTCTATTCCCAGATCTGCCTACAGACAGTCTTGGCCAGATACTTTTCTACCTATTGGGTAGATTTTGGTCCACCCTGCTCAGGTCTCTGAAAATCCATTAACCCATTAAAGCATCTACTTGTGTAAGATACTGTCATCTTACCCTGAATACTGAATCACAAAAAAGTGGTAAGCAGATGGACCCACCCACCTTTTGCATTAATTTTTTCCAGGGACTTGAGCAGGATATAATAGGATTGCATGCAGGTACCTAAGTCTATATATGTCCATAATATGTGGAATAGAATCTGGCCCTCTTCACGTGTGTCTAGAACTGATATTAATTCAACCCAATAAACTGGTGCAGTTAACCATGGAATTTATTGCCCATAGGTACAGCATTTACACATGTGCCTAGGACTGCAGCATGTTGAGCTGGTTTGGTGCAGCTCCAGCTGCCAGGGCTTCCAAGGGGTCAGCCTGACAATCCCAGGCTGCTTCATCCCAGCTTAGTGTGCTGTGGAGGGGCTGGCTGAGGCATGAGGGTGCTACAGAGGGGAGCCAGCTGGCTGGCAGCCCTTGCACTGTAGCACCCTTATGCCCCAGCCAGCCACATCAGTCCACACATGCATTTCATTGCACATAACTGTTCTGTTGTAGGATAGTACTTGTGTTGGTCAGTACTATTCTACATCAGAATTAATTAGTTTACTGTGGCCTAATAGTGCTGCATGTGTAGATGGTGACACTTCATTGCAAACCTAATTAGCTCTGTACCTAATTAGCATCCTGTGGGTGCATCCAGACGAGCATGGACATTTGATTCCCTGGGGACAAGCAGCTGTGGTGCACTTTGTGCTGGCCTCAGCAGCCTTACCTGGGGACCTGGGTGCCTCCTGGGGCTGCAGCTGTGGCAATTCTGCTGCATGGAGCCTGGCTGGCCGCCATAGCATGGCTCTGGGTGGCCCGGCTCCACTTTACAGCAGCGTATGCTGCTCCATTTTTTTCTGGTGGCTTTTTTGATCCATGGATATCCAGGAGTAAAAAACCCATGGGAAAAAAACAACCAAGCAGCACACATAGGCAGCATGCTCTTGCAGCATGGAGAGCACCTGGCTGTGCGGTAAGTGGTGCTGCAAATGTGTTTGTGGCACCATATACTACTGCATGACCATGCACATCTGGTTGCATCATGTGTGTCTTTGGATAAGTCACTTCAGCTGTTTCTCTGATCAAACAATCACAGGGTCAAAAGGCATATCAAGGAGCATGTAGTCCAACCCCACTGCAAAGAGGCAGGATGAACTATTCCAAAATCATCCCAGTCTCTTGTAGAAATCTCCAAAGAAGGAGATTTTACAGCTTCCTTGAGCAGATTGTTCCTTTGTCCTAGAGCTCTGACAGATAGGACATTTTCCCTGAGATTTAACCTAAACCTATTTTGCTACACTTTAAATCTCTTGCTGGGCATGTCCACATGTGCAAATGCAGCTGGATGGGTTTATTCCAGAGTAATGTACTCTGAGGTAAACCCACCCTGAGCAGGCATCTACATGTGCACCCATTTGGGAGCAGATTTGCCGCTCTGGCAGCAGTCTGCTTCCACCCTCTGTAGCCCTGCACCAAACCCGTGCAGCAACCAGGGGAAGCTCTGGAGACAAGAGACATCTGTCTGAAGGTGAGGGTGGAGCTTCCTGCTGCCAGGGTGGGCTACTATGACAGAGACCAGGTGGGGACAATACCCCGCTTGCCCTGACAGCAGGCGCTCCCAGCCCTGATTCCCTGATCAGGGGCTTGGAAAGCTGCAGGGGAGGGCCCAGCCCTTTGTCCCAATCTACTTATGGGGCAGCTAACAGTGAGTCCCTAACTAGGTAGGAGTTCCCCAATCAGCCAGCGGACTCAGGTGCTTCATGACCAGTGCTGTCCCTCAAGCCTCTATCCTTGGACCTGTTCTCTTTAATTTCTTTATTAACAATGTGGACACTGGTGTCAGAAGTGGACTGACCTAGTTCAAGCTCAGGGAGATTGGGATCTAAATTACCCATCTGCTGGGAGAAGCAGTCAGCCAGGTCTGCCCATTCACATAGGTTCCTAACCTGTTTACAGGACCTGCACCTAACACAGGAGGTATGCAGACACACTAGGGGAAATGCCTTACTTGACTTGGTGCTGGCCACAGGGAAGGACTTGGTGGGGGTACAAGTTAACTATAGGTACAAGTTAACAAGGTGGTGCATGTTTCTTGGCGGAGCACCAGTGGGTGATGTCCACTGGCTCCTTGGATGCCTTTGAGGACCAGTGGGTACAGCCTGGAAGGCTCTGCTCCGTGTTCCCCTCAGGCACACTAATTTTCACGTTCTGACCCTTTGACTCTCATGTCACTCCTCTCCTGTTTTTTGCCTTTTTTGTCCCAAGTATTTTGTTGTAGCGTTCACCCATTAGCCCTCATACAATAGGGGCTACTAGTTAGCTGGGTGGGCCTTAGGGCCCATGGTATTTGAACGTTAAAATAGATAGGAGCTTCTGAGGCCCAGCCAGTTGGAATCTGGGGATACTAGCCCTTTTGTGCCAGTTGGACTATTGAAGCAGCCCTGACCTAGAGTGGTCCCTGAACCCTCTACCCACTGCAGCAGTCTTTCAGTGGGGGCTGGATGTGACTTAGTTACTACCATGGGGCCGCAGGTACAAGGGGTAGATGTTGTTACCTGGAACAACATCCACCCCCTTGTACCTGCAGCCCCACGGCTGTGTGCCTGCCAGATCCAGACAGGGACCAAACAGACACCTGGGCTGTGGTATGGGCACCTGCCAGTGCGCTGTGTCTGCACAGTTGACCTTTGTGTGGAACTGTTGTCATGTCTTTTGGTGCCCCCACCCTGCCATCTGGGCAGTTATCACTCAGAAGATGTGCTCATTGTGACAGTCCAGTTTGAACTGTCAAGCCATGTCCTCCTGGCCCCAAATGGCCAGGTCAGCCACCTTGTCTGCCCTCCAGCTGGGTCCCTGGTGCTGGCCCTGGGCAGGCCCCTCTGCCCAGGTCTTGCTACTTGTCCCATCAGCAGAGAACCTGGTGTTCCCTGTTTAAAAGTCGCAAATTCTCTGATAAAAGCCCCAAATTCTCTCATTAAAATACTCAAAATGTATGTTCTTCCATGATGAAAATGAAACATTACTATATATAGAAAAATCAGTTGGGCAATATTTTATTGATATATTTACAATTTTAAAGCAATCTGGAAGTACCAGTGCCTCTATCATCATAATAAATGAATTCTAAATATCTGTGTGTCAGGTATCCAGGTTGTTGCCGTATTGGTCTAGAGGAAAATACAGTCAGGGCTCATGGTAGAGGTGATATCTTTTATTAGACCAATAAGATTTTTGCAAAAAAAAAAAAGTCTTTAATTGCAAGCTTTTGGGCCAAACACCCTTCATCAGGCATTGGAGAAAAAATTGTAAAAGTTGTCCTGGATAGAAATTAAAGTTCATATTTCATAGGATTTCACAGAGGAGTCAATAGATGGAAAGCTCCTCTGGGCAGGCAGTTCTTGTCTGGTAAGGAGTCTCTCAGATCTTTTGTGAGGCTCTGTTATGATGCAAATGACCTTGAACCAAGGCAGGAGTAGTATCTCAGGTTTCGGGTGATCACAGTTGCTTCCTGCTTTGGAAATTATGAGGATATCACTTAAAATTTTGGCTTCTTTTCAAAAATCTTTTCTCTGATGCCTGATGAAGGGTGTTTGTGCCCAAAAGCTTGCAGTTAAAGGGTTTTTTCTGGAAAAAAATTTGTTAGCCTAATAAAAGATATCACCTCTACCATGAACCCTGATTTCTAAATATGTATACACTGTGGTGTTTGTTTTTAGTTTTTTTATGATAGAAAAATCAGAGCTTCCCCTGCCCCTTTTGCTCACCTGGATATAAGGCACTGAGCAGCACTGATATGTCAGTGCCCTGCCCCTGCCCTTGCCCCTCACTCTCAATCCACAGCACCCCCTCAGTGCCCCTCACTCCTGACCAACAGCCCCTGTCTTCTCCCCCACTAGGTCCATCCTGGCAGCAGCTCCATTCCAGCACCAGGACATGAGTCCAGCTGCAGCTGTCCCACCCACTGCTTTGTGACTGTGAACAGTGTCACCCCTGCTGTTCTTCTCCCTGTGCCCAGGCCCCAGCAATCTCCATGCCATTCCTGGGAAGCCCTTGACTGCAGCTCAGAGATTGAGCTGGGCAAGCCCCTTTCTTTCCAAGATGGTTTTCCCCTTGCTCTAGGGGAACTCTAAACCTGGCTCTTGTGGCCTCTCCTACCTGGAGCACTCCCCAACTACCAATCCCCATCTTTCTCACACCCCCCGCTGCTGCCACCCCCACTCCTTCCCCCAGCTCATCACAGCCCCCAAGTGGTTCCTAGGAGCACGAGCTCTCCCCAGGCTAGGGCCACATGTCCCAGCACAAGTGTGGGCATGGGGCTGGGCTTCAGTGTGGCAGTTGCTCCTGCAGCTGCAGCTCCTGCCAGCAAGTCCCATCCCATCCCATTTGGCTGGCTGTGCACACAGAGTATGATATTTGTGGGGGGGATGTGGGATTTGGGGGGAAGGGGTGTGAGGGGTGGGGTTTGTGAGGGGTGAGAAGGGTTTGTGGCTAGGTGTAGGGTTTGTGGGGGTGAGGTTTGTGTGAGATATGGGGCTTGTAAAGGGATTTGGGGGGTGTGGGGTTGCGGCTGGGTATGTAGGTTGGGGGTTTGTGGGGTTTGGTTGGGGGTATGGGGCTTCTGGGTGGATTATAGGGTGGGGCTGTGGATGTGTGGGGGACTGTGTGGATGAGGGGACTATGTGGGGGTCGGGGAGACTGTTTAGGAGGGGTGGGCCCCCCCACTCACTCCCCACAAGGCACACAGTCCCCCTGCAGCAGCAGCAGTGGCTGTTGGGTGCTGACAGAGCACCTCCATGGCGCTGTGTGGCTACAGCCACCTCAGATGCAGCACTGCCTGTGCCACATCTCAGGCCTGGCCTGGCCTGGCCCAGGGGCATGCACCTTTGGGCAGGACTGGGCCACTGTTGCTGTCACCTAGGGTTCTGGCATTGCATGCCAGGCTAGGTCCTGCTTCCAAGTGCCACATTTATTGTTGAGCTGAGCCAGTTCCATGTGGGGAGGACCCGGCCTGGCCCAAGATGCAGCCCCTGCATGCAATGCTGGGACCCTGGATGACTGCAAGAGTGGTCTGGTTCTGCCTGAAGGTACACACCACCGGGCCAGGCTGGGCCAGGCCAGGCTGGCAACATGTGGAACAGGTGGCACTGGGTATGAGGTGGCTGGGGACACACTGTGCTGTGGAGGGGCTCTACCAGCAGTGGGCCCTGAGCACCTGATGGCTGCTGCTTTGAGATGCTGCAACAGGCATGCGCGCACTCATGTAGATGCACCCTGTCTATTCTTTTTCAAAGCCTCTTGTTTCTTTCCTCCAGCCTTTCTTTTTCTATCTACCATTGTCTCTAGGCATCTCTTTATTCAAGACCAGTATCTTTGCTACTCAAATGCCTCCAGTCTTGTACCAGAAACAGCAAAGAGTCGTTTCAGGTGCAGAAGCTGCTATGTCAACATCTGGAAACTGGTTCATTCTTTGCTTGGTGGCCCATTCTTCCCTATGATACGTTGTGAGTTCAACAACAACACTCTGGACACTGCTGTGTTGAACTAACAGTTATTTCTTATTATAACTCTATGGAATCATATCCAGATGGATCTTAACAGTTGCCCTCAGTAGATGTATGCATAACTGATACTTGCTCTGCCTCTAACTTGACCCAATTCAGTCCTATGGAGGAAGAGGAACCAAGAATGCCTCTGGCTCCTCATTGCAGAGAACATGGAGTCCCCAGTGCTGCAAAACTGCCACAAAGCAATGGAACCCCACAGTGCTGAACATGAAGCTTTGGCCTTAAAGGGGCAGTACAAGGAAAAAATAAGACACAACATGCCTTCCCCCTAGACAGAATAGTCAGCCAACCATTTGGGAGGACTCCACTTATGCTGTGGTCTTTGCATAGAACTGGACTCAGTGAGGGGTTCAGCAGAGGCTGACAGGGCCATCATATCTGAAGACTCAACAGTGATGCTACCTTCTGACGGTGATGGCAAAGGGTTTGCATTGGTGGAAACAGGTAGGCACTTCCCCAGTGAATCCATATCTGTCAGTGGTGGATTAGTGTTCAGAGATTGCTCAGGTGTAGGGTTATCAGTAGGAGAACACCCACACAGCTGGTCCACATTATGTCTCCAAACTTGCCCGTTGCCAGTCTGTGGTACTTACAATTTTAGATTGAATCCACTGTGAGTCTGTCCTGTAGTTCTGAACAAACACAGTCTCTTGTGGAATGAAAAGATGTAAAGTACCAGATGCCAATGCAGAGTCCCACTCCTTTCTGAAACTGCATGTCTCCCACAAGATCTGGGTTAACACGGTCAAGACATGTCTTGAGATGATGACCCATAAGAAGCTCTGATGGGCTGGACCCTGTTGTAGGGCAAGGAATTATATGTTGAGCAAACATAAGTCTGGCCAGTCTGGTAGGCCAGTCTGCTACAACACCCAGTTGAGGACATGGGCAAGGATTGGGTCTTTTGCAGTCATCCTTGCTATCTGATCAGCCTGAAGAGGGGCTTCTGGCATGGATTCTAGCATAAGGACTTACATTGGTGGAGGAGTAGCACAATCAGGTATTTGTAGTGGTAGGTGGCTCGATACATCAGCATTTGCAATAATTTTTCCAGGTTTGTACATGAGTATATAGTCATATGCATTTAGCAAGATGCTCCAGCATTGCATATGGGGAAACAAAATAGGAGGAGTTGGTTTGTCCATAGTAAAAATTACAAGAAGGGGTTTGTGGTCTGTTTAGATTTCTAATTTGTGGCCATAAATGTAATTGTGACATTTTTTAACTCCTGGAATGATTGCCAGTGGTTCTTTATTAATCTGTACATAGTTCCTCTCGGGTGAAGTCATTGCTCTAGAGTAAAAAGCAATGTGTGTCTGTGCTATCAGGCAATGTGTGACTGAGGACAGCGCCAACACCAAATGGCAAGGCATCACAAGTAATGGACAGTGGCCTCTGCTCATCATAGTGAACAAGGACAGAGTCTGATGTCAGCAACTTCTTGATTCCCTGGAAGGCTTTGTTGCGCTGTGAAGTCCGCTTCCACTGAGTTCCTTTATCCAGTAAGAGATGAAGGGGCTCTGCTATGGTGGCTTTGTCTTTCAAGTAGATGTGATAAAAATTGAGAAGTCCTAAGAATGCTTGCAGATCCTGTGTGCATTTTGGTATGGGGCATCATGTATTGCTTTTACCTCATCTTCAACTGGGTGAATTTGATATCCCAGAAAGTTGATACTGGAAACTCCCCGTTGACATTTTTCTCTTTTTACTCTGATACTTGCTATATCGAATCTCTATAAAACCTCTCTGAGTCTCTCAGTGAGTTTCTCTCTAGATGGCCCCATGATAAACACATCATCGAAGTATGGAACAACCCCAGGAATTCCTGCTAGCATTTTCTCCATGAACCTCTGGAAAATTCCTGGTGCCACAGAAATTTCAAACTGGAGGCACTTGACACAGAGCACTCCCCAGTGTGTAATTACTGTTTGGGCCTCAGAAGACTTGTCATCCACTATCAATTGCTGACAGGCTTGAGCAAGGTCAAGTTTGGCAAAAACCTTCCCTCCTGCAAGATCAGATAGTAACTGGTTAATGACAGGCACTGGCTGTGGGCCCTGCTTAACTACTTTATTAACAGTGCCCTTGTAATCCTCACAGATGTGAACACTGCCATTAGGTTTTAAAACATGAACATACGGTGTGGCCCAACTTGTATGTACGATTGGCTCAAGGACCCCTTGCATGATAAGCTGATTTAATTCTGCATCAATTTTTGGCTGCATTGCGAAAGGTATATTCTGAGCCTTCATAAAGATAGGGGCTATTGCAGGAGCCATTTGGAATGTCACAGGTGGATCACAGTAAGTTCCTAATTCCTCGGAGAATACCTGGGGAAAATCCCTTGCAAGCCTTTCCAGACTTTCTGTACAGAGACTGTGTACACTTTGAATATGGATTCCCAATGGTGAGAACCAATTTCTCCTTTTGCAGGAACCCTTAGTGACAATGAGGGGTAGACACTGTCTAATAGATCCATACTGGACATCTACACTGCAGCTACCCAAAGTTTCCACACTCTGTCCATTGTAGTCACACAGGCAACACTCAGGTTTCAATAACTTGGGGAGAGGGTGCTGAAAAAACTGGAAGAATGTGTTTTCATCTATGAGAGATACTTCTGAACCTGAGTCCACTTCCATTTTGTAATTCTTTCCATTTATTACTACAGTTGCAATCATCTCAGAACCTTGAGTTTCAACACCAACATTTTGTATCACATATAGTTTTTGTACCTCAGTTTCTGGGGAGGACTCTAATCTGTGAGTGGATTGGGAGTGAATACATTTGCCACAGTCTTTTTGTCTCCTGGAACTGATCTTCAAGTAGCAAACCCTCTCTGGCCCTTCTTCTCGCAGGCATGACACTCCAAGTTCCTAAACCTGCACTCCCTTTGTCTGTGTTGGCTGCCACAACTCAAACATGTCCGTGGATTAGTTTGTTTATGTGGTGCTGCTGGTGAGGGTATAATCCACTGAATTTTCTGGTGATGACGTGGTTCTTGCTCTTTTTGGAATAAATGGACATTCCTGGAGAATCCCTGGAGAATTTCTCTCACCTTATGGGATGCTGCTTCAGCTTTCAAGGCTTTATCTTGTGCAGTAGCCAAGGTCAAATTTGGTTCAGAGAGCAGGCGATGTTGGATTGCTTCATCTTAAACCCCACAGCTAAGGTGGTCATGAAGCAGGCCATCCAGGAGATCCCCAAACTCACAAAATTTAGCAAGGTGACAAAGCTCAGTCAGTTAATCTGCTATGCCTTCATTGGCCTTTTGGTTCCATTTAAAAAAAAATGAAATCTCTGCCTTAGGCAAAAATGTGCTTTTAGCAGGGCAATTAGTTCAGCATAAGACTTAGTGTTTGGTAAGGCAGGTGCTGTGAAGGAACGAATAATGGCAAATGTTTTGGCACCACAGACTGTCAGAAGGATCGCACACTTCTGTTCTGGGTTTTCCACTTTGTTGGCTTCCAGGTAATAGGATAACCTTTCCACATAAGAGTCCTAAGAAGCCAGCTGGATCACACCAAATTCTTCTATATGCCCCAAGGTAGCCATCTTAACTAACATCAGCCATAATAGGGAGAAAAGAAGAAGAAAAAAACTTCCCTCTGATCACAAAACACGGTCTGGTTGTAGAATGGTGTCCCACAATCTAGGGGTGTCTTCTCAGCAAAGGATCCCATCCTCATCGCCAGATGATATGTTGTAAGTTCAGCAACAACACTCTGGACACTCCTGTGTTGAACTAACCGTTACTTCTTATTATAACTCTACGTAATCACAACCAGGGTCGATCTAAACAGTTGCCCTCAGTAGATGTATGCATACTGATACTTGCCTCTGACTTGGTCCAGTCCAGTCCTATGGAGGGAGAGGAAGTAAGAATACCTCTGGCTCCTGGTGGCAGAGGACATGAAGTCCCCAGTGCTGCAAAACTGCCACAAAGCAATGGAACCCTGTGACAGTGCTGAGCATGACGCTTTGGCCTTAAAGGGACAGTACAAGGAAAACACAACAAAACACAACAATCTAATAGAGCATTCATAAAATCAGGAAAGTAGGGCTGTATGAGACTTCATAAGGTCATCTAGTTCAACTGCCTGCTCATAGTTAGAAGGTTCTTCCTAAATTTTTCCTAATCTCCAATTTAAACTTCCCCCGCTGAAACTTGAGACCATTCCTCTTAGTACTATGGCCTACAGTCACAGAAAATCCTATCTACACCCTCTCTGTAATTGACCTTCAGGTATTTGAACACTTTTAGCAACACCTCCCTCCATCAAGTCTTTTCTGTTCCACACTAAATCACCCAAGTTCATGCAGTCTTGCCTCATAATTCTTGCCTCCTAGGCCCCAAATCTTCTTTTTTTTCTGTTTTGCTCTGCACTAGACTCTCTTCCTCTTTTCAAACTGTCCATTTCCTTCTTGAAGTGCAGGGCCCCAAACTGGACACAGTACTCCAGGTGAGGCCTCACCAATGCTTAATTGAGTGCAAGAATCCATTTCCTTTGATTTGAAAGTGACACTCTTGTTAATACAACCCAGGATGCTGTTGGCTTTTTTTGCAACAAGTACATGGCTCATATTCACTTTATGGTCTACTGTAATCCCCTGGTGCTTTTCTGCAATACTGCAACCTAGCTATCTGTCTGTGTTTGTGAATGCAATTATTTCATCCCAAATATAGGACTTTGCACTTGTCCCAGGTATCAAGGTCAGATTGCTGGTCTGTAGTTCCCCAGATCTTTCTTCTTCCCCTTTTTAAAGATTGGCACTATATTTGCCCCTTTCCAGTCATCCAGGACCTTACCCAACCTCCATGAGTTCTCAAAGAAAGGGACAGCCAATGGCTCTGAAATTATCACAGCCAATTCCTTCAGTACCTTACAGTGTATCCCATCCAGTCCTGCCAACTTGAAAGCATCTAGCTTCTCTAAGCAATCCCTAAACTGTTCTTCTAGTACTTTAGGCTGTTTGTCTTCTTCCCTATCTTTGCTGACAAGTACACTTGTCATATGGTAGCTACCCCTATTTGTGAAGACTGAAGTTAAAAAGGCATTAAATACTCCAGCTTTCTCTGTAGCATCTGTAAGTAGATTGCCTTCCACATTCCGTAAGAGACCTATGGTTTCTCTAGTTTGCCTCTTACTTTTGAAATACTTGCCTTTTATGTCCCTTATTACTTGCATCTCAAATCATACCTTGGTCTTCCTAATTTTCTTCCCACATGCTTGTGAGATACTCTTACACTGTTCTGTAGTACTATGGCCAAGTTTCTATTTTTTATAAGATTCATTTTTTTGGGTTTCAACTCATTGAAGAGATTGCTGGCTAGCTAGGCTGGTCTCCTGTTGCACTTCCTATTCTTCCATTTTTGGGGAGGTCTTCTTTCAAACACCTTCTTTCCCTGTGTACAAACTAGTTAGAAAAACTGAGATTTATACTGTTATTATAACATGAACACATTTAAAATCAGAAATGGTACGACAAAACCATAGTCTGTCACAGTCCTGAAATTGAGGCACCCCCCAAGCCAGCAGCCCTTTTTGATATGGATTTGTCAAAACTCCCAGTCACAAACATGCAGTAATATAAGAAGGAATCTATTTGCATTTTGCCTTTGTGTTGCTTTCAAGACATATGTGTGGGTGAATAGACCCAATCCTGATTTGTTTCTTTAACACATGAAACCTGATTTTTTGAGCTAGTTGACCCATTATTGGGAAAACACTGTGGTCAGCATGACATTTTTTGTTCCTAATGAACTCCAAGTCAGTGCTTCAAGAAGATAAAATTGATGTCTCATGGTACAAATTTTGAATTTAGTAGGGTGTGTCATGAATTCAACATGTGCACAGTTACTGCTCAGTAACTTAATACACTGTGCAGTAGCCAAAAATTACTGTGCAATGTAGGTGCATGTCTACACGTGCACACCTGTACTGCATAGTAAACATGGTGGCTTACACCAAATTGAGAGTAAATTTGCTACCTGCATGATGCTGGTAGCAAATTTACATCTCATTAGATATTGTACAGTAATGCATGTGTAGATGCATTACTGCACAGTAATGTGGGAGCTTCCCAGATGGGTCTACCCAGCTACCAGGGAGCCAGCCAGAGCCCAGCCCCAGGACTCCTGCCTGGCCCCCTCTCCTGCTGCTGGGTTGAGCTGCCCCGTGGCAGCCCCTAGCTGCAAGGTATAAAACCTGCAGCCATTCTGTGCCTTGGGGCACACACTCCAGGGAGCTGGCAGGAGCTGTTTGTGGCTACAGCACCCCAGCAGGCTCCATGTGTCACCCTGGACAGACCACAGGCTTTGTTTGTCACATCTGTCCTGCTTCAAAGCTGCTGCCTGGCTGCATCTCTTGCCCAGCCCTGTGATCCCATGAAGGCTGCTGGTCCTCCTGGCTGTGCCATCAGGGACAGCATGTGCTCCCCACTGCTGCTCACCCCCCATGTCTCCCTTTTGCAGGACCATAGTGAAGTATCTCGGCCATGTGGCTGTGACTCCCTGGCCATGCCCCTGTCTGTGGTGCTGCTTCCAGTCCTCCAGAGAAAGCATCACAGGGCCAGCTGCATGGGGGCCCAGTCAGCTGGTGTGAGGCCTCTGTAGGGCCAACATCTGGACATGGGGGAGAGGCTGCAGGGGCCTCCCAGACCTCCACCACAGGCTTACCATCAACCACTGCTGAAGCTTTCCAGAGGCACCAGCTGCACCAGTGGCACAGCCACAATGGGACCTGCCTTCTCTCGTGGCTGGTATTCACACTGGAGGGGTGGGTGGTGGACTAGTGGGTGTGAGTAGCTCACGTGGGAGGCCACTTGGGAGGAGGCACAGGTGCAGGCATGCCAGGCCCACTGGGCTGAGCTGGCAGCCCTGGAGCAGTGGTGCTGGTAAAGCTGCTAGAGCTGCTAGAGTAGCAGCTGGCCACCCAGGGCTGCCCAGCAGAGGCTGTGCCCATGCCCCCCCAGGTACTGCAGCACCTGTTGGCCACAAGCATTCCTGGAGTTCACCATGGCCCCAGGACCCCCAACCACCTGTTGCCAGGCTCTCCATCCTGGGCAGCCCCATGCCTTAGCCCCTCACACATAGACTTAGGGATGGGCTCAGACATGTGATGTGCTGCTGAGGTTTAGGGAATGGGATTTTTATTACTGGTGAATGGGGACGGTGGTGGAGGGGCCCTGTGTGTGGTGGGGAGGGTGGGTTTGTTGTATTGATACATTTTGTACTATTTGACCTACTTGTGTGTCCTGGAGTGATGCTGGGGATGGGCAGGAGGTCAGGGGTGTTTGGGTGGTGGTGGGGGGCTGGAGCAGGATCTACAGGAGGAGGGGGTTGGCCAGAGCCTCCCACATCTGGTGCTCTGGGCCAGTATGGTGGGTGCATGGCTGTCCTGGGAGCTGGGTGGGGGTGGGGCGTGGCGTGGCAGGGGGACAAGGTTCAGCACCATGGCCAGCAGCAGTGTTGGGTGCGGGTCATTGCTGGCAGGAGCTGGGCTTGAGCAGCGGGGCACTGAGCACTGCAAGCAGAGGCAGAGGCAAGGGCAGGAGCAAGGTCAGGGATGGTGTGGGGTGTCACGGTGGGCAGGGAGAGAGCTGCAGTGTGCTGCCCATGTGCTGGGCATGCAGCTCCTGGGCACAGGAGGGGCTGGGCAGAGATCAGAGGGTGGGGATATGATTTCAAGCTGGCCACCCAGTACTGGCAGCTGCTTCTGGTCTCAGCATGACTGCCAAGTGCTGGCAACCATGTGACCAGAGGCTGGAGTTCTCTCCAGGCTACAGGGGCACATGGCAGGCTGCTCTGACTTGGGACTAAGTCTAGTATCAGACTGACTGCAAATGTAGATGCCAGCCCTATTACCACTTACTGCATAATAAGTTACTGTGCAGTAACATTAATGCACAGTAAATGCACATATAGACATGCCCAGTATATGGAAATTTTGCTTCACTGTTAGACAGACTAATTAGAATACCATCATACTTTTAGCAGTAATGAAGCACTTTAAGGACTTACAGTCATTAGACAAATTTGGTTCACATGCACAGTTTTGTCTTGCCAGCTTCATCCATGTACAAAAGTAGGGTTCAATTCCTGTCACTTCTCCCACTTCCCCACTTAGACTGACTAGCACCTTCCTGTTCCCATGGAACTCTACAAAGTACATAGCAGTGAACAGTAGAAACAATGGTGGCAGAATGGGATCCTCATGTAATAAGGGACTCCAGTTTATTCTTTGGGACTGATGTTTTCTAGCCATAATAAATGTAGAACAAAATTCATGAAATTACTGAAGAGCAAACAACATTTTTTTTTTCTGGACAAAGTTCTATATTGTTAAATTCTATATAAGGATACACCATTGAAATTTAACATTGATAAATACAAAATAAGGCCCATGGTGGGGGGACACACTTCAATACACTTTAACTGTCCATAGACAGTGATGTGCTCTGAGTTAGCAATTACCACTCAGGAGAGATTTGGGTGTTGCCATGAGCATTCCCTAGACATTTCGGCTTTGTGTTTAGCAGCAATCAGAATGGCAAATACAGTTTTAGATATTGTTAGGAAAAGAACGAAAACAAAACAGAAACCTTTGCTAGGCTACTATCTAAAACTGCCTACATTTTGGATACTGCATGGTCAGCCCATCTGAAAAAGGATAAAGCAGAAAGGGAAAAACTACAGAAAAGGGCTACAGAGGCAATTAAGGGTATGGAATGATTTCCATAGGAGAAAGACTGAAAAAGCTATGGTTCTTAACCTTGGAAGAGAGATGACTTAGGGAGGACCAGATAGAGGTCTGTAAGAATGAGAATGGTATGAAAAAGATAATTAGGGAGTTGCTATTGAGTGCATCTCATACCACCAGAACTAAAGGGCACCTGAATGAAAATATCAGGTTGCATATTTAGAACAAAGGAAGTATATTTTTACACAGTGGGTGTATCTACACATACCCCTGACTGCTGGTACTGCACAGTCCCAGCAGCTTACAGATTGTTTTTGACCCTACTGTGCAGTAGCTCATTGCTATTGTGCAGTAGTGGTGGCATCATGGTTAGTGCTATGATGCTATGTCGCCATAGTATCTTGTATATATATGCCCAGTATTGCAAAAGGTAGCTTGTTGTCTCGGCCAGTAGTTTAACTGGGTTCAAAAAGACACCATACAGATCTATGAAGAAAAGGTCCACTGGGGTATCTACTACCGTAATTGTGACTGCTGATGATTGGGAGAGTATGACAGATGATTGGTATCTCTGTACATGCCCTGCATCTCCTACTTACTGCTATCAGAAAGAGATGCTGGGCTAGATGGATCTTTGATCTGACAGGATGGCTGTTCTTATATTCTTATTAGGCTGATTGCAAAGGTACATGTGGAGCAGGATTCCTCCCTTGTCTGAGAATCAAGTCCCTTCACAGCTATAAATCAAAGTAAATCTGAAAAGTCATGTTTCCTTTCTACTGGAAAGGAGTATGGTGCATCTGCTGGTGTCTTTTACAAGTGTAATATATATCTTTTGGAGGGAAGGAGTGTGTGTGGGGTGGGGGGAGTAGATTTAAAAGTAAATGAGTTTTCTTCGGTTTTCTCTAAGTAGTTCCTTTGAGGGAGACAAGGGTTATAAACTGTTGGATTTTCCTTTTTTTTTTCCCTGGTCTCATCTGCAATTTTTTCACATGTTTAGTCTAAACTTGTCAAATGATTTTTGGTAAGCTTTGTCCAAATATTTTTCATGGGTCAAAATGCTATCAGGCAGTTACCTCACTAATTTGGTTTTGGGAAATTTGCTATTGATATTTCAGGTCAGATTGACTAAGGTATTTGGGGGCCTAAAAGAGGTAGATAGGTGCATTTAAAAATCCCATTTGAATACTTCTGGGAACATCTACATGGTGCAAAGAGCACTGTACAGAAATACCTAAGCTAACTCCTCATGTACTACATCCAGAAACACAAGCAATATTTTGTGTTTTGCTGTTTGACCCCAGTACAATAAGCTTTGTTTCCTAGGGGCCACATTTACATGAGACGCTGACTGTGTAGGAGCATTGTGTGGCAGAAACCATGACATGACACTACTGCATAGCTGTCTCAGGTTACTGTGCAGTGTCTTTTGTAGATGCAGCCGGGGAGTATTATATACCCAATTATACTTGAGTTCAATGGAAATGAAATGCCTACCCTGCTTATATGGTTTTCTGCACCCCATTGTTACCACTGTTTAGGTTTAGACACCTAAATGCTTTTGTCAGTCTGGCTACTCACTTCACTTTTCCCAGTTTTCTTGTAAAGCAAGTGCCACATTAATAAATAATATGTTTTTAGAATGGATAGCACCTATATTTTTGCCTACAGATATAACTTCTGTTGACTTCAAACTTCCTTCACTAGAACTGAGAGCAAAATAGGACTCTTAACCATTGAGAAAAAGTGTTTGATGCTGAAAGATTTTCAGCTTAGTTTCCCTCCCCTTTTCCACTTTATAAAGATGCTTTTAAACAACAATACTTGCCTAAGGGGCTGTGGACTAGCTGCTCTCAATTCAGGAAGTGACCTACATAGAGCCACAAAATGCCTCATTTCTATTCTAAGCAAAAATAGAAGAAAGGACAGTATGCAGAACTGAACTTAAAGGATTGCCTCCCCTCCCTGCACCCAAACATCTCTGTCTTAAGATTCTTCTGATGGATTTGGCCTAAAAATCCCTACATGAAAGAACCTCCCTACTCTTATTTCAGCAAAGCCTCAGATTGAAAGCTGGAGGCAGGCAAATCCAGCTGAGAAGGTGAATCCACGCAGCTGTGTGCTCTGGGTTTAGCACCTTTCAAGAAGTCTATGTAAGGCTTGGAGAACAGTTTTCAATTAGCAATAACTACGCCTAGAATAAGGCTTGGAAATAGGTTTGGATAAAAGCAACCTAATGTCACACATCCCTGAATTTTCCCCAAGTTTTTTAAACAAAATTTGAATGATAAACTCTTTCCATTTCTTTGATAAACTCTTTCCATTTCCATGCGACAAGGAGGTCACCCTGAAAACTTGTTTATGCACCTCTCTGGGTAAAATTACCTCTGATCCATGCCCCTCCCACCCACCCCACTGCTCATTTTTCTAAAGGCAAGAATGCCATGAATAACACTCAAAGGATGCATCCAGACAAGTGTGCACATGCCTCTTGCAGCATCTCAAACCACTATCTCAAACCATATTTGCAGCATGGGCTTAAAATTTGGTAAAAACACTGGGGAGAAAAACGGTGCAGGGCATGGTTCCCCACCATACCCTGAGGCAAGCCCGGGCTCAGACCTCCAGAGATGCTCTAACATCCAGCCAGAGTATCTTTATGGTGCCTCCTGCTGCCCTAGCACACGCTTTCATGTGCCGGGGCAAGCAGGAGTGGCTCAAGACTGACCCAGAAACTGCCCCTGGGAAGTAAGGCCTGGGAGGAGGGGGGAATGATGTGTGTGGGGGGGGGGTTCCTGTGTGGGGGTGTGGAGGTTGGTTAGGGAGTGTGGGTGCCCCTGTAGGACCTACAGCCCTTCCCTGCAGGGTCCCAGGCCCCGCACCCATGCCTCCTGAGCAGCCCCCCTACACAGTCCCCCCACTCCCAATCCCACCACAATTCCCCCACCCCTACCCACACACCAACCCGCATGCCCCCACATCTCTCCACACACACCATCCTATACCTCCTACACCTCTTCCCACCTCTCTCCTGCAAACCCCACATCCCCCCATCATACACCCATTGTGTGCTAGGAAAACCAAAAGAAACATCAAAACATATAGATATTTAGAATTTATTTTATTGTGATGATAGAGACACTTGTAGCTTTCCAAATTGCTTTAACATTGTAAATATAGCAATAAAACATTACCACATATATATAGTGGTCTTTTGTTCTCTCTCTCTCTCTATATATATATAAAAATATATACAGATATAGATATGTATGTGTGTGTGTGTGTGCACAAGTGTGCGCACATATGTATTGGGGCTGTGCAAAATTTCACCAGCCATTTTGTTTTGACACTGTTTTGACTCATTTTGAGGTTGAAACAGCAAAATTGAAATGAAACAAAGGGCTTCAAAACAGCCTCAGCACAAAATGAAGCTAGTTGAAACGTTCTGAAAGTCGAAACATTTTGACCAGTGCTAGGGATGGAAGTCAGCCCAGCCCAGCCTGATCCAGCACTGAGGATGGGAAGTCAGCCCAGCTGAGCTAACTCCCCCTGCCACTCGATCTAGTGCCCAGGATGAGAAGTCAGCCTAGCTGTGCTGACTTCCCACCTACGGCCGATCTAGTGAAATGTCAAAACAAAATGGAGCAGCTTTTTCAAATCAAAATAAAATTCGATACAAAACGCTGTTGTCGAAACCTTGAAACTCAAGGAGAAATGGAACGGTGCTATTTCACACAGCCCTAATATGTATATGTACATGGATATGTATGTGTGTGTGTGTGTGTGTAGTGGTCTTTTGTTCTAATTGTGAAAGAACATGGATTTTGGGGTATTTTAAAAAGTGAATATGGGATACTGAAATGATTGTGGGGTTGCTTGAGCAACATGATTTTTGGGATAGCTGAATTACTCATGAGTGGCAATGCAACAGATAAACTGTGCCCTACTTACTCCATTCCAGGTATTCCCTTTACCACATTTTACAGGGGAAAAAGTGGTTCTGAAATACTTCAGAGTTTTAATAAAACTTGCTGGTCCTATTTTTCATATCCCTTCAAGTGTAAACTGTGTACAGCCTCTGTAAATACAATGAATTGCATGTATGCAGGCGTTGGAGGAGATAAAAGAAGTGATAAAATTACAAATTTTAGGGACTTCTGATAATGGGAAATAACTATACATTCTAATATAATAAAAGCCTTAGTTTGTCTGTCTGTCTATCCATAATGCTCTGGGCCAACTACTCATGCACCACTGAGAGGGCAGGCAGTGATTGGCTGGCCCAAGCAGGTGCAGATACAACTTTTCACTGGGGCTCAGGTGAGGGAGCAGAGGAGGTCAGGAGTGAGGGAGCTTCTGTGCCATGCCCCACCACCCTGACAACAGCTGGCAGAGAAGGGAGTGGGAAGAGGAGGAGGCATCACAAAGGCCTGCCATCCTGCCATCACCGCCACTGAGGGATGGGCTGTGTGTGTGTGGGGGGGTGGTAGTGGGGCTGGGGCTATGTCTGGCTGTTCTTGCTGGGGGAGGCAGGCTGTGCCCAGGCCAGGCCATGGGGCAATTGGATCCTGGCAGCTTCTCCAAGGGCATGGGCTGGTGGCTCCCATCAGTGTGCACACCGTGGGGGAGCCAGGGAAGGGGGAGCACATTCCCCACCTTGACTCCTTGGTGCTGCACCACTGCAGGAGCCACCGGGCCCTGACTGTCCCATGACACGGCCGGACTGGGCTGGATCAAGAGGTAATCAGAGCCCAGTGGGTAGTCTAGGGGCATGGCGTGGGGGAGCCGGGGAAGGGGGAGCACATTCCCCCCCTTGACTCCCCCACGCCATGCCCCTAGACTACCCACTGGGCTCTGATTACCTCTTGATCCAGCCCAGTCCGGCTGTGTCATGGGACAATCAGGGCCCGGTGGCTCCTACAGTGGTGCAGCACCAGGGAGTCAAGTGGGGGGTGCACATGGCCCCTGGGTCTGTGCACAGGGCAAAGGTGGGACTCCATGCCTCACTTCTGCTGTTTTGACAGTGGCATGGTGCCATCTGAGTCCTGCTGCTGGGTGGCCAGGCCGTGAGGCATATGGCATTGTAGCAGCGGGGAGGGCAGGAGCAATGAGGGGGAAGAGTGGAGCAGAAGGGAGGTGGGGAGTGAGGCTGAATTTGGAGAGGTTGGGGAGGGGGAGTGTGGCTGAGCCCAGAGTAGCAGAGTGGGGAGAGCAGCGGAGGGTGGGGAGTGGGCCTGGGCCCAGACTGGCGGGGGAGAAGGCCTGGGCCTGGAGCAGCAGGAGCAGTGGGACCAGGACCAGAGTGGTGGGCGGAGCAGAGCCAGACCTAGAGGGGTGTGGGGAGGAGTGGCAGCAGGCCTGGGCCCACAGCAGCAGAGCAGTGAGCCTGGGCCCGGAGTGACAGGGGCAGCAGACCCAGGCCTGGAGCAGTGGGGGAAGTGGGCCTGGGCCTGGAGTGGTGGTCGGTGTGGGGCCAGACCCAGAGCAGCATGGGAATGGGAGAAGAGGGGCTTGACCCAGAGCAGTGGCAGAAGGGGGGAGAGTAGGCCCAGGCCTGGCGTGGTGGGAGCAACAGACCCAGGCCTGGAGCAGCAGGGGCAGCAGGCCCAAGCCTCGAGTGGTGAGGGGAGCAAGGCTGGACCCAGAGTGGCTGGTGGGGGGAGCAGCACTCAACCCGGAGCAGTGGCAGGATGGTGGGGATTGGGCCTGGAGCAGCAGGGGGAGCATGACTGGACCTGGAGCAGTGGGCAGAAAGGGGGGATGGGGGCTGGACCTGGAGAGATGGTGGGAGGGGGAGAGTGGACGTGGACCCAGTGTGGTGGGGGGCTCCATACCACCCCCAGTCATTCTTGACAGGCAATTTGCTAGTACACAGTATAAGCAGTAATTTTAAGATGCAATATCTTGTGATCTGTGAAGGAAGAAATCTTCATTTTCTGAGGCTGGATTCAGCATAGCTCTCATGCGATCATAGAAAAGTAGAGCTGTAAGGTATAGTGATCATCAGGTTCAATAAAAACTGGCATACATGAATGAGAAAAAAAATAACAACAATAACTGTGGATCAGTACACAATCCTTCCCCCCGTCCCTTTCTTGTCTCTGTACCAACTTCCCTGTAACTAAGCGATCATCTCTCAATTTCTAACTTCCTCATTCTTCTAAATAAGGGAGTTTCTCTAAATTATAATTTGAATCACTACATCTTCCCTCTTAATAACATACTTCCAATGACTACAAAGATCAGTTAACACCCATCAATTATCTACAGAGGTGAGGGTACTGGCACATCACTGGCGTGAGTCTTTACCAGTCACTTTCCTATTTTTTTCTTTTCTGCAGCTTCTGCAGCAAGTCTGTATGAGTCTTTCAGAAAGTTTCACTTTCCTCAGAACAGTGAAGTACTTGACCCTCTGAGTTGTCTGAGGAGCTTGCTTGTTGATCTGGATCTTCTTTTTACAGCGCTAAAGTAGGAACAGTCAGTAGAGAACAGCCCTTGTCCACCTCTTCCATCAGGTCTTGAAAGCCTTCTGGAAGAGATTGTAGATCCTGATGATTACTATGCAATTTGTCCCCTGGCCTGTTCAGATAACATAATAACATATCTAATGTACAGAGGCTGCCTCCAGATTTCACAGTCCTAGCGCAGTGTCAAGCACCATTTTCACAGCAGAGCACAGTGCCTCCTCACACATACCTCTGATTAGCTGAAGGACCCCAGAAGGCCTGCACCTCCATGGAGATTGACAGGTAGCCTGTCAGTCTCCAGGGAAAGACAAGACTTTCAGGGCTGCTCCGTCAATCAGAGGTGTGTGTGTTGGGGCAGCAGGTGAGGGCATGCTGTGCTCTGTTGCAAAAATCTCCCCCCCTCTCCCCTGCCTGTGCTTCACGACACCAGGACTTCCTCCCTCTTTTTGTAGCTCTCTCTCTCCCCTCCCTCCCCCCATCCATTTTCCTGCTCTTTTGCAGTCCCAGTGTTTTTTTGCAGGGACTGGGCTTTTTCATGGGGGACCTACCAAATTTGCAGTTTCTATGAAAATCACAAAATCATAAATTTGGTAGGTCCCTAGGCATAAGACCATGGATGCACTAAGTACTTGAAAGTACCCTGATAATCAGGTGCACTTGAATTGTAATTTCCTTGTCACCTAATTTCAGTTTCAGAAGTTTATAGGCTCTTCTAATAAAATACCATTATTCTTTTTATTTCTGAATTTCTTTTGTCCCATTTACAGCATCATTATCCTGACCTTTTGGTAAACTGTGACAGATTGCATATGTTCTAATTTACAATTGACCCATTAACAGCTGTGATGGTGACCAGTCCTTTACCATGGTGTACTTTGATAGTCCAATAATGATTTATGAAAATTACCCCTACCATCAAATACTTGCTTCCTTAGGTTTTTTATGGTCCAGATAGACCTTTCCATAAGAACACTTGATTGGAGATAATTAGGACTTATGTCCTATGACAAAAGTCACAATCCATGGAAAATTGCTTAAACTTGGGACTAGAGAACTGTGGCCCATTGTCACCAAAACCTTGCAAATATGAGCTTCAGGCTGGTTATCACTGGTTTCCCAGTACTACTGGGCAGGGTTCATATTTCTGGATACAGGGTGTCATAATCTGTAACTATTAAATATGTCTTTGAATTCCAAATAAATAGATTAATGCTACCCTGGATGGAACTGGGTGAAGTTGCAACAGCTCTACCTGCTGACATGGTTTAAACTTCCAATAGGTGTAACAATTTCTTATTATATTTTTAATCTCATGTCTGATCCTAGGCAAGTACTTCAGTTTATATTCTTGCTTTCTATTTTTCTCTATTTCTGTATGGCTCTCATGGATGGCTTTATTTCATTTCAGAGCCTCCTTGATATCACCACCTTACTACCTTTATAAACTTTCCTTTCTATTACTTAAAGTTTATAGCAGCAATTCCAGTACTCTCTTTTAGCTAAGCTGAAGTCACCTTTATATCTGGCAACCCTTTAATTATTGCTTCTTTCAAACAGCCCAGTGAATTACATTTTTCTGTTTCTGCTTTTATTTGCTGCATTTGTAGGGAGTGACTTTACAATTAAATTTGCATAAGCTTGCAGTTCTGTCTCAAAGGTCTTTTCTGCTTCATAGCATGGTGTATAGCTGTAGAGTGTGCATCCACAGTAAACACAAATTTACCTGGCACATAGGTCACAACCAAATCATACTTTTGCAGCTTCAGCATCATTCTCTGAATCTTCAAGGCACAGTTTGCTACTCAGTGCTATCAGGGACTTACGGTCTGTTTCTCTATACAAAAATTAACCATAGAAAGATTGACGAAATCTATCACAAGCAAATAATATTTTCAGTAACTCCTCAGCATGTACATATGTGGTTTCTGCCTCTGTCATCGTTTTGGATGGATAGGCCACTGATCGCCAATAGTTGTCATACCTTTGCAAATATCATTGCATTATTCCCTGACTGCATTGTATCCATTTAAGTTTTTATAGACTCTCCAGGAATATGGAATTTTAATAGTGGTTAAATACATCATTCCTCTTGTTTTGCATTCCAGCACCACTTATTTTTATTCCCAAGAAGTTTCCTCAAAGATGTTAACGTGTACAAACATATTAGATACATATTTGCCCAGATAATTTACTGTACCCAGAAAATGTTGCACTTAGGGCTGAAAAATGTTTTTAAAAATTGCAATTAATTGCAAGATTAAAAAAATAGTTGCATTTAATCACAATTTTAATTGCACAGTTATATAATAGTTGGGACCCTACCCCCCAGCAGCATGGAACCTGTGTGCCCTGTGGGTCTTCCCCACCACCAGCAATAGCACATAGCCCCAGCACCAACCCTGGCCTTCCCCCCACCCATTCCAGCTTTGTCCTGGCTGGAGAAGACCAGTCAGAACCTGGGTGAACAGATCTGACCCCATACCTGCCCCATGCCTACTCCAGATTCACCTGCCCACACTAAGCAGTGGCAGTGGCCAGGCAGAATCTGCTGCTCAGTGTGGAGGAAAAGTAGACCCTCTCCCTCACCACTTCTTCACCCTTCTTGCTGCAGCCACCTAGAGCCTGTGCTTGGGCTGCCCTGTGGCTCCTCTACACTGCCAGCTCTGTTCTGCTGGGCAGCGTGGAGGTGGCAGTGACAGCAATGGAGAGAAGCAGCAGAGCACCCAGGCGTGGGCTCTGGGCAGCTGAAGCAAGAATGGCCTGGCAGCAGTGAGGGGCCACTTTTTCCCTGTGCCCAGTAGAAGCTTCTGCCCAGCTGCTGCCGCTGCTGTTGCTGCTGCTCAGTGTGGGCAGGTGAGTCTGGAGCACGCGAAGGGTGGGCCGGGGTCAGGGCTGTGCACACGGGTACTGGCTGGTCTGGAGCTGGTCCACTCCACTGGTCAAAATGAAGTGCGCGATTAACACAATTAAAAAAAACAATGCATTAATTTGTTTTTGCTTTAATTACGTAAGTTAACTGCAGTTAACTGACAGCCCTAGTTGCAATTCTTTTGACTGGGGATGTGACATAATTTTAGTGGCCATAATTTTCATTTTGTCAGGTTTCAACCCCTTTGGTGCAGATCCCTAATAAAAGTCAGCTCAGCAACACTCAGCACTCACTTCACTTTATTTAATTTCATATTTGCGGCTCCCATTGCCTCTAACACTTCCTAAAGCCTACAATCATATTTGCTTTGGGGGAGCCCCAGATGATAATATCATCATAAAAATGTTCATACTTGGAATATGGTCATAAATCATGTACATAACTTTATGATGCACTTTGGGAGCAGAAGCAATGCTAAGTTCGACACAGAAGTCTGTACTTTCCAAATGGAGTATTAAATGTACATAATTTAGAGCTTTTCTCCATTAGCTTCAGCTGTCAAAATCCTGAGGAGGCATCCAATTTATACTGAAAACTTGTGAGTTGGCAAATTGGGTCATAATCTCTATTCTAGTTGGCTATTTAAAATGTTTTCATTTGAAGTCCCTAATAGCTGAAAGTTATTTCTCTCCATGATAACTAAGCAGCTTTCCCATTCTGTACACTCCTGAATTTTCTGTATGACTTGTGATGCTTCCATCCTTGCTATCTCTGCCTTGTCACAAAGAAAATAACACTTTGTTGTATGCTTAAATAATGGGAGGAACTTACTCACCTGAATTGTATATTTACCTGGCAAGCAACATAGATCTTCAAATAAATCCTTGTAATTTGACACGAGTGTCTCATATTCCAGGCCCTTGTACTGCAATCACGTTTCATTAGATAAAGTTTTCACAAGATGCCAGACCCCAAATCACTGTCATCTCATTAGGCACCATAATGAATGGGCGTTTTAATACTCTACTCATATCAGGATCAGAGATCCTAGTTTTCCCTGACAAAATGCCCAAATTCTCTGGTAAAAAAGCCAACGTACATGATTAAAATGAAAGGCCACTCTATCTATCTATCTATCTATCTAGGTATCAGTTGAACACAATATTTTCTTGATATATTTATATTTTTAAAGTAATTTAGAAGTCTACCAGTGCCTCAATCAAAAAAAAATACATTTTAAATAACTATACATTTTGGCATTTGATTTTGGGTTTTTTATCATGGAAAATCAGAGTTCACCCTGCCCCCTTAGCTCACAGAACACAGGTCCAGGCCCCTCACTCCCCACCTGCAGTCTCCCAGCCCTGCTGGTGCCTTTCACTCCCCCCCCACAGCCCCCACATCCCCCACAGTCCTGCTAGTGCCCCTGACCCCCCACCCACAGCCCCTGACCCCCAGCCCTGCTGGAGGGGGTCCCCATCTGCTAATCCTACAGGACCAGAGACCTGGGTCCACAGCCCCCTGTCCCCTGCAGGAGGCAGCAGATGCTGCAGTGGAGCAAAGCCTAGCTCCCCGCTTCCTGCTGCCTGCTGCCTGCCTGCTGTGGGCTCGGGCAGTGGTTGGGGTCTCGCTGTCCACCACTGCGTGCACTCCCAAGGGAGCAGGGGGAATGCATGCCCCCCAGATCTCTGCATAGGGTGGGGGAGGGCACAGGCTGCCTGCTGCAGGCTCAGGCTCCTGCCCTGCTGCCTTCCCCTGGAGTCTCTGCAACCTAGTGGGCGCAACCAGGTGCTGCAGAGCACAGTAAGGCCATACAGGAAATCTGCTTGCCACTGCAAGCTCTGCACTGCCCTGGTGATGTGTCCCCTGCTCATGTGGCAGTGGTGAGGGACACAACCCCAGGCCATCACCCCTGCTGCTGCCACATGGGCAGGGGATGCCACGCCATGGCAGCATGCAGCTCACAGCAGTAAGCAGCTTCCCTGTGTGGCCCTGCTGTGCCCTACAGTGCCACATTGCACCCACTGGGCTGTGGAGGCTCCAGGGGAGAGTATCCCCACCCCATGCACAGATCTGCACAGATCTGGCAGAGCCCGGGTCTGGCCCTGCTCTCCTGGGAGTGTGCACATCACCGGGAGTCAGCCTAACCCCCAGCCTCCTGGAAAAGCTTCCTGCAGCCCTGTCCCATTCCCCACTGGGGTCCTGTGGCTGTGCATTGTAGCCCCAGGCCCCAGGCCCCATACATCACCTGGATGGGCAGAAACCCCATGTGGCAGAAACCTCTGTTTCTCAAAAAAAACTCTGCTCTGTAACAATTTGGTTAGGATGGGCTCAGCAGAAGATATACACCTTACCCTATCTCTTTAGGTAACCTGAATTGGATACATTCCTGAGGGAGGGGGGAAACCTGCTCCCTCTGCCTATGTGACTGGTATCACATACCTGGGTGAGGGGCTTGCTCTCTGGGGAGCTAGGAACTGCCAGTCTGCCCAGCAACTAGTGATGTATTTCAAATTGGTTGGCTGACAGCCAACAGGTGCTGGCCTCCATTGGACCAGGTAAATGAGGTCACAAGGGCTATATAAGTCAAGGATTGCCCAGGAGGAGGGGGCAGCAGCCATGAGGGAGACTCAGAGAGAGAGAAGAGCTGAATCATCTGAAACTTGCTCTCTCTCTCTCAAAACTCATGATCAAGGAACTGCCTGCCTCCAGAGGGAATCTCCAACTGCCTCTGGATGATACTCATGAGTAAGCTACCTGAGATCTAACTAGATATATAGCTTGCATTAACTCAGATGCGCGATCAAAGGCTACCCAGCCATGGGAGTTTACTCTATGGGATTTCTCTGATATTGCTCTACCCTGTACCTTATTCCAACCCTCCCCTTGTAACCAATAAAGTTCCCCTTTGTACCAAGCATGGGAGACTTATTGGGAGAGGGTCTAGATTTTGCCTTGGGGTCCCCTTGCTTCAGCTGACTAAGGGAGACCACTACTTGTGCTTCTGACTGAGGGAAGCATCCCAAGTTCTTAAACTGAATCGAGTACCCTTGACAGCTACTAGGCCTGTGTTTCCCAGGGTGCACAGAACCAGAATCAAGCCCAGTCCTGGGTGGTGGCTTTGGAACCCCCAGGCTAGTGGGCGTGTTTCAAGAAGGGGGTCGGCCAGACATAAGGCACCTCCAGGGAGGCACGTGGGGCCTGGAAGGCAGTCAGGCGCAGTGAGGTGGGTGGCTCAATGCAGAAGTGCCCCTTATTGGCTTGCCACACCCCAGCCCTAGTCCTGCCCACTTCCTCCCTTCCTATGGAGGTTTCAATCCACGCTCCCACTTACCTGAGAGAGCCACTCTCCTGGCTGCCTGGTAACTATGTACATACACATGCACGTCACCCCCTGCCTGACTGTCCTCCTCCCACTCCCTCCCAGCCCATGGCAGGCTGGAACTCTGCCAGCCTGCAGAGAGCTCTTTGCAAAACTGTAAAATCCATGGGTTTCTCTGTTTTAATGAGAAATCCTCATTTTCCTTGGTTAAAGGAGAAAATTAACATTTGTTTCCATTTTCCTGTGGGAAACAGAAAATCCAGATCCCTGCTTATAATGGATGTTAGCAATAATGCATATTTAATTCATTGTTATGTTGTTACTGAATAGCCTATTATTTTGATGTTTACTGGACTCACTTTTGGTCTCAGTTTTATTCTGTGATTTATGCTGTGGCAAAATATTACCGTGAGTTCTAGTGTCCAATTTAAATTAAATGATTATCCCATGCACTACCAGTGGCAGAATTCTACCATATCATCATAAAACTCCACTTCTGCTATACATCCAAGTGTATATAAGTTTTTGTGAGATCTTTGTGTTTGGGATCTGCCACACTTGGTAGTTAACAAGTTACACAGTTATAATAGAGCTTTCTAAATACAACAGTTTTGGGGCCATGCTGCCTTCCATACTTGCTGCATTCTTGCCTAAGATCTCTCTCTCCCTTAGCAGTCCCCATCAAACAAATGATTCTACCCCATGAGGTGGATTTTTGTAGCTATATTTTTCTTGTCTAATGCATGAAGGACCTTTTATGATGCATTCAACTCTGCAGTCTGGGTCTTCACAGTTTCTGCTGTTTTGAAAATTTGGGTAGTTTTAGCTAGGGATAAATCTCCCTCAAACAAAAACCTCTTATAACATCTATGATGCCATTAATAATTTTATCTCTGACCCCCAGGAATCCTAGAAATCCATTTGCCATGGAAAAATGTGGAATTTGTGTTTTTATGGAGAATTTTTAGAATCGTAAGAGAAAAAAGAAATGATTGAAAATAAAATGTTGGCTCCCCAGCAGAAGCCAGCAGTTTTCACAGCCATTGCAACAGCAGACTGCTGGGGGGGTGAAGCCACTGGCACACAGGAAAGTAGCCAAGATGGAGGCTGCCCCCTCTCCTTTCACTGCTGATTGGCCAAGAGGGCTGCACATCCTACAGCCCAGCCCCTCTCCACCAATCAGCAGGGCAGGGCGAGGCTGCCTGAAGGTCACCTCTCTTAATCAATCAGCAGTGAGGGGCAGGGCCACCAACACGGCCAGGGCCTCTCTGCCAGTCAGGGTTGTGGGGGAGCTCACCACAGAAAAACATGGATTTTATGGTTTTTATGGGCAAATTTTTTTTTAATCATGGAAAATTAGGATCTCTGCTACTCACAGATTCTGTCAAGTGCCCAAAAGCATAGGTCTTCTTAAATCTCTTCAATTCAGTAACATATTGATTCATATTTTCTTCTATTCTCTGTCTGAATGTAAAAAAATCTGTGCCTTTCAAAGGAATCATTCATTTTTGGTACACAACATTTATCACATTTAGTCAGTACTTCACTTAAATGTGAAGGTAAAGTTGTTGTAAACAGATAGGAATTCCTCCTCCACAATATGCAAGATGATTAATTTGACTTTATTTTTTTTCCTGTTCTGTTCTTATGGCAGCTATTCAACACTCAAACCTTTGTCTGAATTTCCTTCCATTCTCCAAAATATTGCCTGACAACAGAAGATGAGATGGAGAATGCAACACTTCTTTAACTAACAGTCATTCTTCCTTATTGAATTAAACTATGGCTGTATAGAAAGAACACTTACAGAAGTCTTTGTCCTGTCACACAGCTGTGCTGCCCCATGTACACCATTTCCCACTTCTACAGTTTGAAGCTCAAAATCTTCCATTCTTCTCATTTGCCACTTCTGACATCATGGCTGTGTCCAGACATGCAGGCACATGCAATTTGTGACACCACAAAGTGCATGAATGGAATGTTAAAATGTGCCCTGGCCAAAATTTGCTACCAGGATTTCTTGGTAGCATAAAAAAAAGGACCAGGAAAAAAGCAGTGTTTTTATAGCTGCTGACCAGAGTATCTCTATGTCTCCATTTGTGCCCCTGACACTCCAAATTTGTGCTGCTACAAGTGCACAACCCTGCACATCTGGACACGGCCTGTGTAGTGACCACCAGGTTCAATAAAATGAAGCGTACATGAATGAGAAAGAACTAACAACAAGCTTTAATTGTGAAGCAGCAAACAGACAAGTATGCATTTATCTCTGCACCAATTTCCCAGTAACTGATATCTAAGGGACAATTGTAAAATATGTGAATGTGTTGAATCTGCATGTGTGACTCTTAACACTTTCTGTTGAATGTGCCAATGTATGTACAGTTTTACCTTATGATTATTATATATTCTGTGCCTACCAGTCTGGCAACTATCTTTCCCATACTTCTGGTTGGAGTCATTTATCTAAGAATGCCTTGGACAAATAACAACTGGCAACAAGGATGGGATACTATGAGTGGGGCATGTATTACATCAGCTGGAGGAATTTATTTTAACAGTGGGTACTTAAAATCTGTTAGAATCCAAAATAGCTATCTATATTAGAACAACTGGGGCATATGATAACACCCTGAAGGATTGGCCTATGTATATAGGGTGGCTGGAACAATTTTTTGAAGTAAATGAGATCCTTCCTCCTTCATGTCCTTATGACAATCTATTTAGCAGAATTCACAGAAGTCTGACAGACTGCACCACAAGCATTTCTTCTATGGCATCAAACTTATAACTCTGGGTTGTCAACTACACACCTTAGTGTGCACACCACCCTAACCCAGAGTAAATGAGTTTTTGCACAGGAAGTATGCAGCTACACTACTGAATTTAATGGGAAGAAAAACACATAGTTTTTACTATGCAGCCTGCTCATCCCAGAGAAGCCAGCAAGCAAAAACTTTAAGGAATTAGTGAAAATTATCCAAGATCATCTGGCACCTAAGCCATTGTTTATTGCATAAAAGTTCAAGTTTTAGAAAAGATATCAACCTGAATATGAATCTATTTCCTCTTTTGCAACAGAGTTATGGAAATGGTCAGAATATTGTGATTTTAAGGATAGACTTAATGAGGCTCTCAGAGACAGATTTGTGTGTGGGCTACTTAATGAAGCCATATAAAACACACTCTGAACAGAGGAAGAACTCCCCTTTAAATGTGCTGTTGAGATTGGATTAGCTATGGAAACTGCAGGAAAGCATGCTAAAGAAATGCATACGGAAGTGCTTATGGAAAAAGGAATGTATGGGTAAGTCTATGCATGCAATTTGTGCACATGGATAAACTGTGGAACTCATTGCTCTTGAGTTTTTTGCTTCCAGGTGCACTGTTTGAATGTGCACCCAGGAGCAATTAACTCTGGAGAAATCAGTTCTGGAGTTCATTCCTGCACAGCACATGGAGCCTGGTCGGAGCAGACCTGGCTGGCAGGGGGCTCTGGGGGTCAGCCTGCCAGCCTGGGGCTGCTCTGACCCAGCTCAATGTGCTGCAGTGGGGCTGGCTGGGGCACAAGATTTCTTCAGTGCAGGGCTTGCCGGCAGGCAGCCCCCACACTGAAGCACCCTTGTGCCCCAACCAACTGGTCACCATCTACATGTGAGCATATGAAAAAACTCTGTAGCAGGGTAGTACTTGTGTTTACAAGTTCTAGCCTGCTGCAGATTTTATTAGTTTCATGCACCCTAATAGGAGTGCATGTGTAGATGCTGAGATATTTACTGTGGACCTAATTAGTGAGCTCCAGAGTAGATTAAATAGGCAGCAGCCTGCTGTGTGTTACTGGTGTGGAAAAGGGTCTCACTTCCCAACTAATTGCTGGTTTAAGGAATGCTACTGCCGAAGTCATAGTAAGGACAAATGTATCCAAGCAGTGTGCTGTGCTAACAGAAAGAAAGAGGAAACTGCAAAAGAATAGAAAAGGAAATAAAAAGGTATATGTAATAGATAATGAGAATGGAGTAGCTAGTATGGGCCTATGTCATATGAACAAGGGTGAAGAATCAGCCATATGGCTGGCAACATGGGTTGCTGGGAAAACCTTTAAAATGGAGCTAGGTACAGGTTTCCAGTGTGGGTTATCTTATATTCTGAAAATAAAACAAGTTTTAGAAACCTGAAATTAAAGAAGCCCCTGTGTTGTTTAAACACACACAAGAGAGATCATACCAAAAAGAGTGATGGCAGTGCCCATAGAATATAATAATACATGACACCTCTTAGACTTATGTCATTGAAAAAGGGAGATCCACTCTGGGATCATGAATGGTTGAAAGAGTGGACTTGTGTAAAAATGGTACAGGCACTTTCAAAGCTCCTTGCAGAAACACTGAAACAACAATTAGAAGGAATATTAAAATGTGGTTCAGCAAGGGACTCATTCTTACTTGCCCACATCCTTCTTGAAGCTCAGTAATAGATCAGTGGAGCTAAGCTGATTTACACCAGTTAGGGATCTGACCCCTGACTACATTTGTTAATCTTAATTTGTTCGCTCTATGACAAAATATGCATGATTTGGTGTGTCATTTTGCTACACAATTGTATTGCTCTGCTACAAGAGGCTGATCCTCCTTAATGCTCCTTTATATTGTTGTGGCTCATAGAAAGGGGCCTTGCAGGGAGGCTAATATAATTTAAAAATTATGCCATCAGAGTGGTATAATGAAGCTGTAGTGTAAATGAGACCCAGACACCATTGGTTTAGTGGGGCACATCCAGATGAGCATGCACGTGTGGTTTGTGGCACCTCAAACTTATCTGCAGCAGTGCAAAATATACACACTGCACATACAAGTGTTCAACACACTGCTAATTTGCAGTGTGGCAGGTTTTTTTGACACTGGGAGATCCCAGTGTCAAAATAACCTGTGCCAAAAAAAAGTTGCGTGGTGCATGTGGTTGCAACTGTAACCTGGCCAGCCATGTTCTGGCTGCCAGCCCGGCTCTATGTACCTGGATTGCCACTGCTGGAGCCCTGGGAGGCCCCCAGAGCCCCAGATAAGGCTGCTGGGTCCAACCCAGGTGCTGGCGCTAGCCTTCTGTACCCCACCCTGGGCAACTTGCTGAGCTCCAAAGAACATATGTAGGAGCATTCTCTGGAGACAACTAGTAGCAGCAGATACTTCCTCTCTCCATGGGTGCATCCCCATGAGTGGGAATTTGTGTTCCTTGGGGACAACTAGCAGCAGCACACTTTTGTGCCACTGCTAGTTGTTCCCAGGGAACACAAGTTCCCACTCATGGGGATGCACCTATGGAGAGTGGAGTGACCCAGAGCATCTGAGCTCTGGGTTCTAGTGCTCGCTCTGTCACAGATCTCTTGTGTGACCTTAGGAAAGTTGCTCCTCCTCTTTAGTCTTTTTTTTTTTTATTTAGAGAGCTAGCTCTTCAGAGTAATTATTGACTCATTATGCACTGGTACAGAACCTAGTCCATAAGTCTCTGGGAACAACCACCATACAAATAGCTAATACAGTTAGTTTCATTTGTGTGCTGGAAAAATTATCCTTATTATTGGCAAGAATGCAGACTGTATTATACAAAAGTTAAAAGGCCAAAACTGGCCAGCAAAGTTACTGCACTGCTCTGCTCTATTTGCGAAGTTAGAGCATCATTATTCAGTTACTTGGATGGAGTTTTATCCTAATATCAGAGTACCATAAGTGCTCGCAGTGGTGCCATTCTAAAAAGGGCATTGTCAGACTACATGCATGCAGAGCAACAAATGCAAATATATAGGATGTTTCATATCTTCTTTTCCTTTTCAATAAAGAGTGATGAAATATTCATTACTACAGTATCCATCACCTCTGTGCCAATTAAGGATCTGTCAGCTTTTCCTGTTATTAAACCATTTTTCAGAAGTTTAACAAGAACTGAGGTAACAATTTTAAATAAAGAATTGATCTCACAAGTTCCACCTCCTTTGCCTTTTTTGCAAGTTATCCACAAATAGGGGATAAATGTATTCATGCTTTGTAATTGTCCAGAAAAACTTGTACTGTGTTCAGCTTGTGGGTTCCTGACAAACTGGTAGCCACGAGGTTGTCCTTGCTAATTGCTCCCAATTTGGCTGCATTTTGACTTCCAGGGAATGGAAAACACAATAGGGAAAGAGAAGAGGTTTTTGACTTTTTTTGCCAGCTTTGCCCTCAAACACCTGGAAGCTTCAGCTGAAACTAATGCCATTTGGACTGTACTGCTTATATTGGCCTTTGACTGTGCAAGCTCAATAACTTGCTTTCAGCCACATACTTTGTATCAGAAATGTTGTGTCACACCCTGCTATCGTGGTTGCTGGTGTTGAGCAACATCACTTAATACCCCAGATCCATTGTGAGGAAACAAATCTTGCACTAATAAAGAATTTTGTGCCAGTCCTAATCTGCCACTGTAAATAGATCTTTTCAGCAATTTCACAGTTTGTCATCAAGATCATCCCTGTGGTCCCTCATGCCATGTCAGGATAGTATAGAATCATGCAGGCAAAAGAAAGCCTTCAGTAGCTGTTTCTTACCACCAATCTTACCATCGGCCTCCTAGTTTTGACCTTTTCTGTCAATGGGCCCACTGAACAGATTCCAGGCTGGCTAAGATCAGTGCATAACTGCAGCCAATACAGATGATCTACATTGTTTATCTGACAGTGATTTGAAACACTGAGATCTGCCAACAAGGCAGCTGTTGCTTGGCTAGATGTGCGTTTGCTAGATAGGCTGTATGGGTATGTTGGAGCAGCCTGTTTGGCTAGCTTGATGAAGAGAACTTGGATGTTGGACAGCAGCAAGTGTAGCTGCGGCCTAGAAAAATAATGCTCAGCTCTGATCTGGAGGTGATATACTCCCCCGCCCCACCCCATCTGAAATTGCCAAGCAAGTTTATCTACACTGAAATTTTCTTCAAACTGTTCATGCTTTCAATATAGATTTGAAACCCTGGTAATGGAGATTGTAACAGAGCACCCACTGTGGTGCGTGTCACTGGGGTGAAAGGGACACAGAACAGAAACAGGGAAGGAGAGAAAACTTACCCATGTCAGAGATGCCGAGGAAAAGGTGGGAAAGCAGAGAGCACCAGGAGCCCAGGTATTCACAATGTAGTTCTGCCCTGATTCCAGCAGAGAAACATGTGAACACCAGGCATGGCAGATTGGTTTCTGGGGGAGAAGCCAGAAGATAAAACAGGGCCAGAGGTTGAAAAGAGAGCCCCAGCTACCAGGGTAAATGACGAGCTAGCATGGGGCTTCACTGGCTGGGACACAGAACTGAAGAAGCCTGTTTGCAGGGTGGAGGGTGAGCTGGGGTGATTCCTCCCTTCTGCCAAAGGACCCTGGGAAAGTTAGGCTCTGGAGGAAGTTTTGAGGGAGTGGCATATGCCCACATCAAGAGGGGCTAGTGGATGCTAAGACCCTGAGGAGACAAGGGCCAGCCCATACTGCCCCTACTGACTTGTTGGCTGCTAGGCAGGGGCAGTTAAGAGGCTGTGAAGGGAACAGCCTGAAGAAAAGGGCCAGCAGAGGATGCCAGCCCAGTATAGACAGTAGTGACTATCAAAGAGATAGCTGGAAGAGGGATCATCAGGATCGTCCAGAGGAGGTGAGAGAAAAGAGAGTACTGGAAGGGCACATGTGCCCAGAATACCACACATGTGGCCAGGACAGGGTGTAGGGGTTGGTGGAGCCCTGTGAAGAGATTCATGGTCACGACCTAGTCATTTATTAGGAAGGTCACCTCCAATTTAGAGCAGCCTTCATCTCAGGACATCCATCTGGTTGGTATTACTTCTGGCCCCAAATATCTCCCTCTCTTGGCATCACACAACTGGAAATATTATATAATTATATTTTCCCAATAATGTCATTTTCCATCAAATACATTGAGATAAAATATTAGGCTACCTATGACTATAGGAGTGAATGAATCTGCTCTGGCCTTCAAACAAAGTGATTAGGCAATAAAAGTGCATGTTTTAAGCTCCACAATTCAGTCTCTGGAGGCAAGTATATCAGGAACATCACTATTGTATTCCACTGAAATGTGTTCTTGATACCCTATGGGCAACAGAGACAAATTAAATATCACTTATATGGAGCCATCTGTTTCAGCTAAAAGCGTGAATCATTGGGGGTTTTCAAAAAGAGGTTTAATATCTTTTTTGAAACTGCTTATACTATTTGCCTCTACAACTTCCTGTGACAGTGCTTCATAAGTTAACTATACATTGTGTGTGTGTGTTGTTACCTCTCAACTCCATGTTCTTGGGGAACCCTGACATAGGACGCAGACTGTTTGACTCACAAAGAATCCCGCCCCCGCCTCGACCTAAACAGAAACTGATTAAGATGCAGTGAGAGACACACCTAAAACCCTCCAGATAAGGATGACAAGAGTGAAACAACTGCCCTAGGTTTCATTTGCATCCAAGATGGAACCAGATGACCATTACATGTGAGATGGAGAACAGAAAGCCTGAAGCAGAGACGGCAGTGAATTCTGGGATCAGAGAAGCAGGGGAGCACTGCATGATGGGGAATCTGTGCTCCAAATGCTAATCACCCCACACCCCCAGCTCAGCATTTATCAGACCGGTTCTAATCTGGATTTACAAAGGACTGCCCCCCCCCCCCCACACACCTCTAAGCAGATGTAAAGTTTAATAGGCATCTCAGGCCATACATTCCCTGGTCCCAAAATGGGAGGCCTATTTAAACTTAATTGGCTACAACTCAGTTGCCAGGTTAGGGAATGCTGAGGCAAGACACCGAGTCGGGGGGATGGGCAACATTTGCACAATGGTAAAGGGTTCATCACAGCGTCCAACCCATTGGAGCCCTGACTACAAGTGTTGTCATACTTTTCCTGGGATGACTGGTAGAAGTCCTCTCCACAACAGGTTATGAACACTCCAATAATTGCCTTAAGTCTGTTAAAAGACTATAGTAAGATCTGGAAAAGTCATGCTAAGCTGAGGCTTGTTCACAAGTAAAAATCCAAAACCCTGATGCTGCAAGCTATCTATTGTTTCTGAGGAAACCAGGAGATATCCCATCAGTATATCTGCTATCCATAGGAATGTCAAGCTGGCTCCTAAGTATGTGTTTCCTGAGTATCAATCAGTTTCCTGAGATGTTCCAACCAGATAACCCCTTGTCAATAGAAAAGACAATTTGATTTACACTATTGAGAATGCTTGAAAGAAGCTGAACTGAGGGTATAAAAATCTGTAAAAGAAGCAGCAATGTGTGTGCTGACACCACCCGCTTTCTTCTCGAGAGGCTGAAGGAGGCAGATTGTCTCCCTTCAAGGATCATGCTGAGAACTTTAACCTGTCAGCTTTGCAACTTGAGTGCCTTGGACTGGCGAGATCCCAGCTCTCTCTCTTTTCTCTCTGATCATAGATTTCTGAACCTGAACTGTATTAATTATGCTTGAGCTAAGTTTCCTCAAATACTTAGTGAAACCAGCGTATACTGTAATTGTGTTTGTTTTTCCTTTGCATGTCTATTACTGCTAGTGCCATTGTATACTTCATATACTTAGCAATAAATAACTTTTATAGTCAAACTGGTGATAACTGGGTATATTTTTCCTTCTTTATTTTTCCTTCCCCACTTGTTCTGCAGCTACGCTTCTTTTACCTAAGCTAAAGATCCCTGTGAAGCCCGAAAATACTGTGGGGTCTGCTCATCAAGAGACTGGGATGTGCTGAGTTTGAAATGCATAAGGGGATCAGCTTGTACAGGCTGATTGACCCAGTTTGGCTCAGACGTGCTCTAATGAACTGAATGCTGGCCCACGAGGGTGTCAGCTGGACACCCAGCCGGATTGAGAGGTATTCTGTTTAACTGTGTGCTTGTGTCTGACTGCAGTTTATTATTGCTCTGATGAACTGATTCTTGGCATATGAGGGTGACAGCCTGTCCATGCTGATCAACCCGGCCAGGTCAGGCGTGTCACGTTAATCTATGTGTGTTTATGTGTATGACTGATTTGGGGACTGGAGGAACCCAGCCCCACTGAACTGAGTCCTGCAAGATAGCTCCATTGGGGATGAGGGCTTGCAGAAGGGAGAGATACAGCTCTGTATAGAAACACAAGTAACACAAGCAGCACATTAATAGAATTACCAAGACCCTAGTCCTAATAAATGAGCACACCCCAAAGTAGTGGGCAAATCTGGTAACAGTGTGAAAATATATATAGAGAGAGAGATAACTTCATGTTTGTCTTAAACCTGGCTTCTATTAAATGGGTGTCCCTTAGTTCTTATTTCCAGGACTTGGTGATTAACAGTTCTCTATTCACTTTATCCACATATTTCATGGATGTATTATAATCAAAACCAGTCATTTTTACTATTTTATTTGAGGTTTATTTTCAAGGTTTAAGGGACTGCAGGGAGAAGAAGTGGGGGGACAAGCGGGCTACTTGACCCCACTAGATCTATTTTCTCTGTGGTAGTAGTGGGAGGGGGACAAATTCAAGGCAAACATCCAATAATTAGATTCTGTACCTGGAAATCTATACCAATTTATAAAGTTTCCATATTTCTTAATTTTTTTTTCCTTTCTGCAGAATTATTTGACTTCTTCAAAATTTGAAATTAAATGCATTTGTTTAAGATTTAGTCAAAAAGTTACAGTTTTCAGAAAAACATCATTCATAAGAAAGGTCATTATTTGAAGAAATTAAATTGGACATTCCAACATTAAAATATGGACTATATAATACACTTCTACAGTTAGGTAACTAGAAAGAAAAATATTACCTATTTACCCTTTTTATATGCTGCTTTTCTTTCTTGGAGTTCACTTTTTTTTAAGTCTAAGGATACAGAGAGAAATACCTCCATAGGGACCAGATGAAATTTGAAACTATATGCCTGTAATGTGTTATGTTCTATATTTAACAGTTTCCTTCTTCTTTGAAGAATTTTAATTCATTCAGCCTGTCACAAAGACAGATCTAAAGAAAATCTATAGCAGGGAATTCATTTAAATATTTTAGACACTTTCCGTCTTTAATATCATTAAATGTAGTACAGGGGAAAGATGTAGCATGCCGATGAGAAATCAAATTTAATCTGAACAGCCTGTTTGCCTAAGTATTTGTTTAAAGGGACAACTTCAAGTGGAATATGAGCATGAGGATTCAGTTGAACTGCACTGAATCAAGTAGACTGTTAAAGCATGAAAAAATATGCCATTAGGGCAGGGGTGGCCAACCCGTGCCATTGGCAGCATCTGTATGTGGTACATGGCAGATCAGGGAAAGGACAGAGGCAGATAGGGCAGAAAATAGAGCAGCAGATTGGGCCAGGAGCATAGGACAGGAAGGAGAAAGCAGAGCAGTAAATATGGGAAGGCGCTGGAGCAGCACTTGGGAAGGATGTGGGGCTAATTTGTGGCATGCCTGCTAAAAAGTTTGGCCCCCATTGTATTAGGGTGACATATAAGATATGATGGTCATTCTGTACAGAGCTGAGCTTTTCAGTCCACATTACACTACTATAACAAGTGGGCATCCTGGGGCCAGTCAAATCGGCCTGCCCATGTGTCTCAGGGCTAAACGCCTGCCTACCTCACCTGCCATGCCTTTGATGATATTAATTTAAAGATGGTAACAAGGCAGGAGGCTGCACATTTACTTGCCTTGATTAGGGCCTACATACACAGCTCCAACCTTCCCTATATTGTGTCCCATGCCTCACAGGTGGCATCCATGGTCTAACACCCAGCCTATAAGCCTGGTCCCTCACACTGGGCTCTCAGTCAATCAATTGGAACTCCCAGCCCCTTCCTACTCAGGCCGCCAAGCTCCTACTAACTCAGGGCTCCAAGCTCCTATCACCTCAGGCTCTGTGCCCAGCTTGGGACTCACTTGGTTCCGTCATGTCACCATACTAGGGCCTGATCCCTTTCCCTACAATGGGTCTCACAATTCCCCTTATTATCTTGCCTGAGGAACCTCATATCTAGCTCCCTTGGTTTAGGGCCCCACCCCCTGGAGCCTCACACCTGGCTCCTTCATGTAGCCTCAGAGCTCACAGTGAGCCTGGGCCTCAGGTCTCTGCCTGCCTCAGGTCCCTTCCTGACCTGGGCCCTCCCTCAGAAATCACTGTGAGCCTGGGCCCCTGCTTTGTTCTTCGGGGTGTGTTCCCCTAGCCTTTCCCCTCAATGGAATCAACCGCATGGCAGCGGGGGCTGAGGTTTTCTGGCACTCCGTACTTCCTTGTCACTGGAGAGGCCACAGGCATGGCATTTCCTGGAGACTGCCTCACCACCAGCAGTCCACCACACCATCCATCCTCAGCAAAGTGTAGTTTTAGGTCATGCCCCAGCATCAGGGGCCTCCAGCCATCCACATAGCTTCTACCATGAATCTCCAAGATGGTATGAGCAGCAGCTCCAGCTGGGTGGTGTTCTTCTCTTGGATGCTAGCAGCAGACTGCTGGCTACACTGCTCAGGGCCCTGGTCTTAAAATGAACAGTTGAGCCCTGTTCCCAATCAGGTAATTGGCCCTGATTGGGAGTGCAGCCACCTGCAAGCTGCTTGGGTGTTTGCTCATGCCCTCTTCAGTAACAGATCTGTTACAAATACCTACAACATTTTTACCTCAACCTCTAAGATCACCCAAGAGCTATTTGTACAGAGAGCTGCAATCCCTAAAGTGCACAGGATCCTAGCAAGGAGCAACTTGTTTGGTTGTGAAAATTCCTTGGGATAGTAGATAGAAGGGGATCTTTATGATAGCATATATGTGTGCAATGCATCAGGGGTTGGATTGTATATGCAGGACACCTCAGCCAAATTCAGTGATCCCAGATTTCTGGGTGGAGTCTCAAGCCACAGTGAAAACTTACTGGCTACCCTGAAATTTGAACCCAGCCCTTGTTGCTGCCAATTGGTTCCAGCAGAAGGGTTACACATGGAAAAATGTAAAAGAATCACCAGATTCTAAAATAAACCTTTGTTCTCACTAATCTGAGACAGTGACAAGAACAAAATCATTCCAGCTCAAGTTTAGGTCCTAATGCATCCTATTAGAACGATCAGCATGCCTTAATTGTGGGGTTTTCCAAATTATCTTAAAGAAATCCTAACAGAACCCTTCAAAACCTGTCTCTAGAAATCCCTTAAACAAGAACTCTGCATTAGGACACCTTGTAAAGCAAGATAGGCTTAATCTTAAAGTACCCTCTTGTACTGAGGATATCTCTCTAGGAGGAGGGACCTCAGTGTATAGGCAGGAGAAGCTTTTTGTAGTGGGTATCTTGTAACGGAGCCCCTACCCTATTACTGAGGAGGAGTAGGTTAGAGAGCAGTAGCTGACTCCAGGACTCTGTAAGGATTGCTTGAAGTTAAAAAACTCTGAAAGAAGCCACCTCAGAAACTAAGGAAGCTCAATCAGAAGCCTCGAACACAGAGGCTGCACGGCCCCAGGCCATGATTGACACACCACATGAGGAACAGGTGGGTCAGGTGACCCAAAGGGGCCTGGATAATGGCCTTATAAGGCAAGAGCCCTTAGTGAGGCCTCAGTCTGGCCCTTGCCCACCTTGGTGAAGGAGCTCCAGACCACCTAGACAAGCATGAAAGACCAGGGTAGACTGGCAGTCTGATGATCAGAATGGACTAATCACCAAGTGCATAACTCCGATTTCTGAAGGCAGCTTTCTAACACCAGAGATGAGGCAGACAAAGAACCAAGGCCAGTTCCCCGGAACTGGACCAGGGATACTGAACTAGTGTGGACAGTAGAGGTGCCATGGGTACCCCTGGGAAGTGGTAGGCAGTTATAGACTTTGTTATTAGGGGACGCCATCTACAGATGATGCTTTACTATACAGTAGACTAATTTGTTGCACAGTAAAGTATCACTGTCTACATGTACACAACATTTACTGTGCAGTAAATTAGTCTACTGTACAGCTGACTACTACCTGTAGATGCAGTATTACACATGTAGATAGCTAACCAAAAGCAAATTGCTCCTAGTCAACCCAGGCAGCAGGGAGTGAGGGAACTGTCCCTTCCCTTGGGCAGCTGCCTCCCAGCCCCTGTTCTGACTGGCCCATCAGGGTGCAGAGCTGGGAGGAAGGCAGCTGCCCATGGCAGGGGGCTGTATTTCAGCCCCCATCCCTGCCAGCTGGGGCACAGGGCTGGGAGGCAGCTGCCTTAGAGGTGGGACAGCTCCCCTCACCCCCTGGAGCCCAGGCTTGATCCTGGTGTCCCCTGCCATCCTGGGGCTAGCACCTGGAGGAGCCTGGAGCTCGCCCTGGCTGCTGTAGGGGGAAGAGCAGGGCAGGAGTATCCAGCTTTGAACTGCTCCCATCAGGAGCATGTGTAGATGTACTCCAGGAAAGCTTACTGCACCTTATTTTACTGTGCAATAACCTTAAAGCACATTAATAGCATATGTAGACATGCCCAGAGGTGTAGATACTCTTATATATATATAAGCTCAAAAGGATCATGACTTGCCTGATGGATGCAAAGTTAGCAATCCTCAAGACACAAAGATGGGCTTGTTGAGAGCACTTGGTAAGCTCATCATCCAGACTGGTATTAAAAACATCAGAAAGTGAAGAAAATAGCTCGTGGAGGCTAAATTTACACTGCCAAGGATAAGGTTAAGCCCTAGGAACTTCATGGTAGCATTTTATAAAATGTTTCAGGATCATACACTGGCCCAGGGAGACAGGCAGAGCTTCAGTTTCAATGTGTAATTAAGGAGATGATGTAAAAAGGAGTTTAAGTTTGTTAGGAGCTGGAGATCTTATGAGGAAAGCAAGAAAAGATAGTACATAGGAATGCTACAGCAAGTTTTATTGGTGGAGGAGTGTCATTTTGCTATAGACAGCAGTGAATAAAATAGGGTAGAATTTTAACCTGAGAGAGATACCACAGAATCTCTATGGGCAGAAGTTCAGGGTTAGGATCTGTTCCATCTATTCAGCATATAGAATTGCACATAGTTGCCTAAATACTTATTCTATTCTGCTTAAGTCCCTGAAAAGGTTTTAATGCAGAAGGTAAATGGGTTCTCTTCTCCTTTCTTGCTGTTTTTTTCTGACTCATTCTTAAGAGTCACATGATGGAGTTTTACCCAAGTAGATGCATTATGTATTTTCAGGAACTTCAACAGGGTGGAATAGAATTATACTTAGGCACCTAAATCTACTTTTAGGCCCAAAAGGTGGAATAGGATATGTCCCTCAATGTCTAAATAGTAAGAGTTTACTTTTGAAGTTATATCGGGGTAAGCAATGCACAACACAGCTGCCAAAGCATGGTACACAAAGGCATTTTGCTTGGAGAGCACATACTTCAGGGCAGACAGCAGGCAAGGGACCAGGGCTTCACTACCACAAGGGTCAGGCCCCTCACAGCTCCCCTGTCATCTTCCCCTGGCACCCGAACATATTACAAGTTAAGGTTGTGGGTGTTTTTGGCACTCTGCCCACAAACATTGCTGACCCCTGGGTTATACTATCAATCACCTCATCAGGATAGTGGCAGTGAGCAAAAAGTGCTTAGAGATATTTGAAAGGCTGCAGAAGCAGAGAACACAAAAAATACTGTATGATGCCAGTCATCACCACAATATTTAAGACTCTTGTGACTTGGTCTACCACAAAGTCCTCATGGCTAAACTGGGGAACTATGGCCTCGACAACTTTATGGTTCAGTGGCTCGGGAACTGGCTCCGTGGCCAGATCCAGAGAGTGATAGTTGATGGAACCATGTCAACATGGCACATGGTGACCAGTGGCATCCCCCAGGGCTCCGTATTTGGACCAGAACTTTTTAACATATTTATAAATGCTCTGGATTTAGGTGCTAGAAGCAGACTTGCTAAATTAACTGATGACACCAAATTATGGGAAAGTGTGCTCACACTTGAGGATAGGTTAGCAATTCAGGCGGACCTGGACAGGATGGCCAGCCAACCTGGACAAAGAGATTCAGGCTGACCTGGACAAAGTGGCTAGATCAAAACCTGATGGCGTTCAACACTGAGAAATGCAACGTGCTCCAACCTGGTGGGGGTGGGGGGGAGGGAACCCAGGCTTGGCAGTGCTACACTCACTAGCACCACAACTTAAAGGGACTTGGGGGGTCATGACTGACCACAAGATGAACATGAGCCACCAATGTGATGCCACAGCTGGCAAAGCAAACAAAACCCTGGCTTGTATCTATTGATGCATCTTAAGAAAGACCCAGGAAGTCATCCTCCCACTGTATTCAGCCTTGGTGAGGCTGCAGCTGGAGTACTGCATCCAGTTCTGGGCTCCACACTATAGTAAGGATGTGGAGAAGCTTGAGAGAGTCCAGAGGAGAGCCATGCACATGATCAGAGGACAAGAGAACAAGTCTTATGAGGAAAGGCTGAGCAATATGGGACTCTTCAGCCCGGAAAAGCAAAGGCTCAGGGCAGACTTGGTGGCGGCCTGTAAGTATATTAGGGGTGTGCACCAGGAACTCGCAGAACATTTGTTCACCAGGGAACCCTAAAGGAAGACAAGATTTAATGGTCACAAACTCTGGGAAAACCATTTTAGGCTGGACATAAGAAATAACTTCTTTATTGTCCGAGTCCCCAGAGTCTGGAATAGACTCCCCCCAGAAGTGGTGCAAGCACCTACTCTGGAGATCTCCAAAACACACTTGGATGCTAATCTTGCTAGGATTATTTGACCCCAGCAGACTTCCTGAGCCTTGGGCTGGACACAATGATTTTGTGAGGTCCCTTCCAGCCCTAATGTCTATGAAATCTATGAAATATCTCTCTTATGCATGGAGGGATGAAGATTCTTGTCTACCTATTAGGCATATGAATGTGATCCTTTTATCCCTTTTACCCTACTCAAGTCCCTGAACATCCGTTATTACCTCTACTTTTGTAACACAGTGGGTGAGTCTAGATGCTTCACTGTGCAATAGCATAATTTACTGCGCAGTAAGCATATGTATACACATGCAAATGTTTAGTGCGTAGTAAAAATCGCTACTTGCAAGTAAATTTCCTACCTGCAAATGCAAGCAGCAAATTTACTCATGAGTAGTTACTACAGAGTGAAATGTGTAGATGCCAACCGGAATTAAATTTGCTCCTGGTCAGCCCTGCCACTAGGGGGCCAGCATCAGTCTAACCCCAGGACTCCAGTGTTACCAGATTTGCCCATTACTTTGGGGTCTGCTCATTTATTTGGGTTACGTTTCTAGGGTCTTGGTAATTCTATGAATGTGCTGCTTGTGTTACTTGTGTTTCTATACGAAGCTGTATCTCTCCCTTCTGCAAGCCCTCACCCCCATTGGAGCTATCTTGCAGGATGCAGTTTCAGTGGGGCTGGGTTCCTCCAGTCCCCAGATCAGTCATACACACAAACACACACAGATTAACATGACATGCCTGACCTGGACGGGTTGATCAGCATGGACAGGCTGTCACCCTCATATGCCAAGAATCAATTCATCAGAGCAATAATAAACTACAGTCAGACACAAGCACATAGGTAAACAGAATACCTCTGAATCTGGCTTGGTGTCCAGCTGACACCCTCGTGGGCCAGCATTCAGTTCATTAGACCATGTCTGAGCCAAACTGGGTCAATCAGCCTGTACTAGCTGTTCCCCTTACATGTTTTAAACTCAGCACGTCCCAATCTTTTAGCCTCTTGATGAGCAGACCTCACAGTACTTTTAGGCATCACAGGGATCTTTAGCTTAGGTAAAAGACGCATAGCTGCAGAGCAAGTGGGGAAGGAAAAGTAGAGAAGGAAAAATATACCCAGTTATCACCAGTTTGACTACAAAAGTTATTTATTGCTAAGTATATGAAATATATAATGACACTAATAGAAATAGACATGCAAAGGAGAAACAAACACAAACAGTTACAGTATTACCCTGGCGTCAATAAGTATTTGGGGAAACTTAGCGCAAGCTAAATTAATACAGTTCAGGTTCAGAAATCTATGCTTAGAGAAGGAAGCGAAAAGAGAGAGAGCTGGGATCTCACCAGTCCAAGGCACTCAGGTTGCAAAGCTGACAGGTTAAAGATCTCAGCACGATCCTTGAAAGATCTGCCTCCTTCAGCCTCTCCAAAAGAAAGCGGGTTCCCCAAGAACATGGAGCTGAGAGGTAACACCAGGGCTGGGAGCCTCTTCTGCTTCATGGCTGGGCCAGCTCTATGCCTGCCCCAGCCCCAGGCTCCTAAAAGTCTGCAGACACAGTGACCTCTGGGGCACATGCAGGCAGCCTGAAGCCATGCCAACCCACTGTGTCCCCCTGCCCAGGCTGCAGGCCAGCTGTGCCAGCCTACCTGCACCCTGGCACCACAGTGCTGTGCAAATACCAGGCCCACACTGTCCAGGCCTGCATGGTGCTGCAGGCTCCTGCTAGGCCTGTCAGTAACCAGGCCCAACTGCAGGCAGCTCCTCGGCACTGGGGCCAGCAGTCAACTCTGCAGGTGCTGCAGGGCATGGCATTGCCACGTGGCTCCTAGTTTCATGCTGTGCTCCTGCAGTGGGTACTGCAGTCATCTGCCCAGACGTGGTAGCACAGGGAGAGTTCCACAGAGAACCAGCGGAGCCCCTATGGCCTCGTCATCACCCACACCACCCACCATCACCCAGGGCCTCAGCTGGTTGCAGGAGGAGACTGGTAACCTCGTGGCACTGTGGGGCAAGGTGGAGGTGCAATGGCAGGATGGGGTGTCTATGAGAAGCTGTTAGGCCAGATGCAGGAGCACATGCATGACCAGTCAGCGTGGCACTGCCATATAAAAGGTCAAGGCCTTGTGGGCAAAGTGGGTCACCATCACCAACCACAATCATTGGTTGGGGAGTGCCCGCTAGTCCATGCTCTTTATGAGGCAGCTGACTGAAATCCTTGCATCTTGGGCCCCAGGCTACAGCTGTGCTGTATACTGCAGTACAGGAAGCCTGCCCGAGCCCATGCCCTAGCCTGGCACTTGCAGTGGTGTGTTGCTGGAGGAGGATCCCTTGAGGCACCAGCAGCCTGTCCTGCCAAGCTCCCCAACCCCAACCTCTACCAGCAGCTTAGGGAGCCCAGGCCAGTGTCTGCCCTGACAGTTCTGCAGCCTCAGCCATCGCCATGAGATGCAACTGGCCATGTCAACACCATCCAGCAGCAGTGCCAGCTCCTCCATGTGAGGGCGGGGCCCAGCCGGGTGCCTGCATACTGCACCCCAACACCTGACAAGTCCACCAAGAGCCACACATCACCACCACTAAATGGAGCCCAGCAGAGGCACCAAACATGCCAGCCCCACCCATGTGGTAAGCTCCTGCACCCAGCCATGGCCCTCTCTTCCTGACCAGATGAGTTGTTCTTCCCTGGCCCTTGGGTCCCCCCTTGCAACACACAGGGAGGTGGGAGACAGCACAAAACTTTATGGAGCAGCCTGTGCCCCTGCAGCTAGGTGGAAACAGAACTCTCACACGCTGAGCAACATGTCAATGCCACTGGTTATGTCCTCCTTGGCTGTGGGGGCAGGGATGTAGCAGAGCCACAGTTAACCCTCCAGGCAGCAGCGGAGGTTGTGAGGCATCCCAGGCTTGCCCCTCACATTGTCGAAGCTCAGTGTCCCATGCCAGGTGTGCCTGGGGCACCATGGCCATGAGCAGCAGAAGGGTGTAGGGGGGCAGGAACTTCTTGGTCTGGGCAAACAGCTCCTCATGCAGCACCTGGGACATTTACAGCAGGGGCATGTTTGGGGTGCAGCACTAGTGTGGGAGGGAGCTGGCCTCAGAGCACCTCCCTGGAGAAGCCCCAAAGGGGTTGGGGGAGGCATGAGCAACTCCTTGTACCAGTCATCTGGGAGCCCTGTGTCCCTCAAGCTCAGGTGCCATGGGTCTTACAGCATCAAGGGAGAGTGGCTGGCCTGCAGAAAACAGGGCAGGGCAGCAGGGGCTGGAGCCATGGCAGCAGGTGGTGCCAGAATCCTGGCCTGTCCCAGCCTGGGAATGGGGCGGGGAAGGCAAGTTTAATATTGCATAGATTTCATAGACATTAGGGCTGGAAGGGACCTCGGAAGATCATCGAGTCCAGCCTCTGCCCAAAGGGCAGGAAGTCAGCTGGGGTCATAGGATCCCAGCAAGATAAGCATCCAATTTGCTCTTGAAGGTGTTCAATGTAGGTGCTTGAACCACCTCCAATGGCAAGGCTGTTCCAGACCTTGGGGGCTCGGACAATAAAGAAATTCTTCCTTATGTCCAGCCTGAAACGGTCTTGCAGTAGTTTATAACCTTTCAACCTCGTCATCCCTTGGGGCGCTCTGGTGAACAAACATTCCCCCAGACACTGGTGGTCACCCCTGATAAACTTATAGGTGGCCATCAGATCACCCCTGAGGCTGCGCTTTTCCAGGCTAAAGAGCCCCGTGGCTCTCAGCCTCTCATCATAAGGTCTGTTTTCCTGACCTCTGATCATGTGTGTGGCTCTTCTCTGGACTCTCTCAAGCTTCTCCACATCCTTTTTGAATTGTCAAGCCCAAAACTGGATGCAGTACTCCAGCTGCAGCCTCACCAAGGCTGAGTACAAGGGGAGAATGATGCCCCGGGATCTGCTTGAGAAGCATCTGTGGATGCAAGTCAGCGTTTTGGTCGCTTTATTAGCCGCAGCATCGCATTGCAGGCTCATATTCATCTTGTGGTCAATGATGACCCCCAAGTCTCTTTCTTCCATAGTGCTAGCCAGCATAGCACTGTGGAGCCGATAAGGATGCTGCAGGTTTTTCTTCCCAAGGTGGAGAACCTTGCATTTTTCAGTGTTAAACACCATCAGGTTCTTGTCTGCCCAATTTGCTGAGCCTGTCTAGGTCAGCCTGGACCACCCGCCTGTCTTCTGGCATGGATGCTTTGCCCCAAAATTTGGTGTCATTAGCGAACTTGGCCAGTCCACTCCTGACTCCAATGTCCACATCATTAATGAAGATGTTGAACAATATGGGTCCAAGGACAGAGCCTTGGGGGACCCCACTGGTCACAGGACAACATGATTATTGACTTCCATCAATTACTACCCTCTGGGTCTGACCAAGAAGCCAATTCCCCAGCCGGCGGATCATGGTGGACCCAAGTCCACAATTGACCAGTTTCGCCAAGAGGTGATCATGGGCTACCAGATAGAAGGTTTTTTGAAGTCAAGATATACGACATCAATCTCTTCTCCCTTGTCCAGGTGATAGGTCACCTCGTCGTAGAAGGAAATGAGATTGGTCAAGCAAAACCTACCCACAACAAACCTGTGCTGGCTATCACTTAGGATGTTGGCGTTGGCCAGTCCATTAAGAATGGCCTCTTTAATAAACTTTTCTAAGATCTTCCCTGGTCTAGAAGTCAGGCTGATGGGCCTATAGTTAGCCAGATCCACTTACCTACCTTTCTTAAAGATAAGCACCACACTGGCCTTCTTCCAGTCTTCAGGCACTACACCAGAACACCAGGAGTTCTCAAAGATCCATGCCAGGGGCTGGGCTATGATGCTCGCCAGCTCCTTGAGTACCCCGGGGTGTAGACTGTCAGGGCCGGCTGACTTGAAGGTATCCAGCTTCTCAAGGTGTTCCTTCATGAGGTCAACATTAGTCGAGGGCAGGGGATCTCCCTCACCCAGACTGCCCTGTCCCATGGTGGGCATGGGCATCCCATGGGACTGATGAAAGACCGATGCAAAGTACCCATTTAATAGGTTGGCTTTTTCCTGGGCATCAGTTGTCCCATCTGGTTCAGCAGGGGTCCAATGTTGCCCTTGCTTTTCCTCCAAGTTGTTTTTCCAAGTTGCCCATGGCCAGCACCAAGCAGTTCACCAGCCCCAGGGGAGAAAGTGAGGATGGGGGGCTTTTCCAGCAGCTGCCTTGGCCTAGGCCAGTGCACTTGACTTACCATGGTCCTTGGGTATCTGGGCATACCTGGCCCCTGAACTGAGGCCACGCAGTGCATAGGCCCCTCATACAGAGCATCTTATCTCAGAAATGTTTCAAAGTCTCACAAACAGCTTCTCTCTCAGGGCTCTGCAGGCCTTGCAGCTGCATGTTGGGGAGAGGCCACAGTTGGCAGTGGGGATGCAGGGTCATTGTTGCCCATGCCTAGGGCCCTGTAGATGCATCATTTCTGCAGAAGGAGGACAGCACCCTCCTCCTGGACTGGCTGGTGATGGCTGCAGAGGACTCTCTGGCAGACTCAGAGGCATGGCAGGTGGATGACATTGCCTAACAGGATGCACAGGACTGGGTGAACCTTGAATTCATGGTTCAGCTCCTGGCCTTGGAGTGTAAGTGTGTGTAGGCCCTGCAGGAGCAGGGTGCACTTGTGACCAGGGCAGTAGACAATGCAGAGGATGACCGCCAGGTGCTGGACACTGTCCTGGCCCTGGCGGTCACCTCTGTGCTGCCTGCTGCCCTGCCCAGGACCATACCAGCCGAACAACTGCAAACCAGTTCTTCTCTCTTGCAAACAAGACAAGTCAGGTGAAAAAACCTGCAGTTCAGTTTGTGAAGAAATCCTGGGGTAAGTGCACTGTGCTTCAGGCATGTTGCTAGTTCATCTATTTCTACTCTTTTGGTTATGAGTAAATCTAGTTATGTGCAAACAGGTGGTAAGATAGAACCATTTACCTTCCAGCACATCTTTGTAAAATCTGACCTGAATTAGTGCTACTGCAACTGTTGATGACTTGTAAATATCCTGATGTGTATATAGAAGGTATGGATTCTAGTTGCCACTATGAAGTATGCTATATTATGAATCTGCATCAGATATCTGTTGGAGGCCGGATCAGCAAAGTGAATATGCCCTCAACACAAGGGTAAATGGAGAACCTTTAACTTGAATTGCTGTATTTTGGACCGATAAAGATGCCAGGGGGCACTTATCTTTTGCTTTTTTCCACCTGAAAAATAGGCAGTCAAAAAAAAAAGTGTAAAAGGAGTTTGGCAATGACTGGCTAGGATACAGCTGGGGAGAGAGAGAGATGAAGTGCTGGGCAAAGTTTCATAGCAGGGGGGAAGATCAATGATGAGCTACCTCCCTGAAGAACCATGAGCCCCAAAGACTTAGGGGGGGAGATGCTGAAGTATGCTTGCATTCAAGAAGTTGCCTAAGAGTGGGGTTTTTTTCATGCTTTAAGGATAAGAACTGGCATGTTCACTTTTTTACACTTTCATGTTGCCTGTGAAGAGTTAAAATAAATGTGCTTATTCAGCCCTGTAAAACAAGCAGGCTATGGTGGCCCTCTCCAAATGCAGGCAAGAGCAGAACTATTTAAGCTACTGGATGAAGCTGCCAAAAGAACAAATGGATATAAACCAGCCACACATGAACTTGGGCTGAAAAAACGATTTCTAACTGTCTGAGGCACAAAACAGTCCACCAGTGAGAATAATGAAGCATGAGAACTAGTTTAAAGACAATGTGTGATTTGTTTATGAAATAGGCTATAATATGCTGTTGCTTGCAATAGCATGGACTTGTAAAGAGTCTTTTAGTGAGATTCTGGGGTTGGGGAGTTGGTATCGGTCATCTGGAACAGGCAGTTGACCTGGGCTTCTGCCCATCAGGAGTGGGCAGATAGAGGGTCTGTACCCTGAAGTATGATTAGAGAGCTCAAGAGAATGCCTGGACTGTGGTCAGACTCCATATAAAAAAAAGTCCTGACAGCCTGGTCAAGAGTGAACATGCCCATTTCTCAGACTTTTCTATAGGCATGTACAAAAGACCCTGCAAAAGTATTGTTTGCCTTTTACCCCAGAACAACACTTGTATGACAGTACTCCAGCATTTAATACATGAGTGCAAGTGCCTAGAATTATTCCCTTTTGAAACATTTCATTCAAGATTTAGACTAGAGTAATGGTTATTTCAAACTAGAACTTCAAAAATTAGTGTCTGAAGTGGACCTCAGGACCTAACTTTGAACTCATACTGCTTTTAGTCAACAAATGCTGACAAAGGAGTATAAATTAATTCAAGTATTCCCCTCTGCTTGACTTGTGTAAACTTAATATAGCAGAAAGTGGTGTTCTGAGACCCCAGAAATTATGAGCAACTGGGAATGAATAAGACCCTGAATTCATCTTCTGAAATGGGCAAGGATTTCCAGTGTGAACATATGTAACAGTTTTTTCTTACTGCACAACATTCTAATGGCTAGTAAATGAGGACAAAAATTACTCAGTCATTTAATGCTAGACAAGCAACAGAGCGCCCCAAGGGATGACGAGGTCGAATGGTCACAAACTCCTGCAAGACTGTTTCAGGCTGGACATAAGGAAGAATTTCTTTACGGTCCGAGCCCCCAAGGTCTGGAACAGTCTGCCAGTGGAGGTGGTTCAAGCACCTACATTGAACACCTTCAAGAGTAAATTGGATGCTTATCTTGCTGCGATCCTATGACCCCAGCTGACTTCCTGCCCTTTGGGCAGGGGGCTGGACTCGATGATCTCCCGAGGTCCCTTCCAGCCCTAATGTCTATAAAATCTATGAAATAGCACTACCTGGCCCCTGGCAGCCACCCACTGCCCATCAGCAGGCCCCCTCGTGGCCAGTGACTCCTCCATGGACCAGAAGCCTTTGCCCCAGTCCCTGTCCCAGGTACCCCACCACCCAGCCCCCCCTGCCTAGGGCTGGTCCTGCCACTCATCCTGGCTCCATGCAAGTGTGGAGCCAGAGCTGCCTGCAGCAGGCCCATGACTTCACACCTGTCCAGCTAGCCCTTAACAACAACTGCCAGAAGGGGAGCTGCCTGTGCCAGGATACCATTGGGCACCATCACCTTTGGGTGAGCTCCCCACCCGCCAGACTGGCCACAGTGTGCGCACCCGTGAGGGAATAGTCAGAGGCTGGGGTGCTAGCTCACCCACCCACCCCACAGCTACCCACACCTGGAGGTCACCCACGCAAAACACCACCTTGTTGTAAACAGTTTGCACCAAGAAAAGGGTGTTTTATTTGTTGGTGCATGGGGTGGGTGGTGGAGGGGCTCTGTTGGGGAGGGAGGTAGGAAGGGGAGCCTGTTTGTTGGGGAGGGGAATAAAAAGTGATGTTCAGCACTGTTTGATGTTATGCAGCATGCAGGCTGTGATGATGACCCAGAGGAGACTGTCTCTGGTGAACTTGAGGCAGGTGGTGAGGGTGCGCTGGCATCCCTTGAGGTGGCCAAAGGCGCTTTCCACCAGGGTGAGTCCAGCCCAGTCACCAGTTAAAGTGGGCCTCGTGGGAGACCAGCTGGCTGCTGTAGGGCTGCATGAGCCAGGGTAGGTAGTGTTGGCAGGGTTCCATGCCCTGGAATTCCCACGGTGTAGCAGGTGCTTCAGTGGTGGTGTGTGGCCCTACACTGGCCACCTGGACCCCCACCAGGTCCACTCTAACCACTTTTTGGGTGGTACCCATTCCCTCATGGAGTCCACCTTCAGCTGCCTCAAAGGGTGCTGGTGAACCTTCAGCGTCTGCGTCAAGTTTGATGAGGACAATCTACCCTGGGGGGAGGGAACCTGGGGCCAAGGGACCATGGGCAGTCCAGGAGCCCACATCATCTCTGGGTAACCTGTTCCAGTGTTTTACTACCTTTCTAGTAGGAAAATTCTTCCTAATATCGAACCTAACTCTTGCTTCTTAAGCCTCTAATTATTTTGTCACTCTCCTTTGGATACTTCCCAATCTGTCCACATCTTTCTTGAAATGTAGGGCCCAAAACTGGATACAGTACTCCAGGTGAGGCTTCAGCAATGCTGAATCAGTGGAACAATCACTTCCCTTGATTTGCAAGGAAACTTTTCAAGTTCTTTCTCAAACAAGCTGTAATTTAACTTGTGGAACTCATTACCAAGAAATGTTGCAGAAGTTGCTCATTTAACCATGTTCAGATTAAGAGTGAACAAAATAATGGAAAAGCGGCCCTTATATGATGTTAAATTGGGTCCATATGGGATGCTCATTTTTAGTGATGCAGTTTCCTAGACATCTGAATAGTGGAAACTGTAAAGGGAAGACAGGCAGGGGATATATCAGTCTGGATAGCCCCTGCCATTATGTAAGATGCAGGCCTACATTTGGTACGATACTTACCTAGAACCATCAGGAACTAAATTTTGGGGTACTCAATAAGTTTTAACTGTGGTTTGAGCCCCCACCCAGAAATATCGGATTACTGAACTTGACTGGGAAGTCCCACATAAACAACCCACCCCATCCTCATTAAAAAACTAGGCGACTGTGGCATTGATGCCTACACAGTCAGATGCATTGCAGATTGGCTCAAGGGTTGTACTCAGAGGGTGGTGGTGGACAGGTCATATTCAACCTGGGAGGAAGTGGGCAGCGGAGTCCCCCAGGGCTCGGTCCTGGGGCCTGCACTGTTCAATTTCTTCATCAGCGATTTGGACGATGGGGTGAAATGCAACCTGTTTAAATTCACTGATGATACCAAAATTTGGGGTGAGGTGAGCACACTAGTAAGGAGAAAAAGACTGCAACAAGACCTGGATAGGTTACAGGAGTGGGCTGACATAAACAGGATGTGTTTCAATACTGGCAAGTGCAGGGTGCTGCACTTAGGCAGTAGAAACCAGCAGCACGGTTATAGAATGGGAAACTCCCTTCTTGACAGCATGGAGGCAGAAAGGGATCTTGGTGTCATTATTGACTCCAAGATGAACATGGGCCAACAATGCAAGATCACAGTTGTCAGGGCTAACCGGACCTTGTTGTGCATCCACAGGTGCATCTCAAGTACAGCCAAGGAGGTGATCCTCCCCCTCTATGCAGCACTGGTCAGGCCGCAGCTGGAGTACTGCGTCCAGTTCTGTGCACCCCATTTCAGGAGGGATGTGGACAACATTGAAAGGGTCCAGAGGAGGGCCACCCGCATGATCTGGGGACAACAGGGCAGACCCTACATTGAAAGACTGAGGGACCTAAACCTGTTCAGCCTTCACAAGAGAAGGCTGAGGGGGGACCTGGTGACTGTCTATAAACTCACTGGGGGGACCAGAAGGGTTTAGGGGAGACACTGTTTCCCCTAGCGCCCCCCTGGCATAACAAGGAACAATGGACACAAATTATTAGAGAGTAGATTTAGATTAGACATCCGCAAGAACTACTTCACAGTTAGGGCGGCTAGGAGCTAGAAATAACTTCCAAGAGAAGTGGTATTGGCTCCTATCCTGGGGATCTTTAAGAAGAGGCTTGATGACTACCTGGCTGGACTCATTTGAGTCCAGTCTTTTCTCCCACCCAGGCGGGGGGGTCAGACTTGAAGATCTATGTGGTCTGACCCGACTTCTATGATTCTATGAACCCCTCCCACCTTGCAAAGGACAGATTTATTACAGAAAACAAAGGCAATGAAACAAAAGAAAATATCAAATACAATTTAAATCCTCTTAAGTATGAAGTATAGCCTCTAGTTTGGACCCCTTTTGGGGAGATCTGACCCGTGCCCAGGTAGTCTGGAATTTGGGGGCTCACCCAAAGGACCTGTACCCCTATATCTGGCCACTCAGCACCAGGCTGGGTAAAAAGACCTACACCGGGGAGTTCTATGAGCTGCTCCTTGAGTTTGTGGTACCTAAAGGAGTGCCTAGAGAGTGTAGGTCCTTCTGTGGTGCAAAGGGCCCCTCACTGCTCCCTAGGAAGCTGTAAAGCAGTGATCTCCACTTCCATGTGGTGGCTTGTGTGTGGGGGAATTACTGCACCCCAAAATTCCTAGTTCCAAATCCCACAGTTCCAGCTGGGGCATTAAACTGCAAAAGAACTCAAAAGAAAAGGAACTAGGCCCATCTTCGTCTGGACCTGAATTGCAGATGGGCTCAGCTACCCAGCTAGGCTGAGACACAAAAAACTTCTATAGAAATTAAAAGGACCAGGCTCCAATCCAAACCTATACTTTACCAGGCTCTAATCCTGGTCATTTGCTCTAGGGATTAATACCCTAACGGTGTTATCCCACCCCAAACCCAGGAAAGCGGGGGAAGGGGAGGGGCAAAGAAAGGGAGAGGACTCCCAGACTCAGAGACTCTCTCACCCCCCTGTATCTGAGAGTTCCCCATCATGTTGAGTCCCCCCTGGGGTCCCCCTAGCCCCAGCTCCCTTGTCCTATGTATCTGGTATGACATCATCCTAGCTTCTCCAACCAGGGCTTGCCCTGCTTCCAGTTATTCTTCTTAACTAATTAATTAAATTTAATTTAAATGGATCCAGACCATGCCATGACAAGAAATGTAAACCTGCCAACATATCTCCACCACCCCCACAATTACTACATCCCACAACAGAACCATCACCATTCCTGGATCTTACACCTGCACCTCTAGAAATGTAATACATCTCATCTGATGCACTAAATGCCCTGATGGAAAATATGTAGGAGAAACCAAACAACTATGTACCAGAATGAACACACACTGAAAATCTATCAAATACAAGAATACCCAATTACCTCTGCTATTCAATAAGTACAACTGGAGTGATAATTGATTCAATCATCACCATGTCAACAGTGGAATGGACTACTGGATGAGAGAAACTTGGTGTCTGTTAAAATGAGCTACAGGTAACCCCTGCTTAGCACTCTTAATTGGTTCCTGAAAAACTGAGCGTTAAGTGAAACTGAAAGTTTTTGACAACCCAAGGTGGTGACTGCAAATGTTTTTAATGACCCAAGATGGCGACCACGAGCATTATAATGAACCTCACTGAACATTAAGTGGAATCAGGTATCAATTTAAAATGAGCTTTATAGCAAAACAGTGCTAAGTGAAACAGCGTTAAGCAGGGGTTGCCTGTATAGCACTCATGAGTCATCAGTTGAAAAAAGCAGGAATCTTCTCCAAGAGCCACTCTAATTAAAGCACCTGCAGTGTCACATTTATTCAGTGTCCTGTGCTTTAAAGTGGTGGAGGGGGCACTTCAACTAAAACTTGTTAGACAAGCTTTAGTTAAAATGCCTGCACTACCATTTTGAAGTGCGGGGGTGCTGAATACACATGATGTGGAGGCTGCTGGATCATACTAATTAGTGCAGTCCAGCAGGCTTGATTATAGAGTTTGCTATGATGCGTGCTCATTAGCGTGCATCACAGCAGACATGGCACATGTGTAGGTGCCCAAAGAGTCTTGGGTACCACATGTTTGACTTAAGAGACAAACACAGTATGTTTTAACATAAGACTGCTTTTCAGACTGAAATAAATGTAGATTGTTAGTAAAGCAATGAGTTGCATTGGTAGATTTAGTATGATTAGCCAAGTGGCTTAAGTAATGAGACTGAAGTAATATAAAACAAGATGTTATTTTGAAGTGTCTCTACACACTGTCAGAGTACACTCTTATCCCTGCCTGAACCTTCTGATTACCTGTGCTTTGTTCTGGTGATTCACTGCTTTTAGGATTTTTTTTTTTTATTCTATCATAAAAATATTGACATTCTAATGCAGAAGTTATTTAATAAAGATTTTCTGACAGTCCTTTAAATATCAGCACTGTTGGTGTTGCATCTTCCAGGGTCCTTTAAAAGTTTTCTTTTCAGCCAAACCAAATAAAACTGAGTAAAATAATTGCAGTGGAAGCACTTAAGTAGTAGAAGGGGTGGGAGTGCGGGGCAAATTTGTGGATGACAAAATTATTATTCAGCGTGGTAAAGACCAGGGCGATCTGTAAGGAACTACAGAAGGGTTTGGCACTACTGAGTGAACAGGCAACTAAATGGCAATGAAATTCAATACAGATAAGTATAGTGATGCACATGGGCAAAAATAACCCAAACTATGCCTATGCTAGAATAGGCTCTACATTAGCTGTCACCACACAGGAAAGATCTGGAAAGCATTGCAGACAGTTCCCTAAAAACCTCATTGCAGTGCTCAGCAACCTTCAAAAAGGCAAACAAAATGTTAGGGATTATTAGGAAGGAAATTGTACACAAATCTGAAAGTACCATCATGCATGCCCCTTTATAAACCCATGATGTGTCCACATTTTGAATACTGTGCCCAGTTTTGGTCCCCACACCTCAGAAAGGACATAGAGGAACTAGAGAAGGTATAGAGAAGAATAATAGAGACAATTAGTGGTGTAGATTTGGCCAGTAAATAATAGTTCTTATGGTCTTAATTTATTAGAAAGAAAAATAATTTTATAAACAATAGTCCTCATGACTCTCCTGCCCTAAACTTTATGCCTTAGGAACCTCACTGAACTGCATGGTTTCCATCACTGCTCCATTCCAATAGTCTTCCTTCTATTCATTTTCACATATCTGAAAGTCTTCTATTCATTTTCACATATCTATCAGCAGAGAGATAAGAGTACAGAAACTGGATTTATTTTCCTATCTTCTTCTTTTCTCTATTACTGTTTAGAAATGTATATTTCCAGTGTTTGATCTTCACTAAGTTTTTTCATAAAAATGGTGATTGAAAGACTAATCCCCCATATTAGTCTTTTTTGTTCTTCAGTATATATTTGACCTCTGAAAACAAAATTCTTCACTGAAATGTGTTCAAAATGTATTGTTTAGTTTAAAAAACAACAAAACACCAGACTCCATCCACTTTTCATTCCTATGAATACTTCCTCACTCTGGATACTACCACCTCCTCCTCCGCCTTATCGAGGCAGTCTTAGAATCATCGACAAGGAGGGTTGGAAGTCATCTAATCCAAACCCCTGCTCAAAGCAGATTCATCCTTACCCAAGCCATACCATAAAAGACCTTGACTAACCTAATTCCAAAACTACACCATCAACCCTGTTGTATAACTATAAAGTATATTACCCAAAGACACCAGAAGGACTCTAACCTGCCACAGGTAAAGCAAGGGCATGAGGACTGTCTGTGTCCTGCAGATGTAAAGGTTCTTAAAGCGCACTCAAGAGATCCAAGGAAGAGGCCCCTGCCTCCCACTACAGAGAAAGGCAAAACCCCGAACATGCTATGTTGAAGTCAGGAGCTAAGGGTCTGCAGTCAGAAGGAATTACGCTAAGTCAAGGGTGGACAAAATCTGGCCTGTGGACTGGATCTGGCCTATCAGGTGACTGGATCTGGCCCGCAGCTGCCCCCACATGCTCAGCATGAAGCCAAGCCCTGCCCACTCACACCGGGGCTGCCTGCACTGCGCTTCTGCCATTGCCTGTGGTCTAGCCCTGGCCCCAGCCAGCATGTGTGGCTTCCAGTGGTGCTATTCCTGGTGTGGCTGCAGCTCGCTGGGTGCTGCTCTGCTTCCCCAACCTCCAGCAGTGGCTCCTGCTTCCACCAGCACCTGGTTGGTGCTGTGTTGTATGGTATGGTGCGGTGTGGTGCAGCACAGTAGAAACAGGAGCAGGAGCCACCACTACAGGCAGGCAGACCAGAATAGCACCTGGCTGGATCGTCTCACAGGGAACAGCCCTCTCAAAAGCTGTGCTCCCCTGTGGAAGGCAGCTGGGAGCTGAAGCTGGAGCCCTGCACACTGAGGCAGAAGCCTCCTGGCTAAAGCTGCCTGCCTGGAGCGGTGTGGCACAGCACAGGCAGAAGCAGGGACAGGAGCAAGTGGAAGAGCCAAAACTGGAGGTGGGGGGAGTAGAGCAGTCCCCAGTTGGCACTGGACAGGGCAGAGGCATGTGCCTTGGTGGGAACACAGCCAAGACTTCCCTGTGCAAGTGGCAGGGGCCCCATAAGGAGCGCTGTGGGGGCAGCCACAGACCACACTACCCAGGCAATTTAAGCCCCAAGAAAATCAGCACCATCAAAAACTATTCTTATAGAACTATAAACCTGCACAGTTAAGAGTTAATCAGACTTGATCAAGTGTAAAAGATCAAAAGGAAGGAAGTACAGTCATATCTCTAAATGGTACTATCAATTCTCACTCTCTTGCGTTCTGCACTGTTTAAAATTACTTCTCCTTGCTTATTCTTCATTTCCTTATTCTAAAGAAACAGTAGCTATAGAAATGGCTTTGGAGACTTACTTGAAACTGGCAACTAATGAAAGCTCTATTTTTATTGACTCCCTTTACCAGAGTTTTACTGTCCCTTGAGACAGGTACTGTACTTCAAGAGCAGTCCCTTTGTGTGCTCTATATTTGGATCTAAAAGCTGACAGTGGCATCACTGCATGAGAAAAAATAACAAAAGATATAATGCAGCTATTCCAGGAGCTGAACTGCAATCTGCTTGTGAGTGCATACCATGCTACCTTCCATTTCTGCAATTTTAGATGCTGGGGTAGTTCTTTTTTTTAACCGGTAAGAAACAAATTAGATTGGAAAACAGGCTAATTTTAGTGGGGGGTGATGGCATAGTAAGTAAGAAAGTCTTTTCCATGAGATTTCAGGACAGATTATTTCAGACGGTGTGTGAAATCATTAAATAGGGCACTCCATTATTAACGCACCAAATTTTCTTGGCACAGAACTCTGATTAAATATGTATCTAACATCTATAGGTTCCATCATCAAATGGCTTCTGAGAACTAGCTGTGCATCTTTTCAGTGTCTGGATGATGCACAGATTGCAGTTTGGGTTTTCCTGCCCACATGCCACCTCTGTATGTTGGTAGTTAGAGAGAAAATTAAAGGAGCTTAATTAACATTAATCACAGTAACTTTCTATATATAAAAAGGAGATAAGGAGAGCTGTGCAGATAAAATGAATGCTCTAGTAAGTGATGCCTCCTTCAGAATTAAAGACAATGCAAATGTGTCCACCTGCTAGAATTTCAGCCATGATGCTGCATGTGTGGGAGCTTTTGGAAGACAAAGTGAGCTTTTGGAAGAGTTCTTGCGAGAACCCCAAAATTTCACTTGTTGGACAGGAAAGGTTTGAGGGGGTTTTTTAAAAAACACATTCAGAATTTACCCTGGATGGGGAAGAAATCTTTTCCAGGAAAGAAACAATTTTAAAACTCCGTAATTATGAGGTTGGTATATCAGCCAGGCCACAGTACATCAGCAAGCTACTGAAGTATGTCAAGCTTTTCATGTCTGACTACCCCAATAACATCAGTGGGTCTGAGCCAATCCCTGTTTGGCACTGATGGAAGAGTTTCCATGGGCTTCAGTACTCACATGCCTAAAGTTAAGCGTTAGCCTCCCCACAGCAGGCCCCTGCAGTCATTGTGTCCCCCACCATCCAGATGGTCTATAATACAAGTCTGGGAGACAGAAATCCAAATGAGTCCATCTCTTGTATGGCTGTCACAGACAGGCTAATGCAAGGTCCTTTCAGTCTTCTCCCTCCAGAGTTTCTCCTGATGATTACAAAAATCCTAATGATTTGGGCAACTAAAATTAGGTGCAAAAAAGAAATCTGAGTGTGCCTCTTACACATTCTGCTGCTTCTGGGGGTGGCCACTAGATTCTAGTCATGGTATTAAATTGCATTCGGTCATCTCGTTGCATTCAGTCACGTCATCCCGGACATCTCATGGGAAGATCACTCAGCTAAATCTGAGCGGGCGCAAAGCTTTCTGTCGTGCGTGGATGACCTCTACCTGACTCAAGAAGTCTATGGGCCAATGAGAGGCAAAGCGCTGCTTGACCTGGTACCGGCTACGGGGGATGACCTAATCGGCGACCTAGTGATTTATGGGAAGTTGGGTGACAGCGACCACGAGCTGATCACCTTCACCATCTGCCGTAAAGCTGGCAAGTCAGTCAGCAACACAGAAGTCCTTGACTTCAGAAAAGCCGACTTTGATAAGCTCAAGAGGCTTGTCGGTCAGGCCCTCAGGGACCATGACCCCAGGGAGATGGGAGTTCAAGGAGAGTGGTTGCTTCTCAAGGAAGCGATCCTCAGTGCACAAGCTAAATCTATTCCAACATGGAGGAAAGGCAGCAAGAATGCACAGCAGCCCCCCTGGCTCTCCAGAGACCTAGCGGACCTACTGTGGCTAAAAAGGAAAGCCTACAAAGGATGGAGGACGGGATTCACCTCCAAGGAGGATTACTCCGCGCTGGTCCGGTCCTGCAGGGACCAAACCAGGAAAGCCAAGGCTGCAACTGAACTCCAACTAGCTTCAGGCATCAAGGACAACAAAAAGTCCTTTTTCAGATATGTGGGGAGCCGGAGGAAAAGCAAGGGCAATGTTGGACCCCTGCTAAACCAGATGGGGCAACTGACAACTGACACCCAGGAAAAAGCCAACCTATTAAATAGGTACTTTGCGTCAGTCTTTCATCAGTCACATGGGATGCCCATGCCTGCTATGGGACAGGGAAATCTGGGTGAGGGGGATCCCCTACCCTCCATCAATGCTGACCTCGTGAAGGAACACCTTGAGAAGCTGGATACTTTCAAGTCAGCTGGCCCTGATAATCTGCACCCCAGGGTACTCAAGGAGCTGGCAAGCGTCATAGCCCAGCCCCTGGCACGGATCTTTGAAAACTCCTGGCGCTCTGGTGTAGTGCCCAAGGACTGGAAGAAGGCCAATGTGGTGCCGATCTTCAAGAAAGGGAGGAGAGTGGATCCGGCTAACTACAGGCCCATTAGCCTGACTTCTATCCTGGGGAAGATCTTGGAAAAGTTTATTAAGGAAGCCATCCTTGATGGACTGGCCCAGGCTAACATCCTAAGGGATAGCCAGCACGGGTTTGTTGCGGGTAGGTCTTGTTTGACCAATCTCATTTCCTTCTACGACCAGGTGACCTATCACCTGGACAAGGGAGAAGAGATTGATGTCATATATCTTGACTTCAAAAAAGCGTTTGATCTGGTATCCCATGATCACCTCTTGGCCAAACTGCCCAGTTGTGGCCTTGGCTCCACCATGATCCGCTGGCTGGGAAATTGGCTTTGTGATCGGACCTAGAGGGTTGTGATTGATGGCAGTCACTCATCATGGTGCCCTGTGACCAGTGGGGTCCCTCAAGGCTCTGTCCTGGGACCCATACTGTTCAACATCTTCATTAACGATGTGGACATTGGAGTCAGGAGTGGACTGGCCAAGTTCGCCGATGACACCAAACTTTGGGGCAAAGCATCCATGCCAGAAGATAGGCGGGTGATCCAGGCTGACCTGGACAAGCTCAGCAAATGGGCAGACGAGAACCTCATGGTGTTTAACACCGATAAATGCAAGGTTCTCCACCTTGGGAGGAAAAACCTGCACCACCCTTATAGGCTCGGCAGTGCTATGTTGGTTAGCACTACAGAAGAAAGAGACTTGGGGGTCATCATTGACCACAAGATGAACATGAGCCTGCAATGCGATGCTGTGGCTAGTAAAGCGACCAAAATGCTGGCGTGCATCCATAGATGCTTCTCGAGCAAATCCCGGGACGTCATTCTCCCCTTGTACTCGGCCTTGGTGAGGCCGCAGCTGGAGTACTGCGTCCAGTTTTGGGCTCCACAATTCAAAAAGGATGTGGAGAAGCTTCAGAGAGTCCAGAGGAGAGCCACGCGCATGATCAGAGGTCAGGAAAACAGATCTTACGATGACAGGCTGAGAGCCATGGGACTCTTTAGCCTGGAAAAGTGCAGGCTCAGGGGTGATCTGATGGCCACCTATAAGTTTATCAGGGGTGACCACCAGGATCTGGGGGAACGTTTGTTCACCAGAGCGCCCCAAGGGATGACGAGGTCGAACGGTCACAAACTCCTGCAAGACCGTTTCAGGCTGGACATAAGGAAGAATTTCTTTACTGTCCAAGCCCCCAAGGTCTGGAACAGTCTGCCAGCGGAGGTGGTTCAAGCACCTACACTGAACACCTTCAAGAGTAAATTGGATGCTTATCTTGCTGCGATCCTATGACCCCAGCTGACTTCCTGCCCTTTGGGCAGGGGGCTGGACTCGATGATCTCCCGAGGTCCCTTCCAGCCCTAATGTCTATGAAAATCTATGAAATTACTTGTGTTTTATATTTAGCCCAAGCTTACAGTGTGTTTTAAGGTAATTGCTTTTATGGATGCATTTAAAGCTTTATTTTGTACTCCAAAAAATGTTGTAATTAAGCCATGATACCTGGCATGTCTAATGTATTCCAGCAGTAAACTGTCTTGTTGTCCTGGTGCTTTTGATTGTTTACAGTGAGTGCCTCTGTGCCAGCAGTAAAGCTGTGAGGTATAGAATGCATTAAAATAAAAACACAGCAAAACCCTGTTGAGATAGGAAGTTAAAAAGAAAACAACCAAAATCATTTGCTGATGTCTTGAAATACAGTATTAGATTTTCACTTCCACAAGGTCTCTTTATACAGCTCTAGCAGGGTAAATTGGAATTCAAGTGGATGTAAAATACATTCAAGTAAGGGTTGGTGCTTCGTGCTGAAGCACTTACGCAGCACAACATTGCAAGCATACAAAACAGAGGTCTTCCAGGAGAATCCTTCTACAACAGCATGTATTAAACATGTCCACGGATTATGGGGCCATATCTTCAGCTGTTGTAAAATGACATTGCTTCAGTTTGGATCAGCTAAGCCTCCAGCCTAGTATGTATTTATGCTAAGCAGTTGACAGAGTACTGGGCTGAGGCACAGAAGGTTTGAACTCTCTGTCACTGCCCTACTGGTGAGACCTTTGCTAACTCTTTTCCATGCACCCTGCCTCAATGTCTCAGTCTGTAAAATGGTAATAACAGCACTCTGAGCTCTACTGATGAAACGTGGTTTACCAGAACTATATGCTCTTATGCTAAAGTACTTTCATATACGTAGATGCCTCTTCACTTTAATATCTGATCCAAGAATTAAATAATACATGCAGTTCTCTCATTCTACTTTTTCAACCTACAGAGGAATCTCAGTTATTAAATTTACAGATTTTTCCTGTTTAATTGGTTATTTGCTTGCTTGTGGTTGTGCGAGTGAGTGTGTTTTGCTGGAGATGTAAGAATGCATATGGGTGTGCTATGTCTGTGTGTGCATGTTCATGAGGAAGCTAGTGAGGAAATGTTAAGTGTGAAATTAGTCCCAATATTGTATTTTAAACTAATTTAAGCGATCTCAAGCAGTAATGTTCCCATCCCATGCAGCAAACCTATTCCTAAATCCAAGACGAGATTATACTAGCAAGATTTCCTGCTGATAAAACCTAAAATGTACTGATTTGAAATGCTATCCCTTTTCTCCCTGGAAGTTTGCTGAATGCCCTCAAGCTGTAAAAGTATCTGTTTATCAACTGTAATATTTCAGTTTTGAAATACTACTGTGATGCCATGCAGAGTTACTATTTAGAATGCTTTATTCTTTCATTCTTCTCTAGAGATGATGCTTTCCCATCTGAAATCATCTCTCATAACGCACCTCAGTGATGTGATTGCCATGATGCATTGCTGCTTCTCACCAAGCAGGTGTATTATGATACACTAGCCAATTACCTGGCGTGAGTGATGGATTTAATAATGAAAGAGTGTTTGCATGGCTGCCCTCTCTCCTTGGTGCCTCCTCCTCCAGCCGCTGGAGCGGGGCCCCCCTCTCTTGCCTGCCTCCACCTCATCCCATGAGCAGTGGAGCTTCCCTCTGCCTCCCTTCCCTTCTCCACTCCCCTTTGTCCCCACCGCTTACTACTTCCTGCCGGCTGTTGGGTGAATGAACGCCTGCCTCCATCCCCCACCCACCTCCACTGAGCAGCGAAGCTTCCCTGCCAGCTGTTGGATGCATGTGTGCCCGCCTCCGCCCCCTGCCTGCCTCTGCCTCCTCCCCACCCAGGCCCACACAGCCAGTCACTGCCCACCCTCTCAGTGGCGCATGCACTGTTCATCAGAAACGTTACCAACAGACAGACACATGGACAGCACACACACACAGACAGACAAAGCCCTTTATTATATTAGAATATTGGTTAATACAGCCATGCGTTATAGTTAACTAAATATTATTTCCTGGAAAATTCTGTCAAAAAACATTTTTTCCCATTTTCATCCACATTTTCTCCATTAAATTAATACATTTTCCAACCAGCTCTAATTAGGGAACATGCTGGTTCCATTTGTTGAACAGAAATGCTCAACTAAGTGTTTTACTAGTGCTAATTGTGGACTGATATATCTGTGATGGCCCAGGAAATATATAAAAGGCAAGAATTTTTGCAGGGGGATAATTTTTTTTTATTGATCCAATGAGTTCATAGTCCAATAAAGGAAGGGTGTCACCCCCATAAAATCATTGCCTGTCATATTGGAGCTTAAAAACTTAAAAGAAGGTTTTGAGGATAGGGGATAGTCACATCATGGTAAATTAAATTGAGTGTCTACATGTTCATTAATGTGATTTAGGTAATGTGCATTAAATCTAGTATCTCCATTGTGAGATACTAGAAAAAGGCACGTTAGCTCATTCTAATGCACATTAGCTAAAAAGCATATTTTCTGTGGCACTTTAATACGCATTAAAGTAGGATAATGTGCATTAAAGTGAACATATTGAGCATTTATACACATACCTTTTCATCTTGTCATGCACTGGAGATCTGCTGCTTTGGAGCAGACTTGATTAATCAAGTCTACTCCACACACGAGATGATGGGCACCGTGCTGCACTGCATTCAGTTGTATAAGCAGCAAAATGCATGTCAGCGCACAGAAAATGGCAGCAGTATGCTTTTTAACTAAAGCACCTTCTATGCGTTTTAGTTCAAAAGTGCACCGCTGCCATTTTCTCGGCACTAACACACATTTCACTGCTTATACAACTGCAAGGGCACTTTTCAAAGCACTCAGCACTGCGGTGCTTGCATGTGTAAAAATGCCCATAGGTTTTAATGTGTGACATTCCACTCCCCTACCTTCCTAGTTGCATAAGTGCACAGATTTGGTTGTCTACCTGGCATTTTTGGTTATTTAAGTTCCCCAAATGTCAGTTATACAAAGCCTGAAATTCTGTTCCTGGATATGTAGCCTTGTCCACATTTATAGTTGTATGTCATTGATTATATAGTTTCACAGACGCCGCTTACACAATAGCAGCTTACAACCAATACACTTGCCCCTGTGGACATGTAACAGTCTCAGATCCCCAGAAATGGAATAGGCTAAAATGCTTGACTACTGGGCTTAGACTCAGGAAGAGAAAAGGGATGCATATTTATTTTGTCTCTCCAGTCCTCCCAGCTGCAACAGGTCAGGGCACTCACCTAAGAAGCCAGAAGTCCTTGGGTCTAGACCCCATTGCCTAGAAGGGTTTTGAATTTGGAAACCCCTAAATCTTAGCACAGCACACCAGTCACTAAACTATAGGTCAGCCATTTCTCCAGCCCTCCTCTTGAAAATTGGTCAATAACATTGTCAAAGGAAAAAAAAATGGATGGACAGCAGTGCAGGAGGAAAGCTTCTCTCACTGGGGACAAAAGCCCTCATAAGTACCCAAGGCACTCTTTCTTCCAAAACAGCAGACGCCTCATTGAAGCACACTTGCCCTGTCTTACTTTCTTCTTCCTGGTCCCACATCTCTCTTGCATAACTCTATCTTGCAGCTTCCCCAGGGGAGCAGCTTCATAAAGGGCATTAGAGAAAGAGTTGGATAATGGCAGACCTGTGGTGAGGTGGTTAGAGTGCTGTGATAGCCAGGAACCTGGGTTCAACCACCCTCTAGGTGAGGTGGGGGCTTACAACACAGGACCTCCACCTTCCTAGATGAGTATCCTAACCATTCTGCAATGGTGGGGGGAAGACAAAAGCTTTCTCACATCTGTTTCATTACTAGTGGGTATGTCCAGTCTGCACATGTATATATTTGTACATATGGCCAGGAATAGAATTCACCTTGTGCGTAAGTGGCATTTTTGGCACTGAGGCAACAAGGGAAAAATAGAGTATTATCTGATAAGAACTCATATTTGATCTGATGCAACTTGGTCAATGAGATTGGTTTTTATATGGGTAAACATCTCTATTTCTTGAGCTGGACATGAGATGAGGGAAATTAATAGTTACTATAATCTCTTATTACCAAGACACTCTTTCCAAGGCAAGCTAGTCTGTCTTTTAAGCTGCTTTGCATCCATGCAGTGGTACAAAGCATCCTCCCTGTAACTGAGGCTCTGCCCTTCCACCTCTCCAACTGGCCTTCAACACTGTACATTTGAGCACTTTATGTTACTTAAAATATGAAAGTGGTTTTCTCTCAGTGGCCAGGCTTAATTCTTAGTGCAACAGCAAATCCAGCACTGCAATGAATTATGTTCTAATCTATTCTAGTACTTACAAATACACTCAAGATACAGGCAATGGTGACTCATACATAAAGGAAGCTCTGATTTAGCAAGCTCTTCAGCACCTTCAATTCTCCCTGACATCAGAAGAATGTGAGTTTAGCACTTTCAAGGTTTGGAAGTGTAGAAGGCATCCCTCTTGTACACTGTACATATGGAAATCCAGTCACTGTGATAGAAGTGGCAGGGATGTCACCATTTACCAAATAAGAATAAATTCTGATATTGGATTAAGTCATCCAAAATAATTCTGAATAACTGCTGTTTTATTCATGTGTGAGCTAGAGATCATTTGCTGCACTCTTAAAAGCAACTATTTCATTAACTAAGAGGTAGAGGACAGGTGTGTGGGAAGAAGCACAGTCTAGTGAAACAAAGCATAGGCCTGATAGAATAGATGTCCTGAGTTCAAATCCAGCCTCTACCCTAGTGTATGATGGAGTAAAGCGTTCTTCTACCTACTGAATAATATAGGGCTAGGGAAGTTCCTGTGTCAAGCTCCAGTTCACTGAGGCTCTGGGCTAACTGAGTTGAAAGAGAATTATTGAGGTGTTTGTTAAAAGGTTGGTTCTCCTCAGCCAGTTGTCTAAACACAAATAAGTCTTATACCAAACAAACAACTAAATGAGCAAACAAAATCGTTAGCCCTTCTCTGGATGGTAAGTGAGGCCCTTTAGCTCTTCCCAAACATGGTTACATGGCCCCTTCCTGATGGCTAAGTCAAAAAGCCCAAGGCTAAAGCGATTCAGTCTTTGCAGGTTAGTCTAAACTGCACAGATTACATTGGAACACACGTGAACAAACCTTTGATTCAGGAAATACAGCCACGTACCTGCAGTGGCTCAGTTCAGAAGCCAGGGGACACTAAAGCATGGCTCTCTGGCTGTGTGTTCACTTCCTCTTCCTGCTGCCCCTGAGGTCTCTGGGATTTGTAGTCCACAGTTACAGCCAGCAGTAAGTTTGAAAAGGGGAGGGAGTATTTAACCCCCTGCTTGGCCCCAGATCCCAGCCACAGTTTGCTGGGGAGGCAGTATCCCCACAGTAGACTAGGCTGCATCCCCAGCCGGGCTTGCCTCTGTCCCACCCTCTTCTCAGCTAGGGAGCAGAGGGCTAGACTCACCCCTGCTCTCCAGAGCAGACAGCACAGCACAGCACAGCCAAGCCTAGGTCTGGATAGCGTGCTGGAGGACTGTGATTTAACTTGAACCAGGAAGGGATCTGGGATAGAAGTTTCATAAACCCGTTTGACGCAAATCAGTTAAATCTGATATTACATTCAACCAGGTTTATCTTAAACCAGTTTCAGCCACTTTAAAACTGGTTTATGTGCACTGAGATTCTGTTCTGTTACAGGTTTAAACCAGTTTTTGATCACTTAAACCAGTTTATGTGTAACTTCTGTCCCTAGCCAGTAGCTTATCTGGATTCCAGTTGCTTCCTGGCCACACACTTCTCCCTTCTCTAGTCTATCACTATGTTCTGTTCTCTTGGGTTTTAACTGCTATTAGGACGCTCCTTCATTAGCTAACTGAACGTAGCTGGGCTTATAAAATGGGGCCATCTGATCCCTCTTAATGGGAGAGACTGCCCTGCTACAGGATTCTTGGTATAAAATCATCTACCTAGTCCTTTGCAAGTAAATCCTCATCTAAGGTGATGGAGAAAAAGACTGAAAGTTGATGTAACATGTATGTTAAAGCTTATTTAACAATCACCATGTGATCTGCAAATGTGCAGCAGCAGCACAGCATTTGGGGTAGTTAAATGCCAATCTCATGATTAAATGCCAAAAACTGCTATGAGCCTATGGAATATTTTCCTGCAAATTAAACCTAAAGCCTGCTCTGCTATGAATGGGTTTCTCCTTTCCAGAGCAGAGAGTGGTTTTTTTTCCATGCTGAGTTCTTACAAGCTATGGAGAGCCAGGAGTAGCCCATTAAGGAAAGGTGGCATGTAACCATCCTGGAACTGCATACAAAAAGCCTGGAATTAGCTTAGGCATATGCCTGAACTATCAAGCACTTCCAGGAAAAAGGAAAGGTTCATAACTCTAAGCTCATGAACAATCTATTGAAGTCAGTGGGACTCTGCCATGCTTCAAATTGGGCACATGCTTAAGTACTTTGCTAATTCAAGGCCAACTGCCTCACAGGTCCTCAGCCCCTCTCTTCCTATAAGAAAGAAATGCATATACACTTGCTCCAGTTTTGCATTGCTGTCTGCTGTGATTCTCTCCCCAGTGATCAGCATGGCCATTTTAAAAGCAAATAATAAGTACATGCAGCAAGTCCACCAATCTGTAGAATTGCCTGCACAGCTCCCTCCTCCCTTCCACATAAATCTTTGCACTTCACCTCCATTCTGTGCTTAGTCACTGATGGCAGACTGCCCATATCCCTGAGGTAATCATTGTCAAGTTTGACCATTCAGCTCACGGCTGCAGACCTCATACCTCCTAAATTCATTGGTTCTCATCCAGACTAACCTTTCCAGAGAGCCATTCTTAAAACAGTGAAATCTAGTGTCAAGTTTAAATGCACTTAGGATGTTGCCAGCTGGACCTGGAGCAAGGTGGAAGGTTCCGTGCTGAAGGCAGCAAAGGAGAGGTTTTCCTGCAGTTGTGAACGTTGGGGTTTCAGTCTTGTTTGGGGCAACCCATTTAACTGCAGCGGATTAAAATCCATGGTTCCTTAAACTTAATAAAGCAGGAAAGAGTAACCCTTTGCTGGTAAATGCCACTAGATTGTGGGATGTTTGCACACCTAGGACAAGATTATCTCCTATGCTATAGAAACCCAACACTAATTACTTGCTACCCTTTCCCCCCAGGATAATAACCTACTGCTGCTGTCAGGAACTAGAATTGCTACCTAAGCAGTAACAATCTGTGACACAGTATTGAAAGTCTGATGTTCAGAGGCTCTTGATGATCTAGACTGAGGGCTCAGGGTGAAAGAATCATAAGAGGAACAGAGTTAAAGGCCCTTTCAGCTGTCTATGAAAAGGATGATGGCAGAGTAGTTAAGACCACTTTCTATGGCTACAGTGACATGCCCTGTTTTAGAACCTTCTAGGGCAGATTATAGGAAGATGCAAGCTCCACAGAGAAAGCTGTCGTGAGGTTTACTACAGGTCAGCTCCCAGGATACCACAAAGTAAAGCCAAAAGTCAGGCCCAGGTCAAGCTAAGAAGTTATGCCAATTCAAAAGGCTGTTAACCAAGTTTATTCTATCATAGTTAAAGTCAGGTAAGTGATTCTAGCACATGCTCACTTATATCAGAGTGTCCACAGTCTTTTTCACCTGCCTAATTAGGCTGGTTTAAAGTTATGCCTTAGGATAAACTGGTGCAATTTTGGTGTTCAGATAATCCATAGAAAAGAGTTAAACATATTCTATTGCCCTTCAGTTAGAGAGGAATAGTGCATCAGTTTGGTTTTCCTCTCAAGTGACAGCTGCAGCATATGGCCTGGGACCGTGCCGTGGATCTGTCAAGTGTGTTTTAAACTTTGTAGCAGTGGCATGTTGGCCACTATGCCCCGCCCCCTGGTTTACCTGTGGCAGATTAGGGTGTTATGTCTTATGACTGTGTCAGGGTTGACTATGTAGGTTGCTAGGAGGTTAACAATGAATTTGTAACGGATGGTTTGGATAGGGATGATCCTGCCTCAGGCAGGAGGGTTGGATTAGGTGATCTCTGGAAGTCTTCTCCAACCCTACTTCTCTATGATTCTATGATCTAAGCAAAGGTCTAGAGCAGAGCCACTATCTCACTTTAACATGGCAGCATCTCTTGAGAAAAAGACAGACGAAGGGCACCTTGCCTTGAGCAAAAAGGACTCCCATAGCTGGCAGACAGCAGAGGGCCATGAGGTTGCATGGAAAGGGGTCAAGAGCTGAAGACAACAAGCCAAGGTGAACTAGTCAGAAAAGGAAACAGAATCGCAGACATGCATTTCATAGACATAGACACGATTTCTTAGACATTAGGGCTGGAAGGGAACTCGGAAGATCATCGAGTCCAGCCCCCTGCAGCAGGGGGAGGAAGTCAGCTGGGGTCACAGGATCCCAGCAAGATAACCGTTCCATTGACTTTTAAAGGAATCCAGAGCAGGTACTAGTACCACCTCTAGTGGTACTCTGGTCCAGGTCTTGGGGGCTTGGACTGCAAAGAAGTTCTTCCTTATGTCCAGCCTGAAACGGTCTTGGAGAAGTTTGTGACTGTTTGACTTTGTCATCCCATGGGGCGCTCTGGTGAACAGGCGGTCCCCCAGATCCTGATGTACACCCACCAAATACTTATAGGCAGCCACTAGGTCTCCCCGAGCCCACACTTTTCCAGGCTGAAGAGTCCCATGGCTCTCAGCTTCTCATCCTAAGGCCTGTTTTCCTGCCCTCTGATCATACGCGTGGCTCTCCTCTGGACTCTCTCAAGCTTCTCCACATCCTTTTAAATTGTGGAGCCCAGAATTGGATACAGTACTCTAGCTGCGGCCTTACCAAGGCTGAGTACAATGGGAGGATGACATCCTGGGATTTGTTAGAGAAGTATCTAAGGATGCAAGCCAGAGTTTTGCTCGCTTTGCTGGCTGCAATATCACATTTGTGGCTCATATTCATCTTGTGGTCAATCATGACACCCAAGTCCCTTTCAGCCGTGGTGCTAGCAAGTGTAGAACTGCTGATCCTATAAGCATGCTGCAGGTTTTTCTTCCCAAGGTGGAGTACCTTCCATTTTTCGGAGCTGAAGGCCATCAGGTTTTCATCCGCCCATTTTCTGAGCCTGTTAAGATCAGCCTGGATCACCATCCTGTCCTTGGGTGTGGATGCTTTACCCTAGAGTTTGGTGTCATCAGCGACCTTGGCCAGTCCACTTCTGACACCAATATCCACATCGTTAATTAAGATGCACGGTTCTATTCCACTTGCTTCTCTACCACACTGCATCATGGTTCTGATTTAGCAGAGCCATTCAGCACATGCTTAAGTCTTTATTTAGACCAGAAATTATTCATGTACTAACGTCCCATTGGCTTAATCTTAAGCACATGCTGAAATAGTTTGTTGAATAGAGGAGGTTAGGTGATTCAGAGTCTTCAATATATGCTTAAGAACCTTGCTGAATCAAACAGAGGAATATTACATATTTTAACATAGATTCTCCCACTTTGTCTGCATACATCAAATAGAGGTGGACTCTATTGGCCATATCATGATGGTGCTACCAAATGCATGGTAATATCTGAAAGGTACGTGAATGAAATATAAGTTGGAACAACTGTTCAAGATATACCAAAATTATTTCCTGTACTGATAGCATAATTATATTTTCTCTCCTTCAAGCAGTTGAGATTTAGAAGGTAATTATATATTTGTTGATTATAAAGTTAAAAATAAAAAAGCATCTTTCTGTTCATGAAGTGGATTACATGATAGATACTGGGCAAAGTTATGACAGGTATTTCTTTAGACCCACAGATAAATGAAGGAGATCCTGCACATCATTTCAATCCTATTCTGATTTAGCAAGAATGGATGGCATTTCACAACAATTCACCATATATGATGTCTGCTTGATACGTTGAATGTCAAATTATACTATTAAGTGACAAGATGTGGGTTCATAAAAAGAAAAGCTAAGATTTTCCAAAGCAGTCCAGGAAATGTAAGCACACAACTCCCATTGAAATCATGGGAATTATGGGCCAATTCATCTGCACATATCTAAGTGCTAATTATACATTCAAATATAGCTGTCTAAGTGTCCAAATGGCACTGAAGTGGAGTACGGATTCAGTTTCCATCCACAAAGTTTCTCTTGCCCTGTGTTCTCTTTCTGAGAATGCTCAGAAGGGGCACTGCCCTGACATCTGTCCCTTCCCCTATGACTTTTCTACACCTTGCATTTGATATTCCTTGGGAAAGGGCCTAAACACCAGTAGGAAAGTTTATGCCTCATCAGGGAAGGGGCAGGGTTTGTGGAGTCCCTTCTCTCCAAAGCAGGGACCCTATCATGCTGCCTGGTGCTCCCTCTAACCCCACATATGTTCTCTTCTTGTCTGCTCAGTGATCTAGATACAATGTGAAGGTGGAGATTGCCTAAGGTAGTGCATGGTGGCTAGAGCACTGCTCTAGGAAGTGAGATGTATTTTCAGAATCTCTCTAGGTGAGGAAGGCCTAGAACCTGGATCTCCCAGTCACCACAAATGGCCTTCTTGCAGGGCAACTGTTTTTTCTGGGGAGAGGTTGGTTTCAAGCCAAGGTTCTTGCAGGGCAACATTTTTTTCTGGGGTACTGAGGGCAAGGCTCTTTTCTGGAGAGATGTTTGTTTCAAAATAGGGTTATTGCAGGTCAGATCTGTTTTCTGGTGAGATGTTTCTTTCAAAGATAGTAACGCAAGAATGAGGAGGCACACCCAACGACTATACCATTTTCTGGGTAGATACTTCTTGGGTGTGCCTATTCATTGATCCAGTAAAAGCAAGTATCATGAACCCAGGGTGCATAAACAGGTTCCAGGGGTCATCCTAAACCCCACGTTTGAGTTTGAAGTGGACGGATGGTACATCACTTTCCCCACACTCACCAACCATGGTAAAGGGGAAGGGTTGTGCTGCGCCAATGCCCAGTGCACAGACGTGGTAATCATTGACATGCAGATAGGAGGTCACTTGCAATGCTAATTGTTTGAATGTCACTCCCATTACCACTAAGACCCACCCCCCCACCCCTACCCTGCTTGGTGGTGGTACTGCATGCTAAGAAGTGGCCCTGCTACTTACGTGCAAACAACCTGGCTTCGTGGAATCCAGACCAGATGAGCAAGGAGGACCAATTGGAGATTCAAGAAGAAATGTGTGAGGACAGGGACATGGAGAATGGTGACGAAATGGGTGAAAATGCCGAAATGGAGCTTCTGGATGACATGGAGGAGGAGGATAAGGAGGAGGAACTGTTGCTAAGTATCCTGCTGCTGGCCTTGGACTTACTGCATAAAAGAGAGGTGCAGCTAATGATGGCAGTGTATGCTATGTTCCTGCTTCTAAATACTTGTGATAAGATGCCTGCATGTAGATGCGCCTCACAAAACAAGGCACTTAGATATGTGGTGGAGTGTGGTAGCTGAAAGGCAGGCACAGAAGTGGACACTGACAGGGCTCTGTGGATCACCCTCAGGAGCAGCAATCACAGGGTCTAGGCCCACGCGAGCAGCTCGGATTGGTGGAAGTGAATCATACAGACCACTTGGAATGATCAACAGTGTTCTGAATGACCAGAGAAACTTTTAATCACCTTGTCTCGATGCTGGGGCCAAAAATTGTGAGGCAGGACACTGTCACACATTGGGCCATTGCACCAGACACGAGGGTGGCTATGGCCATTATGTAACTGGCCACCCCATCCAGCCTCCACTACATCGCAAACCAGTTCGGCATGGCTCCCTGCATGGTTGGGCTGGTGACCAGCAAGGTATGCCAGCTGCTGCAGGACATCATGACAAAAAACTTCATTTGCCTCAGTAACCTGCAAGAAGTTACTGATGGCTTCAATGCCATGGGGTTCCCCAACTGCATGCAGGCTCTAGACAACACACACATACCTGTGCAATCCCCCTTGGAGGGTGGGGGGCAGCATTCAGAAACAGGAATGGATTTGCCTCAGTGATCCTGCAAGCCATGGTCGATCACCCAGGCTGGTTCATGAACATTTATACAGGGTGGGCAGGGAGCACTCAAGACATGCATGTGTTCAGAAACGCTCCACTACCTGGCTTGATGGAGAAAGGACACTATGCACCCAAAACCTCTGAGACAGTGATCTGTAGTGTTGCTATCCTCCCTCTTATAATAGCAGACGCTGCTTACCCCCTCAAGCCCTGGCTCATAAAGCCTTATGGAGGGCACGTTACACGTTGAAAGCAGAAGATGCCTTTCAACTATCATCTCAGCAAATGCAGGATGGCTCTTAGGCCACCTCAAAGCATGGTAGAGGAAGCTTAACTCCAGGCTGAAGCTGGAGCCAGAAAATATAACGGCCTTTACAGTGGCAGCCTGCATGCTCCACAATATTTGTGAAACCCAGGGGAGGTTTTCAGCTAGTCATGGGTTGACAAAGCACAAGAGGCAGTGGCCAGACAGAGACGCATGGTAGGCAGTGCTTGGCATGCAACAATACCAGCATGGAGATAGTGGTTGGGCGGCCCTTGTGCGGGATTGCCTGGCAGCACATATTATGGATAGTGCTGACAACAAGCACTGGCTGTTCTTCCCATTAAAATAAAAATCTTGCCTATTTACACCAGAAATCATTGTGCCTGCAGTAAATTTTTGTCAAAAGGGGCAGGGAGGAGGTTTTGGTTAGGGTGGGGAGGACCGGGGTGAAGGATGGGCAGGGCATGTGGGGAGGGGATGGAGCAGCTCCCTGAACTGGGGTAGGGGATTATTTTTTACAGGCTGGCATTGGCGGGAGAGGGGTGGGCAGCTCAGTGCCCAACACCCAGTAGCCTAGGCATCCTGGAGTCCTCAGCTTTTGGTGTGTGTTGGGGGGTAGGTTCACTTGCTTGAGTTGTTGGGAGGACAATAATCTTCCTAAATACTATATTCAGCCACTTCTTAGCCATCTTTTATATCCAACTGTGCAAAGAATGCTTCTTGTAGTAAAGGAAAGTTCTCTTTTTTATACCTAATTGTTTATCGATGTGCTGAGATGCTGAAAGATTGTGGGGGGTGAAGGCCGTATTCACCCCAACATTGCACAGAACCATGCCATACAAAGCACACAATCGTGCACATTATGTACAGGTATTCACAGTGTCACTGTACAGCTGTGTTGGCCTGCAGGGACACCAACTGGGGTCTTCATGGAGGAGGAGGAGGAGGAGGAGAAGCAGTACCAAGCCCAGACAGCTGGGGAATGCTGGGAAATATAGTCCTGAAACTTGGGGAAAAAACTGTCAGATGGACATAAGATTTTGCTCCCCCCTACGATGTACTATACTACCCCATTAATTTTTTTTAATAAGCGTTAATTACACACATATATTTTGCATGCGCCACCACCACCCCCAACACCACCACCAGCCGCAATCACCACCAGCAACATGGAGGAAGATAGGGAGCAGGCGTGCCACCTGCTCCTCACACCCCATAAAAATTTATATTTATATACTTATACAAAAAAAAAAAATTCATCTATATACAGTAAAAGCTCTGTTATCCAGCATCCCCTGGAAATGGGGAATGCTGGATAATAAAATATGCCGGTTAATTGAGCGGCCCAGGCCACTGCTTCTCCTGCCGCATCTGGGGCATCCCTCCACCCCTCCCACCGCATCACCACCATACCCCCCACCCCCTCGTGGGCCCTGCAGGCCCTGCACAGCCTGTTATGCCCCTAGCACATGGAGGTTCAGCAGCGCAGGCTGCTTTGCCCCAGGCCATAGGGGCTCAGAGAAACCAGAAGTGCCGCGGTGGGCATTTCTGGTTTCACTTTATCTTACAAGCCGGCATGCTGGTTAATTCAGCATGCCAGCTTGTACGGTGCCAGTTAACAGAACTTTTACAGTATTTATATTTATATTTTTTTCTAACATGGGAAGGAACACTGTTATTTTTAAGCACTTACTGGGGGTGTAGGATAAACATGACTTGGTGTGGGGGTCCCTGCCATGGGCTACCTGCTGGGGACCATAGCCTGGGGGCGGGTACAAGATGCAGGGTTTTGGAGTGACTCCATCTTGGCAGGGGGCAGGGGTAGCGTGAGGCTCCCAGTGCAGGGAGAGGGTGTTGGGGACTGAGGAGGGAGGGGATTACTAGTGTATTACTTCCTGGTGTATTATTTACTAGTTTACATGTGCCCCCGCTGTAATTCAGTAGGAAAGACAGCACCATGGTAGACGGGTATTCATCTCCCTCTGCTGGAATTTACAGGGAATAGCACACCAGGCTTAATTCGTTCGAAACCCTAGTACGTGCAAACACTGGTGCAATGCTTCAAAATAAACAAGTTCAAATTTTATAAACATTTAATTTAATGAGGATTAAACCCCATGACAGCTACAGCCAGCCCTAACTGCTAGGATTTTGCATTAGTGGGTAGGGTGACTACCTTTTATAAAAGTGGAACACATGCCTGCTCCCCTCATCTCCTGTGCCATGGGTAGCATAGCCACAGTCGAGCCAAGCAGACCCTGTGGAGGGCAGAGGAGGATGTGGGCTCTCTTCTGCAAGTCTCTGGGCTCCTCACCCTGCTGTCCTCCCCCTGGGGGCTCCACAGGCCAGCAGGCAGGATCTGGTGTGAGAGGCCAGAGAGGTTCAGTGCTGCTGCTACCGTTGAGAGCTCCACATCAGCTACACTACCATGGTGAGGTGCCCCCTGCTTGCTTGGCAGCAGTGTGGGGTACAGCTCTGTGCCACCACCACCCCTACTGCTGCTGGATGGGCAGAGGGCATCTTGCTATGGCAGCACAGCTGGTGCGGGGATCCTGGTGGTGGGGGCACTGGCACCGAGCCTCCTTGCCCCACTCCACCCTCCCCATTAAAGAGGTTAGACCTATTTATTTTAGAAAAGAGATGCTTGACAGGGGACATGATAAGTGTTTACAAATTATTAAATGGTAAAGAGAAAATAAATAAGGATTTATTACTTGTTGTCTCTTACAAGACAAGAACCAGGGATTATACAATGAAACTAATAAATAGTAAATTTAAAACTAACAAAAGGAAGTTTTTACTGGCTCTGTCTACACAAGATGCTGACTGGAATTGGGTCCCACCTAGTAGGCCAGGTAGGCCCCAGGGGGGTGACAGAAGGGTGGGGGGCCCTGAGCCCACACCAGGCAGCCCACATCCACTCCCACTCCATTCACAAATCTAGGGGGGCCATTTGCCCCCCCATTCCACCTTCCCCAGGAGTGTGTGCTGTGGTAGGGAGCCAGCTCCTGCACTGGTCCCTGAATAAGCTACCCATGGCTCTGTCCCACTCCCTGGCCAGGCCCTGCGGCCACTCATTCCCACCCCAGGCCCAATGCACTGCCTCAGCTGGGCAGCACCCCCAGTCCCAGCTGCCAAACCTGCCCCACTCCCTCCCTCACCATGGTGGTTTCTGTCAGCTCTCCCCCACATTGCTTATGCTCCCCTCCACAGATAGACTTACCTTCAGACAGCTTGGCAAGCTGCTTCCCACTACTGCATGGCTGTACTGCTGGCCACACACGCATGTGTGCATGCACACACATGCACATGGTACTCCTTGCATCCCCCCAACCTCAAGCAGCCCCTTGCAGGCTGGAACTCTGCCAGCCTGTAAGAGGAAGCCCACAGTTTACTGAGTTTTTCTGCAGCTAATGGAAAACCCAGATCCCTGCACATGATATTGGGATGATAATTGACTGTGTCCAGGGGAACCTGGGACAAATGCTGTCCTAGAGTCATTCAGGACTGGGACTTTATGTTTATATTTTGGGGCTATCCCACCCAATTAGGGGTGCGTAATCACCCTACTAGTGGGAGAAGGGGGAATTACACACCTACCAGGGTGATCCTATTCTGCCACACAGCTCATGCAGCCATAATTTAGGAAAATAAAGGACCCCTCAGAAAATGTATCAGGAGGATAGGAGGTCCCTTCTAGCCCTACTTCTGTATGATTCTATGATTTGACCCTGTGTTTCTTAAGCTTTGAATTGAAGCAAAACATAAGCACATGTTTAATTATAAAGCAAAATATGTACTCTAGTGCTTTTCTATATAGAGATCTTATTCTGAATTCCCAAAGTATATTTTAAAATCTCAATTTTTGTTTAGGTTTTCTGTTGGTAATTCAATTTAAAATGCATGCCAACAGCACAGATGGAAGGATTTTAACTAGAGCTCAGTTATTCAAGATGAATACATTCTTTTGCTTTCTTTCGGTTTATGAATAATTTACAAACAACTGAAATTTATATTAATGTCTCCATTATTGAGCATCTACCAAATTGTTGATGTGAACACATTTCCATTAATTTTCATTATTGTGCCTTCTGCTATTCCATATTTGTTATTATTGGTGGTCATGTCTACACAAGATGCTGATTGCGCAGTAGCTTAATACTACAGAGCAGTAGCATTGCACGGCAAAAACCATGATGCAATGTTACTGCTCAGTAGCATCACAAAAAAGGTGTTTGTTGGCACTACTGTGCAGTAACTCTGGTCAGCATTTCGTGTAGAAGCGATCAGTATATAATATGTCACCTGTGTCACATAGTGTGACTTCTCTACCTTGATTGGAGGGATTAATTCTTTTCAAACTGGAAAAACGATGATAATTACTAAGAACAGATGACATATAGCATGTAGTGTGTTTCTGGTATGAATCATTCAAGTCAAAATAGGTACAGTTTTGGCAATCATGGGCATTTTCAATAATAAGCCAGAAGTCAGTGAGTGACAAATATGACATGTCATGAGTAAGAGTGATCTCACCACATTTAAATGTGATTTTTTTTTTCTGTAAAATTTACCAGTTTTAATTCTAGTACTAAACATAAGAATGAAAGGTGGACTAATAAGGCTTCCAGAACTGTAGAAATCAATGTGTCTATGGCTCTTATCTTGCCATAATATTTCAGCTCCTGATAATCTTCCACACACTTTATTCTCCCAACATCTCCAAGAGGTAGTGCCACACTACTATTTATGTTTTACGTGTAAGGAACTGAGGCACTGAGAGAGAGTAATTGACTTGCTAAACTCACACAGGAAATTTTCAGTGAAGGATGGGACTGAGTTCCCGGAAACTACAGTAAAAGCTTGACCAGTCTTACTTGAAACTGACTTGTATTAAAATCAGAAGTTCATAGAAAGTGAGGTAGAGTATATGTAAAAGCCAAGGGAACAGAACTGGGTAAATCTAAGCATGTAAGTTGACATTCTGGTCTTACTGAAGTAAATAGAGGTTTGCCATAGTAGCTAGCAGTCAGAAGGGCCAGGATTTTATTTTTTAAAAAAGCCTGAAGAAAACAATGAAAAGCTTCAGTTGACTGCAGTGGGCTTAAGATTCAGTCCATATTCATCCCATATTTTCCTTCCATAATTAAGATTTTTAAGGTTACATTGTCACAGTTGCCCAAGGACTTTAAATGATTAAGTAATCCAGATCACATAGTACGTTTTGAAACTCTCAGCCCTGAATCTTACTGTAGTTGCTAAAAAAAGACCCCATTATTTAATATCAAGGCATCTGATCATGGCATCCTTAGCATTTCTTTTAAAGCTGTGTTAACTAGCTGTTGCAAAGAGGTAGCAAACAGATAACATATCGTCAGAACTAATTTCTTACAGCTATTAAAAATGAAGGAAATGTAACACCCATAAGCTTAAAATATGAGCACTAACAGGTTTAAATTCAATGCACTGAAAGAAGTAAATTGTGTGCTAGTAAAACACATCATTTATAGCTCTGCAGTGCAGTAGCTTAGGACAGCTAATGCAGCAAGCTGGAGCTGCTTTGTATGTTGTGCCATAGATGGCATGGGTAAGTTAATTAGAAAATTCAAGCTTTCTGGGCAGCTACTGTAAGACAAACACTTTCAGCTGGGGTAATTTTGCATTAGATCCTTCTTTGTTTTGCTTTGGAAGATTTTACCAGACTGTTTTGATTAAAATATGTGTTCTCTTGCAAGACTGCTTTATAAAAGTGGCGTAGGTTTGTCGCTAACAAAAATCTCTGGAGAGTTTTTTCTCTTAATTTAATTTTTAAACGATTTCCACCAAAATATTTATCAATTTGCTGACTTCTAGACCTGGAAAATTCCCATCATCCTAGCATGCCCCTGTCAGTCTAAAGAGGGAATCAATAACATTACCCAGGAGTAATGCAAAGTCATCACACAAGTCAGGATTGATTATCTGCCAGTCCCTCTGATGCCCAGCCCACTTCTAGCAACAGCTGTTTGTCTCCCCAAGCCAGTGGCTGCAGCATAAAGAGGTCACAGGCTTTAGCAGTTTGATTTGCTATGGTTGTTTGGCCTGTCTCCTATAGGTTTGTTAAACCCTGACAGGAAAGCCCTTCCCCCATAGTCCAGACACTATTTCAAATTGTATTTGTATACTGACCGATAGTTCAGTGTTTGTGCACCTTTTTGCCTCAATATGCCCAGTCTGAACTGTGCATGAGAGGCAGTGAAGAGAGGGACATTTCCTCTCCAGGTATTGGGCTCCAAGTTAAAAAAATATCTGTGACTTCAATTTCCTTACTTCGCTGTTTAAGTCCTGTTTGATTCTCTCCATGTGTTAAAATGCAGCTAGATGGGCACCGGGCTCTGCAGATCTCAGACTTGTTTGGATTTGACCTCGCTTTAGGCAAAAGTAGAGCGCCAATGTTTCCCTATAAGCAGGGGGAAAAGCAGCAGCAACAAGATGCCGGAAGCCAAAGCTGTGCCTGAAACCACAAAGACCTTCCTCATTGCTGCCTCTGGTGTGGAACTCCCCTGCCAGGGATCACAGAGCAAAACTGCTCCAAACTCCTTTGGAGGGTGCAACTTGAGCGTGCCTCTCAATGTGTCTATTCTTTGAAGGTCTGAGCAGATCATGGGACTGGCTGCCATTTTCCAGGGCTTATTATGACACTTCTTATTGCCCAAGGGCCTGCTCCCTGCTGCTGATTGATGGAAAGAGCTGTCCATCATACAGCCCCACCCCTCATTGCCCCTCAGCCAATCAGCAGTGAGGGGCAGGGGCGGCAGTCATCTTGCCTGTGCCAGGATCACTCGATTTTGTGATGTCTGCAAATCACACAATCACAATTTGGGTAGGTCCTTAGACATTGTGTGAAACAGAGAACAGTAGAAGATTGAAAACGGATCTTCTTTGACACTTAATTGGATGTTGTGAGAATTACCCCAATGGTGTTTGATAAATCATTGATCAATGTGAACTTAAAAGTGAGGATTCTGACACAGCGACAAGAAAAAAAATCAATTAAAAGATATATTTATGGAGGTGAATGTCTCTGATGTATTTTGTCTCCCTTCATGACAACTTCAGTCATGTTTTTATTGCAGAAAGCTGGATCTCTTAAATTCTTCAAGGGATTTCATTTTAATTAGATTTTATTTTGAGTACACAGCTTTAAACACTGCTTTAATAATGATTTATGCATGCTTAAACTGAGGACAAAATGTTAGCTGTAGAAAACCTTGGATAATTTGGCAGTGATCAAAGCTTCATGAATTATTATTATTATTATTTATCCCAGTTATATAAGAAATTGTTCTTTTCAGGTTAATGAGCTTCCTAAGAAGTGGAACATTTGTCAAGCAATTATTCTTATTTTGTTTGAGAGGTGAGACTTTCATTTAAAAAAAATCCTCTTAACTATAGTCAATTGGCTGCCTAACACTGCCAGGTGGGGAACTTTTATGAAAGGTCACATGAAACTACAATATGCGATCATTAACAGACAGATAGAAGCTAAAAAACCTCTGATGACCACTCATTTGTATGCCTAAGTCCAATAAATGCAAAACTTCTGGTCAATTAAAAACAATATGGACGATAAATGCAGCGCTGTAATAAGTTTATTAACAGATATGCTGAGTAGCTTCTGGTTGTGGGTTGGGGAAAAGTTTGTCCAACTTGTTGATGTAGTCAGCACATGTGGTGGAGGTAATGACTATTAAGAGCAAATGAAAATGGTTGTCTACTGGTATTTCTATGACTACTGAATGTTGAAAAGTAAGGAGAGAAGATGTGGAGGCTTGTGTTAAATGACTTCCAGAATCATGGAGTTAGAAGGGTCCTCAAGGCTCATCTGTTCCAACTCCCTTCACAAATGTAGGAATGCTATTCCTGGCATTCCCAGCTAATGCTCACCCAGCCTCCTCTTCTTGAAAATCTCCTGCAGAGGAGATGCCACAACTTTCCTAAGCAGACTGTTTCAGTGTGTCACCATTCTGGCAGGAAGGAAGTTTTTCCTGAGATCTAATCTAAATATACTTTGCTGCAATTTAAAACCATTGCTTCACATAGTGCCCTGTGCAGTGAGGGCGAACCGTTGGTCTTCCTCTTCCTTACTGAAGCCTTTCAGATGCCTGAAGACCATTACCATGTCCCCTCTTAACAGCCTTTTCTCCAAGCTAAACATGACTAATTCTCTCAGCTTTCCTCACGTAGCTTGCCTTTTAATCCCTTAATTGTAGTGGCTTGCCTCTGAACCCTTTCCAACTTCTTCACGTCTTCCTTAAAATGTGAAGCTTTGAACTGCATTTGTTCATCTTTTGTTGCTAGGAGTCTGTTAGGGGCTGCAAGAAATTACTTCCCTCATTAACAGAAAATGGGGATGAGGGAAGGTGGGTTTTTTTTCCTGACATTCTTATATAGGGATGAGCCTAAAGCTCCATTTTAGCCAGGCATGCTCAACCTGTGGCCTGCAGCCTAGATCTGGCATGTAGCGCTGTGTCTTCTAGCCTGTAGGATTCTCCATGGGTCTGGAAATGTGATGGTGGGGGAGTGATGGCACTGCTTCCTACTTCCAATTCTTCTGACCTGTGGGGATCCCCAGTCTGGGCTAGATCTGGCACTGGATCTCAGTGTGCAGGACTGCATAGGGGCAGTGGTAGGTCTACAGGGCCCAATCCTGGTGTAGGGAGCCATGAGGGAGTTGCACCAGGCCCTCAGGATCCAATTCTGATACACAGGGGGCAGAAGTGTGTGTTGTTGGGCCCCCAGGACCTCATCCCATTGGGTGGATGCGGGAGGGGGTAGTGTTGGCTCCCTGAGACCCAATCCCAGCATGCAGTGGGTGTGAGGGGGTGGTGCAGGGACCCTGGGACTTAATCTCAGAACGGAGGGGCAGGGAAGCGGCAGTGCTGGGCTCCAGGGCCTGATATGGCCCACAGATGGGCCCTGCATCACTCATGTGGCTTGTGGGACCAAAAGGTTAAGCGCCACTGATCTAACCCAACATTGTCAGTGCCAGGCATTTAAACATTACAAACAAGACTGCTGAAATGTAAACATTTGTTTACAGGATTAATGTATTCGGGGGAGAAGAGTTGTTTGTTTTCTGCTATCATAACAGTAATATTTTAACAGTAATATTTTCAAGGTTTTATCTATAACTATGAAGCTAGAAAGTAAAACAAAATAAAGCTGAGATTTTTTTACATAATCATATTACTCTAGTATCTCATGACATTTATGACATCTATGATAAAAAGAGTTAGCCACACTGCACTGGAGGTTTCTGTCCAGGACACTCTCTTCAAACAGAATCAGAAAAGTAGGGCCAGAAGGGACCTTAAGAGGTCATCTAGTACCTGTAGTCCAACCCCAACCCCTTCCCCCACTCCCCACCCCTGCTCAAGGCAGGATCATCTCTATCGAGACCATCCTAGACAAGTGTTTGATAAATCTGTTCTTAAAAACTTTGGGAAGTTTCATCACTCACAACTGCCAGGCACAGTGCCCAAAACATCGGAAACTCCCTCTAACTCCACAAAGGTAAGGCATGGGGACGAGGGCACTGTTAATGTTCTGCCACTGCAAGGACAGGAAATAGTTTGTTTGGCAGCTACTTAAGATGTTTACATGATTGGAAAAGGGGTTGTTAACTGTTCTTCCTATCCATCAGCAACAGTGGGACCAAATGAAGCGTTTCTATTAATTTAGCCTCTATGATTTGGTATTTACCACTGTGTTGGTTCATATCTCCAGTATTGGGGATTACAATACCACCCCATCCAGACTCAGAGCTCCTTACCTTGCAAGAGCATACGCAGCCAGTCCAGCATGACCACTTAAGGGTAACTAACAAAAATCTCTTAAATAAATGAATATTTTTTATGTGCCTCCTTCTTGCTGTGGTGTATGACATCATTTGGCTGCATCGGGCTTGCTTGTTCCATGAATGAGTACAGTCGCATTCGTACAGCAAGAGCATATCTGTATTCACTTCGCATACAGTAAGGGGATTTTCCATTTCATGCATCAATCATTCTTCCCTGCAGTGATTCTGCAAAGCCAGCAGAAATGCTCTGCATACAAAGTTCAGCTGGAGGGAGAAGCAGTACTGCAAAAGTGACACATGCATCAATAGCACAGCAAAAATTCTGGTGTATTTTTGCTAGATGCTGTTGGTACAGCAGCAGGGCCAGGTTCAGTCTTCTAGGGAATCTTACTCTATTAATAAGAGAATCACAAACAAAACAGAGAACAAAAAGTGGAATTGAAAATAAAACAGAAAATATCATTATGCCATTATACAAATTCATGGTGCACCCACATCTTGAATATTGTGTGCAGTTCTGGTCTCCACATCTGAAAAAATACGTAGTTGAATTAGAAAAGGTACACAGAAAGGCAACCAAAATGATCAGGGGCCTGGAGCAGTTGACATACCAAGAAAAACTAAAAAGGTAGGACTTTTCAGTTTGGAAAAATGGCTGAGAGAGGATATGATAGAGGGCTATACAGTTAGGAAGGACGTGGACAAGTGAAAAGTGAACTATTGTTCACCAATAGTTCATCCCAGAATATTAGACTTAGGGAGCACCTGCTGAAATTAGTAAGTGATAGGTTTAAAACTAACAAGAGAATGTATTGTTTATGCATTGCATAGTTAACTTGTGGAATCTGTTGCCACATGAGGTGGTGGAGGCAGATAGCATAGCCAGGTTAAAAAAGCTAGATACCTTCACGGATGATAGATCTATTAATAGCTATTAAAAAGAGCAGGTGGAGATGTCGCCTCTGGCATCTCTAAACTTGTAATGGTGGATGCCAGGGTGGGTGCTGAGTAGAACACTCTAGAGACTGGTTCAATTATCTTACTCTATAGCATCCATTTTTGCCACTGTTAGAAACAGGATACTGGCTAGATGTACAACTGGTCCAACCCAGTATGGCACTTCTTATGTTCATATGTTAGCTGGTTTGAGGTCCTAACTAGAGTCTTGGGAAGTTAAATCTCTTTGTCTGGGGGGTTCCCTTGAAGAGCAATACTTTCCCACTCACAAATACTAAATCCTTTGGTTTACAACAGGCAAGTGTCAGTTGTGGGAAAAGAGGAGTGTGGTATGAAAACCAGATGAATGAAGCAACAATACTTTATGAGACGTCTGCCCCAGGGTGTCTTGTCCACCATAACCTGTATCTTCTTACAGCTTTGAACAGCTAATGAGGCCCCGAGCAACTGTCCCTGTCTGTTATACTCCATCCTAAGTTCCTTGTCCAGGACTAAAGCATCTGACTTCTGAGCAGGTAAGCTTTTTCCCCCAGGGAAGTGTGGCTGCCTCAAAACTGCTTCTGTGTCATCTCAGCTCCACTTGCCATGTGCCAGTTGCCTCTAGAGCCCCTCAGTTCTTCTGAGCAAAATTAGAGCCAATTTTGCACAATCCCAACAAAGCTCTGACCCAAGGGGAGACCCCAGGTTTCTGTCTCCCTTATGGTTTGTACACCCTACTGCTTTGTTAGTGTGACCCCTTGCCTAAGATACTACATCTCTAATCCTTTCATTGATGGACAGGGTTAACATCATATTATTGATATACATGTCAAAGCTAACCTGTATTTTGAGAATAAATGCCCCAACCTGCCCCAGAACTGACACATGAATAATGTCTGGCTCATGCAGGCAGTTGGCCTTGCCCACCAGGAGGTAGCAGCAGGAGGCCCCTGTCCCCAAGGATCTATAGGGAACTCTGAGCTGCTATTATCCCTGTTCCCTAACAATGAGCCCCCTGTGCATGAGGGTTGCATACCACAGGGCTTGCCTTCCAGGTTAGTCAGGAAGAGATTAGCTAATGTGTTGGAGCTGACCACCCAACTTGGATTCTTTTTCTACTCTCAAGGTAGATCCACAGCTTTTACCTTCACTGAGCTAAACTGAGTGGAAAGTATTCAAATCACTCTATTTGATAGCCTGCTCTGTACATGTCTTTTCATAGCATCTAATGAACTGAGCTCATCAAAATTTATGCATGATTTAGTTGGTTTATAAGGTGCAGCTATACCCTGTCTTCTGCCTAGCCTCCTTTAGTCAGCTTTACTTCACTTCCATCACTTTTCTAAACAAAACCAGGGGCTGCATCTACACAAGACACTGACTATGCAGTCATTTAGTACTTTTATAAACTTGTATGAAGTATTAAAAGACTGTGCAGGAACCAGAATTACTGCACAGCAGCATCACTGAATGGCTTTTAGTAGGCCTGTGCAAATAGGTAACTATTCAATTTAGATTTGGCTGATTTGGATGCCAACAATTCAATTCAGAGATTTGAACTGCTTTTTTGATTTGATTCGGTCAAATCAGCTTCAGAAGATTCGGTGCCGATTTGAAGAGATTGGGAGATTCGGCCATAGAGTATAATAGGGAATCATTTAAATATCTATAACTTAGTTGTTTTTTGGCTGATTCAGATGAAATTTGCAGAGATGGTAGCCTCTGCTGGGAGCATGAAGCCTGACATGTTTGAAGATGATAGGTGTAGGGGCTTCTGGGAAACTGCACTTCAAAGTCTTGAAAGAAAAAATCATGTCACGTGTGTATGTTAAGCCACAGTAGAGTGAAAACTGCAGGGGGGTAGCTCTTGCAGAGGGCACAAAGTCTGCCACGTTTCAAGGAGATCAGTGCAGGGGTTTCTGGGAAACTGCACCTCAAACTGCTGACAAGCAAAACTCGTGACATAGGTGACACTGTGTGTGTGTTAAGGCACAGGGGGCTGAAAACTTCAGGCCTGCTAGGCCCTTCTGTGGCCACAAAGCCTGCCAGCTGTCAAGGAGATAGGTGCAGGGGGGTTCTGAAGCCCTGTACCTCTGGCTGCTAACAGGCAAAATGTATGACATGGGTGCTTGTGCAACTGTGTCTGTTGTGAGGTGTGGGAGGGGTGTGTGATGGCTTATCTTGTGTTTTATATGCTTATTATGAAAAAAACCAGAATAGTTAGAGAAATATATCTTAGGAAGCTTTTGGGTTGAAAAAGCTGAGGAAGTCCCTGCAGTTGGTGTGTCTCCTGATCCTGGATGGAAGGAATAGTAAAGAAGCCAGAGGCTAGCCTGGCATGCAATGCAGGCAAGAAAGCCAGTCAGTGAAAATGGAAATGTGGGAGTCAGAGGATGAGGGACAGGTTTGGGGGGTGGGGGAGGAGAGGGATGTAGTAGTGCAGGTAAAAGTGCAGAGGTACACGGGGAGTCAGATGTCTGGCAGGCTGCAGTATGTCAGAATTCCACTGTATATATTCAGTCCATGAATTTCACCTTCTGGGTACCCCACTCAGCTCTGTTCAGGGGCCACTGATCCTGATCTCCCCCAGCAAGGCCATCTCATGGATGGCCTTCTGTTGCTCCACCAGCCTTTCAAGCATCAGGTATGTGGAGTTCCACTGAGTCTCCATACCCTGCATAATTTTGTGCTGCAGGATGTTCAGCTCTGCCTGTTTCTCCCACCGCATCTTGCCCCCCTTGATGCTCTGGTGGAAGTAGCCCACCACCTTCCTGCATTTTGAAATAACTTGGATTGTAGCAGTAGTGGTGGCAGCACCATGAGTGGCAGCCCTGTCCCCCTCTAAGGCATCCCTATGAGGTGCAGCTTGAGTACCACACAGTGGATGTCAATAAAGTTGGCATCATGGACAGCCTTCACCATACTGGCCCCATTGTTGGTGACCAAGAACCTGCGGGTGACCTGGGCCTGCCCAACAAGCCACCCCTGCACCATGCAGTTCATGGCACCATGATCTCCCTTGCCATGTGGGACTCATCCAGCACCTCGGCTTGGAGGAGAGCCCACCAATGGCCTGACTGATCTCACCAGTGCCCTGTGAGGGAGAGGTAGGCATGATCGCCACCCCAGCTGCTCCGGATGTCCAGGGTGAAATGCCTTATGCAGCTTCTCCCTCAAGTACTCCCTGCATGCCTCATACAGGGAGGGCACCACCGTCTTGGTAAAGGTGGTATGTGTGGGTACTTGGTAAGATGGAGCCACAAGCACCATAAGCCACCTGAACCCTGGCTGCTCAACTAAGGAGAAGGGCTGGCCACCCACAGCAAGCATCTCCCCAGTGCTCTGGATGATCTCACTCACCTTGGGAATGCACCCCCCTCTGTCTACAGCTATCCCCCACCGCTCCAGGGTGGCCTGCCTCTGCTTTGGGGGAATGGGGGCTTTGGAGCAAGTGGGGGACTTCCCTAGGGGCATGCTCGCACTGATACAACACTGAGCAGGAAGAAGGGCAAGGGAGTGCTGCCTCCTGAGATGCAACAGCATCGCCATGGTGGTGAAGTGTTTCACCTCCTTGCCCTGGCTGATCTGCCTTCGGCAGTGCTGGCAGATAGCAAACCTGGGATCACCTGCCAGCTCAAAATGCTCCCACACTATGCTACTCACTCGCTTCTGGCTTGAAGGTGGGGATGCTGCCTTATCCCCCCTCCTCAGCAGGCTGAGGCTCAACAGAAGGAGGAGCTGCCTCCGCTGAGCCACTTGCCTGAGCCTCCACAACCTCAACCTTCTCTGAGGTGCTGTTTTCTGGAGAAGGAGACCTGGGTCTAGGGGAACTTTGAGGGGTGTAGAGCACAAACTCTGATTCCCACTCCATCCCCAGAACTGCTTGAGCCAGGGTGCTCAGGTCCCCTGGTTCCAGCTTCAGCTCCTCCTCTGGCAGTGGGAGGCTCATGCTGGGAGAGGACGCTGGGGTGGAGGAGACAGTGATTCTGCTGCTGGTGCCTATTTTTGGAGTTAAGAGAGATGGTACAGGTGCAGGGATGTCAGGTACAGGTACTACTCCCACCTCCTTGCTTACACTGGCAGAACAAGCCTCCTGGCTGCTTGGGAAGAGGATGTGTCTATGTTGTGGGGGGTGGGGAGAACTTGCAGCTCTAGCTCTCCCCCTCCCCCTCTCCCTCCCCTGCCAGAAGACCTGACACCTGCCTTTCTAGCATGCTTCATATTAATCTTTCCTGTGCTGCAAAAGGTGTGTGTGTTACTCCTTTTGTGTTGTGTGTTTTATTCCCTCTGTGTTGCGTGTCTGCACTGGACTCTTCTTTTATTCTTTGATTCAGTAAGAAGTATTATTCAATATTCAGTAAGAAGCCGGGTTCTGCAGGGCTCAGTCCTCGGGCCTGTGCTGTTCAACATCTTCATCAGCGACTTGGACGAGGGGGTGAATAGCACCTTGTTCAAATTTGCAGATGACACTAAGATGTTGGGGGAGGTGGGCATGCTAGAGGGCAGGGACAAGTTACAATCAGATCTGGACAGATTACAGAGGTGGGTGGATGAGAATAGGATGGATTTCAATACTGACAAGTGCAACATACTGCACCTGTGGAGGAAGAATCAGCAGCACACCTAGAGGCCAGGGAACTCCCCTTTCACCAGCACAGAGGCAGAAAAGGATCTTGGAGTCATTATAGACTCCAAGATGAACATGGGCAGCCAATGTGGGGATGCAGTCAGAAAGGCTAACTGCACCTTGTCAAGCATCCACAGATGCATAATGAGCAGGTCCAAGGAGGTGATCCTCCCTCTCTGTGCAACCTTGGTCAGTCCCCAGTTGGAGTACTGCATCCAGTTCTGGGCACTGCACTTCAGGAGGGATGTGGACAACACCAAGAGGGTCCAAGGAGGGCCACTCGCATGATCAGGGGGCAGCAGGGCAGGTCCTATGAGGATAGGCTATGGGATCTGAACCTGTTCAGCCTCCACAAGAGGAGGCTGAGAGGGGATCTGGTGGCCATCTATAAATTGGCCGAGGGAGACCAGTAGGCAGTGGGAGAGTCCCTGTTCCCCCGAGCACTACCAGGAATAACAAGGAACAATGGCCATAAGCTGACAGAGAGCAGATTCAGGCTGAACATCAGGAGGCACTACCTCACAGGGCGGCTAGGATCTGGAACCAGTTTCCAAGGGAAGTGGTCCTCACTCCTACCCTGGAGGTCTTTAAAAGGAGGCTAGATGGACACCTAGCCAGGGTCGTCTGACCCCAGCATTCTTTCCTGCCTGTGGCAGGGTGTTGGACTTGATGATTTGCTCAGGTCCCTTCCGACCCTACTAACTATGAAACTATTAAGAACTATGTAAAAAATGCGTGCTGTCTGTCTCGCTGTCTTCTTCTCCGCTGTGATGTATTTATTTACTATCAATTATGAATGTGAAGTGTGACTCTGTTTGTGTGTTTTATTCCCTCTGTGTTGTGTACATGCACTGGACTCTGCTTTGATTATTAATAACTATATATGGTGTCTTCTTCTGTGATGTGCTATTAATGTTAATGTGTGACTACTACTGTACTTCTTGTTCTTCTTCTGTGTTGTAATATGTACCTAAAATAATATATCTCCTTCTTCTAAGACCCTGAGTTCTGTGTTAGTCTCAGTCTGAATCTCTATCTGACTTCTATATTGTCTTTAGTCTGTATGTGAACTAACTATAATAACATTAAGAACTAATAACTATATATAATCTAATTCTGAATCTCTTCTTCTATGAATTTCTGACTTTCATAGTTTCATAGTTTCATAGTAGCTAGAGTCGGAAGGGACCTAGGTAGATCATCTAGTCCGACCCCCTGCCTTGGCAGGAAAGAGCACCGGGGTCAGATGACCCCGGCAAGGTGCTCATCTAACTTCCTTTTAAAAATCCCCAGGCTAGGAGCCTGCACCACTTCCCCTGGAAGTCGGTTCCAGGCCCTAGCCGCCCTGACTGTGAAGTAGCGCCTCCTAATATCTAATCTAAACTTACCCTCCGCCAGCTTGTGACCGTTATTCCTGGTCACTCCTGGCAGCGCACAGGGGAACAGGGACTCCCCCAATACCTGCTGATCCCCCCTGACCAGTTTGTAGCAGGCCACAAGGTCCCCCCTTAACCTTCTTCTATGTGTGTATGATTGTGTGTATGGAATATGTACTTCCTTGCACAGTGATGGATCACAATGCCAGGGAAAACACTGAGATTTCTTTTTTAAAAGTATTGCACAAAAAAAAGAGAAATATAAATTGAAAGAAATGAATTGGATAAGTATTAAGTAGAGAGAGTCTAAGATAACGTAGATAAGATAAGATAAGCTTTATCCTATGCAATCTTTTCTAAGAACAAAAAAGAACAGGTGACTGACTGACTAGGAAGCAAGCCAAGCAGTCCAGTACCTTTCTGACACTGTTGCTCACTCAGAACTAGCACACAAAAGGCACAGCAAGCCTGCAGACAGAGGCTTTTATGCTGTTTATGTGTCCCTCCCCCCAGATGCTGTGATTGGAAGGGCAGTCAGAGAGAAGTCACAGTCACTGGCCAGCTAGAGATGTCAGTCCTTCCCCGCCTGCTCCCCCTCCCTTTTCTAGGTTTCTGTTACCCCATAAAGACTGCCTTGCACATCTCTGAATCTTTTCCAAATCTTTTCCGAATCGATTCAGAGGCTCCAGATAGATTCAGAAAGTTTAAAGCTTCTAGTGTTTTAATTCAGATTCAGAGATTCGGCCTCTGAATTGGGCTGAATCGAATTGCAAACTGAAGCTTTGCACAGCCCTAGCTTTTAGGTGATGCTGGCTGTGCCGTAGCTTGTTACTAGAGCTCAACAGTATTGCGTCATGCTTCCTGCCACATGACGCTACTGCAGAGTAGTAATAAGCTACTGCACAGTCAGTGTCATGTAGACACACCCAGGGAGTTGTATAACTTCTCTTTTTCTTTCTAAAATACCTCATTCTAAGCAATAAACCCTCCAGAAGACCATGACATAAGAGCAAGGATTTGCTCCTTCCATTGCAAAGCAGAAATCCACTAATGATTTGGCATTATACATTGTATAATCGTTATCCTTTGTCCTAACTTAATTTTGGTATTTCTCAAGCCAGTTTCTTTCTATCGTGTTCATCCAGTATTGCGCTCCAGGAATTCTGACCAATTCCCCTGTCAGCTTAATAAAAACAAACTAATAGGCATTTAGGCCAAGGTTTTCAAAAGCATCTTGGGTTCTCAGCCTGGAATACCTTTATGAGAGACAGTTTTTATAGCGTGGGCCCTTATTAGCTCTTGACATTCAAATGCTTTTCAAACTCAGTCAAGTTGGGGATTAAAATTAGTCAAAATGCCAACTGTTTTTGTGGGAATGTTTTGGGAAAATGTTGCTTTTCAATTTTTTTCTTAAAAAAACCAAACTATTGTAACCTCTCAGACAAGATTTTTATTTGCAACTTTTAATTTTTTTCTTGGGAAAAAAGTTTTTTTTTTTCTTTCTCATTTAAAAATGTAAAACTGAACATGTTAGCTGAAAGATCATAAAATTAATTGAAAAATGTTTTGTTGAAAAATGTTGACCTTCTTTTCTTGCATACCTAAAAAAATATTAATGAAAATATCAGCTTTAATTTCCACTGTGGGTATAGAATAACATGCTATCCCCTTCATTACATTATTGGACTTGCATTTATGATGTATGGACAATTATGTCAAATTTGGTCAATTCTAACTGACAGCCAAGACAGAAGTTCTAATTGACAGCCAAGACAGATTTACCCTTCTCATGAATGTGCTTTGCAACTATAAAAAATAAATATACAGAAATGGCTCAAACACATTATCAATGTACCAATTTATAAATCATTTATGTGGAAAACATAACAGGGTTTTTTAAAGCAAACACAGCCCATTCACCACAGTAGTCTGATAGACAAGATTCATGGCAGTGATTTGCCTGAGTGTGGTGGTTTTCAAGAACCAGTTGGATCGCATGATGCAATGCTGTTATAATCAAAACAGTAAATCAGCTCAAGCAGCAATGTACCTTATAATTAAGCAATGCAAGCAATCTGCTTAAACAGAGAACCACATAAAAGTGTAGTGTCATCAAGCAATAACTCAATCACAGCTTTGTATACAATTTGGTAATAACTTGGAAAAGACTGCTCCACTCCTAAGTCTCTCTTCTTTGGGATCCCCTACAAGACAAATATTTCTACAGGGTGGTTTAATGAAGGATGATTCTACCTTGAGCAGAGGGCTGGACTAGATGGCTTGCTGAGGTCCCTCTCAGCTGTATTTTTCTGTGATTCTATGACTGAAAATCATTGGGTCGTTCCACCAGTGTAAATCCTGAGTGACTCCACTGGAATCAGCATAGCTAGCCCAGTATACACTGGCTTTCTTGTGCCATCCACTGAAGCAACTGAAAGGGACAAGTGCCTGAGACTGGATATAACTTGTCTGATGCACAGGTGTGGAGGTAATCCCTGTGTCCCCATATAAGTGAAATCAGAAACCTGGTTGCATGTTTTACCAGGCTTTCTCCTGCCTAGAGGGCTATGGAATTGATGCTTCCCAGGATGAGATGTGCCCACTTTTGTTGTTCTGCCCAGTCTTGTTTCCAGGAATTGTAACTGTCAGCTAAAAAGGTCCCAGATGACACTCTTCACAGACAAATCCAACCATCACTAGGATGGGAATATAAATGAATTATGCAGCAGAGGCATCACATCTAAACTAGTCATGTAAAAACAAGGCAGACATTCTCCAAAGAACTTCTATTAGAGGTGCTACACCATTTACCAATTATTTGCTGTTTCTAGGGTGATCTGGAGAACAATTTGAGATAGTCCTACTACAACTGTACATGGCTGGAATGATTTAGTTGGAGATGGTCCTGCTTTGATCAGGGGGTTGCACAAGATGACCTCCTAAGGTCCCTTACAAACCAAATTTTCTATGATTCTATGATTTTAGAAAATAAATTTAACTGCTGCCCTGGCCACACAGTGTTATTGATAAATGCTGTGGTGCCATTTTGGAGATTTTTACTTCCCCTGCATTTAGATTATGGAAAACTAATATCAGCTATTTTTTTTCTTCTTTCATATGGCTAGGGCAAGCAACAGCAAAAACAGTGCAGGTTAATTAAAGTTGTATGCTGAGGTTTGATAGCTAGTTGATGACATCCAGGCTGGCTAAGTGGATTGCTTCAGTCCCTCTATGGTATCCCAGTTCAGGGCAGGAGTTTGCAATGTGGTTTATTGACTGTACCTCACCGCATACACAATTCAGAGAATCCTCGATGCCCCATTTGCTCAATAAATAGGCACACCTTCCATGTCCTGTACGACAGTGGTTCAGAGTGGTCCAATATTTATGTTGCAGGTGGAAACTTGCAAGCTCAATGGTTGGATTTATAACCCAATTTTTCTTGCACGCTGTTGCTGCAGACCAGATTTCATGCCAGTGGCTCTCAGCTTCCAGACTGTTCAATGAAATTTGGAGTGCATGTAACAAGAAGACATACAAAAGACTAGAACTGTTAGTTCCAAAATGATACCTTTTATTAGACCAACAGGGAAATCGCAAGAAAACTGTCCTTTTCTGCAAGCTTTCAGGATCAAAGTCCTTTGTCAGGCTCTGGGAAAAGTATACATGGTACAAGATGGTAAAAAGTACCAAGTACACTCCTGTAATAAGAAAGGCTACAACTTGGTGTGTGGATGGGTGGAAGACCCACCAAGATAGCAGCTATAGATCTGTATAACTTTGTTGAGTTCAGTGGAGCTACCTTCATTTACATGACCTGAAGTTTCTTCTTGAGGTCTCCTGGGTGCTGTATCAAAATACTGTGAGCAGAAGCACTCAAACATAACCTGAGTGCCAGTACATATACATCTGAAATCCAGCCTTCTGAAGTCTACTTCCAGTTTTCCACAATGCTGGCTCCCAGTTCTCTCATATTTGTAGCTACAGAAAAAGAGGTAAAAGTAGAAGTGAATCTACACCAAATTTTGGTATAAAAGTTTCACATTATGCTTTCAAATTCAAGCATACTTAACAAAATTGAATATCAGCAAACTTCCCTTCCCCCAAATAACTGGCTATAAAAAATTTGTTTGCATCTACTTATTACTTAAGGACATCACAGAGCTTTTCTATCTACTAAAAGACTGGAAGCTTTACAAATGAGAATTTTTTTGTCAAGAAATAATTCAGCATTTTTCAACAACTTCTCCAATGCTGTAAATATGCCATTGACGTTATAACAAAGAAATGTAACTGGACTTCTAGTGTCTTTCCCTCGCTAAAAGTTTATTCAGCCTGCAATGGCTAGACAGATCCTTATCTCACATTTTAACAATTATTTATTATAAAAAAGATATCAACTTCTGATATAACTTCTAGCCACCAGCCTTTAAAATCTCCATCAAGGGAACCTTAGACTTCTTTTGTCAAAATGTATTTTACAGTCAAAAATACTTCATGTGCAAAATAAAATGGAAATTGAAAAATTAAAACAACAAAAAATGGTTATAATATTTGGGGTTTAATTAAAATGAAAAATGTTCAGGTTTTTTTTTGGCTTTCTCTCTCGGAGCTGCGGCAATGCCTAATTTCTAAAAACCAAAAAATTGTTTCCAACATTTTTTTTTTAAACTAACATTTATTTAGTCAAAATGGGGTTTGAAAGATAGAATAACTTTTTTTTAGTTTTGAGTTTGAATAACACAAAACCTTTCTCGAGAAATTTTATAAAATGCATTTAGAAATATTCTATGAAAAATAAACTGGCATTTTTACTAGCTTTGGTTAGCATCCCACTTAAAATATTTTTCCTAGGGGCTGTTGCCATCATTCTTTCTGGAAGTTAGGTTTGGTTTTCGTTTTTTGTTTAGCTCTGGTCAGTGTTATTTCTGTAAGTGCTATTTCATTGACTAAAATTTCCCGCTCTGCCTTCACTGCTTTATGTTGGAGTCTCAGTGAAGCCAGATTGGCTTTTATCTGAGCCACATCTCAAGAAATGCCCTTTATTAGGTTAAATATATCAGCATGATGTGGATTTTCAACTGGGATTTTTACAGCACATGGGTTGGATCCTCCACCCCCACCTGGATTTATTGGCAATAGAGAAAGTGTGACCTTTACTTTGAAGTGCTTAATGCCCTTTTCATTCCATCCTAATGGTATTTTAGTGCCAGAAGAGTAGCAGGATTTCATATACAGTTGCATTTACTGATGATGAAGTTCCACCCCATGCAGGGAGTCAGCACAGGATCTTGCACTGCTTACCTCTCAATTTAATTACCAAGCTAAGCTTTAGGTGGGTCACAAGTGGTTCAGTGGCCCTGTCTCTGGCCTTAGCTCAGAAGGGAATTTCACCCAAGTTTTCAATAACAACACTCCTTCTTCAGCTGGATCACAGTCAAAATCTATTTTCCCATCAAGAGCTGAGTAACCCACTCAGTGAAATATTTTCTTAATATGCTTGATTAGATGCTACTTAGATTGCCTGGGGGGTCCTTGATTCTAAATTAATCTATTTCAAACATTGGCACAAAGGGACTGTCAGGGCTGCCTTGGTCATCGAATCTGGTCTCCTGCTGTCAGTAGCAACCTTTTTTGCTGATCAGGTTGCATTGGCTTGGGTGTCTTTGCATCTCTTCTGTTTGTCCAGTGCTGCAGCTTGGAGTAGTCATTCTCAACCAGGGTTCCACAGCACACTCAGGTGCCATGCCATTTTTTTAAAGGTGTCACTGGGTGTTGTGCAAAATTAGCACAGTTAGATGTACAAAACACCTACATATACTTCACAAGATAAACCCAGAAATTTAAAATAAGAATCCATAGTGTTAAAAACATTCTGATTTGTTGTGGTCTTTCTGAGTTCTTTGCAACAGGTGAATTGCTCTATTACTGTATTTTTCCATAGTCAACAATTGAGTAAAAACTAAAAATGGCATTTTCTGAGAGGATGCCTGGAGTCCAACAAGAGGTTCCTTGAGCCTAATGAGGGGTGCCTTGAGCCTGAAAAGGCTGACAACTCCTTGGCTAAAGAATGGTTTTGCTGCTATTAATTATGGTCAATGAACTATTTTTTTAAAGCTAGAGGCCAATACTCCAAAGAAATTTGTGCTTTGTTATGCCCAATCTGACCTGATTTTCAGAGGGTGATAAGCATCTACTCTTGGAAAGCTATATTCTGTTAATCACCAACCTCTACCCTCTTCAAAAAGAGGTCCCTTTCTGGCATCTCAGGTTGAACCCCCCAAATCTCCAAACATTTTAGAAAATACTGACTTGGGTCTGTCAGTCAATGGGCATCATTTTTAGCCTCAAAACAGAGGTGCATTGTTCTTGTATATCCATTTCTAAAAGGTATGTTTGTTCATTCAAGTATGGTGAATGCTTCATTTTAAAATAAAGTAAATACAGAGCAATTAAAAGGATTTTAGCAGCAAATGAGTATGTTATTTTACCTTAGACAAAAATTAGACCATGCCAGAGATTTAATACTACATCTAAAAGTCTGTTTTAGCTACTGGAGGAAAATCTTTACAAAAATTCTGGTTGAAATCAACTAGTTCTCAGGACTGTAACTGTAATGAACCTAAGTGCCACCGTTGTGATACAAGTGTGATGGCTCTGTGCTAAGAGACAGCACCAACTTCTTTATTCATCAGGCATCTTAAAGAGTGGCAAATGATGGGGAAACAATTGAAAGGGAACTAAGCAAACATTTGCTATAAGCAACACCACAGGATGTTGAGGGACTTACTGAAATACATGTAAGTGGTTTGGAACATGGATAGCCTGCCAGGTTATCTACACAATCTTCATTTCAGATAGCACCTTGAACATGGATAGCTTGCCAGGTTATTTTTACTGGCTTCATTTCAGATAGTACCTCCTGCATGCCAGCAGCAGTGAAGGTGATTTTGAGGAGTTATTTCCCCACTATGAAAGGGCTTTAAAATAGATTTCATAGACATTAGGGGCTGGAAGGGAATTTGTGAGATCTTGAGTCCAGCCCCCCTGCCAGAGGCAGGAAGTCTGCAGGGATCAAATGATTCCAGCAAGATAAACATCCAAATGCCTTTTGAATGAGTCCAGAGTAGGTGCTTGCACCACATCCGGAGGAAGTCTGTTCCAGATCTTGAACACTTAGACTGTAAAGAAGTTTTTCCTTATATTGAGTCTGAATCGGCCTTTTAGAAGTTTGTGGCCATTAGACCTAGTTATCCCTTGGGGAGCCCTGGTAAACAACTGTTCTTCCAGATCCTGAAGCACCCCCCCTTATATACTTATATGCAGCCACCAAGTCCCCCCTGAGCCTTCTCTTCACCAGGCTGACGAGTCCCATGACTCTCAGCTTCTCTTTGTAAGGCTTGCTCTCTTGGCCTTTGATCATATGGGTGGCTCTCCTCTGGGCTGTCTTGAGCTTATCCATATCTCTCCTGAAATGGGAGGCCCAAAACTGGATGCAGTACTCCAGTTGTGGCCTCACCAAGGCCAAGTAAAGTGGAAGGATGACATCCCTGGTTTTGCTTGAGATGCATTGGTGGATGCATGCCAGAGTTTGGTTTGCTCTGCCAGCTACAGCATCACATTGCAGGCTCATGTTCATCTTGTGGTCAATGATGACCCCCAAGTCTCTTTCTTCCATAGTGCTAGCCAGTGTAGCACTGCAGAGCCGATAAGGATGCTGCAGGTTTTTCTTCCCAAGGTGGACTACCCTACATTTCTCTACATTGAATGTCATCAGGTTTTGGTTCACCCACTTTTCAAGCATGTCCAGGTCGGCCTGTATCCCCAGCCTGTCCTCCAGCCTGACCACATTCCCCCATAGTTTAGTGTTGTCCACAAACTTTGTCAGTCCATAGCCGATGCCCTAATCCAGATCATTAATGAAGATATTGAAGAGTACTGGCCTGAGCACAGAGCCCTGGGGGACTCCACTGGTAACCTTACGCCACATTGATTTGTTCCCATCAATTAGTACCCTTTGGGTCCGACCCCGGGGCCAGTTCCCCAGCCATCGGACCATGAGATGGTCGAGGCCACAGTTCCCCAGCTTGGTTGTGAGGACATCATGGGAAATCAAGTCAAAGGCCTTCTTGAAGTCCAGATAAATTACATCAACCTCATCTCCCTTGTTCAGGCAATGCATCACCTGGTCATAGAAAGAGATGAGGTTGGTCAGGCAAGAACTTCCAGTAATAAAACCATGTTGACTGGCATTCAGTAGGTTGCCTTCCATTAGCCTGTTGCAGATGGATCCCTTGATAATTTTCTCCAAGATCTTTCCAGGGATGGAGATCAGACTGAAAAGCCTGTAATTCCCTGGATCTTCTTTCTTCCATTTCTTGAAGATTGGGACCAAGAATACTGGATGTAAATGAAGGCTGAGCTAAATAAGTATTTTGGAACCTCTGTTTGAAATTCAAAGATCTACTGGTTTCAACCAGATTCAAACCTTGTGTTATTTAAGCACTAATGCATTATTGCTATTAGTATTGCACTTGTGCCTCGAAGACCCAACTGTAACCAGAACACAGTACATAAACATGGCCAGACCCTGAATAGTTTTGCAATCTAAACAGTGAAACGTGTATGAGAGGAAAGTGATTTACCCATGGCTACCAATAAAGTGACAAGAAGAGTGTAGAGTTCAGGCAACCACAGTCCCAGTCTGAACCCATGTTTCTTAAACCAGAGTCTCTGTTTGCAGAGCAAAATTTACTAGAACTGTGAAGGACCTCAGAAAAAAGCCTTTCTGGGCTACCTGCTTGGCGTGTAAGTAGTTTCCTTCATGGACCCTCTAGTTCTGAACCTAGACAGGTTCTGCTCCTCTGCCCTGTTAATTTAGTGGAAAGTCTTCCACTGATTTTGGTGGTCACAAAATTGTGATTGTCTGCCTAGAACCCACTCTGGGAGATGAGTTAGGAACTTGCCTTCCAGGTGTGCCAGAGACTCTCTGGGTGATCTTGGGATCAAGTCATAATCTATCTTCATGGTTTCACTTGCACCAGTGGGCTGTACAGTAGTGTGCTCTGGAGTACTTAAGAACAGTTTCCCCAGATTGGCTTCTCATGGGATATCAGTCAAGATGCTTCTGTAACTATGTGCCAGAGGGATCCTTCTGCTGAGCTGCTTTTGGTTTGTTCTTTTCAGATTGATTTGGCCTTTCTTGCCTTGTTCTACCAGGCCATAAATTACCCAAGTAAGAAATGTTATCTTTTAATGGCCCTGCTGGATCCCCAACATTCTTTGAAAGAGCCAGTTTAAGCAGAGAGTGTGTTAAATGTCACAGCAGGATAATGGCTTATGCTATGGCTGATTAGACTGAGTTAGTACTTACAACCTAGTTTGCGCAATGCTTGATAATGGGTTGCAGTACCTAATGTATAATATATAACTACAAGAAGATTCTGCCACTTGGATGCATGCCCATGATTTAATATCTATCAAGTGCTATCTTTTTTGCATGTGGAGAATAAAGGTAATTTACATTTTTATAGAGTATTTCATCCAGTGATCAATAGAAGCTCTTCTCGGACAATCAAATCCTTTCCAGAACACCTTGAGGGTGAGGGGAAGAGGGGCTTTAAGGAGATGTGAAAAGAGCAACACACCTAGTAAGCCAGATTCTCTCTTTTGGTTTTAGATTGTTTATGATGGAGTCTTCAGTTGTTATGGCCTGTGCTGGCAGACCCCGGGACAGAGGGAAATCAAGGGTGAAAGGAGATCTGGACAGCACATTACTACACGATGGCTATTTTCAACTGACGTACTGGGTCCTGGGTATCATAGCTAGTTGGTGTCGGATAAAGCAACCTCCAGCCTGACTGAAAATTCAGTAGAACTAGGGCTGGCATGGACAGCTGGCTTCAGGATAACTAAGTCACAATCACTTTCTTGGCAGCTTCAGTGAATGCCAGAGACAGCTAAGACTCTGACTCCTGCAGACCAAGGCCCTAAATCATACAAATTCAGGAATAAAACCTCAAAGCCCCAACTTCCACTATTCAACTCTCACAGCTAGATAGCACCCCTCTACTAAGAGATAGGGCTTCATCCTTCTGCCAGGGTGATCTGTGTGTAGACTGCCTGTCCGTTGTCCTGAGGCACTCCTGGGTTGGCAGTGTTCCCAGCTAGCCACCTTGCCTGCTGCCATTCTTAGTGTTCAGCAGGGATCCTGGTTTTCTCTGTTTAATAATCACAAATATTTTGATAAAAACAGAATGCAAATTCTAACAAACCCCAAAATCCATGATTAAAATGAAACACAACTCTGTGTATAGGTATATTTACCATTTTAAAGCAATTTGCTGCCCTAGCAAAGTGCCCCCCCTGCCTGCTGGACAGCAGCAGGAGGCACAACTCCTCACCACGACCTCTGCTGCCACTGGACAAGCAGGGGGCACTTCGCCAGGGTGACACAGGGCTCTCAGTGGCAAGGAGCTTCCCTGCCCAGCCCCGCCCTGCCATACTGTGCCAGGTCCCATCTGCCAGGCCACAGAGGCCCTGGGGGGAAGGCAGGAGGGTGGGGAGTCCGAGCCCGCAGCAGGCAGCCTGTACCTACCCCCACCTCATGCACAAATCTGGGGGGGCACATGCCACTACCCCAGGAGTAGGTGCAGTGGCAGGGAGCCAGCCCCACCTCCCCACCCCCTGCAGATGAGCCACCCACTGCCCTGTCCTGCTCCTTGCCTGGGTCCTGTGGCTGCACGTGCCAGCCCTGGGCCCCACACACTGTCTCAGCTGTGCAGTAGCTCCAGCTCCAGCCCCAGCCCCTGCCATGCCCAACTCCCTCTCTCTCCATGGGGGGCCTCAATCCCCCCTTCCCGCCCCCAAGACTTACCTACAGGAGCTGCTCTGTAGGCTGCCTGTGTGAGCATACACATGCACATGGTGACCCCTGCTTGACTGCCCTCCTCCTGGTCCCCACCAGCCCCTTGCAGGCAGGAACTCTGCCAGCCTGCAGACAGCTCTTTCAAAAAGTGGAAAATCCACTTTTTTTCTCTGTTAAAATGAATAATCCATGTTTTTCTCAGTCAATGGGGGAAAATCCATGTTTTTTTTGTGCTTCTCCATGGGAAACAGAGGCTGAGTGAGTTGCACTAAGCAGGCTGAGGGGAGAACTAGGGGCCCAGTGAATAGCCAAAAGTGAATAGTCTGAAGCAGACAGTGCCAGTTGCCCAGGGAGTTTCAGGTAGAAGCAGCCCTGCAAGGGCCAGAGTCCTGGGTAGGCTGAAGTTCAACCAGGGCCAGGGGACCAGATAAAGGATAGCTAAGGCCAACTGTAAAGAATAAAACTTAGCAGGCATGGGTGTGCCTGTGGTGAAAGCTGGATTAGGACTAGCAGGTCCAGCAGGGCCTGAGCAGGGCCAATAGCTCACAATTAGTACCACTGAGGCACAAACTGTTTTCTAATTAGTAGGACTTGGGGCGGGGGGCGGTCAGGCTGAGCGAGTTGCACTAGGCAGGGTGTGAAATCATTAGGCTCACTCTAAGACCTTAGGGACAGCCTCTCAACATAATGCAAAGGTGACATCAAGATGTGGCAGGTGAAGCAGTGAGGGGAAGGGAGAGGAGGGGGATCTTGAAATGCTCAAGTAGAGCAGGATTAGTTAGGCTGCCGGAGGGCACCATGGCCATTTTCAGGAGCAGTCCTGCTATACCCACCCAGAGCAAATCTGAATCAGGAATACAGAGGGAATTCTGGCCCCATCCCAAGCCACACTGACATTTTAAGGGCCTAACTCTGTGCCCATCTCCTCTGACTTGGTAGGGCTGGATTCTCTCAGAAGTTCTTGAGGCATGACACAAGGCATCTGCCCTTCATGAGAAAGAGGTGCATGAAGGGAACTGCTTTGATGTTTAAAAGAAAACCCCTAGGCACTGTGTTAGAGAAGAGAAACTGCTGCTGCTGCCAACCACACTATTATGTCCTCTCAATCCTGGCAATATTCCCAAATCAATGGAAAATGACAGTTGGAGATTCTCCAGTTGTCTCCAGCAGTAGAGGAGTGGTGTCCAGGAAGTTCTGGCTTCAGTTTGATGGCATGCAGATGGGCACCCAACCACACGCATGCACAGGCAGCTCTGCCAAGGAATGAGGCTGTGCTGGATACATATTCACAACCAGAATACAAGACATTGTGAGCCTAAATTGCCCTAAGGCTGCTACTTGTGTCTATTCCAGGGAATGTCCTAGAAGGGGCAGCCACAACCCTACAAAATTCTCTATTCCAAGCCTTGGACAAGAGCCAGGATCAGCACCAAGTGCAAAGGACCTTCCTTGAGCAACCTGCTTCCTCAGTCTTGTGGGTGGAGGAGAAATGAATGGCAACCCAGGAGGTAGCTATATCCTGGAGAAAGAGGCTCTTCCCTAAAAGGGAGACAACAGTAATGACAGCACTGAGCTTAGGAATAAAGTCCTGATCCCTGTAAGAATACTGGCCCTTTATGAGGCATGTGCTAGTGTAACCATGTTTGTAATATAGAACTGGCTGTAAGCAGTGGGTTAGAAGTAGGGCTTCCAAGCAGGTATACTATAGCTGTCTCCCAATTATCCCTCTCCATTAATATATGGTATTAATACAATTAAGTCTGTTTCTGAAAGTTGACTATGGCTCTTCTACGAAACCCACGAATAATGCAGTCTCCATCAAGTTTGGTGGAGTTACAGATGCTTTGGAGGGTAGACCTAGGTGGGGTGGATGGGGGCGGGGGGAGTACACTGGTGCAATTGCACCCTGCTTTGATGCCTACCCCACCCAAAGTTTTAAATCAACTGCCTGGCAGTAGCAGCAGCATTTCTGTTCAGGCAGCAGTGAAAGCATTAGTTGAATTAATGGCTTGTTAAAATATACCTGATTCCCCCTAAACTCTTTATTCCACAGGTGTTAATGACCCTCTCTCGTTTTTAATCGTCTTGATATTCCACTAATCAAGCTAGCTTTTCTTCTGCAATTCTGCTGTCTGTTAGTTTCTTCTGGTAATAAAAGTCCTATTTCACAGCTCTGCAGACTGTTTTTAACTCATTCCAATAAAGTTAAATTTGTTTTTGCTTCAATGTTAAACTAAATATTTTTCTAGGCCCATAGCATATTAATAAAGCTTCTAGTTTCTTTTTCCCTGGAGAAAAATAGGTACTATGTTATATGGGATGATGCACCACACCATTTGTACCCCTCTTTTCAAAATCCTAGACCTGCCCATGGGACTAGAATCCAGAATGACCTAGATAAACTGGCAAAATGGTCTTCAGTCAATTGGATGAAACCCAGTAAGGACAAGTGTAAAGTCCTGCACTTGAGAGAATAATTCCATGCACAAATACTAACTATGGAGTGACTATCTAGGCTGCAGTACTGCAGAGACAGACCTGGGCTGTTATAGTGGAATATAAACTAAATGTGAGCCAATGGCATGCAAAATAAAAGGCCAATACCATATTGGGTTGTATTAACAAGAGTGTCTTTTGCAAATGAAAGGCAATGATTCTTCTGCTCTATTCTCCTGACCTCACCAGTTTTTGGCTCCACACTTCAAGAAAGATGTGGACAGACTGGAAAGGGTCCAAAGGAGAGTGGCAAAAATTATTAGAGGCCTGGGAAACTAGACTTAGGAAGAAAATCTGCAAGGAGTTAGGAGTATTTAATCTAGAGAAGAGAAATCTGAGGAAGGATTTTATAGCAGTCTTCAAATGCCTGAAGGGTGATTTATAAGGCGGATGAAGATAGACTACTCTGTGGTTGTAAGGGCCAGGACTAAGAAATGGCCTCAAACTGCAGCAGAAGAAATTTAGATTGGAGAGTAGAAGGACTTCCTGACTATGAGGCTAGCCAAGTATTGGAACAGACTACCTAGAGAAATTGTTGACTCTCCGTCTTTGGAGATTTTCAAGAGCAAGTTAGAAAGCCACTTGGCTGTCATGGTTTAGTCAGTGATAATCCTGTCTTGAGCAGGGAGCTGGGCTAGATAACCTCCTGCCTTCCCTTCCAGCCCTACTTTGCTATGATCCTATAATCCTTTCAGAGCTGTGCAAGCAGGAGAAAGTTTTAGGGTATCCATACCCTAAGGAGCTCCCTGGGGTACAGCCAGCATGAGCCATGCAAGGATGAACACTGCTCTTGGAATCCTTAGACTGGGAAAGCATGTTTGAAAAGAGTGACAGCCAAAGAATATTTAAGTAAGAGGCACCATGAACAAGCTTTTAACCACAGCCTTGGCAGGCATCAGGGACCCTGGTGGGAAGCTTTTTGCATACATAGAAAGGAGTTTGTTCCTGATGAATCTGATCTTTTTCATACATTCTAATACAGTAATACAATTTCCCTTCCAAAAAGGTTATTAAAAAAGACCCGGCTGCACTATGGAACTGCTTGGCTGGGTATGTGTCATCTGAAAGTTGAGCCAAGGCCTCTGAAGCTGCAGATTTCAGAACCTTCCTTTCTGGTCTTTCTTTCCCCTGAAGCACAGAGGCTCTTTCCCCTTTTCTTGGTGGAGAGGCTTCTCTGGGGCAAGAGAACCACATCTCTCCTCTGAAATGAGTTAAAATCAAGTCAAGTCAGCAGGATAAATGTCATCTCATGGTACGGAAGGAATTGGCAAGTGTGATATCAGAGCTGTTGGCATTTATGTTTAAGAAGGCATGGGAGACAGGCGAGGTGATGGATTCACATTGAGTCTGTAATTTACTAACATTCTAAGATCTTTCTCTACAATGCTGGCCGTGAGATTTTGGCCAGGAACTAGGCAGCTGGACCTGTGGATAGGCCCTGAAGGACAACTAGGTCAGCAGGATGGGGGTGCAGGTTACTGCATGGTCAGGGCCTGAGTCAATGGAGCAGAGAACAAGGGACCAAGTTCCAGAGCTAGGATCTCTGTGTATATGCTAGTGTGACTTCCAACATTGTTTGCAGCTCTCAGATTGAGGGTCTATATTCTGTTGTGTTCTCTCTCTCTCACACTGTTTTCTTACTTATTGTAAATAATCTAAGTATTGTTGTTTGTTATCATTAATACAATCTTGTGATTTCCAGTTTAACTGAAGAATCTACTCATTTGTTTTTATGGTGGGGTAGTGCTGGACTGCAAGTGAACGCCCTGCTTAGAGTCTCCCACCACCTTAAAAATCCTTTCCCTGGGCTGGGTTCTGAGAAGAGTTATGGCCTCGTTTGCTTAATTAAAAGTCCAGCACTTAACACCTCCAGCGTATCTGCTATTCACCCCAGCTGGTGTCTTCTACAAACCTGCTGAGGGTGCACTCTATCTCATCTTCCAGGTCGTTGATAAAGACATTGAACAAACCTGGCCCCAGGTCCAACCCTGGGACACTCCACTGGATACCAGCTGCTGGGCCTGTGCGAAGTGGCTAGTATTCGCTTTGGATCTGGATTCAGCCGAATCTGATTCAGAGATTTGGCTGCTGCCGAATCTCCAAATCGGGCAGGCCCATCCCCTGCCCACTCTCCCTGCCCGGCAATGGCTGCCCTGCCCGCCCCAGCTCCCAGCACTTGTTAAAAAAAAAGCCCTGACTCAGTGGGTGCTGCCGGGCAGTGGGAATCCCTGCTGCCTGGCACTGCCCCACGCTGTACGGGGGGCTCTGCATGAGCCCCACTAATCCCTCCTTACTCCCCCAGTCCCTCCATGGGTGCCCCGCCCAAGCCAGCTCTGGCCTTTAAGAAAAAAAAAACTATGAAACCCCACCCCCAGACTCACTGTTTCTGTTGGGGGGGGGTGGCAATCCCCACTGTCCCTCACTGCCCCACATCATGTAGGGGGACTCTGCATGAGCCCCTGAAGCCCTGAGGCCACTGCAGGAGGGATGAATCCTGGAGCTTGTCTTGTTTGTTTTTTTTTGTAAAGGGCCAGAGCTGGCCTAGATGGGGCACCTGTGGGGGGGCTGGGGGAGCGGGAGAGGTTGGGGGGCTTGTGCAGAGTCCCCCATGCAGCATGCAGCAGGGATCGCCCCCCCACACCTGTCAGTACCCAATGAGCACTGGGGCTTTTTTTTAAAGTACTAGGAGCTGGGGCAGGCAGGGGCAGCCGTGGGGGGCCTAGGGGAGCAGGCAGGGGTCGGGGATGCTGGGGGAGGGGTCAGGGGGCTGGTAGGGGTCCCGCCATGGTCCCCTTCCTCCTCCATGAGCCCCCGCTTCCACGGCCCTAGTACTTACCAGCTCAGAGCCACCAGGGACTGCCTGAATCTTCAAAGCACTCTGAATCTTTTGCAAAGATTTGGATAGCTTTGAATCAATTCAGACCTTTAAATTGGTCCTCTCATTGGATTCAGAGATTCGGCCACCGAATCGGACCAAATGTCCTCTGAATCAAATCACCACACAAAGCTTCACACAGCCCTACCAGCTGTCAACTAGACAATGTGCCATTGATTACTATTCTCTGAGCCCGATGCTCCAGCCAGATTTCTATCCACCTTACAGTCCATTTATCTGGACCATACTTCCTTAGCTTGCTTGTGAGAATGTTGTGGGAGACCATATCAAAAGCCTTGCTAAAATCATGGTACACCACATCCACCAGTCTCCCTCTATCCACAGAGCCAGTCACTTCATCATAAAAAGCAATCAGGTTGGTCAGGCATGACTTGCCCCTGGTGAATACATACTGATTGTTCTTAATCACCTTTTTCTCCTCCAAGTGCTTAGAAATGGATTCCTTGAGGATCTGTTCCACGATTTTTCCAGGGACTGAGGTGAGGCTGACTGGTTTATAGTTCCCTGGATCCTCCTTCCTCCCTTTCTTAAATATGGACACTATGTTTGCCCTTTTCCAGTCATCCGGGACCTGTTGTGATCTCCATGAGTTTTCAAAGATGATGGCCAGTGGTTCTGCAATTACATCAGCCAACTCCCTCAGCACCCTCAGGTGCATCCCATCTGGCCCCATGGACTTGTACACATCCAATTTTTCTAAGTAGTCCTTAACCTGTTCTTTCAGCACTGAGGGCTGCTCACCTCCTCCTCAAAATGTGCTGCTCGGGGTAGTAGTATGGGAGCTGACCTTGCCTTTGAAGACTGAGCCAAAAAGGGATTGAGCACTTCAGCCTTTTCTGCATCCTCTGCCACAAGGTTGCCTCCCCTATTCAGCAGGGGATCTACACTTTCCCTTATCCTCTTCTTGTTATCAACATACTTGTAGAAATCCTTCTTGTTACCCTTCATGCCTCTTGCTAGCTACAACTGCAAGTGTGTTTTGGCCTTCCTGACTTCATCCCTGCATTCCTGAGCAATGCCCTTCTATTCTTGCCTAGTTATTTGTTCAAGTTTCCACCTCTTATGATCTTCCTTTTTTTGTGATTTAGTTTACTGAAGAGTTTCCTGATAAGCCAAGTTGGTCTTCTGCCATACTTGAGAGTCTTCTTGTGCATTGGGAAGATTTGTTCCTGCACTCCCGGTAAGACTTCTTTAAAGTACAGCCACCTCTCCTGGACTCCTCTCCCCTTCAGACTAGCTTCCCTGGGGATCCTGCCCATGAGTTTCCTGAGTGAGTCAAAATCTGCTTTTCTGAAGTCCAGGGTCCTTACTCTGCTGCTCTCCATCCTTCTTTCCTAGGCACTGTGAGGTCCTGCAGCCATTTCCATGGGTCTCTTAATCTGCCTCCTCTCTCCTACTGGTTTTCTTCCAAGCACACCTTCCCTAGCAAATGAAACTGGACTGTTTATTGCTTATTGGCCCCAGGGGTTCCTTTTTTTCCCTGCTTCCCCCTGCCAAACTGAAACGCTTGCCCCACAAAAAGGGGGCAGGAGCCACAAATTGGCCTAGGAACTGGCCTGCAAACTACTTACCCTGTTTGCAGCCCCTGTTCACTGGCTCACTAGAGGGTTGTTTTATACCCTGCTGGGCCTGGACTGGCTTCACCCCCTCATCAAGGCTTCTGTTAGGTCCAGGCAGCAACACTCAGCAATCAGCATTCACTCAGTCAGCAGCACACCCAGCGTCTCAGAGCACATGCCCCAAACACACACAACCCACCAAACAAATACTCAACAAACTGAGTGCTGCAGGGAGCAATGGGAGTCTGAGCCAGCCCTGGCTGGTGTCAGATTCTCAGGCCCTATCCCAACCCCCTCCCCCTCTGGACAGGGCTTAGGGTTTCACATACTTTTGTAAGCATCTTGTTTGCAAAAGGGGAACTGTTTGCAGAAGGGGAAACTTGTAATTTACCACCTTGGGGTCGGGGGAAATCCGATATTTTCTCCTTATAAAGGGGAAAATCCACGTTTTTCTGCAGGAAACAGAAAACCCCAATCCCTAGTCATTATATGCAGATCCATGTTGGAATACTGACAAATACAAGGCACTACCCCGTGGGAAGAATAAGCAAAAGCACAAATACAAAATGGGAGACAACTGGCTGGATGTCAGCTTTACAAAGAAGGATCCTGGAGTTTTAACAGATCACAGCCTCAATGTGAGTCTCTAAGGTTTTGCAGCTGCAAAAAAGGTGAAAGCAGTTTTAGGCTGGATCAACAGTAGCACTAGGTGTGAGACACAGGAAGTGATAATCTCACTTTACTCAGAACTGGTTAGGCCTCATCTAGAGTAGTGTGTACAGTTTGTGGTTCTGATGCTTAAAAGCGGTTCGTTTCTCTGGAGGCCACTAAAATCACAGACACACACTCATTAGATGGCACAAAATGTGTATTTGCAAATAGGATCAGAGCAGAGTCAAAAACTCAGATTACTCTGAACCCACCAAGGAATTTTGCAGGCTGTATTTATCTTTTTCCTCCTGGGCACGTGTGCAGAAACAGGAACTCTTACAGCTCACTTCCGTTTCATACAAGCATACATGTGGTTACATCACTACATACATCGCATGTATATTATAATTAACTACTTAAGTATGCAGGGCGGAGAGGTAAATATGCATCAGCTAATTAAGCATGCTCAGAGAGTACTATAGGTCACCAAGAGTTTAAACCCCCCTGCTTTCAAGGACACAGTCAGTTGAATTCCAGCTTCTGTAATCTGCATGAGAAAGGCTAGGGAGAAGCTGGGGGAGAGTCTGCGATTTAGTATAAGAAAAGCTGTGGCAAGGCTGGGAAGGAAAAAAGTCCTTGGCAGTGTTTCTTGCTTATCAGGTGCAAGATGCAAGCTGTGCATTTCTAACAATACTCCATTTCTAACAATATTCCCCCCTCAAGATGCTTTCTGCTCCCCATTCTCATTTAGGCAGATCAAGATAATTACGAGGAATTTTTCTGAGTACCATGACTTTTGCTACAGTCTGCGCTTTGAGGGGGACTGCTGCAACTTGCATCCCTTCAACTGTGGTGGTTATCAATCTTTTTGAAGCAGGTGTCTTCATCATACGGGGATGATTGTGGAGTGGATGGGTTACATTTCATCCACGTGGAGTTTGGGAGCTTAACAGCAGTAGAATTCCATTGACCTGCATACTTGCTGCAATTAAGGGCATAACAGGTAGTGCATGTTCAGACCCATTTCAATGTCCATGTACACTGGCTATGTCCCAAACTCCTCCCTGTACCTAATACAGTACTCTCCTAATGCCACTTGGGAAAGATCCCAGCTGCGGTTCTCATCCCATTCTTGACTAGTACTCTTAACATCCGCCTTATCACTTACCAACCATTTTGGGGCCAAAGGAAAAGCCCTCCAAGGCCACTGTTCTCCGGCCTCTCGGAGTCCCCCACAGGCGCAGCAGTTGGTGAGATTGAAGATACCTGCAATTCTTTCCATCATGTCAACATACAAATTTGTCCCTGGGGGAGCAATTGGGGGAAGCGGGGATATAGGCTGGCGGCTAGGGCTGCTCAATCCTGGTTCTCTTACTACATAGATAACAACAAAGCATATTAAGATTCCCACCATATTCTCTCTTTCTTGAAATCAAATACAGCCTAAACTTTTTCTTTTTACTTTCTTGTCTAATTTTCTGAACTTTGATTAAGCCATCTCAGGCGCACTTGGAGATCCCCAGTAGGTTCACAGCTCCACTTGCTGGCTTCTTGTTCTGAGGACGACTCAGCTTCCGGAGTGAGTTCGTCCTGGGAGTTGGTGTCTTCTGACGCTCGTGGATGTCGTTTCACATGGGTATGGTGTATCCAATGGTCATGGCCAGCAATCTTTACAGCGGTGTGGGTTGTTAGAAGTACCTGGAAAGGGCCACTCCACCTCTCAGTCAAAGGTTCCTTCTTCCACCACTGCACCAAGACCCAGTCTCCCGGGCAGAAGTCATGTACCGGTACATCTAAAGGCAGACGCTGAAAGGAGGCTGCATACCTGTGAGGAGAAGACAAGACAGACTGCAAAGCAATAACGTACATATGAAGCTCGCTATTACCTAATTCAAAAGTTACATTTTCTCGCATCCCGGGGGGTAAGACTCGAGGGGGCTTGCCAAACATAAATTCATATGGGGTTAATTTAATGCCCCGTCGGGGAGTGTTTCGAATGCAAGTAAGAGCTAGCGGCAATGCTTGAGGCCACTTAAGGCGTGCTTCAATACAGATTTTGGTGAGTAGAGTCTTTAAGGTCCTATTCATGCGTTCCACTTGTCCTGAACTCTGTGGTCTCCATGGTGTGTGTAGTTTCCAAGTGATCTTGAGAGCTTGTGCGACTTCTTGAACTACCTTTCCCACAAAGTGTTGTCCTTGATCCGACTCGATGGATTCAGTCAGAGAATACTGGGGAATGATCTCCTGCAACAAATACTTCACTACTGTAGCCGCAGTGGCAGTCCTGGTGGGCCATGCCTCGACCCAACCAAAGAGCTGGTCTACTATGACAAGTAAAAACCCATGATGTCCGGACTGTGGGAGCTCGGCAAAATCAATCTGCCATGCTTGTCCAGGGTACGCTGCCCATGGTCAACCTCCCATTGGCACAGGGGGTTTCCTTCGAGGGTTTATTTTCTGGCATGTGATGCACCTGGTAGCAATACGCTGAGCTTCTACATATAGCCCTGGGGCTACTGCTTGGCGGATCACTAGATCACTCATAGCCAAGCCTCCCATATGGGTTCTTGCATGGAGCTGTTGCAGCACCTCCTGAAGCAATGGCCTGGGTATCATGACCTTTCCTCCCGGTACTATCCACCACCCCTGGGAGTTCTTTTTTGCACAAGCTTTCTGTGCAAATTTATCTTCTTCAGGGGAATACTGCGGGACTAAATCCCGGACGTATGGCCATACGGCATGGGACAAGGCCTGCCTGGATACTTCCTCTGCTTCTCCACCAATAAATGTGGCTTCCTTTGCTGCCGCATCAGCCCTTGCATTTCCAAGCTTATGCTTTTCCTCAGCAGCCTTCCCATGGGCCCGCACATGAATGACTGCTACCTCTTTAGGCTGGTGGAGTGCCTCTAGTAGCTTGATAATCTGAGGGCCGTTGGGAATTTTATTCCCAGAAGCCGTAATGAAACCCCTTTCTTTCCACAATAGTCCGTGTGCATGGACCGTAGAAAAAGCATAGCGAGAATCAGTGTGTACATTAACCCGCTGGCCTGTCCCCAGCTGTAATGCTCGGGTGAGCGCAGTGAGTTCCGCGGCCTGTGCCGACCATGAGCTCGGCAATGACTCCCTCCATACTACCTTATCCAAGGTTACCACTGCACATCCTGTTCGTCTTTTTCCATCGATGACAGCGCTGGAGCCGTCTACGAAGTATTCAGCATCTGGGTCTTCAATTGGGTCCTCAGCAAGATCAGGCCGCACCTGTGCAGTTTGATTCAGGACCTCAAGGCAGTCATGCGTCGGTTTCCCTGGCTCCAGCAGCAAGGTTGCAGGGTTCAAGGCTGTAGTATGTTTGAAAGTAAGTCCTGGATTAGAGAGCAAAAATATCTCATACCGTGATTGTCTGGAGGGGTTGAGAAACTTTCCTCCCTCGGTCCCTAGAATCTGGGGAACTCCATGTGGGGTGTGTATTTCCATATCCGCACCCATGACTATCTTCTGGGCTTCTTCAACAACCACTGCTGTGGCTGCCACAGCCCGAAGACAGGCTGGCCATCTGAGTGCAACTGGATCTAGAACCTTTGAGTAATATCCCACGGGTCTCCAGATTGGGCCTGATGGTTGTGTCAGCACCCCTGATGCAACCCCTTGATTCTCATGAACATACAGTCGATATGGCTTTTTATTATTTGGGATGGCCAGGGCAGGGGGCTGGGTTAATGCTGCCTTAAGCAGATCAAAGGCATGCTGCATTTCTTTAGTCCATTTCCGTTCAGTGAGACTCTCCTTAGTCAGGGGGTCATACAGTGGTCTAGCCTTCCCACCATAATCTGGTATCTATAGTCGACAGAACCCAGTTAGCCCTAGGAATGCCCGCAGCTCCTTGGGTGACTTAGGTGAGGTTAGACCTTGGATTGCCTGTATGCGATCTGCACTCAGGGCTCTGACTCCTTCTGAGAGCTTATATCCCAAAAATGTAACTTGAGGCTAAAATATTTGGGCTTTCTCTCTAGACACTTTATATCCTTTTTCCCCTAGAGTGTTTAGCAGTGACCTGGTGGCTTTCTCGCATAGTTACAAGTTTGGGCTTGCAACTAGCAGGTCATCCACATACTGGAGGAGAGTCACTGTGGGGTGTGATCCCTTCCACTCCTCCAAGTCCTTCTGAAGGGCAAGTCCGAAAATATGGGGGGCTGCTATGAATCCTTGTGGAAGACCTGTCCACATGAGTTGGGCTTTATGGAAAGTATCTGGATCCTCCCATTCAAAAGCAAACAATTTTTGACTCTCTCGGTGAAGGGGAATGGAGAAGAAAGCATCTTTCAAATCTAGCACTGAAAATATTTCAGCTTCCCCCGGTACTTGTGTCAAAATCGTGTGTGGGTTCGGGACTACAGGATGGTCTGAAAGGACCTTCTTATTTACTGCTCGCAGGTCTTGGACCAGTCTGTATGAGACCCCATCTGCCTTTGGCACTCCAAGAATGGGGGTATTATATGGTGAGGACCCTTCCACTAGCCATCTGCACTTCTTGTATTTCTCTGTTAACGGCTTGAGTCCAACTCTGGCCGCTCGGCTGAGTGGATACTGCTTTACCCGAACGGGCCCCTCCCCATCCTTGAGTATGATCCTTACCGGGGAGACCGACTTAGCTCGTGCAGGGGTTCCATCAGCCCATACCGAAGGGTCTACTCCAGTCATGTGATCTTCAGAACTTACTACAGGGCATCGGTCCTCCAGGAGAGCCATCTGATAGTTCGAGCTCTGCTTGACAGGTAACTGGACCACCATCTGGTCATCTCTGAAAAATATCTCAGCCTGCAATTTTGTGAGTAGGTCCCACCCAAGTAGTGCAACCAGGCAACTTGGAGAATATACAAAGGAATGCTCGAGGAAATGGTCCCCCATTTTGGTGAGAAGTGGCTTACAAACAGGGAGTCAGGATTGCGTTCCCTCAATCCCTTCCACAAGTACATGCTGTTCATTAGTTCCTGCACAGGGGGGTGTTTTCTGGAATCATTGAAAATGTAGCCCCAGTATCCACCAAGGCTTCAAAGTTTTTGCCACCAACCCTAATGGTTACCATGGGATCTTCTCGGGCTCCAACCCGAAGGGTAGTGGTCTTAGATCCCCGTCCCCTTCATTCTGTGTCTTCACCCTTTTCCTCTGCCCACATGAGGTGACCTCTTGGTTCCCCCTCTCTCTTCTCCTTTAACTTTGGGCATTCCCTCTTCCAGTGTCCTTTCTCTTTGCAATAAGCACAAACGTCTGCTCCCACTCTTTCTCCTTTCCCCTTCTGCATCCCAGCCTTTCCAGGGTTACCTCCAGTTATAGCAGCTGCCAGCGCTGCCATCTGTCGCTGAGCCTTTTTATCCTCCTTGCGCTCCTGCATATGCTCACTATTCCCATATACCTTATATGCAATTTCCACCAGCTCTGAAATCAGTTTCCCAGCACCTCCCTCAGTTTTCTGTAATTTCTTACGAATATCAGCAGCGGATTGACCAATAAACATAAGATTTACCATGCGTTGATTATCTGGGGCTTCTGGATCTAGGTCTGAAAACCTGCGGAACGCCTCATACAGCCTCCCGAGGAAAGCTGAGGGATCCTCTTCTCTTCCCTGTCTCACTTCATACAATTTAGACAGATTAGTAACCCGAGGCACTGCCTTCCCCATTGCTTCCACTATAATCCCCAGATACCGTGCACTCAGCTCTCTTCCTTCTGCCGTATGATTATCCCATCTCGGTTCCTCAACAGGGCAGGTATCACGCAAGGTACGACCAGCAGCTCCCTCCGCTTCTACCCTGGCTGCTGCAATGTGCTCTGCCGTCTCCAACACTAATCTCTCCTCCGGGGTCAGGAGGGTTTGGAGCATTATCTGGACATCAGCCCAAGTGGGTCGATGGGTTTGCCCAATAGATCGAAACAGGTCCCTCATCTTTTCAGGGTCTTCATGAAAAGAGGGGCTCTGATTCTTTCAGTTAAATAAATCTGAAGTACTAAATGGGGTGTAAACAAAAGTTGCATTGCCCCCCTCTCCGATAACCTCTCACATCGGGCAATTCAGCACCGGCTGTGATTCTACAGTCTTGCACAAATAAGAGCCCTTATTCCCTGATTCAGATGGGGCACTTGGCTGAGGCTCACGCTCTGAATCATTAGGTATGCTTTGATACGCCGGTGGTGGTTTCCCTGAGGGAGGGAGCGGTGGTGCAGAGGGACTGGATCCCGAGGAGGTGTCTGATTCATCCTCGCTACCTGACAGGGTGACCGGAGAGCAGGTCCGATACTCAGCCAATTCAGAATTCCCCCCCTCATTAGACTCAGGGAGTACAGGCGGTCCTCCTCGAGTCTTTCCTTTAACAACCATCACATGAGACTTTAGTAAGCATTTCTTAATCCAAGGTGGCTGATTTTGAACCACCCACAACCAACAATCGATATAAGGAAATTGATTCCAATATCCGTTCTGCATAACTATTTCATGGATAGCTATCACTTCTTTTACTACAAAGGATCCTTTCGGGGTCCAGTGGACCCCAAATGTTGGCCACTCGAGTTGACAAAACTTAATTAAATCACCCTTTTTCATCTTCACTACATAATCTACCTGCTTTCCAAATTTACTGAAGTTTTGTAATAGATAACTTAAAGGCGTATCCGAGTTTTCTACACGGGAGCGACCCGCACCCATATGCCCACAAAAGTGCGTCCAACGCACACCAAATACCAAAAGATCCTAGTTACAGACGGTTTGTATATACCAGGCCGAAAATTTCCCAGTATTAAACCAAATCGAACGCGTCTTTGTTCCCGGATCCAGACCAAATTGGGCAAGGGAATTCGTATACTCACTCAGATACCCCAGAGATCTCGATCAGAATGCCGGAATGTGTGTCTGGCATCCTCAGAAACGAAAAATTTTGCACAGGAGCCTTTAGTCTCTTGGGTACCCCGACTCACGTCTCAAACTCCCTGGGCGAGCCCAAAAAGGTGGCTCAGTGCGCACTCCCCGTGGTTGCAGAGATGATCTTGTCACTGAGCCCCGAGGTGATCCAGAGACATCCCATCTGGGGTGCCAAATTGATGCTTAAAAGCGGTTCACTTCTCTGGAGGCCACTAAAATCACAGACACACACTCATTAGATGGCACAAAAGGTGTATTTGCAAATAGGGTCAGAGCAGAGTCAAAAACTCGGATTACTCTGAACCCACCAAGGAATTTTGCGGGCTGTATTTATCTTTTTCCTCCTGGGCACGTGTGCAGAAACAGGAACTCTTACAGCTCACTTCCGTTTCATACAAGCATACATGTGGTTACATCACTACATACATCGCATGTATATTATAATTAACTACTTAAGTATGCAGGGCGGAGAGGTAAATATGCATCAGCTAATTAAGCATGCTCAGAGAGTACTATAGGTCACCAAGAGTTTAAACCCCTCCCCCTTTCAAGGACACAGTCAGTTGAATTCCAGCTTCTGTAATCTGCATGAGAAAGGCTAGGGAGAAGCTGGGGGAGAGTCTGTGATTTAGTATAAGAAAAGCTGTGGCAAGGCTGGGCAAGGAAAAAAGTCCTTGGCAGTGTTTCTTGCTTATCAGGTGCAAGATGCAAGCTGTACATTTCTAACAATACTCCATTTCTAACAGTTCCTCATTTTAAAAAAAGACATAGGAAAGCTAGAGAGGGTCCAGAAGTAGATGAAAAAACAATAAAAGGCTTGCAAGTCAAGCCATATGAGGAAAGGGTAAAAGAAATAGTCATGTTCAGCTTATGGGAAAGGTGATATAAAGGGGACATAACACCAATCTTCTAAGAGTTGACAGGCTACCATAAAAAAAGAGAAAATTTTCTCTCTCATTGTAGAAAGTAAGACATGTTGAAATAGCTTGAAATCACAGCAAAGAAGATTTAGACTGATAAATGAAAATGGGAAAAAAAACAGACTAATGATTCCCAAGCTCCTAAAACTCTGTTCCTCACTTCTATAAATGTGCAAATAAATGTTAGAGCTCTGCAAATTGTTACCTTTGCCTGTTTTGGAAGGTGTGCGATCGGGGTAGAGCCCTCAGTGTGTATGCAGTAGCTGGGCCATTCTGTAGTCGCTCTCCCTAGTACAAGGTGTTCTGTTACTGCTATTTGCAATAAACTGCATTATCATTTCAGAACTCTGATGCTCTGATTTGTTGATCAAGCCACCAAACAGCAAAAATAAACTGTCACAGACACCACCAGCTTGAGTTCCCTGTCTAGCTGGTTACTTCCCAGGCTTGTTTGTCAGGGCCCAGCTCATCAGATACCCTGTTGCATAGGTTAAGAGTCAGAATAGAGTCCAGGCCCTGCTTTTGTCTTGAGTTCTGTAACCATATCCTCAGGATGCATATACTCTGTTCTAGCATCTTCTCAAGAACTGACTGCTGTGATCCAAGTTCCTGAACAGTGTTGACTTTGAGAGAGTAAACATGCCCTCTTCTAGCATTCTGGGCCAGGCTACAGTTTATTTATTCAGGGGCAAATAGTAAGCATACCATCACTCTCTCTCTCTCTCTCTCTCTCTCTCTCACACACACACACACACATGCACACATGCACACACCCGCTACCTCTCCCACATAACTCCATGTTCAGGCTAATTGTAGGTTTATAACTTAACATAACAAGCCTTTTGCTCTTAGCTGTTAGAGCAATGATGTGCCTAAGTAGGTAGGCTTCACTGTGCTGGAAGTGTCTACATGTGCACCTGGAACCATAGCACTTTGAGGCAGGGGGGAGCAACCCCAGGGTTGGCAGGGGACCCAGGGGGTCGGCTCTGGGCTCCAGGTGGCAGTTTTGGTGGCAGAGGGACTGGCTGGAGCACAAAGTTTTAGGCTCCCTGCACTTTAGCACCCTCATGCCCCAGCCAGTCCCATCAATGTCTACATTTGTGTGTTTCAGTAGGGTAAATTACTCTCCCATAGAATAGTACTGTACCCAATGGTACTATCCTATGGCAAAGCTAATTAATTTACTGCACGCTAATATTGCTGCATGTGTAGACTATGTTGCTTTACTACAAGGCTAATTAGTCAACTCCGCAGTAAGGCGTGCATGTAGATGCACCCAGACAGAACTACTTGGCAGGTGAAACACTGTCTGGAAGGAGAAGGTGTCTGCCTTGCTCAGATTCTTCCCTTGATCTCCTGTGCAATGAAGGTCCTTACTTTCCCCAACCATGGCACTGATTTGCCCTGTGTCTACACATCTGAATGCCTGCAGCCATGTGACAACTTTACTGGATGTCTCATTAGTTGTGTGGGTGCATCAGGTGGGTTCCTAATCCAGAGACTCCTATTCTCTGACCCAAAATGCAGCAGCAGCCTGGATCGCAAGTACATGGATGGGGCAGACAGTTTCATTTTTCTGGATGCTGACTTTGTCTTGCATGGCATGGGGCAGAGCATTTAAGGTATCCTACTATGGCTCCAGAGACTTGAACTAGAAACCATGTTCAGGAATTGTTGTTAGAGAGAGAAGGAGCCAGCAGGCTCCAAGGCTCCCGGGCTAAGCAGAGGGTCAGCGGCCCTAGGTCCGCAGCCCCAAGGAGCCCGGCAGAAATTCCCCTTGCCCAGGTGTGTTGGAAAGGGAGGGGCCGACATTTCCCCCGCCGGTATAAAGGAGAGGCCGGGACCGGAAAAAGGAGGAGGAGGAGGTGGAGCACGCCGGCGCACACTGCGGGGAACGCTGAGTGCCGGTGGGAGCCTCTGGCAGAGCGCAAAGCCCCGGCGGGGGTTGGAGCCCGGCACAGCGGCCCCTGCGGGCGCAGAGCGGCTTGTCTGCCCGCTGAGCCCGCCGGGAGAAGGGCACCGTAATAACCCTAATAGAGGGGCACTTTTGACTTTGGGTACCGTAGGCCCTGTAATAAGGGCACAGTTCAATAGGGAACTTAAGTTGTTAAAAAGGAATCTCGTCAAGCCCTACAAGGGGGCTCTCCGAGAGCCAGCATAGGGGTGCTTGACCCCTTGAAGGTCAAGCTTGAGTTGGAAGGCAGCTGCAGACAGACGGAGCAGCTACACAGATCAGGGGAACCTTCGAGGTTGTCGTGTTTGTTTTGATTGACCTTTCTTTTGTGGATTATCTGGGATGAACTGAGGATACGTGGCTGGACCAACCGGTTGGCCACCACTCGGTGGAACGGGCGAGGGTGTAGGGGTGGCGGAGCCCTCAGAAACTCGGGACCTCACAAGACTCCGGGGAGACTCATAATTGGACTACACGCGAAGGCATCTGAACCAGCTCCATTAAGATCAAGTCATGGCAGGTGAAACATATGCGTGTGAGACCCCAATTATAGCTGATGACACCCTAGGCAACTGGCAGGCGGCGTCTGTTAGGTCCACAGGGGACAGTGATACCCGATACTTGTGTCTAAAAATGTTTAATTGATCCAGTGCTTGGTTGTTAAGGGTGGATAAGCAAAAGAGGCAGGATGTAATGGTAACAGCATCACACCCTTATGGACTGTTGTCTAAGGAACCAGTGTATCAGCAAAACAGAGAAGGGAAATTAGACTTGTTGCTTTGGACTTGGGGGACATTTCCAGTGATACCACTCTTTGCAGGGACTACTGCAATGCCATTAAAAGTTTATTAGTTAAGATTGGATTACTCTGTGCTTAAGACACTCCTGCTTGAAGCTGTTGGTTGTAAGTTTTCAGGCTATTTCCAAGAAGCATAGGATAGGTGAAGGGAACCTGATCTATTGATCTTATATAAAATGGGAAGAATTTTAAGACTGACTTGATCACTAGAATGAGATTGAGGTTGGCATTTGAATTGGGCTGAAATTTAGGACAAAGGGTTTTTCAACCCGAAAGCTTCCTAAGTTACATATTTTTAACTATTTCATTTTTTTTTTCATAATAAACATAAAAACACAAGATAAACCATCACATACCAGGAGTAACATATATCCAGTACAGCATCTTTACATCTTGCTGTCAATTCCTTTATAAAAAGAAAGGCTCTGTGGTGGTTCTGTCTGGCTACGTTTGCTGCTGCTGGTGCTATTGGTGTTGAGCCAGCTAAGTTGTTTTGACCTGCCGTCGTTTACAGTGGTGGAATGGATCAAGGTTGTAGGGGAGGAGGAGGCCTCACAGGGGCACACTGCTGTGTTGTGCAGAGGCCCCAGTGCCAGGAAGGGTGCACCTGAACACACACACAGTCCCACAAGCACCCATGTCATGAGTTCTGCCTGCCTGCGGCCAGAGGTGCAAGGCCTCAGAACCCAGAACCCCCCTGCACCTATCTCCTTGACAGCTGGCAGGCTTTGTGGCCACAGCAGGGCCTAGCAGGCCTTACATTTTCACCCCCCCATGCCTTAGCACACACACAGTGTCACCTATGTCATGAGTTTTTCTTGTCAGCGGTTTGAGGTGCAGTTTCCCAGAAACGCGCACACATGTGACATGAATTTTGCTTTCAGGACTTTGAGGTGCAGTTTCCCAGAAACCCCTGCATCTATCACCTTGAAAAATGACAGGCTTCATGCCCTCAGCAGAGACTACAATCTTTGCAAGATTCATCTGAATCAGCCAAAAAACAACAAAGTTATAGCTATTTCATTGATTCCCCATTATACCCTATGGCCGAATCTCTGAATTGTCGAATCTTTTCCAAATCAATTTGGAAGCTCTGAAGTGATTCAGAAAGCCTAAAGCTTCTAGTGATTTGATTCAGCCTCTGAATCTCCCAAATCATCTCTGAATCCAAATCGGGATCTGAAGCTTTGCACAGCCCTAGCTGATATGTTGCCATCTTGTGCTGAGGTAACTGAGCCTCCCCTTCTTTGATATGCCAGTTTTGGACAGAATTGCAGAATTCAAAGCATCTACACTGAATCAGAGTGTCTGACCATCAACCGAGTCTTTCAGGGGCCCCCATCCTCTCAATACCTTTTATGACAGGGATCCGAGCTCAGGGCCGGAACTCAATGCCAGCCTGCCTTCTTGTCCAATCTGCAGTCTACCCTGTCTCACCTGCTATGACTTGATGTTTAATAAATTTGATGTAATAAGCAGGAGCCTGCCCATCTTAATGCCCCAATGCCTAAGGCAATATATACGGCTCCAACCTTCCCTACACTGTGTCCCATGCCTCACAGATGGCATCTGTATTGTTCCAGTGCCTCACATTGTGACCTGAACTCCAGTATCACATGGGACTTTCATTCTCCACTGGAGCTCACACTCACAGTGCCCTCACACTGGGCAGTTCTTAACCTTGTGACCCCAAACTCAGCCTCAAAACATCTCAGGGCTTACTGGGATCTGCCTCTGACCCAAACTCAGCCTCCCCATGCTGGAGGACTTACTGACGTCTTGGCCTCTGGCCCAACTGTGACCTCAAGCATCCATGGACTTACCTTAGCCTTTCTTCCCCCTCCCTGGGCCTTCAACTTATGCCCTTCCACTAGGGCCTTCTACTTATGTCCTCTCACTAGGGTTTCCTTCTTAGATCAACACCCTTGTGAGGGTTGGCCCATGTGCTGCATTTCAAGTTGCCCCTGCAACCCTACTTAGCACATTTCCAGTGAAGTACTTCAGGTCCTCCTGATCAGACCCTACTCTATACCCTTCTCACACACAGCACTTCAGGTCACCACCACACACCCTACTCTGTGCGGGCCTCAACATGTACTTCTGCCTTCTCACTGGGCCACTCTCTCTTGGCCCCTTCACTGCAGCCCCTCCAGGATCTTACACCCTATGGGACTTAGGTGCCTCTCCCTAGGCATGCCTGGCCCCTGTGCATGTCCCTACAACTGAGTAACCCACCAGGGTGTAGGGGCTGAGGTTATAAGGTGTCCCTACCTGCCTTTCCTTGGGGAGGCAACTGGCCTGGCATTTCTAGAGAACTACCCCACCACAGGCAGTCCCACCAGGACATTCTTCCCCAGCAGGGTGTATTTTTCAGTCATACCCAGGACCAAGAGCCTCCTGCCATCCCCATATCTCCTGCCCTTACCTCCAAGATATTGTGAGCAGCAGTTTCAGCCAGATGTTCTTCCTACAACTGCAGCCAGCAAACTGTTGGCTCATCTCTGATGGCCTAGGTTAAAATGGAAGCTGCTCTGCCCCCCTTCTCCAATTACAAGGCCCTCCTGTGGTCATGTAACCGCCTTATCAGGCTGGGCTGCACCTGCTGGCTGCCCTGCTACCTGATCTAAACCTTAAAGTGGCAGGCACCAAAGAAGCTCTGCCACACCTTGCTAGATCAAACACCATGTTTGGAGGCTCCAAGATGGATATTATGGCAAAATCTTTTGCATATGCTGTAAATTGGGAATATAAAAATGCTACTTCTTGTATTATCTCCCTTTGGCTTGCAGCTGTTGGTGGACTCAAATGCTTCCTTCTTGGATGTCCAGCCATAAGACTGCTTTTCTTTCATTAGCTAAAACATAATTTTATATTTTCAGTTATTCCAGTATTGTGCAAGGTGGGTACTGAAACAATTGGTTCCTAAGAAGGATGATGTTTTTTATTCAAGATTAATTTCTAGAAGATCACAGTAAAATACTGTTCTTGATGAAAGACGAGGGGTTTTATTCTGTTGTTGGAAGGGCATAATGAGCTATGTCTTTTTTGCTCATCAATACTAAGTAGAAATAATATATTTATAAGGCTAGGAACCAGTTGTGAAATTGTTCCCTAATGCAGATGACAGACAGGAGATCTGAGAAATGTCTAAAACCCTGCTAAAATCATTTCACAGATAAATAGGCCTTTGGCATGGGAGAAAAGTTCACCCAGTGCAAACTTCTAGTCCGGGGTGGGCAATTATTTTGGGCAGAGGGCTGCTTACTGAGTTTTGACAAGCCATCAAGGGCTGCATGACAGGCAGCCAGGGGCAGATAAATATTAATTTTTGAAATTTTTAACAGGCCCCACGGGCCTGATAGAATGACCTGGTGAGCCACATCCAGCCCATGGGTCTCATTTTGCCCACCCTTGCTCTAGCCATTCACTTTAAGGCTTAAAGCACTAATTTCAATGTATAATGCTCTCTGGTGTCAGGCACAACCCAGAGCAAAAAGATGGAGTCTAAAATCACACTACCACAGAAGTGTGAGAGCAAATGAGCTGAGCAAATAGTGTATTTTTTAGTTTAGTGGCAATTTGGAGCAGAATGACGGAGGGAATAATGATTTTGAGAAAAACAAACATTTTTAAAACATATTTTTGGTGAATTGAAAAAGCACCACGTTAAATTAACTGGACATTTCATTCAACCTGAAATAAAATATTTTACTTCAGCTTCATTGAAAGAAAACATTTTGCGTAACCTGAAACAAATATTTTGTTTCTATTCTGAGCAGTATAAAATATTTAAATTTGTTTTAAATAAAATTAGCATATATTTCTAAATGCAAAGTCATTTTTGTCTAAAATAAATTAAAGCTTTTCATTTAAAAGTATCCAAATGGAATTGTGCCTGCCTCAATTCAATTATCCGCTCCCGTGCTGCTTTGGTGCATGCGCCTGGTCTTGGATGCAATGGGACTTTGTGCAATTCCTGAGGAGGCCCTCAGTCACTTCAGGGAGAACCCCAAAACTTGCCTGTTATGACTTTGAATGGATCTCCAGTGGAGGGGGCTCCCGTTGAGGGTACTTCTGGAGTTGTTGCATCCCCTGGTGGATGTACATGGGGCTCCACCTCCTCTACACCCCATTCATATGCCAGCCCTTGAGATGAGCCTCAGGATCTTACTGTGGCCTGCAGCCTCTCCTGCTTCCGGTATCCCCGCTCACTCCTTCTCAGAGCCAGCTTTTGTATCCTCTGGGCAGCATCTCCCACTGATGTCACCCAGCTCCAGATGCAGATAAGTGTGGCTAATGAACCATGCAGGTTTTCTTCTGCTGTGTTCTTTCAGGTCCTTGGCATCCTAGAAGGGATAAGTTGTTGGGTGATCATCATTATACCACCATGGCATCCATGAAACTTATCAAAGCAAGGGGGTAGATTAGTCCACAGCATATCTTGCAGCACATAATGGAGTGGGAGTGAAATAAACAGCAACTTGAGGAAAAAGCCCCAGCAGGGAATTTGCCATCAAGTATGGGCATTTTGGAAGCCTATCAGACAAATATGAACAAGCAACTAAAAAGGTAATAGTCTCTGCTGTGCTGTAGCTAAGGCTTGTTTTACATAACCCACCTTCAGCTCCTATGTGTGCTAAATATCAACACAACTGCTGTCATGTGACATTCTTCACCCTCCCCATTTAGCGGTGTAAAGCAAACTAGCACCGTGAGTTCACTAAACTGAACTAGTGGCACAGAGGGGGCTGGCAGAGATAAGTTTATCTGCAAGAATAATTATCTGCTTTGCTTGATATGCATCAGGCCATTTTGTGTTTTTGATAAATGCTTTTCATCAGAAGATTAAATTTTACAGAAAGGATTGGATGAGAAATGACACACATTCTTATGCAAAAATCAAACCTAATTCACTAATGACAAGTAATGCAGTTAAAAGGTAGACAAGTGTATGGAACAAATGCTTGTTGTACTTCAAAGGGATTTTGGAACATTAACATATATGTATTCATGTCACTGAATCCTGAAATGATTTCACTCTAAACAGGAATTTTCTTATTTTATATCTACTTTGCATGAATATTAGTCAATCTAATACATTTTCTCATTTGCTAATTTTAGAAAAGGGTGAGTTACATAGGAAGGCCATAGAATAGGATTAATTGGATTACCATTAATTAGTGAATCACGTCATTAAAGAAGTTTGCTGAGATATTCAGATTTAAAAGAAGCCAAGGCCTGGATTCAGCAAAGCATTCAGCCACGGATTTAATTTTAAGCATATGCTCAAATCCCATAATTTCGATGAGACTTAAAGATGTATTTAAAGTCATATGTGTGAGTACGTGCTTTCCTGAATCAGGATCTATATTTTAGTTTCTCATTTCTGATAATTATTACATTTAGAGATAGAGAATGATTTATGATTTCTGTGCGCACCAGTCGTTTGGACTGGAGTCAGTAATCTACTTCAGGACAGCTGAATTCAGGTCAGAATAGAGGCAGACCTTGTGTGGTAATACAGTATGATACAAACTGTTTTTGTCAGACTGCAAAGTAATAACAGTTTCTGTGTGTGTGAGCGTGTGTCTGCATGTGCATGCCCAGAATCCTGGGTAAAGAATGTTTCAGTTCTGTATCTTCCTTGTTTTGATGTACACTATTACATTCCATACTCTCCCCTGTGTTGTTTGCCTGATTTTAAGTTTCCATATTGAATCAAAATGGCCAGCTCTTCATTGTCATGATCTTCAGTGCTAAGACATCTTTGACAGCATTCACAATTCATTGCTTTCTAATGTCATCAAATGCTTCTTGGTGCATCTGAGTCCTTGTGTAGGAAGATATTGCACATGTTAAAATGCTGAGCTGTGTTAGAGCTCTGTCGCTGCTTCCTTTGAATTATAGTCTTGATTCTGCTTGGACATTATAGAACCTGGACCAAGCTGCAGCTTATAAACCCCAGGATCATCTGGACCTTTTACAGTTGTGCAGTGAGGTGCAGAGAAGGAAAGGCATAAGCAGTAGGGCTATGCGAAAATTTTGCTGCCAGTTTTGTTTCAACATTGTTTCAACCCGTTTCAAGGTTGAAACAGCAAAATCAAAATGGAACAGATATAGTCGAAACAGCCTTGAAACAAAATGAGGCAAGTCGAAACATTTTGCCGTTTTGTCCTTAGGCTATAATGCAGAAGGATAAAACAGCCTATACCTTTATCATTTATAGACTGATTTGGATGAAACATACAGAAATGGTAACCCCTTCTGAGGTCATGAGGCCTGCTAAATTTCAAGGAGATAGGTGCAGGGAGTTCGGGAAAACTGCACCCCAAATTCTTGAAAGCAAAACTCATGTCACGTGTACGTGTTAAGCCACAGTGAGGTCAAAACTGCAGGCATGCTAGCCGCTGCGGAGGCCACAAAGCTGGCCAAGTTTCAAGGAGATAGGTGCAGGGGTTTGGGGGACACTGTACCTCAAGATGTGGACAAGCAAAACTCATGACATGGGTGACACTGTGTGTGGTAAGGTGCAGCAGGGTGAAAGCTGCAGGCATGGTAGGCCCTGCTGAGGCCACGAATCCTTCCAGCTGTCAAGGAGATCGGTGCAGGGGTTCTGGGTTCTGGGGCCCTGCACCTCTAACCACTGATGGGCAAAACTTGTGTCTTGCGTGCTTGTGCAACTGTGTCTGTCTTGGGATACACAGGGGGAAACTACTGCAGACCTGGCTGCTAGGCCCTGCTGTGGCCACAAAGCCTGCCAACTTTCAAGGACATAGGTCCTGGGGAGTTCTGGAGCCTGGAAGAACTGTTTCAAAGCCATATCTCATAAGACTTAGGCACCAGCCACTCAGATTCCCAGATTGTGAGGCCAGAAGGAACCTTGGAAGGTCATTGCGTCTATCCGCCTGCACCAAGCAGGAAAGACAACTGGGGGTCAGGTGACCCCAGCAAGGTGACTGTCTAGTCTCCTCTTGAAGATTTCCAGGGTAGGTGATCGCATCACCTCTGGAAGGAGCATATTCCACAGTCTGGACACCCTAGTTGTGAAGTAGTTTTTCCTAATGTTGAGCCTGAAATGAGCCTGAAGCAATCTTGCAGGCGTTTGTGACCATTACTCCTAGTTTTCCCCAAGGATGCCCTGGTGAATAGTTGTTCACCGAGCCCTAGATGTACACTTCTGATGTAGCAATAAGCTGCTACCAAGTCCCCTCTCAGCCTTCTTTTCTTCAGGCTGAAGAGTCCCAGGTCTTTCAGCCTTTCCTTATATGGCTTGCCATGCAAGTCTCTGATCACATGCGTAGCCCTTTTCTGGACTCTCTCAAGCTTTGCCATGTCCTTGTTAAAGTGCGGAGCCCGTAACTGGATGCAGTACTCCAGCTGCAGTCTCACCAGTGCTGAGTAGAGCCGAGTAGAGCAGGAGAATCACTTCTTTGCGATGGTTTTGCTGGAGATGCATCAATTGATGCATGCCAGCATATTGTTGGCCCTGCTGGCTACAACATGTCACTGCCAGCTCATACTGTGGTCAATTATTAACCCCAGGTCTGTGATGGTAAGTGATGGGGGATCTTCAGTCCTGCTGCGTGATGAGAGGCAGCAGTTGCACAAGCACCCATGTCATGAGTTTTGCCTGTCAGCAGCTGGGGGTGCAGGGCCCCAGAACCCCCCTGCACTCATTTCCTTGACAGCTGGCAGGCTTTGTGGCTGCAGCAGGGTCTAGCAGCCAGGTCTCCGGTATTTTTCTCCCCACACCCCACCCCTCATGTCCCAAGACAGACACAGTTGCACAAGCACCCATGACACAAGTTTTGCCTATCAGCAGCTAAAGGTGCAGAGCCCCAGAAACCTTGCACCTATCTCCTTGAAAGCTGGAAGGATTTGTAATTACAGTACATTGCAGGAGATTCAATTAATTGAGCCTGCTGGAGTGTGCTAATTAGCCTGCTCCAGCAGCCTCTCCATCTCGTGTATTCAGGGTCCCCGGGCTTCAAAATGTCTCCAGCAGGTTTGAACACACTTTAATTCAAGCACCCCCACTACGACTTTGAAGCATGGGATGCTGAATACACAAGATACTGCAGGCTCTTTTATTAGAGCGGCTTTCAGAGCTGCTGTAATTAAAGTGTCCTACCACGCCCACCCAGAGAGCACATGTAAAGAAACCTCCAGTTTCACTCTCAAGACCACTGATGGACAGGAAATCTGCTGTAGAAGTCTCAAGAATAGTGTCCCGCAAGGCTCACTACTCTCCCAATTGCTTTCTAATGTGTACATTGTTGATCTGTCTGACACCCAGTCCAAGTAAGCCTATGCCTATGACCTGGCTCTCACCAAATCAAGCAAGCAATGGGAAGCCACTGAATCCATTTTGACATCAAACACAAACACTCTTGATGACTATTTCCATAAATGGTGCTTCCAGCTCCACCTCACTGAAACATTTGCAGCAGCCTTCCACCTAAATAATGACAAGGGTGTTACCTCTCAGCTCCATGTTCTTGGGGAACCCTGACACAGGACACAGCCTGTCTGACTCACAAAGAATCTCTCCCCCCACACACCTAAACAGAAAGTGATTAAGATGCAGTGAGAGACACACCTAAATCCCTCCAGATAAAGGTGACAGAAGTGAAACAACTGCCCTAGGTCTCATTTGCATCCAAGATGGGACCAGATCACCATTCATTTATATGAGAGATGGAGAACAGAAAGCCCGAAGCAAAGACTGCAGTGAATTCTGGGATCAGAGAAGCAGGGGAGCACTGCATGATGGGGAATCTGTGCTCCAAATGCTAATCACCCCACACCCCCAGCTCAGCATTTATCAGAACAGTTCTAATCTGGGTTTACAAAGGACTGTCCCCCCCCACACATACCTCTAAGCAGAAGTAAGTTTAATAGGCATCTCGGGCTGTACGTTCCCTGGTCCCACTATGGGAGGCCTATTTAAACTTAATTGGCTACAACTCGGTTGCCGGGTTAGGGAATGCTGAGGCAATAGACCCAGTCAGAGGGGGTATGGGCAACATTTGAACGATGGTAAAGGGTTCATCACAGCATGCAGACCATTGGAGTCCTGACCACAAGTGTTGTCATACTTTTCCTGAGACGACTGGTGGAAGTCCTCTCCACAGAAGGTTATGATCACTCCAATAATTGCCTTAAGTCTGTTAAAAGACTATAGCAAGATCTGGAAAAGTCATGCTAAGCTGAGGCTTGTTCACAGCAAGTAAAAATCCAAACCCCTGACTTGTTCACAGCAAGTAAAAATCCAAACCCCTGATGCTGCAAACTATCTATTGTTTCTGAAGACATCAGGCGATATCCCATCAATATATCTGCTATCCATAGGAATGTCAAGCTGGCTCCCAAGTAGGTGTTTCCTGAGTATCAGTCAGTTTCCTGAGATGTCCCAACCAGATAACCCCTTGCCAATAGAAAAGACAATTTGATTTACACTATTGAGAATGCTTGAAAGAAGCTGAACTGGGGGTATAAAAATCTGTAAAAGAAGCAGCAGTGTGTGTGCTGACACCACCTGCTTTCTTCTGAGAGGCTGAAGGAGGCAGATCGTCTCCCTTCAAGGATCCTGCTGAGAACTTTGACCTGTCAGCTTTGCAACCCGAGTGCCTTGGACTGGTGAGATGATCCCAGCTCTCTCTCTTTTCTCTTCTCTCTCTAAGCATAGATTTCTGAACCTGAACTGTATTAAGCTTGAGCTAAGTTTCCCCAAATACTTAGTGAAACCAGGGTATACTGTGATTATTTGTGTTTGTTTTTCCTTTGCATGTCTATTACTGCTAGTGCCATTGTATACTTCATATACTTAGCAATAAATAACTTTTATAGTCAAACTGGTGGTAACTGGGTATATTTTTCCTTCTTTACTTCTCCTTCCCCACTTGCTCTGCAGCAACGCTTTTTTTACCTAAGCTAAAGATCCCTGTGACGCCCAAAAATACTGTGGGGTCTGCTCATCAAGAGACTGGGATGTGCTGAGTTTGAAACACATAAGGGGATCAGCTTGTACAGGCTGATTGATCCAGTTTGGCTCAGACATGCCCTAATGAGCTGAATGCTGGCCCATGAGGGTGTCATCTGGACACCCAGCCGGATTGAGAGGTATTCTGTTTAACTGTGTGCTTGTGTCTGACTGCAGTTTATTGTTGCTCTGATGAACTGATTCTTGGCATATGAGGGTGTCAGCCTGTCCATGCTGATCAACCCGGCCAGGTCAGGCATGTCACACTAATCTGTGTGTGTTTGTGTGTATGACTGATTTGGGGACTGGAGGAACCCAGCCCCACTGAACTGAGTCCTGCAAGATAGCTCCATTGGGGGTGAGGGCTTGCAGGGGGAGAGATACAGCTCTGTATAGAAACACAAGTAACACAAGCAGCACATTAATAGAATTACCAAGATCCTAGCCCTAATAAATGAGCACACCCCAAAGTAGCGGGCAAATCTGGTAACAAGGGAAAGAAAGAAATCAAAGTCAAGATTGATGACCAGACACTTGAACACTGTCACACAGAACCTTACCTACCACAAGCATCTGGAAGGGGTCCAGGATAAGCTTAATAGCAGAGGAGTCTCATCTGTTGCCTTGCTGGCACAACCTGCAGATTCAGTGTGCATACTGGCTTGAGAATGGAGAGTGGAAAATGGATTCCAAGATTTCAGGCGGCAGTTAGTTTTCTGGCTTGCAGCTACTAGGCTGGAGTGCAGAAAATGGTGAGGATCTTGGACCTTGAGGCCCAGGGTCACATCAGTGGTAGGCAATATGCTGCATAAGCTGTGACCCTGGGCCATCAGTAGTAGGCAATATGCTGCATAAGAACTGTGGCTAAAGAACTTCATCCTCAACAGTTGCTTTTGTTCCTCAGGCTGGCAGCTGCCTTGTGGGACCTGGACTGCTTTTAACCATCTCATAATGGGTGTTGGAGGGTTTAAGGCAAGCATGGATTCTTGGAGCCTCTCCAATAGCACTGGCTGTAGCTGTGGTGCTCAAGCTCAGACTGCTGACCACATCATCTATGAATGCCCTCACAGCCTCCTTCTGGTACCCAACATCTTACTGACATTGACTATTCTACCTGTTGCTGGCTTTCTGGCCTTCATGCCTCTGACATACAAGTAAGGTGACACTTGCTTTATCATCAGGTGTTAGGAGCCAGCACTCAGATGTCAGAGACTTGGACACTGATGGAGGGTTTGGGCTGGCCTCATGCAGCCTTTGGGAGCAGTAGCAGGGTGGTAGATAGTTAGGCTGACTATATGGAAATCCTGTAAATCTGGGACATCATATGGTAAATTTGGGGCACTGCTTCCCCCCATGTTTTCTCAGGTTGGCAGGGGTGGGGCTGTGTGCTGGGCAGGCAGTGGTGCCTGCCTTCCCACCTGCAAGGTATTTCGCAGAGCTCTGACTTCTGGCCAGACTGTGTATCATGCCACTGCATTTCTGGAACACCCATTATAATTTGCAACAGCTGTCTGGGACCAGCTTCTGAAATCTGGGACTATCCCAGCTAAAATGAGACATATGGTCGCCCTATAAGTAGCAAAACTAGTGAGGACAAGGCTAAAGGTTCGAGGCTGAAGGCCTGACACTAAATAACTTCCATTGTCCAGAGTGTTCTTATAGATGACAGAACAGATAAAGTAAGGCACTGGAAATTTAGACTTCAGAATCCTCATCCCAGCACTGGTACTATCTGGTTGTATAACTTTGAGCAAATCATATAGGGCCCAGCTGGTTCTACCTCAAGAGCAAACCAGTGTGACTCTCAAGTCCCCTCCCTGGCTCTCCTCTTGCTCCAGACTGGAAGCAACTTGCAATTTGGCAGCTTACCCTGGCAACAGATTATGTTCCCTTTTATACTGCTTCACTTATGCTAGCAAGAGTACTGGAAAGAGGATGCTTTACAACAAGCAACCTCAGTGGAATAACTCCTGGCAGGGGCGACATGTAGAGGGTGCACACGGTGGCACCTGAGGGTGGTCGCCAACCCTTGGTCAGTGCTTGCCACTCCCTCCCCGCCACCAGTGCCAATGGCATCTGCGGGAGCTCCCCCTGGAATTACCTTGGAAAACTCAGTTTGCTGATACTTAGATTTTTTTTGGAGTTCAAGAGCTAAAATCTGCCCAAGGTTTTATTTGCACTGTAGCTACTGGGGCTGAGCAGGACCTTTCCCATAACTGCTGCTCCAATGGGTTACTAACACCAAGCACAGAACTAAGATGTAGGGCCCTAGCTTTTCTTTTGTTCTTAGGACTCCCTCTGTTTGCTGCCCAGGCAGTATGGAAAAAAAGTTGGGGGAAACAGCCACGTGGTAATGCTGAGGGGAAGAACAGCAGGGGAAGGTAGGGGAAGAAATGTAAGGCAGAAGCACAGGGGAGGAACTCAGGAAAAAGGATCAGAGCATTTGTTATGTGCATGGATGCAGAGGCAAATTAAAGTATTTTGGAACTCTGGGCAAGAAAAGGAATGGGGGGGGGCAGCTGCTAGCCTGCCGCCCACCCCGCAATTGAATGGGGGCAGTTGCCTCCACCACTACAGCACCCCTGGACCACACCACTTGCTTCCTCTCCCTCCTGATATACCACTCCATGTTGATCTTCTTCCCTGCTGCATGGTGGGCAATCCACTCCGTGCTGCACTGGCATTCCCATGCCCCATGACATCTCCAGGTTCTCCTGAGCTGCTTGGCTATGGACTCCCTAGTCATAGGCTCCTTCAGGACTGTGGGCCATGCCATCTCACATCCAGGAGAAGGGACAGGGGCAGGCAGCAGAAGCTGGAAGAGGGAGAGCAAGCCTGGAAATGCTGCCAGATGCAGCAGGAGAACAATGAGGAGAGTGGTGTCCTGACCAGGAGCTCCATGTTAAACCCTTGGGGGCCTCATGTAGTCCACAGGCTCCCAATTGGGCAGTCCCAGTGTATGGCATGCTATAGTATGTTCTTGGTGTTTTGGCTACTGTGCCTTGCAATTGTAGGTAAGGGCTTGAAGTGGTGATTTTGGAGTTTACCTTGGTATATGGTTGCCTGCAGGGGTGGTGCTAGGGAGGGGCTGTGGGGGGCCTATAGCCACACCAAAATTTGCCTTAGCCCTCCCCTCCACATAGCCACCCCTCCCAGCACTGCCCCTGTTCAAGTCCCCACCTCCCCCTGGCTTCTGCCACCCACTCCATGCAAGTCCGCCCCACTCCTGCAGATGCACAGCACTCCTGGCCCAGCCCAGCATGACCTGGCCCATGGGGCCCATGTACTGCCTTTGTCTGGGCATCCCCCCCCCCAGTTTACTGTCTAGCCCACCTCATCCCCTGGACAGGGAAGAGGCTGGCAGTGCCCCTTGTTTCCTGGCCTCAGTGGCCCAGGAGGCCCCTTCCAGTACTATCTTCCTATGTTCATAAAGCCTCTTTTGATGCATGCATTATGATTCAACCTTTAATTACTAGATTACAATCTGCTTTTTCCACAGGACTTCTGTCTCATGCAGCAACAGAATCAACAAAGTTCCAGTTTTGATCAGGGGCTGTATCATGGCTAGGGATTCTGTTTTTCTCTGAAAAAAAAATCCAAAATTGTCTGATTTAACCCCCACTCCCAAAAATCCACATTTTTTTCTGTGATTAACATGAAATGCAACTATATATATATTTGCCACATATAAATATTGGCATTTCATGTTAATCACAGAAAAATGTGGAAGGGGGGGCAGCGGTTAATCAGAAAATTTTAGATTTTTTTAATCAGAGAAAACCAGATCTCTGATCATGGCTGAGGCTGTATTCTGTAGGACCCTGCTTCCTTTGCTACAGAAACTAAAAGGCCTTTAGTGAATGATACAGTCGACTGCAGAAAGAGAAAAGAGGGTCAGTACATTTGAATGTTTCCCTGGAGAACTTGATTCTTTCCCTGGATCCGTTACCATGTACATGTATAATACTGGGAAAGTTTCTTAAACCAAACCTTTCACAGGTGACTATTTTGTGTTTTTCATTTTTGGACACCCAACTAAGGCTGTGTGCAAACATTCAAATAATCTGGAAGAATTCCCCCCACCTCCCCAATGTGGGGAGGGAGGCCATGCTGGATGACTTTGTTCTCCTCTGAGAGAAGCCACAGCATGTACAGACATTTGCTTTCCCAGGAGAATGTCTCCTGGGAGTGATTTAACCTTAGTTTTTCCCAGGTTATTTTTTGCCGGAAGTGGCCATTTTTTACTCTGGGGAAAAAAGGCTGAGCATCTGTACACTCATGGGAGATCAGCAGCTCTCCCAGGACAAATGAGATATTTGTATAGTAAGACATCTTTGATCAGAGTTAAAGTGTTGAGTACTTATAGATATAGCTGAAATAGGTAACTTATTGTGCTGTGAACAAATACAGTGCTATAAATTTCTAAGCTCTCTGAAAAATCAGCACCTTGGCTTCTCCAACTGGGCACCTAAAATTAGCTGACATTTTAAACAATGTTAGCTTTAATCTCTGTACCACAGTTCCACATATGTAAAATGGTGATAATATCATCTCATCTCTTAGGGATGCTATGAAACTTAATACATTAATTTTTGTAAAGAACTAATTATAGCAGCCAAGAACAGCCCAGGAATAAATTAATAATTATGTCTTCAGTGCAGGTGTGCATGGTGTGCAGCTAAAATATGTGTGGGCCACACACTGAATAAATGAGGATGAAATGAATGTTAAATAGCTCATTCATTGAGCAACATCCATTTGGGGAAAATATAGTGGGTGACCACATAATTAAAGACTGTACATGATGCACATGTACATAGGTGCCAAATTAAGGTTGCATATGCAGTCTGGCATTTCCTAGCACTTAAGCTTACTAATGGCTTTTTAATGTAGATTTCTGGAATGATATTGTATGGGGGCGGGGATGGAGAGGGGAGCAGATAGAGAGAGAGAGACTTTTGATTCTGATGTACAAATATACAGAGAATGAAGGTAAAATATTGTATGTCTGGGTTTCCTCCCGGACACACCAAAATAAACCAGAAGTAACTCCACAGAAACTGGTAGACTAGAATTGAGTAAAACAAATATAACTGAGAGAAGATTTAGGCCTTTGGTTTTATACCCTCTTTGCACTGATTTTACATACCTGATCATCCAGAAAGGAATCATAGAATCAATGAGTCAGAAGGGACGTAGACAGATCATTTAGTCTGACCCCCTGCCATGGGCAGGAAGGAGCACTGGGGGTGGCAGGGGTCATAAGACCCCAGCCAGGTGCCTATCCAGTCTCCTCTTGAAGATTTCCAGGGAAGGTGAGAGCACCACCTCTCTGGGAAGCCTATTCCAGGCTCTGGCCACTCTTACAGTGAAGTAGTTCTTTCTAATATCTAACCCAAACCTATCCTCCCTCAGCTTGTGGTCACTGTTCCTGGTGACTCCAAGCGGGGCCCTGGTGAACAGATTTTCCTTGAGTCCCTGCTGGTGGCCCCTGATAAAGTTGTAGACAGCCATAAGATCCACCCTCAGTCTCCTCTTGCGGAGACTGAAAAGATTCAGGTCCCTCAGCCTCTCCTCATAGGGCTGGCCACGGAGGCCCCCAACCATATGAGTGGCCTCCTCTGGACCCTCTCCAGGTTCTCCACAGCCCTCCTGAAGTGCGGCGCCCAGAACTGGATGCAGTACTCCAGCTGCGGCCTGACCAGTGCTGCATAGAGGGGGAGCAAGACCTCTCTGACCCTGTTAGTGATGCCCCTGTTGATGTACGACAGGGTGCGGTTGGCTCTGCCTATTTCTTCATTGCATTGGCGACTCATATTCATCCTGGAGTCAATCCTGACTCCAAGATCCCTCTCTGCCTCTGTGCTGCTGAGAGGGTCAGCCCCTAACCTATAACCATAATGCTGGTTCCCTCTCCCCAGGTGCAGCACCCTGCACTTGTCCTTGTTGAACTGCATCCTGTTCAGATCCGCCCACTTCTCTAACCTATCCAGGTCTGCCTGGATGTGGTCCCTGCCTTTACCCCACAGCTTGGCGTCATCAGCGAACTTGAACAGCGTGCTCTCCACACCCTCGTCCAGGTCACTAATGAAGATGTTGAACAGCACCGGCCCAAGGACTGACCCCTGGGGGACTCCACTGCGCACATCCTCCCAGGTTGACATCGACCCGTCCACCACCACCCTCTGGGTTCGCCCCTGGAGCCAGTTTGCCACCCATGTGACCGGGCAATCGTCAATGCCGCAGTCCCTCAGCTTGCCCACCAGAACTGGGTGGGACACTGTGTTGAAGGCCTTCTGGAAGATGACATCGACTTCCTCCTTCCCACCTAAGCTTTTGTTACCTGGTCATAGAAAGAGACCAGGTTAGTTAGGCAGGGTCAGCCTTGCATGAACCCATGCTGGTTATCCCTCAACATCATTTCCCCTGCAGGGCTGTCACAAATGTGGCCCTTGATAATTTTTTCAAAGACCTTCCCCAGGATAGAAGTGAGACTGACTGGCCTGTAGTTGCCAGGCTCTTCCTTCCTCCCCTTCTTGAAAATAAGGACCACGTTGGCCTTTTTCCAGTCCTCAGGGACTTGGCCCGAGCACCAGGAGTCCTCAAACAGCTGTGCCAATGGCTCCGCAATGACACCAGCCAATTCACTCAGCACCCACGGATGAAGGTCATCCGGGCCCGCTGACTTGGCCACATCTAAACCCTCCAGGTAGTCCTTAACTAAGCTGAAGACTTCTCCTTCTGTTGGCTCCCCATGCACTGCAGCAACTGCCAGATGAGCAGGGGCTACTAACACGCCTGCCCTGTTGTTCTAGGAGCTAAGCCCAGAGTGGGGGAGTTCTGGGCTATTGAGCAGGCACCACAGGACCACCTGAGCTGGAAAGGGGAAATGCCCAGCCAACCTACAGGCTTTATGAGGGTTGCAGGCTGCCCTGAGATGGGTGTAGACAAAGGGCAATGCTCAAGGATACCCTTGGCCTTAACCTTTGGAGGGGACAGAAAGGGAGAAAGGGGTGGGGAGTTACTGTATTATTTGTTACAATTGTTTAAATTGAATAATATATTTCTTTTTGCAGGGGAAGGGGAGGATGAGTGGGTTCTGGAGCAGCTATGGCCCCCTGTAAATCAGTTGGGTACAGGCTTTGAGGAGATAGTAAGTAGAGAGACTCACCTGCTTGAGGCAAGGGTGTGGGAATGAGTATGGATAAGAGGGAGTATGAAGAAAAGAACCTGTTGTTTTCTTTTATGGAAGTAGTGAATGTGGTTTCAGAAATGAGGTTGTGTTGGGTTCTCTCTTAGTTTAGATGCATGGGAGTGGGTGGGGTGAGAGAGGCTGTTTTTTAACTTTTAGCGGTCACAGGGGAAATTTGGTTTGTTATACCTTATTATAAGGTATAACATTATAAGGTATAACATGTATTCTGTGAAAGAAGGGGTTTTTTTTTACTTTTATTATAAGCTGCCCTGAGCCTTTATGGGGAAGGGTAGCACATACCACTAAATCTAATTAATAAATAAATAAGTGTAAGTGACAGTAAAGAATGAAAATGGAAATGATTTTGTTGCCGTAGAAGGAAACCTGATACTAACACTCCTAGAGTTAATCTAGAGGAAACATGGAAGAGAGGATGACCCCAAAAGATCTGAAGAATTGAAGGATAATTAGCTGAAAAAAGCTGGATTGTCCTGGGGTCAAGTCAGACAATGAGGCAAAGAAGCACGGTGTGGAGACTTATCATGGCAACTCTTTGCTCCTAATTAGTAGGAAGTACAAACTGGGTACAAACTTTTCAGGAAGGACAGGCAGGGGAGAAGAGGAGAAGGAGTTGGACTTTATGAAAAAGAACCATATGATTACTCAGAGCTCCAGTGTGAAGCTGGGGAGAGGTCTGTTGAAAGTCTCTCGGTTAGGGTCAGAGGGGAGAGCAACAAGGGTGATGTTGCGGTGTGGGTCTGCTATAGATCACCAGACCAGGAGGAAGCAGTGGATGAGGCTTTCTTTAAACAGCTAGCGAAAGTTTCCCCATCACAGACCCTGGTTCTCATGGGGGATTTCAATCACCCTGATATCTGCTGGGAGGGCAATACAGCTGTACATAGGCAATCCAGGAAGTTTTTGGAGAGTACTGGGGACAGCTCCCTGGTGCAAGTGCTGGAGTGGCCAACTAGAAGCCCCACTCTTCTTGACCTGCTACTCACAAACAGGGAAGAATTGGTGGGGAATGTAGTAGTGGATGGCAACTTGGGCAGCAGTGACTATGAGCTGATAGAGTTCAGGATCCTGAGGAAAGGGAAGATGGAGAGCAGCAGAGTAAGGACTTTGGACTTAAGAAAAGCAGACTTCGATTTACTCAGGGAACTCATGGGCAGGATCCCCTGGGAAGCCAGTCTGCGGGGGAGAGGAGCCCAGGAGAGCTGGCTGTACTTCAAAGAAGCCTTACTGAGAGTGTAGGAACATACCATCCCAATGTGTAGGAAGACTAACAAGTATGACAGAAGACCAGCTTGGCTTAGCAGGGAACTCTTCAGTAAACTTAATCACAAAAAAGAAGCTTGTAAGAAGTGAAGACTTGGATAAATAACTAAGGAAGAATATAATAGCATTGCCCAGGCATGCAAGGATGAAGCCAGGAAGGCCAAAGTGCAACTGAAGTTGCTGCTAGCAAGGGAAGTGAAAGTAACAAGAAGGGCTTTTACAAGTATGTCAGTAGCAAGAGGAGAATCAGGGAAAGTGTGTGTCCCTTACCGAATGGGGGAGGCAGCTTGTGACAGAGGATTCAGAAAAGGCTGAGGTGTTCAGTGCCTTTTTTGCCTCAGTCTTCACAGGCAAGGTCAGCTTCCAGACTACTGCCCTGAGCAGTACATTTTGGGGAGGAGGTGAGCAGCCCGCAGTGTTGAAAGAACAGCTTAGGGACTACTTAGAAAAGCTGGATGTGTACAAGTCCATGGGGCCAGATGGGATGCACCCAAGGGTATTGAGGGAGTTGGCTGGTGTGATTGCAGAGCCATTAGCCATCATCTTTGAAAACTCAAGGCAATCACGAGAGGTCCTGGGTCATTGAAAAAGGGCAAACATAGTCCCCATATTTAAGAAGGGGAAGAAGGAGGATCCAGGGAACTTCATACCAGGCAGTGTCACCTCAGCCCCTGGAAAAATCATGGAGCAGATTCTCAAGGAATCCATTTCTAAACAATTGGAGGAGAAAAAGGTGATTAGGAACAGTCAGCATGGATTCACCAGGGGCAAGTCACGCTTGATCAACCTGATTGCTTTCTATGACAAGGTGACTGGCTCTGTGGATGTGGGGAGACCAGTGGATATGTTGTACCTTGATTTTAGCAAGGCTTTTGATACGCTTACCCACAGCATTCTCATAGGCACACAATAAAGCGGGATTATTCTTGTAGTGGGAGAGTAAGTAGACTCCGAGATTTAGCCGGTTGGCTGAATTGTATTTTTTATTGGAATATAAAACTAGTTCAGTATTCAAATATCACATATTTGTATATATTTAATGGATATTTAATGGATAATGAAAACAATTTCTTTAATGTTTTGCAAAGCACTTAGGGATATATATAATAATATGATTAAAAGCTTTACTTAGTAGGGATGGGTTCTGCTTTGCAGAACTGAAGCATAGAGGAGGAAATCCAATCCTGAATGTCAAACTAGGAGCCTAGGCCATATGTTGAATTATTCATTACAGTGAGTTTTTAATTCCCATCAGAGAACTTCCCCTTGCATACATGAAATAATCCTAAGAGTTGACAATGCCAGCATCATGCCAAAAGATGTCACCTTGGCAATGTAGCTCCTGTCACACATGATTTATACAAATTCACTTTGTGTTCAGTTAAATGTTGACAATCATATTGATTCATCTAGTCAGATTCAGTGTCCATTGGCATCATTAGGTGTCTTTTAAGCAACTTCAGAGACTTTGAATTCCTCCCTAAGAAGAAGAATAAGGGCAATTCAGCCCTTGGCCTGGCTGTATGATCATTCATGGTCATCTGACCAGGTGCTGAAGGATTGGAAACTAGCTAATGTGGTCCCAATTTTTAAGAAAGGGAAGAAGGAGGACCCAAGTAACTATAGGCCTGTAAGCCTCACCTCGGTGCTTGGGAAGATCTTGGAGAAAATCATCAAGGAGCACATCTGTGGGGGGCCTGCAGCAGAGATCATGCTCAAGGGTCATCAGCATGGGTTCATCAAAGACAGATCCTGCCTGACCAACCTGATTGTCTTTTATGACCAGGTAACTAAATCCTTGGATGGTGGTGATGCCGTGGATGTAGTCTTTCTAGACTTTAAGAAGGCCTTTGACACAGTCTCTCACTCCATTCTCATCAATAAATTAGGCGACTGTGGTATTGATGCCTACACAGTTGGATGGGTAAGAAATTGGCTGATGGGGTGCATGCAGAGAGTAGTGGTGGACGAGTCATACTTAACCTGGTGAGATGTGAGCAGTGGGGTCCCCCAGGGCTTGGTCCTCAGGCCCGCACTGTTTAACATCTTCATTAGTGACTTGGACGAGGGGGTTGAAAGCACAATGTCCAAGTTTGCCAATGACACTGAGATGTGGGGTGAGGTGGACACACTTGAAGTCAGAGGGAGGCTGCAACTAGATTTAGACAGACTACAAAAGTGGGCAGATGAGAATAGGATGGGGTTAAACATAGACAAATGAAGGGTGCTGCACCTTGGGAGAAGGAATCCACAGCATACATACAGACTGGGGAGTTCCCCTCTTGAAAGCACAGAGGCAGAAAGGGATCTTGGAGTCATTATTGGCTCCAAGATGAACTTGAGCCTCCAATGCCAGACTGCAGTCAGCAAGGCCAGCCATATCTTGTCATGCATCCAAAGATGCATCTCAAGCCAGTCCAGAGAGGTGATACTCCCCCTCTATGCAACTTTGGTGCTGCACTTTAAAAAGGATGTGGCCAGCCTGGATAGAGTTCAGAGGAGGGCCACCCATTTGGTGACAGGGCAGCAGGCCAGGCCCTAAGAGGAGAGACTGAGAGGCCCCAAGAGGAGAGACTGAGGGACCTGAACCTATTCAGCCTCAGAAAGAGGAGGCTGAGGGGAGACCTAGTGGCTGCCTACAAACTCATCAGGGGAGATCATCAGCAAATAGGAAGAGCCCTATTCTCCCCAGCAGCACCTGGGATGACAAGGAACAATGGTAATAAATAAGCTGATGGAGAATAGGTTTTGGTTAGAGATCAGAAGGCAATATTTTACAGTTAGGGTGGCCAGAATCTGGAACCAACTTCCTAGGGAATGGTCGTTGTCCCTACCTTGGGCAAATTCGACAAGAGGTTAGATGATCACCTGTCTGGGGTCTTGCGAACCAGCATCCATTCCCGCCTGTGGCAGGGGGGCAGGCTAGATGATCTGATCAGGTCCCTTCTGACCCTAGCTACTATGAAACGATGAAACTATAAACTATAACTGTTTGCAGTCATCAAAGAGTCTGGTCTTTAGCTATTTTTCATACAAATGTTCAGTTGCCCATTCTACATGTTCTGTGCCAAGGTGTCTGAACTATGACAGAAGGTGGAAGACTGAAAAATGGAATTGATATTCCACATAATGTTCTGCAATATCAAATCTTTGTGTTCCAATTTACAGTGAGAATGCAAAATGCTATATTTTGCTTTGAATGAAAGTCCTGAACATTTTGATTTGAGACAATTGAAATGTTTACCTTTGGACATGTTGAAATGTGTGTTTCTATAAGGTAAAAGGTTCCATTTCAACAATGGCAAATCACAATAATACAATATGAACTATTAGATATGTGAATAATACGTTAAACACATACATATAAAACAACATTAATTTAAACAGCATAACATAAAATTCAAGGTGTGACGTTCAAATGGTTATTACCATATTTTCTCACATACAACACACACTTTTCCCTAAAAATCAGTCACTGGACAGTGCACATTTTAAGTGAGGAAATATGATTATAGCAACTTCTGCTGCACCCGCCTTTGACTGGCAAGAGATAATTGGGTGCTTTAGCAGGCCTTTTGGTGTTTTTATCTAATAGCTGATTCAATCAGCTATTAGATAAGAGCACCAAAGAAGCCCCACTAAAGTGCCCAATCTATACAGATGTTGGGTGAGCTGAGTCCAACTACTACGTCACTTCTGGGCATGTGCTAGGCTTGGCGTGGGAGTGTACCAAGTTTAAAGTGCTTTTTTTTTTTTTTTTAAATGTCTGCAAGCTGCCTATCTCCTGGCAGAGACTCAGGCTCCAGAAGCTGTATTTCTCAAGTACAGCTGAGCTCTGGGTGCTTGCTGAATCAGTTAGGTGGGCCCTCATCTTACTCCACAAGTTCTATTGGCTAGGATCACACCTTTAGTTGGCATGGCAAGTGCTCTAGACTACCTGCCCAGCTCAGGAAGAGAAGAGGGGTTGGACAGCTTAGCTCACCCAACAGAACCTACAGTGTCGTGCAGTTAGGGCGTTAACAGAGCAGCCACAATGTTTTGCTTCCCCTGCCCCCACACAACTGCAGCTGTCTGTGTTTTTCCTGGGAAAAGTACTGCACTTATCAGTATTTTTGAGGAAAGACATATTTTTTTAAATTTTCATTCTGCCTTTCAAAAGCAAGGTGCATATTTTATCTGGGGGTGTGTTCTATGCAAAAAGTGACGGTTTGTTGAAATTTTTTATTTCAGTAAATACTTTTGCATTTTGAATCATTTTGTAAACCCACAGTAGTGGATTTTAGAAATTTCACATGGGAAACAACACAATATCCTTGGAGTATTTTAAGACTGCTCTTGCAAAATTTAGCATTTTGAATCAAGATATTTCATTTAATTTTTTTCCCATCTTTTGATCAAAATTGAGACTTTCTATGAAACACTGACAGTTTGAAGTAATTTTCAGTGAAAACTGTATTCCATCAGCTGTCAATTAAGTTGTCTTGAATTAAAGTAGCTGTGAGTTCAATAAAAATAAGTTTCCATGTATTTCTACTGCTCTGAATAAGTGGCCATTAGGCCATGGGAGCATGGGAAAATATAAGCTTCTCCCTCTGTTCTCTCCATACTTTGTACAATTTATCCAGTGTAAACAGGGAAAATCTAGTCCAAGCTTGCTCACTAAGATTATTTTGGGCGTGGAAAAGTTTTCAGTATGAAGTGACACAATCAAGTTTGACACCCCTTCCCCAAAGCTGGTGTAAAGATAAAAAGGGGAAAGCTGAGATTGTAAGAAGACGAAGCAGTGTATATATGCATGTCAATTCCCAACTGGCATAAGGGTCATTAAGGACTTAGAGCAGTCCTTGGATTTTTCTTCTTTACCCTGGTGGGGTGAGACTGCTGTAAATGAATGATGAGAATGAGAAAGGCAGAAGGAAGAAGTGGCAGAGACTCCATGAAGTTAACCAAGGATTTGGCTATTGCTGTTACTTTTACATCTGAACCACTCAGGTGCTATGCAATTGAAATAGCATACAATGAAGGGGCTTGGCTTCTCAGCAACCTGATACTGGTGTAACCTGCCCCACACCACTGTAAACAAGGTATGGACATGTGCTATAGACTCCTATACTATTGCAGTTTATTAGAATCCAATTTAAACTGATCCTAGGAAAAATCAGGAGTATGAATTAAACTGATGTAGGTGTTGCATGTCTGCTTCTAACCCAGGGCAGACATTTGCCTAAGGTCTGGTTTCCCTACCACTTAGTGGTGAGATACTGTAATTGAGCCTCCAGCCACAGCTACATTAGAGCTTTGCTATACATTCATTTTCAGTGACTCCTGGAGCTCTTAACCTCTGGATTGTCCTCACATTAACACTTGAAACTTATTTTTAAACACACTTTATGTGGCTTAAAGTTACGCCTCTCCAAGGCAGGTTTATCTCTAATCCATGTTACCCAATTCATGTTCTATTAATGTGTGGCCACACCCCACAGCTGAGCCATCCATGTGGCAGTCCTCCAGCATCCCAGGATGCAGTGTCCCCTCCCCCACCGTCCGGTTCTGTGTGGACAAATGTTCCATCCCCTGAACAATATTGACTGTGTGATGGTTCTGGCACCAAGCCAACTCCCCCTCCCACCCCAGGGGATGTTACCTTCCCACCTGCTGGGGTGCAACCCCATGCAAACAGTCAGGTTACAGGGAACATGCCAGCTAGCCAGATTACTGGGCATAGACAGGCCCAAAAGTGGGTTCTAAGGGGGGCAGGGGGGACAAGATAGGAGGCCAAATCAGGTCCCCATGAAATAGAGCTTCCTTCCTAGTGCAGGGGCAGTAGCTTTCCCAAAAACACCTTCCCCCACCACTCCCAGCCACCTGAGGAAGCACAACCAGCACCCCCACACCCCAATTTTATTAAAGCATAAGACCTTCTTTAATTTACTTCCTTTAAAAAAAATACTTCTTTTTATTTAATCCTTCAGTGGCTGACTTCATTTATTTCACCACCCTTCCCCCACCCCCATTTTCTTTCCACCTTCCATTCATTACCCACCCCCATACCATTAGTCCTCTGCCTTCCAGCTTCATGATTAGGCTTCCTTCACTCCATTATTCAAACTCCCCCACCTAAAGCACAGCTTTAGCCTGTCATGGCTTACCAGTCCTGTAATGGCAACTCAAAGCTCTAGCTCTTATGCAGGCCCCTGATCACCAGCCCGCTAGTGGCAAGTCACAGCTGTGAACATGGGAGCAATCACAGAAAGTTTTGAGCCTTAAGGTGTGACTGCTCCAAACTCAGGTTAGCACTGATCAACATACAAGTAGCTCAAAGCGCAATGTGGAATAAGACCCTGTGAGAGCTGGCTGTATGTCCATTTTGGACATCAGTATAATTTTCACTGGTGCAAAAAAGTGATGCAAATTATACCAATGTTTAGGCATTAAGCCAGATAGGTTGCTCCTTATTCTACTGGCCACTGAGCATTATTTAGGGAGCCTCACAAGAGACATCACTAAAAGGGAAATTGGCGTTGTAAACCTGTAGTGGTAGATTATGGAAGTCTTTCTCTGAGAGATGGTAGATCTTTGGCTATATTAATATTGCTGTTGATTCCATTTGGCTTCTACTTCTTTTATGCTTCTCTCAGTATAACATCAGGATTCTCATATTTGTTCATAAATGTATTTATATCTTAATACAGGGATTATACTGTGGATTATACTGCACTGGTCACTTCCGCTCCCACCAAAGACTGTAAACCACACCACTAGCAGCTGAAGAGTCTTTTAAATTTTTGATTTATAAAAAAAAAATGACACTTTTAAATAAACTTATTACCCTAAATCGATTACAGATTTAGTTTAAAAAAACTGGTTTTAATTAAAAATGTTCAAATTTCAAAATGGTTTGAACAGTTTTAAGACATCAGCAGTTGGAAACAAAAAAATAAAAGAGAGCCTGCATTGTCTGATCAGCTAGATATCCCCAGATCAGCAGTAGGCACTGCTGAAATTATAGCATGTGAACCTCTGAAACAGAACCATCAACTTCAGCAGAACTAGAACAGTATCAGTGACTGAAAGACTGTTTGCTGTCATCGCCCTGAGGCCCATGTCCTGTCTGCAATGAAGTCAAAGGGTACTACAATTAGAATTGTGTGAATAAATGTTTTTCAGTTTGGGGGTTGAAAAAAATAATTTTGTGTTGATCTGAAACAAAATATTTTTTAATTCTTCTAATTGAAATGAAGTTCAAACTTGTTTTAATGTTTTCATATTTCTAATTCAACTGATTTAATTTTAGAAATGAAACAGATTTTTTAATTATCAATTCAAAACATTACATTTAAATATACTGAAATGAAACAGTTTGACTTAAAAATCATCAGGGACATTTTTGCTGAGACAGGTCAATAGATTTGCAAATTATTTTGGTCAACCCCAATCTACATTTTCCAATAAAAAATATAAACCAAAGTTTTTGCTTCAGTCTAGTTGCACTGGAGATCAGTGAGAACAGAAGCAGACTCTCAGAAGATCCTAGTCTTGCTTTCAGGGAGTCTCAGAGTCCCAGCTGAATTTCTTTAATATTTTCTCTACGTTTTATGAACCCTCCACTGATGCTGAGCATGCTTCCAGCCTCCAGCCAAGTCATCCCGGCTCCATAATGGAAAATGGGACCTCACTGCTCAGGCTTCTGCATCAGCACTGAAAAGTAGGTTGCAATAAACAATACAGTAAAAACCAGAGCTAAGTGTTATTTGGGGGGGACCACAAACATGTAAGTCTGGAGCCCTTACCCACAGCTTCAATCAAAACATTTCAAGTACCATCTTTCTCCCTTAACATTTACATAATCATACCTCAGCTACAGAACTTTATACAATGCTTTTCTTTATGAGTGAGTGTTGCTATTTCTGACTTTTTACTGCTGGTCATGTAATATGTTATTAATTTACATTATCCTGAGTTTTATGCTTAGGGGATATCCAGAAAAGAGAACATTTTAGATAGCAGGACATTTTGAAAATCCCATGGCCATGCATGAGTTATGTAGGGAGGGTTTCTGCTGCCTTTTTTTTTAATCAAGCTACATTCATGTACAGTGCCCTGATCTTTTTCCTTACATTGCTGTTGTGTCCACTGGGTATAATATTCACTAGTCCTTAGAGATCTCTTTATTCTTCTTCCTGAAGTTCCTCCTCACAATACAGAGAGAACTCACAACATTTTTGTTATACTCTGACTCCATGTGGTGCCCAGTGACTAGGGAGACGACAATCCAATTGCTCATGGATCCTGGTACTCATTAGCCAGAGCAAGCAGGGAGCAAACACTAGCATACATTGTTCACAACAGCTTTATTCAGAATGGAGACAGCTTTGGGTGAGCTTCCTCACAGACACCCAGTCTATGAACACAGGGAGCAGCCCTGAACAGTAGGTTTTTTCCACATTTATACACTTTGGTTTATGCATATTACCATTCATTCTACCCTCGCCCCTCCTATGTTCCACCGATTTCTCCTCCCATCTCAAGCTTTGCCTCAGTTTACTGTTTGCTTCATTAGCATGGAATTGCCTATGCATTTTATTCATTTACATGTCTTTTTGCTATGAGCATATGCCTAAAACCTTGACTTCTCTTCTTTGGTCAATGGGCAGATCTTGACCAAAACCTGGAAGCTTCTGGAGGCTTCTTCACCAATCACCATTTACCCTTTTGCATATGTTTAGCTCAGATTCTGTTACCATTTACATCTTGTTTTTCACACTCCAGTCTGTTTTTCTGTCTCATGTTGTACCAACTTCCACCTTTTTTGGGCCCGTGTATCTTATGTCGTTCCTCACTGTAGCTGGTTCACAGCACACAGACTTACTTGCTGCTTTTTCTTAGAAAATGGTTGACACAATTAAGATGGTTACTTAACATAAGCAAAATCTTATATATAAAAGCTATATATATCTCACAACAATACTATTATATGGTTAAAACTACTTGCCTAAGCATTCACAAAGTCACTTTTAATATATATCACTCTGCCTTGTGGTCAGCAGCTTTGCTGAGATACAGATTAAAGCCTTGTTCCAGCTGCCGGTTCAATGCTCCCCAAAAATCCACATAGTGTTACCCTAACAGCTTTGTTATCATTATTATTTTTAGAAGGGGCAGGAAAAGTGGAGTTAAAAATAGAAGTCGTGGAGGCTAAACCTAGTACAAGGATAATAAGATGGCATGGGATGGGGTGGGATGAGATGAGCAAGCCTGGGTTTGCGATTCAAGGAGTCCTGGGTCTTGTAATTCTGAGAGAACAGAGGAATGAACTGGAACCCAGGTGTGATATTAAACAATAATATTCCTCTTTTATGCCTCCTTCTTCCCCCTTTTCCTTTCTTTTCTTTTCTTTATGCTTATTATTTGTGATTGGGATATATATATTTCAGATGCATGTAACTGAGGTGTGTATATATAAATATACATATATATATACATACATATATACATATAAATACACACTGACACACACACTGTATTTCACGATGTGTAAGTTGAGTTTTGAAGCCCAATTTTTAACTCCTAATATTCAACATTGACTTACCCAATCTATCACCGTCCCCTGTAAGTGGCGCCAGGCTTGGTGCTCGACTTACACCAGTCCCTGTGCACCCTCACTGTGGGCTGGGCACCCACACCACAGTGTGGCATGTAGGGGACAAGGCCAGGCTTGGGTAGTGTGGCCCCATCCCCTGCAAGCAGCGCTGCCTGGGCTGTGCCAGCTGAGCACCAAGCCCAGCACTGCTTGCAGGAGATGGGGCTGCACCAGCTGAACACCAAGCCTGGCCCTGTCTGCTGTGATTGGCACTGCCAAGTTCCAAACCCAGCTCTGTCCTGTGAGCAGCACTGGGCTTGGCGCTCAGCTGGCACAGCTCAGCAGCACCGCTCACAGTAGACAGGGCTGGGCTCAGTGGTCGGCTGGTGCAGCCCCATCCTCTGTAGGCACCACTGCCTGGGCCACACCAGCTGAGCACCAAGCCCAACCCCATCTGCTGCAAGTGGCACTGGGCTCGGCTGGCTTTGCCCAGGCAGTGCCCCTGACAGGGGATGGGGCCATGCCGGCTGAGCACTCAGCCCAGCCTCATCCCCTGCAGGTGGCGCTGTGGCACGTGTCCACCTCCCAGGTGCCTGGCCCACAGTGAGGCCCCATATTAACCGCATATTTCTGATCCAGAAAGTTAGGAATTTTGTAGATCCAGTGTATAAGTCAACTTGTATGCCACATTTACCTATACACCATGAAATATCATCTATCTAATTTTGATTTTTAAAAACCAATTGAAAAAGAGGCAATGATTCTGAAGAAGATAAAATTTGTTTGGGACTTTGGCTCTATTGTGGACTTTGTGGACTTATGTAGATTATTGGGTTTCTCCCAGGAAAAGGGTGAGGGTAGAAAAGCTGGCAGATTGAGCTTGGAGGTGCAGAACTCTGCAGTGCCTGGACTGGCCATCAGTTGAGAGGTGCCAGATGAGTGAAAGTCTGACTTTACACTCCAGCATCAGAGGGTGCACAAGATAGTGAGTCTCTCCTGAACACTAGCAATAAGGAATGGTCCATCTCCAGGTCAGACAAGTGCTACTTTTTTCTGTCCAGGAGCTGTAGAGCATGATCAGGGCAGTAGCACCACAACATGTTGGTGTTCTGAAAAGACAGAAGTTAAGAGAAACTTGATTCACTTCCCCTCCCCCCCACAATCTTGATACTTTGTAGGACAAGTTGGAGAATAACATGACACATCACACATATATCATTATGCTGGCTTCTGGAGGCCCTGCATGTGGCAGTGGCCTCATTTGCTGTAGATACCTAGTAGGAGACAGTTCTTCTATGAACACCTTGTAATCCAAATAGTCGCAGACAGACTGGTAGAAGAAAATGAAGCCACAGAGATGGAAATTATTTGTACTTCCCAGCAGGGAAAATTACCCTGTACTGAGCTTGGTGCTGCTGCGGCTAAGCTGCAGCTAGTACTCACTAAGCTGTAGCTAGTACTTGAGTATGCTTCTAGCACTGTCTTCAGTGTAGGCAACTGCAGTGAAAGGCCTGGAAGATAATCTGATATTCTAAGTCTTTGTCTAGCACCTTATCCACTGCATAATGGACAAAATCCTGATCACTTCTTCAGAAATAAGGATTGACACATTTGAGACAGCAAGGGCACCTCTCAGAATAATGGAACCTAAGAATAGCATTAGAAGGGCTGTATCTTTTCTTGCTTCCCCTTGTCTCCCACTCACCTTCTGTCATCTGGGTCTTATGAGCACATTAATGTGTTCTCTTGGAACTTCATGAGAGAGAGATGTTCTTTTATGTTCAAAGTGCCTTTTCTCTGCAATGATAAAGCTTCCACTGTGGTTTGCATGGTGTGGGGCAGGGATATGTCTTTCTTTGTGAAGATGCATTAAATGAAACATTCTCAAGTACAAAAAAGAAAGGATGTAGAGGCGAGTTCACATCTTGTACCAGCAAGGACAATGGCACTTAGATCTGCCATGCTACATAGCCTCAAAAAGTGTTTTAAGTAAGTATAATTATTCCCACTTTACATGTGTGAACACTAAGGTACAGAGAAAAGAAGTGACTTGCCCCAGATCACGTTTGCCAGAACCAGGAATAGAAACCAGGTTTCCTGAGTTCTTAGGCAAGTGTTCAGTCCTCCAAGTTACCCTGCCTTTTTCTTTTCTCTCATGACTTCAGTGGTGTTAGGATCAGAGCACATCTGCACTGAGAATACTGGCAATTGCTCTCAGCTGCCCCACCTCCATCCTGCAGCAGCAGATGGTGGGTTGGATGCTGCTTTCATCTCTCCTCCCCCTCTAGCATGTCCCAAGAGGCTCCAAGGAGGGATCAAAGCTCTGCTGTGCCGGGTGCTGTACAAACAGCACAAAAAGGTGGTCACCACTCCAAATCTCTTGCAATCTGCTTCTGAGGCTCGGTCATGGTGGACGTCACATAGATGGAGGCCTAGGAATGTTAGTTGCCTTGTAGCAGGGATAACCCTCCTCTCGGTCCTGTGCTGAAGTCACAGAGGTCCTGCCTGAGAGACACAGGGTGCACCAAGCACGCAGCCCATGCAGGCCTGATGGGAGAACAGGCCTGAAAAAGCACCGTCAGAAGAAATTTAAGGCAGGAAAACGTGCTTGCATGACAGAGCTGCTAAACAGCTCTTCTCTGGCAGGTCCTCTGCGTATCTGCCAGATGGTGACGGCTCTTCTAATAGCCCAGTCGTCCCGAAGCTTTCTGGAGTCCGGGTGCTCCCAGGAACTTGTGCCAACCGAGTGACTCACCAGTTCAAAAGCCCACGATGCGTATCTGAGGGCGCTTGCCTCTCGCAGAGGGGCCAGGCAGTGGGCGGAGGGGGGCGGTCCTCGTCTGCTCTCACACTCCCTGCAGGCACCTTCAGCAGGTCTCAGGCACCCCAGGGCACCCCCCTCCCCTCCCCATCAGTACATTGCCAGAGCACCACTGCCACCCTCTGCGAGCCCAGCCCTGCCTGTAGCCCTGGAGAGGCCGCAAAGCCCCTCGACCCCCTGGCGCTCCGGGCACGTTGCTCCGGTTTCACCGAGAGCAGCGTGTGGCCCGGGCGGGGCGGGGCGGGCCGCAGCCCTGCAGCGCCTTTGACCTTGAGGGGCAGCGGGCTCCCTCAGGGCGCGGGGCTGCGGCCCCTGGGCGCCGCGCCCCCCGGGCCGGGCCCGCACGCAGGTCAGCGATGCCGGGAGGCGCGGGCAGGCCCCGCCGCATGCAGCAGCCGCCTCGCGCGCGGCCCCCGGCTCCGCTCTGAGGCGGGGAAGGAGGCGCGGGGCGGGGCGGGGCGGGGCGGCCGAGGGCGAAGCGGCAGCATCGGGGGGAGGCGGCAGCGGGGGAAGGAGGGCCGGCGGCGGCGGCGGCGGCGGCGGTGGGATGGTCCGGAAACCCCGTGATAAAAAGAGGCAGCGCGGAGAGCGGGAAGCGCCGGAATCGTCCTCCCCGCGCTGCGCACGCTGCAGGCGCCCGCGCCCCGGCTCCATGTGACTGCCCCGCACCGCGCATGGACCCGGCCCGCGGCAGCGGCGGACGCTGAGGGGCTCGGCCGGGACAGTACAGCGCAGCGCAGCCTCCGCGCCGGCCGCAGCGGCGGGGAAGGTACCTCCAGGGCCCGGGCGGGCGCGGGGAGCTGTCCGGCCCCCAGTGCTGGCGGCGGGCGGTGCCCGCGGGGCGGCGCTTCAAAGTGCAGCCGCTCGGCCGGGGGCTGCGGTGCGGTGCGGCGCGGCGCGGGCTCGCGGGGGGTCCTGCTCCGGGGGCGCGGGCTGGGGGAGGGTCCCGCTTCCCGCACTGCCCCCTGCCCGGCGCGGCGCGGCGCGGCGCGGGCTCGGGGCCGGGGCCGGGGCCGGGGCCGGGGCGCGGCGCGGCGCGGGGGCCCGAGCGCCTCACCTTGAAATGCCCCCTCAGCTCCGCTGCGGAAACGCGGGAGCGGTGCCGGGTTAACCCTTGCCCGGCCGGCCGCGTCCCGGCGGAGCCCCGCGGGGCGAGCAGGCTGTGTGGGCAGCGCCGCGGGGCTCCCCTGTCCCGTGGCCACCGGCTCCCACCGCGACCTCGCTCACCTTGACTAGCACCTGGCTCCTGCGTGCGGGACTCCCGCCCAGCCAGCGCCTCCCCACCTCACTGCAGAGCTGGGGGGCGGTGCTACCCATCGGAGCAAAACTTGAGCAGGCAGCTGAGCTGCCCTGGAAGACGAGGACAGCAAGCCCCTAGAAAGGCCCCCCAGGGCAGCCCAGAGAGACACAGAGAGACGCTGTCCACCTGCCGATCCCGAAGACAGACCCCTGTCTGTTTTGTTTTTGTGTGTGTCTTGCCCATTCCTTGTAGGCGGCGACCCCGGGACTTGGTTCTGTTCATCTTGCATGTGAGATTTGAACAGGAGCGGAGGAATCTAAAGCCATCACCATGGATTTTGTCATGAAACAAGCTTTAGGAGGTAAGCCTAGTTTTGTGCATGCCATGCGGTGGATCTGATAAGGGCTTGGGTTCTCTCTGTCACTTCGTCACTGTCCCCTCACTTTTTCACATGCATCCGCAGCATGCACAGGTGGGAATTTTGCCCTTTAAAATCACATGGGAGAATTCGCTGGAGAACCCCAAATGCTGTGCCACTGAGCAGATGGAGCAATATTGTGTTGCATCCCACTGCTACAACTTCTTTTCTTTTGAATGCATCCTGCAAATGTCTTCACAACATACCAAACATTCTGGCACTCATACATCTGGCAAAGCAGCAAGGAGTACCTTTACTGTGTTTGAACTCCAGGGGGCAGCAGGAAGTGGAGTCCCATTAGGACCTGATTGAAGTCAATGGGAATTTTTCCACTGACTTCAATGGACTGTGACTCAGGTCCATAATACATATGACCCTGGGTGCCCCAGGCAAGCAGACACATTTCCATCTCTAGCAGCTGGTCACCCATACAAAACAGCCTTTGTTGCTCACAATAGTATGCTGCCTTCAGCAACTATGATTGTTTCAACCTGGTGTGCTAGTTATAGATCTGCTTGCTATTAGCAGATTTTACATATCCAGAGTAAGGCCAAACTAAGTGGCAAAATTCAGTATGTGAGATCTCACCCTGAATTCTATTACAGGCACAAAGCTCTGTTCAAATTTTGACTTAAAGTCAAACAGTGCAGATATTTCAAACTGCGCACAAGACTAGTCAGGTTTCTAGGACTACTGCAACACAGAGATCCACTGATCTGAGCCAAAGACCTTTTTCCAAAGGTGTGCTGTTAGAGCCTGATCTTTCACATTGCATAAACGCAGCTCCTATTGCGTGTAATAAACCTGTCTAATTATATAATCCAAACAACAAAATGAAATAAAAGCACTCATGATATTAATAAAGGAATTCCCTCATTCTGTTGGCATTATGCTGCCTCTGTGACCCATTCTGATTCAGCAGAAATGCCGCAAGTCGCATATTTGATATTGCTGGCTGTATGTTAAGTTCATGGGATATTAAGGCCTAATAGGAGGTCAGCGGTACATTTTAGATTTATTCCTTTTGGTTTTTTTCTGTTCTTTTTTTCCTTTAGATAAAGTATAAGTGTCATCGGATCTACTGCAGTTATTTTGTACTTGTTATTGATATCATTTGCTGTTTAAACTGATGATAGATTTTTACCACGAGTCGCTTTTCATTCTAAGAATATTCCGTATTTACCTATAAAATGCAATAAAGAAGCCATTTTAGATTGAAAAAAATAGAGCAATAAAATGCCTGACTCTGCATTGAGGGTAAAAAGGTTACATTTTAATTTTCTTTTTCTTCACTTTAATTTCTTATGGGTTTCACTTGCTGGTTAGGTAGACCATACCTAAGCACATAGTTGATGCCAGGGACTTGCATTTTTCTTACCAGGGTGTTGCCATACTTAATTTAAAAATCAATGCACACTTTAAAAGGGAAAGAATTTCACTGAGTTCTGCTACGCTTACTCAAGCTGCATAGTATCAGTAGTATCCTATTGAAATTAATGGGATTACTCACAGAATCAGTACTCAGCAGTGCATTTATGTGTGGGAGAATCAGACTTGTTGGACCACTTACACTGATTAAAGGTGGCATAATTTTTCCCTCGCTGGAGGAAGGAGGGTATACAGAAGAAAAAATATGAAATGTTTTATGATGTGGAATTGTACTTAATACATAACAATTGAGGTGCACAGCTATAACTCTGGATTTTAAATTACTTAGAAGGAAGTGATTGCCCATGGAATACCTAAGGATCAAAGTCCAGCCTGGCATCAATCCCAACACAATGCTATGTGCAAATCTCAATATTTGCATTATGATGTTAGCATTTGAAAAAGCAGTATTTTAAGATTGTCGGCTGTCTGTGGTTTTTACATTTTTGAGGTGTCAAGGACATACTGCTGTTGGATGCAGCATCACTCACTCTGTCTCTTACAGGGACTGATTAATACCTAATAGACTCGCTCATCACATGCCTAGATTTTTCCCATTTGCCAGATAAAGAGAAATAACTGCAGCACTGTTGGAAAAAACAAGAAATGTTAATTAATGATAGCCAAGTGCCACAGCCAACGCTGTTAATGGGTTTCAGTTTTTCCAAGTGGAATTACTACAGATACATAAAATCACAACTCAGGATCACTCAGCCAGCTGTTTCAACATAACATTTTCATCACTGAACAGCACTGACACATGCATTATGCCTAAACAGCTGGCAGAATGTTTTAATTTTATTTGTCTTATGCATTGAACCCACATGCTTTGCTGCAGATCTTTTAATAGTATATGAATTAATATATATTCACATACTGCACAATGAAAGAATAATGCTGAGGCCCCAAAGGCAAATCATTTTGCAGAGCAGAAATGCTTCCTGGTGTCAGTTTTCTTGTGCATTTTAAAAATAAGAATTGATGTCTAAACATGAATGGATATTGCAAGGACCTGGCCCTTGTCTCCAGAAAAGGTTTTATGCTAAATATTCAGGTTGATTATTTATAATTAAGGGCCAACCTATTCTATTCCCAGTGAACAGCCAGTGAATCTTTTCAGATTAGTGAGGAAACTCTCACTGGTTTCAGTGGTGCAGGGTGGAGCTCATGAAGGGCAACTATATTAGAATGAAAGTGTCTTGAATGAGATACAGAGTGCCTTTTTCCCAGGATTGTCACTCATACGTTTTTCTTATACCGCTTTGTCTTTCTGGCATTCTGATTAATATCCCCTTAACGTGAATTCTTCTCCTCTATCCAAGAACTTCTTTTTATTGCATAAAATTACATATTCAAGGCTTGAGTCACCTTTTTTTGGTTTTGAACCTTGTAGTTATGTGAGGCTTTGAAGTGTCCAGTTTGGGTAAAATAGCTGCCTGCAAACATGGGGGACTCCGTTCAATGGCTGAGGAAGCCTCTTCCAGGCCAGTGCTCCACCATGGAAATTGGAACCAATACTTTGCAACTTCCTGGGGACATTTTCCCAGTTTCATTTATCTGGAAGGATAATATTCCTTTGCGAACTTCTAGAAGTAAATAGGACAGCCTTTTCTCATGTGATTGCTATGTAAATGGCATGTTCTTCTCTTGTGTTCAACAGAAAATATTTGCAAATAAGAAGCACCTGCAGCCAGATTTTGTAACGCTCTGTGCAACTGGAATTGAGGCCAGAGCTCTGTGGAGATAAATACACCAGCTGAGGATCTGGCTCTGAATTCTTCTAACCAAGTGTGTGGTGTGAATCTGAAAAGCCTCATGTCTATGAATAGTGCCAATCTGGACAGATCTCAGAGGCTTTTTGGCCTTTGGAAATAGGACCCCTTGTTGATAGAAAGGTTGAAACAAAGAATAAAGAGAACCTCTCAGAGTTCTCTACTCCCTCTCTCTTCCTGGTGCGTTTTCACATTGAACAGGCTGGTTTGGATTAAAATAATAAATTGCAATATTTATCCTAACATTTTTGTGGGAGCTAGGACCAAGACTTTGAATTGGTACCTGAAGACATTTCATCTGGCTCTAAAGCAGTGGTCTCTAAACTTTTTTGATTGCGCACTCCTATAGTAAAAAAATTTTGAGCACGCGCCCCCATTATATGTATATTTATATAAATATAAATAGAAGTTCTAATATGTTCTTCCCACACCCCAATGAATCATCTTGCGCACCCCTTGGGGTGTGCACACCCCACTTTGGAGATCACCGCTGTAAAGTATCTTGACAGGCAATTCACATTTGCCCTATGGATGTTTCCAATCAGACTAACACAAGGCTGGAAGGTGTTCAGGGGTATGGATTGATTCTTATTAGAGTTGATTGCCTAGTGAAGACAATTATCTGTGGTAGGTCTGGTAAATTAGAAACTAAAGCGTGATTAGTTTTCTCTGACTCATGAGAGAGAAATTTTTATGCCTAAACAATTAGTTTTGGAGGGAAATTGTATTCTGAGGTGAATGCAGAAATAGAAAACACCTTTTACCACCCAATCTGTTGGTGCTTAGACTCCTGTGTATTTGCATTAGATAACCATTCTCTGCTATCACTTTTAGTACCAGCTGGTGACAATGAAGCAATAGTGCTGGAACCTACACAAGGACTGACCCTTGACATCTGCATGGGCCCTAAAGTCTCTCTTTATCATGGATCTGTCTTCTTCCAGAGCTACTGTGCTTGCTGATAGTGTGCACTAATAGCCAATAAAACAGTGTGTCAAACACTGCCTAAACACTGCTTAATTAACACGGTAGAGACGATGAGACCCATTGACATTTTTCTCAGAGCCTTGCTACAGAGACTGTTCCATCTTACCCTTGCAGTATTGTAGTGATGGTTGGTAGAAAAAGGGAAACCAATTCATTAAGACCTTTGCAGGTGCTGTGTTATATAAAAATACTGTCCCATATGAGACGTTTAAAAACAAGAACAGCATGGTATTTCTCCCACACCTATGGCCAGAGCCCTGACACAGAGGCTTATACAGGGACCTGACTAGAGCCACATGAGTACACACATATATAGTGCAGTTACTACTTTGTACAAATAACAGTGGCAAATGGTGAGAAAGAACAGAAACCTGGAGACCAGTAAATTACACTCTTATACTTGACAGATTCAGCAAATACAGCTGACTCATCAGTACAGCACGACTGAGAGCAACTCTTTGGCAATCCCAGCCTCAGAACCCCAAAACAACACAATTATAGTAGATCAGCCAGAATATAGGTTTTCACTGTGCAAAAGCCCTATAGGTTTTCACTGTGCAAAAGCCCTAATAAGAGCTCTAGCATACAGACAATGAAGTAGCTCAGAGTGGGATCTAGCATGCTATACATAAGTTTTCTGTGAATCTGAGAATGTGATGAGACAAATGAAATTTTAAATCTGACCTACTGTAGAATACACAGATAGCTCAGTACCTCTGTCACTGATATCTTAAACAAAGTCTATGCAACTCACCTTAACCAAGAAAGAATGAGCCTCCTAAGGCTGCAGGCCTGATACCTCTTACTTCCATAAATCATTCCTCTTCCATTTTCTGAGAGCATCCCAAGCCAAGTGGTGTGCTCAAGGCTTTGCCTTATTTTAATGCTTAGCTGTTCAGAAAGAGAATAACAGCTTTGGTTAGACCCAGTTTCCTAATAGAAACAGTAAAGTCTGGGTGCCTCAGTGCACCATCCAGACTAAAGGGCAATCCAAAAAATCTGCAGGCACCTAGTGATAGCCAGTAGGAAACAGTAAGTATAGGGGTAGATATAAATACCCACTGCTCTCCAAAGCCTGCACTCTCTACTATTTTGTCCTGCTTTTGAGGGTAGGCATGCTGCTACTGTTTACTTTTTGACCTAGTAGTTAAAACATGTGTCTAGGAAATGGGAGATCTGGAGTCAAGCTTTCCCTTAGCCTGAGGGGACTCAAACCACATGTCCCACTTTTCAGGAAAGTGCCCTAACCATGAAGCTAAAGACTAGCTGGGAGTGTGGGGTGCCCACCACCCACCTGTTGAAGCTGCAACAATGCAAGAGTCATGGGGGCAAAAGAATAAACAAAAAGGAGCTGGACAAGATCCCTCCCCTGGCAAGGAGCACAGAGTCAGGGGGCACAGGGCTTGGGGCAGAGAGTTGAATAGCAGATTGGAACAGGGAAAGGGACCAGAGTGACACTTAGGGAGTGTATGGGGCTAATTTGTGGCATGCTGAACAGAAAGGTTGGCCCCCACTCATCTAATTTAGGCATGGTATGTCACATCCATTACTCTCCCCTCCAGCAACAAAAACTGACTGTCACCATATTGTAGAAGGAGATCAAGCATGACTTGGTCTTGTTGAATCAGTGCTGGTTGTACCTGATCACCCTGTTCTCCTCTACTTTCTTCACCATAGTTTCCTTTAGAACAGCAGTTCCCAGCCTCAGGTCACGACCCAAATGAGGGTCACAGGGGCAATGCCGGTGGCACTGCACACAAAAGATGAGCTGTGCCCTGTGCTGGGAGCTCTTCTGCCCCGGGCCGCTGCCACACGCTGCCGCACCCAGAAGCAGGTTGTGGCATAAAAAGGTTGGGAATACTGCTTTAGAATGATCTTTCTAGGTATTGACATCAGATTGACTAGTCTGCAATTCTCCTGATAATCCTTTCTCTAATTCTTAAAAATGGGCACTATATTTGCCCTTTTCCAGTCATTTGGGTCCTTAAAACCCTCCACAAATTCTCAAAGAGGATAGTCAATGACTTTGAAATTACCTCAGTCAATTCCTTGAGGACTCTATAGTGTATTCCATCTAGCCCCGTGGACCTGAAAGTATTTAGCTTCTCTGAGTAATCCTTAACTTGTTCTTTCACTACTTTAGACTGTTTCCTTTCCTGTCTTTGCTGCCAACTGCTCTCATTGTCTGGTAGTTGACCCTATTTGTGAAGACTAAAGTAAAAAAGGCATTAATATTTTAATTTGCTCTATATTAGGGGTTTTCAACTTTTTTTGGTTGGTGTATCCCCAGCAGCCAGTTGAGGAGCAGGGAGTCCCTCCGCCAATCAATGAGTGTGTGGGCAGGGGGAGGTCCCCTTAATGCAGTGGAGAAACCAGAAGTGCTGGCAGCAGAACTGGAAGTGCCCCCACATCTCTGTGCCTTCCCAAGTACCCCCAGGGCCACGCATACTCCTGGTTGACAACCCCTGCTCTATATCATCCATAACTAGATCGCTTTCTGCATTCCATAAGGGATCTGTGGTCTTCCTCTTACTTTTGACATACTTGTAGAATCCTTTTTTATTGTCTTTTACGTCCCTTGCCAGCTATATCTCAAAACATGCCTTAGCCTTCTTAGTTTTCTCCACAGCTGAAGATTAATGAAAATACTTCCTTTCATTTGCATGCAACATGGAGGCTCATCTTCTGCAGAAAGTCTTTGTCATCAGTTTCTCACAACGAGGAGAGCCAGTGGACTCCAGCTGGCTTAAGGGGTCATCTGTGCTGAGTAGCTGAAGGGATCAAAGGCCTAATGAATAGGAAACAAATCTGTAAACATCAATGTCTGGTTGCAAACAAGCTATGCAGTGAAAAATGGGCTAAATGACCAAATACATTTGTGACTGCAGACAGTTGGTCTGGTTGCCACATGAGGCTGGGAGGGAATTTCCCTCTCTGCTGATACATATGTAAGGGGTGGTTTTTTTAGTCTTTCTCAGAGGCATTGGCTGTTGACTGTAGCCAATCCTGGAGATTTTAACTGGGGCGTGCCAGTGCTCCTGCTGGGACTTCAACCCAGAGTTTGTCAGCTAGAAGGTCTTGTCCCTCTGCTCAGCGTCAAACTGATCACCGTATTTGGGGTTAGGAAGGAATTTTACCTGATGGTTGCACTGCTATGCTCTGCAGGGGGTTTTGCTTTCCTCTGTAGAAAGGGGCTGGAGGCCATGGTCCTATTCCTGGACTCTCTAGGGTGTATTTTAATAATCTTTTCAGCAGTAGGGCATTGGCCACCTTGTGTCCCCCTGCTTGACCTGTGGCAGATAAGGTTATTATGTCTTGTGTTGTATAAGGGTTGATTGTATAGTTTTGCTAAGAGGTTAGACAGTGGGTTTGTATAGGATGGCTTAGATAGGGAATATGGAATCATAGAGAATCATAGAGAAGTAGGGCTGGAAAAACCCTCCAAAGGTCACCTAATCTATCCTCCTGCCTGAAGCAGGATCACCCCTATCTAAACCATCCTATATAAATCCATTGTATCAGATAACTGATCTTAAGGTAATTGCACAATTAAACAGTTAATTGCATAATACCTATGACATGCAGAGGGGGCCTTAGAGTTTATCCAGTCATGTCACAGATGTGCCAGTTTGGCTCTGCTGATGGTAGTAATATACTACAAAGAGCTGATTTATGATTGATTCCATTATGTGGCCAATGTCTTTCATGATGCACCTATATTTATAATAAAAAACATTGAAACTTGCCAATCTGCAAAAGAAATGGTTTGCTTCTAGGGTACAAGAAATTTGAGACACAACAATTGCTTCATTTAGAAATGGCCATTTAAATAACTATATAATAAAAAACAGAATTTCTGTTGGTATTTGAAAATCAGAGAGCAACAATATTTTTTTGGAAGCTTTCAATTATTTTGCAATAGGTCACTGTTCTTTTTCATTAAAGTTCATCCCTGGCCAACAGCTTTTCAGACAAAACACTGTTATGTTATTTCAGAATGACCAACCGTCTAGATATTGGTGTAAATTGTAGCAGAGTGTGGGACTGAAAATGAGCCTGGTAAACAATACAACTCTGGTCCTGCTGCAGGATTTGCTAGCACATCCTTTCAGTGCCTTATAGAAGTCTTTGGGACTCTGTGCAGCTTTAACCCCCAGGCCTCCCTCCCCACCAATTGACAGAGGAGGTGAACTGCATATGAAGTCAGTAGGACTATCCATATCTTGATGTATTAGGGCCTGAATATGTACTGGTATGCCATGTGTAAAGCCAGGTCCCTCAATTATCACTACCCTGTTCTACAGAGCTCAAGGAGAATAGTTGTGATGTCTCAGTATGAGCCAAAATGTTCATATAGAAGACAGGGTAGATTTGCACCTTATAGGCTAACCAAAGTAGAGATAGATATAGGTATAGATACTATAGATATAGGTATAGATACTATACAGATACTGTACAGATACAGATACTATAGATAGATAGATATTCCAATATAATAAAGAGCTTAGTCCATCTGTCTGTCCATAACCCTCTTGGAGTACTTTGATTGGTTACTAAAACAACCAATCAGAGTACTCCAAGAGCATTATGGATAGGAGGTGCCGGCAGTGCAGTGGAGCGCCACCATGATGGAAGGGATGGAGCGGTGGGGAGGCCAGGGCTGCTAGCCCCCAACGCCCCTGACCCTGCTTCTTGAAGGTGGCAGTGGCATGGGGTGGGAAGAGGGGGGAGGAGGGGATGGCGGGGCAAGCTTCCCTTTGCCCCGCTCCTTGCCTGTTCCAGGGAAGCAGTGGCAGTGCAGTGGGGAGAGGGTGTTAGGGTTAGTGAGCTTCCCCCACTCCATCCTCCCCCCTCCCGTCATTCTTGACAGGCAATTCACTTGTGTGTGTATGTGTATATAATATGTATTTATGTATGTATATGCACACATACATATACATATATATGCATGCAAACACATATGCACACACATAGCTCAAACTTGCATGAGCCGTATATAGCTCACTTCATCAGAATCTGTGAAAGGACATACAGAAAACAGAGTGCAGGATCTGCAAAAGCTTCGTGTCAGTGCTTTGCCCATCAGGAAATTAGGAGTCTTCCTTCTCTCACAGCATGATCTACAAAGCAATGGAATAAATATCCATTATCATGGCAGGATATTCACCAAACAAAGAACCATCATGGTTGCAGGTAAATCCTATCAGTTGCAGGATTCAAGTAACAATTACTTGATAGCGTGGGAATATGAGTGATAGGATGGGTAATTCCACATTTACTGAGAGAAGGAAACAGTTCTGTGGCTGGGTGATTTTTCAAAATAGGGTTTCAGTTCAGGACTGTCACAGGCTTTGGTATCTTGGACCATAATCAGACATTCATTTCTAGTACTGGAAATTTTTGGGAAATCTTCCCAAGAGAGAAAGCTTACAGTAAGTCTAGCCTCCAGCCACCCTTTCTCCCCTGTACCCTGATCACAGGAGTAGAGCTGCCACTGCTCTGTGTGTGTTCCCCAGACTGGGGTTACCCTGGATTAGGGAAGGTACTGGGAATCTTGCCCTGCTGCTTCACCCATTTTGGGGACTGAGAGGAGCCTAGAAACAGGTGATTCCCATGCCTTCCCCTGACCATGGTCATCCTAGTCTAGAGAAGGAGCTGGGAGCATTTCCCTGTGCTGGATTACTCCCAATGCCAGGGAGGAGTTAAGTGGGAAAAGTGTACAGGCATTCATTTCTGCAGCAGAAAGTCTCCCAGAGGAGAGATCTTCCATGTTGGAAGAAAAAGATCTTTCTCTCAGAATTAGCATTTTTCTGTGGGAGAAACTGTGTGAACTCCCAATATGCTTCCAGTTTCTAGTGGGAGAGTGTCATCTCTCCCACTAGAAATGTAACACCTGCCTGTACTCTTAGATTTTGTCCCAGGGAAAAGTCAAATTAGAGCTGCGATGCTCAGTCTTTCAGCCCTGCAAGCCAGGTAAGTTGTGTGAGGCCAGTCTGTGGGCTGAATTGGGCTCTCTGCTTGTCAGGAGGGTGATCTGCCTGGTCCTGCTTCACCTTATGCCACTCTGCACTGTCCTGCTCAGCTCTGCCTTGCGCTGCCCCAGTTGGCCCTGCTCAGTTCTACATTGCTCCATGCTACCCCAGTTGGCCCTGCACACTCAATACAGAGGGCACAGCTTTGCTCTCTGGCCGTGGGGCTCTGGCAATTTGACAGCAGGCAATTGCTCTGGCAATTTGTCCCACCACCAAACTTTTGGACCTGTGAGGAGCCCTGCAGGCTGGAAAACATAACTTCATGGGCCAGATTTGGCCTACAGGCTTGGTGTTGAACACTCCTGGACTAGAGAGCTGAAAGGGATGCAATCAGTACATTTCACATAGCATTTTAAGTTGCCCTGTTGCTGTCAAGTCCGTATCTACGATATAGGTATCAATATTTTCACATTATGATACAGTTTGATGGCTTTTATGTAAAAAATGAATTGACATTACATACCTAATTCCTACGGTTGTCCTCAAGCAATCCACTAGGTGAAACACCATTCCCTAAATGAAATAGGAATTAGTCATCTAAATCAGGCTCTTGAGTTGTGCAAGTGGCCACAGTCCTTAGAATCTAAACCATGGATCCAGTCAGTTCTCAGGTGTTTGAAATGTAGATCTTAAACTTATCTGTAACAACCTAGCCCAGGGGTGTCTAACATATTTAGACCATGGCAACAGGGCAAGTGGCAGTAGTATTCTCCCTGTCCCATTCTTTTGGCTCAGGGAGCCATATAGGTTAACATTGCTGTTGCTTGCCCTACCAGCAATTAAGTTACCAAACGGGATCTGTACCCAGGATTTTGGTGGCAGGGGGAGCAATAGCATCACTAAAATGAGTCCCCAATGGAGATCTGTACCTTGAATTTTAGCAGCATGGCAAGCAGTAGTGGCAGTAACCCACACAGTTTCCTTAGTTCGCTCATGGAGCTCTGGGGGTTAACATCACTGCTGCTTGCTCCACTGCCAAAATCCTGGTCCCTCCAGGAGCCCTGCAGGCTCGATGACACAGCTCTGCAGGTGGGAAGTTTCCCTCTGCCTTAGCAAATTGAGACTAGCTCCTTCTTTCAGGATTGATCCTAGCCTCCATAGTCAATAGGAGTTTTTCCTTGGACATAAACAAGCAGGGGATCAAACCCTTAGAGCCTGATTAGTGCCCATGGAAGTTCATGGGAATATTTTGACTACAGAGGGTGCTGGATAAACTTCTGTTACTATAAGAAGGTAAGTAGTCCTATTAGCTTCACTGGGATTGCTTACATGCTTAGATTTAGAAAGGTCCTTAAATACTTGCGGAACTTAAACAACATATTGTTAGAAACCTATTATTTTACTTGTCTCTTGATTGTGCTGGCTTGCTTATTCCTGCTTTTTTTCTGCACTGAGACCTTGTATAGGATGTAAAACATCCTATTAAATCCTGCATATTCCCTGTAGAGTTTTATCTGATGCTCACTTCTTTTTACTAATGGATTAAATAGTGGTATTAATAGCAGTGGTAGAACTTACTGGGGATCTTACTAATGCACAGGAATCCCAGGATGTTTTGGAAATGTGATATTTAGAGGAAGCTGAATCTTTCTCCTTGGGAAAAACAGATTATCACACTGTACAATACAATAAGATCAGCCTCAATTGATTTATTCTGCAATGTTAAATTAGCTAATTTCAAACCGGTTGGCTCAGTCATTGCAGAAACACATTAATACAAACAAAATAAATTAAATCGGCTGACTTTTGATGTACATCTTATTGCAATTTGAATTTGCCATTACCTATAAAAATGAAACTGCTTACCATCTACTTATCATGAATTTTCAGCATGACTTGAATGCTGTAGCTTATTTGTGGTTGTGGTGACCTTGAAGCAACGTCAAATATGCAGCACCAACAAAAGTTTACAATTCAAAGTACCGAGAAATATCATTTAAGAAAGTATATTATAAGACAAACAAAATATTCTTTGGTGAGTGAGTTGATAAATTTATTTTGATAACTCTATAGTCTAGGTGAATGGAAGGAAAAATAGGAAAGCAGATGGCAAATTATGATATAGAATAAAAAGCACATTTGGACTGATGAATAGGTAGGTAGGTAGCTAGGCTTCATTTCTCCATCTCTATCTGTCATATCAATCTTTTTTATCCCTTTTTTTTTCCTGGAGGGCTGTAGCTGGGTGGCATAAGAGGAAGGACTAAGGACTGGGATGCATTTGGGGGTGATCTAGCTTTTCATCCAAGGCATGGCACAAATTCTTTCAGTGTCCTTGGAAGGTCATTTATACACTGAGCTAGTCTGTAACTGCAGGGCTTCTGGGATAAAAGCAGGGTGCAGCTCCATTACCCCAAGTACAGAGCAGAAAAGTGACATGTTTCAGAGAGAAAATCCTAATTGCTCTTCCTTTACAAAGAAGGGAATGAATTACTTCATCCATTGTAGAGAGTAGATCATGTCTTCATGCGTACCTGAACAGTTGCTCTGGCCAGTATGTTGTGGGGAATTACACTTGCAGCCCTAAAATTTTATCCCTGAACCGATATTAGGTTTTTCATTGAATTATATAAAATGTGTATTTTAATTAGAGCTGGGAAAAGTTTTTAAATGAACATTTATGTTTGTCAAAATATTTTCTTTGAAAAATGATTTTTTTTAATGAAAAACTGTTGCGAAATACACCGATTTTCATTGAAAATTGGAAACAGTGATTTTTAGATTTTCAGTTTTTCATCAAAAACCTGAAACATTTCGTAGGAGAAAAACAATCCTGCCTAGCTATGGTTTAATCTGTTGCAGGAACTTATTTTATAGTGCAATTAGGTTTACAAGTGTCATTGCTCCCCAAAGAAAACCTCTAAAAGCAAGAGACTATGTGAAGTTCTATTACTGCAGTCCTGTTGATTGTTATGACCTTAGCTGTTGCAGAAGACTTGATATAATTCTTTCTGTCTTTGGGAACAGCACTGGGCCTAACATGTTCTTGTCCTTTGTGCCAGTCCTTTTACCTTAAGCCAGTATCCTTCCAGGAGACGACTTCCTGCCAATCTTTCTGGTTCTCAACCAATCCTATAGCAATTCTAGAAATTTCTGTCTAAACCCCTTCCCCAGACCTCCTCTGCTCAAGCAGTCTCCTCCTTCCATTTTCCAAGGGACTGCAGTTCCTGAAGTCCTCACTAGGTGGCATCTGAGTCACTGCAATAATGCGGTGGGTAGAACAGGCATCATTTTTCGGCCAGATCTGTTTTAGTGAAGAATTCAGATTTGGTAGTACCAAGACATTTTACAATTTTGTGTTACTCCACTTTGTTCACTCCACTTTGAAAATAATAAAAGTGTTTAACTTTAACATTTTCAAAATAAAGCATTTTGATGTACTAATTGGAAAAAAATCAGTAAAATTTCCTTGTTTGACATTTTCTTTGCAAAATATTTTAGAAATATAACAAAATAACAACATTAATTTATTTTTTACTTTTTGGTTCCCTGAAAAAAATGTATTTTGGCTTGACCCAAAACAAAACCATCATTTGATGGCTTTGACTGCAAATGAAACAATGCTTCAATATATTTAAAAGGTCATAACAGACTAGGTTTGTTAATACAGTACTGTTTCATGCATTTTTTAAATTTTATCCTTTCTTCTTTTTATGCTTCATTTTTAGCTCTTAGTTTTTTTGTAATACACAATACAGAGATCATAATTACATTTCAGTGTCAAAAATGCATAGCTACAAATCAAAAGAAGTGTGAAAGAGAAAACTCATAATTACAGTGATGATGAGAAAAGAGGTTGAGAGGGGATTTGATTACTTTCTATAAATATGTCAGGGATAAACAGAAGAGGGGGGGAAAGAGTTTTTTAAGCTAAAGGACAACACTGAGACAAAAAATAATGGGTATAAACTGGCAATGAATAAACTGGAAGGTCCCCTTAAATATTTCCATGATATTTGCCCTTCTGTAGGGATGACAATAATTTCCAAATTAGGTGTCACTTAAAATTTCTTTGACTTTGGACAGATTACTGAGGACAAGATGCTGAGATGGTGCTTACATAAGATTTTAAATATTCCCTGACTGCAGCATTGACACTTCAGAGTTAAGCTGTCATCTCTTTTGCTGCTCTTAGGAGAACAATCTAGGATTTTTTTTCTTTTCCTCAAGGGGTAGTCCACTTAGTTGATTAAGCTGCAACTCAATTATGCATAGTTGTGCTACAGTGTGGGAATGAAACAGATGTAACAGCCTTGATTTGATAAAGTCATTTACTTTTTTGCCTTGTTAGTTAAATGGAACGTATAGTAGGGATTAAGAGAAAGGCTTCATTTTAATAACTCCTGGGTGGTGGATCCTTCACAATAACCTTTGCTAACATTAAGGAATGCAAAAGTAGTTCAAAGAAATGTATGCATTTCATGTTAGGATGTAAAAGATAATGAAGTAATTTATAAAAAAAGGTAAAATGAGCATTGAATCCAAGGAAAGCCAAAGCTACTATGCAATTGTAATAACACCTTGGTTCTTATTTTATATGAAGTTAATTCATACATCATATTGATATTGGTGTATTATTTATAATTTCTTGCACCTGCATTTGTGCCATAATACATCACCAAAGACATCACAAGGGCAAATAAGTCATCTAACTGGATTTTGCCAAGTGAATGACTAAAACTCCTCTGGAAAGTTGCAGGCTGAAGGTGAGACAACTCTTTAGTAGAAATGGGCTAATAAATCAACTGGCCAACCAGTGCTCAAGCATCTGAATTTTGGTTTATCTCTTTGTCTTGTCAGGTAGGATTCGGCTCTTTGAGAAAATCTTTCTTAGTTTTGGTTTTAAATGCCACGGTTTGAGCCTTAAGGGCAAGATCTGCAAGAGGCATAATCCACTGCAGCTCCATTGTTTCACTGGAGGTAGATCAATGTGTTCAGGTTGAAAATCTCCACCTTATTTCATTTTCTGAAACCAGTACAGGGTCAAAAACTGTCTAAGAACACATTTTCAGTATTAAAAGGTATAGAAGGGAACTTAAACACAGAACTATTAACTAAATGGGCTACTGATCAAAAAGAATGCCCCCCATGCTGGTAGTCAAGCCAGAATCCAAATCTATTTAAAAAAGCTAGGAAGCTGAATTCCAGCTGGACTCAGTGGAGGGCATTCCCTGCTTATTTTAGAAGGTTATTCTTTCCAAGTCACTGGAACTTTCTGAAGAGTGCAAAAAGTGATGCTATTTGAATAGTACAACTTTGGTCACCTACTGGTTCCTGTATTTACAGACCAAGTACACTTGGTTGGTAAGAGAAACCCTGTGAATTTCTTTATTTTTTAGACTAAAATTCCAAAACATTCCTCCCTTTTCTACCAGCGAACTTTGCTGAACCACTGAAACACCAAAACAACTGCTTGTTTGGCTGAATCCCAAACTGCTTCAGAGAGTCTGGCTAAGTGGGGATGGATCCTATTCTGTGAGCAATACCTGCGAACTACTATCTGCCATACTGTCAGTGACAGGCTTGATCTTCTAATGGATGGCAGGGGAACCAAACACAAGGAACACTGACTTCCAAGGGAGCTGTCCACCTCCCACTTCTAAGGCCCTTTGAAAAACTCAGCCAGAAGTATTGTTCCTTTTAACAAAGCCATTGAAGTGTAATGTGCTTCAGAGACTGATTGGTAAGAAAGATTGTAGGGCCAGAAGGAGCCAATGTTATCATCTTGTCTGACTTTCATGCCAGGGAATTCTACCCTTGTAAATGTGGTTTTCTTCTAATGGCTCTCTTAGGCATCACCACATGTGAAACTGTTATGTATTGTTGTGTGAAACGCACCTTGCCCATTGTCCCAGCCATGGATCTTCTAGGACAACAGGCAACATGTTCTCTCCTTTCAGAGATGTGGTCATGGCAATCTCCAGGGTTCCCAGATCTGACTCTTGAAGTGGGGAAAGCTGGGACACTGTGGTGCAGTCTTGGACTTTAGGCTACTGGTCAGCTGATGCGTGGTCCTGGGGCTGGGGCCATCAATGAGCTAATTGGCAGTTTCAGTCCTGGGACCTAACCAGAGTGTCCCAGCTTTTTCTGCATGCAGCGATGTGCCCTCAGCAATCTCTGTGGTGAGTCTCTGGAAATGGGGAACCCCCCACTTTCCCCAGTTGCAGAGAAATGCCCCAGAGATTGCTGAGGGTGGGGTGTGGAGAAGGGGAAAGCTGGGTAGGTGTTTGCAGGCGTGAGGGATCTGATCCTACACAGGAATTCCCAAGATGCACAGGACCTAGTGACTCAATCCCTGAGAGTGCCTGCCTGGCATGGTGGGAGAGTGTTGGCAGCTCCAGCTGCTCACACTCTGCCACATTAAAGTAGCATGTTTATTACTACCTTTTGTCATGGCCACACATCTGTTTGCTGTTACTTTGGCAACAAATGACTATATGGTTTTCCACATTTAGAACACCTCATGATTACCTACTGTTATCAATGTGCACTACTTGAACTTTTCACTTGGTTGCCCTGTTTGATTGTATTTAGGACTTTTCTTTTTTTGCTGTGCTCCTTGAAACATGCACCTCTTAGGATGCACAGCTGGGTGTCTGAGTGAATCTCCTTGACATTTTATTAATGTGGTGTTAATGCAATTCAGTATGACCAAAGCCAGCTTCTGCATTTCATTGAAATGTCAAGTTCTACTTTGTATGATGGCTCCTCGTTACGGTGAGTACAGATGGGCAAGGGGACAGTATGCTGTTTTTATTCATTTTGCCTAAAGTCACACTACTCAGCTGAATCTTCTTTTTGCTTCTTGCATCTCTTCTTTTTTCCTACTCATATGTACCTCCTTTCTGATACTTGCAGATATCTTGATCAAGATGTTTACTAGGACTGAGACCAAAGCGGAGAAATCATCACTTCTTGAGTTGGCACAATTGCAGAGGGCTCACTCAGGGTTACTAGGCAAGGTGTGCTGCTGATTGGGCTTGTGTAAAGTGCTAATGGGATATCGAATGCAAGGTTAATGCTATTAAACTGTATCATTAACCATATTCTGCTCAGTTTTGTTCTCACTTTTAATAGTTGAAGTCAGTGGAGTTACAACTGCATTTATACCCTCATGATTTATTCCTGTTGCCACAAAATCCTATGCACAGTTTTAAGAGGAGGCTTGGATCCTTGATTCTGCAGTGAGGGGGCTAGTGGGAAGAGATCCCAGCATGCTTTGACAGAGGCCCCCTAAGGACAGCTAAATGCAGAGGAAAGCACAGATTGGTTGATCTCCTGGGGAATTGGACCCACTGGGGACTCCTCCCCTCCCACCCCCTACACTGTGAGTGCAGAGCCAAATCACATCTCTTCTCAATTTCTACTGCCAGAAAGGCTCATTACTTTTACTTCCAGCCCACAATGGGGCCTTGCTGGCCATGCACCTCGTGGCTCCCAATCCAGATAATTCTAATTTAGACTTTGTTTGGAAAGTTATGAGGACAAAAAATAACCTTACTCATGAGTTGATTTACTTTCAAATAAATGGAGGGACAAGGAAAATATTTCTATAGTGAAGGCATTTTATTAATAAATTTATTTTTGGCAAAGGACAAATTGTGACAAAATAAAGGAACAAATTATTGAAATTGTGGGGAGTTCAAGGAAATAAATGCAGAAAATATCTAAGTCCTGTGCAGAAGATCCAGTGTGTGTTATATTCCTGTCTTTATAGATCCATAACCTGCCACTGCTTTTTTCAAAGAGCTCATTCAGTTCCTGTGCAGGCTGGTGCATGGTACCATGTATGACCGTGTGGACACAGGCCCTGGCCTTATGGCCTCCAGTCTGCCAACATGTTTGGCATAGGCAAGTCTACAGTGGGGAAGAGGGTGCAAGAAGTGTCCATGACTGTGCAGCAGGTGTTGGCATTGTGATTCACCCACCTCATCAACCTGTCAGCAACTGGCAAAGGCCTCCTACATTGGCTCCACCTCATGAGGGTGGCAGCAGAGGCTCTGATTTGTCTCAACTGTGGCATTTATGAGTTACAGCAGCCAGTCTCCACACCAAGCACCCTCAGACCTCCTGGGTGCTCTACAGCCTCACAGGGTGATAATATTGCCTCCACTTCAGGGAAGGCACCAAGGAATCTCAGCTTCACCCTGACCATCATATCTGCCACTTGTAAAAGAAAGGACCTTGACACAACCTCAACCATCTATGTGTTCCTGTTCGGTGCCCTTTGTTTCTTTAGTGACTTGTTGGGTTCTGTAGTATAATGACAATTATATTTGCTTCAGAAAAGGTCCTCAGTTCAAAACTGGACAGAAACAGTGCCCTGCTTCCTGCCTTTCCTGCAGCCTGGTTTGCAGATAATGCCAGAGATGTTGACCTTAGAGAAATAGATATTTTGTATGGCAGGAAAGTCTGGGAGGTAGATTCCTGCTGTTTCTTGGCTGGGAGGACTTTTATCTTGTTCACAAATAAAGTTAAGGCTGAGCAGTGTGACAGTATGACAGTGTGAGTCTAGGTTCATCTCTCTGGGGCAGTTGAGTTCAGGGTGCCAGACAGACTCCCTGGAGTTATAGTGGGGGGGGGGGTGAAGGAAAGAGGAGCAAATTCTCATGGGATGTTGGTAGATGGAGACATACCCTGTGGGGCTCTGCACAACTGGACAAGTGTTATATGTGGTGCTGGAAATGGTTGTGCCACCACAAAGTTACTGTTATAAACAACTAATATTCTTTGAAGAACCACTATTCATTTTCTGTGAAAAATGCTTGAATGGCTGCAAACTTATTTCTTGTGGTGCTAGAAGGGTGTATTTTTCACTGGCACATCTATACATGCAATTAGTGTGCCTCAGTAAACAGTGTCTTCATGTGTGCCCAGGACCACAACAGTTTGAGCTGGGTTAGAACAGCCCTGGGCTAGCAGCAGTCTTGTGGAGGGTAGGGGTGTCAGCCTCCAGGTTCTGGGTGGCAGTATGACATGGCAGAGGAGCTGGATGGGGCACAAGGGTGCCCGTGCTGCCAGCCCTAAGCTGCTGTGCCCCAGCTTGATCTGCTGTGGTCCCCATCATCATCCACATGTGCTTTCAGTATAGTAAATAACTTTGCTGTAAGGTAGTACTGTTCCCCAACAGTAGCATCTTACAGCAGAGTTAATTAATTTACTAATTCTGGTGTGCATGTAGTCAGCAATGCTTTACTGCAGAGGTAATTTCATAGACATTAGGGCTGGAAGGGACCTCGGGAGATCATCGAGTCCAGCCCCCTGCCCAAAGGGCAGGAAGTCAGCTGGGGTCATAGGATCCCAGCAAGATAAGCATCCAATTTAATCTTGAAGGTGTTCAATGTAGGCGCTTGAACCACCTCCGCTGGCAGACTGTTCCAGACCTTGGAGGCTCGGACAGTAAAGAAATTCTTCCTTATGTCCAGCCTGAAACGGTCTTGCAGGAGTTTGTGACCGTTCGACCTTGTCATCCCTTGGGGCGCTCTGGTGAACAGATGTTCCCCCAGATCCTGGTGGTCACCCTTGATAAACTTATAGGTGGCCATCAGATCATCCCTGATCCTGCGCTTTTCCAGGCTAAAGAGTCCCATGGCTCTCAGCCTGTCATCGTAAGATCTGCTTTCCTGACCTCTGATCATGCGCGTGGCTCTCCTCTGGACTCTCTCAAGCTTCTCCACATCCTTTTTGAATTGTGGAGCCCAAAACTGGGCGCAGTACTCCAGCTGTGGCCTCACCAAGGCCGAGTACAAGGGGAGAATGACGTCCCGGGATTTGCTCGAGAAGCATCTATGGATGCACGCCAGCATTTTGGTCGCTTTACTAGCCGCAGCATCGCATTGGAGGCTCATGTTCATCTTGTGGTCAATGATGACCCCCAAGTCTTTTTCTTCTGTAGTGCTAACCAACGTAGCACTGCCAAGCCTATAAGGGTGGTGCAGGTTTTTCCTCCCAAGGTGGAGAACCTTGCATTTATCGGTGTTAAACACCATCAGGTTCTCGTCTGCCCATTTGCTGAGCTTGTCCAGGTCAGCCTGGATCATCTGCCTACCTTCTGGCGTGGATGCTTTGCCCCAAAGTTTGGTGTCATGGGCGAACTTGGCCAGTCCACTCCTGACTCCAATGTCCGCATCGTTAATGAAGATGTTGAACAGGATGGGTCCCAGGACAGAGCCTTGAGGGCGCCCACTGGTCACAGGGCACCACGATGAGTGACTGCCATCAATCACAACCCTCTGGGTCCGACCACGAAGCCAATTTCCCAGCCAGCGGATCGTGGTGGAGCCAAGGCCACAACTGGGCAGTTTGGCCAAGAGGTGATCATGGGATACCAGATCAAAATCTTTTTTGAAGTCAAGATATATGACATCAATCTCTTCTCCCTTGTCCAGGTGATAGGTCACCTGGTCTTTGAAGGAAATGAGATTGGTCAAACAAGACCTACCTGCAACAAACTCGTGCTGGCTGTCCCTTAGAATGTTAGCCTGGGCCAGTCCCTCAAGGATGGCCTCCTTAATAAACTTTTCTAAGATCTTCCCCAGGATAGAAGTCAGGCTAATGGGCCTGTAGTTAGCTGGATCCACTCTCCTCCCTTTCTTGAGGATCGGCACCACATTGGCCTTCTTCCAGTCTTCGGGCACTACACCAGAACACCAGGAGTTTTCAAAGATCTGTGCCAGGGGCTGGGCTATGACGCTCGCCAGCTCCTTGAGTACCCTGGGGTGCAGGTTGTCAGGGCCAGCTGACTTGAAGGTATCCAGCTTCTCAAGGTGTTCCTTCACGAGGTCAGCATTGACGGAGGGTAGGGGATCCCCCTCACCCAGATTTCCCTGTCCCATAGCAGGCATGGGCATCCCGTGTGACTGATGAAAGACTGACGCAAAGTACCTATTTAATAGGTTGGCTTTTTCCTGGGTGTCAGTTGTCAGTTGCCCCATCTGGTTTAGCAGGGGTCCAACATTGCCCTTGCTTTTCCTCTGGCTCCCCACATATCTGAAAAAGGACTTTTTGTTGTCCTTGATGCCTGAAGCTAGTTGGAGTTCAGTTGCAGCCTTGGCTTTCCTGGTTTGCTCCCTGGAGGACCGGACCAGCGTGGAGTAATCCTCCTTGGAGCTGAATCCCGTCCTCCATCCTTTGTAGGCTTTCCTTTTTAGCCACAGTATGTCTGCTAGGTCTCTGGAGAGCCAGGGGGGCTGCTGTGCCTTCTTGCTGCCTTTCCTCCGTGTTGGAATAGATTTAGCTTGTGCACTGAGGATCGCTTCCTTGAGAAGCAACCACTCTTCTTGAACTCCCAACTCCCTGGGGTCATGGTCCCTGAGGGCCTGACTGACTAGCCTCTTGAGCTTGTCAAAGTTGGCTTTTCTGAAGTCAAGGACTTCTGTGTTGCTGACTGACTTGCCAGCTTTACGGCAGATGGTGAAGGTGATCAGCTCATGGTCGCTGTCACCCAGCTTCCCATCGATCACTAGGTCGCCGATTAGGTCGTCCCCCGTAGCCAGTACCGGGTCAACTGTGCAGCAATGAGCATGTGTAGATGCACCCACTAGAAATGTAATACCTGTCCATGGCTTCAGCAAGCTTTCCCTGCATGGAGCCTGTGAGAGGATTAGGAACTCTTTTGCAGTATGACTTAGCTTTGAAAAGTAGCTCCGTAAATCTAGCGTTAAGGGAATTTCATATTTCTTATTTTTTACTGCTTCCTTTAAAATGTGTGTTGTTGATTTAAAAATGTGTTTGTTTTTTCCCCACTTTTGGCTCTGTATGATTTTTCTGGGCTCCAGACATCAAGCTTATACTCTTCATTGCTTATATCACTGCCAATCATATAGTCGGCCCTACGTGATCCCTATGCTATCATCTTGCCTAAAGGCAAGGCCTTCAGGAAAAATCTGGCAGTGCTTTTACTTTTAGATATAAATGGTTGGGACCTCACAAAGGCATCTCTTGTGCTAATGCATACAGGAATGACTCCTTTCCAGGTTGTGTGGGCTCTACAGGACTAGCAGAAGCAACTTATTTTTCTTGCCACTCCTTACTACCAGAATAAGATGGGGTCATTATCATTCCACTCTCTGTTGTATTTATTTTGATGGAGTAGAGGTGTTTACCCTGTCCCTGTAAAGCACTAACTGGTTAAGCAGAGGTGACAGTTGCATGTACAAGGACCTGGGCCTGCTGAGTCTAAACACAATCACCATAATTTTAAAAAATATATTTTATTAAAGATACAAAAAACCCAGGAGAATCAGTGAAAGTCTTTGAACAATAAAGCAGTAATTAAGGTTTTAATTTAAATATCTTTTATTTCCTTTCCCTTTATTCAGATGAAATTTTTATAGAGGAAATCAGCTGCTGGACAGTCTTTCAGATGGTGTTAGGCAGTAGGGTCAAACCTACCCTGCTCCCCAGGCTGAATCAAGATATGGCAATGGAGCAAGTGGTTCTTTCAGCTGTGGGTGTGTAGTTTTCCATGCCTCTCCCCCTGAGCGTCACATGTCCGGGTCTCCTTCAAACCTTGCCACTGCCTTCTGGTTTGCATGGCCAGGCTACTGGGAGCGGCCTTGGGTCAGCTCCCTCGGGGTCTCATCTGCCACGTCTTTGATGATGATTAGTTCTTAAGTGGGAGGAAGATGTTTAATCTCATCTCCCTGGTACTCACCCTTGGTTGTCCTTGTGAATATTGTTTCTCGGGGTCTCCACCTCCCCTACATCCTGCCTAACGCCAACCGTGATGTTATCTGTTGGGGCCAGTTTTCTGGCCCTTACTGATGCTCCATTTCTTAAGGGCTATGGCTGTGAGTTACTGGTGGTATGGGCACTGAGTGTCCATCGCCACCCTTTAGTGCTCCCTGATTCACGGGATGTTGGCCTCCACATGGGCTTTGGATCCCCTTGAAAGGTTACCCCCTCCCTGGGTTCCATACCTCTTGCCCGTCGTCTGTGCTTGGGTTCTGGCTCTGTTGTCCTTGCCAGTGTCCTAGTCACTGGTGCAGCTGGCCTGTGTCCATGCCAGCCTCGTAGGTAACTTGCTGGGCTCTAGCTGGCCCGCCTTGTCTCTCGTGGTTCCCCTGCCGTTTTTATCTTGGCGTGGGGTGGATGCTTGGCCAGTCACCCCGGCACGCTTTTACAAAGCATGCCCACACAGATGTGGGAGCCATTCCTGGCCCCTCCTGGCTCTACCACGTGTTTTTCTTTTGATCTTGGACCATGGCAGTGGGAGCCGCTGCGGTTTCAATTTCACCGCCGGTAACTGCCGGCGCAGTATCCCGCTGCCACTCTCTGGCTTCAGGTGAGTATCCTTCCCAGGGAGTTAACACAGCTGTTGCTTGTGCCCCTCCTTCTCTTCCCCCACTACCAATACACACCCCCAACATGGCTTTATGCCTCAGATTTTAGTAGTAGGCACTGCCTGTATTTGCCTTGCCCCTGAATTCCCAGCCAGTCTGGGAGCCCAATGGGCATGGATTTGCAGGCAGAATTGCTCACTTTATCTCCTTGGAGCAGACTGAAGTTACCCTACATGAGCTGGCATGGCCAAGTTAACCCTCACCTGAAGTGGTGCTCAGAGGGCACTTAGCATGAGTTAATAAGCTTTGACACGTGGGCTTTTGTATTTTAGATTTAGACCTTTAGATTATGGCTTAAGAGTATAGGCTTCTGCAGAATACCCTTGCCTGTTGGGAAGACAGCTATACTGTGGGAACTCCAGTATGGGATGGACAGAGCTATGAGTTACCTTTCAAATATGGCTTTTGAAAATCCCTTACTTATCAATTGTCTGAATGGCACAGACATATCTACCTACCTACCTGTTTGTGTACATACAAATGTCCATTCCTGCCCTCCCCTTCCCCCCCATTACATTTTTGCTCCACTGAATTGGCTCTTGGCTTCCATCTAAACTGTAATCAGGATCTGTGGTTTCAGTAAGGGTACATATAACTTGAACTGGCTTTAATGTGGCATGGCTGCAAGCAGCATGGGCTAGCCACCCAATTATGTAGGCCAAGTCTTGGGTATCCTAGTAGACCTATAATGTAGCCAGTGCCACTGTAGTTTCATAGCTCTTGATACTGACAGGCTGGGTGGAAGCTAACTCAAGTAGTCACTGTGTCGTGTACACACGCACCATGTATTTTAATCACATCACTGGTTAAGGTATCCAGATATTAATGTCTTCAATATCAGATATGAAAAGTCCAGGAATAAAGCAATAATGAAGAACCCAATATCATTTTATGCAAACTATAGCTTAATTAACTTGTGATAAATTCCTTCACTTAACTTTCAGGTTAAAGTGCTGAAGTTCCCACTAAGACCATTACAGTATTCAAACTGATAGACAATCTTGGCAATGTAAAGTAACGCAAAATGAAATATTGTTTCATTATGTAAGATTTTAAAATGCATGTTCTTCAAACATCTCTGTAGCTCCAGGGAACATTTACAACTTCTTTCTATGACTAAGTGTGTGCTCTTTTTCTAGCATGAAAAAGTGATAATGAAGTCTTTGGCAGGATCTGTTCTGCTTGCCATATACAGAGGATGAATTACAGTGTCTGAATATATTCTGGACGCCAATAAATAGAACAGTGTGAATGAAGGTTATTTAAATACTTTGGACAGAACATAATCATTCAGAACACGGGGATGATTTGCTGCTCATTGTACCTGCACTGGCCCTGATATGGAATGAGTGAGTCATGTCTTATGGCTCATCACGTTATTCTGATATGAGCCGTCTTCCAGCCCTTTGCACTGTATTTCACCTTACACTGATTCTGGGATAACAACAATCCCTAGCTCTTATCTAGTAGTTTACAGCAGTAGATCTGAAAGCACTGTACAAAATGGATCAGTGCTGTTATCCCCATTTTACAGACAGCAAAACAGACAGGGAAAGAAGTGGTTTTTCTAAGGTCAACCAGAAGGGCTGTGTCCAAGCTAGAAATATATTCCTGATCTCCTGAATCCAGTCCAGTACCTGACTCACTATGCTACTCTGCTAGTAGACAACATGTGCAACTTTATATTGAAAAACAGTAGTGTTTGGGTTAAAAAACATTCCCACAGTTTTGGAGACAGACTAGTAGCCACTAAGAAAGCTTTCTCTAGCCACTGATGGTCATGGATATTGTAATGATTATGTGGTTGTATTGTTTGTTTTGAAGTTCTTTATTGAAAATGGGGAAGAGTGTCGGATGGATTTTTTTGGCATGGAAAGGGTTAACTTCTGCGTGGCTGAGCATAGCCTGGTTAACTGAACTCCACCCTCTGGATGGTGCTGGCAAGGCCTCTTTCTCCATTTCCTTAGAATTCTAGCTCTTTCTAGGAGCTGAGGTGGGGAGGAGGTATAAGCAGGGAGCCAGAAAGTGCAGGTGTATGAGTCCCTGTGTGAGTGCCAGCCAACCTGCAGCCTGCTGGAGTCCACAGAAGCTTGCTGATGCAAAGCCCCAGAGAGGGGAGATGAGGGAGTTTGCCATGTGGGGACTGCAGCTGGAAAGGCTGGAGCAGTGGCGCAGAGATAACCTGCTGAGGGCCACCAAAGAACAGACTGCTGTGGATGGGGGAGTTTTGCTGCAGAAACAGTAACAATTCCTGCTTGCTTGATGGAACAGTTCCATCTGCCCCACCCCCCAGCACAGGCTGGGCAAACCCCAGGCTTAACTCTCTGCCCGCCTTTCCCCAGCTCCTGTCCTGAGGATGGCATGGGAGCTGGGGGGAGGGAGGAGATAGAGCTAGGGGACAGGCAGAAAGGTAGCACTCTTTCCACTGGATTGGCCCGAAAGTGGAGCTCGATTTCCTCCCCCACCCCAAAACAGCAAGTGTCTGTGTGTGTGTTGGGTGGGGGTGGGGGGGTTGCTGTAACTCATGGCACTTTCTGTAAAGTGACATGAATTACAATGGGATGTTGCATGCCTGTCAGCACCCTTTGTTTTCTGTTTTATCTTGTCCAATTGAATGGTGACTATTTGTTTGAACATGCACAGGGATTTTGGAGTAGAAATTACGTTTATACTGAATTAGCAGTGTGTATGTTATCTATTCCTGTGCTGCTCAAGGAGGTTTGATGGAATTTTGCTGATCTTAATAAGCAATCTAAAATCTACTACATCAGAAAAATAGCCCTTTGTTTAGCCATATTATATATATAATATGTCATGGGAAATATGGTATTTATATCCAGAGGCATAGTAAAATAGTACCATGCCCAGGGCAGTTGCATAGTGCCCAGGGTAGCACCAGCTCCTACCATGGCAACTGCAGCAGTGCAGTAAGTCACTGCTGTGGTAATGGTTGATTTTTTGCCCCCCTCCCACAACCAAAGGTTGTGTTTGGGGCTGCTGCCCTGGTCATCCCCTCCGTCCACCTCAAGATACTGTTTAGAGCAGGTTCTCTTTGCATTAGTGCCATTGGGCAGTGAAGACATAGATAAGGAATGACTGTGTTTGTACCTTTCAGGGCATCAATCCGCATGGTGGGAACAATGCTGCCCTCAGCAAAGCATTGTATCATAAGTCACTTCCATATTCTCAGCCCCTGCTTAACTTATTCAGTGGCTCAGACATATGCATCAATACCTCACAAGGAGCTGTTTCCATAATCATTAAGACTGTGCTTCTGAGAGCCTGGGGAACAACCAACTTTCCCTCCCAGAGGATGGTGGTGAACCATGTACAGGAGATTCAAAAAACAACTAACAAATGTATAAAGATTTATAGTAACCTCACAAGGTCATTCATCATCTAACTTACTTTATCAGGTCTTTCTGTAAAGTTGCTTCAAGAATGAAAGAAAATACTACTTCTAGGGATGTTTTCAGGTACTTACAGAACTTGAAAGTCATTTTTTCTGCTAATCTCAGAACCATAAACATGGTGGCTTCTGAGAACAACTCTAACCAGCCACTTCTCACTGCATGGTCATAAGCAATAAGCAAATAATAAAAAAAAGATTCTTTCAGGTTCATATCTTAGAAAACTACTTAACAGATATTTCATGGCTATGACTGAATTGGGCCATAATTAAAAAAAAAAAAAGTGGTGTTTAATCCACTTTGAGATACTTAATAAACGTCAAGATTTTACAAAGCTCTTAGCAGTTGATATTTCCTACTGACTTCCCACATAGAATTCCATTTTAGTAATCTTAACTGGATGAATTGTGACAAGGAATATCTTTTACATTGGTTGGGGCATGATATTGATTCTATTGCCTAAATCTATCATTTGCAAATAAGTGGTTGCTTGTTGAGTCCATCTCTAGACAACTTAATTTGGAAAGCAGCATATTTAAAAGAGGAAAATTTGAGCTGGGTAAAATCTTCTTTGTCTTCTCATGTCCTTGTCATAAATGACATGTTTTTCCAGAATTGTGAACAAGCAATGGCTCTTTCCATTACTGCAGAGAACTCCTCCTTCATACAGATCTCACCAAGGAATCAGCAAATCAGCAAGTGCTCCAAAAAAGAGGGTAAAAAAAACCTCTTGGCTAAGCTGGGAAGTTGCAACCCTCCTACAGAAAAAGAAAGAGACCTGGACAATGGAAGCTTGGGACAGCCTCTAATGAGATTAGGCAAACTAAGGCAGAAACTGAAATAAAACTAGCAACAAGAATCAAGGACAATAAGAAGTCCTTCTTTAGCTACCTAGGGGGTAGGGGGTAAAAGGAAAACTAGTGGGAGTGTGGGTCCACTGCTCAATGCCTCAGGATACCTGATCACTACGACACAGGAAAAAATGGAACTCCTAAATGACTACTTTGCCTCAGTCTTTCACAAGACCAAGGGGAACAACATGCCAGATAGGGCACAGAACAATCAGGGCGGGATTGACACCATTCCCACCATTGCTATAGAACTGGTGTACAATCAATTAAAGAAATTAGACATATATAAATCAGCAGGACCAGGACTGGATGAACTCCACCCAAGAGTGCTGCCAATGGTGTGCCCATCTTCAAGAAAGGGAAGCGTGAAGACCCGGGAAACTACAGGCCAGTTAGTTTAACTTCTATTCCAGGGAAAATCCTAGAAACATTCATCAAAGAGGCTATATGTGACAAACTTGCAGAAGGCATGATACTGAATGACAGCCAGCATGGCTTCATCACAGGCTCATTTCTTTCTGTGATCAGGTGACTCGTCACCTGGATGAGAGAAAAGCAATTGACATCCTATACCTTGACTTCCAGAAAGCCTTTGACCTGGTATCCCATGAGGTACTGATCAGAAAACTGGAAGATATTGGAGTCAACTGTGGGACCATCAAGTGAGTGCGAAACTGGTTGCGGGGTAGGACACAGAGAGTCCAAATGAATGGATCGGTGTTGTCCTGGTGAGATGTAGGCATCGGCGTACCCTACGGGTTGGTACTTGGCCCAGTGCTGTTCAATGTTTTTATCATTGACCTGGATGAGGGGGTGAAAAGCTCATTGGCCAAGTCCGCGGACAACATCAAGATATGGGGTTGTGCGTACACACCTGCAGATAGGTTGTAGATACAAGCAGACCTAGACAGGCTGGCATGTTGGGCAGAAAAAAACCAGATGAGGTTCAACAAAGAGAAATGCAAAGTGCTGGATCTGGGAAGGAAGAACCCCCAACACACCTACAGGCTGGGCATTGCTAACCTGACTAGCACTACAAATGAAAGGGATCTGGGGGTAACAATAGACCCCAGCACAAATATGAGCTGGCAATGCAATGCAGTAGCTGCTAGGGCCAATAAAACTCTGGCATACATCAATTGATGCATCTGCATTAAATCCAAAGAAGTAATTCTCCTGCTTTACTCAACATTGGTGCAGCCACAGCTGGAGTATTGCATCCAGTTCTGGGTGCCACACTGCAACAAGGATGTGCTAAAGCTCAAGAGGGTCCAGAGAAGGGCCACTCATATGATCAGGGACTTGCATGGCAAGCCATAAGAGGAGAGGCTGAGGGATCTCAAACTCTTCAGCCAAGGGAAAAGAAGGCTGAGAGGGGACCTGATTGTGGCTTATCACTATATCAGAGGCGTACATCAGGGCTTGGTGAACATTTGTTCACCAGGGCACTCTGGGGAAAAACTAGAAACAGCGGCCATGAACTCCTGGAAGATAGTTTCAGGCTGAACATTAGGAAAAACTCCTTTACAACTAGGGTGTCCAGACTATGGAACACGCTCCCCACAGAGATGGTGTAATCATCTACCCTAGACATCTTCAAGAGAAGACTGGACGGTTACCTGGCTTCCCAGAACTGTTCAGATGTCTTTCATTCTCATGCAAGTGGCTGGACCCAATGATTCTTTGGGGTCTCTTCCAGCCCTATGCTTCTACGATTCCATGGTCTGCATTTCACTGCACTGACATATGTTTGTGTTTTAAGTAGTCCATTAAGTCCATTAAGTAGCCCCATTTCATTATGTTGGTTTCGGCTCTGCCAGTTAATGTGTGCAGGTGGTTCAGGCATTGCCATGTTGACCAGTCTGTATCAGTCTCTCTGGGAAGGTCCTCCTGGGATTCCAAGTCCATTTCAGGGCATTTGCTTGTGCATAATCTTTTGTTCCATAAATTTAGTTGTGTCCAAGGGCATGACACTAATCACAAAAACAGAAGCATTCATGTCGCAGCCTCAGATGCCAGTGAATCTGCAAATTCTGCTAAATACCTTGTCATTAATAATCTCAGACATATATAATGCCGAGTAAAGTGAAACATGTATGTCTAAATGATGCCTTGTCACAAGTTTCTTTTATGTTACTTACCTGCTTGTTATACTGTGACCATCGTGTGCTTATTTCCCAAAGTTATTGGTTGAAGCCTGAACAAGATGCATGTGGTTTAATTTCTCTTTCCAGAAATGGGATCAGCTGAAGGTAAGTTCAAGGTGCTGCAGGGAGCCAGACTGTTGGCCACTGTAAATGTGCTTATCTGTGTGGCACTGATTTATATACTTCCTTGTTCTCATTTCTCCTGTTTTCAATGTTGTTTTCTCCTGGTTTCAATGTTGGTTTTTTTACCTGCTGTTGGGAACATAAATCAAAGATCACTGCAAAGTTCAGGAACCATGTTTTCCTCTGGCTCCTCCTTTGGGAGTTTGCCTATTCAGTCAGTCATCCTTATTTAACTGGTAGAAGGTTTATATTTTGGTTTTCAAGTCATTTGCTCCTTTTATAATGAAGTTGCTTTGCTTTTCTGGTAATAGCAGATTTTTCTGGTGCCAAACTGTTTAGCTTTTACAGAAACAGATTAGAAAAGCAATGCTGAAGGTAGATCCTTGCTAAAGTGGAAGTAAGCATGCACTGTGAATACGAGAAGGGTTTTGACAGAGACATAGCACACGTAGTTGGGTCCCCATCTTGTCTGAGGTTGAGACCATCAAATCCCTCCTCTTCTGTGTGTAAAGTTGCATAAGGTCTATGACATAGAGCAGGAACAGCGGGGGAGAGAGGGAGAGAAAACAAGTCATGAACATGAACTAATCCATGGTGGATTTCAAGGACTCAACAAAAAGGTAAGGGCTGCTGAGTGCTCTTGGCTCCCAAGTGGATCAGGACATCTTCCTGCCTTTGGTGTTTATGACTAAGTGGAGATGTTCAAAAAGCCCCTGGCAGAAAGTGCTCTACTGCACTTTACTTAAAATGATATTAGTTAGGCTGACTTCCAACCAAACAGAGGTGCGTTGTTCAGTGGAGGGGGAGGTGGGAGGAGGCTCAGTGCCTGCCTGCACTGGCCAAGGCCAGCAGGTGGGGTGTGCTCTCATATACCTCCCAGGAGGCTGCGGGTGTGGCTCCCCCTACCCACCCCACTGCCAGCTGGTGACTGTCACCAGCAGCTGAGGACAGAGGCGGGGAATGGATACCCCCTGCGGGACAAGCTGCCTCTCCCCCGACCCAATTCCCAGTGTGGGGAAACACCGGGCTGGGTTGCCCCTCCTTTGGCTGCTGGCTGCCTCTGTCAAAAGGCTGGGGCAAGGGGAGCTCCCCCACTGTGAGGACACCTTCCCACAGCTTCTGATCTGGAGTCTTGGGGTGGGGGGGCTTCCTTCCCCCTCTACCCAAGCCTCTTGACAGCAGCAGCCAGCAGCTGCAGGAGGGGCAGCCCAGACCAGTGTTTCACAACACCAGAAACTGGGGCCAGGGATAGGGAGCTCCCCTCACCATGCAGATCTGACTTGGCCCCCCAAATACCCCAGCTAACAAGCTGTGAGGGGGTTACGGCATGGGGGGCTCCCTTTCCCCCTTCCCCAGACTCTTGATAGCAGTGGCCAGCAGCTGCAGTAGAGCTGCCCGACACCATGTTTCACTGCACCAGGAACTGGGGTGGGAGGAGGGAACCTCCATGCTGTGTAGACCTCGGTAAACTCCAAAACCCTCAAGCCAGCAAACTGGGGGGTGGGAGGGGAATGTTGTATCAGGAGGGCTTACTTTCCTTCTGGCCTCAGCTCTCAGTGTGGCAAAAATCCAGATTAGCCTGCTTTACAACTAGCAGATGCAGCTGCCAGGTTGTTTTGGCAGGGGGTGACTGAATGAAGCCCCCCTGCAATGAGGACTTGGTCAAGCCTCCCCCCAACCTCTGAGCTATCAAACTGTAGGGGGACCCTCTCCTTTTCCCCCTTGCCCCCCCACCTGTTGCCAACAGTTGTCAGCTGGTCAGGTGACAGGACTGAGGAGAGGGGCCTGTGACAGCTGATGGGCATGCCCCCCCCCACCGGGCTTATCACACCAGGGTCTATTCATCAGCCATGACTTGTTGTTATTCTGAGTTTTACTTCCTGAGGTGGTGCTCAGTGGTTCCTCTAGGACCCAGGACAACTTTGCTGGCATGTCTTCTTTAGGGCTCCTCCTCCCTACACCCCACCCCTTTCTACTTGTGTGTTTAAGATTAGCCTGGATGACACTCAGATGTGGTGATGGGGTCCTCTCCTCCTGTGTTGAGGCCTGGTGGTGATGACAGCTGACTGGGGGTTTGGCTGAGGTCCTGTATGCTTGAGAAAATTACAACAAAATGACAGTTAAGCTAAACTAGCTCAGTGTTATATGATGCTCCCATTGTGAGTGCTTCACTGCAGTGTGTAGGTGTCCCAGTTCCTGTCACACCCTTCTCCCACAAATTCTTAAATTAGTGATGCCCCTTGCTGGGTATGCTTTCTGGTCTGGGTTCTACCTGGCTGTAATGCTTCAAGATATATCCCTCTGTGCCTGCATGATGCTCATGGTTTTGCCAGTCCCCTTCTGGGGTGCTCTGGGTCTGCAGGTGCTTGGCCAAGATGTGCGGTGCCAAAGGGGTCCTGTGCCAGGCTTTCCCTTCAGTGGGCTCTATCAGTGCCCACTGAACTGCCCTCTCTCAGCCCCTGTGTATTTCTGCAGGGAACATGAGTATTTCTCCAGGAGTCATCACAGGTGTCAGAGAGTGGTTTTGGGTCTGGGCTACTCAGCCCGCCAGCTATGCCAATCAGGTTAGCACCTAGTCAAATCCCCAGTGCCTTCTGGGTGATCTTGGCTTCCAGGCTTTTTCCAGGGAACTTAGCCCTGGGGAAAGCTTCTGGCTTCCTGCCAGTGATATGGCATGTGTCCGGGTCCTCTCCAAATGCTCCAATGGCAGGATGGGCATGCACTACCCCTCCAGGCATGTTGGCCCTGAACAGATGCGCTGGTCCCTTCTGGTCATGGGGAGAGCGTTCGGCTCCGCTGCTGGTGCTCCCATGTGTCTCCCCCTTGGCTCCACTTTTGGGTTTCCAGTGTGGGCGCTGAGAGACAGGGCTGTGGAGACCCCAGTGACAAGGGGTTCATAAAGAGAGAGAGACAGGGCTGCAGAAAGCCCAGTGACAACCCGAGGCCAAGTGAAACCAAGGCCTCAGAGGGATGCTGTGGGAATACCATCTGCGAGGCGTGGGGCATGGTAAAGGGGCAGTTTGGAGCCACACATCTAGCCCACAAGGCTGAGGGTGTCCCAAAACATCCATTCTGAAGCAGGACCCACAAGGGGTCCGAGCACCCATGGAGTTCAGTGGGGTCCATCAGGGCTGTGCCCAACTAGACTTGAAGGCAGCCTCCCTATTTATTATAATTACACCAAGACGTGGCGGGCGAGAAAAGAGGATGTCCATCAGACTGAATTGGCACAGTCAAGGGACCCTAGGGGTATCACGGCCATCCTTGGGGACCCCATCCCGTAACAATGTGCTATGAACATCTGTTCCATTATGGCTGTAAAGCACTTTCTGCGTGCTTAAAGTGCATTAAGTGTAATGTCTGTACCTAGCCTATCAAACTATCCACCATGTTTTTGATGGTTCATGTGACTGAAATTTCCAAGTGGCATCAGATATTGCAGCCAGGTTGTGGCATAGAGGGAAGGAAATATCACAGAAACCTATACCTGCTGTATGAGCTCCTTAGCAAACAAAATGGAGTATTTCATCAACTTAAACAGCTATTTTTCCTAAGTCCCTTCCAAATTACAAATTTCGGTTAAGCAGCTTTACTTGGATTCCTTTTAAACTCCTGAATTTCATGTTGCTTAGATCAGAGAATACAAAACAACCTGCCCAAGTTTGTAGTTGTTTTTTTAAGTGGAAGAAAACACCGACAGACAAGGGATATAATTTGTTTCTCCTGCTAGAGTCACGTGTAATCTCAGAGAGCCAAAGTGCTTCCCAGGCAGCTTGGCTTGTGGCAGGGATTCACAGAACTTTTCTGAATAAGTTCCCTCCCAGGCCTCTCTGCCACTCAGTGCCAAGGGGCAGGGGCTCTCCACCAATCAGCACTGAGGGGCTGGGCCACTGTGAAATGTCCCTAAAATCAGCTCTGCATGCAACAAGCAGGACATGAAAAACCCTTTGTCTCTTCACAATTTAGGTAGGTCCCTACTTATAATATGGCTAAAACAAAGATGGGTAAAATATGGCCTGTGAGCTGTGTCCAGCCCACCAATTGATTGTATCTGGCCTATAGCTGCCCCGAAGCACTCCACATGGGACTGAGCCCCATCTGCACCCACCCCACATCCACCAGTGGCATGGCCCTGGCCAGCATGCATAGCTTCCCAGCGGGGCTGCTCCCACAGGTCCCCGGCTACTGCTCATCTCCCCCTGCACCTCCAGTGGCTTCTGCTCCTCCTCCTCCTCCTGCCCCTACTGCTGTGCTCTGGCCACCAGGTAGTGTGGGAAAGATGTGGGAACATGTACTGTGTAGAAGATACTCAGGCAGGCTGGTGGGGGGAGCTGCTGCCAGGTGGCTCCTGCCTCAGCACATGGGACTCCAGCTCCAGCTCCCAGCCACCTTCCACCCCCTTAGCCTGTCACAGGTGACTGCTCATTGCACTGGGCAGGCAGAGTAGAGGCAGAAGGAGGAGGAGCCACTGGAGGTGGGGGTAGGGAGCCAACCAATACCTGGAAAGCTGCAGAAGTAGCCCCACTGGGATGCTGTGCGCACTGGCTGGGGTCAGGGATGGGGTGTGGGCTGCCCTGGGCTGGAGTGGGCAGGGCCCAGCCCCATGTGGAATACCATGGGCCATATTGGGGGGAGGGGGAGGGGTGGACTGCACCTGCACCTGCAGTGCACCTCCTGGGTGAGCTGTGCTGCATATGCCCCATGCACTCCTCCCTGCCCCTAGGATCTAGAACATGGGCAGCCCCCTCCATACCCATTCCCCAGCCCCCCAACACACACCTCCCACAGCCCCTACATGCACACCCTCACTCTGCTACACAGAATATACAAGAGCAAGATTTTTTGAGCTACTATGCAATTACTTTTATATACCCTACTAAAAAAAACCCACAACAAATCAAATAAAAAAGTGCTATAGATGTTTGATTTTTAGTATGATTTTTTTTATCTGTAATTTATTAATAAGATATCTTCTGAAAGATTTTAAGAGTGTCGCCTTTGACTTCTTACCAAAACTCATTAAGTGGCACTCCAGCCGAAATAATTGCCAACCCCTGGGGTAGAATCAGTTTTATGCCAGCGTGGAGGAGAAGCAGAGAAAGCCAGTGCATTCAGATAGTTACAAGCTCATATTTCCCTTCAAAGTGATTCCTTCTTACACCCAGAAAGAGAACACTTCTAGAACTTTCAAACAAATCCTCTTTCATTCAAGGTTTGTTTGTTTTTTATAAAAAGATTTCCAAATGCTATCTTAGTGGCACCGACAGCTTTCAGCCTCTCCCCTATCTCTGTCTGCCTAAATCACTGTCCGTTTGCCTTACCTCAAACACACTTCAAAGGGCAAAAACACACAAGGATTTGGCAGATGGCTTGGTAGTGTGACTTTTAACCTTGTGATGAGGACTGTCTGCCTCATAAGCCAAATAATTGGTTGGATCAGAGCAGCAACATCCAGGAGGTGAAAGTAAGATCTGGGTATGTGTGCAGCTGGCTGCTAACAAGAGATGGAAGGGCTCTTGCTTGTTCTGATCTCAGTTCTCCTCACATTATGTTTCTGGTTGTCAGCCTTAGTCCTAGCAAGTACTTCAGCACAGGTTTAATTTTTAAATTTGTGAATAGTGCCACTGAGTGGAAGGGGTTTTCATATGCTTGAAATTTATATTGTGCATAATCATGTAACTGGTCTCATCCTTTCCCAGGCACATTAAGGATAACCAAACTTCTCCTGCCTATAGTGTTCTGCTTCTCAGTCTTGGACCAACTTTAAAAAAAAATGGGTGTGTGTAGTAGAAAAAACTGGTAACTCACAATGACTTTGGTGAGAACCACTACCATAGTCAATCAGCTATTGGGGTCAAAAGCCAGGAAACTTCTACTTCATCCCCTTTTGTTGCCAGCGCATGCATATGTAGTCATCTATGTGAGTAGGCTTCTGTGGCTAGGAATACAATTCCTACTGTCACATATGTGCCCCAAATACCATAAAGGTAACCAAAAAACAGCCACTCGTGACATGTCTTAATCACCTCTATGCCAGTCTCAGGAGCATTGTCTCAAAACTCATACCACCTGCTCCCACTACATGACAAAAATATGGCAGGTACTCACTGTCAGAATGGTGCTGGGCATGCACCAATACACATGCCTGATCCTGAGTGCTCAGGCATGACTCTAGGCTTGCCCCTGACAGAGGCTGTAGTGTTCCCAGAGCAGGCATGCTGTATTTCACAGGGGGCCTCTAGACTGGTCTGAACTGGTGTAGACATGCCTTATGTGTTTCCTTATTTGTTCAGTGTGCCTGCTGTCCCAGGACCTCCTGAGCTGCTGTTGGGTGAATGTAGATCTGATCTTTCTCCTGGTGCTGTAACCTACCAAAAGTTTTGCATGATTTTAAACATCTTGGCACCTTTAATTGTGTTCTATATATTCCCACCTGTTATCAATGGAACAAAATCCATCTTCTATAACTATCCAATGGAACCAGATTCCCTGCTGGTATAAATCTCTACAGCTCTACTGACCTCAATGGGGTACACTGATTTACATCAGCTTGGGGTCTGGCTCCGTATCTTAGTACTGCTGCCTTCTGTGCATGCATGCATCTTATAGAAATATTCTGCTAAAATGCACAAATAAGTCTGTATGTGCTCTTTGTAAAAACAATGCAGTATGTTGTCCATGACTTAACTATGGTATATACAGGGTGCATCTACATGAGACACTGTACTGAGCATTGGACTAATCTAATGTGCAGTAAAGCATCACTATCTACATGTGCATTGGATTTACTGTGAAAGAAATTAGGATAATGCACCATTTGCTAGTACCAAGATATACAGGTATTAGACTAATGGCACATTAGCTATTGTGAAGTAGTCCACATGTAGATGCTGACCAGGAGCCATTTGCTTCCTGACAGTCTGGGCAGCAGGGGGCCATTTAGAAGTGTAGGGGGAGCTGTGCTGGCTGCAGGGTCAGCTGTCTGTCCACCAGTGGAGAACAGGACCAGTTCCCTGTGGCCAGGAGAGTTGCCCGAGCAGCCAGGACAGTTGCAGACCAGTCATATGAAGATTTGGTCAGGACCTGATCTCCACGAGGCTGGGACAGCCATCCTCACTTGGTGGGAACACCGCCTGCCAGCCACATCGGGTATTGCAAGGCTGGCAAACGCCACATGGCTGGCAGGCAGCGTACCCATTGAGTGGGGATGGCTCTCCTGGCCACATGGGGATCAGGACCAGCCCCCATACCCCCTGCCAGCCCTGGGGCTGGCGCCCGGGGGAGCCTGGAGCTCCCCCTTGCTCCTGCAGGGGGGCAGAACAGGGTAGGAGCACCCCTGGACTAGGCTGCTGCTGTCAGGCACAATTTTTCTCCCAACAAGGGTGCATGTGTAGGCATGTGCCCCGGAGCACTTCCTAATGAGCCTGAATTTTCTGTGAAAAAAATTCAGTGTATTAGTTGCATGTATAGATGTGCCCACTGTAGCATTAGTCCTCAAAGTCAGAGGCACAGTGGTACCAATTCAGAGTGCTGCTTTCCTTTGTTGGTTTTGCAGCAAATGTTCACATTTTCTCATACTGCCCCCCACCATATCTCCTTCTCCCCACACACAGTCTTTCCTGATCACAGAGAAAGATGTCTTAGCTGTGAGGATTTTGACTGTTTTGCTAGGAAGTGGACCATGTGGACTGTCTCTAGACTTTGATTTATAATGATTTTCACCTTCAAGTGCCACTCACGTTCAAAAGCAAAACTCAGTCAAAAGGACTGTGTTTTGCTTTGCAGTTGCAAGTGTGGATTTGGGATGATTTCAAACCCATGAATTTGGGATGATTTCAGGCAAGGTTCTTAACCCGTGAATTAACTCCATTTTCAAACTTGTTTTGCCTCATAATTTTGAAACCGCTTGAACACAATGGGTTTGAAATTCAGACTTGAGTATGGGTGAACTATAGCCCACATCTTTATATGCATTTCATGGTGGCAGCATTGGAATTATAGTATTGTCCTACCACTTTGCATGCCAAATCCTGAGTATGCAAAGCTACCACCATATGTTTTTTGCACATCATATGTCCCCCCCAAAAGACACACACTGTTTTGGAGGTAGAATGAAGAGAATTTTTTTCCAGAGTTCTGGCTGAATTTTGGATGCATGAAGCAGGAACAAAATTTACTTGTTAGTGTCAGTTGCCCTCCATTTCCTGCTCAGGCAGAAGCTACTCTCAATGTGGCAGTTGTGGGAGGGTTATACCTCTAGCTTTTCACTGAGCAGCAGACTCCACTCCTCCTTCTCATGGCTGGAGGAAGTCAGCCTCAGGCAGCTATCCCAGCATCTCTGTGCCCCCATTCTGGTGTGGAAATCAACTTCCTTAATTAGAACATATGCCCCAATTATGGATGGGTAAATTCTGGGCAAAGTTGCATGTGCTATGTAAGTAAATGCAATGTTTCCCCACTGCTTTGATAACAAAAAATGAAAAATGAAAGCTAGCTAGTGCTGTTAGTTTTTACAACATATGTATTATTTTTAACAGACTGTGAGTAGTGACATGAATGAGCTTCCAGATGGGTCCTGTTCATTGTGACCCTCTGTTACCTAGGGACCAGTTGATACAATAACTCCTTGCTTTGATATAGCCAATTAGGGACATCATCAGTGGACCTCAAAGCACTTTATGAAGGAAGTCAGTATTGTTAGCCCCATTTTATACATCAGGAAACTGAAGCACAGCAGTGAAATTACTTGCCCAGGTAAGGCAGAACCAGGGGTAAAATCCAGGTCTGCTGAATCTTAGTCCAGTGCTCTATTCTCTAGGCCACATTGTGTTCCTGCCACTCTGCCCATACTGGTGCAGAGAGACCATAGTGCATGCATAAGTTGTACCAAAAGGGAAAGAATACATATTTTGTGTCTGTCATGCTTTCATCATGTGCCTGGGAATATACCTTGCTTCGCTGTACGTGCACGAGAAATGAGGCAAACTGCTGTTGTGTGGCTCTGAGAGTGTGCTCAGCACCACCCTCAGTTTGTCTGGGGCATGCTTACTGTCATGCACTCAGCACCTCTCCAATGTGGCTACATTACCTCATTTGGGGATGTTGGTGTTTAGCATGGTAGTGGTGGAGACAGGCCCTAATTGGGAAAATGGCATCCAAGGGAAAATGTTAATTCCAACCTGCAGCTTAGTCTTGTAGCCAGAGAGTTTCCTGCCTGGCAAGTAGCAGGTTCCGATATTCATACAGGCCATTGGTTAGATTACTCTTAGTGCTAGGGTTTCCTGAGATACTGCCTAAATGTCTCTCAGAAGTATAATACCCTTGCTGGATCCCCTTGTTGATGTGATTCTTTCCACCATCTCCAAGGCAGCCTGATGTAGTCCTCTAAAACAGGCCCTTCTTTGGTTGGGATTTTCAAAAATGTTCTAAGGGAGCTGCCACCCCAGTGTGCGTCAAACCCCTTAAACTTTTTAGAAATGAACTAACCCAGTTGAGCTCCAGTGCAGCTCCACTGAAGGTTGCCTGCTGGGGAGCTGGCTTGAACTGGTGGCAAGTGCCCAGTAGTGATGTTGTGGGACTATGGATATGTCAGGGGGACTTTCAAACACACTTCTTTAAACTCTTGGTTTGGAAAGAGTCAGTTTGGGGACAGTTTCCTGTGAGTGCTCACCACTTCTTTTACCCGGGTTTGTTTAATTCAATAGTATCACAAAAATCCCTAAGATTCCCAGTCCTCAGGCTTAGTGGGATGTTTTCCCATAGCACTAGGTGATCAAAAAGGAAAGCCAGGAGGATCTCTGCAGCAGAATCTGAACTTTTATTTAGAAAGCAGTGTGCCCTCAGTAAATTCCATTCATAGTCTTTCCAATCTTCCCTGCAAGGGAGTTAGCTGCCTTTTAATTCACAGGAGACACTCAAGCTCACTTTGAAATTAACACAACCACTGGCAGTTGTACATGATCAAACTTCCTTGGGTATCTAGGCTATTGCCTTGACAATAGTATGAATTGAAATGAGGATTTCCAGAAGGACTCTGGGGAATAATGACTAGAATTTGTGGGGAGGGAATTTTGAGGGAAATTTCTGTAGTAGCAAGTAGATTAATAGAAATGACAGAAAAAGGGTTTCCATTATTTGAATCCATACTACAATATGATTCCATTGTTTTAATACAATTAATAACTATAACTGAAGTACTGTTTTTGAGCCATAATAAATTCAGGGCTAAATCATGGTCTTTGATAGACTTATGTCACCCTTTCTGTAATCAAGAGGACGTATGAATTCATCCTGAGCAGAACATGAGCTTAATCCTCAATACTGTGCAAGTCAATTTGTACTTCCGGAAAGTCACCATAGAACTGGCCTATATGATGGGATCTCCCAAGCTTCAGAGCCAGCTAACCTCTCTTTACCTTCCTCTAAGTAAAATGTTCATCTTGGGATGAATTGCCTGACTCCCTTGTGGCTTGGCCAGTCATGTGTAATTTATACATGCCCACTCAATTTCTCAACATTTTTGCATTTAGACATCATTCACCTATGCCTTATTAGTTTTTTTCAATGCCTTAGTCAAAAGAATATTAGTTATTAAGATAGAATTTACTGAGGCAAGCACTCCTTGGGAACACCAAGGCTACCAGCAGGAGTAAGGTGAACAAGATTTGCTCTTCTATTTTTGCATTCCACATGGGATTTTGTTATTCCCATCTAATTTTTTCTATATGTAATATATCTTGGTTAGGAAGCTGATTTTGCTGCTGCTTCTCTGGGTGAAATCATGTCCACATAGTTGTTAATGCCTGTGTACTTCCGTGGCGGCAAAAGCAGCAGAATGCACTCAGCTAGCTCTCTTTAAATGACTGGAATGTTGTTGCTCCTAATTCTGAATACACACTGTATTTACTGGTCCATTAAGCACTACCAAGGAGACAGTTCCTCTGGGCACTGCTGAGAAAATTAAGGCATCCAAAGCCTAGGTCACATTTCCACAGAGGAATACAGCAGCATTTTGAAAAGCACAGCACAAACCTTCCATGCAGTGCCAAAATAACAAAGATACTCTCAAGGACACTGGGGCCCTGGCTTAGATCTGTTTATTGGGTTGGGGAAAGGAGGGAGGGGCATGTGTGAAAATTACCCAAATTATTGGCCTTTTTAAAGTTGTCTCCATTTGCATCTGATCTCATGTCTGGTCTGATACATCTTGAGATTAACCAGATTTTTTCCAGTAACAGATTAGGCAGAAGAGAGACAGGAGGAAGAAGCTGTTTTAATTTCATGTCGCCATGCAGGATGTGTTGGAGTTTCTGAGACACACACTGAGTATCTCAGTCTGTAGTTGCTTAGTATTTCTTTATGTGTGGAGGGGCTAATTCATTCATTCTTAGGTACTTACCTAGCTCCATTACCATGGTATTGGAGTGCCTTATGATGTTTAATGTATTTACATTCACAGCAGCCCTGTGAGCAGAGCGCTGTTATTCCTATTTTATAGGCAAGGTGCTGAAGCACTGAGAAGCTAAGAGCTATATCCTGTTTCCGCTTCACGTGCCTAAGTGGCACTAAATAGCAGAGTCACTGCAGTTTTTGGCGCTTAGTGTGGATTCTAGGTCCTCCCATGGACAATAGGATTACTCTGCCCAAGTGCCTGCCAGAAGCAGAATGAAGACAGAGGCCTCCTGTGCTTTAATCCAATAACCTGCTAGTTAGGACACCTGCACAGAAGACTTGAGTTCTGGGTCCCCCTCGCAAACAAGGGTTTTAAAACTGTATCACAACTGAGTGTGCTAACCACTAAGTTAGATATTACAGAGATTTCTCACCTTGGGGCTGACCCATTGCACTTTATGTTTAGTGATAATTGGATAAGCAACACTGAGATAGTTTCAGTCCTGTTGGGAGTATGGCCCCAGGATAGAAGCCAGTGCCTCTGCCCTTACAAGGCACTGTCCCATCTCACTGAGCCACCTGCTTTCTGGCTTCTTTTGTACCCTCCTGGCCCCACAAATCTTTCCATTCTGGCTGCTTCCAGGCAAGACCTGGGGGCTCCTGGACTAAAGGATTGGTGGTCTTTCCTCCTCTTCCTCCTCCTTATACACTATGTTTTTTATGTAACCAAAGTTTCAGGATTTATTTGTCATTACATTTGCACATTAGTGATTCTTTTCTTTTCAGAGAATTTGTGCAGCCTGTTGAGCATGCTCAGTAGGGAAGGGTGAATGTGGTGATAGTGAATCAAAACTGTAAGTGCTGTAATACTGTATCTATGCAAGTGTTGCTTCAGGACCTGAAGATGAAACAGGATCTGGCCCTACGTGATTTTCTGAAGGCCATATGCTGGAAATCTGTGAGAGTACAAAATTAAACATAGGGCTACTAAGTCCCAAGCTAGAACTTTAACAATTGGACACACATTCTCTTCTATACTGTTTAATAGAAGTTTGTTGGTGGAAACACAGTTCACAGACGTTTGGGAAGAAAATCTCTCCCTGTTTTGGCCAGATTGATAGAACAGAAAAAAATTTCACCTCTTCCATTCCCAAGTTTTGAAAAATAAATGTGATTTGATATGCTTATTTCTTTCCATCTTATTTCCTCTCTCTGACCCCACATACTGTAATACAGTATACTATTGCAAACACAGTACTTTGCAGTTTAATTCAGTGGCATTCTTTTAAGTGTTGTTCTAATACTCTTAAGACATATTATGTTTTCCAAGCTGTATTTCATTTTATGAAATATGCCAGTAAAATCTTGCAAGGTCTTTCCAAACAGAAATTAGAGTAATGGCTAGGGAGGAAACACACATTCTGTGATTCAGGTCATGAATAATGTTCTTCTAGGTGTTTATGTAGCACCTAGTGAGGCTGAGACAGCTGGATGCATCTGCCATAGAAAGAAAAATAACTTGTATCTGCAGACATTTGCTAGTATGCATAGTGCTTCTATAGGAAGGCCTGTTGCAGTCGTCAGCCTATGTACACCAGTATAATTTACTATTTCACCAATGTAAAAAAAGAAGTGGACACCTGAAATATAACCTTATATCAGTATAATTTACTAGAATTCAATTATAGAATTACTCTGAGATAAATTAGGTCAACATTCAGGACTACTGTTTGCCTCCCTGCGACAGCAGTGTTAAAGGTAGTCATTGGGACATAGCAGCAGCAGCAGCAGCAGAAACACATGGCTAGGGGGTGAGGGGGTTATGGGCTGCAGAACCCTGAGAGAGTGCTCCCTGCAGGGTGCTGCACTCCTGCTCAGGCAACAGATGGCCTTGCTTTTTTCTGTTCTTCAAAGCTTTCCTCCAGTTTCTTTCTGACTAGGTATCTTCAACCAAGCTCCTGGTTCCTTTGTTTATTTGCAGATGGCTCCATTTTTAAAGGTCTTTATGAAGAGGCATTTTAACTTTTTTTTTTTTTTTTTTAAATGGACTGTCCATAAATTTACAGACAACCCTGTCAAGTTTATTTCAGTAGTGTAGGTTTCACGAGTCCACTTCTGTCCTGGTTCCTCAATGCAGATGAGGTTGTTACTGGCTCCCTGACAATGTAGTGCTGAGGCTGTGTAATAGCAATGCAGCAACTGTCTAGGAAGAGTGACTATTTTTGACTCCTAGAGTCATTTTGGCAACCAAGAAAGGTTTGAGAAACCTTGGTCAAGCAAATGTAAGCAAATGCTATACCATATTGCTGTTTTGAAGCTTAGGGCCAAATATGGTCTACATCAGTGGTGCTCAAATGTTGGTCCATGGAGCAATCTTGCTTGCCCCATAGGACTCTCCAGATGTCAGGAAATTTGGCAGTGGGGGAGCAGTGGCAATTAACATCGTCACCACTTCCCACTGCCAAATTTCATAGATTTCATAGACATCAGGGCTGGAAGGGACCTCGGGAGATCATTGAGTCCAGCCCCCTACCCAAAGGGCAGGAAGTCAGCTGGGGTCATAGGATCCCAGCAAGATAAGCATCCAATTTACTCTTGAAGGTGTTCAATGTAGGTGCTTGAACCACCTCCGCTGGCAGACTGTTCCAGACCTTGGGGGCTCGGACAGTAAAGAAATTCTTCCTTATGTCCAGCCTGAAACGGTCTTGCAGGAGTTTGTGACCGTTCGACCTCGTCATCCCTTGGGGCGCTCTGGTGAACAAACGTTCCCCCAGATCCTGGTGGTCACCCCTGATAAACTTATAGGTGGCCATCAGATCACCCCTGAGCCTACGCTTTTCCAGGCTAAAGAGTCCCATGGCTCTCAGCCTGTCATCATAAGATCTGTTTTCCTGACCTCTGATCATGCGCGTGGCTCTCCTCTGGACTCTCTGAAGCTTCTCCACATCCTTTTTGAATTGTGGAGCCCAAAACTGGACGCAGTACTCCAGCTGCGGCCTCACCAAGGCCGAGTACAAGGGGAGAATGACGTCCCGGGATTTCCTCGAGAAGCATCTATGGATGCAAGCCACCGTTTTGGTCATTTTATTAGCCACAGCATTGCATTGCAGGCTCATGTTCATCTTGTGGTTAGTGATGACCCCCAAGTCTCTTTCTTCTGTAGTGCTATCCAACGTAGCACTGCCAAGCCTATAAGGAAGCTGCAGGTTTTTCCTCCCAAGATGCAGAACCTTGCATTTTTCGGTGTTAAACACCATCAGGTTCTCGTCCGCCCATTTGCTGAGCATGTCCAGGTCAGCCTGGATCACCTGCCTATCTTCTGGCGTGGATGCTTTGCCCCAAAGTTTGGTGTCATGGGCGAACTTGGCCAGTCCACTCCTGACTCCAATGTCCACATCATTAATGAAGATGTTGAACAGGATGGGTCCCAGGACAGAGCCTTGAGGGCCCCCACTGGTCACAGGGCACCACGATGAGTGACTGCCATCGATTACAACCTCTGGGTCTGACCACGGAGCCAGTTTCCCAGCCAGCAGATTGTGGTGGAGCCAAGACCACAACTGGGCAGTATGGCCAAGAGGTGATCATGGGATACCAGATCAACAGCTTTTTTGAAGTCAAGATATATGACATCAATCTCTTCTCCCTCATCCAGGTGATAGGTCACCTGGTCATAGAAGGAAATGAGATTGGTCAAACAAGACCTACCCGCAACAAACCCGTGCTGGCTATCCCTTAGAATGTTAGTCTGGGCCACTCCATCAAGGATGGCCTCCTTAATAAACTTTTCTAAGATCTTCCCCAGGATAGAAGAAGTCAGGCTAATGGGCCTGTAGTTAGCCGGATCCACTTTCCTCCCTTTCTTGAAGATCGGCACCACATTGGCTTTCTTCCAGTCTTCGGGCACTACACCAGAGCACCAGGAGTTTTCAAAGATCCATGCCAGGGGCTGGGCTATGATGCTCGCCAGCTCCTTGAGTACCCTGGGGTGCAGATTGTCAGGGCCAGCTGACTTGAAGGTATCCAGCTTCTCAAGATGTTCCTTCACAAGGTCAGCATTTATGGAGGGTAGGGGATTCCCATCACCCGGATCTCCCTGTCCCACAGCAGGCATGGGCGTCCCAAGGGATTGATGAAAGACTGACGCAAAGTACCTATTTAATAGGTTGGCTTTTTCCTGGGCATCAGTTGTCAGTTGCCCCATCTGGTTTAGCAGGGGTCCAACATTGCCCTTGCTTTTCCTCTGGCTCCCCACATATCTGAAAAAGGACTTTTTGTTGTCCTTGATGCTTGAAGCTAGTTGGAGTTCAGTTGCAGCCTTGGCTTTCCTGGTTTGCTCCCTGCAGGACCAGACCAGCGCAGAATAATTCTCCTTGGAGGTGAATCCTGTCCTCCATCCTTTGTAGGCTTTCCTTTTTAGCTGCAGGAGGTCCGCTAGGTCCCTGGAGAGCCAGGGGGGCTGCTGTGCCTTCTTGCTGCCTTTCCTCCATGTTGGAATAGATTTAGCTTGTGCATTGAGGATCGCTTCCTTGAGAAGCAACCACTCTTCTTGAACTCCCATCTCCCTGGGGTCATGGTCCCTAAGGGCCTGACCGACAAGCCTCTTGAGCTTGTCAAAGTCAGCTTTTCTGAAGTCAAGGACTTCTGTGTTGCTGACTGACTTGCCAGCTTTACAGCAGATGGTGAAGGTGATCAGCTTGTGGTCGCTGTCACCCAGCTTCCCATCGATCACTAGGTCGCCGATTAGGTAATCCCCCGTAGCCAGTACCAGGTTGAGCAGTGCTTTGCCTCTCGTTGGCCCATAGACTTCTTGAGTCAGGTAGAGGTCATCCACGCACAACAGAAAACTTTGCGACAGCTCGGATTTTGCTGAGTGATCCTCCCACGAGATGTCCGGGTAATTTCTATGTTCTGAGGCAAGATGACATGGCTTCACATGCTGGATTGGGCCAGCACACAGGGACAAGGTGTGTGGGGCTGCGTCTGGGGCTGGGGCTGGGATGACAATCCTGATCCAGTGTGTGGGGCCAGGCTACACACTAGATTATGCCCATGGATTGAGCCCATGGATCAATTCCACTTATTGGATCCTGCCTGCCGACCAAGGCTGTACCACTCATCTGGCCCACAGCCCAGAATGTTTAGGAACCACTGGTCTATACTGTCCACCCTGGAAGAATGTATACACCACTACAGATAACTGATAGAAGTTACACTGGTGTTAATGGATTTTGTGCTCAGAACATCAGTCCAATAAGCACAATGCCTAATTGCGAGTAGGAACCTGTCCTATATCAGCACTGTTTTGCATTATGAAGATGGTAAAAGTATATTACCTGCCATTGAAGTTCTCTCACATATGATCCAATATAAATTATCTACAAACTCATTATGAAGACCGGGTGAAACCTTGGCCACACTGTGGGCAGCTGGAACATCAACCAGAAAAATAAGTACAGAATAAAACACACAGGAGCAGGTAGCATCCAAAATCTGTTTTGAAAGGGTGAAAAAAAGAAAAGAAAAAGAAAAGCAGAATGGAAATGTCTGTATGAGGAATAAATAAATTACACAGAGCCAGAATTTCTCCTCTACAGAAATGCTGAGTGGTTGAAAATGGAAGCATTTTTTTTTACTGAGCAAGTTGACAGGGAATCTTTGCAACAAATAAACCCAGAGTAAATAGAGATGTAAACCTTTGTTGTGCTGATTGCTTCCTAAAAGGTTCTTAGAGTTGTGGATGTTGATTGACACCACAGAACTGCTCCTCATGAAGAAGGGTCACACTGTATCTGTAGCCAGCCAAGAACTGCCTGTGAAAATTTCTGATGCCAACCCAGTCATGAAGCTGCAAAGATGGGGAAAGCAGTTGTGGTAGGAGGCGACCTAGGGGTGCCGTGAACTCCCCTAGCGCCCCTACCTACCGTGCCAAATCGGGTCCAAATGCACCCTCTATATCTCGCCCACCACATCTTTGATGTTGATTGTTAAAGGGAGGCTGCCTTCTTCCCTCTTTGGCACGGTGCCCTGACGCATCTTGACTAATGCTCTGCCTAGTTGTCCTGGTGCACTCCAGCCTCAGGGTTACACGTAGGCCCTACAGTCACCCATGCCCTCACGGCTCCCTGGGCTCGCCTCCGTTGCCCGCCTGCACCTTCACGGGCGCCCCCTTGCTTCCCTCACGGCTCTTGCCGCACCGGGGCCTGTCTCCCATGCTCTTGCCCGCACCACGGCCTGCCTCGCCTCGCGATTCCCGCAGCCTGTGCTGGAGCCTCGCTTCACCTCACCTCGCCTCACGCTCACGCCCGCAATCGGGGCCTCACCTCGCCTCGCGCTCACGCCCGCAATTGGGGCTCAGGTGGCTGTAGCTGTGCCTGGCCCCGGACCCCTTTCTGGATCCTATGCCCCACTGGGGCTTTGCTCAATAGGGCTCAGGTGGCCTCAGCCTTACCTGGCCCTCAGACCCCCTTTCCAGGTCCCATGCCCCACTGGGGTTTCTCACCTGCGCCCCCACTGGGCTTCTCCCGATGCTGCCCACACTGGGGCCGGGGTTGGGACACCCCAAAACACAGTGCCCTCTCTGGCGCCAGGACCCCCCACACTACTGGGGAGCTCCCATGAGGCCTCCTCCAACCCCTACAGCCTCACCCAGTCCTCCGGTCTTATACAACAACCAAAACAGAAAACTCACACCCCTGTGTTCCAACGTAAATCCCAAGCCAAACTGGCTAACCTTCCTTCATATCCCTACTAGGGTTTCCTTCACCCAGTATCATCACACTGCAACTGCTCAGGCCATCCAGCTTCCCTGCTCTGCTTACTCCAGGAGACCTCCCACTTCCTGAGCTGCCAGAGGGGACCTGACTCTGGCCTTGGCCTCGCTGTTTATATAGGCCAAGCCCTGCCCCCTTCTGGTCAGCTGACCAGACTGGTTGCCCCGGCAGCCCGCACCTGTGCTGCCCTGGTGACTGGCAGCTGAGCTCATACTACTATTGTCAGTAGCAGGCACCTTAGTGCCCTGCTATAGCAGTAAATAGCACAAAATATATGAGTATTTGACTCTTAAAAAAACTGTGATTCAGTTTCCCCCCATCCTCTCATATTCCCTTTCCTCTCCCTAAATTCAAAGTATGTTGGAAGTAGCCCATTGATAAGGGTTGCTGTATCTAGCTAACAGCTAATAAGCTAGAAACAAGTTCCTTTGTGTGTGTATATATAAATAATAAAATGGAGACCTCACCAGGCCCAACAGAGAGCTGCTCTTTAAATCTGTGGCAGAAGTCTTGCTTAAAGTGCTGAGGGTTCCAACTCTTCTCTCTGGCAACTTTTACTATAACTTCTTGCAATTTGATGGGGATTGGCTGCTTTGGAGCATTGTATTGTTCTATATTGAGGAAGGGGATTCTATGGTGGATTCCTTTGCTAGAGCTAGTAGTTAAGCCAGCAGGGCCCAGCTACTGTGACAGGTACCCAAAGAGTCACCTTTTCTTAGGCAGTTGTGATTCTATTTCATTAAAAACAGTCTTTGAACTATTTCTGTATTCTTTGTGTCAAGATTTTGCTTTGGACAGTTTCTATTGCACCAGGAGAGCAAAATTCATCTAAATAAAAGATGCAACAGACATAAAACCATCATGGTCACAACAGTTCTACATCCCTACTGGCTTTCCTTTGATACTTCCACTGCTTCCGTGTCTTGGTGGAAGGGAGTGTTTATTAAAATCAGTGGGCTTCATGAGGATTTTAAAAAGAAAAAAAATGAAAAAACTTCTTTATATCCAAATCAGGAAGTCAAAGTTATAGTACTGAAGTTTGGGAGATGCATAATCCAGTATGAATAAAGAGCTCTTGCATCATTTGATATGACTAATATCTTGTTGTGATAATGAGGGGGTGAAGGTTATCAGCATAAAATAGCCATTAATCATGCTCATTGTGCTAGATAAGAGTGCTGATTTAACTCACCACTGAAATCGGTATCCTATTTTTTTGGAAATTAGCTACTTGAAAAGGATGATATATAGCTTTTATACTAAGCTGACCCTACTGTGAATGTAAAACTAAACTGCATGCACACAGGGGCCATGGCAGGCCAGTGTCTGGCCACACCTTGCTCCTGTTATGGCTAGAGAGCAGAGGGGAGGGGCCAGCAGAGAACCCCACCCAGCCCAAGAGCATGCTGGGATGCTGAGGAAGTCTGATTTGTCTTAAACCAGCAAGGGGTATGGGACAGACATTGCATAAACTGGTTTGAGCCAAATCCTTTAACTCTGATATTACATTCAACAAGGTTTATCTCAGACTGGTTTTAGCATTCTCAAACTGGTTTATGTGCACTGAACATCTGTTCTCTTACAGGTTTAAACCAGTTTCTGATCACTTAAACCAGTTCATGTGTAATGTCTATCCCTAGCCAAAGTAGACAGGTAAGGAATAGTGACATTTTAACTCCACTCCTCAGTTTTTCAGTTAATGAAAATGAACTGCCATGGATGGAAAATAAGAAGTGTCAGTGGAGGATCTCCAACAGTGTAGTCTTTCTCCCTTATCTCTGGAAAGGCAAAAGTGGGATCTAAACATGGACCCCACTCTTAGGTTCCCCCCCTCCATTGTGTTACAAACTTTGGGGTTAGAACCTGATATTTTTGGCAACTGTTGCTCCTCCTGGATCATGGTGTATGCATGAGGGCCACCCAGACCATCAATGCATATGCTTGGCCAGGCATTTTTTTTGAAGGAGTAGAGGTTGCCCAGACCTCTATCCTCCCTTTAGGTCACTGAGACAGAATCCAAAGAGCAGACTGAATCCAGATGTCTGGTGCCTTCATAAATGCCTGGGTATTAAACTCAGGTCTTCTGTGTGGTAGACAAGGATTCTACCACTGAGCCACAAGCTGATACAGTATATTGCTTACATAGTTAAGTGCTCCTTGGTATCATATGTGCCTGTCATCTACCCTGCTCTGGACCCTTCCACGTGTCATATCTGAAGTTAAGCAACAAATTAATTCCTTATCCTTTCAGTGTCATGGCTGAAAAGAAATCCTGCAGAAATGTGAAGACAAGAAATAAAGAGAGAACCTGGAATAGAAACATAAATGTTTTTTAATGATGCTATCAAGATTCTCTTTCTAATAGATTTGTTTTCCTTACTCTTCCTAACTTAAAGAACTAGCTTGGTGAATGGATTGATCTGTGGCAGTGCAATTACTGATGCTAACACCCAGAATAGTAGTGCTTCAGTCTATATTGGTTAGCATTGGTGATGTGTAGGTGATGCACACTGGTTCACATGCACCCCCTGAGATTAGCAGTGCACCCCCTGAGATTAGCTGCTGCTGCCACCACTGCTGGCAGTACCTGTGGGCAGTTGCCGCTCACCATGCCCCCCTTGTCACCGCCACTGCCAGCAGCATCTGTGGGCAGTCGCCGATCGCTGCCTGCCACCCCCCTCACCACTGAAGCCACTGCAGCAACCTGCAAGAGCTCCCCACTCAGCCCACCCCCACTGCTGGCACTGCCACCACCACCTGTGGGAGCTCCCTGCTTGCTGCTGCAACGCACCCCCCGTCACCACCTGCAGGAGCTCGCTGTACCCCCCCAGACTTGGGAGGCATGCAGTGTTCATATTGATTAGCCATCCAGCATTCAGCTGTTTGGTTTCTTTTAACTAACAGAGACTCCCTTATATGCTACTATCATTGATGCAATCATTTCTCCTAACAAAGTTTCTCTTACTGGTCAGTTCAATTTTGATAAATGAGCAGGTGCTTAATCTGGAATGTATTCCATATTTATTTGTGTAAGATGCAGGGCATGTAGCAGTAGAAACACTGGGCAGAGTTCTCATTCTGGTTATAGCAATGTAAACAATGCTCCTCAAGACAGGCACTGGATGCTTCAATTGCTATTCAGAACTCAGTAGTGACAGACACATCTCATACCCATTTCCTCTTCTGAATCTCAGGCAAATAATCTGTATAAATAAAAAATACTAAAAAAATTACCTCAGTAGAGCTGCATTTCATATGGGCTCTCCTGGACAGGCGGATAATGGTCTTTCTTTAAATAGGGGACATAAGAACCATGCTACCTTTATTGAGCTGAGGTTGGTTCTTAATGTCAGAAGCATGCAATGAATGCTACAGGCTGTTCTAAGCCAGGGTTTGCCGCAACAATTTCCATGAACTCCTATAAACCTTACTTTTTAGCACTCTATGATCCATTCCTTTGCTTACTATAGCCACTTTTTGGGAAACATTTAGTTTAATCTTTCCTTCAATGATGGCAGGCACAAGTTTTCTCATATTTGTGAAGTGCTCCTGAGTTGCTTGAGAAATATGTGTGCATAGGTTTTTTTTCAAAAAAATATATCAGTTAAAATGGAGACAGCCTTAGCTTGTTGCAACTCCATAAAGCTTTTCATGAAGTCTTCATTAATCCATTTCAGCTTAGAAAACCAGAAATGGATCACTTGGAAACCCCCAAATGCCTGAACATAGAATGGAAAACTAAATTTCAGGTGAGATGTTTAGGACAGAGCCTGATATTTTTGCTCTTTCCAACTAGCATTTTATTTTTCCAAGAGTCCCATTAAAGTTATATTAGTAAGTGGAGTAGATCTGTTTCTTTTTTGTGTTGTAATTAATTATTATTAACATCCACCTAACATTTTTCATCACGTAACATTTGTCATCTTCATAATCTTTTTCATGTTTAACAAACATGAATGGACTATAAACAGTAATTAACAGAGCTGGTTAAATTATTCTTTGCAAAATATTTTTTTGGAATTTCATTGAATTGTTTGCAGAGTGACCCTTTATTATATTGTCCCCTCCCTAATTTCTCCAAGTCCTTCTTAAAATGAAGAGCCCAGAATTGTACACAATACTCCAGATTAGGCCTGACCAATGCAAAGAAAAGAAGTACTATCAGATCCTGTGTTTTGAACTCAGGGCTCCTGCTCATGCAGCCTAAAATTACATTCACATTTTGTGCAGCTGTCATGCTGCACTCTCATATTGAGTCTGTCATCCACCAAGAATCCTAGTTTCTTCTCTGTTGTACTGCCATCCAGCCAGTAGTCACACATTTTGCATTTGTTCTTTTAATTATTCTTCCCAAGGTGCAGCACTTCGCATTTGTCAGCATTTAACTTCATTCTGTTAGCTCTAGTGCAGCTTGCCAATTTGTCAAGATCCTTCTGAACTGTGTTCCTGGCCTCCAGCGTGTTCACAGTCCTTCTCACTTAAGTGTTATCTGCAAATTTGCTCAGGAAACTATACTAGCATCCAAATTATTAATAAACACATTGGACAGTACTAGCTGCTCAGGACAAAACCCTGTGGAACTCCAGTCAGTATCTCCTGGCATTCCGACATGGCTTCATTTATAATTACCCTTTGTGGCTGTTGAACCAGTTCTCTATCCACCTTATAGTCATTTTGATTAGCCCACATTTCTTCAATTTGTTTATGAGAAGGTTGTGTGGGACTTTGTTAAAAGTCTTGCTGAAGTCTATATGTATTATATACATTGTGTTCCCTTAACTGCCCAACTATTTAACCCCTCAAAGAAGATCATTTTTATTTGAATTGATTTGTTCATAGTAAATCTTTGCTGGCTGCTTGTGATCCACCTTGCCTTCTCCAAATGCTTGCAAATGGACTTCCTTATATGCTCCAGTAACTTCCTGGATATCATGTGAGGCTATAGTTCTCTGAGTCCTCCTTTTTCCCTTTTTTTTTTTTTAAAGAGGAGTACTATGTTGGCCCTTTTTTAGCCTCACCTGTCTCTCTTGAGACTCCTAAGGGCTCTAAGATCTTGTCTGCCGGTTTCAGCAGTATCTTGAAGTATCCTTCAGTCTCTTCTTGTTCTTTAATTTTGCTTGTCAGGTGAAGCTCATTTTTTATCTTTGCCTTCTTGATATTTGTCTCTACACATTCTTGGTTTTTCCTGGTATGATTTGTTGGTGACTTGTCCATCTTTCTATTGCCTGTTTGCTTTCATTTTCCATTTGAGACAACCTAGAAACTCCTTGTTGAGCCATACTGGTCTCTTGCCATTTGTGCTTCACTTATGTAGGAACAGTTTCTTCTTGGGCTTCCAATACTTTGTCCTTTAGAAGCTTTTAACTTTTCTGAGTGCTTTTATCTTTTCATCTGTTCTCCCACATCACCATGCCTAATACCTCCTTGTGTGAGCTGAAATTTGCCTTTTTTAATTCTAGTGTCTTAGTTCTGCTGACCTCATTCTTTCCCCAAGCCAGGATCATAAATTCTCTTGTATTATGGTAGGGGAGGTTCTTTGAGTAGATGTGATAGCTCTTATTAGACCAACTGAGTAGTTGGAAAAAAGTTCTTGGCAAGCTTTGGTGCACAATCACCCTTCTTCAGGCATAGGGAGTCTCCCTATAAGTCTCCCTTAAAGTACCTTGCCTGTCTATGTCCTTAGACCAATACGGCTGCAACCAAAAACCCAGCTTGTATTATGGTTGCTTCTTCTCAGGTTTCCCATTATCTTTACATCTTCCACCAGCTCTTCCTTCTTCCTGACAAGATCCTAGTTGTATGCTTATTTTTCTGGAACAGAGTTGTCTTCCACACAAATTAATAACTCGTTGGACATTTTAAGTGTGATTTTACTGTGAGAATACTGAAGGGAACCAAGGATATACCCACACAGCCTTAACCTTTCCAAAAGTGAAAAACACCCCAATGACCAATCTCAGTGGGTAAAAAACTCTACTTGATTCTTACATGGCAAAAATCGCCATTCTAGGCAGGAAGTGACAATCTCAAATCTCAACAATGAAAAGCATGTCCATTGCCTAAAATAGCTTCCTTGATGTTTGCTATAGATTCACTAGAGTTTAGCTGATACCCTCCTGCCTGCCCTAGAAAGCCCTGCAAAAAGCCAGCTTGGAGCTTTTAGAAAGATAGCTTCCTTCTCACATCATTTTTAAAAAAAGACCATATAATTTCTTTCAATAACTGAGCAATTTTGCTTGCTGGAAGGGGCTAAAAAGCCACAAATAATAACAACATAAAGGTGAATAAAAAAAAGATAACCCAGTGTAGTTCACCTTTAGTCATTGGACTTTTTTTGTACCTTACCCTTAATAAGTGTTGAGAGTTGGTTATTGCTAGAGGGGGCTGTTCCAATAACTTCAGTTATCCCTGCTGCTTCTTTAGCCCAGCTAGTTCTTGACATTGAAAACATCTTTCTTTGCAAGTCCTCTTCCAAATAAACAAGCCAATTAGTCCTAACAGATCTGCTTTTTTATTAGTTTTGAGTCATTGAGGAAGATAAATGTCTTAAGAAAATCCATTGCATTTTCAGTGTACACCAAATCATTTAAAAGAAAAGCTGAGTAGTGCATGTGATAGAGCAATGAAATATCGTTTTGGGGCAATCCTGAAACTAAAGGTTTATGATGGAAAGCATTGTAGACTTTCAGCTATTCTGGCATTACCAAGTGTTTCAATAAATTTGTCTTGGTTTTGCACTTCCCGTTAGGGTTTCCCCAGAAAGTAATACATTTATAGCAAGTAATCACTTGAAAATGTAGGCAAAAGTCTTTAGATGAATAACCTGCTGTTTTGTGAATATCTTTATTAAGGAACACTGATTGAAATATTAGTATCTCAGTAGGGGTTATCTGTATTTTAGTGAATAGGGCTGTTATCAGAGTTCTTTAAACATTTGGACATAGAGATATTTTTTTTCTTGCATTAAACAGATTTCTTTTACATTCCAAAAGCCCTTTTTTCCAAATTTCATTTTTCCTTGAGAAAAAAAGCCCATTGAAATCTTTCATAATGAGTCTTGTTTTCTTTAGACTGCTCAGGCCTAGTTTTAATGGAAGAGAGGTGTAAGAGAAAGGAAATGGGCAAAATTTGACATATTAGAACCACAGTAACTGGTATCCCTGCCTGGGACCCTGATCCAGCAAACTTTAAACATGTACATAACTTAAAACATTGATTTAAGTACAGACTTCATGCTACATGCAGGCTTAAGTGCTCTATTGGAGCAAGGTCCAGGTGTCCATTGTAGCTTTCCAGATGTTAAGGAGTTAAAAGAGGCAGAATCCTTCACCAAGCACAAATTGTTGACCTGCATATTGCAGAGTCCTGTGGCAGTCTGGCTGTAAAAAAGCTTTCTTTCCAAGACAGCAGGTTCTGTCAGTGTCAGAGCTTTAGTATTTGCTTCTACACAACTTCCAAGTGGTGCTTATGGGCTCTCAGAGGATACAAAATTGAGGAAAAAGATTTGGGTGGAAAGGGAGCTGGTAAGATGGAACCAGGTAGCAATCATTTCCTCACTCTACTCTGCCAGTGGGGGATTATAGTTCATATTAGCCAGTTGCCCATCAACGATGAAGAGTGGGGGCAAAGGGGAAGGGGGGTGGGATGGAGTGCTGCCACTGCTCTGCCTCTTGCAGGGAGCAGGTCAGGGAGCCAAGGCCAGTGCTACTGGTCTCAGCTCCCCCATGTTCTGTGAGGTACTCAGCAAGGTTTCAGAACCATGGCAGCGCTCCCCCATGGGTGGAGCACTCTGATTGGCTATTTCTGTCAGCCAATAAAGTGTTACGGACAGACAGACTTAGGTTTTTATAATATTAGAATTCCTGTTCTGAAAATGCAAAGTATGTTATTTTAGTACGGGATCTTTGCCAAGGACTAAAGGGAGATCAGCAACCAGCTTTTAAGAGAAGAGATGTCTCTAAGGCCTTTGTTGAGGAGTTGTGTTTAGCTTGATTTTAAATCAGATTAATCTAGTTTGTGCATTGGCAAAATAGAAACTGGTGAAGTCCTACTCTGCTAAAAATTTGGGGCGCTTGTACACATGACTGGGTTTTAGTCCTTAGGGTTGCATTCTATGCCCCCTAAATTGAAGTGGTGAGTTTTTAATTGAAACAGTGGTTTTTATTTCTCCATCGCTGTACATACAGTATTGTCCTCATGGTAGCAGGTGCCTGCTGAAGGCAAAAGTGATGAGGGGCCCGATCCTCTGGTGTTTTGGCGGGGGGGGGTTGGTGGCACCTGCCTACCCCTCCTGTGGCTGGGGGGGCTGTTAATCTATGCCATTAATCTGTCAGTTTGCCTCGTGGCCACAGAAGAGGTGGGCAGGCTCTACAGAAAAAGAGGATTTGGCCCTTTGCCACTTCTACCTTCAGCAAGCTCTTGTGGCTAGCTGGAGCCCTGGGCCCACCTAGGAACAGTCTGGTTTGCCCCTGGGGCAGCATGGGGAGGTGGCAGGAGGGAAGCTGTGTGTACTGGCAGCCAAAGAAGGCAGCAGGGGTGGCACATGGGGTGCTGGAAGCCTGGGCAGGCTTGGGGAAGCTAGCAGCTCACCTGGATGGCAATGCACTGTCCCCAGTGCCTTCTCTGGCCACCAGAACACCCAGCCACCCTCCTGCCATCACCCCACACTATCCCAGGGGCATGCCAGCCCATTCCTGAGCATCCTCAGGTGTTCTGCTGGCTGCAGGAGTCTGCTGAAGGCAGAAGTGGTGAGGGGCCCAATCCTTTTTTTCTTCAGAGCCTGCCTACCTCTCTCACAGTTGGGTGCAGGGGGAAGCTGACTAATGGCTGAAATGTTCCAAGTTGCAACATTGCAAATTAAACTACATTGGGATGTAGTTTAGTTTGCAATGATGCAAATACATTTAAAACCCCCAAAACTTGCGTGTGTGTAATGTGTGATACCATTAAGCCTCACAAATGGAAATTTTCATCATGTGTACATCATTACATCATCATGTATGCTGGCTGTGGAGATTTATGAGCTCTTTATCTTTTGTGGGTCAGTAGCACTTTCAGAATGGCTATTTTTAGCACAGCATAGGTAAGTTTGACTGTTACCTGAGCAAGAAGAATGTCTAATTTCAGTAAAGGAGTGTTCTGAGAACTGATCAGGTAGAGCAAATCCAAGAGTGGAACTGACCAGCCTGAAAGGTGTGAAAACACTGAGCTGGCTTCTGGTAATGATCTTTGTCTCAGCATCAAAAGAGGACAGGTCTCTGTCCACACTAAGTAAATATAAGAACCTACAGAAATAATGGTCCCTCTTGCAGACACTTGGTTAAGTGTAAATATAAATATGACCAAAAGCTGTATTTGCAAAGACTGAAATTCCTGTCTACATACTATGATGGCAAAATTAAAATCTGACAGTCACAAGCCAAATCCTTGTGGCTATACAAAGCACTAAATCAGGGTACTGGTACAAGCATTAAGCGATAGTGTTCAGCTGCATTGTCCTAACAACAGAGGAGGAACTAGAGCAGGTGTGGGCAAAATACGGCCTGCAGGCCAGATCTAGCTCACCAGGCAATTTCATCCAGCCTGCAGGCTCCCAACAATTAATTGTACCATGCCCAGCAGTTCTGAGAGCTACACTAATTAAAGCACCCTAAGCATCATGTGTATCAGTGTCTTCACACTGAAAAATGGCAGCAGGAGAATTGTAACTAAATCTTGTCAAGTTAAAGCACTCCTGCTACCATTTTTCAGCATAGGGACGCTGATACATGGGATGCTGAAGTCTGCTAGAGTGTGGTAATTGCTATGCTCCAGTAGACTCCAGTAATAGAGTTTGCTCCAACATGTAATTACAGCGCATCAGAGCAGCCTTACTGCACATGTGTAGGCATTTCCTAACTTGTTTAAATTAGAGAGTGTCTCTAAATTATAAACTGTTATCATTACACTGAGTGCACCTTATTTAAGCTGGTTTGGGTAAGACAGTGATTTCAGCCAAACCTATTTATGCTGTTTTCCAAACGCCTTTTTTATTGTTGTTTGTTTGTGTTAGAGCTCCTGAGCTGGATTGTAAATTCTCATGGTTTTCCTCACATTCATGTTGCTTGTACCTTCACACAATTTCAACTTGACCAGTTTTGCAGCTCTTAGTCACTTTAGAGTGCAGGATGTCTGTATACAGGAGGAAAACCTAAGGCCATGCATTAAGGTTTCAAAATAGTTCTTAAATAGAGCTTATATAGCTCCTGAGCTGGATTGTCCTTCTGTCTGAGTGAATTCCAGCCCAAAGAAGAGTGAGGGTGGCTCACTGTGGTCTGCTACAGATCACATTGAATTGAAGTATGGTTGTGTAGCAGGCTTGGGAGTGCAACCCCAGTATCTGAAACGCACTTGGGTGCCATGCTCTGTGGCCTCCCTGACCTCCTGTCTCTCATCTGCCATGCTTTTGATTGTAATAATTATGCACTTGGAAGGCCATCTCTATTGTAGTTTCTTTTGTGCCTTCCCTCTTGGCACAGTCCTTGGGCTCCAGCCCCTAGTTCCCCTTCATTTCTCTTTGACTGGGCCCTGGTCCTAAACCAGCCCTTCTGGTCCTAACTGTGCCTTAAGGGCTCTAATTCCAGCCTCCAGTTGCCTCCATAGCCACACCCATGTTTTGCAGGTATTACTGTGTTTCCTGTATTGAGTCCTCTGGCCCTGCATTCACCTCCACTCACCTTTCCTCTGGGTCCCTGACCCAAAAGAGCTTGATGCATTGAATGCCCAGCAGGCATCCCTTGTGGCCTCCAAACCACCCCTGTAGCCACAATCCAGGCCTCCCATCAGAACAGAAACATGAGCAAAGTGTTTAAAAATAAAACTCAAGCTCCACCTCAGGTCTCAATGGGCACCTATACACATGCGGGGAGGTTACTTTGACATGCTGTAATTAAAGTGTGTTGGAGCAGACTTGAGTCTGCTGGAGCATGGTACTGCTGGAGCCTGGTAATTACCACCCTCCAGCAGGTTCCAGCATCACATGTACCAGTGTCCCCATGCTGAAAAATGGTGGCAGGGGTGCTTTTGCAGTTAAAGTGCCCCCGCCACCATTTTTCAGTGTCAGGACGCTGATACATGTAACACTCTGGGCACTTTAATTAGCATGGCTCCTAGAGTCACGCTAATTAAAGTGCTCCCTGCCCCCATTCCTGGAGCATGTGTATAAATGCTATACAGTATTTCAAAACCTTCCCCTATCTGCTGGCTCTCCCCAAACCTCCAAGGCTTTTTTCTTCCAGGAAACTGTTTTCAGAAATGGCTTTCCCTGCAGAAGTCAGGGCCAGACTGTCCCCTCTGGTTCCAGAACTAGGGTTTACTGCTTCCAGTCAGGTTCCTCCCTGACCAGATGCAGGTATGATTTCCTGAGAAACCACCCTTCATCTGTTGCTCCCTGAGCATGTCTACACGTGCATTAATGTGCCCTAATTACAGCACATTAAGTTTAGTACCTGTACTAACATGTACTAACGTAATGTGCCATAATTAGTGCTACTGTGAAGTAGTACAGGTGCATGCTTTTTTGTGATGGTAATGCACAGTAGATTAATTATCCTGTGCATTAGCACATTAGAATGATTTTTGCCTGCTGCGTTCGGGTTCAGTAGACTTAGTCTACTGAGCATTTAGCGTCTTGTATAGACATGTCCCTTGTCTACAAGTTCTGCATCCTTCCCTTTGACAGCTTCTCTAGGCTTTGACTGTTGCTTATTGCACATTTGCTCTTGAGTAGTCACCTAAAGCTCTGGGGGCTCCTACCTTACCATTATGCTTCTTTGGGTGCCTACTTGCTGGCAGCTGGCCCTTGCTCACCTGCCTGTCCCTGACTGAAGGTATTGCCCTGCTGCCTTTCTCCTCTTAAAGTAACAGGAGCCTCCGTCTCACTTTTACAGGCTGTCAATTGCAAGACAATATGGGACTAGGCTCATTCTTGCTTATGTACTCTGGGACCCTGCCCTTCATATTGAAAGCCCCACTTCCTGTGTCCCAGGACATGCATTATTGTCTAGCAGTACTATTATTGCATTTCTGCCCTTACAGACTGAGAGCAAGGAGGGTAGCTCCATCCTCTGTATAGAACTTCAGAGGGAAGCCAGTTAAGACATTGTTGCACCCAGGGTAACCACATGGCTCTCTGCTCCTGGGACTTCTCACCTCTTCTGCAGCGACAGCTGAACTGCCAGCCATTCCTGTTTGAAAGTCACACATCAGGATGCAAATTATCATGAGACTGCTGTAAAATGCATGGGAATTTTTATTTTAATATTGTTTTTGCTGCTGCTTTTCTGTGCATTTGGGACTTTTTTTTAAATGTTTTTCTTTGCATGCATAGGAGCTCAAAACTTAAAGAAATGAAAGCTCATAGTCTCTTGACATCTTTATGTGATTTTTGGAGCTGTCATGAAGTTTTGAGTAAATTATGAGGTGGTATTATGGGTTTCCTTTTCAGCAATTATATAATGATCCAGGGACCCATTCTCACCTGGGATGCAGCCTGGGATTAACTAGTTGTTAAACAACACCTTCTGTCCCCTAACGTAGGTAATTATAGCAACAAAGGCCTTTCCCTTCCCAAATGCATAGGGCATGTAGTGGAAGTGGCTAGTGTACTGTATATTTATATGGATAACGAGGAGCTAAGGGAATCTGTCCCTGACGAACATACCTAGAGATGTCAAAAGCACTAAGCATATTTCAAAGGTAAATTTCAGATGTGGGTACAAGATTTTAATGGTGGTTTAAATGCTTTGCTAAATGCGTTGCTTGCTTGGCCTGGATATAAACCAAACACAGTGCTTTTAAATGTCAGAAAGGATTTTGGTTCTAAATCTATTGTGTATTTATACACAGTAGATAAGTAGAACAAAAAGAAGGTGCAGGTACTATTATATCCTTTGCCTGTTTTCTTAAGGGACATGCTTCCTTTAAAGTAGACTGTGCTGATTTAAATTTTCTCCTGTGAGCCCAGCATACATTGCTGGTGGTAATGTTTGCATTTTAGCTTGACCAATACTTGTGGATTTTAAAGTGTTGTTCAAAGATATGAAAGGATATCTGCACCCTCTGAAGCCATGCAATCAGTATTTCTCACATTTTCAAAAGCTGAAACATCCTCCGTGGCCACAGAATCAGTCTTGGCACCTTCTGCCTCACTACAAGTTGGTAACTGCTGCCCAAACTGCACAACCATTCAGGGAAAAATGAACATATTTTCATAACCTGATCTTGTTTGTTTCTTGCATGCTGTGGTAAGCAATAGAATAGCTAACAATGTTGGCATTTAAAATATCATCTTATAATACTGAATTGTTCCTATTGGCAGGAATGAGGCCCTCAGAACTCTGGTTGCAGGGTACCTGCACATACGAGCAGTTACACCAAAATCACTTGTGGGGTATTTTTTCCCCTCAACCATAGTAATTAGCGTTTTAACAAAAAGAAAGCTGAGATTCAGGGAACAATCAAGAGGCCTGCCTGATATCCTATTCCCCTTTAAAGAGGATAGTTCTGCAGTTTGGGAAGTAATACAGTCTTAAGTACTGTTACTGCTTTGAACTTTAAATAAATATAGATTTTTTTTTAAACAGTCATTGTTAGCCTTCTCACTTTTTACTGCTTTTGCTTACCAGAGTGCTGAAAGGATATTCTTGCGGCACTTGATCCTGCACAACTCCTGTTCCCTCTATGTCTGTTCTGAGAGCAGAGCGCTGCTAGATCTGACCCATGGCTACCTTTGCTGTTCAGATTGACAATTTTTATTGCAAGTGGCATATGTCAGGGTTTCCTTGTTTGCAGAGTTCGCCATACAACTTAAAATCAGTGTTGGCTTTGAAATTACCTGCAGGTTTTAGAAGTGACAGAAGAAAAAGTTGTTAACTAAAAATCTCAAAAGGGAACTTTCCAGGAGGGTGATTTCACACCAGTATCCTTGGGCATGTGTAGACAAAACAGGAGCTCTAAACTGAAGTGGTAGGTTTTAAAAACACCACTTCAATTTAGGTCCCTTTAAACACCTGTGTTGTGCACACACCCCGTTGACTTACCTGCTTCTCTGGCAGTGGGGAGGGGAGGGGAGAGCGAGCTGGCAGCAGGTGAAGCGGTCCCTGGGCTGCGGGGGGGGGGAGGGGGGATGGTGCTTCCCTCCATGGCAGCAGTGGCCCCTGCCCCCAGGCAGTACCTGCCCACAGGCACCCAGCTCAGGCAGTCCTGGGGGCACTGCAGCTGTGGAGGGAAGCCCTGGGTCCCCATGCAGCTCAAGCAGGCAAGCTCCAGGGGAGAAGGAAAAAAAAAAGGATCAGGCTCGCTGCATTTCTTGGATGGAGCCTGCCTTCCCGGGCTGCTGCCAGGCTGCCTGCACAGGCTTCCTGCAGAGCCCCTGAGCTGCATGGAGCCCAGTGCCTCACTCCGTGGCTGTAGGGAAGCAAACTGAAACTCCTCAGAGAAGTTTTAGTTTGCTGGGCGCCAAGCCATTTAAGGCACATTATGCCACCAAATTTGCTACAGTGGCTGTAAATAATGCACAATACGCTGCTGATGTTTGCAAACACCAAAGCAGTGCAAAAGCATTTAGCTTGCTTTAAAGTATCATGAACTCATGCCCCTCATTTTGTCTACATATGACCCTTAAGTGCATAGTCCTTCAAAGTGCTGAGCAGCAGTACTTCATGCCTGATAAGGAGAAGAAGGAGGAGGTGTAGCTTCTTTGATCTCATTTTGGAAACTAGTGGTTATAGTCATTAACACTAGCAATAAGAACAGTGTGAGCATGTTGGGTGAGTTTAGCATTGTCTCACCTCCATACTCGCCTGCCACGATGGAGCTACTGGGGATTACAAGGTATGGGGCTTGCCTGGCATTTCTCCAACTCAGATCCTGGGGTCCTGGTGCCTCTCTGAAGTCATCAGGCGAGATTTTTGTCTTTTCTCTTTCTCTCTGGAGCTTTGGCTGCCCCTCATTATCCTCTCATGCCCAAAGGCTATGGGTATCTCTCCATTGCCTGCTTTTATGCTGGTTTTGGCGGGCTAATCACCCAATCCCTTTTTGGGTGTGTAAATTCCTCCACCTGTCAGGGCTTATCCATAGGTCAACTTTGCCTGACTTTGCCTAAGTAACAGGGCTCCTGCCTGAGTCCCTGTTACAACCAGCTTTGATTTTTCTGTAAAACATGCAGCTACCACCTGACCTGTTTCTAGTCAAGGCAGCAGACCAGGCAAAAATTGCATCTTCAGCATTTGGGTACCAGACCATGGGTGGAATCAGGCCAATAAGATGTCTTTGTTAGACAGAAAAGGCTGCCAGCCCAGCAGTACCATGAGTCTTTGTCAGTTTCTGACAAATATTGTCAGTAAGTTATGAAACAGTTAAATGATGCAGTGAAGATCTCAACTGGCAAATGCTGCAGCTGACATGCTATTATTGACTAACCAGCCAGGAAGTTAAAATGTTCATATACCTGTCTCAAACTGAGTCTGATTTTAATAGAAGATTAAAATATGAAAAACTTGAAAAGAAAAGAAAAGAAAAGAAAAAAAACAGGGTGACTTAGTTCTTCTGCTTTACTCTTTGAAGTCTTCAATTTATGTACAAAGCATAAAAAAGAAAAAAAAATAAGCAACATCAGAGGGTGAGTGGGAGGAGGGGGAGCTCTTTGGAATTACAGTCTTCTTGTAAGTATGATAGACAGCTGTGATAGCATAAAAGGGAATCAGCACTGAATAATCCCTCTAAATTACAGGAGACAGTACCAAACTGCTGCTTTACTTAGAGGAAAGAATTGAAATAAACCAAGATTAAGATTCAGTCAGAGTCTGTCACACTTTTACAGCAGAGCCTATTGCTGGCTCCTCAAAAAAAAATCAAAGACAGGGGAGTCATCCAGGGCCTGATATAAAGCACCTGTGGCTGAGATTTTCAAAGAGTCTTTGAAGTGTCTAGCATGTCCTTGCTAGACATGTCCTTGAATCAAACTCTATCTTATCCTTGAAAAAAAGTTAAGTTGCTTGACCCTGTACCCATTAAAGCTAATAGTAACCTGAGACTGGCAGCTGCAGAAGGCCTTTCAATAGGAACAAAAATTGTGTTAACACTCTAGAACTCTCCAACAAGACCCTTTCTCATAGGTGACACTCTCAGGCTAGGGACAGACATTCAAAAAGTCTGAGCCTGAAATGATTCAATTTTTGCAGTTTAGTTTAACCTGGCTAGGCTGAATTATCTTGTAACTGCACAGACATCCCAGAAATGCGGGCACATGCCTGCACTGGCTTAGGCTAAAAATAGGGGGTGCTAGAGCAGCCCTCCCCACCCTTTCCGCATTGCTGAGCTGAGGGAGGCATAGCCAGGCCCAGGCAGGATGCTCTGATTAGGAAGGGCCCTCCCCACTTTTGACCAGGCCAGCAGGGAACTGATAACACAGTGTTTATCACACCTAACTCAGTGCTTATCACCCCATTAAGAAAAGAACAGTGGGGCATTACCAGCTACATGTTGATTCTGCCTTTGTCCCGTGTACAACAGCACGGACCTTAGCCAGTATGTGGTCTGCTAACTCATGCTAGGAAGTGTCTGTATAAGGCAGAGGGGATGTGGTAATCCCTGCTTAGAAGGGAGTGGGGAAGGGAGGAGGGGAGCAGTGGGAAACCAGGCAGATGCCTGCAGTCTCTATCAGAGCTCCAGTGAAGGAGCAGAAGGAAGGGGGCAGTCCTGTGGAACAGAGAGCCCTGCCCAGCCCAGGGAGCATGCTGGGATGCTGGGGGAGTCTGATTTATCTTAAACCAGCAAGGGGTCTGGGGCAGACATTGCAAAAACCAATTTGACCCAAATTATTTAAACCTGATACTACATTCAACCAGGTTTCTCTCAAACCAGTTTCAGCCATTTTCAGCCAGCACTGAAAATCTGTTCTGTTAAAGGTTGAAACCAGGTTCTGGTCACTTAAACTGGTTTATGTGTAATGTCTGTCCCTAGCCTCACTGTCTTGCAGTCCCAGAGAGGTATTGAGGAATAAGAGCTATTCACATGAATTGGGCTGATAACGTTTTATTTTTGATGGAAAATGTCTTTGAAAGAAATGGAACCTTTTGATATATAGATATATAGATATATATAATATATATATATTTGTTGAAAAAGTAAGACTTGTCTAAAGCAAAAATTAATTTCATAGATTTCATAGACATTAGGGCTGGAAGGGACCTCGGGAGATCATCGAGTCCAGCCCCCTGCCCAAAGGGCAGGAAGTCAGCTGGGGTCATAGGATCCCAGCAAGATAAGCATCCAATTTACTCTTGAAGGTGTTCAATGTAGGCGCTTGAACCACCTCCGCTGGCAGACTGTTCCAGACCTTGGGGGCTCGGACAGTAAAGAAATTCTTCCTTATGTCCAGCCTGAAACGGTCTTGCAGGAGTTTGTGACCGTTCGACCTCATCATCCCATGGGGCGCTCTGGTGAACAGACGTTTCCCCAGATCCTGGTGGTCACCCCTGAGAAACTTGTAGGTGGCCATCAGATCACCCCTGAGCCTACGCTTTTACAGGCTAAAGAGCCCCATGGCTCTCAGCCTGTCATCGTAAGATCTGTTTTCCTGACCTCTGATCATGCGCGTGGCTCTCCTCTGGACTCTCTCAAGCTTCTCCACATCCTTTTTGAATTGTGGAGCCCAAAACTGGACACAGTACTCCAGCTGCGGCCTCACCAAGGCCGAGTACAAGGGGAGAATGACGTCCCGGGATTTGCTCGAGAAGCATCTATGGATGCACGCCAGCATTTTGGTCGCTTTACTAGCCGCAGCATCGCATTGGAGGCTCGTGTTCATCTTGTGGTCAATGATGACCCCCAAGTCTTTTTCTTCTGTAGTGCTAACCAACGTAGCACTCCGAGCCTATAAGGGTGCTGCAGGTTTTTCCTCCCAAGGTGGAGAACCTTGCATTTTTCGGTGTTAAACACCATGAGGTTCTCGTCTGCCCATTTGCTGAGCTTGTCCAGGTCAGCCTGGATCACCCGCCTGTCCTCTGGCGTGGATGCTTTGCCCCAAAGTTTGGTGTCATGGGCGAACTTGGCCAGTCCACTCCTGACTCCAATGTCCACATCGTTAATGAAGATGTTGAACAGGATGGGTCCCAGGACAGAGCCTTGAGGGCCCCCACTGGTCACAGGGCACCACAATGAGTGACTGCCATCAATCACAACCCTCTGGGTCCGACCACGAAGCCAATTTCCCAGCCAGCGGATCGTGGTGGAGCCAAAGCCACAACTTGGCAGTTTGGCCAAGAGGTGATCATGGGATACCAGATCAAAATCTTTTTTGAAGTCAAGATATATGACATCAATCTCTTCTCCCTTGTCCAGGTGATAGGTCACCTGGTCATAGAAGGAAATGAGATTGGTCAAACAAGACCTACCCGCAACAAACCCGTGCTGGCTGTCCCTTAGAATGTTAGCCTGGGCCAGTCCCTCAAGGATGGCCTCCTTAATAAACTTTTCTAAGATCTTCCCCAGGATAGAAGTCAGGCTAATGGGACTAATCTTTTAGTTTGGGTTTTCAAAGAACCTTCCCTCTAAAGAGCAAAGAAAATTTATGGCAAAAACAGAAGCAAAAAAATATATATATATTTTTCCACAGGGGAAAAAAGATCAGCATTATGCAGCATTAGTATAATTCATTAAAAAAAAAAGATATTTTTACCTTTTCAAATAAGACTCTAAGAGCTTCCTAGTTGTTTTTGTCTCCACTTAATTTCAGACTCAACTACACTAGTTGGCTGTATTCAGATGTGCAGGCACGTGTGCTTTGTGGTGTTGCAAGTCTCTTTGCAGTGCCACAAACCACACAAGTTGCACACTATAATCAATTTTCAGAACTGCTAATTTTCAGCTCCGGAACAACATTTGCTACCAGGATTTCCCAGTACCAAGAAAAAAAAACCCCGGAAAAAAAATGATTCAAACCATGTCAAAATGGCAGCCTATGTGCCATTTTTGCTTTGGCCTTTCTGAGTGCCTACCTGCAAGCGCAGGCCAAGTAGGTATACTCCACCTTGCTAGCTACCCCCTGCTTCCACTGCCTGTATGCCTTTTTTGTGTCCATAGGCTTTTCTGGATTTCCCTGTTCAGACAAGAGGGTTTCTTGGCTTCTTTGCCCCCTTTCCTGTGAAATGGTATTGGCTCCTTCTGCATCTGTAGGATTGCTCCCTTTAGGAACGACCTCCCTTCCTGGGCTCCCATCTCACCAATGCTCCTGTTCTCCAGTGCCTTACTAATTAACCTCCTGAGTACACTGAAGTTAGCCTTTCTGAAGTCTAGCACTTCTTTCCTGCTGGTTATCTTTCCCACTCTACGCCGGATGGTGAATCCAATCAAGTGATGGTCACCGTCCCTTAGTAACTTTGTGTCAGTAGAAACCCCATCAAGTCATCCCCTGTAGCCAGCACCAAGTCCAGCAAGGTGTTTCTCCTAGTGGGACCATATACCTTCTGTGTTAGGTGAAGGTCCTGTATGCAGGTTAAGAACCTACGTGAACAGTTGGATCTAGCTGGCTGCTCCTCCCAGCAGATGTCCGGGTAGTTTAGGTTACCCATGACAGCCATGTCCTTTGACCTTACGGCCTCTGAATGCTGTGTGGAGAATTCCAGATCCAACTCATCCTCCTGATGTAGTGGCCTGTAGTAGAATCCCACTACCAAGTCCCTTTACCCTTGATCCCCTTGCATTCTGACTGACAATACCTCAATTTGCCCCTTCTCTGGTCTTGTCTTGATTATGGAAGATGTATATTGCTCTTTAATATAGAGAGCAATAACCTCCCTCCCCCTCCTTTTCTCCCTGCTCTATCTTGTCTATACAGCCTATAGCCCTCAATACTTACTGCCCAGTCATGGGTAGGGTCCAACCAAGTTTCAGTTAGCCCAACTAAGTCGAAGTTCTTGTTTGCAAGCAGTAATGTGAGTTCCTCCTGCTTGTTCCCCATGCTTCTAGCATTAGTATAGAAACACTTGAGCCCCCCATTGTGTGCTTCCCTTTCCTGATGCCCATCGGGCCCCTAATACTTACATGGACTGTTCCAGTGCATGGCTCATGGTTTGTTGATCCTATGTTCTCTCTGTCATTTGCATCCCCCATCCCCTGATGAGCCTAGTTTAAAGCCCCGCATAGGAGATCAGCCAACCTGTAAGAGAACAGACTCTTACGTTTCAAAGAGAGTTGAAGATCATAATGTCCCAGGATGCCCCTTTTGTGGAAGTGCGAATCATGGTCGAAGAAGCCAAAACCCACACGATGACACCAACTCCAGAGTTGTGGGTTGATTTCTTTGATGCAGGTGTTGTGATGCTGACCACAACCCCTGACTGGGAGGATCGACAAGAAGACCATCTGTGCCCCTGTCTTCCTAAGCATGGCCTCCAGAGCCCAGTAGTCACTCATGATCCAGTTCAGATTAGTCCTGGCTGCATCATTTATGCCAACATGGATGAGTACCATGGGATAGTAGTTGGAGAGCTGGATGAGGTCAGGAATCCTTGCAGTGACATCCTGGATCTAGGCTCCGGGCAGGCAGCATACCTCCTGTGCCATGGGATCCGGGCAACAGTTGGGTCCCTCCGTTCCTTTCAGGATGGAGTTGCCCACCACGATGACTCAGCATCTTCTGTTGGCTGCCTGGCTGACCCTCAGCCTGCATGGTGGTGGCTGTGGCTTCCTCCACAACACTCTCCTACAGTGCTGCCAGAGCCGTGTATCTGTTCCCCAGTTGCACTGGGGAAGCTGTCTCAGCAGCATGGTATCTGGCTCTGTAGGTGACCATCTTCCATTCCTCTGCATCAGGTCCCACCTGTGTTATTTCTCCATCAGATGACTGATCCTGCAGAGAATGAAAGTACCCATCAATCTCGTCTTCTGAAGCCCTGATACCCTGCAGCCTGCTAACCTCTGCCTGGAGTTCCCTCACCTGCCCCTCCAGGGCCGGAAGCTGGACACATGTGGGACAGGCGAGGGGACTCCTTCCCCCCAGGCCCCAGGGGGCCCTGCCAGGCAACCCCTGCAGATGGGAGGCCAGAGCACTGCTGACCTTCCCAGGGGATCTGTCTAGGTGGACACTTCAGAGGAGCCCCTGGTGGGAGGCATTGCTGGGGCAGGGTCCCTGTCTGTATGCCGAGTCCTTACTGGCATAGTAAGACTCCTCCTCTTCCATACACACAAAGTCTTCGTTTTTATTTGAGTATGGATAGTATTGTTTCAGTCAACAGTAATGCATTCCTATAGCAGGTGTCATAAAATAATTCCATTTTTTAAGGTAATATAACACATGAATGCATAATGCTGGAAAATTGTTTGTACCCTCTTCAAATACTGCAGTTACTATGAATTTTTAAGCTTTGGTTTTTGATTGTGCAAGGTTTAATTCAGTGGTTCCTAGACTTTGGGTTGTGACCCCAAATGGGAGATTTCTGTGTCCACAGAGGGGCACGTGGCTGCAATGGGGGCTGGACCAGCTCCAGTCAGAAATCACTTCTGCAGCCCAGCAGGCAGAACCCAGCACAGGTGGGAGCACCATAATGTCATGGCCATGAAGGTCAGCTAGCAGTGCAGAGTGGTAGCAGTGCAAAGGTAGCAGTGCAGTGGTAGTGGTGCAAAGTTGTGCCCCCACCGCTGCTGGGTGGTCAGGGGGCACCTCAGTTTGGTAGCCATGATGATGCAACACTCTTGCCCTGTGACAGGTCCCACCTGGTGGGCTGTGGAGCCCCTAGGGGAAGGGCAGCAGGGCAGGGAGCCCCAAGCCCACTGCAGTTAGCCTGTATCCTCCCCCCTGCCCACAGGGGACGGGTTAGGGGAGGGGGGCGGGAGCTGGGCTCCACATTTCACTCTGGCCATAGCAGCTGCTGCCTCCTGTGGGTGGCAGTTGAGGCTTGGGCACTGCTGGGGGAACGGACAGAGGGCTGTGGGCCCTGGCTCTGGTGCACCTGTGGTGGGGGCTGCAGGTTGGGAGGGAGAAGCACCAGCAGGGCCAGGGGGCTGTGGATTGGGTGTGAATGGCACTGGCAGGGCCAGGGGGCTGTGGGTCAGGAGTGAGGGGCACTGGCAGAACCAGAGGGCTGTGGGTCAGGGGTGAGAAGTACTTGTGGGGTGGGAGGCAGGTGGTTGGGCGTGAGGGGCCATGCTGAGGAAATGGTGTCATAAATAGAGGCATGCTGAGGAAAAGTTTGGGAAGCAAAGCACTGGTGTAATTTCTTCACCAATATTTTCACAGCATTTAGGAACTCCAGTTTTAACTAGTTCTTTTCAAAACCCCATTAAGTTTGCACCAACACAACTGAGGATTCACAAGAAGAAATATGATTCAATGGATCTTCTCCTAGGACTTGTCTCTGTAGAGTTATTTAGGAATATCTATACTGGAATATCTCAGTGTGCAGTTATTTCATAGACATAGACATTAGGGCTGGAAGGGACCTCGGGAGATCATCGAGTCCAGCCCCCTGCCCAAAGGGCAGGAAGTCAGCTGGGGTCATAGGATCCCAGCAAGATAAGCATCCAATTTACTCTTGAAGGTGTTCAATGTAGGTGCTTGTAGGTGTAGATGCTCATTGAAGAAAACAAAGTGCCTTTTTCTTGTTTTAGTTTAAGAACTGTTACACTTCAAATTCACACTATCTTAATCTGAATTAATTTTCAAGTGTCATCTTGGCTTTGTAAAGCCAATAGAAAAAATAATAGTAAACTCTTATATGAGTCATTAAAAAAGCATCATACCCTAAATAAGCCTGAAGACAGACCCGTTGAAGGATATATATTTACCCAGTCATTTTTAAGAATACAACCACACTTTGTTATTGATGGAAAAAATACAGTTTGGATTTTGTATACCACAAACGGTCCTCTTGCAAAGACTATCTGAATATTCATTATAGTAGAAAAGAATTCATGCAAAACACTGGGACATACATTTCTATCAGAAAAGATTAACTTTTCTTTTTGTGTCCATTCTGAATTTCTAGCTGATTAATGTTCACTCTTAACAAAAAAGGTAAACTATCATGACTTTAAGCATTTTAAGAGTATGAACTTTTAAAGTAACAATAATATTCTAACAATCTTTTTGGATAAGTGTGTGTGTGTGTGTGTGTGTGTGTGTGTGTAAGCACTTATGTATGAATAAGTGGATGGATAAGTACAGAGAGAGTGAAAGCAAAGAGAAACACAGTCCAAGCTGATGACTGGAAAGGCATAAAAAATTATCAAGTATCCAGAGGCGCAAACCTTCCTTCCCTCACTGAAATAGACCCTGCAGTATTCCAAACAATAATGCTGAAAAGGCAAAAAGGTTCAATAAATATGTCTGTGGTGGAAAATCAGATTTTGCAACTATAGCATATGAGCATATGATGCTGATGATGACATACTGTCCTTTCCAATAGTAACACACCAGCGTATTAGATCACAGTTATGAAAATTCAGTGTTTTAAATCAACATGTCCAGATAATGTGCATTCAGAAGTTTGAAAAAAGGCAGCCAAGATATATCCTGTACTGTTAAACTTGATTAAGTCTTGAAATGCTTGAAAAGTTCCAGAACAGAAGAAGCTAATATCGTGCCAATAATTAAAAATGGTAAATGGGGTGATCTGGGTAGATATAAGCTTGAGAATACTCCAGGGCAAAATACTGCAACAGCTAGTTCAAAGTTAGATAAATAATTGAAGGAGAATAGTTGGTGCCAATTGACATGAGTATATGGAAAATAAATCTGATCAGAGTGACTTGATATCTTTTTTGATGGTATTAGAAGCATGACTGAAAAGGTGTTAGTGTTGATGCAATACATGTAAAATATGATTTGGTACTGCAAGACATCTTGGTTAATAAAGTGGAATGGTACAATAGCAACCTGGTTCACAGTAAATGGCTTTAAAAATAGCTAATTGACAGGAATCATAAAATGGAAGTGCTTTTAGTGGGATGGCACAGGGAAGAGTTCTTAGACGTGCTATTTAAATGTGTTATCAGTAACACCGGGTAAAAAAAAAATGACTGAATATTTGCAGATAACACAAAGATTGTAGGACTGATGATTAAAAAAAAGGACAGGTCAATAGTACAGTTCACTGTAGGTCACTTGGCCAGTTTGGCACAAGCTAACCCTATTTATTTTAATACTGGAAAATGTAAAGTCAGAAAACTTTACTTTAAAGGCTCTAACTTTACTTTGAAAGACATTGGGTTTGTCTACCCATCCATTTGATGTGGGAGCAGTTTATTCGCAAGTAAAGTACTCATGAGTAAATGGTCCCGGGCAGGCATCTACACATGCAGAGATTTGGGAGCAGATTTTCTGCTAATGGCAGCAAACTGCTCCTGCTTCCTAGGGCCCTGAAGTGGGCTTCTTCCACCACCGGGGGAGCTGAAGGCTTCAGATGCAGCTGCCTGAAGCCAGAGACAGTCTTTAAAAGCCACTCCCAGATTCCTGGCCAGGAACAATATGAAAAGCATGGGGGCAGCATACAGCAGCTCTCTGGCTGTAGCCTCTATGTGTCCCCATGCTATGGCTGTTCCATCCCCTGCCCTTGGCAACAATGCTCAGTGCCTTGGGGTCCTGATGGTCACCGTGCTGGCCCTCTTGGCCTGCCACGCCAACCACTGGCTGGCTTATGGCCATCTGGGCCCTGCTGTTCCCCTATGTTACAGCAACCACCTGCTTGGCTCCACCATGCTGTCCTAGGATTGCTGCCACTATACAGCTGCTTCCTGGACCCCATTTTGCTGGCCAGACCCCAGCAGGTGGTCAGGATGATGTGTTCCTGGACACCATTACCAGGGCTATCTGTTTCTTTCTGGGCCTCCAGCCCTGCCTCCTCTGGGCCTGCCGGGTCAGCCAGGACTGGTGGCTGGACATCGTCCAGGCCACCTGGGATGATGACCAGTGGCTGGAGGTGATTTGCATGGCCCAGGCCACCTTTTTGGATCTCCTGGAGCAACTCTGCCCACACCTGGAGGGCAGGACACCATCATGCAGCAGCTCTTCCCTGTGGACCCCTGTGGACACATGGCTGGTCATCACCCTGCTGAAGCTGGCCATGCCCGCCAGCCTCTATGGGCATCACCAGCCAGTCCAAGAGGAAGGTCTGACTCTGAGTCCTCCTTCTGTGGAGCTGGCACACCTACAAGGCCGTGGCCATGTGTGGCGGTGACCTTGAGGCCACATCTCAGATGCCAACTGTGACCTTTCCCCTGCGTGCAGCTGCAAGGCCTGCAGAGCCATAAGAAAGAAGCTGTTTGTGAGAGTTTGTAACATTTCTGAGATAAGATATTCTGAACCAGAGGCCTGTGCACTGCCTGGCCTCAGATTGGGGATCATGCATGCATGAGTGCACAGGGACGATGATAAGTTGTCTGGGCAGGCCCTGGCACAGGTAGCTACTGGCTGAGCCCCTCATCCCCACTTGCTTCCCAGGGGCTGCTGGGCACTGGCCACAGGCAGCATGCCTCCCGCACCCCATTCCCAGGCTTGGCTCTTGGCAGTACCTGCTGTTGTGGCTCCACAACCCTCTCCTCCACTTCTCCTCTTACAGACCAGCCTGTCTTTCGTGCTATCACCAAGCCTACGGCATCCAGGGTCAGAGGGAGTGGGGTTCCCGGATGACCGAGATGTGGAGCTGTCCATGCCTATGCCCTCCCTGCAGAGAGTCTCTCTGGGGAGGCACCCTGGGTCCAGCCCCCCCGCCCCACACACACACATTCTCTCTGTGCCCTGAGTGTGCCCCTGATGTGTGTGTTTTGGGCATAGCATGAGGAGTTATTTGTGTGGACCAAGGGGTACCCAACCCTATATGCCCAGATGCTGCTGATGGCCATGGTACCCTGGGTGCATCTGCCCACCTGGCACAGGATCTTGAATGTTGATGGTACAGCAGGCAAGCCTGCACTGCCCTGCAACCTCCGCAGCTTCCTGGAAGGCTATCTGTGGCTGCACTACACATCCCTGACCCCTGCAGCCAAGGAGGACATTGCCACTGGCATCAACATGTCCCTTGGATGTGAGAGGTCCATGTCTGCCTAGCTGTGGGGGCACAGGCTACTCAATAAAGTTTTGCACTATTTCCCACTTCCCCACATGCTGTGGAGGAGAGCCTGGGGGCCAGGGGAGTGCAGCCAGCATAAGTGGGAAGGTAGTGCAGGGCCAGGGGCAGGGCCAGGGGCAGGGCCAGGGGCAGGGAGGGCCCTCCCCTCAGTGTGTGGCTTATCACATGGGTGGGGCTGGTGTGCTCGGTGGCTCTGGTCAATCCTGGCTGGCAGTGACAGTATGCGACTCTCAGTGGCCTCATCACTAGGAGGGGTGTGGCGTGTGGGTGCCCGGACAGGGACCCCCCTGGGAGGAATTGGCACTGCTGTCAGTTGGTGGTGACATGGCCTCTGTGTTATCAGGGCAGGCACTGGCCCAGGCTACCCAAGCTGCTGGTGGAATTAGTGCACAGTGTCAGCTGATGCATAAAGGACTTGGACTTGGACTTGTGCAGGCACTCTCTGACCGACAGTTGTTGTTGGTGATTCTAACCTACTGTGCTGACAAAGACTTGATCTTTATGCAGAACTGCCGTGGCGACCAGTCATGGCCACGCTCCCGCATCTGGCCTGACTGCCCCTCATAGACATGGGTATGGAGCACCCACCCCATGCAAACTGCTGCTCACCTCCACCACACCCCACAGTGCCTCAAGGTTGCCATGTTAGCACCACTGTCCACCAGATAGTGTTCAGGAATTGTTAAAGCACAATTAACCCTTAAATGGAATGTGAAACATGAACACAGACAACTCAGTGTTCTAAAATGAAAATTTAAGTTTACTAGTACAACAAGTATTATCTTAGCAGTTTCTATATTCAGAGAGAGAAAAACACTTAGTACAATGATCTCACTCAACTACAGATGTTACTTTGCTCAACAGAAAAAGACGGCCACTCAGTTCCAAAAGCAAGGGGCGCGTTGTTGGCTGGGACAGTCCAGACAGGTGTTAAAAGCTGCATTTATGATGACAATGATGACAACAGTACATATAACTTTCTTGCTGCCCACCCCCTCCTTTTATACTTTTCTTTAACTTCACTCCTTTGATGACTCCTTGCTTTCAGATTGGTCTCTTTGCAGTCAGCATATTGTCCATATTTTATTCTTTGGGCATTGTCCATTGGAGCTTTAGTTCAAAGCACTCCACAGCCATTTTTTCAGCATGGGGATGTGTGGTGATGCTGATAGACATGATGCACAGGCACTTTTAATTAGCACAGCACAGCTAATTGAAAGTGCCCAGCATTGCATCCCAGGACATGTAAAAATGCCCCAAGTGAGTAGTCTAAATTATTAGACTTTCAGCAGATGGACCATAGATATGAGCACCAGTAATCCCACAATAATGAGCAAAGGCAGGTCTACATTTTCTTTAGTGGGTGGAAAAAAAGCTGTTGGGTTTAGCTGTCCTGAGAATCTTTCTGATACATAAGGAAGAGCTGAACTCAATAATCTCACCTGCTCTATAATATAGGGTTTGTTTATCTCTCCGTGTGTTCACTGGTACAGGGTAAGTAAAATCCCATCCTAGGGTTAGTCCTGAAGACACTCATCTGAGTCACATTTTCCTTCCTGTTTAATTTTGGCTCTGTACACACATTCAAATAATCTGGGAGAATTTTACTGTAGGAGAAAAAGCCTGAACATGTGTACACTCATGGTTTCTCCAGCAAGAGTTACTGCTCTTCCAAGAGAAACTGAATGTCTGTACAAGGTCTTTGTTTCATGTAGAGTAGTAATATGTTGCTGATCTATATCAATAGAAAATTTCAACATCTCTCCATTCTAAACTCCCTGTCCAACTGCCGATTAACACAGCTAATTACCTCTGTCTTCCTTTTCCAACCCCAGTGGCCTAGAGCTATGATCAAGCAAGGCTGAAAATGTTGTTCTTACTTGTGCTTTTTTGACTGGTAGTAGTATCCATCTTTTGTATAATAACCTATTGGTTAGTACAGTTGCCTGAGGAGTGGCAGCTGTTCCCCTCCTAAGCCTGAGGGAACTGAAACCCTTAGCTATCATTCCCCAGGAGACTGATGTAACCATCAGTCTAAAGAATAATTTTGGGCCAGGAGGGAAGGAAGATTCTATACACCAGGGAAGCCATAAAGTTTTGCCAAAGGGAATGAAAAAAACATTGAACAAACAAAGGAGAACAAGCAAAAGGTCTTTGCAACCCAGTGGTGATGATATTCCCCTGGGAGGTGGTAGTCCCTGGTTCTGGTGCCTGTTCCTAGGTTTGATTATGCGTTTACGCTAGACAGTTACTAGTTAAGAAGCAGAAATAGCCCTAGGTCACTCTGGACTGCCTGATGTTTAAATAGGATTCTCAGCTGATTAATGGTTTGAGTTCAATAAGGATCTAACTATTTGAACTCTTTGGAGTGTTAATGTACAGTAATATAAGTAATACATTTTGACATGTACATCCTATGGATTATTTTAAGTGTAACATGCACCATGGCTTTAAAAGCTACTGTACCAATAAATTAGTTTATAATGAAATCAGATTAATATTCAGAGCAGATTTCTTTGATGTGTGCATAAAAGTCAGTCTTAGCTGCACTGTAAATAAAACTGCTGTCAAGTGACTCTGATGAGGTATTGTTCATGTTTTTTAATATGCACATAAAAAACTCAAACCCTTGTGTCAAATGGAAAAAAAGAAACTGCTGATGCAGAAAGATTAATGCAAAGCTTGATGGTACTTGTCAGGGTAAACAGAATGATCCAGGAAAGATAATTCTTTATTTAAAAGAACTGGGGTATAGCATGGACAATTCCCTTATTACACAGAACAAGTAAATAGGAAGACTTTTGTTTTATGGAGCTGGCTTGGTGTAAAGAGATTTTTAAATTGTTATTGCTTTCAACTGCAGTCTTGAACTAACGTATTTGCCTTTCTGTCAGTTTGCCTCCACCTAATCAAATACCTTAAGCACTGTATTCCCTTTGATCAGAGTCAGCATTTTTAATTGTGTATGTGTTAGTTTTGTACAAATGCAGATGGGACTTAATCTGCTGCATACTGAAGACATTGGGAGTCTTCTCACTGACTTCAGCGAATCTTGTTTCATGCAGATTATGACCCAGATTCTGCTGTGCATCCTTGCTGCTTTAGATCATCTCACTGGCATAAAAAAGTTTTGATCTAGACTCAGTGGGCACATCTACAAGTGTTACACAAATTGCCAATTGCTCAAATCATAAGTGAGACCTTATGAGGGAGGATAAGGCAAGATGCCGCATTTATTGATTAAGCGCTTAATATGCACACACACACACCACATTCACACCCCAATTTCTGTTCTGCGCTAGTATACATTACCAGTCTTATCAGTACTTGGATCAATTTAGTGGCCAGCCAAGTTGATCGCAAGTAGGAGCCGGACTCCTGCCAGTCCGTCTTGTCAGATGAACCGATGCTCCAGGATGACATGCAAAGCAAGACCCAAAATCGATATGTCTTGCCCCATCTTTTATAGCCTTGTCAATTCACCAAGTCCTCTGGGCTTCTGCTATGTTATCACTGTGTTCTTCCTTGGAGGTTGATTGCCATTGTTCTCTCTGTTCTGGGGCAGATTCTTCTTGTTTTGATCTTTTATCTGCCTGCATTCTTCAGCCATTCGCCAGTTGATGTTTTGCTTTTCCACAGACACACGCTCACCCATTCTCTCATACATACAGCATACAAAGGTCAAGAACTTATGTCAAGCTACAGAACAATACAAAATGGAGTTTCTTAAGGCAATGCAAAACTCAAGAAAAGACATAACATTAAAAGCAATGGGCAAAAAGTCTGTTTGTAGAACACAAGTGCATTAATGCGCCATTGCTACTGCATTTTGAGTTTAGTACCTCTAATATGAAGTATTACAAAAATGTGCAGCAGCTGGTGCAAATCCACAGTAGCAAAGGTGCACAGTCTTTTGTGATGCTTAATGTGCAGTAGACTAATTCTGCTGCACATTAGTGCATAAGCACAGTTTTGTATGTGATACACTAATGTGCAGTAGAATTAATCTACTGTGCCTTAAGTGTCTCGTGTTAATACACACAGTGAAAGACGCAGTGGCATCCTTGGATGGTGTTTATCTGTACTTCTGACCAGCTCAAGTGCCCTCTGCTCTGTATCCTTTCCTAACAAGTGACCTCCCCGTTGCCTTCTTGCATTTTCTCTCCCTTGAAGGCCTTTCTATGCTAACTTTACCTTGATAGTTTATATGCTGGTACTGGAGCATTCTGTCAATGTCTGATTTAAGCATTAAGCTCTGTGGATGACACAGCATGGAGTGTACTGAGAGCTCCTGGCAAATAATACATAATTGCAAGAAGGATTCCCATTGGAAAGGATTCATCTTTAAAGACAGAAAAAAAAATGAAAATGATGTTGGGCAGATGTTTCACTTACTGATTTGCAATGAGCTAAAACGCTTGTAACCAAATGCCTCCAAATTCTGGAATAGTTGGATCTGTGTTGGGAGGGAGGTTCAAAATTCACCACCACAAGATGCTCCTTGGTAAGTGCTCCAGGCTACTGGGGAATTTCCTGCTTCAGTTGACACCTACTAATTATGGGTTTTGTCCCAGGACGTTCCCAACCTTTTGTGCACATTTGGGTGATATGTTTATTGCCACATACATACCTGGGCAGAACTCAGCCCTACTGGACAAGCTCAATGGAGAGCATGTGCAGACTTGCCTGCTCACAGCTGAATTGCAAACTGCCAAAAAGTACAGTTACACGGCATGTGCCATTGGGGTGTATGAAGTGAAATACAGTTTAACTCTTTGCCTGTATAATGGAACAACCCAGAACACAAGCTGAAAACATCCCAAAAACCTGGGGACACTCAGCATTCTAATTCTGTGAAACACAGAGCTCTGAGCGTCTTTACACATGCTCAGGGGCGGGGGAGGGAGGGCTATTCTAAGTAAAGCACCTGCAGTATCTCATGTATTCAATGACCCATGGTTAAAAATGACAGTGGGGGTGCTTTCACTAAGGCTTATTCAATGACATGGAAGGATGGGACATGGCTCCCTGAGAAATCTGGGATTGAGAACCCCTGGGAAACCATCCCCGGGCATCAGGAAAGGTGGCTCGGCCTTGTAAGGCCTGGAGGTGTTTCCTACGCACCTGTAGGAGCATTGGCTGCACTAACAGTGTGGCAGGTGCAGCAGCAGGCACACTTTGTAAGTGCGTGCTGGCTGCACATTGGTGGGCTTGCCAGGACAGCTGGTATATCCAGATGTCCAGTGTCAGCAGTCAGCAGGGATGGTGTGGTGTGGAGTGGGCACAATGGGTAGGTGGAGAGCAGTGTACCCAGCGTACAGAGCACCCAGCTAGTCTCTCCTGTGCCAGCAAGGGAAACAACCCATAAACCTGAGAGCTTGGCGGAGCCCTCAGTGTCTGTGCCCAGAACCCCAGAGGGGCAGTGGGAGAAAGGGAGCCAGGGAAGGTTCTCCTTCCCCAACTGGAAGCAGGCAGTGACCAAAGGGGCTGGCTGCCTCTCTGCAGTAGCAGATGTGCTGGGGACCAGATCTTTGGGCATGAGTGGCACCAGCAAACCTTTATTTTCTTTTTTTGGGTTGGGAAAGCTCTGAGGAGCAGGTCTGAGGGACCAGTAGCTGAGTTAATTAACATGGGAGCTGGAACTTGACTAATTTCTTAAGGCTTAATTGATTGACAAAACTATGGGAGACAATAATTGGCTGGAGCAGCCAAGTGCACAAAGTAAAGGCAGAACTGACTGAAAACAACTGAGGCATTATTGAGCCTGGCATTAAGGCATACATTTATTTTGAAGTAAAACAAACTGTAATGCATTTCTTTGACCTTTAATGCAAGCCATGGAGGCATTTTGTGTTAAGGGTGATGGGAGGTAGAGAGTTGGCCTGTTGGCCACCCTTGCAAGCAAGCCCTCAGGATACCTCACTCTGCGAGCCAAACCTAACTTGCACGCCTAACATCTGGTTGGCACATGGACAGGATGAAAGGGGAGGAAGGAGCCCCATAAGTAGGCACCTACAGAACACAGGTTGGGGAACTCCCCTCTTGCCAGCACGGAGACGAAAAAGGATCTTGGAGTCATCATTGACTCCACGATGAACATGGGCCAGCAGTGTGGGGAGGCAGTCAGGAAGGCCAACCGTACCCTGTCATGCATCCACAGATGCATCTCGAGCAGGTCCAGGGAGGTGATCCTCCCCCTCTATGCGGCACTGGTCAGGCCGCAGCTGGAGTACTGCGTCCAGTTCTGGGCGCCACACTTCAAGAGGGACGTGGACGATATGGAAAGAGTCCAGAGGAGGGCCACTCGTATGATCAGGGGTCAGCAGGGCAGGCCTTATGAGGAGAGGCTACGGGACCTGAACCTGTTTAGCCTCCACAAGAGAAGGTTAAGGGGGGACCTTGTGGCCTGCTACAAACTGGTCAGGGGGGGATCAGCAAGTATTGGGGGAGTCCCTGTTCCCCCGTGTGCTGCCAGGAGTGACCAGGAATAACGGTCACAAGCTGGCGGAGGGTAGGTTTAGATTAGATATTAGGAGGCGCTACTTCACAGTCAGGGCGGCTAGGGCCTGGAACCGGCTTCCAGGGGAAGTGGTGCAGGCTCCTAGCCTGGGGATTTTTAAAAGGAAGTTAGATGAGCACCTTGCCGGGGTCATCTGACCCCGGTGCTCTTTCCTGCCAAGGCAGGGGGTCAGACTAGATGATCTACCTAGGTCCCTTCCGACTCTAGCTACTATGAAACTATGAAACACCCATGCAGAGCCCTGTAACAGCCAGGAACCTGCTGCACATTGAATAGGAGCAAGACGTGGCAGGTAGCTCTTAAGTGATGGGATGTATCAGGGCCAAACTGTCTGCCTATAAGGCCTGGTCTTCAGAAGGCTTGCTCTTTTGAGCCTGGTGATACAGGACTTATCTTTGACACTGTGTATAGATGAGCTTTAGTTAAAATTCCCCCACAACCATTTTAAAGAGCAGGGGCATTGAATACATGAGTCATGGAGGTTGCTGGACCACACTAACTGACACATTCCAGCAGACTTGATTAATCGAGTCTTCTCCAATGCGCTGTAATTACGCATTGCAACAGCCTCCCCACATATCTATAGGCACCCCATGTGCTTAAATGTAAGCCTTCACTTTGATGTTTTTCTGAATTGGGAGAGGATGAATTGAAGATGCTCAAGGGCCAGTTTATGCTACAAGGTTTTTGTCAGTATCACTATGTAGGATATCAATGCAAGAAAAAGCTGAACCCTGGACTGGTGTAGTTTTGCCAGCAAATCCCATGTCGGGAGAAAGTTCATAACAAAACTCCTTTTTCTGATTTCGCTTATGTGGTTTAATTATTTTATTTAATTAAGCCAGGGCTATCCAATTGGCAACCCAGAGGCTGCATGCAGCTCACAAGGGGTTAGGTTGCAGCCTCTGGTCTTCTGCCTAGCAATAGCAGTCAGATTCTCTGGGCTCCCTCTACATCCTCAGGCTTTTGCTGCCCATTCCTGCAGCACAGTCAGGGGAGCTGAAGGTGAACCTGAAGCTGCACATGTACATAGGGGGGTGGGGTTGTGGGTGCATGAAGCAGCTTCTGGAGGAAGTGCGGGTGCATGGTGTAGTGAGGGAAGTGTGGAACTGTAAGGTGTGAAGCCCAAGGGTCCCTTGGCTTACCGTGGTGCAGCCTGCAGGCATGCAGCCCTCAGTGGTGCACGGGGCATTTGGCCCCCAGCTGCTTAGAAGTTGGACAACCCTGAATTATATTATTTGTTTCCTTTTGCTCATGTAAATTTAATCTCCCCTAGCTGTTTTCTCCAGCATAGCTAGGGAAGACCAACCTTAAGCACATTTCTGAATCAGGCTGTAGATCTCATTTTGGATTTAAGGTTTGTGATTCCTTTTCATACTAAGGATAAATGAACAAATTATAACGAATTGAAATGGAGGAGGGTTTTAGCATGTCAGCTGTTTTGAGTTGTCACTCTGCCCACATTTACCGCACAGTAAATGATAAATGAAAACTAAACTGTAGCAGTTTACTCCTCAAAGGCATCAGAGTTTAGCTTTTACTTACCAGCAGGCTGCAGTGTCAAACATGGCCTGCAGGCTGGATTTGGCCTGCAAAGACTTTCTATCTGGTCCACCAGCTTACTGGAGGGCAACAGAGGTTGGAACCCTTGGCGACACTGGACATGGTCACTGGCAGTGAGTTTGGCTCGCTACCACTGAACCCCATGCTTCTGTAGCCCTTGCTCATACCAGACCCTGCACTGTCCCTACCATTGCTGCTGGACCCTACTGCCACCAGATCCAGCATCCCTGCCCTGCTGGACCCTTCACCACTCCCACCACCAAAGCCTGCATGGCTGCTGCCACCATGGAACCCTATGCTGCCCTGCTGCCATGGTAGCCATGGCAGCAGCCCTCATGCCCCGGGTTGGATCTAGCCCACAAGCAGCCCCATGGTCCAGATCTGGCTGGGGGCCCCAGGTGAGTTATGTCAGTGGACATGTAGTGAGTTGTGCTTCATTTTAACTTATTCTAATGTGTGTCCATACTGCTACTGGCATCCCTACTGCGGAAGCAATATGGCATGTGTTGTTGTTCTTCCGAAGTAATTGACTCCATCTTCTGGCCCATGCAGAGAGAACTCCTTGGGGAGTGTTGCAGGGCACTGAAGTGCCCTGCTCCTAGGAAGAAGGACAGGTGCTGTTTGCCGGGGCAACCGCAGTTTGATCAGCTGACCAGAAGGGGGCAGGGCCTGGCCTATATAAACAAGCCAGGCAGAGACCAGAGGCAATTCCCCTCTGGCAGCCGAGGAAGTTGGAGCTCTGGTAAAGCAAGCAGAGCAGAGTAGCCCGATGGCCTGAACAGCTTGTGTGTGAGGAGACCGGGTGGAGGAAGTCCTGGTAGGGATTTGGGAGGATAAATCGCCTGATGGTTTAGAGTTTATGTTTTAGCCAGGAGGCTTAGCTTTGAGTTGGAGCAGGTTGGCTCATGTTATTGCATTCTGTTGTGTATTGTTACACTGGAGGACCGGGTGAGGCTATTAGGGGTTGGAGGAGGCCTCAGTGGGGCTCTACAGCAGTGTGGGGACCCCAGTGCCAGAGAGGGCACAGCAGTCAGGGGTGCACTGACCCCAGCCCTGTGAAGGGGCACAGGGGATTGAGGGCCAGGTAAGGCCGAGGCCGCCTGAGCCGCAAATGCTTTAAGACCCGAGGAGGGGATTTAGGGGCCAGGTATGGTTATGGCCACCTGAGCCCCAAGGGTGAGAAACCCCATAGTGGGCACAGACAAGAAACCTCAGAGGGTGCTTGTATTAGGGCCCAAGGAGGGGATTCAGGGCCAGGCACGGCCACGGCCACCTGAGCCCCAAAGTGCGGAGATAGGCCCCAGTGCAGGCGGAGCCCAGGGAGGGCACACAGAAGTCCTAGTGTGGGCGGAGCCCCAGGGAGGGCGCATAGGTGAAAAGCACCAGGGAGGGCGCATAGGCGAGGAGCCCAAGGAGGGCACACGCCTACAGACGGGAAGCCCCAGGGAGGGTGCACAGATGGGAAGCCCCAAGGAGGGCACGTGCCTAGGACTTAATTGCGAGGTAGACCCCAGTGCAGACAGGGTTGTGAGTGAAAGGCCAATCGTGAGAGAAGGCCCAGTGTGGGCTTGGCCGCGAGAGAGGCCTGGGAGCATCTGCGGGGAGCGCGGGCGACTGTAAGGAAGGAGAGGCCAGAGAGCATCTGTGAGGATGCAGGCCATCTGAGAAATTGACTAGACAATGTCCAGGACATCCGCGAGGCTTGGGGCATGGTATTAGGGGTGGTAGGAACCACGCGTAGCCCTTAAGGCATGAGGGCACCAAGTCACCCTAGACAGGGCAGAGACTGGAATACATCAGGGGTACAGTGTCAAGGAGGACTAAAGGCAGCCTCCCTTAATACTCTTAACATCAAAGACATGGCGGGCGAGAATGAGGGTGCATTGACAGCGACTTGGCATGGTAAGGGGTGCCAGGAGAGATCACGGCCACTCTTAGGACCCCACCCCATGACAGGGAGTAATTCTATATTTGCATTTATCATTCTGAAACCCTCTTTCAGGGATCTATAAAATGTTCTGTTCAGATAGAGTCAAAATCAAATGTTACCTTTTATTCTACTTTTGGCTCATTACAAATAACCAATGCAATTTGAAAATAAATTGTAGATAATTATGTGTCTTCACATTAAAAACAAATGTTGATTGCAGTGTCTGCAGATGATTGCCTGGAATATTTATTTAAATGCATTTCTACAAGACATTGATCATTAATTGTGCATAGTTTGAAAGTCTGTCCAATTCACCCCAGTGTATTTTTCCTTGTATAGGAAATTTAAAAAACTGGCAACATTTATGGTGAGATTTCATCTGCTAGCCTCACGAGATGTGATCTGAAACATTGCAGCAACAAATTCTGAAGTCCTTTAAAAGAGCAAGAATAATTATGGAAATTGTTATTTTAAAGGAAGCAGATTTGCAGCTCTTGTTCTTGTAGGAGCACAGAAGATAAGATTATTGCATTGTCATCCCAGTTCTAGTAATGTGATTAGGATCTAAATGATGAACATTCATATTTATGACTGTTTGTCACTAATGTTGTATAAAGTGCTTACCAGTCTTCTGGAATCATTTGGCATTTTTTTCCTGGTGTTTGCACTTGCATTTTAAGATACTTCAGTAGCAGAATGTAACCAAACCTAACAACAATAAGGTAGGACTGTCAATTAATCACCATTGACTTACACGATTAACACATTAATTGGTGTGCACATTCATTTTTTCTATGCAATAATTGTGCATATGGCTCTGGAACCCATGCCGGGGCTCCACTCTGCTCCACTGCCATCACCACTGCCTCTGAGCCACCCAGCCCGGTGCTGGGCTCTGGGCTGCTATGGCAGTGGAGGAGGGGTACACACAGAAACAGAAGAGCAGCCACAGCCTGCACACAGCCAGGAACACAGCCTGGCACTGTGTAGAGCACCACCCAGCAGGTAAGTCTGTGGGGAAGAAGGGGCAGGGGGAGCAGATCGAGACCCCCCCACAGTGAGGGAGGGAGTGGGGCAGAGGCAGGAGGTTGGGCAAATGAGGATCCAGGGCTGGGGAAAGTTGTGAGATGGAGGGGTACTTGCCCCCCAGATTTGTGCATGGGGCAGAGGTGGGCTGTGGCTCTCTGTGCCCTGCTGCCTTTGCCCCGGGAGCTGCATGCTGGCCATGCCATGCATCCCCTGGCTGCCCAGCAGCAGGAGACACAGCATGATGTTGTGTGGCTCCCAGGGCAATGGCAGTAGGGTGCAGAGCCCTGAGCCCACACTGTGCAGCCCACATCCACCCTGTGCACAAATCCAGGGAGTGTGTGCTCCCCATGCCTCCCCATGCCTCTCCTGGTGGTGCATACAGTGGTGAGAGCCACGCCCCTTGCACCTGGACCATGGCTTGATCCCATGACCCACCCTGGCCCCAGGGCCCAATTCACTCCTGCCCCTGTCCCTCCCTCACTGTGGGAGCCTTTATCTGCCCCCCTCCAAACCTTCCCTCACCTATGCCCCTTCCCGTTCACAAACTTACCTCATGAGCGGTGTCTGTGTGTGTCTGTGCATGTGTGCGTCTACCCCTCACTCCCAAGCCAAGGCCCCCACAGCCCTGCTGCTGCCCCTCACGTTTGACCCACAGTACCCTGCATCCTGCCAGGCCATGTGGGAACCACCCACCTTGGCCTCCAACCCCCCCACACACACCCATGTTCCCACACCTTCACAAATACACACACACATCCCATACAAAGTACCTGCGTAATGTTGCATAACTTTTTTTCACATAATTTTGAGTTTTTAGCTGTGTGATTAAAATTGTGATTAATTGCAACTATTTTTTAAAATTGTGCAACTAATTGTGATCATTCTTTTTATCATTTAACAGCCCTGCAATAAAGTATTTAGAAAATAGTTTTGTAATGTTACATCTAAAGTCCATTTTAAATTGGATGCTATATGCACAATTTTGGTATTGGTACAAAATGAACACATACTCTGCCTGTCTCATGTATTTATGTGTGTGTTGTATATATGTATATGTATAGGTATGTGTGCATGTTTGCATGTGTGTATAATAGCAACAGCTGATCAGTTGAGTCTGCAGGTGAAGTTTCCCAGGGATGGAGGGTGAAAAGATGTACAATTGTATTCACACTAGACATTGTACTAATTTAATTATTGTCTTGCACTTTTATAGTTAATACCTGTATAACTGTATTGGGGATAACAATATATATATATTCTTGTATAAATGCCACAAAAATGGTGAAACTGCCATAAAAAGTTACTGTTTCAAACAGAAATTTCTTTGTAGCACGGTCTTTTGTAGCACGGCATGTAATGTGTGGGCAATTTCTCAGTCCCTCAGAACCTGAGAATGCTCTGCTCTTACACTTTCTAACTATGGAAAAATAATAGACCAGGGTGCCATGAGATCCTTTTAAAGGTGTTGTAGGGTGCTGGGCAATATTAGCATTATTAGGTATGCAGGTACCTACCCAGAGATTTCAAATAAGTGTAAAAAATATTCTGACCTGTTATAGTCTTTCTGAGTTCTCTGCAACAGAAGAATTGCTATATTATTTTTCCAGTCAGAAAATGAGTGAAAACTAAGAGGTGGCATTTTCTAAGAGGTGCCTTGAATCTGAAAAGATTATGAACCACCGGTGTGGGCTTCCTGTAGTTCTGTAAGAGTGTATATAGCACAACCAAAGGAATGTGTGCACACAGCTTTTAACTGTATCTGTATGGTTAAAGCAGTACAGCTTCTTTTTGTATACAAGGCCTTAATAAATGGCCTGTATTCTGAAGTCCCAAGCACTTACCAGTTCGCACTGATTTCTTCAGAAGCTATGAAAGACAAGCTTCACAGAGTCCAGTCTTGAATTCAATGCAGTTAATGCTAACACTCCCACTTAGTTTAGTGAGTGCAGGACTGAAAATCTAGGTCCTGCTGCTACAAATACTTCTGCATCCATGTAACTCTACTATCCTGAAAAGTCCCACTGAAAATAATGACACTACTTACAATAAAAAAATTATGTATGCATGCAGGTGTTTGCAGTATCAGGGCCTTATTTAGATGTGTAAAGAATTTTGGAACTCATTTTAAAAGATCTTGGCCTATGATGTTCGCTCCCCAAGAAAAGAGCAAATAAGTTGAAAGTGGTTTAAAAAAGTATTTTCATTAGCAGAGTCTGTCCACAGAACTTGCATTTCAAATAAAGCAATACATGTGTCAGTGTTTAGTAAAACATGACCAGTGGGGTGCCGTGTAATTCTGTCATTGAGCAGGTGGGGAGATGAACAATTATTGCTTTCTGTAGTTTAAAGAGACAGCATTTTGCATATCACAGTTGAAACACCCACAATAGAAGTTCAACTACTGTTAATCGAAAATTACTGAGAAAAAAATATTGTGTGGAAACAGCAGGCATGCATTATAAAGTATGTTATGAAAAGACTTCAGGACTTCCTAGGTTTAAAGAGATACATTTATATTTCCATGAAGAAAGTGCAGCTCCAATTTAATATTACCTCACATTTGATTAATTTGTGAATGGAATATATGTTCACCATGGAGTAAATGAAGAAACGATTAGATATGTATTTTTAAAAGTTCTTTAGAGAGATATTTTCCCTGTAGCATGATTAATGGAACAGTGAGAGTTTAGAAAAAAGCCTAGGTTTTAAGAAGGGACTTAGCTTGTTGTGGCTCAGGGTCAGAAATACAAGTGAGCACCAGGCTGGTACCCTGAGAATGCTAGAACCAAAGCATGTAATAGTAGTCATTTGGGCATGCTTAATAAAAAACGCTTGTTTACAACTCTGCCAGCCGTATCACTCACTGGGTGCATCTACACATGAAATTAAGGTGAAGCAAGACTTTGGAGCTATTTGAGGCAGAGTAAACTGCTCCCAGGATCCGTGTATATACATGCGCCTGGGACAATAGCAGTTTGAGCTTGGGTTGAACAGGCCTGGGCTGCCAGGAGGCACAGAGGGCTCATCCCTGGGTTCTGGGTGGTGTCATCAGCTGGCAGAGAGGCTGGCTGGGGCATGAGGGTGCAAAACCTGTGGAGTTATACATGACTAGGTGGCAGCCAGGAGTTTGGCCCCCACAGTCATCATCTACACTTGCATTTCAGCACAGTAAAGTGAATGTATAGATGCACCCACTGTTGATAAAACACAAAAAGGAAAGGAAAGTGTGCCTATGTTGGCAGATCCAGGTCTACAGCTATCCTATAGATCTGTATCAATTAAATACACCAGGACCTGGAATCTCATTTACATTAAAGACTATTTACACCACTCTCTAAAAGGCTCTGAATGCAGGTGTCAATGTACAACTAATATAAGGAGGCATGAATGGAAATGAATCAGGCCCATATATTGTTAGGGTGATATTTAATTGTGAATATATTATCTTTTCTCCATCTTTTAAACATTCACATGTGGCTGACACAAAAATTAAAGACAATGGCAAAACTCCCAGTTTTTTAGGCAAGTACTCTAACTTTATTAAAATCCTACGTGTGTTTGACTTAGATTCTTTGTCAGAGCCAGGCTAGGAAGACTTAACCAATATGTAATATTATTGGTTATGTTTCAACTCCCCTCTTCCTAGCCCAGCTCTGACAAAGAGTCTAAGTCAAACACACATAGGATTCATATTGTCATTCTTCTCCAAAATGCTTCCCAAGTAATGGACCTCATTCTTTAGCCTTTGCAAATATGAGCAGTAGCTAGGAAGACAATGGAATGACTAATGTATGATAAGGCTGTAAGTTTGGGGTCTGACCCTGAACAGTTACTACAGCACAACAGTGAAACCACTTCTGGGGAGGGGACTCATTGGAATGCATATGTTGAGATACTTTACAGTTAATATTTTTATTTTAAAATAATATGTCAATTTAATCATAGATTCAAAATCCAGGAGGGACTTAAGTAACCATTTTATACCTGCAAAAGCAAAAAATGAGCTATACTTAGTAAGGAGAATTAAGAACAATAAAAAGAGATTCCATCAATATGTCAGAAAAGAAAGACCAAAGAAGGCGTGGGTTCACTGCTAAAGAACCAAGATGAATACTTAAAAGAAGATGCTAAGAACAACTGAACAGCTGTTTTGTCTTGGTCTTCACACAATAAAAATTGCAACCAGACTGCTAATAAAGATTATCTGGACAAGAAAGGGGACAGACTGAGGATAGTGATAACAGAAGAAATGGTCAGAGAGCTTTTGCTCAGTTTTAAAGGAATTAAGGTCAGCAGGGCCTGATAAATTGTATCCCTTCCTACTAAATGATTTGGCAGAAAGACTCATGGAGCTCTTGGAACAATGTTTTTCAAGTTGTTGGAGACAGGTGAGGTACGAGAGGACTGGAAAAGGGTTTCCATTTCCCAACATTGTGGATGTCTAAGTGGGGGTGAGCACTATGTGTGTAGACTCAGCATACACAGGAGACTAACCATTGGCCAGGCATGTATGTATATAAGTAAATTAATGTAAATAAGTGCGCACACTACTTGTGAATGTATACTGGTATGTAAGACCCAAAAATGTAGGCAATTCAAAACTGTGATGAGTGAGTGTTAGACTCTGGAGGAGGATGAGAATGACACTCCTATGTTTTAGCTCCAATTGTAGTGTGCCTGGGGCACTTCCCTGGAAAACTGGCCATCTGGATTCTCAGCCTCCTCATCTAGAAAGAAGCTCTGGGTTCTGGCCTGGTGCCTTGCTCCTAATGAGGCAGAAACTTCTCTCTGCACTACCTGACTGTTAAATGCAAGGGGCGAGGTTCAACTTCACAAGGAGCCCTAGAAAAAGGGCCTGAATGCTGTGCTAGAAAGTCAAAGTGCTGCAGTTTTCAAACCTCTCTGAGCCTAGAACCCAGGTTTCCAGCTTCTTAACTGTAGGACACAAAACATTCAGCTATTGGTGTTAAAACATAGGAGAACCCATCACCATCATTTTGTTTCTGGGATTGCCACTTAGCCATTGGTATACATAGTCATCTATGAATTTAGAGTTATGTATCCTGGATTAGTGTCCTTAAGTGTCAGAAATGCCAGTTAGGGTGGAAACAGACATTGTCTGACATCCTAATTGTTCCACCTTAAAGATTTTTAAGGTGGCACAAATTACAAATTTTGAGAACTAGATGTTCTTACCCTTTGTTGCACCACATAACAGGAAAATCAGTGATACAACAAAAGGTAGTAATAGATTCTGTTGCTTTATTGCATTGGACATCTATTACCTTGTGGCATTTTCCCTCGTGCCTCAGGCCCATGCTGTAGGTCTGGGTCAGTGGGGAAAGTGGGGAGATCTTATCACCCCTTGTCCTGTACCATCAAGGGTGGGACAAGGGGCGGTGTGTTTTGCTCAGTGAAATGGATCAGCTGTGCTGCAACACATTGTGGCACAGCAAAATTGTTCCTTTCCAGAATGTCTATTTCTAGCCTTAGACAACTAAAAGACTGCCACTTCTATGACCAAAGGGAACTAGGATCTCACTCAAAGGCCACTGCACCCTGCAGTATCCCATTGACTTTGTTGAAATCACACGTAGTACATGCTGGTGTGTATCACAGTCAGTTTAATCAGTGCAAGTGCAATATGCTTATAAATAGCACAAGTGGTAAGGAGTCCACAGCAGTGACATAAGTCAGAAGGAATTCTTTGTTTCTAGGTCTGTCTGTATGTGGTACATTTTCCATTTTTATCTTTTTTTTTTTCCCCAAGTCATCCTAGAAGTACAAGACTTGAATGCTGTGATGTTGTGGTAGCTGAGACGTAGACACCATTTTACATCAATTTTGCTATTCCTTCATGTTCCTTGAGGGTAGGGTTTTCTGTAAACTTGCTTTCCCTGTAGGAATTTGTCAGGGTCCAGTCATTTCCAGAAAGATCCTGTGGTAGTGCTGCTTCCCACCACCCCTTTGCAGTAAAAGTTTTTGGCCTAGCTCCTAGTTCCATCAAGGCTGCTGTGCACCACTGTAGTGGAAATTTTAGGAGCTTTTTAGGAGCTATCCTACACTCTCCTTCAGCATAAGTAGCCTGCAAAAGAGCAGGATAGCAGTGGAGACTTCTCTACATTAGATCAGGTTCCATCTTGGGAAGTGTTGATGCAGCTTCTTGCCTATTTATATCATGAGAGTTATGTAAAGGGACTGACTTTCAGTTGACAATATGTCCATTACATTTGAAAACAACTAGACACCTCTTCTTACCTATTATAACCAACCCTGAATGATTTGAATCTCACTGGAATGGAAGGCAGGATAGACATAAATAAGCTATATCAAGCTTGTCTCTGACACAAATGGCCATGGTACCAGTACTGAGCTAGTTACTGTAGAACTTCTATAAATCTATGCCATTCCAGAAAGTTTCATGTTATCATGCAATTAGTCTATTTCCCAAGTTGATATCCGGCTATTTCTGGCCCCAATTTGGCATTAATGATATACCAAGCAGCATTAGAATTCAGTGTATTCCCCCAGGCTATGGACTGAGGAAAAAGTAATGAAATAGTACTATTTAATAGTCAGCATTGCATTTATGGAGAGATATGCCATTTCCATGATAGTCTTCACAAAGTTTGGGTCTCCCTGTACAAACTATCCATTTAATACCATGCATATTTAATACAAACTAATATGCATAATAATCATTAAAATGCCATGTCATGAGCACAGGCATCCAGAAAAATCAGATAAAGCCATTTCCACATAGAAAATGTATCTATTTTAAGGAAAGCGAGATGGAGGGGGGGAGAACATGGATCTTTAATGAGTTGTGTAATGATCCTTGATATAAAATAGTCATTTTATAACCCATAACTTTCAAGTAAATACGGGGGCTTCTTTTCCTTCGAATTAAATATCCCTTTGAAATTTCTTAAGCCAGGGTGGCCAACCTCCATTGTGGTTATCATAAGGGGTATGGGCATCCTCCATGTATGGCATATAGCAGATTGGGGAGGAAAAAGGCAGCACAATGGCAGGTAGAGCAGGGAGCAGAAAGCAGAGCATCAAATCAAACAGAGAGCATGGGGTGGAAGCAGAATATAGAGCAGCAACTTGGTTAGAGAGCATAGGGCAAGGAGCAGAAAGCTGATTAGCAAATCAGGTAAAGGAAAAGGTTTGGAGTGGTATTTAGGGAGACAGCAGTACTAATATATGGCATGCTTGCCAAAAAGGTTGTTCTGTTATAAGCAATGATACAGGTCTTACAAGGACAGGAGAGAACATGGGGTTGCAGAGAAGGGTTTGTGCAAAGAATAAAATACCCTGTGAATAATTACAACTGAATCCTGTAATCCTGTCCGATGCCAAATTCACACTGAAGTTTACTAAAGTATTTTTGCAGACTGTCCATTGGTAATATCCCTCTAATTGAAATTGTTTCGAGCTTTTTGGGCATGGGTATATGCACCATTCATCCCCTCATGTGAGTTGTTCTAGCTGGGGCCTGGCCTTGCAGCTTTTACTAATACTGTTACAAGTACTAAGACTTATTTGTGATGGACTGGATGTATCCTGATATGCTCTGGTTGTAGAGTGACCTCCATCACATCCACACACTGTATCACCCAGTGATGGGGAATGCCTGTTCTCTGTGATCTCCTGCATGTACTAGGCCCTCGCTACCTATATTGCCTGGGGCACAAGGTACCTCCAAGGGATGAGTAGAGAGGTTTCAGGAAGAAATAGATTATGAATTCCTTCTGCATCTGCTGTGCATTCACGTTTTAGTGATGTTGTTTGCTTCTGTCTTGAAAGATACCAGGAGGGATACAGTAATGTACATTGTGAAGGGTTGCTGTGGGAGGACATGATCTCATAAGAGTGACATTTTCCCTTGAAGGGCTGCTCCCTGAGCTAGAACTTCTATAACAACACTTAGGGTTTCTTTCTGTACCCTCCAAGACATGTGGGTAATGAGTTTAAAAGGACCATGCATGTGAGTGAGGTTTACAGGAATGGATGTGTTTATTGTAGTCAGTTTGCCTATATGCATCCACTTGAATTCAAGGAACAATGTTGTTTTATACAATATCTTTTTACCAAACATTCTAGTTTATTTTAGGAATCAACTGATAACTCTTTTATTTTTATAATAACTTTGTGAGCTGTGGTATCTGTCATGCAGCTGGCCATTAAAACCTTACTGTATTCGTCTTCTGATACCATTATGATAGTGAATCGTAACATTAGGCATGTGTCACGGAGTCACAGAGGTGCCCCGTGATTCTGAGGCTGATTGGCAGGGCTGCCAATCACCCAGGCAGCTCAGGTGCCGGGTTACCAGGGCAACCAGGCGGTCACATGACCGGAAGGGGGCAGGGCCAGGCCTTTAAAACCAGCTCAGGCCAGAGCCTGAGACACAGTTCCCTTCTGGCTGCCGCAGGAGCAGGAGCTCTGCGGCTGAGCTGAGCGGCCGGGGTTAGTGGCTACTACTTCATCGCGCTAACCAGCTGCAATGATGCAGGGAACAGGATCGCCCTAACTGGAGGTAGGATTGAGAGCCCTGGTGGGGCTTGGAGTTGTTAGGCGTGTGGAGCCTTTGTATTTATGTTATAGCCAGATGGCTTGAGTGTTTAGTTATAGTTTACATCCGGAGGACCGGGGAGGCTGTAGGGGAGCGAGGAGGCCTCAGGGGAGCTCCCCAACAGCTTGGGGGTTCCCAGGGCCCAGTTGAGGCACAGTGCCGGGGGCACTAGTGTCAGTGCGGCTGGGCATGGTATTGCGCCAGGGAGGCGCAGTGTGCGGGTTACAGACCCCAGCCCAGAAGGGCGGTGTTTAACCCTGGAGCGGAGCAGTGACAGAGCGCAGGAGGCGCAGAGTCAGCCCGAGAGGGCAAGGCCCTCGCAGCAGGGCAGAGACAGAGAGCGGCCTAGCTAGCCACCCAAGGGCGCTGAGATTAGGGCGGCGATAGTGAGCCGGCCCGAGGGCGCCGAAGCCAGGGCGGCGATAGAGCTTAGGCCAGGGCGGTGATAGTGCCAGCCACCCGAGGGCGCCGAGATTAGGGCGGCGGTAGTGCCGGCCCAAGGGCGCCGAGACTAGGGTGGCGATTGAGCCAAGGCTAGCGCGGCGAGAGCAGCCTAGCTAGCCACCCGAGGGCGCCGAGACGAGGGCGGCGGTAGTGCTTGCCCAAGGGCGCCGAGACTAGGGTGGCGAGAGACCCGAGATCCGGGCGCAGGGAGTGAGCCGGCCCGAGGGCGCCGAGGCTAGGGCGGCGAGAGAGCCAAGATCCGGGAGAGGGAGCGTGCCGGCCCAAGGGCGCCAAGGCTAGGGCGGCGAGAGTGCTCCAGACTCAGACCGAGCCGGCGATTAGCCAGGCGCCGGCTAGAACCCGGCCCAGGGGGGGCCGGTAGTGAGCGGCGCTGGTGGAGCCGACACAGGAGGCGCCAGCAAGTGGCTGGGCGCCAGCGTGATAGGCCCAGGGCGTGGGGAACGGGCCAGAGGTTGGGGCCCGACCCAAGGAGGCGCCAGGTGGGCAAAGAGAGTGCGAACAAGGGCACCCGAGGGGCGAGGGACCATACAAGCGTCCCCCGGAATAGCTGCGAGGCTTGGGGCGTGCTAAGGGGGAGGCTTGGAGGCACGCATTGCCCTTAAGGCAGGACGCTTATTAAATCCCCAGTCTGGAGTAGGGACGAAGAACTAGACCGTCCATTAGGGAAACTGGCAGCCTCCACATCATATATCTTAACATCAAAGTCGTGGCGGGCGAGGTTCTGAGGGTGCTACGTCACCCTAACGTGACGGTAGGCGGCGCTAGGGAGCTCACGGCCGCCCCTAGTCGCCGCTCCCTCACAGCATGCAACTCTTAGATAGACATGTTTTGAAAATGTTTATTTTGGCTTCTTTTGCCCTTTAGTTATTTTTTGACTTTTCAGCAAGAAAAAGGAAAGTCCAAAAACAACATTAATTATTTTTCTTGTTGAATTATCTTTTGATTCCTTGAGCTTTCCTCAGTAATTCCATAGACTGAGGTGACTCCATACCCACTGCTGAAAACAGCATGGATCTATAGTAGACATGGCCTATATATTAAAATAAAAAACTCAGCTACTCATTGAAAACCAAAAATAGAATCAGCATTGCTCTTTCAAGCAGAGCTATGAATAGAGGCTCAAAAAGTCTGGCATCATGAGTGGTGCTGAACACTGCCATAAAAATTGTATATCCTGTTCACACAAATTCTTGTTGCTGGAAAGACAGGTGTCTATAAGAAAATACACTTCTAAGAGAAGTCTAGCTAGACACATTTTTCCATCAAGGATCTTGTTTCTTTTTTAAAAATGTGTTTGCACCATCTATCAGAATCCTTCTGGTCTTTGGAGGCTGGAAAATGGGGCACCAAAAACAACAGCTGTTTATATGACTCTCCTCTGTCTTCCACATATTATCTGAGATAACATTGGGATTCTTGTCTCTGAGCCATAGATGCTAAGTGAGCATATCTGCACATGCATTTACACCAGCTTAAATTTACTGCACAGTAAATTACTGCTTAGTAAGCAGAAATAGGCTGGTGCCTACATGTGTAGGCGTTAAAACACATTAACACTGTTAGTCCCAAGTCAGTCCACACACACAGTGTTACTGTTCAGTAAAGCATCTATATGTGCGCTACTGCACAGAACCTAATTGGGTGTAAATTTGGTACATTCATGATGCAGGTATCACATTTATGCTCAAGATGGCATAAGTCACCACATTTACTGTGCAATACAGGCATGTATGTGTAGACGTGTACCTGTACTGCTCAGTAATTTTGGTTACTGCACAGTAAATGCGCACATGTAGACATACCCAGTGTGTTGGAAAATCAGACCACCTACTTGAGTCCCTAAACGTGGGCATAGGGGCCAGGTGAAACTGATCAAATATGCAGTGATCAAATACACACTGACGTGGGTGGAGGACCTCCCTTTGACTCAGGGAAATTTTTTTCTAATTCTGTAGGAACCTAACTTTGGGGCCTTAATGTTTTCAAGCATCATCTAGTTCATCTGTTAAATCAATGCTGATCAGAATGGAGGTGACTCCTGTGTCTCAATATAGGGAAATGTAACTTGTTCCTTGCTCAGAAGTAGGCAACATTTTAGGAAAGGTCTGGTGTAGGCTTCTGTTGGATTTTTCCTTAGCATTTCTGCTCCAGTTTAGATAATGGAGGTAGACCATTTCCCTGATAACACTACAGCCATATTGGCTCAGGACAGGGTGCAAGCATGTCAATACCAAACCCAACATGATCCTCAATAAACTGAAATTCTCTCCTTACCACCAAACTCAGGGAGCCTGAGTATATGTGAAATTAGCCATTTTTGGGGACATTCCTGCTAATAATACTCAGGTCCTGTACAGAAAAAATATTTTCAGCATATTGCTATTATTTTGCTGGTATAAAAAAGGTAGTGGCAGGATGTCATAAACCTCTAAAATGAGCTAACTTGAACCCTTCCAGTGGAGAGCTCCACCCCTATTCTATTTGTTTAGGTTTTGCCTTTCTGTGTCCATCTGAGAGTGGCTGTTTGCTAAAGGCAAACCTGCTTCCCCACTGCCTAGCAGTGAATGCAGTAATACCCTCTTAATGCAGGCTGCTGCCTAAGAGAACCGCTCATTTGTCCATTCCTGAACCAAATGTAATTTAGATCAGGCTACACATCTTATCTAAATAACATAGGAATATAAGTTTTTCTGTCCAGGCCCTTGGACGTGAAGGGCATGATTCTTATCTTACCTGTGGAAATGATATGTTGAAATAGACAACAGAGAAACTACTTCTACTTTAATTTGTGCATTTGAAATCTGAGCTACACCAATGGAATACAGGCATGAAAAAGTCCTGATATAACACAGAAACCATCTCTAGGCAGGCTTCTTCCCTTTTATGGTTGGGGGTTTTTTTTGTGGGGATGGGAGGTTTAGTTTCTAGTTCTTTTTGTACAATCTAGTTTTAAGTGAAGGAGGACTTGGTGCTGCCACTGCTTCCTGTGACAGCTATTTTTTCATAACCTCAGATACCTAAGTCAGAAATGTTTAATCCTTTTCCTGTGATAAACTTCCTGTTACTTGATTCCATCTGATTTTTCCTAGTTATATCCAATTTATTATTCTAAACAGTTCTGTTAATTTATTATAATGTCAATTGTGTTGTATTGCTGGATCCATTTTTCTTTGATGTCAACCTTTTCTTCATTCAGCTCTTTTCTCCCATTTTGAAGTGGAGAAAAATAGCTGACTGAGGAATCTGAGGTTATGATCCAGCAATAGAACATGAGTGACATCATTAATAAATTTCTTACCATGGACCCCACATCTATATGTCCTGGATTTGCTTTACTATGGCGGAGCTAAATAACATTGAAGAGGGTTTATACTGAACAAGGTAGATGTAACTACCTGTTGTATAAATGGAATTTTACTAAAGAGCCCAAGTCTGAATGTGGAAAAATTCAAACTATAGCACACCACAGAGGAATGTCTTATTTATCATTGTAATGGTTGCACTGAAGACCTGTACTAGGGTACTGACAATACCTTGCGACAGATATCAGGTAGGCTCCGGAGCAGTGAGAGACGCGCGGGTGAAGCCCGCTGCGCCCCCGCTCCCCCGAAGCCCCCCAGACACCCCCTCAGCTGCCGCCAAGCCCCCTGCCAACCCCTAGCACAGCCAGAGGTAAGCGGGCTCGTGGTGGGAAGGGGTTAACTCCTCGCTTGCTGGGAGGAGGCCGCTGCCTGGTGCTGGGCCAGGTCAAGCCCCCGCCCAGGCCCCTACTTGGCCCAGCCCCCCAGGGAGAGAGAAGAAAAGGAGGGGGTACTCACCAGTCCCCCTCCTGTAGGGCAGGGCCCCCCAAATCCTGGGCAGGGCCCCCCTGGCCTGAGAAGCCAGTGTCCCCCAACAGCAGGCTCACTGCGCATGCGCGTAGTTTAAAAGGGCCCACCAAACAGGGGGGAAAAAAAACAAAAAACACTCAGGTAGGCTCCGGAGTGGTGAGAGACACACGGGTGAAGCCCGCTGCGCTCCCGCTTCCCCGAAGCCCCCCAGACACCCCCTCAGCATCTGCCGAACCCCCTGCCGACCCCCAGCACAGCCGGAGGTAAGCGGGCTCGTGGTGGGAAAGGGTTAACTCCTCGCTTGCTGGGAGGAGGCCGCTGCCCGGTGCCGGGCCGGGTCAAGCCCCCGCCCAGGCCCCTACTTGGCCCAGCCCCACAGGGAGCCGCGCGACTGGAGCCGCGTGAACAGGCTGCGCAAACAGGCACCCGAGTTAGCGCGGAGTTCGCGCAGGGGAGGACGCGGGAAGGCACAAGACCCTGCCTGCGACCCCCCCCCAGCCATAGCCAGCCCCAGCCGTAGCCAGCCTACCAGAGGCATGACACGGATGGGCACGCGCCGCACCCTGAGGGTCCCCTCGGGCTCTGTGGCCCCTTCATTGGCCACCTCAGAGACGGCCACCCAGATGGAGCCCATGGTTCCGGGCTCCATGCAGACGGAGCCCCTGGCTCTTGGCTGCGGGGGCTGCCTGTCCCTTTTTCAGGCTCTGGGGCCCGGGAGCATGGCCACCGCCCCTTGCGGGGTCTGCTCCCTACTGGGGTCTCTGGTGCACCAGCTGGAGGAACTCCAGGCCACAGTCCAGAGACTGCGTGCCATCAGGGACTGTGAGCAGGAGATAGAATCCTACTGCCAGGCCCTTCTCCCCCAGGAGCCACAGGGGAGAGCTCCGTCTCTCTCCACGACTAAGGAGGACTCTGGGACCTCCCGCTCTGCCCAGTCAGCGGCTTGAACCAAGGTGGTCAAAGGCCCCAAGGCCCGCCGCACCAAGGGCCCTCCCTCGCTGGAGCTTAGCAACAAGTTCGCACCTCTTGCAGCCCCGGCAGAGCCTGCTCAGTTGCTGGCTCCCGCAGGCAACCCAGGCTCGACCGCAGCTACTGCCCCCACTCTCCCCAAGACAAAGCGAAAGGTGTTTGTTGTGGGAGACTCCATCCTGCGGGGGACCGAGGGGGCAATCTGCCGCCCCGACCCCTTAGCCCGGGAAGTCTGCTGCTTCCCGGGGGCCCGTATCCAAGACATTGAAGAGAGGATCCCGCAGCTCCTTCGGCTCACAGACCACTAACCCATGCTCCTTATTCACGTGGGCACCAATGACACAGCTCGGAGCACCCCCAGCCAGGTCATGAGGTGCTACAGGGAGTTGGGAGTGGGGCTTAGGGGTCTGGGAGCTCAGGTGGTGTTTTTGTCCATCCTTCCAGTCTCGGGCTATGGGCTGAGGAGGGAGAGGAGGATCCACGCAGTGAACCAAAGACTGCGGCGCTCGTGTCATCGGGAAGGCTTTGGCTTCCATGACCACAGCCCGTTCTTTGGCGAGAGAGACAGCGAGCTGCTGGGAAGAGATGGCCTCCACCTCTCTCCCCTGGGGAGGAGGCTATTCTCAGCCAGGCTGGCTGACCTGCTCCACCGGGCTTTAAACTAAGCCCGCTGGGGGATGGGGGGACTACTGCCGCTGCTGGCCCACTGAGCGACCCTTGCAAAGCCAGCAGACCAAGGCGCTTAAGGGAGCCCACCCCTGCCCCAGCCCTGGCACAATCTGTGGGCAAGGCAAGAGCCCCTAAAGGCACACTTGCCTGCCTGTACACTAATGCCAGGAGCCTGGGTAACAAGCAGGAGGAGCTTGTCCTCCTGCTCAGTGCAAAGAATTATGATGTCATTGGGATAACGGAGACCTGGTGAGACTCCACCCATGACTGGACCACGGGTATAGAGGGCTATACCCTGTACAGGAGGGATCGTGTTGACAAAAGGGGCGGGGGTGTAGCTGTCTATGTGAAGGAAAACTACATGTCCCTGCAAGCTGATGTTGGCGACCGGCATGGACAGCTAGAGACCCTCTGGGTAAAAATTTGTGGGAAAAACGGCACAGGGGACACAATGGTGGGAGTCTACTACAGACCTCCCACTCAAAGTCCTGAGCTTGACCAGGAGTTCGCCCGGGAACTGACTGAGGCCACTTGCTCCAGGACCGTGGTTGTCATGGGTGACTTCAATTACCCGGACATCTCGTGGGAAGATCACTCAGCAAAATCCGAGTGGTCGTAAAGCTTTCTCTCGTGCGTGGATGACCTCTACCTGACTCAAGAAGTCTATGGGCCAACGAGAGGCAAAGCGCTACTCAACCTGGTACTGGCTATGGGGGATGACCTAATCAGTGACCTAGTGATTGATGGGAAGCTAGGTGACAGCGACCACAAGCTGATCACCTTCACCATCCGCCGTAAAGCTGGCAAGTCAGTCAGCAACACAGAAGTCCTTGACTTTAGAAAAGCCGACTTTGACAAGCTCAAGAGGCTTGTCGGTCAGGCCCTCAGGGACCATGACCCCAGGGAGATGGGAGTTCAAGAAGAGTGGTTGCTTCTCAAGGAAGCGATCCTCAATGCACAAGCTAAATCTATCCCAACACGGAGGAAAGGCAGCAAGAAGGCACAGCAGCCCCCCTGGCTCTCCAGGGACCTAGCAGACCTCCTGTGGCTAAAAAGGAAAGCCTACAAAGGATGGAGGATGGGATTCACCTCCAAAGAGGATTACTCCGCGCTGGTCCGGTCCTGCAGGGAGCAAACCAGGAAAGCCAAGGCTGCAACTGAACTCCAACTAGCTTCAGGCATCAAGGAGAACAAAAAGTCCTTTTTCAGATATGTGGGGAGCCGGAGGAAAAGCAAGGGCAATGTTGGACCCCTGCTAAACCAGATGGGGCAACTGACAACTGACGCCCAGGAAAAAGCCAACCTATTAAATAGGTACTTTGCGTCAGTCTTTCATCAGTCACATGGGAGGCCCATGCCTGCTATGGGACAGGGAAATCTGGGTGAGGGGGATCCCCTACCCTCCATCAATGCTGACCTCGTGAAGGATCACCTTGAGAAGCTGGATACCTTCAAGTCAGCTGGCCCTGACAATCTGCACCCCAGGGTACTCAAGGAGCTGGCGAGCATCATAGCCCAGCCCCTGGCACGGATCTTTGAAAACTCCTGGTGCTCTGGTGTAGTGCCCGAAGACTGGAAGAAAGCCAATGTGGTGCCGATCTTCAAGAAAGGGAGGAGAGTGGATCCGGCTAACTACAGGCCCATTAGCCTGACTTCTATCCTGAGGAAGATCCTAGAAAAGTTTATTAAGGAGGCCATCCTTGATGGAGTGGCCCAAACTAACATTCTAAGGGATAGCCAGCACGGGTTTGTTGCGGGTAGGTCTTGTTTGACCAATCTCATTTCCTTCTATGACCAGGTGACCTATCACCTGGACAAAGGAGAAGAGATTGATGTCATATATCTTGACTTCAAAAAAGCTTTTGATCTGGTATCCCATGATCACCTCTTGGCCAAACTGCCAAGTTGTGGCTCTGGCTCCACCACGATCTGCTGGCTGGGAAATTGGCTTCGTGGTCGGACCCAGAGGGTTGTGATTGATGGCAGTCACTCATCGTGGTGCCCTGTGACCAGTGGGGTCCCTCAAGGCTCTGTCCTGGGACCCATCCTGTTCAACATCTTCATTAACGATGTGGACATTGGAGTCAGGAGTGGACTGGCCAAGTTCGCCCATGACACCAAACTTTGGGGCAAAGCATCACGCCAGAGGACAGGCGGGTGATCCAGGCTGACCTGGACAAGCTCACCAAATGGGCAGATGAGAACCTGATGGTGTTTAACACTGATAAATGCAAGGTTCTCCACCTTGGGAGGAAAAACCTGCAGCACCCTTATAGGCTCAGCAGTGCTACGTTGGATAGCACTACAGAAGAAAAAGACTTGGGGGTCATCATTGACCACAAGATGAACATGAGCCTGCAATGCGATGCTGTGGCTAGTAAAGCGACCAAAACGCTGGCTTGCATCCATAGATGCTTCTCAAGCAAATCCTGGGACGTTATTCTCCCCTTGTACTCGGCCTTGGTGAGGCTGCAGCTGGAGTACTGCGTCCAGTTTTGGGCTCCACAATTCAAAAAGGATGTGGAGAAGCTTGAGAGAGTCCAGAGGAGAGCCACGCGCATGATCAGAGGTCAGGAAAACAGATCTTACAATGACAGGCTGAGAGCCATGGGACTCTTTAGCCTGGAAAAGCGTAGGCTCAGGGGTGATCTGATGGCCACCTATAAATTTATCAAGGGTGACCACCAGGATCTGGGGGAACGTTTGTTCACCAGAGCGCCCCAAGGGATGACGAGGTCGAACAGTCACAAACTCCTGCAAGACCGTTTCAGGCTGGACATAAGGAAGAATTTCTTTATGTCCAGAAGCCCCCAAGGTCTGGAACAGTCTGCCAGCGGAGGTGGTTCAAGCACCTACATTGAACACCTTCAAGAGTAAATTGGATGCTTATCTTGCTGGGATCCTATGACCCCAGCTGACTTCCTGCCCTTTGGGCAGGGGGCTGGACTTGATGATCTCCCGAGGTCCCTTCTAGCCCTAATGTCTATGAAATCTATGAAATCTAAAACTGTCACTAGGCTTATCCATCAGTGCTGTTATTTATAGGTCGTTTGTATCTTGTTCTGTCATTCAGTTGCTGTATTCCATATGAATAAATAAACAAACAACAGTTTTCTCTCCCTTTTAGCTGTTGAACTTTTGGGTATTGCAGGGTGTTTGGTTGTAGCTATGTTGGTCTAAGGACATATGTAGGCAGGCAAGGGTCTTTGGGTGGATGTGATATCTTTTATTATTACAACTGAGCAGTTGGAAAAGTGTATTTTGCAAGCTTTTGGGCACAAACACCCTTCTTTAGGTATACGGAGTCTCTGCCGTTGTTCTGAGATCTCCAAGGAATGAAAGAAGCTAAAAGTGTGACAGGAGGTAAGTGAGAATGTAAATAGGTGGAAATTAGGAAAACAATGGGTAGAGAAAGGAGGGGAGGCAGAAAACAGTTGGGGGCAGGGCATGGAGGGTAATACCAAAGGTAAGCAAGGGAGACTGCTGTAGTTGAATTTTTCAGGGTAAAAAAGAGACAATTTGTGAAAAAGTAAATAGCTGGAATTTAGGAAGACAAAGTATAGGGAAGGAGGGTGGGGAGGGGAAAGCGGAGTGTAAATGGTAAAATCAGGCAGGTATGTGGTGAATCAGATGTAAGGCAGGTTGTAATGTGCCATAAATCCAATGTCTATATTGAGTCCATGATTTTTGTATCCAGTAGATTTATGAAGTGAAGTTCATAGGCTCATCTGTGAAAGGTGTTTTGTAAGTTCCCTTTGAGAATTAGAACTGAGAGGTAAGAGAGGAAGTGATTGTCTTGTGAGACGTGTGTACCCACAGGTAATTTTTTTTTTCTTTGATGTATTTTTGGTGTGTATTCATTTTGCTGTGCAGTTGTTGTTTGGTTTCTCCTACATATATTCCATCAGGGTATTTGGTGTACTGGATGAGATATATAACATTGCTGGAGGTGCATGTGTAAGATCCAGGAGTGGTGATGCTTCTGTTGTAGGCTGTGGTTATTGTGGGAGTGACAGAGATATGTTGGCAGATTTAGCATTTCTTGTTCTGGCATGGTGTCGATCCATTTGGTGTGGTTTAGGTCATAGGCAGTTTGCTTTTGGTAATGAGTTAAGTGAGGTTTGGTGCTTATTTAAAGGCTAGGATGGGTAGTTCTAGAAAGATCTCTTGAAGAATTGGGTCTTCTTCTAGTATGGGTTGCAATTGTTTGAGGATTTTCCATGTAGATTCCAGGGAAGAGTGGTATGTCATAACTAATGGTGTGCAATTATGGGAATTTTCATTTTGTACTGTAGCAAATCTTCGTGTGGTATCTGGTTCTTTCAAAAGTATGATCTATCTCCTGAGGAGCATCCTTGTTGAGTAAAGGCCCTTTTGTGATTTGTGAGGTGGCAATCATGGATATTCTCCTCAGTGCAAATGTGGTGATATCAGAGAGCTTGGCTGTAAATTACACCTTTCTTGGTGTGTTTAGAGTGATTGCTGGTTCTGTGTAGATAAGTATTTTAGTTTCTGGGTTTCTTGTATATGGTGATTTGTACTTTACCATTCTGGTTTCTGATCATGGTGTCCAAAAAGAAAATGGTGGTTTCAGAGTATTCAAGTGATAGTCTGATGAAAGGGTGATAATTGTTGAATTTTTGGTGGAAATCAATCAGAGACTGCAGGGTTTCGGTCCAAATGATGAAGATGTCGTGTATGTATCTCAGGTATAGCATAGGTTTGATGGTGCAGTTCTTGAGGAATTCTTCTTCCAGATGAGCCATAAAAAGGTGGGAATATTGTGGGGTCATTTTGGTGCCCACAACTGTATCCATGATCTGGAGGAAGTGTTGAAACTGAAGTTGTTGCGTATGAGGATGAAGTATATGAGTTCAATGATATCCTGAGGTCTGTACTCTAAGTTGTAATCTCACAATTGCAGAAATGTGAGGCAGGCTTGGTTGCCATCCTGGTGTCGGATGTTGGTGTATAAGCTAGTGACATCCATGGTGATTAAGAGGGTATTGCTGGGAAGGTGCTCTGTGTTTTTGAGTTTCCACAGAAAGTCTGTTGTGTCTTGGATAAAACTCAGTCTTTGGGTGACAAGCAGTTTTAGGATAGATTGGATGAAACCTGGTATTTCCTCAGTTAGGGTTCCATGCTTGGAAACGATACATCTACTAGGGTTCCCTTCTTTGTAAATTTTCGGGAGCATGTAAAAAGTTCCTGGATTGGGTAGTGGAGGGATCAGGGTCTGAAGTTTTCTTGTAGTTCAGATGGCAATGATGTAATGGTGGTTTTGAGTTTTGAGGTGAAAAGGGGAGTTGGATCTTCCCCTAGTTTTTTATAATAGATAGTGTCAGAGTGTTGTCTGTTGCTTTTTTTTTTATGTAGTCTACAAAGTTAAGGATAACTATCGCTCCTCCTTTAATATGTTAGTTTTATTACTATTTGGTGGTTGGATTTTAGAGAGTCCATGGCCCTTCTTTCTGAGAGGGAGAGGTTGTTATAGTGGTGTTTTTTGTTGAGTATTTCATTGTTCATTCTTTCAAGCAGTCAGTGTAGTGGTTGAGGTTTGAATTTTGTCCACTGTAAGATGTCCAGTCTGAAGGGTTTTTTTGGATTTTTTGGTGTCATTTTTTTTGTTGATGTTGTCACCGGATGAATTCATGTTGAAAGTGGATTTGTTTTGATTGTGGCAATACTCCTTCGGATGGAGGTGTCACAAAAATTCTTCTAGTTTGAGTTCTCTAGTTTTCAGTATTGTGGACATATAGTTTTGCAGTCTTTTTTCAGAAGACACTCCACCCAGGCCTCCAACTATTCTGATTTTCCACAGTAACTTTTTAGAGAAGTGTTCAGAAATGGACAAGCTGTCCCAAGAGTGATAGTACCATAGCTGTGCAGATAAAAAATGATGACCATGTTCTTCCATAGTAAAAAGGGTTTGTTTTTCACCAAAACTTTATGCTGTTACAGTGAAGCCTTACATCGGCTTTTGATTCCATATATATCTATTTGAAGGCCTTTTTCTACTTAGAGAATGGTGTAAAGGAGCTTTTGTCAGTAAGTAATAATTGAGCCTACCCCTGACTCACCATCTTTAGTCTAAAATAGAATTCCCTAAATTCAATACTTGGTGCTTCCTACGTGTCACATAAATTAGTCTATGTAAAACCTGTGAAACAAAACAGAATGTTAAAGTGTAACTCACTAGCCAGTGTGCATTTGATGCACTTTCCTTCTTCACCTGGTCTACAGAGAATGTAAGTCTGTTCCAGTCCCAAGGTTGAGAGCCTGACTGTTACATTCGAGCTGTAGAGAACCTGACTTCTGTGAGTCACTAGCTGAATCCCTGTCATGTGTGCCATGGAGGAAGCTAGACTCAACACCCCACAATGACTTAATTTCACACATCTCTATTCTTGACTTGCATGGTAGTCTCAAAGAGCTGTGTGTTCTTGTCCAGAGCTAAATTCATAGCAGTTGCCACTTAATAGATCATCTTCCTCCTATTTTCTACTGTGGCAGATTTTTATTGCTGGCAAGATGTTACTCATTGTTATACCATGAGCCTGATGCATTAGATGCATCTCTACTCTTAACTCTTGCTTCATGACTTTAATTTAGACACGTTCCTTTTCAGTGTAGCATACCCGATCTAAACGCAAATAGGAAGAGGCAGAATTCATGTTTACACTTTTCCCTGGAGAAGTCTCAGTCTAAGCTCTTTAAAAATGAAATGACTCTTGCCAACAAAGGAAATGAAAATGAACCAGATCACATTTCTACAGCTGGAGTTGCTGTACTTGAACCAGGAACAAAATGAGCCAAATGTCTGTGTTAAATATGGATTAGGAAAATTATTCCTTTTCCCTCTTCCCCTTACAAGCCTTGGATGGATTTGTAGCATTTCGTTTGTGCTGTCAGTTTCCTGTAACTTGAAGCACACTCATGAGTTAATGATCAGCTCACTACTATTTTACAAGCAAAACTCTGCATTTGCTGTTGAAAGTTGTTTCTGATGTTATTTAATCAATTGATTTAGGTGTTATGTATTCAGCTGGGATCCAAGACAGAAGCATGCTTTTTCTGGTCTTTTTCACCTAATATCAGGTTCCATAAGTTTCTGGCAAAAAAGTCTTACGTGTAAATAAGTATATTTCTTCGGAAGCCATGAATCATTTCCATGAATATGTTTTAGGAAGTCATCATTTCACCTCATCTCAGTAAATCATCTCAGTAAAAGCAAGCAAAAAATCTGGAAGAAAGGTAGTAGTTATAAATCCTGAGCAGAATCTGATAGATTTTTAAACATCACATCCTGCACCTAACTGTTCATAGTAGTAGAACAGGAATTAGTATGCCAAAAAGTATAAGGCAGTCAGATGAGCAGACTACTGTTGTGCTGCACTCCTGTTTCAGTAGACCAAACAGCTCAACACTGCATTGTAAGTTTACCTGCAGGTAGGCAGGCTGTCATCTTGTTTCAGGGAACAGAATCTTATTTACCAAAGTGTCACTGTTGCCCTATTGTAGAGGTTGGGTGGTGAGCAGGGAGAGTTTGTATGTGTTGTCTGACATTTGCTTGAAGCACATGAAGTGGCACTGAATGACTGACAGAGTTGTAAACAAGACAGCATCAGGAGCATCAGACTGTGCTGTCTGCATTGCAGGGCTGCTCTGTCAGTGTGCTTTGCCTGCTCCCTAGCAGCAGCTGCTTGCTGAATTGTTGATGAACGTGTAGAACAGGCACAATGAGGGACAGGGAAAAAATGTTGCTTGAGATGTGGCTTCTCTCACAGCTCGGGCAGGAACCTACTCATAGACAAACCTAGCTCAGAGGACACCTTCTGGCTCTGGTCTGTCACTCAGACAATGTTTTCCTGGCTTTACAGAAACACTGCAAAGTCAAACACACTGTTCATGCCTATCATCAAGTCAGCTTCAGTCCACGCAGCCTGCTCCAGCCATCCACTTCTTTATAGCTATTTTGCTGGGGGGACACCTCTCCCTAACAGACCTCTTACGCTTTAGCATGATTCCTGTGAGTATTTCATAAAATCATAGAAAAGTAGGGGTGGATGGGATCTCAAGAGGTCATCTAGTCCATCACCATGCTTAAAGCAAGAAAATGCCTATACAAACCAGCCCAATACAAACCAGCGCTTGCTTAACATAGTTCTAAAACTATATAAACAACCTTGTCACACAACTACAAGGCACATTGCACAAAAACACCAGGAACACCTTAACCTGCCACAGGGAAAAGATGGGGATGAGTGTCTTGTTGATGTTCTGCCACCACAAAGGTTGTTAAAATATACTTGAGCGATCCAAAGAAAAGGGCTTTTGGCTCCCACTACAGAGGAAGTCAAACCCCTCCCCCCCACATGACCATGGGATAAAATTCCTTCCTGGTCCCAGATGTGATGATCAGTCTGACCTTGAGCTGTGGAACAACACCTTCTAATGAAAAACCTCTAGGTTTTAATTCTAGCAGGACACTCTAGTCAAAACCCTAGCCTTGACTGGAGCCAATATCCAATGCTTCCAAGGAAGAGTAGAATCTCCCTGATGCCTTTAGCAACAGGAGGGGGAAAAATCCCTCCCAGTCTCATCTGGCAATCAACCAAGTTCAGAAGCATGGAAAAAAACAAATACTCTCCACTATTCTGCAACGTGGGACAGCAAACAATTCTACAAATCACACCTTTTGCAACACTGGGACCACAGAATGCAGCAGGAGCCAGTCCGGCCCCCACAGGTCCTATCCCCTGATGCCACCTCTATTGTGAGGGCCTCATGCCTGCAGCTCCCACCATCCCACTGGGGGAAGCCCTGCATTGGAGCCGCTGTCTTCCCTAACCCCTGCTGTACAGGTCCATGGCCTCTGCTGGGAGTAGAGGGAGCCCTACCTCCTGTTTCACTGCAGAGTCCAGCATGAGGCTTCCCCAGGTGCAAGTGCAGGAGCTGCAGGCACATGGTACAGAGCCCCTGTGATAGAAGTGGCCGGGTAAGCTGTGCTCCTTGCCTCCCCAAGCGCAGTACTGGCTGGAGCTGTACCCCACCAGGTGTCAACATCTGCACCGGGCATGAGTGCCCTGAGCCCCCTGCCTGCTGCTGCTGCCAGAAGCAAGGGCTGGATGCCATGTGGGGGAATGTATGGGGGGGTCCCCATATCCTCCCTCAAACTCCACTACCCTTCCTCACACACCTACCCCCCAGCCCCCACAACCCTCCCACATATACACACACCCTAACATACCTTATACCCCCCAACATAGCCATACCCCCTCACAAACCCCCCACACCCTACTATATGACATTCCCCCCACACCCCACCATACACACACCCTATACACAATATAAAAGTGACACTTTATTTTTGAGTTATTATACAGTCCCTTCTATATATAATACACAAACACAAATCATGGCATATTTTTTGTAATAAAAGTGTAAGATATTTTAATAGGTGTTTGATTTCTAGTGTATGATTTGGTTTTTTTCTGGTTCTAAGATGGCAACCCCCCTCCCAAAGAAAGTATTTCTAGGGAGCAAGGAGATAGATTTCTGGTGGCAAAGGTCAGGAGATGGGGGCGGGACTTCTGGTCCCAATATGGTGACATGGGGGTGGGGCAACTGTCAAGGGGTGGGGCTACACATGTGGCCCTCAACAGCTCACCAAAACTTGTTAAGTGGCCCTCCACTCAAAATAATTGCCCACTGCTATCTTTTTCCCTTGATAAACTTATTCTAGTTCCTTTAATCATTTTCTGCAGTTAAGCCGGTTGAGGAGTTTTGTTTCATTCTCTTGCCACTGAGCATTCTCCTTAACAACATCCACCTGCCCAGGGCCGGAGTTCTTTTTATGATCTCCCAGAGATTGTCGAGTACCCTCTAGCTTCAGCCTGGAACTGACTTCTCTTTCTGTTTATAGCAAAAGAAGGCCCCCTCCAGCACACAGCAAAGGCTAGGTTATGAAACAATTAAGACCATTCATAGCTTCAAGCACTTGATCAGCCCTATTGGAATTGCTGGGGTTGCTCCTGTACTGCATGTGCCTAAATGCTTTGCTGAATCAAAGTCAGATTGTGCTGCATGCTGTAGGATCAGGCCCTGAAAGAAAGCATTGCAAGCTCTTTTTAGTGAAGATTTTTTAGAGGTCAGCAAAGAAACCTGTCATCCTGAATGATGCAACGGTTATTAATGTGCTTGGCAAATTGTGATGTGGCTGGATTTCAAGGAGAGGAACAGCTCTGAAATATGTATTTTATTCTTTTTGAGGGAGGTGGGAGCCTTGACATCTTCTGCTTTGACAGTTTTGGATGCTTATTATGCTTTCTACTGTCTGCATTTCTTCTTCTATTCATCCATCTATTTAGCTCTCTGTCTGTCTAATTTTCTTTATGCAGTCCATCAGCATAGTGCCTCCTTAGTAGAACAGAAATAACCCAAGCTTTGGGAAAATAGCTTAAGTAATGTATAGGATTTTTGTCTGCTTGTCAACGTGTGTGTGTGTGTAGTCAACATCTGTGCATGAGAATGTGTGTTTTGCTACCGTGACTTCATGAAGAAAGCTGATTTCAAAAGGAATTTCGCATTTAGTTTTGGGAGTGTTGACTTCCATTATCACTCTCTTCCTTTAAAATTTATGTCTCTTGCATTGATAAATCTCTTACTTATAACCATAATTTATGGCTTGGCAGATTTTATGACAATCAATCAATTATAAAACATAGAACAGAACCTTGCTATAAAGTGTGAGTCAAATAATATTCCTGATCTCAACTTTTTCATTAGATAAGCAACCTTGTCTTAGAGATAATGCATTGATTCTGCTATCTCCATACTCTCCTCTCATTGTTACTGAATGCTTCACAATAATTCTGTTATCCAGTTAAAGAGGAAGGAAGTGATGAGTTGCAGGGTACTTCTCACCCAGAGCTGACGCTGTGTCTGTATCGCCTTTGGTGCTTTGCTGCAGCAGTACTTTTTTTTTTCTGCTTCTGAGATGCCGATCTGCTGTGAGCTGAATTAAAAAGCTGGAATTTAGCCTCCTTCCATCCCTCCAGTTATACAACATGCAAGCCCAGCAGAACTCAGCTCCCAAAGGCAGACCCATTTGTCAAGTTTTGTTTCTAAAGGACAAACTAAAATGTCTCTCTGGTTGATATTTATTAATAACAATTTAATTATTCTAACACTAGGCCTTCGGGGCTAGTTTGTGAGGTCCTGTTTGCACAAAATTGACCAGGATGCTATTTCAGAAAAAAATATATTCTCCTCTATTTGTTCCAGAATATGAATGCTCACATAGGGAGTTATTCTGGGGTAGCTGAAATGCTCCATTCATGTCCCACCATATATGACAAACTTCCTGTGTTCAAGACCTGCATGCCAGACCGGGGAAGGTGGCAAGGGGCGGCCTCATACCCAGAAGTTCAGCTGTATAGGTTCTGGGGATCTAGTTAAGGAGCTTGTGGTTTATACAGTTGTCAGGTGTGGGCTTGAGGATGATGCTAAATAGATGTAATCCTTGAGAAAATGAATTAGCAGTGTAGATAGACCCTATGTTTCCCAGCAAGTAGCAAATTGTGACCTCCTAGGAGCAAAGTGGGGGTGTCAGGGGGGGACACAAATGTATTTGACTTCTGTGAAACTATTTCAGGAGTAAAGTATTACTCAGCAGGAGTAAGGATGTTGGATCTCCTAGTACAATACATTATAACACGGGCATTTTACCTGTATTTCTTTATTCATGTATTTATTAATACTAATAATTTTTTGCATCTGTGTTACCCTTTTCACTTTCTAATTATGCCACATATTTAGTCCCCCATTATTTTTGTATCCCCTACTTTGATGTTGATAAACCTGAGATAAAAGGGCAGTTTACCAAAAGGGCCGTGCAGGTGTGTTCATAGAGTCCCAGACCTACTCGAAGATTGCTTGCCAGCTGCAAAACCTTTTCTGAATTTATATTAGGCACTTTGCAGAAGTTGCTGTTATGAGCTATGCTGCTTCTGCCATTACGTTCTACTAGCTTTCCTGAAAATAAGGGATGAACTATCCCATCTACAGAAGAGTCAGGACGTGTTGGATAGTCTGATACAGTCAGTCTCTCTTTCTAAACCCGGCACAGCAAGCTATTTTAAAACTGATTCAGTTTTGAAGACTGCATTCTGTGCATCCTGAAGAAATTAGTATAAAAAGACAGTGTGTTTAAAAAAAAAATGTTTCTATGAGTTCACCCTCTAATTAGTGTGTAATAGTGCATCAGCCATTTGATCAAGTCAAAGCTGAATGGTGGCATATAGAGGATACAGGTTTACCTTGCTTTATGCAGGTTCTGAGTGTGTGAATTTGCTCTTATGCAATGAGCTTTCTTATACCAAGAATGTGTTATATGAGAGATAAATTCACTTTTATGTGATCGATGTTGTGGAAGCCTGCAGTCAGTTGCTTCATGTGATACATTGTGGGAGTGACATGCACAAAAATATAATCTCCTGTGTGGATCTGTGCTCCTTGCTCGTTGTCTGTGACACATGCTTCTGTAGTTGCCATCCCCATTATAATAGTGCCCTGTGCTTGTGTGTACTGTCTGCTGTTGGTGAGTACCAAAATTGTCTTGTAAAAGTGGTAGAAGTGGGTCTAGGGGTCAGTACAATTGAGGTCTTGGAACATATCCCTATTTGTTACATTGTAAAGTGGGTTCCCTTTATGTGAATTTGAATTATGTGCCATTTTCCACGTACAGCACATGTACAGCTTAAAGCGAAGGAAAAGTGTACTATAGCTAGTACCCTCAGCCTATAAACCAGCCTAATTTTATGTCCTTCACCAAGAACCTAAAAGGAAAGTATTATTTGCTTAGGCAAATAGAAATGGTCTAAAATCTCATAAATAGCATGCATTTCAATATATCAGCAGGTAATGAATTCAGACAGCAGGTATTTTCATACTGTGCAATATTTTTTATTTTTCTTTCCTGTTACTATTTTCATACTGAGCAACAGCTTTAAGAGATGAGGTAAACAGGGAAATAAATTGATGTCCAAGAAATCTATTTGTTTGGAAGTGTTACTGCTTTCTGTTAGGATCAATGTACATTTGCCGCAGAAGTGTTTTAAGAAAAATTGAACCACCAATAAGTAAGGGTCTGCTGACTTAAAGGAGGTGGCTGACTGCTTTTGTGGGCAGATCCCAGAACCAAACCCCATTTTAACGCACTGAGTGCAGTGGGGCCCTCCCACACCTCTGATTGTCTGAGGGATGCTGGCAGTCCTGCCCCCCCCCACACAGATTGCCACATGGCCTGAAACCATATCTTATTTACGCTTATTAACCCCAGGGAACCCATTAAATCATGTGTTATTAACAGAGATTAATGGCTTCTCTGAACCTAATCAGGGGAATTAAGCCATGGTTTTAGGCCTCCCCAAGTGGTGGGCTCTGCACTTTTGGCAGACTTGCTAAAATAATACTAATAATAAATTTACTGGCAAGCAGAGAAAAACTTACGGGAAGCTCTTCAATCTTGGGGCATGTGGGGGAAGGGTGGAAGGGGGAGGTGATGGAGGAGAGAGGCCAGAGAGGAGGGAGGCCAGGGTGGGGCTGCTCTCAGTAGGCTGATTCAAATATCCCTATGGTGCCTTGGGTCTTTCTTGCCTTCTCCCCTTTCCCTCCCTCTCCCCTCAGCCTTCCCTACCATGCTCAAAGACTGCAGGGCTTTCTGTGCACTTTAATCAGCTTGCCAGTAAGTTTATTTATTTAATTATTTTGCATCAAGCTTGTCAGAAGCACAGAGCCCATGCTTTTTTGCAAAGCCCACCTGAAATTGTGATTTCTGCGAAAATAAAGCAATTGTGATTTCGGTAGGTCCCTACCAATAAGTAATTAGGAAGCTAATATCAGAGCAAAGAGAATAATTTTTAGGTTAAGATTTTCCTGCAAGAAGCAGGTAGAAAACAAAACAAAACAAAAATACTGTGGGTGTATTCTTTACCCAGTATTCCTTGTGCAGCCTTGTTCAGTTCACTTGGCAAATGATGCTTTACTATGGGAAATTAAAAATAAGCCCCAGGTGTACTGGAATACCTATAGCATTTTACAGCGTACTATTATTTGAATTGCAACACAACAGAGGGCTTCAAATTAAAATCAGGACCCAGTTGTGTTAGACGTAGGGGTCCACTAATATAGATTTTGGGACCTATAACGACAGTCAATTTTTAAGGAGGCATATCAGCTGATACCGATTCGATTTACAATACAGCATGGAGAGCTGCATGCAGCCGGTAAGTCTGTTGTGGTGGAAGGGGAGTGGGAAGGGAATGGGTATGGGTATGTGGGTATGGGGTGGTAGATCAGGGCCCATTTGGGGTGGGGTACTGGATAGAGCAGTGGATCATCCAGGAGGGCACAGCGGGGGGGGAGTGGCCCCAGATCAACATGGGGTGTGGGTGGGGCAGCTGTTACTGAGGGTTCAGGACAGGGCTGTGTGGGGCTCTTCCCAGCAGGGGATGGGCTGGGTTGCATTTGGGGCAACCAGTGGCAGCGCTGGCAGGGGCTATGGGAGGGGGCTGCAGCCACCCCAACATTTGCCGTAGCCCCCCCATACACTCCATCCAAGCACCGTCGCTGCCCGGACTGAGCACAGCCCTGGCCCAATCTTGCTCTCCACGTGCCAGGAAGAGCCCGATGCAGCCCCAGCCCCGGCCTGCAGCTGCAGCCCACCCTACCAGCGCCCTGTGCAGATCCGGGAGCACACGCTTCCGCTCCCAGTGCCTTCCTGGAGTGCATGCAGGAGCGGGAGCTGCTACCCCTCCCCACACCACCAGATTAGCCACAGCTCTGTCCTGTGCCCCGCCTTGACTGGGAAGGACCTGCCCCTGACCCACCCCCATTCCCTTCTTCACTGCAGAGGCCTTGATCTGTCCCCCACGCCTCTTCCCTCCCTTCTCTCCTTCCACCACAACAGACTTACCAGCTGCGTGCAGCTCTCTATGCTACTGGGCTGTGCTCCTTGCTGCCTACATGCTGCCCCGTGGCTGCATGCAGGCACAGGCATTTGCTGGCTAAATTATCAACCAAATCAGTCTGATTTCCGATACAGTCATTTTTCTCTATATCAGTGCTGATCTGATATCGGACTGATGTATCGGTACATCTCTAGTTAGATGCTCTACAAACATAGTGCATGACAGACCTTGGCTGAAAGAACTTATGACTGTAACAAGTGGGCATTCTGGGGCTTGTCCAGTCATTGGCCCATCCACTTGTCTCTCGGCAAACCACCCACCTACTTCACCTGCCATTCCTTGATGCTAATGATTCATTGATGTCAATAAGGTGGGAGGCTGCCCATTTACTTGCCCTGATGCTAAGGGCTTATGTACATGGCTCTAACCATCCTGTACTATGTCCCATGCTTCTCAGATGATGCACCTGCCTGCCTTTGAATGCCCACTTGCGTGCCGCTTTGGCCTGGACAGTAGAGGGTGTATGCTCTGTAGCTTCGTGGGTTCCCCAAGGTGGGCTTCGGTTGTCCCTCTGGCCTTTCCTGAACTCACCTGCCACATCTTTGAGTGTTCTGTCAGTGTGGAGCTCGGCCTCAAAGTTCCCCTTAGGGGTGACCACTCTGCTTGCGGGATGTTTGTGAGGCTCCACCTCCCCTACACCCCAGGCTTATACCAACCTCTGATGGGGCGCCAGATCTTGACACGGCTGCCTCTCCAGTGTAGATGTTTCTTGTGTCCTATTGTATCCCCCTTCCTCCTTGGGGGAAGGATAATTAGCTGGCTCAAGATCCCCTTGAGCCAGTTGGCTGTCTTCTTGTAGCTGACAAGGGTGCCCCTGTCAAGCAGGGGTAAAGAAATAAAATGAAGAAAAGAAACAAAAAGGAACCCAGAAAGTTTCTTCCTGCCTGGTGTCCTACTGGTTGGCTTTCCCAGCCTGTCACAGAGCACTTAGGTGCCCTGCGTCTGAGAACAGGGATGGCTCAAGAGAGGCCCCTAGCGGTGAGAAGGGGGAGGCACAGCTGCCAGTCACCAGGGCAGCACAGGTGCTGGTTGCTGGGGCAACCGGCAAAACCCCCTGACAGGAAGGGGCAGGGCTTAGCCCTCCTTAAACCCAAGCAGGAGGCCAGGGTGGCAGTTCCTCCTCTGGCAGCCAAGAGTGAGGAGCTCAGCCAGTGTGAAGAGAAGGCCAAAGTTTCACTGCATGAGTATCTGCGGGTTGCTGCCATGAGCTGGAGTATTTTGTCTGGTAGGGATTCTGACAGGACGGTTTTAGCTTTATGTTATAGCCTGGGGGCTTTGTGTTTTGTGTTTACTGTTTAACCAGAGGACTGGGTGAGGCTATTAGGGGTTGAAGGAGGCCTCATAGGGACTCCCCAGTAGCATGGGGGTTCCTGGCAGCAGAGAAGGCACAGTGTTTTGCGCGGTACATTGGCCTAGCCCCAAGAGAGCGAGAGAGAGGGGGCAGAGGAGCCCTAAGAGTGCAAATGAGAGTGCAGACGGGTGGCGAGGAGCCCCTGAGAGAGCAGAGAGGTGGCGAGGAACCCCAAGGGCAAAAGGAGGGGCCGAGACATAACAGGGCCAGAATCAGATTACACTAGCACCATCTGCGAGGCTTGGGCTGTAGTGTAGGGGAGGAAAAGGAGCCGCAGATAGCACCCCCTGTCATTGGGGTGCATATAAATGGGCAGCCTCCTGCTAATTACAGCAATCTATTAATTAAATAAGATCAAGGCATGGCAGGAAAGTAAGCAAGCGGTTGGCCCATTACAGGAGGGTGGAGCCATACCTGGAGAGGCTCCAAGAGTGACACTCCTGCCCTTCTGCCTGAACTTGGCTGTACTGCCCTGATGCTGGTCCTGCGGGGTCCTCTCTCCTCTCCACCCCTAGCCCAGCTCCCTGACCTGGTACCTGGGAGTGGTTGAGCAGAAACACCTCTGCTTCCCCTAGAGTGGTTTCAGCCTCTTCTTTGAATTCGTTGTCCTGGCTATACCACTGCTCAGCATCTCCCCCGACAAACCTCCTTTGCGGCACTAGGGGGAAGGCACCCCAGTGTTCCACCCCTCCTGGAGCTCGATCTCAGCACCCCGGTGTGAGAAGCTCTCACTGCTTCTACAGCTGCCTGCCATCTGGGCGTTCCTGGTTCACACTGGTTCCTCCTGTTGCTGGTACAGAGAGCCTCCGCCTCCTCACTGGCTCTCCCTTCCCTACTGCCAGCAGCCGTTTTTATCCCTACTGGCTGGTGCATCCTTGTGATATCACCCGCTGGCCTTAATTGCATAAAGGCACAGCTGGTGAACTGTGTGGGCTTTTCTCTTTGAACTTACAGTGTTGCTTATCCTGCAGGTAAGTGATTGTTTTGCATTTCTTTCTTTATTTTAGTGTTTCTTCCAGCATTGGGCCCCACAGGCGGGGCTTCCCAGCCCCTCTTCTCTATCCCTGGGACAGATGGCATCCATGTTCTTCTAGTGTTGCACATGGATCCGAGCTCCAGAATCTCACTTGGGACTCTCACTCCCCACTGGAGCTATAGTCCCAGTGCTTTCTCACTGGGCTCTCTGATGTTTCTCACTCTGGGCTCCAAGCCCTTACCCCTTCAGGGCTCCAAGTACCATCCCAATTCTGGGCTCCAAGCCCCATTTCCATGCAGGGTTCCCAGTCTCACTCTGGGTTCTAAACCCCACTCTGGGCTCCAGTCCCTATTCCCCTGCCCTACACTGGGTTCACAATCCCTTTATCCCTTTGCCCCTGGAGCTTCTCAGATAGCTCTCCAAGGGCTCTTGGCCCCACTCCGCTGGAGCCTCACATTTGGCTCCTATGTGCAGCTTCAGATCTCACCATGAGTCTGGGCACCATCTCTGGCCCCTTCACTTGGGCAGGACTCCACCTCAGAACTCACAGTGAATCTGGGTCCTTCCTATGTTATTTGGGGTGTGTTCCCCTAGCTTTTCCCCTCCCCGGGGTCACCTGTGAGACAGCGAGGGCTGAGGCTTTCTGGTGCCCCATACTTGCCCTTCACTAGGGAGGCCCCAGGTGAGGCATTTCCTGGAAGTTGCCCTGCCACAAGCAGCACCACCACACCATCCAACCCCAGCAGGGTGTAATACTAGGTCATTCCGAAGGACCAGGAGCCTCCAGCCATCCCCAAGGCTCCTACCCTCCAAGGTGTCACAAGCAACAGCTCCAGCTGGGTGGTGTTCTTCTGGCTGCTAGCAACAGATTGCTGGCCTTGCTGTTCAGGTCCCTGCTCTTATAAAGAACAGTTGGACCCTGTTCCCAGTCAGGCAATTGTGCCTAGTTGGGGATTGCCACCCACTGCAGGCTGCTTTGCTGCTGCCCATGCCTGTAGGAGTAACAGAGTTCACCCTGTGCTCCATTGCAATGACCATACCCAATTAAAAAGTAGGTTATAATTTTAATTTCAATGATGAAGAGATGAGCCACTGGGTATACCATGTCCAGAATCATACTGGGTATCTGTTTCAGGAATGACAACTGATCCTGGGAATCAGACCTAGTACAATGGTCTAATTATAAGATTCTCCTTCTCTGCTCCGAAGAGAGGCAATTGTGTATGTATATGCAGTATTATTAATGATTTATATTACTAATGAAAGTACTGAACTCAGTTTAATTTTACTTTAGCTTTTCTGAGATAAGTTGGGTGTAACACAAAGCGAGACGATCCCTGTGCGAGGTAAAAGAGGGAAAGGGGCCAGGAGGCTTCCCTGGCTGACCAGAGAAATCCAGGGCAGACTAAGGGCCAAAAGGGGAGCACATAAAAAGTGGAAACAGGGAGAGATCACCAAAGAGGAATATACCTCTTCTGCTCGTGCTTGTAGGGAGGCAGTTTGACAGGCCAAAGCTACCATGGAGCTGAGGATGGCAACCCAAGTAAAAGACAATAAGAAATTGTTTTTTAGATATATAGGGAGTAAAAGGAAGGCCCAGGGAGGAATAGGACCCCTGCTAAATGGGCAGAAACAATTGGTGACGGACAGAGGGGACAAGGCTGAACTCCTCAACGAGTTCTTCGCCTCAGTGTTCCTAAGCGAGAGGCATGACAAGTCTCTCACTGGGAGTGTAGGGAGGCAGCAACAAGGCACCAGACTTCCATGCGTGGACCCTGAGGTGGTACAGGGTCACTTGGAAGAACTGGATGCCTTTAAGTCGGCAGGCCCCGATGAGCTCCATCCGAGGGTACTGAAGGCACTGGCCGACATCATTGCAGAGCCACTGGTGGGAATATTTGAACGCTCGTGGCGCACGGGTCAAGTGCCGGAGGACTGGAAAAGGGCCAATGTGGTTCCCATTTTCAAGAAGGGGAGGAAGGAGGACCCGGGTAACTATAGGCCAGTCAGTCTCACCTCCATCCTTGGCAAAATCTTCGAGAAAATCATCAAGGCTCACATTTGTGAGAGCCCGGCAGGACAAATTATGCTGAGGGGAAACCAACACGGGTTCGTGGCAGGTAGATCGTGCCTGACCAATCTAGTCTCTCTTTATGACCAGGTCACAAAACGCCTCGACGCAGGAGGAGGGGTGGATGTCGTATACTTGGACTTCAGGAAGGCCTTTGATACGGTATCCCACCCCATACTGGTGAACAAGTTAAGGGGCTGTGACTTGGATTACTGCACAGTCCGGTGGGTGGAGAATTGGCTGGAGGGTCGCACCCAGAGAGTTGTGGTGGATGGGTCGGTTTCGACCTGGAAGAGTGTGGGCAGTGGGGTCCCGCAGGGCTCGGTGCTTGGACCGATACTCTTTAATGTCTTCATCAGCGACTTGGACGAGGGGGTGAAATGTACTCTGTCCAAGTTTGCAGATGACACTAAGCTATGGGGCGAAGTGGACACGCCGGAGGGCAGGGAACAGCTGCAAGCAGACCTGGACAGGTTAGACAAGTGGGCAGAAAACAACAGAATGCAGTTCAACAAGGAGAAATGCAAAGTGCTGCATCTAGGGAGGAAAAATGTCCAGCACACCTACAGCCTAGGAAATGACCTGCTGGGTGGCACGGAAGTGGAAAGGGATCTTGGAGTCCTAGTGGACTCCAAGATGAACATGAGTCGGCAGTGTGACGAAACCATCAGAAAAGCCAATGGCACTTTATCGTGCATCAGCAGATGCATGACAAATAGGTCCAAGGAGATGATACTTCCCCTCTATCGGGCGCTGGTCAGACCGCAGCTGGAGTACTGCGTGCAATTCTGGGCGCCGCACTTCAAGAAGGATGCAGATAACCTGGAGAGGGTCCAGAGAAGGGCCACTCGTATGGTTAAGGGCCTGCAGGCCAAGCCCTATGAGGAGAGACTAGAGAAACTGGACCTTTTCAGCCTCCGCAAGAGAAGGTTGAGAGGCGACCTGGTGGCTGCCTATAAGTTCATCGGGGGGCACAGAAGGGAATTGGTGAGTATTTATTCACCAAGGCGACCCCGGGGGTTACAAGAAATAATGGCCACAAGCTAGAAGACAGCAGATTTAGATTGGATATTAGGAGGAACTTCTTCACAGTTCGAGTGGCCAAGGTCTGGAACGGGCTCCCAAGGGAGGTGGTGCTCTCCCCTACCCTGGGGGTATTCAAGAGAAGGTTGGATGTGTATCTAGCTGGGGTAATGTAGGCCCAGCACTCTTTCCTGCTTATGCAGGGGGTCGGACTCGATGATCTATTGAGGTCCCTTCCGACCCTAGCATCTATGAATCTATGAATCTATGTTCAATAATTACCACTTTAAGGAGAGCTAGAGAGCACAACTTGTTTTTTTTTTTTTCTTTTTCTTTCTTTTTTTTTTTCAGTTGTCTACACTGGGGATTTTAGCCTGAATTAATACATTGTGAATTACATTGAGATAACTGACATGTTTTTACTTGCTAGGTTGGACATTCAATGAGCTCACACTCTAGAATTATAAAGGTTGAGCCTCACCCCCTACCTTGCTTTGGCAATCTTAATTAGTCTGCATGAGTAGACATTCATTTTCCTTCCCTTTGTGGAAAGAGCAGTGAGTGGCACTATTCTGGTTCTGGCAGCCATACTATCCTTACACAGCTGGCTGCTGAATAGTGATTATTAGGTCTATTTGCTTTCTCTATCTGGTGTTTCGTAGCTACCTGGAAAGGAATTTGATGCAGAAATTCACAAGAATACCACTGCTGTTTGCTCTGGCCTTGGGAACAGCAGGAGCTCTTCTAGGCAGGGAGTCCTTTGCTTCACGGGTGCTAGCAATTGAAATTGAGAGTGATGGCACAACCTGAAATTCCTGACCTGCTGCTCTGCAGCAAGGTCGGGAGGGGTGCCCCAGCAACCTCTTTTCTGGTCAAATGCTCAAACAAGGAGTCCAGAAAATCCTTGATTAGACTGAGATTGCCACTTCCCCCAGAGTCTTTTTCCCTCAGACTAGAATCTGCCCCAGAAAGTGTGTTTGCAATAGGGCAGCTATTCTTATTTATATAAGGGTCAGTGCTGCCAAATTGCCTCTCCTTGGTGTCTTTCTAAGAGGCAAGAAAGCTTTTTTGGCCTTTAAGGCAGAAAGAGAGGTTCTAAAACTTCTGACTCTCCTGCTTGGTCTCACTGCAGATTGAATATGTGGATGAGGATTTAGATGTCCTGGGTCATTCAGAAACAAAAATCTTGCTGAAAACATAGAGAGTTCTGACTTTTCCAGTGATTAGCCAGGAGGCCAAACCTATGGTGACACTGAGAAAAACGGAGTACAATCCTGTTCCAAGGTGTTTCCTTTTCAGTTGCCTGATTGTTTCAAGGCCTGAGACTACCATCAATGGCATCACAGTTCAGTTTAGCACAATGTGGGCTGGAAATAGATTCTCTGGAAACGGATTTATTTAGGCTCATCTCTTGGGTTTGACTATTCTGCCACTTACTAATCATATTTGCACAACATAATGTATTCATTCCATGCTTCAGGGCTTCTACAGGCTGCCTGTGGGGTTGGGGCCAAGCAAAAATAATTTCCCTTTGTCTGTATAATTTCACTATGTCATGAAGCATTGGAAGTTGGGCACAGCTAGAGATAGGAGGTGTTTGGTATGCACTGGCACTCTTCATGGTACTGAGAAACCCTTTGGTTGTCTGGCTGGTGGGTATCAGTCACATGCTCTGGGGTAGGTTGGATTAGAAATAAATTTTCCAGTGGTCAGATTGGCAAAGACCACTGGGGATTTTTTGCCTTCCTCTAGAGTTTGATGCACAGTCCACTTCCCATGTTTTACCTATATCTTGTCTAACAAATTGTACCATTGCAGGGCCCAGGAGAGATGGGATTTCTAGAAACTGCATAGGGTCAGAGCCCTCTATTCCTTTAAGCAAGGTCTTCATTTCTGAATGACCCAGAACATATGTTTTCTTGTATCCTTAGGGTATATCCAAGTTCTTAAGTGTGTTATATGGCATTCAAGGGTACCTTTTACCTGTAGTGAGTGAGAGAGGTGGCAGTAAAAGTTCTTGTGGTTCCTTTTGGGCAAACGTTTATTATGTTGATTCCCTCAATACCAGGCATTGGACTTGTGGCCCCAGGAGGTCCATTCCATCCATGTCCTTAACTGGATAGTGATGTTCCAGGCTGATGAAGTACTTCTGCATCACTCAAACCAACAAGAGCCTAGCATGGAACACAGTATGTAGCCAAGATCTAAAGTGAGAGGTGCATAGAAATCCACATCTATACAGGAAATCTGAAATACTTGCATGAGCCCTTCCCTCAGCATGAATGACTCTCTGCAACCTCCACGAGAGGAGTTTTAACTTCTGATATAAGTACTTTTCAAAAACAAAAGTGAGAGGATACCAAATGTGTATAGAATGTGTGTAGCTTGGGGACTAAAATTCAGGCTGGCCTTTGCAGTGAGAGACACTTGAGAGGTCTGGCCATTGCTGAAAGTCTGTTTTCCAGTTGACCTCCAGGAAAGTTGGGTTGCCTTGCACCCCCTGACCAGCAAATCCAGATCGTTTTCCTGTGGTATCTAGTATCTTTTTATAATTAGGAAGGGGGAAAAATACTCTCTCCACCCCACCCTCCTTTGAAGGAAGTAACTATAAGTTAATTCTATTTAAATGAGCTGCTAAGACAAAGTAAATAAATTCATCTCCTTGTGACTAAAGTCACTTTGAACCCTACATGTATAGAATCAGATGCACTTGCATACACAGATACACATATATGGACACATGACTTGGGTAAGACAAAAATTTGAAAAAGTATTTCAAAGATAAGACAGACACTGCATAACGAGAAAAATTGAAGTTTAGACTGGAAAAAAACACATACATAAATATAACTTGCTGTGTTTTCTGTGGTGACATTTCCTATCAATGAGATGATTGAAGCAATTAGTTCATGGGCACCTAGAACTAGCTTTACCTAGCTGTGTATACAAGGACAGAACAAAAAAACCTGTGGCTTGGGTCCTGACATTGATTACAGTAATTCACATAAATTAAGCTTGCAGAAGCTGGATTTCAAAACCCTAATTGCAAAATATTCGTTTGGGCAGCAGCCCTCTAATACAGGGGTTGGCAACATACGGCTGTGGAGCCACTGGCTCTGGCCTGCAGAGCCCAATGGCTTTGTATATGCATACATCCACTTGGTTTAAACAGTGAGGAGCCAGACTCGGTCTGGGCAACTTCCAGCTTCACCTTTGTTGTTGTTACTTCTTCCCCCAACTCCCTATGCTTCCTCCAGCTGGGACATGGGCACAGCTTCTAGCTGATGGGGAGCTGTACAATAGCTGGGAAACTAGAAGCTACATCAATGATGCTGCTGCTTCTCCCTCCCACCTCCCCCACTCCATCTCCCAGCTTTGGTGCAGAAGTGCTAATACAGCTTCCAACTGCTTGGTCCCAGTGCAGCTCTCCACTGGCTGGAAGCTGGGAAGCAAGGGGATAAGAGAAGCAATGATGGAAGTGTGGGCACAGGAAAAGTCCCCAGCTGCTAACGTGCTATGGAAGCCACCCCAATGCATCTGACCAGAGCTGCATCAAGCCCATACTTTGTAAAGGTTGTCAGTTGCTGCTCCACTGTTTCTAGGTATTTTACTGATGACTAGATTGGAAGCTCTCAGCCAGGCTCAGTCTGGTCTCAATCTCAACACTGTTCTTCCTTGTGTGGGAGGCTCAGTTGCATGAGATGGTCTTTGGTTTTATTCTGATGTGCATGAGTTTTTCACAGCTTTCTTGTTCCTACAGCTGTACTATTCAGATCAGTCCAAACAGCTCACAATGTGTCATCAGTGCGTTGTTCCAGGCAGCCCTCCACTTACTGAATTCTCTCTCCTTCTGCCAAGGGGGTCTCAGCTCTACATCCATAAACTGACATGGTTCTAATTCTCACTCAAAGGCTTGACTTCATATGGCCTTGAAGGCTGTTTGCTCAAATATACCTGTGCAGATTGGTATATAAGGTTGCCCAGGCACTGGGCATATACAAGATTGCCTTTCTCTCAAGCATACTAGTGCCTGGGACTGACCCTTAATGTTGGAAAACAAAGGTACTTCACCATCCTGCTTCAGACCAATTAATTCCCCTTGTAAAGATACTTACTGATGGACAGGAGCTGGAGTATGTTTCCATACCTCAGCAGTTCTCTCTCAAAGAAGGCCAACATCGATGAGGAGATCCAGCATAAGATCCGATGTGCCATCTCTGCTTTCGGAAGACTGTCATTGTGCGTTCAATGATCATGATATCAGGACTCATACAAGCTCCTATTATATAAGGCTGTGATAATCCCAACTCTTCTCTATGACTGTGAAGCTTGGGTGACCTACAGGGAACACCTGAAAAGCCTGGAACACCTTCACCAGCATTACCTCCAGAAGATCCTTGGTATAAAGTAGGAGAATCATCACAGAAATGCCAGTGTCCTGGCACGAGCATACAACATTGATTATTCAACATCAGCTGTGGTGGATAGGCCACTGTGTGCACATCATGCCTGATGTACATTTACCAAAACAACTGCTATACTCCCAACTCAGCCAAGGACAAAGGGCACGTGGGGCCCAGAGAAAACTCTTCAAGGATACCCTCAAGGTGAAAATTAAAAAGTGTGGCATTGACATCATAAATTGGGAAAAGCTAACCTGGGACATAGCAATGCCTTGTGAAAGGAAGTTGAGAAAAAACTGTCTTGCCTTGGAGGCAGAAAAACAACTGAAATAGAAGAAAAGGAAACAAGACCGAGAAATCTGAAGTTCAACTCTTCCTTTAACCATTACCTGTGGCATATGCCAGGGAGTCTACGGCTCCAGAATCAGCTTTTTTAGTCATCAATAGACTCATCTACAATCCTTTACTTGACCCAGGGGAGTGATCATCCTCTACCGTAAGGTATCGGCAACGATAAGGTTGTCATAAGTATGAGTCAGAGTTCTGATGTGTTACACTGATTTTGCATAGATGTAAATGATGACAGGAAGATACAGAAGAGTGTGGACAGTCAGGACAGAAGTGCTGCCATTATTTTTTGTACTTTGTTGAAAGACACGAGGCTAGAAGCTAATAATTTGTACCTCCCCAGGAGTCAGATCCTCAGCTAGCATAAATCAGCACAGCAATGGTTCTTTGCCCATTTACACAAACTGGTCTTTGAAGTGGAAGAGACACTGGAAAAGGCACTGCTTTGAATTATTGTTAAATTGAATTTCAATTTTAGAAATAAAAGGCAAGAAGAATATTGGATGTGAGCTGCACAGATAAAATATCACTAGCAGCCAATTGGAAGCTTTCTTTTATTGCAAGTATTCTACATCTTTCACAATTTTGATACCAAATGTAACACTGATTTTGACAGGAAAACAACACTGTAGGATCTTTCTGAATAACTGCTACACATTAACATGCCAACTGTCTCAAGTTTCCTGTTACCATTATCAAATAGAAACCACACTCAAGAAAAATGGGCCCCACATATCCTGGATATTTTTACTGTAGGTCTGTTGTCACATCAGAAAACTTCATTTTAAAATACTTCTCTGATATATGTCTCACAGATTTACTCCCAGGAAACTTTTTTCTTTTCAACATAGTGCAATATGAAAAAGGACTTAGCAACTGTACAAGAACGTAAATCATCTGCTACCTGAGCGACTCACTGAGGTGGCTTGATCAACAGTTCTGAACTAGGAAAGAGGGGTTTATAATGCTCTTTTATAGAACAGGCACAAATGAAGTTCAATATGGCTTCATGGGTATATACTAAATCCACACAACTAGGCAGAGACTGGCAGAGTATGCAGACTTTACCATTCCAGAGGCAAAAAAAAAGGACACAAATTATAAAATATAAAATGTTTCCAAAGGCCTAGCAGAAAAATATATCAGCTTCCTGACTACCTAGAAGGGCATAATTGCTGCTATGTTGCACAAAAAAGCCACTTGATATTTTGGGTGCTGATAGATGGGCAGGCAGTGTGGAAATAAAAGCACTTTACTGGGAAAGGAACTGCATCAGTTTCACCCAGCTCTCCAGCGTCTGTATAGCTCATGTGTTTCAGCGGACATTTTTGGTGCTTTTATCTAATCACTGATTTCTCTAATAACTGGGTGAGCTGGGTCAAACTGATGCAATTCCTCTTCTGGGCATGCACTGCACTCAGTGTGGGGGCACACTGAGCTGAAAATAAAATACTGTTTTTTTCCACATCTGTAAGTACCCTTTTTGGCAGCACTGGGTTTAGATTGATATTTTCCTGTTTTGTGTCAATTAATAAAGAATCTTTTTCCCCCCTTAGTGCTGGCCGTCTCACATGCATACTGACAAGGTTAAGTTTACATTTGGGTGAGGCCTGTCCCATTTCACTGTGATAGACTGTGAACTGGAAAAGTAATTAAAAGCAAATTAGGTGCGATTTTTTTTTTTAAAAAACAAAACTACTGTTTTTATATTTTGATATAGTTCTGCAAAATATTTAAGGTTGTACACAGAAGTATGAACTAATTTTACCTTATTTTAACTAATTTTCCTTGACGCTGGTGAGACCCCAGCTGGAGTAATGTGTCCAGTTCTGCATGCCACACTTCAAAAAAGATGTGGAGAATCTTGAAAGGGTCCAGAGAAGGACCACAAGAATGATTAAGGGCCTGGAAGACGAACCTTATGAGGAAAGACTAAGGGATCTGGGACTCTTTAGCCTGGGGAAGAGAAACTGAGGGAGAACTTGGCGGCTGTCTATAAGTATGTAAGGGGTGAATATCGGGAACTGGGAGAAAAACTTAACTAGGGTGCCCCAGCAGAGGACAAGAAGCAATGGCCATAAACTTTCAGAGAATAGTTTCAGGTTGGATGTAAGGAAGAACTTCTTGACAGTAAGGATGACCAGAATCTGGAATAGACTTCCCAAGAAGGTGGTGTAGTCCTCAACCTTGGAAGTCTTCAAGAGGAGACTGGACAGATACCTGGCTGGGATCATTTGATCTCAAGTATTCCTGCCCAGAGCAGAAGGGTTGGACTTTGTGACCTGTCAAGGTCTCTTCCAGCCCTTAATTTCTATGATTCTATGATTCTTAATATAACAGGAATTTTCCCTCTACTAGCTATGGGCAGAATTCTGTTTGACCTAGTGGACAACTAGATTAGAGTACAGCTTGTAACCAACTCTGAATTTGCTACCTAAAGTGCAGGAACAATCTTTTGCCCCTTCAGGGCAATGTAACTGTCCCTTTTATAAGATTACCCTCTGGAGTCGCACTGACAACTCCCTGTTCCTATCAAGAAGCATTTACTTATTCCTGTCAGAGAGGATAATAGAATCACCAAGTTGGGTGACTCAGAATTGGTTGCAGAGTTCAGTCTGGTTGTCCACTAAGTGAAACAGAATTCTGCTTTATGTGTCTGTAAATATTCCAGATGTCATTGCAGAAAGCTTGTGCAATATGTTAGACTGGTTCCCAAGAGGAAGATCTCTACATAGAAAATTCTACAGAGATATTTGACTCTACATTTCCAACAAGAGGAGAGAAGGGACAACTAAGGTCAAGGTTGCCAGTGTCAAGGAAATAACGGATTGTTACTGTTGACTGTGAAGATCTCCTAGCCTGCCTTCCCCATCTGCACACAAAGGCTCAGTGGGGAAGAAGCTATACAACGGTTTCCCCTTGGTGATTCTCAGTTTTCTACTAAGAGAGCTGGGGTGGAATTCAAACCTTATATATCTCAGTATGCAAAGGCATTGGACAATATGCAAAGCTGCCTTTTCTCGCAAAGTGCTTGAAACACTGTAGCTATTACTTGAGAGATATGGAACTACCATCTGCTCAGCCCAGAACCTTCCAAAAGTACTGACCCTCTTTCTCCTGTTGCATGGCATGCATCTGTAAAATTCTTCCCAAACAGTAGCCATCCACATGTAAAGTGTTGTAGCCCCCATGTTTCTTCTGTGTGTGCTCATAGTTATCTTTGGGCCTTCTCTAAATGGGACATGTAGTGTGTATGGGATGTGGGTGTGACCCCCCCAGGAACCTCTGCAGGGCTGGTGGATCAGGCAGTAAGTATCCTCTCACTTACTGCTTGCCCTGTTCCTGCCCAGATCTGTTCTCATCCTTCTCATGGATCCCCTCTCAATGGGCTACTCTCTGCAAGATGCAGGGAAGCAGATAATCTAGGGAGGCAAATAACGCCTCCACTATCTATGCAGGTACAGGAAGGCTTCAGATTGTTCTTCTGCAATCTGTCTCATGGTCACACACCTTTCTGAGCCATTTACTATGCCAATAGCTGAGTTACCTCTGACTACTATCTGTATTTGCTAAAGTTTCAATTCTTCCTTGAGGAGGAGGGTCTGAGCTTCATTTGTCACTTGTAGATATCCCTGTTTGAAGGCAAATACCATATTTTTCTTGCATACCATGTAAAAGAAAAGGAAAGATTGGTGCCTGGAAATTATAAACCAAGGAGCAGAAGGAAGCAGGGACAGAGAATTTCCAAGGAGCAAAAGGAAGCAGAGACAGAGTGAATTTCCTCCCTTAGCATGTAGCTATTGGTGCAGTCGATGATACAGATACCACTGCAGTACCAGGGCTGCACTCTCTTTGGTCTTGTTATGAACTGCTATGCACAAAAGGGGAAGTTAAACATGTTCTGCAAATCTTGAAACTCTTTGTATCTGCTGTGGGTCAGAAAAGGAATAAATATGGCTCACTCCAACTAGATTAATAGAATTCTGAGGAATGCCTAAAATAAAGTACTGTATGTTAGAATTGGTCCAAAATAGCTAAATTGAAAGGGAAAGAAAACCGCCTGTGTTGAAAAATCTCTTTAGACTCTTTGTCTCACACATCTCAAGCTGGAGGCAGAATTTTGCTTTAATCAGAGTAGTGACCTCTGATTTTAGGACCAACAAACACAGAACATTTCTCTTTTTAGAAATACTGGTTTGTTTTTTTAAAGTGCAAAGATAGCAAAGAAGAGTAAAAGAACATTTAAACTTCAGACTGATTCACTTGTCAACCTCCCAGGCCTCAACAACAATCATTATCTAAAGCCAAATGACCCAGATCCAAGATATGTCATTTGGGTGTACTCAATCAGCCTGGTTTTGTTTACTTTTATGCATTGATGGGTCTAGATATCAAGGTTACTGCCATCAAATTCATGTCTAAAACTCAGCTTGAATCATAAAAATATGGCTAGTCCTGTAACAATCAGAAACTCTTTGTGTGTCAAAAAAGGAAGATAAAGCCATGCCTGGCTTAAGAATTTTTCATGAAAGCCAAAGATACTAGGGGATATCATGTATGTATAGTGGGTTAATTAGAATCTGACCTGATCTGAGAGTTGAGTCTGCCTGTGATGGAATAAAGTTCCACTGGAAATCCCATGTCCAACATACACACAAAATTCTGTCCTGCCTATTGGATGCCTGGGTGCAATCCTTTTCTACCTGGCAGAAGGCCTTGAAAAATGGTTAATGCACAATGTGGGTAGTGTCTCCTAGCCATTATTTTGTGACGGTCTTAAATCTAAGATGGAATAGAAAATGCTTCTTTGCTTAGTACAATGCTGGGAAGTTGGCAGGACAGAATTCTCAACATTATCATCCTCCTCTGCCTGCTTCTCATCTGTCCTCCCCGTTGCCTGCTTTCACATCACAGGAACCTGAAAAAATTGTGCCCATTTTTGTTCTTTGTGTGGGTGGCTGCAGGGGTGGATCCACAGGGGGTGTTGTGGCATGGTCACACTCTTTGTTTGGCTGTGCTGTATGTAAGCTCTTGGTGCAGGGTCTTGCTGGAGCCCCTGATTGTGTGGAGCTCTTGAGACCAGAGAATGAGTGCTGCTGCAACAACCCATCCCTTCCTTTTCCATGCTGCTTTAACCAGTGGGAAAGGAGGGGAGGGAAAAAGTGAACAACAGCAGCACTTATTTCCTGGGCTCCAGAGCCAGCCGGACTTCTGCTGGGAAGCTTAGAGATAACTGCCTACATGGAGCTTCAGCAGGAGTCCATGCTGACTTGGCAGTGAGCTCACTGTGTGTGCACAACACAGCCACAATGGGGGGGCTCACCCCGCCTTTCATCATTCCTGGATCTGCTACCAGGTAGGTGGGAGGAGACATATGGCCTGTAAGACAGATCTAGAATGCTTGATGTATTTGTGGATCCTGCATGACATATTCAGAATGTTAAGAAACTAGAAACATGAAGTTTCTAGCCATCTGGAAACATCTAGAACATCTAGCCACTTTCCACTCAGGGCTTTCCAGATGTAACCAGTACCATGATGCACTCATGAGTATACGTCCAATCTGAAGCAGTGATTCAAAGGGATGAACTTTACCCTATTAGTCCAACTAGAGGGTACACTTTAGAGCCCAGAGATGATGTTTGGTGTCTCCAGTTCATGTAGTGGGAGGGCAGGTAAGCCATTTATCTATAGCAGTGGTTCTCAGTTTTTCTGGATTCATGGCTCCCCTTGTTAGACTGAAGGGATCCCTCTACAGCTTTTGTGAATTGAGTGTTACTCAGTTTCAAAAACTAACTTTATATATCACAGTGCTTACCTCCTTGAAGAGGCATTGGGCACTGGGGGCTGGGGATCAGCCAAGACATGAAAGCTGTACTGCCCTGTTTGAGAGTCACTGGTGTAGAGACATTTCCATTCTGCCAAGAATGGATATGGGACCATAACAGACAATTCAGGTTGCCATTTTTAGCAAACATCACATGACAGGAGCAAAGGGGGACGATGTGGGCACGCTAGAAGGGAGGAATAGGCTGCAATTGGACCTAGACAGGATGAGACTAGGATGGGATTCAACACCGACAAGTGCAAAGTGATGCACCTGGGGAGGAACAACCAGCACAATACCTACAGGTTGGGGAACTCCATTCTTGTCAGCACAGAGGCAGAAAAGGATCTTGGAGTCATCACTGATGCCAAGATGAACATGGGCTGGCAGTGTGGGGATGCAGTCAGGAAGGCCAACCATACTTTGTCATGCATCCACAGATGCCTCTCGAGCAAGTCCAAGGTGATCCTCCCCCTCTATGCAACACTGGTCAGGCTGCAGCTGGAGTACTGCATCCAGTTCTGGGCACCGCACTTCAGGAGGGATGTGGACAACATGGAGAGGGTCCAGAGGAGGGCCACTCGCATGATCAGGGTGCAGCAGGGCAGGCCCTATGAGGAGAGGCTATGGGACCTGAACCTGTTCAGCCTCCAGAAGAGAAGGCTGAGGGGGGAATCTAGTAGCCTGTTATAAACTAGTCAGGGGGGACCAGCAGGCACTGGGGGAGTCCCTGTTCCCCTGAGCACTGCCAGGAGTGACCAGGAATAATGGTCACAAGCTGGCAGAGGGTAGATTTAGGCTAGATATCAGGAGGCGCTACTTCACGGTCAGGGCAGCTAGGGTCTAGAACCAACTTCCAAGAGAGGTGGTGCTGGCTCCTACCCTGGGGGTCTTTACGAGGAGGCTAGATGTACACCTTGCTGGGGTCATTTGTCTCCAGTACTCTTTCCTGCCATGGCAGGGGGTCAGACTAGATGATCTACTCAGGTCCCTTCCAACCCTAGAAACTATGAAACTATTAAGGATATTGTGTATGTTTTGGGTTTTGAATGTAATTCCAGGTTTTCCTCATCCAAAAAGATAACAGTAAACTATCAGACATTTGCATTGCACTTAAAAGGAACTGGCACCAGACCTGGAGGTACTGCAATACCAAGCTGGCTGTGGGGAGCCAGCCCTCTTCCCTTGGTGCCAAGATGCTTGATCTTAATCAAAAAGCCAACGTGCTGATGGGAACCTACCAAAATGATAGGCCAGTGCAGCCCATCTGAACAAGACATGGTGGTGCCTAGTAACCACCGCCCCTGTCACTACCAACTCTTTTTCAAGCCATCGTGAGCCACTACACTGCATACATTTTTACTTTCTCTTTACTGCCACAGCTGAGCTGTGCCTTTCTTTCCCATTTTCAATTATTCCTGTTTCTTCCTGGCAACATCACTAAACAGAACCCCAAACAGATCACCCAGAATCCACCTGCAGCCCCCTCTCTTAGCTTGGTGCATATCATCAGTATGTCCTTGCCCTCCATGAAGTGAAGCTGGAACAGGTTGCCCTGTGCCTTATTTTCATATACGTATTTGGAGGATCCCAGGACTCTTGACAAGAAAACCTGGTTCCACTCATGATTGGAGGCTAATTATCACATGGATCCTTTGTGGGGGGTATCTAAAGTATACACAGCTAGTAAGCAATGCTGAGTAGTGTGGTCACCATGGCTTGAAATGCTGTTGACTGGTGGGGCCAAGCCCAATGAACTATGGTAAATTCCATTCTTTTGGTTCCAGTCTAACATTAAACTTCTTCCTAGCTTGTTTCTGTGGCCATGTGGCTGAGGGGCAAGCAAAACTCAGGGGCATCTGAACCCCAAGTCTCTGGGCTTGGGCTTGCAAGTAGGATGCCTGCCAAAGGATTTGGAAACATCTGAAGCCCCAGATAGAGGATGTTTGCTGGTAATAGAGTTACTTAGGGTTCTGGACTGACTCATGGATTTGGAATTTGATTTGGTAAATTTGGCATGGAATATGGAAAATAAAAAATAAAAAAGTTTGTACTATGTATAAGTAGGTGCTAAAGTATTGCTCAGAAGCAGAGGCAGACAATTATTTTGAGTGGAGGGCTGCTTACTGAGTTTTGCCAAGCTGTCAAGGGCTGCATGGGTAGCTCCACCCCTTGACAGGTGCCCTGCTCCCTGGTTGCCACCTTGGAACCAGAAGTCCCGCCTCCTAACCCCCAACCTTTGCCATCAGAAGCCCCTCCCTTTGACCCCAGAAATACTCTTTTTAGCAAGGGGTTTTTCCAGAAAGCCACCAAGTTATATTTTAAAAATCAAACATCTACAACATTCATTAATTTGATTTCAAAAAATATTTTTGTCCTGATTTACATGTGTTTGTGTAGTGTACACAGAGATGATTGCACAATAGCTTAAAATGAAGTCTTACTCTTGTAAACTGTGGGGATGTGGGGGCATGGGTGGTTATAGGTTTGTGGGGGGCTGTGGGTGTATGGGTATGTGGGGGTTTTGTGGGGGGGTGGATAAGTGTGTAGGGTGTCAGGTGAGGGAGCATGTGGGTGTGTGTGGTTATGTGGGGTGGGAGTGGATATGGGCATTGTGGGGGGCTGTGTGTGGGGGGGAGGGTGCCTGGGGTGTGTGAGGGTGTGCAGGTGTGGGGGTCTACATGGATAGCAGTGCAAGAAGGGTGTGGGTTCATGTGTATAGTAGGGGGTGCTTCTGGAACTCACCTTATGAACACACCCTCCCTCACTGCACACACACTGTATGCGCTGTTCACAAACTCTCTCTCCTTCTCTCTCTCTCTCTTCCTCCCTCCCTCCTTCCCTCATTGCTTTCTCTGTGTCTGGCTCTGTCTCCCCCTCCCTCATTGCACAGACACACATATACACTCCCACTCTCCTGGCCCCTTGGGGTACCAGCACAGCCCCGTGCTCCCACAGTCCAGTGATGCAGCCAAAGGCCACCTGGTGCTGGAGGCAGTGGTGCAGGGAAAGCAGCTGCAGACAGAGGCTTCTGGGTGGGGGTGGGGTGGGCTAGCCTTTCTCCTGACTCCTGCTGGCTTCCCCTGGCTCTTACTGCCCCTGCCTCCTGTCATCTTTGACAAGCAGCGGGGACCAGATAAATATTCATTTTCAAAACTTCTTCGGTGCCCCATGGCCTGGATAGAATGGTCTAGTGGGCCAGATCCAGTCCGCGAGCCATATTTTGCCCACCCCTGCTCAAAAGTGTTTTTATGGAGTACTTGTGCTAAAAAGTTTATCTGTTTTAACAAAAGGTAGCATGTATCAATTCTGGATGAACTATTTGTATGGGTATTATATGCAAATTATTGTAGTTATTTTTATTTTAAAGTCAGCTTTTTGCAAATGTGTTCCTCACTTCTATGTGCTCAGAGAAAGCAGGGTCTGAAAATGAGGCAAAAGGGAAGGGACTGCAGGGGAAGATGTTTGGGTGGGGGGAAGAGTTAGAGGTTACCTGATCCCCAGACTTATTTTCTCTGCTGTGGCAGTGGGAAGGGGACAAATTGAAGGCAAACCTCCAATAATGAAATTCTGTACCTGGAAAATTATAACACATGTATAAATTTTCCATATGTAGAATCTAGTTATTAGAGGGTTAGCTTATAATTACAGTCATCTTCTATTTTAGTAAATATGGTAGTTTCCTCAAATTAACTCTTTTATGGAATCATCAGTATACAAATTAAGGAGGGATCATTAATATGTCTTAGTAGGTATATTATTTACTTGATAAAAACAATGGTTTCTCTGGAGCTGTTAAATCCTAATGGATAAATATATGTTTTAGTTCACGCATGGTATTTCTGCAGAAATTGTGCATTACTTATCTGATGGCCTGGTATATCTCCATTTGAGAAGTTGATCAGATATGGATATTTATATTAACCAAACTGCTTTATCATTTGTCTCCTCCACATTCACCAAAGAGATCATAATAGTGGATAATACGATGCAGAAAAAAATAATTAGCTTCGTCTTTTTCATGACTTAGCCGTAGTCAGAATGGCAAGATGAAAGGTGTGACAGTTCATGGGTGTCCAGGAGTCACCACTGTATGTCTGCCTCCTCTTCTCACCCAGATGCATATTTCCTCACCTGCCACACCTTGATAACATAGTTTATTGTAGGTTCTCAGTCTGAGTCAGAGGACAGATTCTTTAGGTGACTTCTCCCCTTACTTCATAGGGCAGTGGGCTCTCCATATGTTCATTCTTTTCTCTGGGCCTCGCCCATTCATCAAATATTTCACATTGTTCCAGTAGGTTCTCTGGTCCTACAGGTTTCCTTGTACATGGCCTTCCTGCTGCCCTTACAGATATGTCGTGCCTCTTGGTTCAGTTTCTCTCATTTTTCCTCCTGTACATGGCAGTGCCCCTCTTTCCCCTCTCTAGGCCTGGGTGCAGTCTCCTCACTCTAGCTCAGACTGCTTGCTGAGGCTCCTGCCACCAGGCTGCCTCAAGGCCAACTGCCCAGGTCTTCCTGCTGCTGCTTTTATACAGCCAAGTAAGGGGTCTTGATCTAGTCTGTGTCTGGACTCCCTTTCTCTCACCTTGTTGCAAGGACATGAAAAGGAAGGAAGGACCTTCTCTGTAATAGGGCCAAAGGCCTCTTATTACAGAAGGATATATGCCACTTGTCTGAGAAGTTTAAACTTGTCAGGACACTTATTTTGAAGAAGAATGTGCACGTTTGTAGAGAAGTGGGTTTCTGCCCAAAGCAATCTTCTTTACTGTTTTGCTCCTGCAAGTACATTAAAGCCCTATTGCACCTTACTGGTGAATGGAGTAAAGCTGTTGTCTGAAGAAGAATGAACTTCTTTTGAAAACTTTGTATCAAAAATTCGTTTTAATTCCAAATATTCATAGAGTCATAGATTGTAAGGTTGGAAGGGACCTTGGAAGATCATTGGGTGCCCCCTGCACCAAGCAGGAAAGATAACTGGGGGTCAGGTGACCCCAGCAAGGTGACTGTCTAGTCTCCTCTTGAAGATTTCCAGGGTAGGTGATTGCACCACTTCTGGAGGGAGTTTATTCCACAGTCTGGACACCCTAACAGTGAAGAAGTTTTTCCTAATGTTGAGCTTGAATTTGTCTTTCAGGAGTTTGTGGCCATTATTCCTGGTTTTCCCCTCAGGTGCCCTGGTGAACAGGTGCTCACTGAACCCTTGATGCACTCCCCTAGTGTAGCGGTAAGCTACTACCAGGTCCCTTCTCAGCCTTCTTTTTCTCAGGCTGAAGAGTCCCAGATCTTTTAGCCATTCCTTGTATGGCTTGCCTTTTAAGACTTTGGTCATAAGGGTGGCTCTTCTTTGGACTGTCTTAAGCTTGTCCACGTCCTTGTTAAAGTGTGGTGCCCAGAACTGGACACAGTACTCCAGCTGTGGTCTCACCAGTGCTGAGTAGAACGGGAAAATCACCTCCTTCGTTTTGCTGGAGATGCATTGATGGATGCATGCTAGAGTATTATTTTCCCTACTGGCTACAGCATTACACTGCCAGCTCATATTCATGCTGTGGTCTTTTATTACCCCCAGGTCCCTTTCATTTGTGGTGCTAGTCAGATTGGTACCGGCAAGCCTGTAGGTGTGTTGGGGGTTGCTTGTCCCAAGGTGGAGCACTTTACATTTCTTGACATTGAACTTCATCAGATTCTGATCCGCCCACTTTGCCAGCCTGTTTAGGTCCGCTTGTATCTGTAGCCCATCTTCAGGTGTGACCACGCTTCCCCGTAACTTGGTGTTGTTCTCAAACTTGGCCAGTGAGGTCTTCACCCCCACATCCAAATCATTAATAAAGATGTTAAATTAAAAACTTTGCATGTTGAATGAAATAATAAATATTTAGGTCTAGCAATGAGTGAAAATCTGTCTTCTCTATTACTACATGAATGTGAAGATTATGTTGTATTGTTTGTTTTGATGTTATATGTTGAAAGTGGGGTTTTTTTGGATGAGTTTTGTTCTGGTGGCAAAAAGGTTAATGGCTGGATTGCAGAGGGGCTCAGGGTGGCCTGGCTCATTGCACTTTGTACTCTGGATGGTACTGGAAGGACCCCTTTCCCCCTTTGCTGAGAACTCTGGATCTTCCTGAAAGCTGGGGGGGGCGGGGGAGGGAAGGAAAGGAGGTATAAGTAGAGGAGCCAGAAAGTGTAATCGTCTGTGTGACTGCCTGGGAATTGCTGTAATCAAAGACCCGTAGCATGTCTTATATTCGGTGACCTGCACTTTAAAATGGTGACGGGGTACTTTAACTAAAGCTCTTTCAATGATCTTTAGTTAAAGTGCCCCCACCGCCATTTTGAAGTGCAGGGATGCTGAATACATGTGATGCCGAGGCTATCCAAATATTTGCCTGCCCCTGTTAGATCAGGGGCAGGCAAATATTTGGACCTGCAGGCCACATAGGGAGTTTTGTTGAGGTGTTGCTGGCTGGACCAACCCCCTCCTCCCACCCAAGTGAAACAACTCACCAAATTTCCCTATGTGGGATGGGGCCGTTGGTGGGCTTAGAGTAATGTTCAGGAGCGGGAGGGGTGGGCAAGGCTGGGATTACAGGGCGGGATTTCAGGGAGCTAATAACATGGGGCTGGGGCCCACAGCAGAGCCATGATCTGCTGCCTGCATGCTTTTTCAATGGGCCCAGGTAGGCAGGGGTCCACAGGCAGGGGTGTGCAGGGAACAGATTGTGTTTCTGCCCATGCCTGGCCTCTCTGTCATCACCTCAAGATCCCAGGGTATCATTGGAGACTGGCTGGAAGCCTCGCAGGCAGGGTACTCTGATTATGCCCGCCTGGCAGAGCACCCTGCCTGTGCAGCTCCTAGCTGGTCTACATGGAGATCCTGGGTTCCTGGGGCACAATCTCCATGGAAACCAGCTGGGAGCTCTATGGGCAAGTCTCTCCGATCGCATCTGCTTGGCAGAGTACCCTACCTGGATGGCTCCTGGATGGTCTTCATGGAGAACCTGGGATCTTGAGATGATGACAGTGCAGGGCCAGGGCAGAGATCCAGTTCTGCAGGCAGGGGTGTATGCTGAATGCATTGTGCCTGTGCCTCAGCCTCAGCCCTGCATTGTCATTACCCCAAGATCCCAGGGTCTCCTTGGCCCTGCCCACCCATCTTGTTCCCAGACACCACTCCCTAGCCATCCCAGCTACCAGGCCGAGTGCCCTGCCCACGTGGGTCCCACCCCAGGTGGTGGGTGCGGGGCAGATGGGCCAGGATGCCCAGGCAGTGGGGTTGTGTCTGACATCAATAGCAGCCGGAAGGAACTGTCACCATGACCAGGGCTGCCGTAAATGGAGTCTGGCAGCCATGCCACCCCAGCCCCACTGAGTGCGCAGGTACATGCTTCAGTCTAGGCTGCCTCACGCTTGGACCGGGCAGAGCCAAGGGACCCACTGTGGGCTGGATTTGGCTCACAGGCTATATTTTGCCTACCTTTGTGTTAGATAGTTCAAATAAGCAGACCATACTACTATTCAATGAGTGTCTTGGGTTACCATATTTCTAGTTTCAAGAAAGAGGACACCTCAGGAGGGGGGCAATAATATGATTGTGGGAGGGGGCAGTGATATGCTCATGCCCTGACCCAGATCCTCACTCCCAAGCCACAGCCTTCCCAGCCCTGCTGCTGGCCCTCACTCCCAACCCACAGTACCCTGCTCCCTAGACCATACTGAGACCTCTCACTCCTAACCCACATCCCTCCCCTCTGCCCCCCCTGCTGATACCCCTCACCTCCAACCTGCAGCCCCCTGGCACTGCATGTTACCTGCATTCTTGACCCACAGTTCCCCACCTCCTGATGCTCCTCACTCCCAAGCCACAACCCTGCCCCCCCACCAGCCCTGCTGGTGCCCCTTATTCCTGACCTGCACCTGTAGCCCCCTGCCCCTCCCAGCCCTGCTGCCCACACAGATCCTTGCTGCCCCAGAAGACCCCACCCCTTCACACCCCCTTCCCCCGCTGGAGGGGGAGGCACTTCCCCCACCTCCCTGCCCTGCCACACCACATATACATACACAAATGACAGTCCCCAAGCCCTGGCTCTCCAACTATCATCCCCCACAGACTTACCTGCCTGCAGCTGCCAGGGTGTGTGCACAGACACTCATGATGCCCCTGTCTGCAATTGCCTTCTCCCATTTCCCCCACCCCAGGCAGCTCCTTGCTGGGGAAGGCTGGGGAGTGCCAGGGAAAAACTTCAATGCTGTGCAAAGGCAGAGCAAAATCCTGGACATTTGCTGATATTTTAAAAAACATGTGGACAGAGATAGGAGAATTCAAAAAGAGGACATATTCAGGAAAACCCAGACATATGGTAACCCTATGTAAACTTAATGTAGCTTTATTCATACTATCAGGCAGGTCAATGATTTTTAAACTGTGATGATCTGTGACAGTTTACCATATGTCTGGGTTTTAAAATATCAACAAACATCACAAAGAGACCGGGGGAAATGGCAGAATGGGGCAGGATGTGGTGTCATGCTATTGCTGAGCTGGATCAGGTTTCCTGACTCTGCATCAGTCTTCAGGACAGGGGTAGGGGCTCCATGGCAGAAGAAGTGATATGGAAGTGTTCTTTGATTAGGAAGTCTGAAAATCACTGAGCCACATGATCAGACTTGCCAACAGCAACTTTAGTGTGGGATTAAACACCAATCCAAAGTATATTTCTGTTCTTTTCTTTTTATACATTAGAAGCACTTACATCAAGCACCTGTATCATTGCCCACACATGATCAGCCACATTTAGTGCTATGTACCTTGCAATTTGCTGATTAATGAAGTTAATTATGACATTCTTATATATCTTCCCGGATTTGGTTGTACTGTCCTACATACTTTTCTGCTACTGGAGGTTGTACTGCTCCTTACATCCCAGGGCTGTTAACAAGATTCCAAATGTTCTGATGCACTCTGGTGGTTTCCATGGAACTTTAGATTTGCAGGTTTTAACTTTTGCTGCTCTTGCCCTGTCTTAAGGCCAGTATAAGCTACTCCAAAATGAGTAAAGAACTAAAAACTTACTCTCTGCATTTGTTATCCAGCAGTCTCAAAGCACTTCACAAAAGAAAGTCAATTTCAGGATCACCATTTTAGATGGGAAATGGAGAAAGAGATTTATCCTAGCTGACCCAGTGCATTGGTTACAGGACTGGGGATATTTGTCTATTTTCTTGACTTCTAACCCAGTACCCAGTCCACTGCACCATTCTACTTCCCTATGGAACCATAACATTAATCTGTACAACTTATTTATCAGCAGTAACTTAGAACATCTGGAAGTATCGTTGAAGATGAGGTATAGTAGGCATGAACTCTTCTAAACAGAGTTGCAAAATGGGGCTAAATTTTTAAAGATTTTTAAGATCCTCTCTACCCAAAGTAGATGTGATACAACCTAAACTAAAATGCGCTATATTTCACAAGTGCAATGTTCTGTTACAGATTTAGTGCTAGATCCTATGCCTCCACACTTGAACCATTTGCGGATGCTACTATGTATTTATTGTTTACATTATGGTAGAATCCAGATTCTTGTCTCCATTTTGGCTCTATTGTGCTAGATATTGTATAGACATACAGCAAATGGTTGCTGTCTTAAATTTCTTGTTATCTTAAAGGTCAAGATGAGTCAAGAAATAAGAAAGTATAAGCAGGGAAGGAACAGGAAGTAATAATAGATGAGCTGCATGCATGGCTCACAGCTTTAGTTAGCCCGTCAGTAATTCAGGCCTCCTTCCTCCAGCTTAAACATACAATGGAGGATTGATCTTTAGCTTTTGGTCCTCAGTACAAAGAGGTGAGGTTACCACCTCATCTGAAAGACATCTGGAAGTTCTGTGTTAGGCTGATTTAAGGCTTTAACCTCATCTCAGTTCTAAGTGTTGATCTTCTGTGTCTAATAATACACCCAAATCATTAAAGCAACTTCTGGATACCTTGGAATTGACTGAAAAAAGTTGAGAATTTCTATTTATTTACAAAAAGTGATAAGTTTCCTTCCATCAGGCCCAAGTAGCTCATCTATAAGGTGAAAGTAAATTTCACCTCATAGTTTTAATTTGATTTGTGGTATTCTTTTAATATGCCTTTCAATAAAGCCATGAGCATGGGACCATTTCATCTCAATGTGGATGTCTCTGTTGGGTACTTAAAACAGTCTTTTTCAACAGAATATTTGAGCACGTCACAATATGTAGTGCATTACTTCTCTCAACACCTCCATGAGGTAGGGCAGTAGTTATCAAGCCAATATTGTTCACTCTCTTTTACAGAGAAGGGACTGAGGCACCAGGATTCCTTTGTGAACTTTGCACATCACTTAGAATTTATAGTGGAAGTAGATGTTGAAGTGGGCCTTCCAGATCTGAAATTAGAGCTTTAACCACCAAACTATCATCCTGCTGTTTCCTGATTGTATAGAAGTTATGCTTATGGCTTAATGCAGAACAGCTGGTTTCGCAGTCATGTCAGCTTTGTTAACTTTGCTAATAAAGTTGTTCACTTGCTGTATCTGGGACACAGAAAAAGTGGAGCTAAAAGTTCACATATAAATGCAATCTCTTGCTTTGCTTATGTCTTTATCTCAATGTTTTGTATGTAATATTTTTTGTGTACCTAAGGTACCACCTCCTCCCTTATGTTGCACTGCAGTCCCTAAAATCAGCCAAGAGCAGCCTCCTGCAAGTACCAGCTGTGTGCCAAATCCATTTGGCAAAAACATGGCGTGTGTCAGAGCACAAGCCTGGGCATCTCCAGGAAATTCTGATTCCCTCCCAATTTTGGAGGGGAGGTTTGAATGAATAATTTCACTCAGAATGCACCCAAATGAAAGAGCTGAAATGTCAGTCTAACAGTACTTTGCAGAAGAGACCGTTAGGAAGGCAGGTTCATTTTCTGGGCAGCTTTGGCACACAGGGTAGCACTGGCTTCTGTACTCTTCTTGGTGGCAGCACAGCCAGTCACCAGCTTGTGGCAACAGAAATTATCCTCCTATCCCCATCCACCACCTCCTTGGCAAAGGCAGTGCTTAGGACTGCTGCTCCAGTTGCTCCCTCTCAGTTATGCCAATACTTAGCACAAGCAGGAGGAGGCAACAGGGGAGGACTCCTCAGTCTTCCTGAGAAAGAAGGGCAATCAGCTAATTACCTCGGGTGTCTGTACCTGAGCATGGGAAACAAGCAGAAAGAATTAGAAGGGGTCACAAAAAGGGACAGGGGAAGAAGAGAACTTGAGGATGGGTAGGGGAGAGACTGTTTGCTCGTCTGGCAGGAAAACTGGGGGGTTGGGGGTTCCTGGGGCTACCTTGGCAAATGACCTTGGCACCGGGTAGGAGAGGGGATGAGCTCATTGCCATCATGCTTAGTGCTGAGCTCATTGGCATCACTGCTGATTGCGTAACACTGAGCTCAGCCTCAAACTCATTGCTGATTGGCTGGGAGCCCGACAGAGCAGAGCCACATTTTTGAAATAGGAATTTCTTTTTTGTCAGTCAGAAAAAAAAAAAAAGACATGGGGCAGACAACTGCTACTGATGTTCCTGCCTGTTTCAGGGAGGCAGGGGAAGGGAGGGCACTGTGGGCTTTGAAGTAGCAATCAGAGGCCTTGGCAGCAAGGCCTCTGCTGCTGCAATTAAACCTGCCCCTAACCCAATCAGGGTGCGGTGGGGGGACACATTCTGAGCGTGAAAATGGTGGCTCCTGCCATGATCAGGCATGTTAGTGAGCTGGTCCCATGATTTAACCCAGCCAGCACCGTGCCCTTCTTGTGAAGAAGACTAACAGCATACTGGGCTACATTACCAGGAGTGCTTCCAGCAGATGGAGAGAAGTGATTATTCCCTTCTACTGAGCACTGATGAGACCATATGTGAAGTACGCAAAGGTCTCTCTTTATACGAGGTTTGCGTCCCAAAAAAACTTGCATGAAGTAAATTTGCAAAAAGCAAATCCATTATTACATGTCATTAATAGGGATATGTACCAGCCTTACTCTACTGCCCCCCACAAACCATGACAAATTCAAACAGTAATCACACAATACGGTAACTGTTGCATGGAGAGGCTATGAGCTCCGTGCTGCAAGCAGCAGCATGTGCAGGGGATGCATCACCAGCCGGCTCTCCTCCTCCCCTGACGAGCCACCGGAGTCTCTGTCCTGCTCCCTGCTGGGGCCCTGCAGCTACACACTGGGTCCCCAGGCCCCAAGCACCCCCTGGATAGACAGCAGCCCTAGTCCTGCCCAGCTCCCTCCCTACAGGGTCCTCAATTCCCCTCTTCCCTCCCACTTACCTGCTGGAGCTGCCCTCAAGGCTACTTGGGGCCATGTGCATGTACTGTATGAGCACTTGGTGCCCCTAGTCTTATTACCTTCCTTATGCTTCCTCCCAGCTCCCTGCAGGCTGGAACTCTGCCAGCCTGCAGGGAGCTCATTGCCGGTCGACTTCGGATTTTTCTCGCACGAAGCTAATTTCTGGCATAAATAAGGTTGTCGCATATAAGCAAATCTGCACAAAAAGAATTTGCATAAAGACAGACCCAAGTGTACTGCGTCCAATTCTGGGGACCCCACTGCAGAAAGGATGTGGATGAATTTGCAGAGTCCAGCAGAGGGCAATGAAAATGATTAGGGGCTGGGGAGCATGGCTTATGAGTAGGGTCTGAGGTAACTGGGCTTATTTAGTCCACAGAAGAGAAGACTGAGTGGGGATTTAATTGCAGCCTTCAACTACGTGAAGGGTGGTTCAAAAGACGATGGAGCTACACCACCACTGTTCTCGGTGGTGGCAGATGACAGAACAAGGCGCAATGGTCTCAAATTGCTGCAAGAGACACTTAGGTTAGATATGAGGGGAAACCTTCTCACTGGGAGGGCATTAAAGCACTAGACCAGGTTACTCAGAGAAGTTGTGCACTCTCCGGCCCTGGAGGTTTTTAAGATCCACCCTTGGGTGGGGTGATCTAGTTGGGGATGGTCCTGCTTTGAGCAAGGGGTGGATTAGATGACCTTCTCAGGTCCTTTCCAACCCTAATTTTCTATGATTCTATGAATTATTCCACTGAAATCCAACTGAGGGGGCAAGTCTACCTCCTCAAGAGAGCATGCTAGAGTGCTGCCATGAAGCATGGCATGCTTGCTTCACATATGCTTCAACCTGATTGGTTGTCATGGCGATATCTTTGTGCAGTGCCAGGCCAACACTGAAGAAAGGAAGCTATGTTACACCTGTTTTGGGGTGAGATGCATGCAAACCAGGCATATTGTGCCTCCCTGTGGTGTTTCCTTCCACTCTCCCTAGATCATAAGCATTGGTCAAGGAGTAAGTCATTCTTGTCTGACCTACTCAAAGGAAATGTAATTGGATTTACAGATAAAATCTGGCCCCCAACATAAGGGCTTATAGGAATTAGAATGAAGAGATCTCTACATTATCTAGCCTGTCCTGCACAGGTCATTTTAGGATTGCTTCCTGCAACATATCACTTGGTGTCAGGCTTGTTGGCTAAATATCCCCATGCTGCTGACCTAGCAGAGACATGCTTATAGTTTTTTCTGGTGTGAGATTTTGAATCATATTTTTAAAAAAACATTCTAATATTTACTACTAATAATAGTATTGTGTCATGCTGCAGAGGAGACAATGCATTTGGGGGTTTGTCTTATGTGGTAGAGGCTGAGGGAGTGTTTTATAATGATATCAGGGATATATTTGGTAGCCGTGTTGGTCTGAGACAAAAAGAAGCGTAAAACTCTAGCACTTTTGGTTCAAAGATGATACCTTTTATTAGACCAACTAGGAAATCACAATATAATTTTTTGTGAGTTTTAGTTGGTCTAGTAAAAGGTATCATCTCTGAACAAAGAGTTCTAGAGTTTTGCATTTCTTTTATGATGATATGAAGTCCATCACTGTCAGGATGAATGCACTGAGTGGAAATCAGTGTTTGAATGAAGAGAGAGCCAATCACCTGTCATTTTCTTCTGTTTAACAGTTTGCATCAGAGAGGTATCATGCTTTTTGTCTTCTTCTTTAAACAAATACTTAAATACAAAGTGAAAATTTTATCTTAGTCTAAGTCTAGATGTAGATCTGTTGCTTATTGAGATGCTGGCTATGTCAGAAGACAGGTTATTAGTTCTGTGCTATTGTTCAGATCTTATACTAGAAGCCCCTTGATTTCAGATGAGAAAAGTGAACTGGTTTGGGGTCTTGGTTTCTATTTAGCCCTGAAAATTTGAGAGGATGGAAATGCATGTACTGTGTATTTGGCAGATGGCTGAAAGTGGTTCTATCTACCTAAGTGTCCCTTTGGCAAGGCAGCAAACAAAAGGAATGTTGCTACACTCAGAAAGGATTACTTGGAGGCATTCATGTAACATACGCATGACTTGGCAAGATACAAAAGCTATGAATAAAAGTATACTGATAAGAAAACATAACCGAATCCTCTTTATATTTTTCCTCTTTAATGGCATTTGCATAAGAAAGCCTTTTGTGCATTGAAGTCTCAAAATAAATACATCCCTGGTTTTCCTTCCAAATGAGCAAATGGTGAATGAAGATTTTTTTTTTCTCAGAGGAGGAAAATAAACAATTCTATAATTATTGCTGCAGTCTTTTTGAGCAGGTTCAGCTTTTTGGTACAAAATGGATATTTTTTAAAGGTACTGTGATATTTAATGGGAAGACAGTAAACGAAATGGAGAAAGACGCTGTATGTTGTAGATGAAAGCTTAACATTGGAGCCTTGAAGAAAATACTCTTTTCAGTAGTATGTAAAATGCTTGCTTAGATGTGAAATCAGGCAAGTTCAGTGTAGAAGCAGGACACTTCTGAAGCTATATTGCAAAGAGAGTTGACCCTTTGGCTTTTCTATCTCTTTCTCCCACAAAGCACTCTGTGATTAACTTCAGGTGTTCAGATGACTGAATCAAAATCATGCTGTGTTTTCAAAACTCTGTGACATCAGGTTGTCCCTTCTGTTAGCTCTAAATAGGACTAAGCTACAAATAGAATGATCATACACTAGTTTTTTGGTTCCTCAAAATGAAAAGTGAGGCAAATTGTTTAAAATGTTCATGGTTCTTAAGTTTTATATTTCCAACTGGTAAGATATTTTGAGAGTAGGCCATAAATGCTTACTTTGTGAACTCAGGTCATTTTTGTAGCATGGGCACCCAAGTTGCACCCTTAAGGTTTTCCTGTGCATGCAGTATCTATTCAAAATCTCCAACTGCACAAAAATACTGGCATCTGCAACTGAAAACAGGTAGTTCCGTGAATCTATTTTAAATGTAGGGGGGGAAAAACAAACCCTCTAGCTTGTTTTGTCCTCTGATGTGACCTTTATCTACCTTTTAGCTCTGTAAACAAGACCTAACCACTCTCATTTGAAGAGGCCCTAGGTCATCTATATTTTATGGAAGTTTCCTATATCTTCTTGCTTACACAATTATTTCCAGTAGTTTTTGATACTCTTTAATCCTGCAAATCCTTTCTTTAAACCCACAATTTCCTCCAATCCCCCAGCATGTACCCAAGCATGGTAATGCAATTATTTTTTTAAGTAAATGTGAACCCTAAATCAGTGAGTTACTTCAGCAGGTGCTCAACTTTAAGCGTAAGACCCATATTGACTTCAATGGATCTGCTTGTTGCAACATTTAGGATCACTTTTTTCTGGTTTTACTGGTTCAGGTTCGCCAGTGAGAAAAATAAACCAAACAGGAACCAAAATAGCCTTTATTTCTTATCAGCTGGGTGGTAAGTCCAACTGAGAAGGGGGAGTATGTGAGGATACATATCTAAAGTTGTTCATCTTTGAACCAGCAGTCACAGGCTAACACATGGATGCACACAGCAAGATAATATTCCTTTCTTTTGCATATCATTCCATTAACATTTCAAACCAATTTCTACATTCTTTGACTGCCTGGCATCTTCCAAGGTGCTCAGAAACCTATACTTGGGTTGAAGTGATACTGAATACAGAATAGTTGGAAATTTGGCAGCAGGCCTCACCTTCACTCACCCCACCCCAAATGTCTGGTCCCTCTGGGAGCCCTGGAAGCCAGGTAAAACAGCTCCATGGTCCAGATACAGCCCATGCGTCATATGTTTGATACACCTCTGTTGGAGGTTAGTTGTACCAGTTGATAGAATTTAAGCAGCTTGTGGTCTGATCTAAACTTCTTCCGGGCATTTGGGACTTGTGCAAAACCAGCCTGAAATTCTGGGAACTACAGCCGACTCTTTGATATCCCTTTCACACTGCTATATCCAGAAGCACTTGAACATAACAGAGAACCCATCATGAAACGCCACGACTTGTAAATGGCTATAGTAGAAGCTTTAAATCTAATGAAATAGGACATAGTACTGTGAAGTTTAATCACAGGCAAGACTCCTATAAACAATTAACCACCTCTCTCTCCTAGTCATCTGTCACAGTGTCACATCATGTAGCTTGATTGTGGTGGAAGATGGTAACACTCAGATTTGTCAAATAAACAGATTCAAACAACTTTTCCTCCTTCTTTCTTTCCTCAGACCTGCCTACTGGTCTGAGTGCCCTAGTGCCACTATTCTGTACAGAGAAAGGGAGCAGTTCCTTGTACCCTCTTTCCTTCTACTCAGGAGAGAACACAACGTAAAAACAACTATATTAACATTAGTAGAACAGAAAGTAAAATGTGTGTTCTCAGTGGGACTTAATTTCAGTAGAATAAATTGATAACTTAGAAGCATTTGTGTAAAATATTGTAGATCCTTACGGAAGAAACTGTACAGTATCAAAATAATTTGAATTCAAACACTGTATGCTGGGGAAGGCCTCTGCTGAACCCAGATGTGCAAGGGGTACCACTTGTGACAATACATCCTACTCTCTCCCCTGGCTCACATGCAATAATGTCTGGAAAAAATGGCAAATGGCATTGCTGGTCACATACCTAGGGTGCATCCAATGCCGTTCTTAGCCTCTGGCATGCTTACTTCCACACACCCAGTGCCACCCAAAGGGTGGCCACGTGCCATTTTCTCAGCGTTTGAACTGAGCAGAAGCAAGTGGGTTGAGCATGTTAACATAGCAATGCTCCCTAGCATATAGTGTGTGTGTGTGTATATATATATATGGCATTTTGATCCCAAATCCATAGGAATCCTTCCATTGACTTCAGCAGGCTCTTGATGAGACTAAAAGGAACGAGAAGTTAGTGGTTAGCTATGTGCAGATTAAATGAATGCTGCAAAGATGCATCTAGAGACAACAATGGGAGCTGATAAAAACTGCTTGTTCATCAGTATTTTTACCTTGTACACAGCATTCCCTCTAAGCTGCATGGTGTGCATGGCCATGCAGGGGTGCCTGGCTGTGCAGCATGAGTGTGTTTGTGTGGCCATGCACTCCACATAGCTTAGAGGGAACACTATTCATACAGTTAGTCCCCACATGAAGTTATCACATCTCATCTGACTGAAAACTGAATAGTTTTTAGTACTCTTTTAATGAGATTTAGAAGAACTTTCAGCATACTGTTATTTAGCATGCCATAAAAAGACCAAGCCCCAAAAAATCCAGAATAGGCAGAGAAGAAACATTCAGGCAAAAATTTAAAAAAATGATTCCCAGTTCTCAAAAATATTTTCATGCTTGCTGAAGGCATTTTGGTGACTCGAAGAACCTACATTATGATGCAGAGTGAAAGCCTTGATGATACAGCCTACTTTGCCCTCCATTTCAGAACTGCTGATGGCAAACTGATAGCAAAATGCTCTGTAGACTGATGATTTTTTCTGTCTAGGGATAGGTTCTCTGCATTTCTATAGTCAAAAGATTGACAACAGATTAATGACCACAAAGGATGGTCTCCTTTCTTCACTGAGCATTAGAGGGCAAGGTACCCAGGACTGATTGGTGTCTGCATATGTATTTTTATCATTCTTTCCTTAGATAGGGTGATACCAGGCTGAATTGGCACTTCACATTCCAGTCAGTTAAAGACACCATGGAGCAAATGAAGGATCCAGAATATCACAATCTGCTTCCTGCTGTCTTGGGACAAAGTGACTTGTGCTATTAGTGTGCCTCTCCATCTCTGCTGATTAGAGCTGCCCTGCCTTTTCCTCACTCACCCTCTGATCACTGTCATGGGGAGGGGGAGCATAAGCCTTGAAGTGGCTGCAGGCCTAGCCTGCATGGGCTGGGGTGATGTAGATTAATCAGCATGTGGGAGTACCTAGAATATGCCCAGAGCAGCATGCAGCAGGGCTTAGTCATTAACCTTTATGGCATTGGTATGTATCTCTGCATATATCACTGGGTTAGAGCTGAGAACCATTCTAACTTGGGATGAGATGGAAGCATCATAGTAAATGTCCATGCAACAGCTCTGATGGATCACCAGCAGCTTTGATGTTAGACGTGCCTCTGGCCCAGATGGTGAGCGGCCCGTGCGTGGCCATGCAGGGGCAGAGGGGCATGCAAGAAGCCTCCCCACTTGCATGGCTGTGCAAGGGCTGTGCACAATAGCGGAGAGCTAGCTCCAGAGAGCACAGGGGCTGGCAGCAGGAGACTGAAAGATGTGTGGGGATGACACAGGACCCTGGCCCTAATGCAGGGGCCAATGCACTGGGTTAACCCTATTGATCTTGTATCAACTGCCACTCCTGAGGAGACCTGGCTCTGTAGAGCCCCCTAGGTCCTACAGTTATGTCCAGCCAACCACAACTGAGCTCTGAAGGCATGTAATACTAGTCAGTAGGGGTGATGATAACAATAATTTGTTTTCCTTGGTCTGCTTTTGTATTGTTGGACTAAGGAGCTTCTGGTACTTAGTGCACCAGGTAAGCTATGGGCTCAGTTGATCACACAGTGAACTGCCAGGTAATCCTTACTAAATGGACCAGACTTATAATTGCAGGATGACAGGAGGTGATATAAGGGGCTCACCAAGAGCATATAGTTTGGTATAGTTTGCTGTTTCCTTTGCAAGGGGCTTTCCTTTACCTGCCTCTGAACTTGGCTTACCTCTCTTTCTGCTGGAGAGACCTTTCTAGATGCAGAGGACATGGGATTCACTTTTAGTTACCAAAAGAGCAGGAATGGAGGGAAGCTGGCATTTGGTTTATTGAACATCAATCAGTTTTGACTAATGTGTGATTGCTTTTAGGGGCAACCAAAGACATGGGGAAGATGCTGGGTGGGGATGAAGAAAAAGATCCTGATGCTGCCAAGAAAGAAGAGGAACGACAGGAAGCCCTTAGGCAGGAAGAGGAGGAAAGGAAAGCAAAATATGCAAAGATGGAGGCTGAAAGAGAAGTCATGAGACAAGGAATTCGAGACAAGGTAAGTGTCACCTTCTAACTGCACTAACTGCAGGGTAGATATGCGGTTTTATAGATATGCACCTTCATCGATATGCACCTTTATCTAACTAAGTAAGATATATGGAGAGAACACAAGCTTTTCTGAACCCAAGTTCACCTGTGCTAGGTCATTGCTTTGCTGCACTCAACTTTTAGCTTTCACTTCTGTTTTGAACCTTTGCCACTTAACAAGTTTTGTGTTCAAGAGCACTGTCATATCAAAATGCCAAATATGAATGAATGAAGAGGATTGTTGCATTTTTTTCTTTTTTACATCTTGAATGACTTTGTTACTTTTCTTGTCATATCATGACAGCATAAGACTCTCCAAGGCCATGTCACTGGTTTATACAAAACACCATAATTCAATCTGTTTTTGTTCTAAGTGAGGGTGTCCTAATACTCAGTGGGCACCTCTACACATGCGTTGACTCCAACCTAGATTTACTGAGCAGTAAGATACTGTGCACTAAGGGACTTTGGGCAGGTGTCTACATGTGCAGAGATTAGAGAGAAAATTTGCTCCCAGATCCCTGCAGCCTTGCAATGCACTCACTGGGGGTGAGGGGATGGAGCTCCAAGCTCTGGCTGCAGCTGCCAGCAGGCTGGCAGCCCCCTTTAAAAGCCAGCCCCACTCTCTGCTCTCTGGGCAGCCTCTTCTTTTGGTTAGGAGCAGCATGGCAAGTGCAGAGGCAGCACATGGCAGCTTTGTTTGTGCCTCCCTGCACTTTGGCTGCCCCAGCCCCTGGCAGTGACAAACAGCTTCCTGGGATCTTGCTGACCACTGTGATCAACCTACTGGCCTGCCAGAATAACTGTCACCTGGCCCACGGCTGTCTTGCTCCTCCCAGTTCCCTCATGACCAGCGACCACCTGCCCAGCCGTAGCTTACGCTCCCAGGGCTACCACTACTAGGGATGCCATTGAGTGGCTCCAGGATGCTGCTGCTGGGGCTGCCATCACCCCCCTGGGCCTCCAATGCCACTGCCTCTGGGCCTGCTGCCCCACCCACCATTGGTGGCAGCACCTTGTCCAGCACATCTGGGATGATAAGCAATGGTTAGATGGCTTCTGGAAGAACCAGTCCACCTTCTGGGACCTGCTGTACTATCTCCAGACCCACCTGGAGTGCCAGGACACCAGCATGTACTCAGCCCTCCCTGCTGACACCTGCCTAGCTCCGGTGCTGCAGTCTCTGGTATGTCATTCACCTGTTTGGCATAAGCAAGACCACCACCAGGGAGGCTGTTCTGGAGGTGTGCAGTGCCCTCCAGGATATGCTGGCGGACACTGTCCTCCATGTCCATGACTCCCGGGCAGTGGTGGCAGGGTTCCATGCAGTGGGATTCCCCCAGTGTTATTGGGGCCCTGGACTGGACCCACATACTGGTCACCTGCCCATCCCATAGAGACTTCGCCTACTCAGGAGATTCTACTCCATGGCCCTGCAGGCCATGGTGGACCACCAGAGCACATTCATGCATGTGAGTGCCCATGTCTTTTGCAGCTCTGGCCAGGCGGGACTGATGGAAAGCAAGAACTTCACACAGGAGGTGCTGGACCTGCACCTGGGCACCATGGCCATCCCTCCCCTATTCATCAGGGACCCTACCTACCTGCTTCTCCCCTGGCTGATGAGGCCCTACACCAGTCACCTGGATCCCCGCCAGGCCCACTTTAACTAGTGCCTGGGCCAGATCTGTACCCTGATTTAGTGCTCATTCGGCCACCTCAAGAGCTTCTGGTGCTCCCTCACTGCTCATCTTGAGGTCACCAAAGAGAACCTCCATTGGGTCATCATTGCAGCTTTCATGCTGTATAATATCTGTGAGGCCCAGGGAGAGATATTCCGTGAGGCCTGAGTGGAGGAGATGTGATGCAAGGAGGCAGCCTGACAGCGGGAGCACCTCCTGTGGTGGCAGCAGCAGGTCCTGCCTGACAAGGACCCAGAAGAGCTGCACACCTGCCAGCAGAGGCCAGGGCACTACATAGAGAAGGCTCTAGCAGATCACATCCTGCAGTTCTTCCCACTCTAGCTCTCCTGCCTCGCTGCCCACAAACCCCCTACCCCCTGCCCACCCCCAGCACCACTCCCATGGCAGGCACCCATACAAAAAAGAAACCTTTATTCCCCTCACAGCACACACCCCCATTCCTCCCCCTCTCCCTTCAGCACAGAGCCCTATACCCTGTCAACACACAGAGCCCCCTTCTCCTCCTCGCTCAACAAACAGAGCCCCTCCACCACCCTCTCCACCCACCTCCGGGAGCGGGGGGGTGCCAACACACCCGCGGCGGGCAGGGCCCCCCCCGGAGGCTGGCGGGAGGGGGGGGAAGCGGGCAGGGGGCCGCTCGTGAGGCGAGGGTCCGGCCGCTTCCTCTTCCCTCTCCTCCCCCGTGCCCGGGTTGACCTGGGCCCCGCCGGGCGACTTGGGCGCGCAGCCGGCAAACCGACTCCAGCCTCTCCCTGATTCCAGATGCTGGGTCTGTAGAGCCAGGAGACAGAAGCCTTTTGTGAGAGTTTGCAACATTTCTGGGATAAGATGCACTGTACCTGGAGCCATGCACTGCCCAACTTAGATCAGGGGTCAGACATGCGTGGGTGCCCAGGGACCACATGGTAAGTGTCATGGGGGAGAGTGGCTGGAAGATCCCCAAACAACAAATGAGGATCCCCTAGGATGGAGATCATGTACAAAAGAAGAAAAAACAAAAATAATCAAAGAGAAACACTTACCTGCAGCAGGGTCTGCAGCACAGCTGGAGCGAGGGAGGAAAACCATGCAGGTTGTGAGCCCCGCCTTTATCCAGCTGAACAGCCATGAGCAGCAAAAGAGGCTGCGGAGCAGAACAGCAGGCGGCTGGGCTCCGGCATCTAGTATAGAAGATGGCCAGCCACTTGAGAAGGTACCACAGGATGTTGGTAGTGGGATGCCTCTGACAGCATCTGAGGAAGATAGTACCGCATATCGTGCTCAGCAGGGTGAGGGGAGAAATGACCCGGGACAAGGGACTGCGGCCAACCGTGGCCAGACAACAGGTCAGCCCCAGTGAGATCCTAAGGGGACATGACGCCCTGTTATCCTAGCAATAGGGCTGGGGAGAGGAAACCGGATGGGTCCTTCCTGACTTCTGGTTTGTTTTGGCTCCTTTTTGTTATCTCCCTCTTGGAGGGGCTGAGAGATAGGGTGAGGCGGCACAGGCAAAACAGCTCTACAGCACCTTTTTTTTTCCTTTTCTTTGATTGATGGTTAAATTTAGAGTCCCTGGCCTGATACTGCTTTATGGCAGACAGAGGCTCTGCTGAAGCCAAATGGCTAAGTGATATGAGTTATCTCAGGAGGAAGTGCTTAAGGTGTAATAAGGCTACAAAGATCATCGAGCTCAAGAAACACAACATCATTGGGGTGCAGTCAACAAGATCTGGTGACCTGCTGAAAGGTTGGTGCAAGGTTGGGGTGTAGGGGAGGTAGAACCCCGTGGACTCCCCATGAAAGAGGACCCCTGGGTGGTTTGCCCCCCTACTAGAATAACATTCAAAGTTGTGGCAGGCAAGTCTGAGGGGAGGCCACCCAGGTGATAAACATCTACCATCAGGCTTACAGGAGACCGCAAGACGTCCACTGCTGGCCATCTGGACCAAGGCTACGTGCAACCAACTGCTTGAAGCCAGGTGGGCACAGTAAGTCAAGTGTGCAGGCCCAGGCCCAAGTGGGCACTGGCTAAGGTCTTCATTTCATCTTGCTCCCCTGTGGCCTGTGGCCCACTGCTGCTAGCCCCAGGCAACCTGCCTCCTCTGGCCCACTCCCAGGGTGGAACGGGCCAGGCTTCTGCAGGTATTAAATTTAATCATGATTAGGAATTTTTCCTGCTTAGTAAGTGTACACATGTGGAGAACCACATGCTTACTGTGCAGTAAACTAGGCAATGGTGCAGTAAAACATTGCATGTAGATATACCTAGTGTATTGCTTACATCATTCTTCTAGAAAAAGAAGTGATAGCTTATCTCTGCTTTTCATGCTTCCTAGTTCAATACTGGCTAATAGGGAATTTGTTCATCTAAGGAAGGAGTACAAAAAATATTAATTTTTCTGGAAACTTTAAAAATCAGGAGATCTTGATTGGCATCTCCTTGTTTTTATGTTCATGGGAGGCCCAGTAAAAAAAAAAGACTGGCAATTTGTTTTTTATAATTAAAATAACAACATATAGGATTGTTTTAAACAGTAAATGAAAAATATAGACTTTTGTTTGAGACGATGATGTAATTTAACATTATTAAAAATTGTTAGTCAAGGTTATCGGTCCATAGGGTTCCTTGTGGAAGGGAGAGAGCTGTTCTTCTAACCCATCCTGGTAACTAGGGCAAGAGTTAATCAGATAATTAATCAGTTAATCCATGATAATCAGCTCCAACTTTTAAAAGTATGAATACCCTTCCAAGGGGGGCAAAATAACAGGAAGGATTAAAAACCCTTCAGGAAGAAGCTCTGAAATTGAATCAGCTTGTGAAAAAAGTCAATAGTCTATGGAAGACGGCTCACTGGCACTTAAGTTATATGTCTAAAGATAAATAATAATAAACAAATATTTTGTATAGGGAGACACTGGCTCAATTTTCAGAATAGATGCAGGTCACCTGTATAAGAACAATATCTCTTAGACTAAGGTCTTTATGAGCTCATTTTATTAAATTGTCAGAGAAAGTCCCTGTGTGGTGTCTCCTTTTTGTGAAGATTATGCTCACCTCAAGAGGGAATCCCAACATATAACAGACAGCATCCAAATTAGGTAAACACTTCCAAACATGCAGTTAAGATTGAGGAAAGTAGGAAGAAAATTGGAGTGATATAATTCTAAGAAAAGATACTGCTGTAACTAATTTATCTCCTTGTGATGCTAGTAGGCAGACACGTTCATATGTTCATTAATGAGAACTTACAGAACACTGCAGAGAGGTACAGAATTCCCATGAAGCTAAAATATTATGGGCTTAGACCCAGTTCCAGCAGATTTACTTGCATGCTTTGCTGACTTGAGGCTCTAGGCTATGCCAGTAGGCTATGTGAGATATGAAGGGAATAAGAGAATAATGAATTTCTTAGTGGGAAGCAAATGATTTCATGGCATCTGTGACTGTCTCCTCCAATGCTGCTAAAGTATCCCTGTAACCAGACCTCAGTAGCATCCCTATCCTTGCTGTAGTGTGAACTTCTGCGTAAATATTTAGGAAATTTCAAGTATACACTGTTATATATCAGAGGCAAAGAATAGAATGTATAACACCTTTGGGAAGGATTCTGGCAGTGTTCTAGTTAATTTATGTCGAATTATGTAAGTATGTTGCAGCTTAGATTTAGCTGTATCAAGTAGTGTGTTGGGGAGAAACATCTCTTGGAGAATGTCTATACTCTTTAGTGATATTCTGCAGTAAAGGTCATATCTTCAGCAGGAATTACTCTAATGTTATCAAATGGAGACACACCAGAGCCATTTCATGAAATGAAGGCTGAACCTCAGGTAAGCAACAGAAAATATGGTGTTTACTGGTGGTAAAGAGGATGTGTGGTTTGCATTAAAAGACTTGTTAAGACATAAGGTACTCTAGCCTTTTCATTTGGTAATCTTGACTATAATTGCTAAAAGCCTGGCTATTTCCTGAGGAATTGTGAAAGAGGGATATAATCTTTAGAAAGGAGACATTAAAATGGAAATATTACTGTGCCCTGACACAGAAATGAATTGGATGATATAACAGGTCTTCTTTGTCTCCAGCTACTGTGAGATGATTCTAGGAAATCTGAAATAACTTGAGAAGGGACAGAAAGAAGCTCTTCCTCTTAGAGAATAACACAGTTTTTTTTCTTGTCTTAGAAGTGACCTTGATCTCTAACAGATCTCTCTAAGCCTAGAAATACTGGTGGGGGGCGGGGAGGAATGTGGCATAACTATGGCAGGTCAATTGAGACAGCTGACCTGGTTGCTAGCTTTGAGGGGAAAGGGCAGAAATATAACCGCCACTGGGAATTGTACAATCACAATTGCAATTGCATCAGTTGTGCAGCAGTAACTGGAAATCACTATTGCCTCTGTACCCTGGTTGCATGGCCATGTCATTATACTATTGTATATTATTGCTACAGGGCATCTTTTAGTCAGCCTGTGTGTTTCTCATGTGGTTTCTAACATACAGATAGAAATACATATTACATGCTTACAACATTGTGAGGGAGTGCACTCTATGGGAGGCTCTTAGGCCTGCAGCCGTAACTACTTGGGTGTACCCAACTGAGGGCCTTGCCCTACCCCAGGCCTGGGCAAAATCAATGTGAGGAAGAAGTAAAGCAAGGAAAGTAGGCTAGAAGCTGGGTGGTCTGCTCACTTCCTTGGGTATCAGACTTGACTTGCTTCCACAGCCTGTATGAACTGAGGTCTAAGGTTAACACTTTATGCACTTGGATAAGGTGGGCCATACTTACTTTCCCTCTGTTATTCAGAGGCAATGTTAAAGTGGACATCCACTTTTGTTCATTTGCTTTGGCCTCCATTAATGTAGGTCTTATACAAGCATCATAAATTTACACACTATTAATAAGACACATCTCTTCTGGGAAGCGCTTTAAATTTTGAGGAAACAAGGCAAACACAAAGCAAGTCACAGGGAAGTGGTTCAGGAGCTGAGGTAGGTGAGCCACTCAGAAGGATGAGGATGAATAGCTTGAAGGTTATAGATTACTGTTATTATTATAAGTATCCTCCAGACTGCAATAACTTTTTATCTTAGCTCCCAAGATGATAAATTGAGGTAGCTGCATCCTTAGCTAAACATTCTAGCTGGGTGAAATTTCTCGGATGAGTACCTTATTTTAATTTTCAGTATCTGAACTGAGACACTGATACCTATGTAATGGGAATAGCATCTCTTCTTTTGCTATCTGAGTGAACATTGATAAATCCTGTTCTCTGACTGGTTCATATCCTTTTCCTTCTCTGCACAAGCATTCCTTTGTAAAATCTCTCAGTCAAGTTGCAGTTATGTCCATGTACACGTGTGTGACAGGGGAAGCCATTTGCAGGGTCCCAGTGCTATTTTCTCCCGAAGGGCCATTGCATTTAGTAATCAGGATATTGTTGCAGCACCCTCGGGTCCAAGGCAGGAATAGCTAATGTAGATGATGGTGTCCTCACATCAAAGTAGGATGGAGAACGATGAGGCCAATAGGCACCTGACTGCCCTTAAAATATGAACAAATTCCACCTTTAGTCCCACAGAGGTCTTCTGTTCAGTACAAAGTCACTATCCTTTGTACTGTAGTTCCCATCTGTATTATAGATCACCTACCTATCATGCATCTTGCTGTAAAACCTGCTTGTCTTGTTCTGTTGTAGTAAAACATAATTGTAGAACATGGTGGTCTCTTTAGGGCGCATCTACATGTGCATTAATGCACATTAGTTAATGCGCAATTAAATCTAGTACCTCCATTGTGAGGTACTACAAAAACACACATTAGCCTGGCTTAACATGCATTAATTAAAAAGCACACTCTTTAAGTGATGTTTAATGTGCACACTAAGAAGAACGTTTTTAAGTAATGGTTTAATGTGCATTAAAATAGGCTAATGCACATTAAAGCACATGTGTAGCCATGCCCTAAGACCAATATTTGCCAGCAGATGCAATACAAGAATGCCTGAGATACTGCAGCTGCCTCTGAATGTCATCATGGGGAAGCATACCCCTACAGACAAGTCTTTGACCAGAATCATGTGTGTGGCATGTGAAGTATAATTAATAAACTTTTGCTGTATTAATTAAATCCTGTGTCTTGAAAACAGAAGAGAAACCTCCATTATCTCAGTCAGCTGAAGAAAGCCAACACATATAGACAGATAATTACGTTTGCAAACCCTTCATTAAAAAAATGCTGAAGCACTCAGCAGATTTCTGCCTCATTCCTTGCACAGGAAGAACAAGGCTCCTGTAATGAGCAGCTATTCAAAATTCCATGTTAGCCTTATCAATATACGCCTCTCAGGTGCACTGTTCAAACCATGCTTTGCACATAGAATTATTAATTTCCTGGTGGGCTTTTCTCAGCGTTATGATACATGTGTGCCATTAATTCATCCTCATGAACCCCCATAAATTGGGAATAGAGACGCAGAGAAATCTGTGCCAAGATTTTACACTAATGTTGGCTGCCCAGTTGGAGAAGTACATGCCTTGACATCACCAACCATTCTATATCAGTTTATTTGTTCAAAGCATAGCCCCAACAATTTTCATCTGTGGCCATAAATGTTCAGCAGTTCTGCTTATTACACTACAAGGTCTCAAGTTGGGCTGATAGAAAAGGAGAGAATACACTTGGAAAAGTTTGGTTTACATGATTTGGCCAGCATCACAATTGAAGGGAGGATGGGATCTAATATTTCAGGATGACAGTTGCCTTAACCAGGACTGACCTGTCTTTTCTGGCAATTTCCTGCTTCATTCACTACACACCTTTTTATTCTGCAAAAAATAAAGCATAGGCCTTACAAACAACAGACACATCAACCACATGACCATGCTACATTTCCCGAGCACTATCCATCCTGCGCACTGGTGAAGTCAGGAGACGTGTGGAAAAAATCCGTATGTATTTATGTCATTTGTATCCCTGCCAAGGGAATGAATTAAAATAGTGTTAGCAACCTTACTTCAGGTAATTCTTAATGTTTGTGTACTTACATTGGAAGTGTCTCTGTTTTTTTAATAGTTATTCTATTTTATTTGTTTTATTGGTATTAAATTTCCTAGACTTTGAAAAAGCAAACAACAGAGCCATAAATTCCAGCAGGCAGCATCAGATTGACACTTCTAGGGCATTTGTATACGATTGCTGTGCAGCGCTGGACAGTTTTAAAAGCACGCAGTGCTGCGGTGCGTGCAGTTGTATAAGTGGCAAAATGCGCATGAGCACTAAGAAAATGGCAGCGGCACACTTTTGAACTAAAACACATTGGAGTTGTTTTAGTTCAAAAGTGCATTGCTGCCATTTTCTTTGCGCTGATGTGCATTTTGCTACTTATACAACTGTACGTGATGCAGCGCAGTGCGTGTCAGCTCGCATGTGGGTCAGACTCAATTAATCAAGTCTGCTTCATCCTGCCAGATCTCTGATATGCTGAGGAACAAAAAGGTATGTATATAAATGTTCCTAGGGTTTGAACCTTTAGATCAGCTGCCTGGATTCGTATCACTTGAGCTAAGGGAGCAATGGGTATCAGTAATGTGTCATCCTGTATACAGGTCACCTAAGGGGGAGATGAGGAAGAGAACATATTTTATTATGTGGGCTTCATAGAAATTTTCTGACAGTAGAGGAATGGTGAGATCCAATTCCATTCCCAGTTCCTGAGGGGTCTGTTATTTAGCGGTAAGAGACCTTCTGCCTCCTCCCTTACAAGTATGATCCCTCTGCCTTCATATTTGTCCCAGTAGCACTATTTCTATTAATGGCAAATTCCTATAATTTATAATAGACAATGAAATCCTTCATTTCTAGGTAGTCTTGAGAATCACAGCCAGAGGCAAGGATTCTGCAATCTTTGCAATTTTTAATTGAGAGGAAATTGTCTTGTCTCAAGAAAAGCATGGAAACTTTGAGCCTTTATAGAGGTCTGAAGAATACATGATTTCTGGCTCTTCCAGGATAAATACTAGGGGCAAGGGTTTCTTAGAGTGCTACTTTTATTAGATCAAATAGGTTGTTGGGGTAAAGTTAGACAATCTTTTGAATGCAAGACAGTCTTCCTTAGTTCTGATCACAAGGATCCAGGCACAGCATAGTAAAAAACAGCAGTGGGGGAAAGTGAGAGAAATTCCCAGAGATAGCACACACACAATTGGCAAAAGAAAAGAAGCTGATTACTGGGAGATCAAGGCCTATCGAAAGGGAGGAGGGCCATTGTCACACATCATGTGTGGAAAGAACTCAGGAGTCAGATAAAACATAATGTGTTATAAAACCAATATTAGTGTTTTGTCTTTGGTTCTTAGTATACAGGCAGCTTATGAATTTTTGTTCCTGAATTTGCCTTTTATAAGTGTTAGGTAGATTTCCAATGAGCATGTGGGTAGTGAAGTCAGGGGAGAATGGTTTTTTGCTGAAAAATGTGCTTCTTATCATGTACACAAATGCATGTGTATGTGTTTGTGTCTGCCCATCCTTTGTATTTTTCCTGTGAAAGTTCATTCTGGTGCATAGTTGATTTTAGTTACATCCATGTAGTTGCCATGAGGGCATTTGGTGCATTGGATCAGGTATATTACATTTTGGCATAATTTCTGGACCATCACAGCTAGAGCATCACTCTTTCATTACCATCATTAGGACAGTGACAGCATTTGGGTTAATCAGATCTGGAAAAATTATCTGAAGGCCATACTTGACACACTTGCCTGCTGGTTTGCTCCTCTGTAGTGGAAAAGATCCCATAATATTGTGTATTTATGTATATATATATATGTATACACACACACATATTATATATATATATATGTATATGTATATATAATATATATAAACAACATTATACATTGCCAACAACATTAACAACAATATAATTAATTATACATATATATTTATGTATTATATATATTTATAAAATTACTAACACCATTCTTAGCTTATGATTTATAAAAACCCCCACAAGTTTTAGGTTTGTAGGTCTAGATGTTTATGAGATAATCAACAACCAAAATCAAATAGATGATTTGCCTTGAATATTTTACTTAAGTATTCCCTGGAGGTTTTGATGACACTGGACTGCCAAGATGCAAATTGACTCTTTTCTCAATATACTGTTTAATCTTTCCTCTTTAAAATGGATTCAAAGACATCTTTCATAGAATCATAGAATCAATGAGTCGGAAGGGACCTAGACAGATCATCTAGTCCGACCCCCCATCATAGGCAGGAATGAGCACTGGGGGTGGGAGGGGTCATAAGACCCCAGCCAGGTGCCTATCCAGTCTCCTCTTGAAGATTTCCAGGGAAAGTGAGAGCACCACCTCTCTGGGAAGCCTATTCCAGGCTCTGGCCACGCTTACCATGAAATAGTTCTTCCTAATATCTAACCTAGACCTATCCTCCCTCAGCCTGTGGCCATTGTTCCTGGCAACTCCAAGAGGGGCCCTGGTGAACAGGCTTTCCTCGAGTGCTTGCTGCTGGCCCCTGATAAGGTTGTAGGCAGCCACAAGATCCGCCCTCAGTCTCCTCTTGCGGAGACTGAAGAGATTCAGGTCCCTCAGCCTCTTCTCATAGGACTGGCCACGGAGGCCCTCAACCATATGAGTGGCCTCCTCTGGACCCTCTCCAGGTTCTCCATGTCCTTCTTGAAGTGCGGCGCCCAGAACTGGACACAGTACTCCAGCTGTGGCCTGACCAGTGCTGCATAGAGGGGGAGCAAGACCTGTCTGGACCTGTTAGTGATGCCCCTGTTGATGCATGACAGGGTGCGGTTGGCTCTGCGTATTGCTTCATTGCATTGGCAACCCATATTCATCCTGGAGTCAATTCTGACTCCAAGATCTCTCTCTGCCTCTGTGCTGCTGAGAGGGTCAGCCCCTAACTTATAACCATAATGCTGGTTCCCTCTCCCCAGGTGCAGCACTCTGCACTTGTCCTTGTTGAACTGCATCCTATTCAAATCTGCCCACTTCTCCAACCTATCCAGGTCTGCCTGGATGCGGTCCCTGCCTGCCAGTGTATTCACTTTACCCCACAGCTTGGTGTCATCAGTGAACTTGAACAGGGTGCTCTCCACATCCTCGTCCAGGTCGCTAATGAAGATGTTGAAGAGCACCGGCCCAAGGACCGAGCCCTGGGGGACTCTGCTGCCCACACCCTCCCAGGTCAACATCGACCCATCCACCACCACCCTCTGGGTTCGCCCCTGGAGCCAGTTTGCCACCCATGTGACTGGGCAATCGTCAACAGTCTCTCAGCTTGCCCACCAGAATTGGGTGGGATGCTGTGTTGAAGGCCTTCTGGAAGATGACATTGACTTCCTCCTTCACATCTAAGCTTTTTGTTACCTGGTCATAGAAAGAGACCAGGTTAGTCAGACAGGATCGGCCTGGCACAAACCCATGTTGGTTACCCCTCACCATCACTTCCCCTGCAGAGTTCTCACAAATGTGGCCCTTGGTAATTTTTTCAAAGACCTTCCCCAGGATAGAAGTGAGGCTGACTGGCCTGTAGTTGCCAGGCTCTTCCTTCCTCCCCTTCTTGAAAATAGGGACCACATTGGCCCTTTTCCAGTCCACAGGAAAAGGACCAATGTGGCCCTTTATTTTAATGAATTCATGCTTTTGAAGGTACATCATCATGTTCACTTTTTTTCTTTCTAATTTTGGTTGTTTTAGACAGAAGTGCTGTCATCCCTTCATTTTAGTTTAGAGAAAATTTCTGCATTGCTCTCTGCATTGCAGGTATCCCAGAATCTGCAGCTGTCTCTCAGCATCCTTTGTCATGTAGGAATACAGGGCTCGGAGATGTTGGCATTGGATTTACAATCCAGTCCTGATACTTTGTTTCAGGTGTGTACAACCTTTCTAAATGACCAACCACAACCCCTCCATTTCCTGATAGGAAAATTTTATTGTTACATAGCAATAGCAAATAAGACTAATGAAAGCAAATCAAGAAAAATGACTACACAGTCTTACTTATTTACCAGTCCTAGGATTTGACAAAGAGATGGTACATCTGACCAGTATGTGAATGCCATCTTATTGTTCTTTCTTGAATCAGTCTCTTGGCAAGCATGTCAGCAGCCTAGGAGTTTGGGGGTCCAGGCTCTCCAGCCATCCCTTTGAAGCTGACTCTCCCCAATCCCACTTATGTATTTTCATCAGCTAAAATTTCAGGATTTACCCAGCACTCTGTGTGTATTCAGATGCATAGTCAGGCAGCTCTGTGCTTGGGGCAGCTGCAAGATGCTTGGAACAATGTGGCTTTAGCAGTGCTGATCAGTAAAGGGGTTAGCTGCTGTGGTTGCAGCTGTTTTGTGGTTCCCTGCTTCCACCCCCACGAAGGTTGCAATTTGTGCTGCTGTCTTGGTGTTCCCCTCAGTTAAGCTATTTCTTGTGTCTGGGGAACATTGGTGATGCATAGTGGGTGCATGTGGGTGCACATGCACCCCTTGACATTAGCCATGCACCCCCTGGAAGCACCAGCCACAAAACCAGAAAGTCCGGCAGAAGTGCTTCGTGATTGGCTTCCGGGGGTCCCCCCCCAAGTCAGTGATTTACCTCTGGGGGACATCCCCCCATCAGCGATTTGGTGCCCCCCTAGACTAAAGAGGCACTAGTCACCTATGCTAGGGAATACTCTATTTTCCCCTCTTACACATAGTTCATAGTTTCATAGTTAGTAGGGTCGGAAGGGACCTAAGCAGATCATCAAGTCCAACCCCCTGCCTTGGCAGGAAAATGTACTGGGGTCAAACGACCCCAGCAAGGTGTTCGTCTAGCTTTGTCTTAAAGACCCCCAAGGTATGAGCCAGCACCACTTCACTTGGAAGTTGGTTCCAGATCCTAGCCGCCCTGACCGTGAAGTAGCACTCCCTGATATCTAGCCTGAATCTACCCTGTGCCAGCTTGTGAATGTTATTTCTAGTCACTCCTGGTGCTGCTCGGGGGAGCAGGGACTCCCCCAGTGCCTGCTGGTCCCCTCTGATTAGTTTGTAACAGGCCACTAGATCCCCCTTCAGCCTTCTCTTGTGGAGGCTGAACAGGTTCAGGTCGCTTAGCCTCTCCTTATAGGGCCTGCCCTGCTGCCCCCGATCATGCGAGTGGTCCTCCTCTAGGACTAGCTTCCCGGATCAAGGACAACAAGAAGTCCTTTTTTAAATACATATGGGGCAAAAAGAAGGTTCTGGGTAACATGGGGCCCCTGCAGGACACGCTAGGAAATTTGGTCATCACACCAGACAACAAAGCTAACATATTTAACAATTTCTTTGCCTCCATTTTCCTGAGCAGGGACCAGAACAGCCACCCCACTCTGGGCCCCCCTTAGACCCCAGGGGAGATGCACCTAGGCCAAGGGTTAGTGAGGAACTAGTTAGGGAACTTCTGGAGGGACTGGATGTATTCAAATCAGCTGGTCTGGACAATCTCCACCCTCGAGTACTGAGGGAATTGGCTGAGGTCATTGCGGGACCCCTGGCACGGCTTTATGAGCACTCGTGGTGCTCTGGTGTGGTGCCAGAGGACTGGAAGAGGGCCAGTGTGGTTCCCATCTTCAAAAAAAGGAAGAAGGAGGACCTGGGAAACTATAGGCCAGTTAGTCTTACCTCAATCCTGGGCAAGCTTTTTGAGAGAATTATTCTGGCACATGTCCATGAGGGGCCAGCAAGGGAGATTATGCTTAAGGACAAGCAGTGCATGGATTCATCAGTGGCAGGTCCTGTCAGACCAACCTGGTGGCCTTCTACGACCAGATCACCAAATCCTTAGATGCAGGGGTCGCAGTGGACGTAGTCTTCCTGGACTTTCAGAAGGCTTTCGACACTGTCTCTCACCCCGTTCTCATTAAGAAACTGTGGGGCTGTGGTGTCGACACCCACACAGTCAAATGGGTCGCCAACTGGCTGGAGGGTCGCACCCAGAGAGTGGTGGTGGATGGGTCATTTTTGACCTGGAGGGACGTGGGCAGTGGGGTCCCCCAGGGCTCGGTCCTCTGGCCCGCACTGTTCAACATCTTTATCAGTGACTTGGATGAGGGGGTAAAAAGCACTCCGTTCAAATTTGCTGATGACACTAAGATGTGGGGGGATGTGGGCCCGCTAGAAGGGAGGAATAGGCTGTAATCAGATCTAGACAAGTTACAGGGGTGGGCAGATGAGAATAGGATGGGATTCAACACTGACAAGTGCAAGGTGCTGCGCCTGGGGAGGAAGAACCAGCACCATACCTACAAGCTGGGGAACTCCCTTCTCATCAGTACAGAGGCAGAAAAGGATCTTGGAGTTATCATTGGGGCCAAGATGAACGTGGGCCGGCAGTGAGAGGATGCAGTCAGGAAGGCCAACCGCACCTTGTCATGCATCCACAGATGCATCTCAAGCAGGTCCAGGGAGGTGATCCTCCCCCTCTATGTGGCACTGGTCAGGCTGCAGTTGGAGTACTGCATCCAGTTCTGGGCGCTGCACTTCAGGAGGGATGTGAACAACATGGAGAGGTCCAGAGGAGGGCCACTCTCATGATCAGGGTGCAGCAGGGCAGGCCCTATGAGGAGAGGCTATGGGACCTGAACTTGTTCAGCCCCCACAAGAGAAGACTGGCAGGGATCAAGTGGCCTGTTACAAACTAGTCAGAGGGGACCAGCAGGCACTGGGGGAGTCCCTGTTCCCCCGAGCACTGCCAGGAGTGACCAGGAATAACGGTCACAAGCTGGCAGAGGGTAGATTTAGGCTAGATATCAGGAGGCGCTACTTCACGGTCAGGTCGGCTAGGATCTGGAACCACCTTCCAAGAGAAGTGGTGCTGGCTCCTACCCTGGGGGCCTTTAAGAGGAGGCTAGATGTACACCTTGCTGGGGTCGTTTGACTCCAGTACTCTTTCCTGCCATGGCAGGGGGTCGGATTTGATGATCTTCTCAGGTCCAGTCCAACTCTAGAAACTATAAAACTATAAGGGTAGAATGATAGTGTCTTATAAAAATAGATGGATAAATGGATTTTCAGGATTTAGGATGGAATAGAATCACACGTAGGCACTTAAGTCTACTTACAACCTAATGCATGGAATAGAATCTGGCCTGCAATATCTAGAATTATCAATATTATCTGAACGGAAATGCATGCATAATCTCTTTAGCTGCTGCAGAGTAGTACAACTCCACTAGCTGCAGTGGAGCTATGCTTTCTTATGTCAGCTGATTTTCTGACCCTAAGACTTAAGCTGGTATTTTAACTCAGCTAAGGAAGGCACCATTATATAAATGCTCTATCTAGGAAGCAAACTGATTTCTTCCCTTCCTCCCCCACCCCCTCCTTACTGCCACCATGCAAAAAAACCCCCAAAACCTAATCTGAATTGTATTTGTTTTATAGCCCTCAGCTCACTTGGTTTTTACCTGCTGATTTAATAGATGCCTTATTGGGCAGACACAGTAAATTGGCTTTCACATGTAAGAGTACTATGGTCTAACTACATTACTGTGTTCAGCAATAAGCTTGATCACCTTCTAATGGATATCAACTAAATACTTGGAATAATAGCCCAGTGACTAACTAGGTCTCATGGGAACCATTTCCAATGTCAGTGAAACATTTTTAAATGAGGAATTTAAGCAGTATTTTGTGTTTGAATAGCCTCTGTCATGATCCTAAAGCACTTGAGCTCTTTGTTAATCACTTTATTTACCATTAAAAAGGAAGTGAAATGTGACAGTTGTTTAACACACATTCAGAAACACTCAGAACTATGTACCAGTTCAGGGGGCTGACCCTCAGTTGGTGGTAAACAACACAGCCCCATTGACTTTGATGACATATCACTTAATTATACTGGCAGAGGGTCTGGGCCATTCTAACTGGATATGTCAAAAACCATCATCCAAGTTAGAAATGTATTGAATATAATTACCAATACTGAAGTCTGGCCAAGACATTAGAATGGTGCCAAGAATCATTTCTGACTGCAGTCAGTCAGGATATTAGTTTCAGACATTGTGGTTCAGGGCACAAACAGACCTTGCTTCTATTCTTAGCTCTGGCACTGATTAGCTGTATGACCTTGGACTATTGATTACAACTTCTTGAGTTTCTGTTAGGGTGAAGAAAACAGTCCTTGTAAAGTATTTCATGGTTTGCACATAGAAACAGTGCACCAATGCACTAACTTCTTATCCAGCCTGACTTCCACTAAAACACAAGCTGGAGTATTTTACCCACTAGTCCCCAGATCAAGCCCAGTGACCCATGGCTTAAACAACATCTTGTTTTCTAGAAGGGCATCCAGTTTGTATCATTTATGAGGTGTCCCACTCAGAAGAGCTTACCTGTAGCAGCACAGAATCCTTATCATGCCTAGGGTATTGGTCCAAAACTGACTCAGTGAAAGATTGCCACGTACTGAACCATCTGCATTAGTGTCTGAAGCCACTGGTGACTAAAGTCTTTGACTGCTGCTTGGTTTGGGGGATCATCTCCAATGACAACATAGGCAGACAGTAAAAGCTTTAAAAGTGATTCTAAAGGGCGCTATAGACTTAACATCAGTTGGCAAGGCCCCTTGGGCTTAATGCACCAGAGGAAATTTGGTAGACATTTGAGAAGTGCTGTTGGAAGGCAATACGTGCAGAAAACCATTTGCCTAAGAATTTAAGCCCTGAATTCCCTCTACAGAGAAGATTTATGGTGGTATACACAGGTATCTCTCATCTCTTTGAGGCACTTTAGACAAACCCACTAAGCACCTATCTTTAAACATCTTCAAGCACCTAACTACCTTTGAAAATTGAACTCCAACAAACTAAATGTTCTTTGCAGCTCAGCATGGAGACCAAATAATTATGCAGATTCTTAAGTACATTTTAAAGCAGAGTCCAGTTCCATCAGTTAGTATTGCCTTTAAAAGCCAAACCTTGCAGGCTTGTCCTTCCAGTCTGGTATGGTCCATTAATGATATTTGCTTGAGCTTCATCCAGCAAATTATTTGATCAATTTAATTCTATCTTTAATCAAACATTCAACAAATACTGCTACCATTCTTTATTCTCCTTTCCTTACCAGTTTCATGCTCTGAGTGTACATTTTTTGAATATTTACGTACATTTTTACTTTTGTTTTTTGCTAAAACTTTTATAAAACAAGAAGTTCAGCTCTTCTTGGAGAATTCAGCCATATTTCTATTTCTGGTTTTTTTCTTTATTTGCTCAAGAATGAGAAAAATGGAATAAGCTTTCCGAATCAGTTGCTGACAACTTCAGATCAAGACTCTTTCTGCGTAAATGCTTACTGTTATAAGAAGCAATGCTTCCTCTCTTTCTGTAGTCATGTTCCTTGCTTTAACAGTAAGCATCTATGCTGAAGTCCTGTCCTTATTATATGATGTGAATGTATGTTTGCTTATACATAAATACATACACACACACATGCATGTACACACACAAACACACATATATATACCCATGCATATACATATATGATATCTATATCTGTATCTATATATGTGTATGTGTAGATCCACCAATTAAGCTTATTACTATGCTAAGGAGCATAGCATAACATACTGAAGGTATTGTTTTTTGTAAATAATCTTTTCTTTCAGAGGAAAAGGTTGGTGGGGGTTGGCATCAGGAATATGGCATTTTAACGAAATGAATACAAGAATAATCACACACGCAATTAAACTAAGCTGAAATAATTAAATTATTTTTAAGTAGAGATCCTGCTGCCCCTTTCAGCACTGCCTTCCACTTTGTGCAGCCATGGCAAGTCTGGGCCAAAGCCCAGTGGAACCAGCAGACTGGACTGCGGGGGGCATTGGATCGAAGCTTCATGCATGTGTGAAGGGTACTACCTTGTAAAATGTGAATCAACTGAATTCCAGTGTGGTAGCACGTACAGCTATTTTGTGCTCTCTGGGTACAATCCAGTGTCTTTGGAAGTCAATGGAAAGGCTCTCTCTTATTTCATGGACAGTGGATTAGACTCTGACTGCCAAGGCACAGACCTTTCTATGCATGGCTTCTCCAGTAAAGCCTCTCTTTCCTCAATTCTTAATTGTTCTTAGCTTCTGCTGAGGAGGGTTGGGCACTGATGCCTACCAGGGCTTGTGTTGATTAGTCATTTCTTCTGGAAATATTTTTAATTAGGTGAAGGACTAGCACTAACTGTTCTGGAATAGATACTGATGTTTCAGTGAGTGACAATAAACTGTTAGAGTATCTCTGGCCTGACAGCCGTATAGTCAAGTCCATAACTGCTTTGTGGGGATGAAGTGAGAATCTAACTGAGAAAGGAACTGATGGGCTGCCTCTTGGCCCAGCAGATTCTTGCTTGGGGTTAATAAACAAGGGGCAGAGGGCTGGGGCTGGTTGGGGGGTAATACAGGAAAGCAGTTTCCACAGCAAGATTGTGCTAACTTTGACTCAGTAATAACAGTATTTCCTCATGTGTATGGTACTTATGACAATAATGGAGCTACTTACCAGAATAAGCCTTCGCAGGATCAAGTCTTATATAATATGAACACTTTGTACCAGTATATTGTAAAGCACTTTACATGTAAGTTCAGTATTACTATTCTTCTTTACTGATAAGGAAAATGAGGTAGGGGATGGTGAAGGGAAGATCCCAAGTTCATTCTGCAGCCTTGGGACCAGGCCAGGGTTCGAGTCCCAGTTCAGAGCTCTGTGCATTGAAGAAGCTTCTTATTTCTAAATACCATTAGATTACTTCCCCTGCCACTTAAATGTTTCAAGTTCTTAGTAGCACACAGCAATACTATACAATGGATTTTTTTATAATTATTTTGATTTATAACCCACACTACTAAGAAAGGCTCAGAGTGAATTACAATAGCTGACAAACAACCCATAAGACAGGAAACAACAAACTCTCCAATTGATGGCCTAACATTTTAAAACTCCATCCCCCACCCCCATCCACTTCCCTGCCTATTACCAGCAGTGTAAACACTACAGCCCATCCCAGCTGTGCTTCCAAACCCTCTTTCCATGCCCCCTCACCTGCCTTCTCACCCACTGCCATTTCTCTAACTCTTCCAGCAATGTCCCTCCCAAGCCCAAAGGGTCTGTGGCTATTCCCTGAAATGTATACCCCCTCAGCAGTTCCCCCTACAAATACAACATTAAATTAAAAACAAAAAAGCATATTAGGGAAAAACAGAAAATCCTTCTGTTCTCATCTCCATCCCCATTGATAGGCAATGCCAAAGGGCACTCTTGACCCTTATCCTTTGGTGGAATGCGAAGGCAGTGCCCCCTGGGCGTGCAGTAGGGAGGCCTGCCAGCTCTTTAGGGACTGCAGGCTAGCCAGGTCCTTTTCCCTCAGTTTGAATGGCCAAGATGGTACCTAAACTGGGCCCCAGCCCTGCCCCAGAAGATTGGAAATGAAGGTTCATGTCTCTGAACAACAACATGAGCAAAATGTATTTATTCCACATAAAAATGTGGTCAAGATGCTTGGACTAACACTCCTACTCTTTCCTGAAGTGGCATGGAATTGCTAACTGTCAAGGACTCTGACCAAGCAGAACTAGCTGGGGCAAGTACATGAGTTATCACACCTGCTCCTGATCCCTAGCTGATGTGGCTGACTCAGTTCTCTGCAGCTAGATTGCCTGCTGAAAGCACCACTCAGCCCTTTTAAACACACCTGTAGCCTCAGGATGCAGGCGTGCCTTCACATGGCCTTAATCTGTTCTGGCAAACCTCATTTTCAATGCTTTCTGGTTCTCCTGGCTCCTGACACTGCTTTGGATTTCCCTGATCCTGATCTTGGATCTCCCCTGAACCTTGCCACTGGTCTGCTGTCTCTGGTTTCCCCAGCATCCTAACTCAGCTTGGCTTCCTTGACCCTGATCTCAGATCTTGCTTAGAACTCAGCACTGGTTACCTGACTTATGGTGCCTGACCTTGTCTTACATCTTGATCTATGTCTCTTGCATCTCTGCTGTCAGCTCCAGTACCCTGTTCCTCTGCCCTGCTGACCCCCAGGTTGCTCCTAGTGACTTACCATAAGCTTGGCCACCTACATCCTGGCCAAACCCTCACACAAACTATTACAGGTGAGCAGGACCTCAGTTTACTTTTAGTCTAGAAAAGGATTCCATCAGTAGTAGGGTATCACTTCTGCAGCTATATCATCATCACACAGCAAGCTCAAGAATATAACAGTGCCACCCAGGCTGCAGAACATAGTCACAAGTGGTAGGCGCCTCCATTCAAAGGATCACCACTGGTACCCAAGACTGCTGATAGCTCTCATGGTATCCAAATAGATATTGAGTCATTGTCTGGTACTAGAGAGGGATCAATTAATCAAATCCCCAGTACCCTTAGAAGCAGCTGAGGATTTGGAGAGCACTCTCACTCCTACCTTTGTCATTGATTTGGCCCAGAGATGGAAGAGTTGCCATTATTTACGTTTTTGGCGTCAAGTATTTGTTATTTCACAATAGATACAAGACAGCTTCTGTAAAAGAAGCCCTGTTTTTTCTAGTGGAGGCACTGATAATGCTCTCTAGCACAAGTGACTCACTTCCAAAGACATCTTGGATTGTCTAGTAGTTTCAAGGCCTTCACCAAGCAAGATTTGATTGACTTTTGATGGAGACAGAGAACATTCCTTCCTAAACAGATCTCAGCGTTCTAAAGCTCTTTGACACAATTGGTTAAATGGAACATGAGAAAGATACCTCAAGCATTCAGACTGTCTGTATTCAAACCTATACATGCTAGGGAAAGAGACTGTTAGACTTTAAGACCATGATGGTCCTCTAGTCCAATCTGCTTGTCATAGGCCAAAGAGTTTTGTTGTGTTACTTGCAGTGAAGTGATAGGTTTTTCCTTTCTATGTATCTGAAAACTATCACAATATTGTGACTGAACTAGAGGGCTAATTGGACCACTGTAGTAGAGATACACCAGTTTCTGTGGGTAAAAGTATGCAAGGGAGTGATGTGGCAAGTATCACATGTGGTCAGTTTTGACTCCTCCAGCCCAAATGGCAAGGTACCCTTTTCATGGCTCTGGAGTCTGTGGTAAGACACATTAGCTGCTCTGTTTCTATGCCCAAAATTCAATTGAAAGTTTCCTAGAGGTGATTCTATAGAATCCTGCCAGGCCCTTAATATAGTCAAGTGTCAGAGGAACCATGACTTCCCTCAGACCTCCTGGAAGTGCTTTGATATTACTAATCTTTGAAGGCAGACCCTTAAAACTAGTTCCTTGTCCTGGCAGATTTGATAGTGGCCAGCAGGAAGATAATGTGTCATGGATGCCTTTCATGAATCATTATTATGTACTGTTCTGTTTTCTATGTAACATCTTTGTCCTACCTAGAAATTCAGGTATTTATAAAGGTAATGTGAAGACAAAAAGACTTTGAAGGTCACCAGAACAGAGGGTTGTTCTCTTGATGTATCTCACTAGCTCTTGTTAATGCTTAAATATAAGAATTATCCTCCCTTAGACAGGAGGGTTTTTATTTGAATCTCAGATCAGCTTGTAGAAGTGCAGTGAGATCAGTAGAGTTGCATCTATTGTGAATGTGGCCCAGTGTAAGCCATACAGACAGAAAGTGAGATGTGTCATTCTCTACTATTAAAAGGAATCCAAGTCAGGCTCATTCTTTGAAATGCTGCAGCTTAGAACAAGATCACACAGCAGATTTGTACAGTACTCATCACAGCTTCACATCAGTTCTGACATAGCTTTCAGTTTCTTCTCCTGGGAGCTCTGGGATTTATGACTGTCTCAGAGAATTAATCACCTTGCATGCCTGGAGAGGGAGGATGATCTCTGGCCACAGTTAAGGGCAGACATAGGGCATTGTGAGAAGGCTTGCAGAGTGTTTATGTGCAGTGGGAGGCTGTACTTTGCCTGCCTTTTCCAGTGCTTCTGCATCCCTTTGCCGAGACCCCTAGTTTGATGCCTTTACTACTGTGAGAATGTTTTACTAATGATGAGAAAGACTTTAGTCAGCATCACCAAGACCAAGTGTTCTTAAAAATTGTCAGGCCCAAGAAAATTACAACATTGGTCTAAAAATCAGGAGGGTTTTTTTTTAAGGATACATTTCTTAGGTTTTGTCTTTTTTTTTTAACCTGTAGAATTCATACCTCCAAGCTTTTCTCTAAAATTATGAGGACTAGAAACTGACCTTTATTTTGAAATATATTGATATTTTTCCATGTTGACATGACTAGGAGATGGGACTATAGGAAAATATCACAGCACTAGTAATAAATCTTGAAAGCTGATGAACTATAGATTATGGCTTTGCCAGAAACCCTTAAAGGAGCATGACACATGCAAATATATTATGTTAGGAGAGGGCAGGGAAGAACAGTGTGTCTCTGAGATGCCCACTACTACCCTTACTATCTTCTCATGCTGTGTAAAAGAGGTGGTAAAATTGCATATTACCATACCCTCTCTACACTGAATCAGCTGCATGGACTGGTGCATTTGCAGCAATAAGCTTAATACTCTGGTTTACTTTCAGATTTCCACTCCCACCTGTCTACTCCTGCCAGCCTAGCCCAAGCCCATATGACCCCTATAAAAGTACTATTGGGTTGGCTGAACTATCTTCTTTCTTAGTTTTGCCGTCATGGGGCACTTGTACATGTGATGAAATTGCCCTTTTTAGCAGTTTAATTGCCCTTTTATAGCGGTTTAATTGTGTCACACATTACACGGGGCATAAGCAGCCTTGTACAGAGGGCTCTGGGGAACACATGCCCCCCAAGATAGGCCACTGCCAACACTGGCACTGACATCTGCGAATGATTGTCACTCACCACCTCCCCTCCTCGCCGCTAACACTGCCACGGCTGCCTGCAGACAGTCCATGCTCAGCCTGCCCTCACCACCAGTGTCACTGTAGCTCACTGTGGGTGGTCCCTACTCACCGCCACCATGCCATTGACACTGACACCACCGCCGCTGCCTGGGGGTGGTTGCTGTGCCCATGCCTCAGGAGGCATGCGTCGCTCATGTATGGCGACATATTGCGCTTTAATTTCATTACACTGTACACATGAGATGGCATATTGCAAAGTAAATGACTTTGTTACGTAGCAAGATAAAAAACATCCTGATGTATCTTAGTTTGCTACCTAACACGTTGCAGCGATACATTCATCCCTGAGCCCGCCCAGGCTTCTAACGCTCTGTGCCCTGTCCCCACCAAGTTCTCCGGCCACCAGAACACCCAGCCTGTCCCTGGGGCAGCACAAGGAGGCAGCAGGAGGGTAGCTGGGAGTGCTGATGGCTGAAGAAGGTGGCAGGGATGGTGCACAGGGTGCTGGAAGCCTGGGTGGGCTTGGGAAAGCTCAGGCTTGGTGGCCTTCCAGTGCTCCATGCACTATCCCTGGTGCCTTCTCCAGCAGCCAGCACACCCAGCCACTCTCCTGCTGCCTTCCTGCACTGCCCCAGAGGCAAGCCAGCCCATTCCTGGGCAGTCCCAGAGGGCAGGAAGATGGCAGGGATAGTGCACAGGGTTCTGGAAGCCCTCACAGGAAAAAAAGGAAAAATGTGGCAAGGGGCACAATCCTTTTTTTTTTTTTTTCCCCAGTGGAGTATGCCTGCAGCCAGGGGGCAAGCTGCTGACAGGCTAAGTTGCCCCTGAGCTGCGGGGAGCCCTGGTGCTTCCTTCCATGTTGGCAGCATTCCCCAGGGCTGTGCAGGCAGGCTGCTAGTAACCAGGTGCTGTCCCAGCTTGGAGCCAAACCCCAGACTGCTAGCAGCCTGTCTAGGTGGCCCTGGGGAGTGCTCCTGCCATGGAAGGAAGGACTAGGGTCCCCTGCAGCTCAGGGCCTGCTGGCAGCTTGCCCCATAGGCTGTGGGCAGGCTCCACTGAAAAATAAAAAAAGGAGCAGCCCCTCACTGTAACAGTGACATAAGCCCCTAAATTGAAACGGTGGGTTTTTAATCATCACAATTAAAAACCCACCATTTTAATTTAGGGGACCTAAACTCCTGTCATGTGTACGAACAGCGATGGAGTCATATTTGCCAAGTAAGTGTATCCTCTTCATGAGTCAGGGAGGGGGAATGGGGCCCTTTAGCTTTTTGCAGTGCTGTCATCAGCTTAATTGACGAGAGTTTTTGAGAATGGAGAGATGCTTGCCTCACTCTGCAAAGCAATCTTCATAGGAAGTTCAGAAGAGTTTAGTGCATGCAGTGGGGATGAGTTTCAAAGAGTTTGGGTTCTGACTTAACTTGGCTTCTGTCACCATGCGTGCTGTTGCTGCTTGAACCCTTTTGGAAATTCTGGGTTTATCCAGGATCTCTGTAAAGAGGATCTAAATCCTCCACACCTCTCTGGCTTTTAAGATAATTCCTTCAAGTGATGTTAATCAAATACAAAGTATTTCTCTCATTCTGAAGGAGACAGAGAGCTGAAGAGGCTGGTGGGAGGAATGAATAAATAAACAGCCATTCAACACAACAACGAACTAATCAAAGCTTAGCCATCAAAGCCTGGCATAAGAAATCCATCTACTGTTGTCATTAGAAGGGGCATAGTATAGGTGACAGTCAGATACTAAACAAAACAGGTTGTCTGAACAAATTAGAGAGAGGAATTTCTGTGGGCTGAAGAGCTGAATTGTAATAAAAAAAATCACTATTTGAAAATGGTTTTGGCACTTCCCTCCTGGTTCCTCTTCTAATAAAGGCATGTGAGGGCTTGTGTGATAGTTTTATTTAGCCCCGCCCCCCAAGTGTTTGCTATCCATCCTTACAGGAGAAAAGCATATTTCTGCCCATTGCTTTGGAGACTGGAGAGTTAAAATAAATCTGTTCACAGTACACATCTATTGGAAAATACAGCACAATGTTTTGACTGTTTCTGTTTCCAGATTCTTGCATTTAAATATGTTCATTTTAGAGCACTGCTGAACAGTCTTTCTTTCTCCTCCCCACCCCTTTCTCTTTGCCTCTCTAATGAGCATCTCAGATGATCTGGGATTTTCTACCCAAGAAAGATCCTAATGATCCCATTTATTTTGATCATAATCTTTCAACTAGGCCAGCAAAGAAAAATCAACCAAACAAGCATATAGACAGTAGAGAGAGAATTGTTGTAATGTCTGCTCTGTCCAGGTGCTGATTCAATTAGAAAATTCATATTCATTATCTTCATGGCTTAAAACCTCTCACTGGGCATGTCTCTCCAGGTTTGTTTGTTTTTTTTGCTTCCAGGCATGCAGTTTACACATGCACCCAGACCACAGCACATTGAGCCAACTCACAGCAGCCCTTGCTGGCCGGGGACATGCGGGGTCAGCCTGCCAACCCAGGGCTCCTCCAACCTGGCTCATTGTGCTGTGGTGGGGCTGGCTAGGGCACAAGGGTGCTTCAGCATGGGGCTAGTCGGCAGGCAGCCCCTGCACTGAAGCACCCTTGTGCCCCAGCCAGCTGACTCAGTGTCTACATGTACACTGCTGTGCGAGAAAAAACACCACAGCACAGTAGGACTTGTATTTACAAGTCCTTCTCTGCTGTGGAGGTTATTAGCTTTGTGCACCGTAATAGGGGCACACATGTAGATACGGAGACATTTGCTATGGAGTTAATTAGTCAGCTGTGCAGTAAACTGCTCATGTAGATATGGATATTGTGATGTTGCAAAATTGTCTCATGGGGATACCTTCTAAGATATTAGGCTCAGCACACAGGAAAAGCTGTCATGCACCTGAAGTGACCAGGAAATGCTGGAGAAGCAATCATTAGAGTTGCGCAAACTTTTTCAGATAAACAATACCCTGGTAAAAATGGTGATTCATTACATCTAAATCTGTGAAATCACATCCCTTTTACTGAATTGCTTGTTAAAAAAAAAGATGGATGGGAATAAAATTCTAAAACCGTCATAATGAAGTGATTTAAATGTATTTTTTTATTTTGAAATGTTCTTCAAATTTATATTAAGAATATTAAAAACAATGGAAATTGAGAATGAGCATTTTTTTGCTTTGATGGAATAATATTTTGGCTTTATGGAAAGTGATTTTTCCACCCTTTTTGTAGAACCATCAAAAGTTTTGAAAAATCCATTATTTTCTCAGCTCTAACGCAAATGCCCAGACACACAATCTCGCTCATGTTTTCCACATCCTGATTAAAGGAAGTCATCTTAGCATTTTCCTTCTTAGCCATACAAGAGAGAGAAGTGGGAGGGTCTGGCATAGCTAGGTGAAATCTAGAGGGCTAATCAGGAACAGTGCTCACCCCAGTGCTGAAGTTGATGCCAGTATGGCCACAAGTTTGTACAGCGGTGCTATTGGGGAAGTCCTCGGTGTAAGTAGAATAGCTCTCTTTCTGGCTAATCTCCAGTGGCGTTTGGTAATTTCAGTGAGCCCTTGTCCAAAAGTAAGTTGTCTGAAAAGTCAGAGGGAGAACAAATTAAAAGCAAAAAAGGAAAGACTTTATCTAGGCATGTGCAGATATATGGGGAGGTGCCAGCCCTGCAAGACTGTGTAAGACAGCCCCTGACCCTAGCAGAGACCTTCTAAACTCATTCATTTTGCAGGACTCTAAGGTAACTTGAGCATAAAGAATCAAGACACTTTTTTGATCAGAACACGTTCAGCTGTCCCCCATAGTTACAAGTTCTCTGGTCTGTTCAAAGGAACACAAAGATGTCTCTTCTAATTAAAGAACCCAGTTTTCATTGCTGAGTACTTTGTCTCATCTAATAAGAGTACTGCCATCATGTGCACAGAGTCCCAGCAAGCTGAACCATTGCGTAATATAGAAATGATTTAAAGATGTTTTTTTCAAAAGCAAATAAAAGATTTAGGAGCACAAACTCATTGAAAACTGATAGCATTTATGCTCCTAAAGAACTTATGTGCTTTTGAAAATAAGTGTGTGTAATGTGGAATCATGTGTTTGTGCTCCTCAGGTCAAGGTCACCCTGATCACAAAATCTGGGGTCAGGAAGGAATGTTTCCCCCCAGATCAGGTTTGTTTGTTTATTATTTAATTGATTTGATTTCTCTGCCACCTTCTCAAAGAGGCTCAGGGTGGCTTACAATGTGAAAGTCACAAAAATAGATCATATAATAAAACAATAATAAAAAATCCCCAAAGAATACCCAAACCATAACTCCACTTGCTAAAAGCTTGCTTAAATCTTTTTCTTGTGTTGCTACACCGCATTTGACCACTTTATTACTAATGTTTGCATTTGTTTATTATAGTTTGCAAGATTGTTCATTGTACATGTACCTTCAAGCAGTGGCATTGCAGCAGGTGTTGCATAGTCTGAGACTCTGTGCCACAGTCACAGGTGGTTGAACCAATAGTATAGCCCTACTTCTTCATTAGTTCCTTGGAGCATCCAGGTCCAGTGTATAGGCAATTGAGACATCATCACTTTTGCCATAGTTCATCAGTGGGAAGAACTCAATCACTGGAACATCCATTTTTTTATTGTAAGGTATGTTTTTAAGCCTTTCATTCCACAACTGTAGTCATATCTCCTTGGGTATGGCATCAAGGGGTTGGGTGCTGGTGAAAAAGCTTGTGTGTGACTTCAGTCATTTGTGTGCTGTGGTGTCTCACATCTTCAGTTTGTCTTGATCATTCTATTCTGCTGGCCACTGCTCTTCTGACATCAGTTGAAGGAATGTCAGCCAGCAGGTACACACTGCTTAGGCTGGTAGGCTTCAGACATCCTGTGATGCATTGGCAGCTATCATTCAGAATGGGGTCAAGGCGCTTCTTAGCATGTGTGGATCTCTCCCATACAAAGCATACATACTTGACAGAAGAGAAACTGAGAGCCAGAGCAGTGGTTCAGATGGTTGAGAGGCTAAGCCCGCATTTCAAGTTGGCTAGCTTATATAAAATGTTGTTTCAAGTGCTCACCTTTCCTTTTGTATTCATGATGTGTTTTTTTATGAGAGGGTTCAGTAGAGGGAGCCTCCATGGTAAACTCTGTTTGAACAATGAGACAGTGGGATTCTGGACCATGTAATGTTGAGCTGGTGATTGGCCTCACGGTTTTTCAGATGAACGGCTCATACTGTTGTTTTTGCTGCGTTGGCGTGTAATTGGTTCTCAATATAGCATGAGGTTAAGCCAGTTAGTGGTTCACTTAGGGATTTTTCAACATGGACAAAGCCAGTGTTTGGGGCTATTATGCATAGGCCATGTGCACAGATGAAATGTTTTGTTTCCAGATCGTATAGATCATTCATATAGATATTATATAATAGTGGTGCAAATACATTTCCTTGGGGAAGGTCATTGATCTGTTGCCTCCATCTGCTTTGCTTCCCATTCAGTTTGAAAAAAATCTGTTTTCGAGCAGGGTTCATATCAGCTCTATAAGGTATAGATCCTGTGTCACTTCCAAGGTCTTGTGGAGGAGTCATTGGTTAACTGTATCATAGGTGGCTAGTAGTTCAACAAACGCAGCTCTGGTGATTTGACGTCTTTGAAACCGTCTTTGATCTGTTGAATTAGATTGAGCAGCTGGTTCATTGTTTATTTTCCAGGGTGAAAACTACCCTGTTTATGGATTAGGTGTTTATCCACATATGGGACAAGCTGGTTCAGTATCAGTTGTTCATACAGTTTGTATGTGTGGCATACCACAGAAATAGGTCTGAAGGTCTTTGGTTCTTCGGCTTTAGAAGTGCCACTATACCTGAACATGTCACCATAACAGCGATTTTTTGACTGACTGTGCATGAGTTGTATAGGCAGAGGAACCATTATCAAGTCTGGGGTCAGGGTTGCTTGATTTGCTCAGTTACTATGTTGTCAAGGTCAGCTGTTTTCCTGGTCTTCAGTGTGTTCATAACAGCATTCAGCTCTGTCATGAAGAAGGGGTTTGTAAAACCTAGATCCTTTTGATACTTGTGCCTTTTCAGTCTAATTTTTTTGTTTGCTTTGGTTTTGGGGCTTTTCCCATTGAGAAGCGTCTAGTGGGCAACTTGGTCAGCGATGACATTGTGATGTTAATCTACCTTTAGTGAATTGTTGCTTAGTTTATGTATTGTTGCCCATGCCTGTTTACTATTATGCATCATACCAGTTGATTCAATCAGGGTCTGCCAGGATTTCCTGTGTTCTCCTATGATGGCTGACATGAGCTCCTCACCTGTAGCAACAGTCTTTGTGGAAAAGCGGTTGAGTTCATACTGGGCACATCTGCATGAGTCTCTGACTCCACAGTAGCCAAATAATATGCTAATATGCTACTAACAGTGTTAATATGCTACTGCACAGTATTATTAGGATACTGTGCAGTAGTGTTACTTACAGGTTGTTTGCTGCCACTACTATGCAGTAACTCCAGTTACTGTATATTTAGTTAGTACTTAATTATACAAGTACTAAATAAATGCGCAGTAACCGCCACACAGTAGTATCTCATCTAACCGCACCCACTGTTACCTGTAGTCTTCATATAGGCCAGTGGTTTGTGGAGTGAGACCTGGGATGCTATTCATATGGCTGCCCTGTGCAATGTTCTTCATTGTAGATTTCTGTGAAGCTTTTATTAATTGACCATAGTTTTCAGGCAATGTGTTGACAGTTTTGACTGTGGCATCAAGGTGTTCTGAAAAGTCTTTCCAGTCTGCCTTTTTAAGGTTGAAACATCAGTGAAATGGCACTGTAATAGATGTCACTGCAACTTTAATCTAAATACCAATTTGTTGATATTGGGAATGTGGAATAGGGTCTAATGCCATTTTATTACTTAGCTCAGTGGTGGTGTTGCGGGTGAATATAAAGTCTGGGTTGTATCCCAGTTCCAGAGGCCACTGTTGGAAGATTTAGGTAGCTTTGGGTTATGGATTAGACTCAGCTGGTATGCAAGCTTCTAATGCTTTAGCTAAGCTTCTAATGGTTTGCCATCTTTAGTGGTCTCACTTTAGTCCTATTATGTGCTGTGGCTGTTGGAAAGTTGCCAGTAATCACCTATAATTTATTCTGAGTGATCCCTGGTGAATCTGTAAAGGCAAAACTTACATTGGGTGGTTTGTAGTCTGAAGTGATTGTAATTCTGTTGAGTCTGATGGTTAGGATTGCAGTGTTGTTTTCTTCAGTCTATGCTGTAGACTAGAGTTTCTGACCATTCCAGTTTTAACAAATATGGATCTTCCAAATAGCTTGTGTGGTCTTTTAATCACCATAGTCATTTCAGGTGTTGAAGGATGGTTATTATGAGGCTCTTGGTACATCTCTTGTAGGCATGAGACATCACACTGCACTTTCTTACAATCAGTTCTTTTTTCACCATTGAAAACCCTTCAAGGTTTGTGGACAGTACTATCAATGTTAGGTCTAAAGAGGGCTTATGTCTACTTTGACCACAAGGCATTATGACTGATTAGAGTTGATTGATTTGTAAGGTCAAAATATGGTTTGAAGTGTTGGCACAATTCACAGGTATGAACAGGTATTACCTGACAGGAGTTGTGACATGAACACTTCTATGGCCTGCCTAAATAAAAAGGTCTTAAGATGGCCAAGCATGGGGATTGCCTAGAAAGCAGGGCCCTGGATTAAGTGTCAATGACGTTCCAGTTCTATATTCCCATGCTAACGTAAGTAGGAAAAAATGCTGTGCAAGCATACATGAAACTATAATTTCAAGGGACGGGTATGTGGGTTTGTTCTTCCTACAGAAGTTTAAGGGACCTTTTTTCCTGCTTTAAACCATCTACAAGTATAGCTCTCCTTCCTGGCATATACAGAACACAAGTGTCTCTTTCACTCAGGCATCATGGTAAATGAAGATTAATTTACACTTTTCCAGTGCAGGCCTAATAGGTAGAATTCTCAAGAGAAATAGTTTCATAGTTTCTAGGGTCGGAAGGGACCTGAGTAGACCATCTAGTCCGACCCCCCGCCATGGCAGGAAATAATGCTGGGGTCAAACGACCCCAGCAAGATGTTCATCTAAGCTCCTCTTAAACACCCCCAGGGTAGGAGCCAGGACCACCTCTTTTGGAAGCTGGTTCCAGATCCTAGGTGCCCTGACCGTGAAGTAGTGCTTCCTGATATCCAGCCTAAACCTGCCCTCTGCCAGCTTGTGACTGTTATTCCTGGTCACTCCTGGCAGTGCATGGGGGAACAGTGACTCCCCCAATGCCCGCTGATCCCCCCTGACTAATTTATAACAGGCCACTAGATCCCCCCTCAGCCTTCTCTTGTGGAGGCTGAACAGGTTCAGGTCCCGTAGCCTCTCCTCATAGGGCCTGCCCTGCAGTCCCCTGATCATGCGAGTGGCCCTCCTCTGGACCCTCTCCATGCTGTCGACATTCCTCTTGAAGTGCGGCGCCCAGAACTGGACGCAGTACTCCAGCTGTGGCCTGACCAGTACCGCATAGAGGGGGAGGATCACCTCCTTGGACCTGCTTGTGATGCATCTGTGGATGCATGACAAGGTATGGTGGGCCTTCCTGACTGCCTCCCCACGCTGCCGGCCCATGTTCATCTTGGAGTCAACTATGACTCCAAGATCCTTTTCTGCCTCCATGCCGACAAGAGGGGAGTTCCCCAACCTGTAGGTATGGTGCCAGTTGTTCCTCCCCAGGTGCATCACCTTGCACTTGTTTGTGTTGAATCCCATCCTATTCTCATCACCCACCCTTGTAGCCTGTCTAGGTCTGATTGAAGCCTGATGCTTCCCTCTAGTGTGCCCACATCCCCTCACATCTTAGTGTCATCAGCAAATTTGAACAGGGTGCTTTTAACTCCCTCGTCCAAATCACTGATGAAGATGTTGAACAGTGCGGGCCTGAGGACCGAGCCCTGGGGGACCCCACTGCCCACATCCTTCCAGGTTGAAAATGACCATCCACTACCACCCTCTGGGTGCGGCCCTCCAGCCAGTTGGCGACCCATTTGACTGTGTGGGTGTCTACATCACAGCCCCCCAGTTTCTTAATGAGAACGGGGTGAGAGACAGTGTCGAATGCCTTCCGGAAGTCCAGGAAGACTATGTCCACTGCTACCCCTGCATCTAATGATCTGGTGATCTGATCATAGAAGGCCACCAGGTTGGTCTGACAGGACCTGCCACTGATGAACCCGTGTTGGTTGCCCCTATGTATGCATTCCCCTGCTGGCCCCTCCTGGATGTGTGCCAGCATAATTTTCTCAAACAGCTTGCTTAGGATAGAGGTAAGACTAACTGGCCTATAGTTTCCTGGGTCCTCCTTCCTCCCCTTTTTGAAGATGGGAACCACGTTGGCCCTCTTCCAGTCCTCTGGCACCATACCAGAGCACCACGAGTGCTCATAGAGCCATGCCAGGAGTCCTGCAATGACCTCGGCCAATTCCTTTAGGACTCTAGGGTGGAGATCGTCCAAGCCGGCTGACTTAAACATGTCCAGCCCCTCCAGAAGCCCCCTAACTAGTTTCATGCTAACCTTTGGCCCGGGTGTGCCTCCCCTGGGGCCCGAGGCGGCCCAGCAGGGAGGTGGCTGTTCTGGTCCCTACTTAGGAAGACGGAGGCAAAGAAATCATTAAACATGTTAGCTTTGCCGTCTGGTGTGACGACCAAGTTTCCCAACGCATCCTGCAAGGGCCCCACGTTATCTGGGACCTTCTTTTTGCCCCCTATGTATTTAAAAAAGGACTTCTTATTGTCCTTAATCTGAGAAGCTAGTTCTAATTCCATTTTTGCTTTGGCCTTCCTAACTGCCCCCCTACAACTCCGAGCGACTGCAGAACAGTCATCCCTGGTGATGACCCCTTCTTTCCATTGGGTATACGCCTCCTTTTTAGCAAGGAGACATTCCCGGATGCTTTTGATGAGCCATGGAGCATTGTGTGCTCTTCTGCTCTCTTTGATCCTCATTGGGATTACCTTCCTTTGTGCTTGGAGGATCGCCTCTTTAAGGAGCAACCACTCTCCTTGGACATCTGGCTCCCCTCCCCTCTGGGACCTCAGCACATCCCCAACTATCCTCCTTAGCTCGTTGAAGTTTGCCCTCCTAAAGTCTAGGGCTGCTGCCTTACTGCATGCCTTTGCCACCTTGCACTGGATGGTAAATTCCAGCAGGCGATGAAATAATAGTTCCCAAACTTTTTAGACCATTGGATCCTTGTCACTCTTCTAAATTTCCCATGCACCACCTTTGCTATCAATTTTTAATAGGAAAGATGGGGGAGATGTAGCTTTTCAGACTAGCAGAAGTTCCATCAACTATTGTTTTGAACCACTGCTCAAAAGCAAGCAACCCTAGGGTTAGCCTCAATGAGAATGTTACCAACAAAAGCTGCAGAGTTCAACAAACCCTAGTGCTTCATAAAGCTTGTTCTTATGTGCATCAGGAAACATCTAGTGATCATAGAATCATAGAAAATTAGGTTTGAAAGGGACCTGAGGAGGTCATCTAGTCCAACCCCCTGCCCAAAGCAGGACCACCCCAACTATATAATCCCAACCAAGGTTTTTTCTATCTGCGTCTTAAAAATCTCCAAGGATGAAGATTCCACAGCCTTTCTGGATAGCCTGTTCCAGCGTTTTACTACCCTCCTAACAAGAAAGTTTTTTTCCTAATATCTAACCTCAACTTCTCTTGCTGCAATTTGAAACCATTGGTCTTTGTTCAGTTATCTTCCATCACTGAGACCAGTCCACTTGATAGTAGCTGTCAATCAGACATTGACCCACTAATTACTACCCTTTGAGCCCAATGATCCGGCCAGTTATCTATCCACCTTAAATCTATGCATTTATTCCAGTCTGCACTTTTTTAGCTTGCTTTCAAGAATGTTATGGGAGACCATATGAAAAGCCTTGCTAAACTCAAGGTATATCAATTTCACTGCTCTCCTTGCATTCACAGAGCCAATCAGTTCATTGTAGAAGGCAGTCATGTTAGTCAGGCATTACTTGTCCTTGTGAATCCATGACAGCTGTTCCTAATTACCTTCTTCTCATCCAAATACTTAGAAATAGAGATTCAGTGAGGACCCGCTCCATGCTTTTTCCAGGGACTGAGGTGAGGTTGACCAATCTGTTGTTCCATGGGTCCTACTTCTTCCCTTTCTTAAAGATGGGCACTATATTCACCCTTTTCCAATCATTCGCAACCTCTCTAATCACCACAAGTTTTCAGAGATAATCATCAGAGGCTCTGCAGTCACATCAGCCAACTCTCTCGGCACCCTCAGGTACATCACATGGACTTCTACACATCCAGTTGTAACCTTTCTGGGCCTCAGGCGTGGCCTTGACACCCCTAGTGACTGGCTGGAGTCCTGTGCTCTTCTAGCTCTAAGGGTCCCTTCTTTTTGTCTTTGTCTGCCACACCTTGATGTACTGGGTTGATCTTAGAAAGGGAAGCTGCCCAAGGGTCACAGTGTGAGCCTCAGTTTGCCTTTTTGTTAGCAGGTTCTACTAGTCTCAATCTATTCCTTCTACCCAGGAGAACTTTTAAAATCTTTTCTCCTATGCCTAATGAAGGGTATTTGTGCCCAAAAGCTTGCAATTAAAGAGATTTTTTGCAAAAATCTAGTTGGTCTAATAAAAGATATCACCTCTACCACAAGTCTGGATTGCCTTTTTCACATCAGGTGTGGATTGCTTGACTCGTACACGCCCCCAGGGCACCTGTAGCCTTATGGGCTACTCATGGCTTCCTATCTCTCCTACAGCCCTGCCCATGCCTCCAACTTTATTCAATGCCATTGTGTCCCTTTTAGGCCTTGGCCTTCTCAGTTTCAGCCTACCCTTTTCTCTGGTTGCAAGCCTCAGACCTGGCTCATTGATTCAGATCCAGCCGTCTCAGACTCAGCTCTGCCCAAGAAGGGAGACCTTGGCTTCATTAAGAACTGGCAGCTAGTCTCCCTGCTCTGCATGGACTACAAGATTCTGGCCAAAGTGCTGGTGACCCGCCTCCACACCATCATCGCCTCCATCACTGGGCCTGAGCAGAGCTACTGAGTGCCAGACAGGACCATCCAAGACAACCTGTTCCTGCGGTACAACCTACTCATAGCCAGCAAACTCTTTGGCCTGGACATCAGCCTCATCTCTCTGGACCAGGAGAAGGTTATCAACTGGCTGGGCCACACCTAGTTCTACCAGACCCTGGAGGCCTTTGGCTTTGGGCCTCTCTTCACCGGGGCTCTCTCTGGGTCTTGTACCAAGTCACCTCCAGCCTGCTGGTAAATGGCATGCTCTGCGCCCCATTCCCCATGCTCAGGGGCATCTGTCAGGGCTTCCCCCTGTTGGCCCAGGTAATCAAGCTACTGCTGCACATGTTGCGGTGCCACCTGAGCAGTGAGGCCCTGCCAATGGCCACAGGTCCATGTATTGGCCTTCCGCTCTGGCTGTCAGCATATGCAGATGATGCGACCATCTTCCTTACCACCCAGGAAGATGTGTGGGCCCTGACAGACTGCCAGCAAGCCTACGAGCATGCCTCCTCAGCCCCCATTAACTGGGCCAAGAGTGATACCCTGCTGCTTGGCACATGGACCAGCGTGAGCCCCCCAGATTTGCCAGGGGGGTGGGGCTTAACTGGCGCTGTGAAGGCCTCAAGGTCCTGCGCATGTTCCTGGGGCCGCTGAACTTCATGGCACACAATTGGAATGGCCTTGAGGACGGGGTGGAGACTCATCTGCAATGGAGGTGCTGGTGCCTACCCAGTCTCTCCTACTATGGACGTGTCCTTCTTGCCAGCAACCTGGACGTGGTGACCCTGTGGCACTGGTGCACTGTGCTTGATCTGCCAGAGGACCTGCTCAAGAGACTCCAGCACCTCCTGGTAATTTTTTTCTGGGATGGGTGCCACTAGCTCCCACAAGCCATCCTTTACCTACCTGTCACTGAGGGAAACCAGAACCTGATGGATCTGGCAAGCAAGGTGGCTGCCTTCCACCTGCAAGCCCTTCAGCGACTCCTCTATGGAGAGGAGTGCCTACCCTGGAAACAACTACCATGACAGTTCCTCAAGAGGGTGGGGGCCCTGGGCTTTGATTAGGAGATCTTCCTGCTGGACCTCATGCTCCTGAACTGGGCTGTACTTCCAGCTTTCTACCGTGGCATGGTATGACACTGACAGGCCACCTTCCACCTCCAACCCCGGGCCTCATGCCTGCAGTTCCCATAGCTACTGAGGGAGCCCTTGGTGCACAACCCAGCCCTGCGGCACCCTGTGCCAAGCCTTGCCTCTGCCAGCCTTACAGCCGCCCTCATCTAGGTGCATGTCCTGCACCTGAGCCATCTCCTTGACCCCTCTCGGTTGGCCTGGCTCTCACCCGAGGCCCTGACTATGCTCCATCTGCAGTGTGGGCCATCTGCTGTGTGACATCCAGGCTGCCCTCCCACTGGAGGCAGCAGCCACCCTGAATGACCATCTCCCAGCACACCAGGTCCCCCTCACCGTGGATGCTCTGAGCGAGGCCTTCCCTCTGCTGCCAGTCACCCCTGCCATGGCTGATGAGCTGGCTGGTGGGCCTAGCACCGTGTTGATGCTCCCCATGCCTCCCAACACTGACATGGGCTGCCCCTTTGCTTCTCTGTCATGTAGAAGCCTGTATGCCTGGGTGGTTCTCCTCTGCCATGCATAGGTGCTAGCAGGCCGCCCCAGTACACCATGGTGATGACACCTGGGGCCACCACATTCCCCACTGGCCCACCCGGCTTGGCTCACATTGTATAAGCCGACAACCTCCAGGAAGACTTGTGACCTGCAGTGGTGGTTGCTGCATGGCATTCTAGCCACTGGCATGTTTGCATCTCATTTTGACCCAGCTGCCTCAACAGCCTGCCCCTTCTGCCCTGGGGGCATTGAGAATCTCTTTCAAGCTTTCCTCAACTGTCCCCACCTGCAGCTGCTCTTTGTCACCCTTGAGCCACAGCTGCGGGCACTGGGCAGGAGAATCTTGGAGAACACCTACGTGTGTTTCTACCCATACTGGGAGGCCAAGCAGGGCACCATCTGCCTGGCCAACTTTCTGCTGGGTTAGGGCAAAATGGCGGTCCTGAAGAGCCACTGCAGCCAGCTTGCTGGGACAGGCTCAGGCAATGCCCTGCAGCTTTTCACCCTCCGGGTGTGGGTGCACCTCTTGCTGGAGTTTGAGCACACTGAGCCCTTGAGGGGACACTGTGCCACGTGGAGGATGGCCATCTTCAATATATGCTCTGATGTCATGACTGGTCTGAGTGACCAGGCAGGCTTGGTGGCGGACTGCAAATCCAAGTTCACGCTGTGGCCTGCGCCCTCACCAAGCTGCTTTTTGGGAAGCTGAAGGTTTTGTTACATGTACTATTGGATAGAGCAGGGTAGGAATTGTTTGTTTATAGAGGGCTTTGATCTGTATGACTATGTGGCTGGGTGTCCCGACTACATAACGGCATGTTAGACATGACGTGTAGTACTGCGAAGATGTCTGTCACAGTGTAATGTGGATGTAATGGCATGGTGCTTTTGGTTGTCTTTGCTTTGTATATTAGACCTGGACCCTGGAAAGGCCAACTTTTTGTACCCTGAGCCCTTGAATAAAGTAGCTAAAAATTCAAAAAGTCCTTCTTTCCAAAAAGCACATTATACTAGCTATAAAGTGATTTACAGTTTTTCTTTAAAGCTCTTATACCACACAGAAAATGTCCTACAGCATTTAACTTGTTTAAATGCAGATTTGAAGATTAATACAGGAACAATCATATTGTTATGCTAATCACAACATCTTTCATTTCTTCCATTAAATACTGATTTTCTCTTGCTTTTGTTTCCTACGTATTATTCCCTTTGCTGCCTTTCCCATCTCCACTCCAGCTCAGATAAACCTCTTCAAGACATTCCCTTGACATTTCCATTCTCTGGTCTTTTGTGCTTATCCAACAGGAAATGGCTCTTTGGAAAGAGCACAGTGCTGCTTTCACATTTTTAATGAATATTGCATATACAGCAAATGAACATTACATTGCTTTGTTTTTAGATCAGACTGAAAGCTTCTCATTGTGCCTACCCTTGGGATAGCAGGGGAGAAATTCATCTCCATGAAACCATATGGTACACCTAACAAAAACCTTTCAACAGTTTACCTTCTCAACAACAGAAAATGCAGTAAACTAGTAAGAAAATATCCCCCCATCCCCATCTAAATATAAAATACTGAAAATTACATTCAGTCTCTCATGTCTGAAATGGAGACAGTAGTCCTTTTTTCCCACCTCCTGTTTAACTTCTTATTTAGGACTAATTTAGCCTAATGTAGCTTGTGTCCCTCTTGATTTCTGTTGAACAGCTGGCTGGGAATATTTATCTCAAGGTCCAATCTTTAGAAAGTATAGTCTGTTATTGTTTGAAGATCCTTCTTATTGTTTCAGACATGGGTAGTAGGCTTGTGTGAATAGGCAGCTATTTGATTCAGCTTCGGATCCAGCTGATTTGGATGCCAGTGATCCAATTCAGAGCTCCAGATTGGTTTCTCACTTCAATTCGGATGAATTGGCTCTGAAGCTTTGGAGCCGTATCGCAGATCTGGCAATAGGGTATAATGGGGAATCAATGAAATATTTAAAACTTTGTTGTTTTTGGCCTCATGTAGATGAAACTTTCAGGGGTGATAGCCCCTGTTGAGGCCACAAAGCTTCCCAAGTTTCAAGGAGGTAAGTGTAGGGGTTTGGAGGAAACTGCACCTCAAGCTGCAGACAAGCAAAACTCATGACATGGGTGACACTGTGTGTTAAGGTGCAGCAGGGTGAAAGCTGCAGGGATGGTAGCCCCTGATGAGGCCATGAAGCCTGCCAGCTTTCAAAGAGATAGGTGCAAGCTTCTGGGTTCCGGGGCCCTGCACCTCTAGCTGCTGACAGGCAAAACTCATGTCATGGGTACTTGTGCAACTGTGTCTGTCTTGGGGCATGTGAAGGGGAGGGGGGGAGGGAACCACTGCAGGTCTGTCTGCTAAATTACTGTATTACCAGTTACCAAGCAATCATGATTCACTCAGGGATCAGCTGGATACACAATAGCTAGCTAATGTAATGAGTTAACAAGGAAAGATTAACACCTACAAAACCTTATCATTCATGGTGCTAGTCAGTATTGTGCCGCCAAGCCTGTAGTTGTGTTGGGAGTTACCCATCCCCAGGTGGAGCACTTTACATTTCTTGACATTGAACTTCATCAGGTTCTGATCCGCCCAACTTGCTAACCTGTCTAGGTCCACCTGTATCTGTAGCCTATGTTCAAGTGTGACCATGCTCCCCCATAATTTAGTGTCATTTGTGAACTTGGCCAATGAGCTCTTCACCCACGCATTCAAATCATTAATAAATATGTTGAAAAGTACTGGACCAAACGCTGACCCCTGCGGGTCAGATAACACAGCTTTGCAGGCCAGATTTAGCTCATGAGATCTTAAGTTGTGTACCACTGATTTAGTGTGTAATACAGCATGTTGATGAGTAGGAAGGCATTTATTGCTGGGGTTGCTTTGTCCCTACAAATCAAGAAAGCAGGAGTCCAAAGACATAAAAGATGTGCTGTTGTTTATACCTGTTAAGACAACAATGACAGTGCTAAGTGTTGTGTTTGGACCCTTAGTCATAATGAGTATAGGAGCAGACCTTCAGTTTAACTGGTAACTTCAGTGCAGCTGAAGATCTAAATCATCATTCTGATCTCATGAGTATTCTGGTACCAAGAGTAACTGTATGGCGGTCAATGGAATAATGCAGCTGCAAATCTTCTGTAACTAAATCAGAATTACCTTACTAATCTTCAGGCTACTTTAAAATAACTGGGGTTTCAAATAATTTTAATTAACTTGTACTTGCTAAACTTTTCTGCGATGAATATTGAGAGAAAGGGCATTATGAAACACTCCCCTGAATAACCATGTGAGTGGTTTATCAGTGGGATCCATTTTAGAAAATGAAAATGAGCATATGTTTTCAGGGTGAAGTTCCATTCCTTAAAAAAGATTTTATTTTGCCCTTGGATATAAAAAGTATTGTAATTTACCCAGAGACACATTGCCTCTTTCTTCAGGGGAGAAATCATCTTTTTATAGTACTATATACCTACCACCTGTGGAAATTGCTTTGTATCATCTCAGACAATTAAACATAGGAATGAAACATTTAATTATACTTTTCTTGGTGTCAGATTAGGAAAACAGCCATGCTTTGTAATGGCCCCATTTCACTTTACTTCTGAGCAATTAATACTGTTAGAATCACCAGGTATTTGGGTTGGAAAGGATTTCCAGTTATTTATCCCCCTGCCTCCTGGTAGGACTGAAGAGATGGAAAGCACATCTGCAAACTGTACTGACCACATTCTTTCCATGTAACAGAAGACATTGAAAATTAGGTCAGTGGAGTATTGAAAGAATTGAAAGAATATCACCAAAGTAGGATTATTATTATGACAAGGTGTCGCAGGGCGCTTAGGTGCCCTGCGCCTAAAATGGAAGCGACCTGTGAGAGACCCCTAGTGGTGAGAAGGGGGAGGCTCAGCTGCCAGTCACCAGGGCAGCACAGATGTGGGTTGCTGAGAACCAGTTTGGTCAGCTGACCAGAAGGGGACAGGGCCTGGCCTATATAAACAAGCTAGGCTGAGGCCGGAGGTCAGTTTCCCTCTGGCAGTAGAGGAAGGTGGAGCTCAGTTGGAGCAAGCTGAGTAGAGAAGCCTGATGGCCTGAGAACCTTCTGCGGGACGATACAGGGTGAAGGAAACCCTGGTAGGGAGATGAGTGATGGATATCCAGTTGGCTTGGAATTTTATGTTGTAACCCAGGAGCGAGAGTTTTCTGTTTTGTTGTTGTATAAGACCGGAGGACCAGGTGAGGCTGTAGGGGTTGGAGGAGGCCTCATAGGAGCTCCCCAATAGTATGGGGGTTCCTGGCGCTGCAGAGGGTGTCGCGTTTTAGGGTGTATCGACTCTGGCCCCAGTGTGGGCAGTATCAGGAGGGTAAAGCCCCAGTGTGGGCGCAAGCAAGAGGCCCTAGTGGGGCATAAGACCCGAGAAAAGAGTCTGGGGGGGCCAGGCACAGCTACAGCCACCTGAGCCTCGATTTGGGGGATCGCAAGGCAAGGCCCCAGTGTGGGCGGGAGCACAGAAGACAGGCCCAAGCGCGAGCGGCGGCCGCAAGGGAAGCCAGGGAGAGCCTGTGAGGGCCCGGGAGACTGTAGAGCCCATGCGTAGCCCCAGAAGTTAGAGTGTACCATGTCACTGAAGGCAGGGCAGAGACTGGGACATCTCAAGGCCCCATGCCAAAGAGGATAGAAAGGCAGCCTCCCTTTAACAATATTACCATCAAAGACGTGGCGGGAGAGATAGCGAGGGTGCATTGAACCCGATTTGGCACGGTAGGTAGGGGGCGCTAGGGGAGTTCACGGCACCCCTAGGTCTCCTCCTGCCACACAAGGATATTAGAAATGGTGATCCATATACTGTATAACTATTATCTTTATCTATATTAATGTATTAATAATGCAACAATAATGCAACAAGGGGAAACCACTACAGCTGGACAGGAATTTGTTGTTAATTATTTTTTTTACAGCAAGAGATATTAAAATGTTTTCAGAAAATGTTTTAATGAAATTTCAATTAGAAAAAGAAATGGAGCATTTTGTTAATGTTGAAACATTCCATTTAGAAATTTTGAAATGATAAGTGTCAGATTTTCATTTTGAATGACTTTTCAAATGATATTATTTTCCTATTAAACTTTTTAGACATTTAAAAAAAAGTAAAAAATGTAACAAAATATTTCAATTTTTTGAGACAATTTTTTAAAAACTGATATATATATATATATATATATATATAAATGTTTCATGGGCAACTTATTTTTCAGAATGGAAAATAGTTTGACATTTCACAACTTCCCACATAAGAAAAAAAATCAAATGCTGCCCAGTTCTTTCCTTACCTGAGAGTCCAGCTCAGTTGTGTTAAGCCTTCTAGACAAGATGCAGAATTCTCACTGAAGTCAATTGCAAAAAAACACATGGCTTCAGTGTATAGGATCAGCCTCATAAAGACAGACAATCCCTGCCCCAGAGAGCCTACAGTTTAAATAGGCAGTGAGGACAATGGAAAGGGTAAATAGACTCCTGAGAGCCTCTCTAATGAAAGCAGCCCCCCTCCTCCACACCTGCTGGAGCACATGTAAAGATGCCCCCTTTTCCACAGTGGGTATTTGTTTTTGTAGTCATAGTGATGAAATAAATGTACCAATTGCACAGCACGCATTTCTAAGGGGAAGTTTTTCTTTAATTTTCACAGATGTAGATATTTCTAAAAGTCATGTAACAGAAGTCCTATCTCTGAAATTATTCTTACATTATTATTCCAACCTCAGATTAGAAATCTTTTAGTTTGAGGTTTTTCCAAAAGAGAGTTTCCCTTTGGTATGGCATTCCTAATGGCATTTTATATTGCATTTTGTGTTGATTTCTAAGCCTTCTAAATGAAATTATCTAAATGTATATTTTTGAAAAAAAATCTTTCCAGAAAAGAGCTTATGCTGTTCATAATGAATAAGATGTGTTGGTTCATTTCCTTTCCTCAGAGAAAAAACGGTAATAAAGTTTTGGGTTTTTTTACTTCCTACTTCTCTTGCAAAATTGGAGCAAGCTGCAGGGTGGATCATTTGGTTTTGTCAGTTTATATTCATATATATTTTATGCCCATTACCCCCATTTTTTTCTTTTATTTTTTTTGTGAAGTTAGAAATAATGGTCCAAATTTGAGTGAGTATCTCTCCAATATAGTCAATTTGTGCCACCTGAAGGTCCAATTCCATGACAAGGATATTAGAAATGGTGATCCATATGTAAGTTCCACTCATATCTTCCTCTCTTTTCAGTACATTGAAAAGCTACTGATCATCCCCTTCTGAATATTCTCTCATTTGAATGAAAAATTAATGGTATTTTTATAGTCATTAATTATGTATGTCACCTTTAGCAGACTATATAGTTCATTATCTCTGATCAACTCCAGTGTAAACTTTAATGAGATTGCACAGTAATAATTCAACTGGGCTGCACCATTGAAAACCATCCAAGTTTCATTTTGGGGTTATTCCTATTCCATATGAACTGAGAGTTTATCCAGCTCATGTAAGACCAAGGAAATCATCTTACATTGCCTAATCATAATGTTGTCCTTGTCTATTGTGGGGGTTCCTAGGTACAAAATAATTGAAGTCAATAGAAGTTTAGCCATTGACATGAATGGGTTAGAGACAAGTTCAAAGTCATCCCTGGCTCTGCCCAGATTCTAGATCTCTTCAATGGGAGTTTTGGGTATTAAAGAAATAAGGAAACAGGCCTTTAGAGTGGCATTCTATTCTTTTCTGGACACCTAGATGCTCAGATTCAGTCACGAGTCCCAAAAATACCATTTAAGTACAGGTTGGCACTCTTATTCAACATGTAGTCCTACGCATCTGAGTAGCTATGTATGCACTCAGAACTAGAATACCAACTTATGTGCAAGTGACCTTTGGGGACTAGAGTGAGTACTTAAAAACAAAGTACTTGTTTTATGCAAAAATTTACAGAGAGACTTGGAGCAAATATTAACAGGAACATTTATACATAGGATATTAAAATATACATAGGTCACTCTCACAATGCTAATAATGCAATCCAGGGTACAGTCCAGTACTGGCTGATAGTTGTCCATGATGCTTTCTTCTCATTTACTAATACAGGCAAAAAGGAATTGTGCACAATGAGATAATACAGCCATTGATCTAGTATGAGATCAGGGTCAAGAAACTTTTCTGGTATTTACATGAGCAATTTTTTCCATTAATAACAGACCATCAGGCTCTGACATCTTTATTCAGAACTTGGAAGTTTTCTCAGTGCTTGTTTACAATGCTGGGATTTGTTCCTGGGTATTGATTTGCTTAAAGGACCACAGCAAAGCATTTGATTTCTGTTGGACAGCTTCAAATAGTAATGGATTACAGACTACTATCTTCCAGAGCGGATGCACTGGCAGCATCAATATAACTTAAGCAGAGACTTCGCATAGATGATTCTATTTGGCAATGATGAAAAATAAAAACTGGAATTGATGCAGTTCTTATATGAGACTGTTAAGAAAGGCTAGGTGGCTGAATATAAGCATATCCTCTGTCCCTTCTACAGCCAGAGAGGAACTCAGCATTCAGTAAGGGTTCCTATGTCATTCCCAGGAAGCTGTCCTTGGAGAACTGCATTGAGGCTATTCTGACCCAAGGTGGCTACCACAGAGGTTCTGCCAAGAAGTTATATTTGCTGGTCATGCAGCAATAGCTATATAGTAAACTAGTTAATTACCCATCAAGAATGATGGGGGGCGGGGGGGCAGAGCATTGCCACCCACCACCCTGTGCCACTGTCACCTCCTAGGAGTGAGGGCAGGGGAAGCTTGCATGTGGCAGCTGCTGCTGCCACCCTCCATCCTGCACTGCCACCGCTCCATGGCTGGTGGCATGCCACCCCTCTGGCACTTCACGTCTGGCCCTGTGCCATCCCTCCCCCCTACTCCACATCTGGCTCTGTGTAATGGCTAGGCACCTTCAGATTCAGGCTTTGAAAAATATGTCAGTCTCAGGTGGATCTCCCAAACCTATCTATAGAGATTTGTTTCTATATAGCAAGAAAGACAATGTTACCTTAAAGGGGCTGACAGAAATGACATTTGTTGCACGATCAGTCCCCTGAAAGTGCTCTACAGCTGTCTTGACACATGTGCACATTTGAGAATGCTTTAAAAGTGGCTGATTGTGTGATAAGTTAACCCTCATCTAATGAGGGATCAGATGAAGGCACTGCAAAATGAGGCACATAAGGGAACTTGAGTTCCCTAGGGTCAGTCTGTCATCCACATCAGGGCTGGGCTGATGCAACCCAGCCCCACCTCGATGCTGTCTGCAGGGATGGAGAAGAAAGAAGGGAGGGGAAGGAGCTGCAGACAGGGGTTTTCCCAGCCTGAGCTGTGGGAGTGGGGCATGGATTGGAGCACCCCCACCTCAGGCCCCCTCCCCCCCAGTCCCCTTCCCTTCCAGCTCAGCTCAGCTCAGGAAAACTCCAGCCCACAGCTTCCTCCCCCTCCCTTCTCCCTTCCTGCAGACAGTCTTGGAGCTGGGGGGGAGAGGCTGCAGGCAGGATACTCTGCTGGATGGACTCCAAAGTGGAGCTCAATCCTCTTCCCCCCCACCCAACAGGCAAATATCTGTTAGGTCAGGGTGGGTCACACTCAGGGTACTTTATGTGAAGTGGCATGACTTAGAGTAGGCACTTGCATGTCTGTCAGTACCCTAAGTAAATAGTTCGTGTTGCAAAAAAATTCAGCGAGGAACTTTCCTGAAGATAAAAGAAAAGTTCTAGATGGCATTTATTACAGGCAAACTCAAAAATGAAAAATGACAGAATCTAGGGCTGACACACAGATCAGCTATATGGCAGAGTTACTAGCTAACTCCGACAAGACTACTACAGAGAGTCCTTTGTTACCACTGATTGCACTGTCTTCTGAGTGACACTGTTTCATTCTTTGAGAAGAGGAAATAAACTATCAAGGCCCCAAGCTGACTTCAGCATAGATCCACAAGGTCAAGGACCTGCCCTGAGGAACAGATGTCTTCACCACCACTGATTAGTCGATCAGTGATGAGTTCAGTGTGATCAAGGGCATGGCACTAGGAAAAGGTCCATCAGCTCGCCATACAGGCTCTTGTTAGTTAAATATATTTAGTCAGATTGATCAAAGCACAAAGAAAAAAGATGGTCCAGGGCTTAAGGCACAACATAAGCCATTGCTTAGTCTTGATTTGCCTTTAATACACAAATGCAGTCCCTGAAGTGCTTTGGTGCTTCTCCCCACTTATCTGTCATGCAAACTTCCCTCGTTAAAATCTGCAGAACTCATTAACATCTTCCTACAAATCTCTGCTTAAAGTCACTTTTGCCTAGAGTGCCCTAACAATCAATAGCTGCCACACCTTATGCATACAATTAGCTTCCATGGAACCATGCTTGTGCTGTTACATCATCTACAACAGGATACTCGAGGCCTTCTAAATTTACTATTCTCGTTTTCCACCCCGCCCTTTAGTTTTCTCCCCCAAGCCAACATTTTGTTTGTTTTATGCACCTGGGGCTTCCTGTCCTCAGTCTCATTACTGCATTCCTAAGGCAGGGACTTTTTAGGGAAGTTGATTTCGCCAACCTGAATGTGCAGCTCCTAGAGCTCACCACCAGGCTCCTGCATCATAATTAATGAATGTTAATGATAATTGCATAATCCTCAAAGGCTTTGATGGGAAGGATGGATGGCTTTGATTCTCAAGTTACCACTAACAATTATTATTACTAAATAAAGACATTTTTACCTAACTTTACTCTGATTTTTTACAAGATTTAATAATTCTCCCTGGAGAACCATAAACTTGATCATCCAGGCCTACCTAGAACAGCCTGTAGATATTGATAAGTGACTGAATAAGTGGTTTGCATGTACCTCAGTGACTGTAAGTGACTATCGGTCACTTTACAGGCAGAAATAGGTCTTTTTCCAGTGCCTTCTACAAAAGTAAAGTAAATGGCAGTAGGATAATCTAAGTAATTGATTAAACCAGGCTGTGGAACTAGAAAGGAATTCTGGACTTTTTTCCAGCTAGTGTAGTTTCCCTAGAATCCTAAAGTATATTAAAGCTGTTTAAAATGTGTTAATGCCTTATGTGGTAAAACAGATTCCTTTTAAGGGAAACAGGTTATATAAGACAATCAGTCCCAAAATGAATGAAATCAAGTCTATTTGTAAATAATGTGAAATGAAGCAAACTCATTCCAAGGCAAAATTAAGTTAGCGTGTCCTGTTTTCTCTCATTGTTTCCTTCTTACAGGCAGTTAGCTGTGAAGTTGTAGTCTTGGCATAATATATATTAGAAATTGTTGGGACATGTTGCACTGAGCCTCACAGTAGCTGTCTGCTTTCACTAATAGAACCCAAACTTAGTAGGGCCATGTGTACATAGGAAATGAATCTAAGTCCTGCTCAAATGCTAGCAGTGCTATCCAGGGTCAAGTGTAAGGTCCTGTACTTCATGACAATTATCACCAGGGATCCAGGTTTTCCATCCACACTGGAAAAACATAGTAAAACCTGGATTTTCTCATTTTAAGGAGAAAAATGTGGGAAACAGTGGGTTGTCCCTTGCAGGCTGGCAGAGTTCCACCCTGCAAGGGGCTGGGCATGAAATCGGAAGAGGGTGATCAGCAGGGGGCACCATGTGCAGGTGTGCATGCACATGGCCACCAGGCAGCCTGGAGAGCAGCTCCTACAGGTAAGTCTGGCAGAGGGGGGTGGTGGGGATTGAGGTCCCCATAGTGAGGGAGGGAGGGAGTTGGACAGGGCTGGGGCTCGGGCTTGGGGCCGGAACGCGTGGCCACAGGGCCTGGGTGGGAAGTGAGATGGAGCTGCAGGCAGCTCATTCAGTGGGCAGTATGGGGGCTGACTCCCCACCACTGCATGCATACCCAGGGAGGATCACGGGAGGCACATGCCCCTCAGATTTGTGCATGGGGCAGAGGCAGATGCAGGTTGCCTGCATTGGGCTCAGGGCTCCCCACCCTGCTACCCTCCCCGCAGGGCTTCTATGGCCTAGCACACAGGACTGGGTGTGGCAGGACAGAGCAGGGAGGGTGGGGAAGCTCAATGATCCTGCTGCAGGCCCAGTGCCTCCATGGGAAGGCACCCCCTGCCCATTTGGCAGCAGTAAGGACCACAACTCCACGTTGCCACCTCTGCTGCTGCTGAGTGGGCAGGGGGTGCCTTGCCAAGTGGAGCAGAGCTCATGGGGCTGGGCAGAGAAACTCGATGATGCCACTGCGAGCTCAGTGCCACCATGGCAAGGTGCTCCCTGCCCACCTGGCAGCAGTGAGGAGCACAACTCTGCACTGCCACCTCTGCTGCTGGTGAGCAGGCAGGGGGCACCTTGCCAGGGTGGCACAGGGCTCACAGTGGCAGCATCAAGCTTCCCTGCCCCACTCTGCTCTGCTATGCTAAGTCCTGCCTGCCAGGCTGAAGATGCCACATGGAGAAACCAGCAGAGTGGGGAGCCCAAGCCTGCAGCAGGTAGTCCATGTTTCTGTACCCCCTGCCCCTACCATGGGCTCCAGTCAGGCTGTGTTGCTTGTGGGGTACTCCATGCTCTGTTCTGCCACAGCAGCCACCACCTCCCACATGCAGCAGATGGAGCTCAGGTACTGGTGCAGGGGGGCAGGGACCTGCAGGCCTGCATCCCTGGCCCCATAGCCCTGGCAGCTAGAGGCCCCCTCCAGCAGGCCTGGGGGCAGAAGGCTATGGGTGAGGAGTGAAGGGCACCAGCAGGCTGGAGGGTGGGGAGCACTGTAGGTGGGGAGTGAAGAGCACCAGCAGCAGTGTTGGGCTGTGAGCAGGGAGTGAGGGACAGCACTAGGGCTGGGGGTCTGTGAGTGCAAAGCACAGGGCACCAGCAAACCCAGCTGTGGGTCCAGAGTAAGGGCCAATGGCATATCAGGGCTGCTAAGCACCACAAAGCAGTGAGTGGGGGCAACCGGAGTTGCACCTGCCTCTCGGTGAGTGAAGGGGGTAGGGGGAGCTCTGATTTCCCATGATAAAAAAGTGAAAATAAAATGCCAACATTTATAGGTATTTAGAATTTATTGTATCATAGTGTATCGTAGGCTTCCAAGTTGCTTGACTGTCACTGGTTAATGAAAGTAGAAGTTTCTCTCATCATTCTAGGAATAATTTACACATAGGTCCCCTGTAAGGAATACATGTCACAAACCAACCAAAAATAGCTGATTGCAGAGGTGCAAATCATATACAATATATAACTATTATTATTATTTACAGAGGTGCAGCATGGAAGGGGGCTGGGGAAGAAAAAGCAGGGAAATAGAGAGAAATATTATGCTGACTGCCAGGGACTGGCAGCAGTAGTGGGGTGTTGGCTGGGTCAGGAGGGACATTACCTGCCAGGACTGAAGCTCTCTGCGCTCCAGCTACAGGAGAGCTGGTTCATTCAGGACAGTTCCACCTTCCCCATACACCTGTTTTTGGGAGAGACAGTGTAGGGTTGGAGTGGGAAAGGCTGTAGCATGAGCCCCCTCTTCTGCCAGCTTTAGGTTTATCAGAGAACCATAATGAGGCAGCCTTTCCCAGTCTGGCTATGCACAAGGCATACAGAGCACCTACCCACAGCAGCAGTGCCTGCACCATGGCATCCCAGTTGACAGCCCCTGACCTAAACAAACAGTTGAATTGTTGTATGGCACAAGTCACTGCCTGTGCAGTGCAGATATTAGTACTTCTTTTCTTTCTTCGGTAGACCTAGATCACAGGCGGTCTCTTACTATGAATCATACAAACCAATGTGATCTCTTATTTCAGCAGGAGCCTCTCAGTGCTTCTGTAGTACAGATGATGATAAGCACTGTGCTTATGTTTGTTTTTATAGGGTAAGTTTCCTTGCGTTGTTTATATTTCTAAGGCATGGCACAAAATGTGTAGGACATGTACAACAAATCAGAATGCTTCTCTTAGAAAAGGCTACATGAGATGCAGTTTTGAAATTGCTACTTTAAAACATGTCTGTGCTAGGCTTGATGTTTTTCTTAGTTCAGCCTAAAATCAAGTAAGAGGTATTTAGTCACTGTTTGGCTTGGCTTCTCCAATTACCTTATGCTGCAGATTAGAGAGGGAGCTCATTTGTAATACGAGAAGTAGGCCAGTCAGGTTTTCCTACACTTGATGATCAGTAATTCACCAAAAGCTATTGTGAAGCCTCTGTAGAGAATAGGTCAGGCCAGTCTTCCGCTGAGGCTGTAGGCAGGTGGGCAGAATGCTGGCAGTGAATCCCCAAACAGAAACAGCCCCTGTGCTCATAGCTTGGTTTCCACACCTGCACCCTTGTTGCTGAAGAACATTATAAACCTGGGGAGAGGCGTGTGGCTTTGTCCTGTGAAACAATTATGGTTGTTTTTAAAAAGAGGCATCCCCTTTGCAGGGGGGAGATTCCACTGCAGGGAACCGAAGCACACCATCTCACCGTTTGCAGTAAAATGGACACTCTTCTCAATAGCTTGTCACAATGGCGTGTAGCAGCGTCTGTGAATATGTCTGTACGCTGTCTAGGGTGCTCATGACTGCATCATTAGTTGCAGCCATCTGCTCCTGTTCTGCATACGTTAAACCTGAAAATGAGCCAGCAGAACTTTTCCTGCCATTGCTTTCAGGATCTGTTTCCAGCTTGTTTAAGTGCAGAGGTGAAGAAGGGTACACAAAGGGCCATGCTCTTGGGTGTTACTCTTAGTCGTTCTGTGGAAGCAAGGGGGCTCTTAACCCCTGGATTTAATACACATTGCAAGGTGTAAACTAGTTTTAAGCACCCTTTAGGTGCCTTAAAGTTATGCCATTCCAGGCCAGGTTTACCTCTGATCCATTTTATTCATTTCTTGTTCCACCAATGTGTGGCCACCCCCCAGAGATAAGCTGTCCATTCATCAGCCCTCCAGCATCCCAGGATGCAGTGTCCCCTCCCCCCCAACCTCCTACTCTGGGTGGACAACTCACAGAAGCAGCTCATAATCAGGCCTCTGCTCACCAGCCCTCCAGTGACAAATCACAGCTACGCAGGTTGGAGACAGTCAGAGAAGTTTTTTAGCTTGGACATGCAATTACTTGAAACTCAAACTAACACCAACACCCAATCAACATTTGAGGCTTAAGTGCAATGTTTAATGCATTACCTTGTATTGTGAATCCCTCAGACTCGGGACACATCCTGACCTGTTGATCCCAGCACAGAAAGGGTAGTTTGTGCTGGTGGAGGCCCTCCATCATTGCCTCCAAGACTCTGCCGCCTTCATTCTTTTCCTTTCCTGCTTCCTTTCTTCTCCCATCTCTATTGTCTGCCAACCCCTTTGCTTCTCTCTGAGCTAAGCTTTCAACTCCAGATGGCCTGATAGTCTTCCTCTTCTCAGTCTTCTTCACTTCACTCGGCAGCAGGTCATGCAGCAAAAACAGAGGTGTAGGAGATTGGCAAATATGACAGGCATCCCACTCACTGGGATGAATGTGGACTGAGCCAAGTTGCCTCTAAAAAGGCCTTATGTTAGCATGGGAGAGAAGATTGCATGCCTGCACCCTAGTTTAGCAGTGCCTAGTGGAAGGGATATGGAAATTCAGTCCTGAGGGAAATGTCCCTAGTGGATGCCCAGTATAAGCCTGTATCTCCACTGCACAATTCCTCTGGTCCTCAACACCCATGAAAATTAAGTGCGAGGTTGACAGCTTATGTTCACAACACATTATGAACAAGGTCACATGAAGGAACCAGGCTCTAAATTGTTAATCTTGGCCACAAATTCCCTACAAGTCATGAGCAGTAAAGTTATTTACCAGCCCTCAAAGCAGTAGCATGTGTGGCAAAGACAGCTAGGCAAGCTGGATTCCAGCCTGCAGTTCCAGTAGGGAACACTTTGGGGAGAATCTGCAAGCAGGATTGAATGTAAGTTATTCATATAAATAATTTCGTTAAGCTGGACATCTAGATGCTCTTTTTATTCCAGAGGCAGATGGTAGTCTAAACCTGACAGCAGGCCGCAAAGACTGTCCCCCTCCCCCAATTGGTTTCCCCATGACTTTTTTTTTCCCCATTGTATTCAGTGAGTGCACATTATCGCCACTGGCATACTTGTCCGGATCAGAGCTTAGCTTGGCACAATTTGTGTTTTTCAAATGCTGTGAAAGCCTAAACTTCACTAAATATACTTCACCATAGAAAGCTCTTGGGCAAATGAGGAATAATGCTGCTAATTAAATTAATTGAAACAAAACAGTTTTCTACTTTCAGTTTCTTCCTTTAAAAATGTGCTGTTACTCCTCATTTGTTGCAGTCCTGCTACCACCTGCACTGTTATTATGTGTCTTATTGTTTTGAGATTCCCACATCTCCTCTGAAAAATGCTGATGAAGTTAGAACCCCCCAAAAAATCTAATTTACCGAACAGTTATAATGGCCAAACAAATAATTTCCATACAGCTCAGTTGAACAATAACATGCCATCCTTCCAGTTACCACCACACCCAAGCAGATGAATGATGGAATATTGATAGGGATTCATAAAAAAAAAAAATGTTTAGAGCCAGGGAGCACTGCATTTTTAGTAATGTGCACAGTCTTTGAACAATATGCAACTCCAAAGCAGATTTCTTCACACACTCTTCTTCTGATACATGATTTGGAGGTAGTAATTGCCAGAGATTAGCAATCTAATCTAATCTGGGGGGGGGAGCACCCATCTTCAGACTCTCACCAGCCCCACCTCACCTCCAGTCTTCCGTCTGCTATGACTTTGGTGTCATTTTGCTTGTTGTTGGGGGTAGGCAGTCCATGGAGTGGGTATAACCTCAATGGCCATTTTACCTGCCCAGGCCTCCACTTGGGGAGTGTGATCTCCCTTGAGTGCTCCCTCAGGCTTCTGGACACCTGTTGGGGCTTCAGCCATCACAATTTTATCCCCCTTTTTCTCTGGCCACACCTTCAGCCTTGGTCCACTGTTTAAAATCTCAAGTCCTGGATATTAGCCCTACCTTGGCAGGAGCCCCTCCTAGAGTTCCAGTCTCAGCATGGCAGGCTTCTGGCATGTATAGCACGGGAGTGCCATTCAGGCACCCCTGATCCTGACCCCCTCTACCCCTGTAGCCACAATCTGGTCCTCCAGCCTCAAGTTCAAAAGGGAACAAAAACAAGAGCCAGCTGCTTCACAAAACAAAGTCTGTCTCCCTCTGGATAAATGTTGCCTACAGGCCCTACCTCAAATCAGAGCCATCTCACCCCAGCTCCCTTGGGTGACTTAGATGCCTGCCTTTCTGTCAGTCTTCAACAGCCCATCTCTCCCAGAAGATCCTCTTCCTGCTGCAAATGGGGATGCTGTTGCATGGAGAGAGATTGGTTTTACATTCCCAAACCCAGCCTCCTTCCAGCCATATGACCAGATCTTCTGCATTCAGGGACCTGGTGCAGCTAGTTGTTTCATTAGCTCTTAGCCTTTTTAGTCCCTGGCACAGTCCACCTGGACTACTATTCCTCGGTGCCCTTTGTGATCCTGAGCTTCCTACCCTCAGAAGCCTTCCTGGTAACAGAGTCAGGTGTTCCCTGTTACAGGTCCCAATAGGCAAGGAGCCAGTAGGAAGGGGAAGTCAATCATCATCATTAACTTATTCTGTCTGGAGTACTCAGCATTAGCTGCAGAGACAGCCAATCACAATGCTTACTGAAACAACCAGAGTGCTCTAGACAAACAGAATAAGCGTGTTATTATTATTATATATCCTGAAGCACTTCAAAACAGATATCCAAGAAAGTCAGAGCTAGAATGAAGTATGCCCCACCCCCCTTGCTGCAGAGCAGGCAGACTCCACTGAAGGGAAAAAAAGATGGTAAGGGGCCTGATCCTTCCCCTGCCCCTGAGCCTGAGCCTGTTCAATTCATCGCCCTAGCTGCAGGAGAGGTGCTGGCAGGCCCTGAGCTACAGGGGCCCCCAGTGCTTCCCCCCCACACCAGCAGCAACCCCTGGGACCTCCCAGGTGGGGTGCCAGTGGGTAGGTGCTGCCCAGGGGGCCCCACCACCATGAAGGGAAGCACTGGGCTCCCCCACAGCTCAGGGGCTATGAGCCACCAGCAACTCACTCCCCAGCCACAGTTCACTCACCTGGTGCTGGGTGGCATAGGGAAGTACTAGCACTGGTAGCAGCAGTATCAGTGGCAGCAGCAACCTGGTTGGGCTGTAGGTTTCAGCTGCTCTCACTCTGACTAGCCCTTTAAACCCACAAACCAGACATCTGATCTTCTCTATACAAACCCTAAAAGAAAGATAACTCTAGCATAACACTTCTCCCTCAACTTACCTTTCTCCTCTCACCCTCCCTTCCTGGGAGCCATTTACTTCCTGTGGCCAGCCAATTATCCATATCAGCTGGCCAGGCTTCCTAAACAGGCTTGTAATTACAATTACCCTGCCTATCTGCAGCTGGATGACAGCTTCTAAGGCTTGCTGCCTCTTGCACCTCCTTCCAAGCCAACTTGCAACCTGCTACAGATGGAGATTCCACAACCTTTCTGGGTAGCCTGTTTCAGTCCTTTACTATCCTCATAATGAGAGAGGATTTCCTAATATCTAATCTAACTTTCCCTTGCTGCAACTCAAGACCATTGCTTCTTGTTCTGTCATCTGCCAGCATTGAGAACAGTCTAGCTCCACCGTCTTTCAAGCCCCCGCCCTTTTAACTACTTTTGGGTAGTTAAAAGCTGCTGTTAAATCCCCTCTCAGTTTTCTCCAGACTAAATAATCCCAGTCCCCTCAGAAGTCATATGCCCCAGCCCTCTAATCATTTTGATTGCCCCCCACATTGGAATCTCTCCAATTTTTCCACATTCTTTCTGTAGTGGGGGACCCAAAACTGGGCACAGTACTCCAGATGTGGCCTCACCAGTGCCCAGTAGAGGAAAATTATCACTTCCTTCAGTCTGCTAGTAACATTTCTGCTAATTCAGCCGACTATGCCATTAGCTTTCTTGGCAACAAGAGCACACTGTTAGCTCATGTTCAGGTCCACAATAACCCCCAGGTCCTTTTCTGCAGAGTTGCTACTTCTCCAGTCAGTCCCCAGCCTGAACTTATGCATGACATTGTTCCATCGTAAGTCCAGGACTTTGCACTTGTACTTATTAAATCTCATGAGATTTCTTTTGGTCCAATACTCCAAATTGGCAAGGTCCCTCTGAATCCTAGCCCTAACCTCCACCATATCTACTACTCCCCCAAGCTTGGTGTTATCCACAAACATGCTCTGGATGCACTCCATTCCATCATCCAGGTCACTGATGAATATCCTTAACAAAACCATCCCCTGGATGAACCCCTGGGGCACTCCACTTGATACCAGCTGCCAACTAAACATCAAACCATTGATTACTACCCTCTGAGCCTGATGCTCCAGCCAGTTTTCTATCCACTTTACAGTGCATCCACCCAGCCCTTACTTCCTTAGCTTGCTTGCAAGAATTTTGTGGAAGACCAAATCAAAAGTCTTTCCTTGCATCTACAGAACCAGCTGTCTCATCGTAGAAGGCAATCATGTTGGACAGTTATGACTTGCCCTTGGTGAATCCATGCTGACTGTTCCTAATCATCTTCTTCTCCTTTGAGTACCTAGAAATGGATTCCTTGAGCACCTGCTCTATTTTTTTTTCCAGGGACTGAGGCAAGATTAACTGATCTGCAGTTCCTTGGATTCTCCTTCTTCCCTTCTTTAAAGATAGACAGTCCTATATCTGCCCTTTTCTAATTCTCCAGGACCTCTCCCAGTTGCCATGAGTTTTCAAACATAATGGCTAGGGGCTCTGCAGTCACACTGGCCAACTCCTTCAGCACCCTTGGATGCATTACATCTGGCTCCACGGATTTGTACACACCCAGCTTTTCTAAATAGTCCCTCACCTGGTCTTTTGCCACTGACAGCTCTTTCCTAAACTATGTGGCCAGGTGCAATAGTCTGGGTGCTGACCTTGCCTGTGAAAACAGAGGTGAAAAAGGCATTGTGTACTTCAGCCTTCTCCATGTCATCTCTCACTAGGTTGCCTCCCCTATTCAGTAAGGGACATACACTTTCCCTGATCTTCCTTTTGTTGCTAACATACTTGTAGAAACTCTTCTTGTTATCCTTTGCCATCCCTTGCTAGCTGAACTCCAGTTGCACTTTGGCTTTCCTGACTTAATCCCTAAATGCCCAAGCAATACTCTTACATTCCTTTTTGCATGAGTTTAAGGAGGTCTGTACTGGAGTTAAAAGAGGGTGGTCTTGAACCATAAGGCGGCATCTTACCCACTGTGATCCTATCCTTAGTTCTCTCCTCCCTAAGCATTAGTAATGCTTACACAAACAGAAATGCTATCTTCACTTATTTTTTACTCTGCTCATTTTTTTTATTTTTCACTTTCTATTCATGCACTGAAATCTATGCATCTCCATGAGTATCACTGCTGAGACTTCATCACTGTGCCATATTATTCTCTGCTCCTTGGAACCCAACTTTAACATTATTGCATGGTGTTATTCAGAGTTCTGAGTCATAGGCCAACAATTTTGGTCTCTTCCAACAATCATTCTTTACATACTCTGTTTTCCCTGATGACTCAGCTGTCCTATCCATCTTGCCATTATTCTAGGTTTCTAGTGTGTATTTTGTAGGCAGTGGAGTCCTAGTTAGACAGCTATCATAGCTATAATTGGAAGTAGAGATGATGTTCAAGGTTACAAAGGATTTCTTTGCAGCAATAAAAAGTGAGACCTGAAAGAGTTTTCCTCTGGTTCACAGCAAAAGCCTGTAACAAAAGAGTAACAGTACTTGCCAGCAGCATCAGTCTGGGTTATTAGAAGACAAAGCTTTTTGAGTACATACTTGATTTTGAAAAGCCTTGGAGTAACATTTTTATGTTATTTTGTTTTTGAAGCTATTATAGACAAAAAAGTGACCTGAATAATAGATGGAAAGTGGGTTGTTTACAAATGCATACTATGCAAAAAGATCCACTGCACTTCAGACTTGTTCTTATATTGCTTATATTGCTTTTGCTTTAACATTAACTAGTAAACAAGGGAACACAGTGTTTATCCAAGCCATTTTACTAGCATGAGAAGTAGTGTTTGTGTAGGACTGTGGCAGGACGCTCTCTAGGGGTGCCATGACCTCCCCTAGCACCCCCTGGCTACCGTGTCAAGCTGGTGTCAAATGCACCCTCACCAATCTCGCCCGCCACCTCTTTGATGTTTTAAGTGTTTAGGGGAGGCTGCCTTTTATATCTGCTTTGACACGGTGCCTACCTTGCTATATCAGGGCTCATCCAGTTGCCCACCAGTGCCCTCACGGGCACCCCCCTTCGCCTCTCTCGCGGCACCGGGGCCCGTCTCCCCGGCTCTCATAGCCCACACCGGGGCCTTGCCTCTCTATTCGCTTGCCCCCAACTGGCCGCTCCGGGCCTGCTCAATACGCTCGCCTCCTCCCGAGGCCTCTGCCTTTCAGTAAACTCGCCCCCTCCCAGGGCTCCGCCGTATGCTCTCCCTTTCCTGGGGCCTGTGCCTCGCGCCCCTGCCTGGGGCTTCTCCCGTACACACAGCACCCCACTGGGGCCTGTCCCTCCGCACTTCTCACGCTCTCTGCCCGCACTGGGGCCCTCTATGCCCGACTCGGGCTTCCCAGAATTGGGGCTCAGGTGGCCTCAGCCTTACCTGGCCCCCAGACCCGCCTTCTCAGGCCTATGCCCCACTGGGGCCTGTCTCGATAGTCACCCACACTGGGGCCAAGGTCAGAACACCCCAAAACACAGCACCCTCTCTGGCACTACAAACCCCACCTTCTGCTGGGAGCTCCCTTGAGGCCTCCTCCACCCCTACAGCCTCGCCCAGTTCTCCAGTTTGTAACAATAACCAAAATCTCCCTCTCCTGGGTTACAGCACAACTTCCAAGCCAACCTGGCTCCCTCTCACGTATCTCCTTGTTATCAGGGCTTCCTCCACCCAATACTGTCAAGCAGGTTCTCTCCAGCCATCAGTCTTCTATATTATATTATATTATATTATATTATATTATATTATGCTCTGCTCTGCTCTGCTCTGCTCTGCTCTGCTCTGCTCTGCTCTGCTCTGCTCTGCTCTGCTCTGCTCTGCTCTGCCAGAACTCCCTCTCTCTCTTAAGCTACCAGCAGGGAAACTAACTCTGGCCTTAGCCTTCTCTGTTTATAAAAGCCAGGCCCTGCCCCCTTGCGGTCAGCTGACCCAATCAGTTGCCATAGCAACTCCCACCTGCTGCCCTGGTGAGTGGCAGCTGAGCCTATTTACTACTATTCAGTAGCAGGCACCCTAGTGCCCTGCTACAAGGACAATGGGCTAAAACTCTAGAGACATTGGTTCAATTGATATCAAGGATTTCCAGTCCCATGGTCTCTCCTGTGGCCCTGTGGATACAATAGCTCTACCCCTTGTTGCAGGGGGGCTCAACTTCATTAAGAATTGGGAGGTGCACTGTAGACATAAAATGGAAGGGTAGATAGGGCAAGCTGTTGGTACAGTGTAGGGTGTATGCTGTTGTTGCTTTAGAGCAGAGACATGATTTCTCAGATAAACCATCCTCTGAAAAGCAATGCATTTGTCATCTAATGTACCTAACTGAATGTCTCAGGGCAAATTTTTAGAAAAAATTCTGCACATTAGTCAGTGGCGTACGGACGCGGGGGGTGGGAGGAAGCCACGGCCCCCAGGCACTAGCCGGGGGGGGGGGTTGGTGCTGGGCAGAGAGGCTGGGGCACCTCTCACATTCTGTGTGTGGCCCACCGTTGTGCCTGGCAGGTTAGGGCTTTCTGTGACCGTTCCAGCTGGAAATTCCAGCCACCCCAGCTCCGCCCAGTGTGCCGCCCTGCTAATTCCCCTATGGAAGTGCCATGGGGCAGGTGGCAGGGCCTTGCACAGGCTGATTTGCCTCAGGCTCCACACCCTGCTCGAATCACCCCCAGGGGAGACCCACAGTACGCTACTAACATTAGGAGGGAAAAAAAAGGGACAACATTCCTTCAAACACAGACAAACAAAGATTTATCCCATCCACCCTTACTTCCATTAAATTCTGAATATGAACAGAACAAGCCTAAGCCTCATGCCTAAGTCACGCTTATGTGGGATGTGGCAGCTACAGCCAAGATCACCTTCTGGAAGGGTCTGCCCCAGGGTCTCTTCTGTCTAAAGGCTTCCAGCTTTACTACTAGCTGAATTACTGGGAGTCCTGTAGGGAAGAGAATCTTGTAGCCCACAGAGCTCACTCCTTAGAGCTAGGGATTATTTGCATATCTAAACTCAGTACCTGAATCTCCATCTGCCTTCATGGTTCGTCTGAATGGGGGCGATGCAAAAAGACTCTCCTAGCCTTTCCTTTCCTAGTGCATCCATGCAACCAAGGCAGAAGTTTATCCAGACCATAATGTATCAGCCCCATGGTTCACACAGTCCAAAGCTCTTGGAGGAAGGTACTGTTTTTCAATGTGTTTATGCAGTTTTCATATGGTGTCCCCCACTGGTCTAAGTGGCGCCTCAAACTGTTGTTATAATAATACTGTCTTCAACCATGGCCAATATAAACTGCTTCACTGGAAGAGGTAAGTGAACAGCAGTAGCTCATGTTATCTTAAGCCTTGATGTTCAATAATTGTTTTGAAAATAACTTCTGGGTCACTTTTAATAGAAGCAATATTGAGCATGCCCTATGCCTAGTATTAGTAAGAGCCATGCATTTTGTCGTTATATGGTAATATAGATTAACAAGTTGGTTGAGTACAGGCTGATGCTTTTGTGGGTTTTTATTATTCAGTATCACATCTGGGGGCTGGGGTCATTCAGGCACTAAGCATATGGCTGATAGCTCAGAAGCTGCAGGTCTGAGGCTGTAGCAGAAGTGGTCATGGTGTAGCCTGTCAGAGTCCAATGAATTTGCAAATTCTGCTAAATACCTTGTCACAAGGACACACAAAAGGAAATTAAAACATCCTAGCAAGGGATCAGCTGTCAAAACCTGTTGCAACAACAAAGTTTTTAAGAATCTTCTGGATCTACAAAGGAGGGGTATGTCCCCCCAGCACTGTAATTAACTTTAATTTTGCTAGATCAGGTCGTTTAAAATACAATACTGGCTCTTCCATAGCAATTTGTATCAGAGGACTTCAAAGTGCTTTACAAACATTAATGAACTGAATCTAAAAACGCCCTTGGGTAGTGAGTAAACAACATCTCCATTTTACGGAAGGGGAAAATCGGTGCACAGGGAGGTGGTGTGACTTGCCTAAGAGCTTAGAACAGAACCCAGGTGTTCTGATACCCTGCTCTCTCTCATGAGCACTGAACCAGTCTCTGTTACTTCTCTTTAATTTCTAAAATGTTATAGAAATAAACAAAAACAAAATAATTTTCTTAGCACATTCCCTTTGGTGCTGAAAAAAAATTTTTCTCATCATTTTGATGTCAGAGTTTAATTCTCCTTTGCCTTTCTAATGGGATTTAGAGCCCTTGTTTGCATTTCAGATTGATGTTTCTGTCAGAGGTTTGAAAATAATTGTCTAGTCACCTTTGATTTTAGTAGGGCTCAAGTCTAAGTTGCTGGCAATGAGAGTCCTCTTAGATGAGTTTTCAGGTATGGTGTGAGAGAAGATACACAGAGAGAAGTGATAAGAGTTTGATTTTATTCAACAAAATCTGAAGTGTGCTGGCTGTAAGAATGAAATAGCCTCACAGCGGATGCATCTACATGTGCTTTTAACATGATTTAGGATTACTACACAGTAAAATACCATATAATAAGCCTTCCCCAGGAATGCGTGTACACGTGCACCCTGTTGGGAGCAGATCCGCTCCTTATGGAATTAGGCAGATCCAGGAACTCTCTTGCCCTGCTCTACCCCTCTGCAGCAGCCAGGGGGAGCTTCAGGCTCTGGCCACAGCTGCCCAGGTGTCAGAGGACTCCAGGGGGGAAGGCTCAGGTTGGCATGAAACATTGTCCCAGGAGCCTGTGACCAGTGTGTCATGGATACTCTCTGCACTCCCACCCAGCAGCAGCAGACAGGGCACCATGTCCATGAGGTGCTCATGGACCACCCCCACCCCCCCGCAATCCATAGTAGGTCACCTGGGTAACTGCCCATGGACCCCAGGCCACAGCTAACCCCAAAATCATGCAGACTACAGACAGTTTCAAGCAACAGTCTTTATTTCCCTCCCCAACAATAGACTCCCTGCTGCTCTCTGTCCCCAACACCAGACTCCACTCGCCCTCCCTCCCCAACAACAGACCTCACCCCTAACCCCACTGCCCACCACCAATAAAGCACTCTCTTCCCCATGAAACTGGGGGGAGGGGTATAATAGAGAGATGGAGGTGCCTACAAGGCATAACCCAGGGAGAGGTGCAGTGGGCTTGGGGCTTGGCTGGGGGTGAGGGAAACTACTGTTTAGGTGGCACAGCCTACTTTGCCTCCTTCACCACAGGGCCAGGGCCAGCAGGACCTGCGTGTAGTGCTGGCCCCACTGCCGGCAGCTCCCACTCAGGGGCCACATGGCTCCTGGGTGAGTGGTGAGAGGCAGCTCAGGCAGGGGACCAAGCTGCAGTGGCCCTGGCCACTGAAGGTGGCACTGCACCTCATCCCAAGCCCAGAGGGGTTTGGTGCTGGACCATGGGTGGCTCCCAAGGGACCTATGGGGCTGGAGGCTGGGCAAGGACAACACCAAGATGACTGGTAGGGCCAACATGGTGTCCAGCACCCAGCAGTCCTCCAGTCGCTCCTCTGTCATGGTGACCAGCCAGTCCAGCAGGAGCCTGTGGACTTGTTTACACCACTGGCAGGACAGTACTTGTGGAGGGTGCCAGCTGATGGTGGTGGTATCCTTGGACGTGCATCCCCACTGGCAGCTGGTGCTTCTCCCCCATGTGAAGCTATTAGACCTGCAGATCCAGGAGAGAGAGGCTCTTTCTGAGAGTTCGCAATATTTAGAGATAACATGCACTGTACCGAGGGGCTGCATGCCACCCAGCCTCAGATCTAGGGTTATATATGCACAGGTGCCCAAGGACCATGATCAATTGGCCAGGTAGCCCCTGCCACAGGTGGCTGACAGCCGAGCCCTGCATCCCCATTCCCAGACCACCCAGAACACTGGTAACTGGACTTCCACATGCAGGCTGCTATAGCCTCATAAATGGGGGCTTTTGAGCAGCTGCTTCAATCAAAGTGCCTCTCTACCTTGGTGTTGCCCACACTGCTATGAGGTAGGCAGTCTCTCCCTCTACCCAGCTGGGCCTGGGAATGCTGTCTTTGACACTGGAGAGGCTACCATCATGTCTGCTTCCAGGGACCTCAGGGGCTTAGGCAGAGACTGCATGTACCAGCGAGGCTTGGCACATGCCCACAGTGAAGGGACACAATGCCTGGGAGGCAGGAAGATGATGAAACAGGCCCCATGGGTCAGACCTGTGGTCTGCGGGCCTACTGTGACTAGCAAGTGCCCATACTCTTGGGATCAGATGCCTAGGGGCAGGCACCAGCTGGCACAGGCTCCAGCATCAGGCCAGGGGTCTAAAGGCCAGGCTGGGTCAGCCAAGGCGCTCTCCCTGCCACATGGCAGAAGAAACCTCCAGCCATATGGCTGTGGCCCAAGCAGGAGACTGGCCCTTTGCTGTTGTGGCTCAGCAGAAGCAGATTTGCTCCTGGTTAGTGTCCACACATGAGATACTGTGAAGTAGCTACTACACAGTTAATCTAGTACCTGTACCTAAATCCAGGTATTTGTAGATGGTGATGCTTTGCTGCACAGTAGATTAGTCCCCCTTTGCCTGTGCACAAATCCAGGGAGTATATGCCCCCATGCATCCCCCAGGGGTGTACACAGTGGCAGGGGCTGCTCCACTCTCCTTGTGCCCCCCCAGACAAGCCATTTCTGGATCCATCCTGTGCCCCACTGCACGCCAGCTGGACAGTACCCACCTCTGCCCCATTCCCAGCCCCTCACCTCCCTCACAGCAGGGGCCACTATCTACTTCCCCACACCTGTCATCTTCCCCCCATCCCTTGCTCCCAACAGATTACCAGCTGAACGCTGCTCTCTCAGCTGCTGGGCTGGCCACATGCATGCTGTGCATGAACATGGCATTTACCAGCAACATTATCGGCCACATCAGCCAAAGAAAGCTGATTGCCGATAATGTCAATTTTCCTTTTATCAGTTCCAATACGGTATGGACCGATATATCTGTGCACCTCTACTTGAAGTGCCTCCACAGCCATTTTGAAATGTGGGATGCTTAATACACTTGATGGTGAGGTGTTTTAATTAAAGCTTTAATCAAAATGCTCTAATTAAAATGCACCCCCTCCATCCCGAAGCATGTCTATAGGCACCCTAAGGGTGAGCCAAGGAAAAAGAGTCTCCCTGTGTTAGATCATAAAGAAGTTAGGAATTTGGGGAGAAATTGAATGAAAAGATCAGTGGTACTCTGTCACTACTTCCCAGAGCCCCAGATAGAGCCATTTTGGTAGTTGGAGTCTGTTCTTCCCTTTCTGAGAAACATCTTTTGTGACTGCTGAGGTATTTCTGTGAATGCTTCAGATAAAAAAAAGATGGACCTGTGGCTTGAATAGTAATCTAGGAGCCAAGGTCTGTATTCAGCCTTAGTTTTAGTACAAAGATATCCACAATGTGCTTAGAAACTACATTGATTGTGGCCATGTAGCTATAAAAGGAGCATACTGTGCAGTGCTGAATTGTAGCTGGCAAAGTTGATTTGAGCTTCAGTTTTAGGCAAGCTTATGGCTTCCTACAACACCTTTGGCTTTCACTCATATACCAATATTATACACACTGCAATCTGTCATTTTTGGTGTGTTCAAAAGTGTTTATAAGCACTTTCAGCTTGAGAAAATGCCAAGGACTGTATCTTGTTATAATGTAAATGCTAAATGTGCACATGTGAAACTAAATGAAACATGCCAGAAGCATAATGCATTTTAAAATATTTTCTACTCCATTAATACCATTCCCTAGTGGGTCTGAAGAGAGCAAATATAAGGATTTTTAAATAATTTAGGCTCTGGGTAAATGCATATGTCAAGTGAACAGTACAGCAGCAGACAGAAGGAGTTTGCTTGGGAGCTGGTCTGAGAGAAGGAGGAGCAGATTAGTGGTGGGACTGTTATGAGGAATGTTTTCTAGGAGCTGGTGGTCTGAAGACCATAAAACCTCAGGGCACATCCATACATGCAGGCACATGCACTTGCAGCAGCTCAAATAGAACTAGTGCAAATCTGAGCCAGGGATTTTTGTGTCAGCACACGTGCCCGGGCATGCACTTTGGTGAGAGGCAAATTGTACCACTTGGGGCAAAACAACCCTGCCTGGCTCCTCCTGGATCTTCAGCCATGGGGAACTAGAGCCTGGGCCAGCATCAGTGCTGGCCCCAGCAGTATAAAAATCTGCCCTGGCAGGTAGCTCAGGGCTACTTGCTCTCAGAAGCTTCTGGTGCCCAGCAAATTGGTACCTGGGGACACTACCCCTTGTGCCAGCTGGACTTCTGAAGCAGCCCTGAGAGCTCCATGCACCCTCTACCCACTGCAGCAATCTGGCAGTGGGGTCTGCTGCCTGGCTGTGACCTACTGCCACCTGCAATGGCATGTGGCCCTAAGGCTGCACACCTGTCAGAGACAGACGGGGACAGCATGGTCATTAGAGGCATCTGAACCTCTGGTCAGCTGCCAGTGGGCTGTGGCTGCACAGTTAGACTTTGTGGGGCACTACTGCCATGTGTGCCACTGCCTGGCCATCTGGGCAGCTGTAACCTGGAAGATGTTCCTGTGGTGCCCTGTTTTGAACAGGCAAAGCATGTCCTCCTGGCCCCAAGTGGTCAGGAGGTCAGCCACCTCCAGTTGGGTACTGGGTGCCAGCTCTTAGCAGGCTCCTCTCCCTGGGTCCTGCCACTTGCCTCCCTAGCAGGAATTCTGGTGTTCCCTATTAAAAAACTGCAAAATCCCTGATAAAAATCCCAAAGTCACTCTTTAAAATACCCCAAAATCCATGTTCTTCCACAAGCAAAACAAAAGACCACTATATATATATACAGAGAGAGAGAGAGAGAGATCAAATTAGTTGGGCAGTGTATTATTGATATATTTACAAGTTTAAAGCAATTTGGAAACCTATCAGTGCTTCCATCATCATAATGAAATAAATTCTAAATATCAATTTGGCATTGACTTTTGGCTTTTTTGTCATAGAAAAATCAGACCTGCCGCTAGCCCCTTCAATTCACCGAGATGTGCAGCGCTGAGCAGCACTGATATGCTAGTGCCCTGCCCCTGCCCTTGCCCCTCACTCTCAACCCACAGCTTTCCCCCCAACCTCAGTCACCTCATTCCTGTCCCACAGGGCCAGGTATGTGGGTGAGAGGTTTGTGGGGGTAACTTGGCGGTGTGGGGTTTGTGTGGGAATTGTGAGGGGACTGTGGGTGTGACTATATAGTGGGAGCTGTTCAGGAAGGGTAGGTCCCCTGCCCCACACAGGGTGCAGCCTCCCCCACAGGTCATGGACTGTTCCCCCACAGGTCCACAGCCCACCAACAAGGGCTCACAGCACCCCAACAGGGGCTACAGGCCCCAATCAGGAGCCCACATTAGGGGCTACAGGTTCCAAACAGGGGCTACAGCCCCACAACAGGAGCCAAAGTCCATCAAAAGGGGCCACATGCCTCCCCATGGTGGCTACTGCCCCCCCACCCAGTCCCAGCCTCCACTTGCTCCTCAAGCCCTACTGATCATTCCCCTACCCAGTCCCAGCCCCCGATCGCTGCTTTGCCCGGCCCCACCCAGCATCCCAGCACTCAAAAAAAATACAACCCCCCACCAAAAAAAGACCCCACACTCACTGGCTGTAGCAGTGGCCTTTGGGGCTACTAGGGCCTCGTGGCAGAGCCCCCACTGTTTAGCGTGGGGCAAAGGGGTGTGGCCCTAGCCAGGTGACACCCACGCTGCAGCTGTCACATTGCACAGGTGCAGCACAGCTTGGCAGGGAGCCGTGCGGTGCACACTGCTGTCTGGGAGCTCAGGGCCACTTGGGCTGAGTTGCGCTGGGCTCTGAGTTACAGCTGGAGCTGCCCCAAGCTCCCAGACACCTTGCAGCACCACTAGGTAATCTGCTGAGCTGTGCAGCACCCGTGCAATCTGACAGTGACAGCATGGGTGCCAGGAGGCTGAGGCCACTCCCTGCTGGCCTCCCACTGCCCCATGCTGCACAAGGGTGGAGTGGCTCTACCATGAGGCCCCAGCAGCCTTGATGGCCACTGTTACAGCCAGTAAGTGTGGTTTTTTGGTTTTGTCTGAGTGCTGGGATGCTGGGGCCAGGCAGGGCAGTGATCAGGACCTGGGACTGAGTGGGGGAACAATCAGGGGGGGCTGAGGGAGTGAGCGGGGGCTGGGGCTGGGGCTGGGGCTGGGGCTGGGTGGGGATCCACCCATGTTTGCCTCCTCCAACCCCCACTTACCCCACACAGAGCCCAGGTCCAAGTCCCTGCAGCTGGGCTGGGGGCTTCAGCTCTACCAGAGCATCTCTGTATAGTACCCAAGCATCCACTTGCCTCAGGCCATGGTCTAGGACTGTGCCTTTCCCCACTGTTTCATAGCATGCTTTTGTGTTTTTTTGACCCCTGACTATCCAGGAGACTGATTTTGCCCCTGCACTGGAAATTTGCAGTGCGGGAAACATTTTTTTTGTTCCCACACATGCATCTTGCAGCATCCCAAAGGGGTTTGAGATGCTGCAAGAGGCATGTGCACATTAGTCCGAATGTGCCCTGAGTGTCTGATTTTTGGTGTTTGTATGTTTAACTTATGTCTGTTTTTTGGAGTGACTGCTTGACAGGGTTTGTGCTCATAGCTTTGTCTGGACTGGTTTACTCCAAGTGGGGTTTTGCTTATTTAGGGGCAAGGCTAGGCAGATCCAGACTAGGCTGTCTTAGCCACCTGCAGGGGGTTTAGATTGAGAGTGTGGTCGGGGGTAAAAAGGTAAGAAAGATTTATTGACTTAAAAACACACAACTACGCGTAATAACAAGACAAACGATGACAGACAAAAGCAATTTGTGTCAGCAACTTATCAGGAGTCCCTCTGATGCCTGATACACAGCAAGCTTCTCTTTCCACAAAGTTCATCGAGGTCAGGCATCCCCGAGCAACGCTGTCTGAGGGGTGCCGGGAAGGACCCTGGAATGCAGTTCTTGGGCTCCTCAAGGTCCATGGGCCCACTGATCCAGGGAACAGCTAACTAATCCTTTTCACAGAGCTGCATCTTCCTTCTGAATGGTTTCCAGATATTTCAGCTAATTTATAGCTTTTGAAGGACACTGATAACATACGACCACTTAGATTCCTTTTTCTTCAACTGTCCATAGACTGACCAATAGCAATACAAGCCTTGCATTCCAGTCAGTCTCCAACCTGTACTGGTGCAAGGGATTGTTCCATTTTAAGTCTAAGACTTTTCACTTGTCCTTGTTGAACCTCATGACATTCCTTTTGGCCCAATCCTCTAATTTGTCTAAATTGCTCTGAATCCTAACCCTGCCCTCCAGCATATCTACTATTCCCCCAGTTTGGTGTCATCTGCAGACTTGCTGGTGGTGCACCCTATGCCATCTTTCAGGTCATTAATAAAGACATTGAATAAAACCGGCCCCACGACCAACCCCTGGAGCACTCCACTTGATATCTACTGCCAACTATATATCAAGGCATTCATTACTAAGTACTGGAGCCTGATGCTCCAGCCAGTTTTCTATGATGGTCATATTCCAGTCAGCCAGCCCATACTTCTTTAGCTTGCCTGCAAGAATGTTGTGGGAAACCTTATCAAAAATGTTGCTAAAATCAAGGTACACCACATCTACCAGTCTCTCCACATCCACAGAGCCAGTCTTCTCATCATAGAAAGCAATCAGGCTGGTTAGGCATGACTTGCCCTTGGTGAATCCATGCTGACTCTTCCTAATCACGTTCTTCTCCTTCAAGTGCTTAGAAATTGATTCCTTGAGGATCTGCTCCATGATTTTTCCATGGATTGAGGTGAGGCTGACTGGTCTGTAGATCCTTGGATCCTCCTTCTTCCCCTTCTTAAATATGGACACTATGTTTGCCCTTTTCCAATCATTTGGGACCTCTCCTGATTGCCATGAGTTTTCAAATACGATGGCCAGGTGCTCCACAGTCACATCAGCCAACTCCCTCAACACCTTCAGGTGCATCCCATCTGGCCCCATAGACTTGTTTATGTCCAGCTTTTCTAAGTAGTCCCTAAACTCTTCTTTGAGCACTGAGGGCTCCTCACCTCCTCCCCAAACTGTGCTGCCCAGTCCAGAAGTCTGGGAGCTGACCTAGTTTATGAAGACTGAGGCAAAAAAGGGATTGAGCACTTCAACCATTTCTGCATCCTCTATTACAAGGTTGCCTTCCCCATTCAGTAAGGAACCCACACCTTCCCCCTTGTTGCTGACATACTTGGAGAAAGCATTCTTGTTACCCTGCACATCCCTTGCTAGCTGCAACTCCTAGTGCACTTTGGCCTTCCTGACTTCATCCCTGTATGCCTGAGCAATGCTCTTATATTCTTCCCTAGTTATTTGTCCAAGTTTCCACTTATAAGCTTCCTTTTTGTGATTTAGTTTACTGAAGAGTTCCCTGCTATGCCAAGCTGTTCTTCTGCCGTACTTGCTAGTCTTCCTGCACATCAGGATGGTTTGTTCATGCACTCTGAGTAAGGCTTCTTTGAAGTACAGTCAGCTGTCTTGGGCTTCTCTCCCCTTCAGTCTGACTTCCCAGGGGATACTGCCGATGAGTTCCCTGAGTGAGTCAAAGTCTGCTTTGCTGAAGTCTAGGGTCCTTACTCTGCTGCTCTCCATCCTTCCTTTCCTCAGGATCCTGAACACAGTCATCTCGTGGTCACTGCTGCCCAAGTTGCCAAACACTACTACATTCCCCACCAATTCTTCCCTGTTTAAGAGCACTAGGTCAAGAAGAACATAGCCCCTAGTTGGCTGCTCCAGCACTTGCACCAGGAAGTTGTCCCCAACACCTCTGCTCAGGGTCAGACTGACTGCCGTATTTGGGGCCATGAGGCACTTTTATCCCATGGTCAGATTAGTATGGACTGTGGGTGTTTTTGTCATCTTAGGATCTCTTGAGCATATTTAAACAATCCTTGATGCAGTAGAACATTGGCCATGGTTGTCCCCCCGTCTTACTTGTGGAAGGTTATTTTGTTATGCCTTGTGGTTGCGTTAGGGTTGACTTTGTAGTTTTGCTAATAGGTTAGAGAATTGAGTTGTATAGGATGGCTTGGATAGGGATGATCCTGCCTTCGGTGGGAGGTTGGACTAAGTGACCTCTAAAAGTTTCTTCCAGTACTGCTTTTCTATGATTATCTGACTCTAAGTTATTAAAATCCGCCTTTATTTGAAATATTTCTAATTTGGGATGTCAGTACCATGCATAGGCCCCTCTCAACTAAAGCACTTAAAAATGTTCTGGACCTGGTGCTGCTGCACCAATCCCAGTTGGCCACCATTTCCCAGAAGCTTTTAAGGAAAGTTGAATGGAAATGACAGAGAAGGAAGGGGTGAAGACTGTATGGAGGAGGGGCTTCTCTGGTACTACCTGCAAAATGTATACTGTCAATTTTGGTCTTGGGAAATGAGAATCAACTGGTGGTAGCAAACAGTCCTGAGGACCTGTCATGACAAGCTTTGTCAGAAGAACTTCAAGATAAGCCAAGCCAGCTTTCTTGAGCTCAGTGACAAGCTGGCAATTACCATGTGGAAGTTGATGACCCTGTAACAGGGAGGCAGAACTCTGTTACTTTAAGGGAAAATCAGCAGTAAAGAAAGTTCCAGGTGGGCTAGATGGCTCATTATGGGCTACAGGATCATAGGCTGCCAGGTTCTTAGAAATTGTTAGAGCAGGGGCAGGCAATTCTTTTGGGTAGAGGGCCACTTAATTAGTTTTGGTGAGCTGTTGAGAGCTGCATGGGTAGTCCTGCCCCTTGACAGTTGCCCTGCCCCCTTGTCACCATCTTGGGACCAGAAATCCCATCCCCAGTCCCTGACCTTTGCCATCCAAAGTCCCTCCCTTTGCCCCTCAGAAATACTCCTTTTGGGAGGGAAGGGTTGCCAACTTAGAAGCAGAAAAAGACCAAATCAAGCCAACTATATATCAAGTCAAACACCTACTTTTAGCTCCTGACCAGTCAGTCAGCCCCAGCTTGTATTGGTGCAAGAGATTGTTCCTAAAAGACAAAACACCTACTATAACATATTTTAATTTTATTACAAAGTATAATTTTGTCATGAATTTTGTTTGTGTAGTGTATATATAACATAACTCAAAAGTAAATCCTTTGTCCTGTATATTGTGGGTATGAGTGTGTGTATGGTGGGGTGTGTGTGTTTGTGTATGCCATAAGGCATGACTGTGGGTGTGAGGAGGTGTGTGTGGTGGAGTGTAGGTGTGGGTGTCTTGTGACATGTGGCTGTGTGTGGTGGGTGGGTCTGTGTGTGTAGTAGGTTGTGTGTATGTTGGTTTGTGAGGGGGTGTGGCTGTGTATGGGAGGAGCATAGGGTATGTTGGGGGGTTATGTATATGTGGGGGTGTGGGGCTAGGGTGTGGGGGGTGTTGTGAGGTGTGAGGGAGGGTGGGGGCTGTGGGGACACCCCCACACTTCCCCCATGGCACAGCAGCAGGCAGGATGTTAAGGGCACTGGTGCCCAGCGGGGTGTGGCTCCGGCCAGTGCTCCACATCGCAGCGAGGGGCACAGGCTCCACTTAGCAATCTGTATTGCTGGTGCTCCCTGCCACTCACACAGCCCCTGCACTCGCCAGGCACAGGAGGGAAGCCCCACATGCTGGATCTGGCTGCCTTCCCTGTCAGGGCTGTGCTGAAGGGGAGGGAAACCCCAAGCACCTTCCTCTGGTGGGGAGCAGAAGGCAGCCAGGTCCAGCGCTTGAGGCTACTCACTGGTGGTGCGTAGTCTCATCAGGAAAGGCAGGTGGCTTCATCATGTGGGGCTTCCCTCCCATGCTGTCCAAGTCCAGGGGCTGTGTGTGAGTGACAGGGAGCACTGGTGATACAGACGACCCAGTGGAGGCTGCTTCCCTCACTGTGATGTGCAACACTGGCTGGAGTCATGTCCCGCTGGGCACCTGTGCCCTGAGCACCTCACCTGAAGCTGCTGCTGCTGGCACCGCTTGCTAGCGCTGTGCACCGTAGGAGGAGAGTGAGGAGGGGTCCCCATATCCCCCCACTCCACTCTCCCTCACTTCCACACGCTGCCCACCTGAGCTCCATACTGCCACCACCCCCCTGGGTGCAGGCTCCATGCTTCTGCCAGTCCCAGTCCCATGCTCCACGTTCCTGCCCAGGTGCAGCTTCTCCCCTGCAGCTTCCCTACCTGCTGCCTGGAGCCAGCAAGAAACCAAAAAAGTGGAGCAGGTCCCTGGGGGCTGCAGCAGCATCAGCAACAGCCCCTCAAAGAAGCTGCACACTGGCTGGGCTGGGCCCTTCTGCCCAAGAGGGTGGGAGTGAGGCTATAGGGTACGTTTGTGGCTGTGTGTGCAGGTGGGCGCTTTGCTCCCATCCTCATGGGTGGAATGACTGCGCAGGGCACAATTTGTTGGCAGGTGCCATGGGCCGAATGAAAGTGCTTGGCTGGCCAGATCTGGCCCACAGGCTGTATTTTGTCTACTCCTGAGTCTACTGCAGAGTGAGCTGCTTCACAGTAGTGTTAGGGCTGAGTCAGCATGGGACCACAGCACAACTATTGCAAAGCTAACTTATTTGAAATAGTATCATGGGGTACAGCCAGGCTGGGCACAGCAATAGCTCCTAGACTAGCAGCTGTAAGCTCTTCTGGAGGGCAGCTAGCCTATGTAAAAACACCTGTAGGCATCCTGGAAACCATGTGACCAAAAGATTCAGGGTTTAGGCCATATATAAGCCCAGAACTGGAGCTAAGGGGTCAGTCTGGCCTGAAAAGCTGCCAGGAATAAAGTACTGCAGTATGAGGACTGGGAGAGAGTGACTGACTGGGAACTGTCTGATATTAGGACTCCAAGGAAGAATTTGAAGGCTTTTTAAGAGCTTGGCTTTGTTATGCAGCCAGAGTACTTATAGTTTCTGTTATACCCTGGGGACTTACATTTTATAATAGTTTAAACCAGTCTTTTAAGACCCTTAAATGTTATACCTGTAACATCTGTAATATGTTTATACTGTAAATATTATAACTGTCCATGTCTTTAGGCAACAAGTATTGAATCCCAAGAAGAATTAGTCAATTGGGAGTGGGCTTCAGAATTTCGGGTGACTCTGATATGTAGTTGTGATGGTGCCTGTGATCAGTGAAGCAGTTCTGAAAATTATAAATTTAGCCAGAACAAATTCAGCAAGATGGAGCAATAATCATTTTTTAGCCTCCTGAGCTGCAGGTAAGCTCCTTATATTGTCTGAGAGGGAAGGCAAGCATCTTTATTTGCCTGTTGACTGCCTCATCATCAAGCATCACACTAAACAGAAAGGGTGCCCACCCATCGCAGAACTGATCCGATACCCACTGCCAGTATGGCTTTTGTAATAACATATGCCCAGGCACATGGTGATCACTCCAAGGTTTCTGATATAATTGAGAAGATAATGGATGAGTCTGTGGGGAACAAAATGAGCTTTTCACACCTGGTGAGCAATGTCTCACAAAGTAGATCACTGCCTAATGTAAATTAATGAAGTCTCCTGGGTGTTTAATTGTAGTGAGGTGATATTACATTAGAAATCTTTAATTTTCTGCATAAAAAAACTGCTGGAGGAACATTTTCTGTCTGATGCCTTGAGCTCTCTTTCTATACATGGATCTATATACTTACATGCATATGTAACCAATATAAAATGTATATGGGCATGAGTGATCCCCAGTATATGCAGTTTCCTAGGCCTGTGTTGTTGGCTTTTCGACTGTGTGATTTGTCAAAGACTGCAAACTAGTGATGTACTGTATCTAAAAGAGACTCATCTTGGCCTTCCAGCAAGGAAAGCTTTCACTATGCATCAGTAGACATATCTTTGCCCAAGAACCCTTTACAGTCTGACAGCATAATTATAGGTTTACTGTACTATTGAAGTAGACGTAAATTTGCATGGAAATTGGTAAGAATTTGAGGCAGGATCCTTTACACTTACTTTACACTTCTAAATGTCCTTTACTAGCCATATGGTGGTCACTTTTGGCACTAATGCACAGTTTGCACATCCACATTACAAGTAGAAAAGGGTCACAGACTGTACATCAGTGCCAAGAATGACCATTGTATATCTGGAAAAGTTCTATCTGAGCACATAGAATGCAGTAGGATAGACATCCTTGGTGTCGTCTTCTTGATGGAGGTGCCTTTTGTTTATTAGAAATATGTGTTTTCATCTCCACTTCCACTGTATCAATCTCTTCTAATGATCCATTTATCTTCATTATCTCTCTTCATTTTCTCCCTATGTCTATTTCTTACTTGCATTCCATTTTGCTTCAGAGCTGTAACAGGAAAGATGCAATCTCTACATAAATAACAAACCATCGCAGATGGATGAGCTAGTAGAAGTGATTTTTTTTAAATACTTTTGAAAGCACCCGATACAACTCTTTGTACCTAACAGGAGCAGCAGAGAAACTCAGATGGGCTTCTGACTCTCCATGGTCTACACAGTTGAATTCTAATTAGTTATCCAATCCAATTCTAATTAGTCATCATTGTTTTTTGTGCTGTAGCCTAAGATCTAGGACTTGGTCCTGCCTGTGATCAAATGCAATTAGCTGGGATCAGTCAGTTCTGTATCCAGCACACAGCTTGAATTAGCTGGACCACAGTGCCCAGTAGTATCAAATTATTGAAAGTGGGCATGTCTACATGTGCAATTAATGTGACTGAACATACTCTGGCTCAATTTATACTGGAGTAAACTAATCATGACTAATCACGAAGCAAGAAAATAGCAAGATATATATGCTGAAATATATCTTGCTATTTTCTTGCTCCATAACGAGCAATAATAGCTCAGAAACCAAAAACACACTGCCTGGAAATAGGAACAGGCAAGAGTCTTTTCAGATGATTCCCTATAATACTGGAGTCACTGCACTATGAGTCGGAAAGCCAATTCATTTGATTAATAGCTTGGATCAAGGGAAGATTTTTATTTTCAGATCCCCTTTTAGTATTTCAGTTACTTTCTCTGGACTTGATCCAAAATTTGTTGTAGTAAGTGGAAAGTTTTCCCTGGTCTTCAGTTAGCTTTGAATCGGGTCCTCTAAAACAACAAATAGGAGAATATTTTACAAACCCTAGCAGCCTTACTTTGTCCTTCTTTAGATTATTTGAAATATTCAAATTTAACCCTTGATAGAGATATTCAATAATTTATATTACTGGAGTTCAGAGAACTTTTCTTCTGGCTGCTGTCTACTACTTGATATAGGACCAATGGATAAAGTGGTGAAATCCCCATCTCTTGGAGCCTTCAGATCAAGCCTGTGTGACTTTCTGAAAGATAAGCCTATTAACTTGTGTAGACCTAATTAGTGGCATCTATGTGAAATGCTGAGACCTATGTTGTAGGAGGGCAAATTAGTCCTAAGAGTCTCATTTGGACTTAAATCTCAGAAATGAGCCAAATATCTAAGTATATGCCTAACATAAAGAACATCGCTAATCCCATTGACTTAAAAATCATGGGTTTCAGTTTTATCCTCAAGTACTTCATAGGAAATTCCTATATTTCAGGGTTTAGAAGTACACAGCATTTATCAATAGCATGAATTTGAGCCCTTATTCCAAAACCTTCATTGTTTAAAAAAAAAAAATTAAAAACACACCAAAAAAATCTAGTTTTTATACACTGTTAAAAACCATACCAGGAGCTTGGTAATTTGATTTTTCTTGAAGTTTAGGACATGACCCTACTTCTATTCAAGTCAATGAAAGAAGTCTCATTGCCTTCAGTACCACAGGATCAAAGCCAGTGAGCACCAGTGCAGGTTAATCCTCCATCTCCTCCTATGAGCTAATTGGCTCCTACCTTTTGTAGTAGTGGTGGGGCTGCTCTCATTTCTGCTGATCTATGCAGCTAGTCTCTGGATGTCCCTGTATGCTTGTGGCATTGGGGTCATTGAGTGAGAGCACATTGTAATCCTTGTAATAACCAGGATGTAGAATTACAAGGAGTAATTAAGGTAAGAGGAAATAGAGTTACTGACCAAAAAAAAAAAATCCCCTTAATGTCAAACTACCCAAAAGGAGAATGATTCAACAAAACAGCTGCAAACCAGCTGTAGATTAATAAGTACTTTGAAATACGCAAAAGCAACTGAGCTGTATGTAACATGAATTCTGAAAAATGCAAGTCTCAGTATAGTTATCATGGAAAAGAAACAAGCTTCTCTGCCATATGAGTGCTCTGAAATGCTGGCAAAGTGATGTGAAGCTGTGTGATGTACATGGAAAATACTGAAAACAGACTACCTTAATTGTGTTAGCACCACCTGGGAATTCCCACATCCTGCTTCTAAACCTCGCCATGCTGAAATGTACCCATTGGTTTGCAGCTACATGTGACTGCAGTACTGGAGTCTTTCTGGGGGTAATGTGGAGTCTGATTCTCTTCCCCCCTCTTTCCTTAGGTTGAATAATAGCCAACCATGCATATAATGCCAGGGATTCTGTGGCATCAAGGAGAGGCTCTAAGATCAGAAAAAAATTGTTCAAGAAGGAAAAAATATTTCCAAATGCCTAAATTGGGCATTTAGATTGACTTAATCAGGGTTAAGTCGATGTAAATGTAACACCTGTGCAAGTTCTCTGGGGTAAAACTTGTTTGTCACTTCATTTATGTGCAGAAGTGAGCGTTACAGTCTAAGCTGGGGTGTTCCTAGATTCCACTGCAATGCCAATACATTAGCCTCACAAAGGGAAACACTTCCTTTAGCTTGATGGCATTTGCCTGTCTGATAACTGTCTATGGATCAAAGAACAGGTTTAAACCTTGTCTGAGCCCTGCCTGTCCTGCTTACAGTTTAACATGTCGACACTATGAAAGTCTTCTCCCAAACAGATGTAACCCTGGTGGTATGCAGCTGGTATCCTCTCTTCAGTTGAATGGATGTCAGCAGGTGTATGTACACCGTGGGAACATGACTGCCTAGCTGCAGGCCAGCTCACCTCCTTTCCCTGCAGAGAAGAGCAGAGACCAGGGACACCCAGTGATACTTAGCTACTTATAGGTTTAATTATACAATATTATATAAAACTTCTAAATACACACACATGCTGTTTACAAACACAGTTTTACAACGACAATAAGTCTTGTCAACCCCCAACTCAGGCATAGGCCTTGATCCTCTGTGGCCTTCTGGTAAGTGTGCAGCCCTGTCCTTGACCTGACCCTCCAGGCAGCAGGCATGCGAACACTCAGTGATAAAACACAGGTTATACAGAAAATCAATGAAGGAAAATCTGGCAGTGATGGGACAATAGCAGAACATGCAGTGATATTACATCAAATGGGATACCAATACATAATGATAACCAATACAATGAATTCAGGTAGAGTCAGGATCATGCTAGCAGGCTTAAGAGAGCAGTTTACAATCCTCTCATAATGCAACATTAAAGATACAATTTTACACTGAAAATCCCAACAACATGAGGAACCAAAACACAACAATGGCACAGCAGCTGTGGCCCAAGAAGAAATGGCAGCCAGGGAAGGAGCCCACTACCTTAAAGGAACACCATCATCCTCCCTAGACCATGACCAGGAGGGGCTCCGTAACCATGGAAATCACCCTTAACAAATGGGGGCTCTAGGTTCCTTTCTACTCCCAAAGGGGAGTCATCCCCACTCCTTGACTGGGGCTTCCCTTTGATCACCTGAATGGGGAAGGGTCCCTCCTCCCCTGTGGATATCCTCTTCCCAGGTAACTCACAACTCCCAGCAGTTATTGATGGGCTGGGCTTATCTCTATCTGTGAGATGGATGCAAGATGTTCTCCCTTGCTAGGGTGGTCGACCAGTCCACTGCCGTTTGCTACAGCTATCATGCCTGTCAGCCTTCTCTCAGCCCTGTGCACCAATCCATGCACTGAGGGCTCCTGCCTCAAGCAGGGTTGGGGACCCATGTTGCCTCTTGCAGCCATGGCATCCCATCAGCTCTGCCCAGGTCTGTGCCCCATGCCCTGCTCTATGCACCCAAGGGGTGCCTGCCTTGTGCAGGGATGGAGACCCGTGCTGCCTCATGCAGCTGCAGTGATCCCTTCAGCTACACAGCCCTGTACACTGATCTGTGCACCAAGAGCTTTTCCTCATGCAGAGTTGGGGACCCGTGATGCCTTGTGCAGCCATGGAGGTCCCTTCAGCTCTACAGCCCTTTGCACCAATCCATGCACTGGGGGCTTCTGCCTTGTGCAGCATTGGGGACCCATACTGCCTCATGCAGCTGTGGCGGTCCCTTCAGCTCTACAGCCCTTTGCGCTGATCTGTGAACCAAGGGCTCCTGCCTCATGCAGGGTTGGGGACCTGCACTGCCTCATGCAGACGCTGAGGTCGCAACTGCCCTCCAAACCCTCCACGCACTGACCTGTGCACTGTTGCTATGCTCTTCCCATGGCGGCTGGGATGCGCCTGCCCTCAGTTTCTCCCTTGCCAGAGGCGTCCTTAGGTCACTTCTGGGGCAACGGCTCCACCCCCCGCTGGTCAACACTACTGCCTCTTCTGCAGCCTTCATCTTCATTATTCCTCATTGAAGCCATGCATGGGCTTTTTATCCCTTCTGGAGGCTCTTTCCCCATGTTGGAAACAAACCAATGGGGTTAGTTTCCCCTCGGGTCCTCTTCTTCACCTCACCCCTGGGTCAGGGCAGGGCAAGCCTTCTTCCTTCCTTCTCCTGATTGGTGGGGAAGGGAAATGCCCCCACCAATTGGCCTGAGCCATCTGGCTCAAGCCATCAAGCTGGGCTGCCACCAGCCAGCCTGCCACTGAAAAAAAAGCAAACAGTGGATGGGAGTTGTTGGACAGGGCAGGGAAGAGCGGGAAGCATAAAGAATATCTAGGATTTGATTAGAATGAAAGGCCCTAGTGTGGGGAAATGGGTATAGGATGCTAAACAAGCCCTGGCATGAGGAGGTTTTACAAGGATTTTTGGGATTAGACCAGGTGGGAGGGTGGCACACCGAGTGCTTGTGGCAGGGGATGGAGTTCCTAGTAAATGCAATAAGATAGATGCTTGGTAGCGATAAGTACTGTCCCCATGAAAATCACCTAAAAAACCCCTATCAGGTGCTAAGCAAGCACATTTGGAAGGACAAATAAAAGATGCAGGAGGAAGGAGCAAAATTATACCCCTGTTCCTGACCCTTTCTCTCTTTTTTTAAGTTTTTTGCTGAGATTTGATTTTCTGTCTCTCTTTCTTTCACCCTGGGCAACTCACACTCAATTAAACAATGTAGTCTTGGACCACACTTCCCAGGCAGATCAAGTTCTACCTTGTTCTTGTTTATTATTAATAAACTGCTTTTACTTGACACAGTAACAAAAGCTGCACTCAGCAGAGAAATTTACAAAGATGTATAAAATGAAAATTCAGGCACTTGCAAACTTTTAGGACAAATGCAAATATGACCTCTAGTGAAAGTTGCATAATTCCCTGTGTGCTGAACTAAATATAGATTGAATGATGTTATCTAAAAATCCTTTTCATCCTTTCCCCTCTCTACCCAAGTTTCCAAAAGAGCGCACTTTGCCAGACTGTCTAATTGAGCAACCCTCTGTGAGCCATGCAGGCTGACCATACCTGGGGTGATTTAATGTGATGATCTCACCTACCTTCAGGAAAGCTTTGAGTTAAATGGAGCTACTTCAGTACTGAGCTGTCAGCTTTCTTGAAAATTAGGGCATCTTTAATATCCAGAGCTAATGGGTTAGGTCCTTAAACTGTAACTGAGTTTATGATTTCTTCCAGTGCATCATGCTGATTTATAGCATCCCAGGGTTTTCCCCATGGAATATGTATATGGATGCTACTCCTGGCTTGATGGGTGCCTACCTCATCTCTTCTTTCCCAGCAACTATGAATATAAATACTGCCTACATGAGTGAATATTGGCTCACCGTCATTTGGTCCCCTTAGCAGGCATACAACATGTGGTGTGTCTATCACATACAACTTATAGTTTCATAGTTTCTAGGCTCGGAAGGGACCTGAGAAGATCATCTAGTCCGACCCCCTGCCATAGCAGGAAAGAGTACTGGGGTCAAATGACCCCAGCAAGGTGTACATCTAGCCTCCTCTTAAAGACCCCCAGGGTAGGAGCCAGCACCACTTCTCTTGGAAGCTGGTTCCAGACCCTAGCTGCCCTGACTGTGAAGTAGCGCCTCCTGATATCTAACCTAAACCTACCCTCTGCCAGCTTGTGACCGTTATTCCTGGTCACTCCTGGCGGTGCTCGGGGGAACAGTGACTCCCCCAATGCCTGCTGATCCCCCCTGACTAGTTTATAACAGGACACTAGATCGCCCCTCAGCCTTCTCTTTTGGAGGCTGAACAGGTTCAGGTCCCGTAGCCTCTCCTCATAGGGCCTGCCCTGTTGTCCCCTGATCATACGAGTGGCCCTCCTCTGGACCCTCTCCATGCTGTCCACATCCCTCTTGAAGTGTGGCGCCCAGAACTGGACACAATACTCCAGCTGCGGCCTGACCAGTGCTGCATAGAGGGGGAGGATCACCTCTTTGGACCTGCTCGAGATGCATCTGTGGATGCATGCCAAGGTGCGGTTGGCCTTCCTGACTGCATCCCCACACTGCTGGCCCATGTTCATCTTGGAGTCAATGATGACTCCAAGATCCTTTTCCACCTCCGTGCTCACAAGAGGGGAGTTCCCCAGCCTGTAGGTATGGTGCCAGTTGTTCCTCCCCAGGTGCATCACTTTGCACTTGTCTGTGTTGAAACCCATCCTATTCTCGACCGCCCACCCTTGTAACCTGTCTAGGTCTGATTGAAGCCTGTTGCATCCTTCCAGTGTGCCTACGTCCCCCCACATCTTAGTGTCATCAGCAAATTTGAACAGGGTGTTTTTTACCCCTTCGTCCAAATCACTGATGAAATGTTGAACAGTGCGGGCCCGAGGACCGAGCCCTGGGGGACCCCACTGCCCACGTCCCTCCAGGTTGAGAAGGACCCATCCACTACCACCCTCTGGGTGCGGCCCTCCAGCCAGTTGGCGACCCATTTGACTGTCTGGGTGTCTACACCACAGCCACCCAGTTTCTTAATGAGAACGGGGTGAGAGACAGTGTCAAAAGCCTTCCAGAAGTCCAGGAAGACTATGTCCACTGCTACCCCTGCATCTAATGATCTGGTGATCTGATCGTAAAAGGCCACCAGGTTGGTCTGACAGGACCTGGCACTGATGAACCCGTGTTGGTTGCCCCTAAGCATGCAGTCCCCTGCTGGCCCCTTCTGGATGTGTGCCAGCATAATTGTCTCAATCAGCTTGCCTAGGATTGAGGTAAGACTAACCGGCCTATAGTTTCCCGGGTCCTTCTTCCTGCCTTTTTTGAAGATGGGGACCACGTTGGCCCTCTTCCAGTCCTCCGGTACCTCACCAGAGCACCACGAGTTCTTGTAAAGCCGTGCCAGGGGTCTTGCAATGACCTCGGCCAGTTCCTTTAGAACTCTAGGGTGGAGATGATCCGGGCCGGCTGACTTAAATACGTCCGACCCCTCCAGAAGCTCCCTAACTAAATCCTCGCTAACCCATGGCCCAGGTGTGCCTCCCCCAGGGTCCGAGGAGAGCCCAGCAGGGAGGTGGCTGTTCTGGTCCCTACTTAGGAAGACGGAGGCAAAGAAATCGTTGAACATGTTAGCTTTGCCGTCTGGTGTGACGACCAAGTTTCCCATCGCGTCCTGCAAGGGTCCCACATTACCCAGGACCTTCTTTTTACCCTCTATGTATTTAAAAAAGGACTTCTTATTGTCCTTAATCTGGGAAGCTAGCCCCAGTTCCATCTCTACCTTGGCCTTCCTAACTACCCCACTACATCCCGGAGCAACTACAGAATAGCCCTCCCTGGTGATGACCCCTTCTTTCCATTGGGTGTAAGCCTCCTTTTTAGGAGACATTAGGAGACATTCCCGGATGCTTTTGGTGAGCCACGGAGGCTTGTGTGCTCTCCTGCTCCCTTTGATCCTCTGCAGTGTACTGGCCTGTACAAAACTGTTCAGATTGCTTTTGCAAAGATTACCCCCATAAGACCCCCTCTACTGTGCTGCTTTCTGCCAGTGCATTCCCAGCATGAAAGGAGATTTTCTGGCAAAATATCCCCACCAATATTTTCATTGTTGCATTTATAATTTGTAATGTGGTAATAGGCCATTGCTCCATGGTATGAACATATAGCAAAAACATGATCTTTACCTTTTCTAGTAAGAGCTTGCTCAAATCACTCAGTGAATGGATGCAGTGAGAGCCCAGGAATCTGGTTTCGGTTTCAACATGTCCTTTTGGGATGAAATGCAGAAATGAGTCTACACTATGCCACACAACACCAGAAAGTGAAGAATACTTTCTCTAATTGACAGCACTTAAGAGTAGAAACATATTTTCACACTCCTGTGGTTTTCCTATGGGACAGTGAGTGGTCATTAGCAGACATCCTGTTACACAATATTTTATAATAAAACTGTTTTCAGTCACCTCCAAGACTGTGCTACTTTTAAGTGTCAAAACAACCAGCCAAAATCAATCATGGCTTCTGGTGACCTCAGTGGGAAAGGGAACTTCTTATTTTAATACTACTACTGAAATTATCACAGTGAACAATGCAAGTGTCACAATTCAGTACAATTAAAGCATTATAGAAAGGAGGTAATGAACTATGACTAGAAGAGCGATATATAAAACATATGCACTAATAATTTAATGATTCACCAAATATGTGACCCATGATAACCACAAGCATCAGTAACACTAGAAATAACAGTCTACAATCAGCAACTTTAATGGCACCATATTTTCAGTCAGGAACTAGACAAATTCAGCAGGATAGGGCAGGGCACAATCTGTTAGAGCACAGAGCAAAAGAAGAAAGGTGTTTTCCCTCTTATGGCAGCTCTTCAAGTGTTAAAAGACTGCTGTCATGTTACCTCTTAAGTGCCTTTTCTGCAAGCTGGACATGCCTAGCTCCTTCAGCCTTCCCTAAGAAAAATCAGGTCCAAAATTTTGGAGACAGTGGGTGTGTCTAGCTGTGTAATTTTGCCAGCTTAAATTTACTGCACAGTAAGCAGGAATAGGCTGGCATCTACACATGCAGGCATTAAAGCACATTAACTCTGTGTGTGGACTGACTTCAGACTAAAGTTAGCCCCAAGTCAGTCCACACACACAGTGTTACTGTGCAGTATGTTACACATGCATTTTTGTTTCACTATGAACAATGTGCTTGTTGTCAGCAGAATTCATAATCTCAACAGGAAGATGTCAACAGAGGTAGCAGTCATTTTGGTAGAAGGGGGAAAAAAATCTAAAGCACCTGTTAAGTGAAATTAAACAAGAGGAAATGATTTAAGAGTATCCCTTTTCAGTTTTTATTTTATCAAAAATGGCATTTTCTTTTTCCCTTTTTATGAGGGAGGTTTTTCAAAGTTGTTCTTTTATCAGGGAAGTTGTATAGTGGGAAAATGTAATTTACTTGCAGGTACCTACATGTTATGTTATATTATAGAGGGGGAGCTGTGGAAACTTTGAATGTCCTTTGAAAATACAGCAGGGAGTTGTGGTTTTGTGCCTTTTGAATAAAGAATAGGGCATAGCATCATGTCCCTGGATTGCACCAATGTGGTTGAGTGTCATGGTCGCATCCCAGCTCCTGCCATTGCTCCAGCTGGGGAGTAATCCATGTCAGTCCTATACCTAATACAGGTTCCTCCCCTCTCTGAATGGGGTCATCTGTGCTCTCTCATTGTGAGAGCCTCACCTGCTCTCTGCCCAGCTATGCAGGAAAGATAGCATTGGCCGTGTAAAAATGAGTGCCCCCTGGGTTACTACCAACAGTCTGAATTCCTTGTATGGGAGAAAAGGAAAGTGCTTTACCCCTGTTCCTTTGAGTAGGTAACAATTTCTTCATGTTTTGAGAGCATGAGTGTTCAACAATATTAGAACATTTTTTGCATCAGAAAATGCCATTTTCCATAACTTTAGGGTTGTTGGTTGTAGCCATGTTGGTCTAAGGACTTAGGCAGACAAGGTTCTTTGGATAGATGTGATATCTTTTATTAGACCAGCTAAATAATTGGGGGAAGAAGGAATGTAGAACTGGCACATTTTTCAGCATAAGAAGGGGATGCAGAATTCTGTATGAGCCTGATCTTGAAAATTTTTGCCACATGGGCAGTCCAAGGACATACAAATAATTTACTATGTGATAAAGAGGGCAGCTGATTCTGTCCTGAGATAAGTGAAGGCTAAATAATAGAATTTTACCCCTTTTCTCTCTCCCCATGGGGTAAAATTATATACATAGGTTATTACTGCAGAACAGCTGCTGAGAATTAAAACAATGCTCCTTTTGTCCACCAGTAATTTATATATGTACTAGTGAATAACCCATCAAGAATGATGGGGGGGGCAGGCCATAGGCGGGGATGGAGCACTGTGTGCCACCACACCACACCACTGCTTCCTCCCAGGAGCTGAGGGTAGGGGGGGAGCTTGCACACAGCTGCCACTGGCAGCCACTGGCCCATGCTGCCACTGCTCCATGTCTGGCTGGGTGCCGCGCCCCCCCCCCCCACACCCGGCCCTGTGCTCCACCCACCCACTCTTGCCCCGTGCTGCTGCCATTCCACATCCAGCCACCTCCTCCCAGAAGCAAGCGGGGAGGGGGGAAGCTTGCCCTGCCATCCCCTCCATCCCCCTCTGCCAGCACCCTGCACTGCCACCACCTCCGAGTGGTGACCTCTCCCCTCCCCTGACTCTGCTCCTTGGAGATGGCTGCAGCATAACATGGTAGTGGTTCAGCGCTGGCCTTACCCCCCTGCTCTGTCCCCTCCTTCCCCACTTTCATGGAGGTGCTCCACTGAGTGTGTCTGTCTGTGCAGAGAACTCTGATTAGTTGTTTCAGTAAGCATTGTGATTGACTGCCGAGACAGCCAATCAGAGTGCTCCAAGGCTGTTACAGGCAGACAGACAGATGGACTAAGCCCTTTACATATATAGAATTTATAGCCCTTCTCGCTTATGCATGATCAGACCCTGAGCGCTGAGGTAAGTTGACTCTGGAATAACCTGAGAGAAAATCACAAATTAACCCTTCATAAAGCTCAGTTGTTTTTGTAATTCATGCTCAAAATATTTTGCTTTTGTAGTCATCATAGAAAATTAAGTTTAGAAAGGACCTCAGAAGGTCATCTAGTCCAACCCCCAGCTCAAAGCAGGACTGTCCCCAACTATATTATCCCATCCAAGGTTTTGTCTAGCTGGGGCTAAAAAACCTCCAAGGGTAGAAATTCCACAACCTTTCTGGGTAACCTCTTCTAGTGCTTTACTACCCTCCTAGTGAGAAAGTTCTTCTTAATATCTAACCTAAACTTCCCTTGCTGCAACTTGAGACTGTTGTTTTTTGTTCTGTCATCTGCCACCACTGGCACCACTGGTAGGTCTATCCTTTTTGGAACCACCCTTCAGGTAGTTGAAGGCTGCTATTATATCCCCCCTCAGTCTTCTCTTCTCCAGACTAAATAAGCCCAGTTTGCTCAGCCTGCCCTCATAAGTCATGTGCCTCAACCCCCTAATTATTTTCATTGCTCTCCACTGGACTCTTCCAAATTTGTCTACCTCCTTTCTGTAGTGGGGCACAATACTTCAGACGTGGCCTCACCAGTGCTGAATCCAGGGGAATAATCACTTCCCACGATCTGCTGGCAATGCACGGACTAATGCAGCCCAACATGACAATAGCCTTCTTGGCAACAAGGGCACACTCTTGCTTCATATTCAGCTTATTGTCCACTGTAACCCCCAGGTCCTTTTCTGCAGAGCAGCTGCTTACCCATTTGGTTCCCAGACTGTATCGGTACATGGGATTGTTCCATCCTAACTGCAGGACTTTGGACTTGTCCTTATTGAATCTCATCAGATTTATTTTTGTCCAGACCTCCAGTTTGTCTAGGTTTCTCTGAGTCTTAACCCCACCATCCAGCATATCTACTACTCCCCACAGTTTTCCACCATCTGGAAACTTGCTAAGGTTGCACTCTATCCTATCTTTTAGGTCGTTGATGAAAATATTGAAAAAAACTGGCCTGAGGACCAACCTCTGGGGCACTCCACTTGGTATTGGCTGCCAACTAGACATCAAACCATTGACTACTACCCTCTGATCCCAATGATCCAGCCAGTTTTGTATCCACCTTACAGATCATTCATCCAACGTGTATGTCATTGGCTTGCTTGTGAGAATCTTGTGGGAGACCATATCAAAAGCCTTGCTAAAGTTAAGGTATATCAGGTCCACTGTTCTCCCCACATTCACAGAGCCATTCATCTTATCATAGAAGGCAATCAGGTTGGTCAGGGATACCTTGACCTTGGTGAATCTATGCTGACTGTTCCTAATCAGCTTTTGTCCTCCTTGAAACTCTGTCAGGAGTTAAATAGCAATTTTACCCAAGACTTACACCACCCTGGAGATATGTTGGCTGCTTACAGATGTGAAAACCCCCCAGGACTTTAAGTTCAGCACAGCCCTGCACCAAGCACAGCACATGCCCAGCAGAGGCATCACATTAGACCTGGCTCTCCCAATGTCTGTATAAATTGCGTGCTTCACCGGAGCTTTTTGGTGCTTGTCTAATAGCTGGTTGAATCAGCCTTAGATAAAAGCACCAAAAAGCCCCACTGAAGCACGTTATCTATATAGACACTGGGGCACCAGGTCAAATTAAGATGCTTCCCCTTCCAGTAAAGCACTGAGTTTTTTCATATCTTTCAGTAGCCTTTGCTTTGTTTTATGAGCTTAAAATACATTAGTTTAAAGACTGAATGTTTTCTATGATGTCCTTGTAAATACCGAGGGAAGTATCAAGGTGGTATTTTCTCTGTATTGATCAGCAGAATGTAAGATCTATCAGTTCTTCTTTCTACAAAGACTGGATGACTGATTTTCTTCATGCAGTCTTTCCAGTAACAAAGTACTGATACATTCTGAATTAGAGCCCAAGTGTGGCTGTGCCTCTCAGCCCATGAATGGACGCCACTGTACTGCCTCTAGGGCAGAGTCTGATTCCAGGAGACAGCTGGGCTCCTGGTTGTTACTATGCTCTGTAACAGTGCTAGAGCTGCTTTAATGTGTAGATTTCAATGACAAGTGGCTGGTAGGTGGGTGTTGGGGTATAACCTTGGGTCTCCTTATCTCCTGTCCCTCCCTGCCCTTATCCACATATCTAGGTTGGGGGTTCTGTCTTGGATGCTGAACTAGCCCCCATTACTATAATATCTGAGAGCTTCCCCATTTTAAAACATGGCTGTTCTCCAGAAACCTCTGTGAAACAATGAACTGATCCTCAAAGGTACTGACATGGGCTTAAGCGACTTGCCTATGGTCATATAGACAGGTTGTAGTGGAGCAGAAACCTATGATTAGATCTCACAGATCCCAGACTAGAACCCAAACCACTTGATATTGCAGAGAGCGGGAAGTACCTTTATCTGTGCCTGCCATGAATACTTAGATCATATGATCTTTTCAGCAGGGACTATCTCTCATTATATGTATATGATGCTTCTAATACAGCTGAACCCCAATCTCAGCAAAAGCATAAATGTAGTAATAGGGGTAGAGCACCCTGATCTTTGAGACACCAAACTGAGTTGATATCAACTGCACTTATATGATCTTTTTTAGATTAGCAGTTAAAAGTTACTAGCTTTTTTTTAAATCCAGTATAGCAGTGGTTCCCAATCTGTGGTATGTGTACCACCATTGGTACACAGTCAACCTGTCAGTGGTATGCATTAACACATTTGTTATAATGCCTTTACATTACAAAAATTTGCTGGTGGTACTAAAGGTTGAACTGAAATATTTTATGGTGGTACTTAAGGTTGTTTTAAATTGGTGGCACCCAATCTGTCAGAGTTTGGGAACTGCTGCAACATAGTAACTGCTATAGTATATTACATTACATGCTCTTGTATCATCCATCACAAGCTGTAAAAAGGCACCGATAATTTGATGTAAATTTTTTGGGAAAATAAGAACTTGACACAATACTGCTCAATAAACTTAACTTCTCTCAGCCTTCTAGAAACAACCTGAAACACAATTTCTTGTCTATGACACAAGTATTGAGACTGGCAGCACAGGTCTTGAATGATCAAGATAACTTCCTGAGTCTTTTACATCCACTAAAAAAATCAGCCAGGTTGTCTGAGTGACTTTTACTTTCCCTAGAGAAGCACCGTCATCTGGGAAATTTCACTCCTGCCCCTGAAAAGGGAAAGTTACAACAGAACATAAAAGAAAGGAGGGTGATATAAAGTCAAGAAAGCACTCCATTTCTTAAGAAGAAATATAGCTTTTAATTTAATTCTGGAAAATACATTTTGCCCAATACTGGTGTTTATTAACCATCCCTGTGGCATGTAGCTTCACCTTCACAACCCCCTTCTCCCTCCCCCCTCCCAAAAAAAAAAAAAGAAAGAAAAAGTCTGTGATCAAGTCAGGAAAATGATTTTTGCAGCAGCATTCTGGATTGACATAAATTGGGCAGGACTGCATTTGTCAAAGCTAGGAGAAGGGTATTGCAGGAATCAAAATATGAGACAATGACAACCTAGACAGAAGTGTTACCTGTATGGACAGATAGAAGAGGTCTTATCTTAAAAAATGTTATGCAGACAGAATCTGAAATACTGAAAAGTAACCTTGGTCTGAAAATTCCAGAGAGATGTTGCAGTCACAATGATAATCATGCTCTGGGGCTAAGTGTCATGCAGGATGCGGAGGTCACTAACATGGCTTGTGGGGGGGGGGAAGAAATGCTGGGCTTTAACCATGTTAAGCTTGAGTCAATGGCAAAACAATGCTTGAGAGATTTTAGTGGGGACAGATTTTCATGTAGACAGAAGGGGATGGATGTGGAGTATAGAAAGGGATCTGAGACTTGCCAATTTAAAGGCAGTAGTTGAATTTGTGTTGCCAGATGAACTTAATCTAGAGATTAAGTTTAAAGGAGAAGGGAGAGGAAGAGCCAAGTGTCCATACACTGTGTGTGTGGAAGCTGTCTCGTAATCCCATGCCTAAGGGTTTTTGCTGGTCCATTGTTGCAGTGAGGACTCCATTTTTTCCTTTCCACTGGCTCCTGGTTTGTTTTTCTTCCCCCATCTTCTTCAAAAGCTTTGGGCTATTGGCTACAGTTAAGACTGGGGTTTTTTGATGAGGGTGCCAATTTGGGGTCAGGAAGAAGTTTTCCCCTTCAGCCAGATTGATATAAACTGTGAGAGTTCTTGCCTTCCTATGTAACATGGCTTACGGTCCTTTTCCTAGGATTTTCCAAAGATCCATTAATAACCAATTTCCCTGTTGTTGTAGTAGCAGGTCTTTGATAGTGCTCTCATCTCTCTTACTTTTATCTATGGTACATTAGAGTGCTGTTGGTGTTTTGGGTATTGTGTCTTGTTTGTAAGGCACATAAGAGGCCATTTTCAAAATTTCTTGTGTAAATATTTGTTTGTGAATGCAGGGGCCTGGACTTGATTGCCCCCAAACCCCTTCCAGTCTTGTGTACCAATGTTTCTAAGATGTTTTACTGAAGCTGCAATTCAAGGATGAGTCAAGAAGAGATAATATGTTTTAAAAGGGATTATCTCACATCTCATATTTGTCAAGACAAAAGTCTGCCTTGGAAGAGAAATGCACATAGAAATGTTACATGTTGTATTATTATACTGTGTCTGGCACAAAACCAGTATACTAAAGTCATTCACCTGGAGATGGAATCATTGAGTAAATTGCATAAAGCAGGCATGCAGTTTAGGCCTGATTAGTTAAGGTGCCATAACCCACATGTAGATGGGGTACTGCACCTTAACACTAGGTCAGCTGTGCTGTCTGCCGCAGAACCCATGGGGCCCAACGTTACGACCCAGCACTGGACAGAAGGAAAAGCAGTGGGTGCTTTTGCAGCTCCTGGTGTCTCTTCTGCTCTGGGGCAGAGGAGTGGGATTGCTGGCAAGGCAACGCAGACCTTGCAGCAGCAGGATGCCTCACTGCCGTCCCAAAATTCAGGTGCCCTTAGAAGCCAGCGCTGCATCTCCCACCAAGACAGCACGCAGGTTGGGACTGCACCAAGCCTGTCTTGAGCCCAGCCTGCCCGGGCTGAACCCAGAGGAACCCCCAGGAGTGTCCAGTGGGCAGGAAGCTGGGTGTTTATCCAGTACAGAGGTGGCTGGAGCTGGGAAAGCCACACCAGGAGTTGCTGTCAGACGTATTCCCAGCCCGCCTGAGGGCTCTTGAATCCTGGGCCAGCAGCAAGGCATCCTGCTGCTGCAGGGGCTGCATTGCCTCTGTCTGGGGCAGGAGAGACGCCAGCAGCTGCAAAAGCACCACCACTTTTCCTTTCGGCCATCACTGCTCTCATGTGATGGGGAGGGAGGAACAGGGGGAGTGGATTAGAGCTGGGCGGGGGCGGGGGGGGGAAGCTGTCCAGGGTGCTGAGCAAGGTAGGCTGTAAAGCTGCATTAAGGCACCGTAATGAGCATTGGGGTAAGGTGCAATATGTTTAGGCACATGTAAATTCATGTATAGACATACCCACTATTTCCATAGTTGAGCACCATTCTAGATCTGGGGGAATGGCGATTTTTTTTTCCAGTTCTGTGCCTTACCAAAAAAAAAATTAGAGGCTGAGAAGAAATCAGTTTGGAACAAAACAAAATCAAATTGATTAAAAATAATCCTGGTCTCTTTTAAAGGAAAATTTCATTTTAAAAAAGTGAAAAAGTTTTATGTAAAATACGTTGAAAAAAAATGTTTCACATTTCAAAATGAAGCATTATATTCTGAAAAAATAAAAACAAAATATTTCTATGTATTTTCATTCCCCTCCATTCCATTATTTCTTCAAAAGGATTCCACACAAAGATATTAATTTGGTTGCCAGCCATTTTTTAAAAGAAGGTATTGAGAAATTATTGGCCAGCTGTAATCCTGGGTCATATCTGGCAGATGGCCATGTGGTTTATTTCTTTCTCCCATACATACTTCACAATAACCAGAAACCTTTTCTCCCCCTACCTTCCTGTTTCTTTTCCCTCTGCATTTCATGCCACAAGATTTTTTTTTCTATGTGGTACCTTGTGATTGTTATTGTTAACTGCATTTCTGTTGGCTGAAAAGGAGATGGAGCTAAATCAAATAATGGTTAATAGGTAGTTACCGTGCAAATGCCTGCCTGTTAACAATGGTACAGAATCCTGATTCCATATAATAGTGTTTGGAGTCAACGGGATGGAAGTGCTCACTGACTTTGAAACTCAAGCTCCTGGTGGGTAGGAAATAGAGTGGTAGTAGTTCCAGCAGTAGAGTTTTATGGTGGTGAACTGAAAACCTAACAGTGAACTTCTTTGATGTCTCATAACTGCCCACAAGAGAATTTGAGTTTTCTATCTCTTCTTTATATAAAAATGTTTGATTCACACAATGAGAAAAAATCTTTAAAAACAGGTTTTATACTGGAATTGTGAACCATCAGCTACAGTGTGATGTGCAACAAAGCAACTGTGTTCCATGATGCAATCACTTACCACATACAGGGCACATCTACAGGTTTATTAATGCACAGTACCTACTGTGCATAAAATGTAGTACTTGTATAATCAAGTACTAAATAAATGTTCAGTAGGCTGCCGTAGTGTGCGTTAGTGTGATCGCACACTTTATGTGTGATGCTTAATGTGCAGTAGACTAAGACTACCGTGAATTAGGGTATTAGTATAGTTTTTGCTGTGCACATTAAAGTGCAGTAGAATTAGTCTACTGTGCATTAAACATCTTGTGTAGATGTGCCCACAGTCCAGCTATTCACATCACTGTATCACTGACTTCATCTGTAATCTAGAGATAATTGTACTTTCCTTTCTTTTGAAAAGACATTGACATCTAGAGTTTGGAAGTGCCATATACAAAAAAAATCTATTGTTATTGTCTTCTCCTTTGGCTGGCAAGCCAAACATTATGGATGCATTGTACTGTGGATTAAGAAGTGACATGTGCCTGTGACTCTCTAGGAGGAGTTAAAGTAGCAGAAAAAACAATTCTCATGTAGCAAAATGAATCACTCTCTCTTCAGTGCAGTCTGCTCCAATTAACAGAATTTCTCTTCCACACCCAAGTCCACTTGAGGCAACAACTTTCCTAACTAAAGAATAATTTATCTTAAATATCTTCATTTCCATGAAATGTCAGTGAATTTGAATGAAGGATTTTATAATGGTGTTTGGTATCAAATGGCCATAATATAATGAGACAAATGTCCCAAATGCACACAGAATGGGGTTGGCATTTGAAATTAACTGGACTCCAAGATTTCTTTTAGCCTATTGTATTAATCTTTTCAGCCTGTCACTGAAAACTTTGTGGTGGCAGGGAGAAAAAGCAGGAAAACTTTTCTTGAATTAAAGTGTTTAGCAGATTCTTATCGAGACCTGTAATACTTCAGAGTCAAGGGTTTGTCACAGAATGGAGAGGAATTGTTGGCATTACAGGTAAATTACTCTGGCTTTTCATAATGGGAGAAATAAAAAGCAAATCATGAAAAGAGCATCTGAGGTATGCCTATTCAGCAGCACTGTACTAATGATACCAAGAAAATATTGAGTACTGTGTACCAGTGTAATCCTTTGATCTCTCTGAAATCCCATGTAATTTTCTTTTCAAAAACACTTATTCTTGCAAAGTGTTTTTCTGGCCTTTACAGAGGTTCAGGGTACTTAGTTACCTGTGGTTCTGATATATTGAATGTAATCTTAATTGCTTTCAGTGCTTTAATTAGAATATTGGTGCAATTGAAGTAAGAAGCATAAGAACATTTTTACAAAAAATTACTTTTAGAGCAGACTGACAAGTCATTCTGTAGAAAATCTAACCCCCTAACCTTCTTTTCATAAAGCACCTCCTTAATTTGGCTAAATTGAAATGATTGCAAGCAGGCAAGAATGGCTTAAGGGTATTTTGGTAATGTAGGTATATATGTAACTGTTTTAGTTTAAATGCTTTTTTGATACCGCTACAGACTGAAAAGTGATTAAGCTCTTATGCAAGGAAGACTAATGCTTGAAAACTTATTGGAAGATGTAAACAGAGACAAGAAATTGGGAATGCTGATGTAAAAAAGGTTGTGCTTGAGATAAGCCAAACTTAGAACTTTGAATCTAAAACCTTTCCATGAGATGCCAGTGCTGGCCATGGTCATAGTTGCCATAGGGTACTACTGGTACCCCAGTCTGATTCAATCTTGTGGATCTTACATTCCTTTATTAAATGTTAGTATTCTTTAATAAAATAACCATAGAATAAGGTTCTGTTGCCCATATAAAACCTGAGTTTTATGGCTTGAATTATCAGTGGGAGTAGAAAATCTCAGATATCCATTTTACCTGGAAGCTTAAGGATGTTTTAGCACACACAGCATGAATCGGATTTCCGTATTTCTGTGAATCCAAGATAAGTCCTCCACCCACCCCCAGTCAACAAGGGGGGAAAAATGCCTATCTTAGGTTTGACTAATGGCCTGGGACAGGTGGTGGTTTAGTGGCAGGGTGGCTTATGTGGCCGGTAACAGGGAATGTGGGGGAGATTGCAAAGAGGGGGAAGGAGCATGAGGCTTCTTTTCAGCTCCAGATCTGGCCCCACCTTCAGGCCCAGAGCTGTCACCACTGCTTCTACCTGACTGGGCTGGCTCAGGGCCAGCACCAGGGCTGCCATTGCTGATTGCCCCAAAGCCAAAGCTACTGCGAAAAGTAAGTGGTGGGCAGGCAGCAGATGATAGGAGGAGCATAGAGCAGGAGGGGCAGGCAGAGGCATCAGGTACAAGCAGAAAGGGGCAAGCATGGGCAAAGAGAGGGCAAGGGACAGGAGGCACATACTATGGAGGTAAATGGCAGGGTAGATTGGAGGCAAGTGGCAGGGAGGTCAGGTATTAGGGGGAGATAGGCAGGGCAGCATGGAGGCAGGTACAGGCACAAGGGGTAGGGAGAAGGGCATAGTGGGGGCAGGAGGGCATACACAGTCATGGAGGAAGGCAAGGGGCAGGGGTCTGGCCCCTTTCCCTCCACTGCTCTTTTCCCGGACACAGTTGTTGGGGGATGAATTTAGGATGACCCTTTAATGATTACATTCTATACAAGGAAGGTTAAAATAAATTTATAATTTATTATAAATAGAATTTAATTATCACAGGGTCATCGTAAATTCAAAGTTGTCTTGGATTCAGGTAAATACAGAATACATAATACTGCCAAAGCTTTTTGTGACCATTGAGTCTGTAGCTTCCAACAGGGCATACTTTGGGCTGAAAAGTCTCTCTGTATAATTTGTGATTAAAGAACAGTAGTGAAATACACAATCTCTTCCACTTGGAAAATCTAAAACTTCATCATTTGCAGCCAAGTCACCCGTGCATTTGTTTTGGGGGTTCTGTTAGTTTGTTGTTTCCCTGTTTGTTAATTATTTTCCTTGTGAATTTTTGTATCTGCCTGGACCTGTGATTCAAAATAAAGTCTTATGCTAGGACTGTAGACTGGGTAGGACTTGCTAGATCACCAAGTCCAGTCCATGTAGTCACAGACAACTATGTAATAGACATTAAATCCAAAATCTTCCACAAAAAGCTCCATTCTGCTCCCTTTTGACCCCTGTTCAGAGTGCAAGCTAGAAATACCCCTTTGTCCCAGTCACAAGTTTAGAATCTTTTGTACAGGAAAAAAGCACTCCAAAACTACAGTGTGTCTCAAGAAGAGACAAGGAAGGTGTGTTGCTGTTAAATCTAGAACAGACTCTGTGGTGTTCTGGTACAGAACATCCTGATACAGTGCTCTCAGGTCTTCTCAGCTGAATGTGTAGGCCTGTAGGGCCAGATTTAAAAATGTTTAGTTCTGGTCTAATTCAGTGGGAAAAAACTCATTGGCTTTCACTGAAGCAAAGCAAAGCTGAGAGGGAATCATATGAAATGCCATTCAAAAGTGTTAAAGGTCTAAAAAAAATGCTTGCTTCATCCTGGTCAGTGGCCTAACCATCAGCGCAATAGATGGCACCTAAGCAGGAGTTTTCTTTTATAGCATTTTTTTCTCCTTGCAGAAGGAATAGGAACTAGCTTATAACTATCCTTATGTCACAGGAGTATGAAGTAGAGTTCTATTTCCATGGCATCTCAGTTTTTTTGACATCAGTACTGACATGACATTTGAAAATGAGCTCTTATGTAAAGGTTCATGATTATTTAACGCTATGCCCTGTGGTGAGCCAGGATCCTTGTAAGAACAAATGTCAACATTTGATGATCTTCTTCCCTCCTTCTCCTCCCACCCCCACCATACTCCCAGCACACCACTGTTCTGTTTGATGAATGTCTTGACAGTCTCTTCTTTCCTCTTGCAGTATGGGATAAAGAAGAAGGAAGAAAGGGAAGCTGAGGCCCAGGCTGCACTGGAGGCAAATGCTGAAGGAAGTCTGACACGTCCAAAGAAGGCCATACCTCCAGGCTGTGGAGATGAAGAGGAAGAGGAAGAGGAAAGCATTCTTGACACAGTCATCAAATATCTACCTGGGCCTCTTCAAGACATGTTTAAGAAGTAATGATTGCAGACTGTCAGACTGTCATGAACAGTAAAGCAATGGATTTCTCATTGTAAAATGGGAATTTACAATCTTGCCACACACATCACGCAACCCTATCTTCCTTTCTTTTCACGCACTATAATTCCCTTTCCTGACCTCTCCAGGCCCTCTCCTTCCAGATTCCATCCCATTCCTATTTTGTATATAGTCACATCCAGTAGATGCCTCTGAATGGATGTAAAGATTAATGAGCTGCAGTCTACACAACTTTTATTATAAGCCATAGTACTATGTATGTTAAATAAGGCAACTGTACATTAAGCAGAGAAAAGGAACAGTTTCACGTTTGTTTCCATCAAAAGCAGGAAGGAGCATTCACTATGAGTGAACAGTGGCTTTTTTGTTTTCTTTAATTATTATTATTATTATTATTATTATTATTATTATTATATGAGATTCGATTGGGCCACCTGGTTGTTCATTGTGGAGTGCATCTCTCATAACAAGGGATGTCTTCATCCTCAATGCAACACACGTTTTCTGTTTCATCCCATAATCCTCATAAATAAGAGATAATTTGGAAATTGAACCATGTGTAATTCCTCCCTTTAACACTGTTCTCAAAGTTGTAGAAGGTCTGAACCTTCTGCACTCACTGTTGATAGTAGATATCAAAAGCCTCAGAATCTAAGCAAGACTCATGTTGCTTTGGGAATAGCCATATAAGTACAAGTGAGACCAGATCTTAGTCTGAAAGGTGCTGTAACCAGATCGAAACCAAACTGGTTCTGTAGTATTTTGGTACAGAACATTCCAGCCCAGGGGTGTGAAACACCCATGACTGAACAGATCGATTAACCAACCTTCCTCTTTTTGCAAAGTTGTGTGTACTAATGCCATACCCAGCCCTGTTTCCAGGAATTATATTTTGTCCTCAGTAAGTGTTGTAAATATGTACTGTTCCCCTTAAGGATGTGGGAGAGAGGTGTGATTTTAGAGTTGGAGAAGAGAACCAGGAGGGAGAAACTCCTGAGTTCTACTACTCTTTCTCATGCTAATTCCCCCATGACCTTGGGTAAATTACTTAATCTTTATGCCCAAGCTTCTCCAGCTGGCAATTGGAGATAATGATACTTACCTACCTCACAAGAGTGTTGTGAGGATCAGTTGGATAATGCTTGTAAGGTGCTGCTCAGGAGCTAAGTATTATTATAACACTCTGTGGCACCACTGGGTGCTTGCACTTTACTTAGTGCTGTCCTACCAATTTCTTTAAAACATCAGGCTCTGATTTAGAAGGTCTCCCAACCCAGTGTTGTAAGTACTGAAGTACTGTACTGGAACAGCCATTTCCCCAAGGAGATGCTGCCTTACGTAAATGTGCACAATCTGATTTATAAAATGCTTCTCATATACCTGATCTGTTTTTTTGGAGAACTGAACTTCATGTCTTACAGCTCTGTGGTCACAGTCAATATGGACATCTAAAGCTTCATCCTTAAAGTGGTAGCTTTGTTTGATGTTCTTTTTGCGAGATATCAATATGAATCTGAACCAGAGACCATGGAAGTTAATGGGACTCTTTCAATTGGTTTCAATGACCTTTAGGATCAGGCCTAATGTGAATTTAGTTTGCACCAACTCTATTCACATTGGGTAGCATAGGATACTTCTCAATGGGCACATCTACATGTGACGTCACATCACCGTAACAATGCGCTACAGTGACATAGCATCTGCGGGGCTGTACACGTGACTAGCAGCTACTTCATTGTAGCAATGTGCTCCCCGCTTATAGCATGCCACTACAGCGAAGTAGCTGCTAAAAATGACTGTGCACAGCGCACACTGTGCTGTTACTGCACTGTGATTTACTACTTCCAAAAGGAAGTACTAAATCATAATGCAGAAACAATGTCACCATAGACATTGTAACAACAGATGTAACAATGTCGCCATAGACACCTAGATGTGCCCAAATGGTCTTACTAATTTTAGTGTATCTGATCATTGTGTGAGTGAGTGATGGAAGTAGAAATAGGCACATTGTGTGAGGATTCACCCCCAAAAATCATCCTTAGCCCAAAAGACTCTGTAGTGCACTGTATCATACTGTAGGTTCCACCAAGAAGATACCATTCTGTGGGCTTTTTTTGGCCCATCCTTGCCTTATCAATCATTTGCCTGATTTCCTCCATTAGCTATCAGCCTGTTCTGCCACTTTTTTCCTTGGAAGCTGCATTCCTAAAACATGTACAGCACTTACTGCCTTTCCCCTTCTCTTTTTTTGTTATTCTGTGTTAGGTTTTTCGGGAATTTTCTTGTGGAGACTGACTGTCCCGCTTTATACCAGCTTATTGAATTCCATCATTTTTCTCAAACAAGCCATTGCCTAGTTGTACTAACATCAGTATCTTCACTGCATGGTCTCTCTTCTGATCATACTAAGCAAGTTACAAATGGGGTTGCTTTTTAATAAATATTCCATTTGATTTTTGAGTTGACCTATTAAGAGAATGAAATTTTGCAGAAAGAATGATAAAGTAGATAGAGCAAGGGAACAGCTCATCTAGCAAAATTCATAAAGCCTAAAAAACCATTAGAATTGTGGAGCCTTCCAGCTCAGCTCTCTCAATAGAAAATGGAATCGTTCATCAGTTGTTCTTCCACTGAAGTCACCAGGCTGCTTGCCACTGAGTTCAGTGGGAACAAGTATAGGCCCAAGATATTTATGTTTTAATTCTTTTGATAAAGAAACCTGATAGGAAGAATATGCTGTCTGTGAGTTACTTATTGGCCAGTGGCTCTAAGAGGAAAAAGACTGTATGCACTGACAAGATTTGCCTCAAATAACTTTTGTATCTTGATTAAGTTATGGGCCAGAAACAAAGCCTTTTTCAAAGGGGTTCTCCACTTGCAAAGTGCCTAACACAGTTTGAACAAAGGTGAAATGGGCACATCCCCATCTTGAATCACCAACGTAGTCCGCAACACCTTCAGCTAATTAACACTACAGAAAAGGGTGAGGGGAACTGGGAAAACTCCACACAAAGCACTGGTCAGATGTCAAAGCACTCAAACTAGACCAAAGAGAAACATGGTTCATTGTTTGGATTCTGAATATCTCTTTGTGTTTCCATGACATCACTTTATTTGTATCATCAATATGTTCAATCTCAGGTAAATGAGGTCATCTGGTTTTGACTGATTTTTCATTAGACAGAAAGGTGGGCAGCTATTTGTTGCTGTCCTTTCTTCTGCACAACTCCAGGGCCTTTCTGTTTAACAAAAAAAAATCAAAAGGCCTCCACTCTTTGGAGGGCAAATAATTTAGTTTGACATTGACTTTCATGAACTTACATCTATCTTAGAGAAAGCCATATGAAATCAGACTGCAATATTAATTATGAATGATACTCTCTGTTAAAAAAAAGAGAGACTAGATCATGTACTAAATCACTTTGGAGTTTCTCTGTCTATGTTTCTAGTACTATTGTTAGCTTAGTCCTCCCCCTTTCCTTTGTCAAAGAAAGATCATATCAATGCTGCTGAATACATCTCTTGGACAAGCTTACTGCGCTAGCATAAATGTTGTTAGAAGCCAGTTGTTGTGACCTCAATGTAATGTCCTCTGTATATGAAATGTGTCTGTATCTGTTTTATTCTGTGTTATCAAGATAATGTTTTGTGTGCTAAGTCAGTAAAATGTTTCAGTAACTGTCTTTTGAAAAATTGCTTGTTTTCACAGACATACACAAACATACCCAAAAGGTAGCACCCTTCCTAGATGGTGCATTTTCTAATAGAAATGCTCCCACACTGTCTCCAACATGCATGCAGTACCTTCCAAGCAGCCAAAAGATGATTTACAGTAGAGGTTTCGTGAATATACATTTAGTTTGTAATTTGCCTGGTACCTTTTCCTGCATGATGTGGGTAACTGATATAATGCTCTTTTAAATGGAATCACAGCCAATAAAAAAAATAAAGTGATTTCATACATTTTTTGCAATGCTTTCCTGTGAAATTCCTATTATGCTGAACTGAGAAATGAAAATGCAGGGTACATACAGCTCTAAGTACAAATAAAATGACAATAAAATCACTTAGAAACGTGAACTTCAATATAGACACAAGTGTGGAATTCTTCAGTTGGGCGAGACAGCATTTAGGACAGAGTTTTCCAAACAACTGGCTAAACTCTGCTCTCCTGGAGCAAGGCATGAATTGTTTATTGGTGTCAAGAGTTAAGCCAAAGCAGACCATGTTTGAAACTCTTGCAAGTTACTGGGTAGAGGATAGGAAATAGTAGATTTACTTCAATTTAAAATAGGGCTTTTCCCCCCATTTAACATGGGTAAAAAGAAACCTCATCTTGTGGCTGTGCCCACTACTATGACTTGGGGGTGGAAGGGAAGCTCCAGGGAAGCGTGGAGGAGATCATGTGGTGTGGAGAAGGGAACTGTGGGGGAGACCATGGGGTGTATCCCTGGGGAGTGTGGAGATTGTGTAGCAGAAAGGGAGCTGCTGTGACTCCAGCTCCAGCTCCAAATAGGCTGGAACCAGGGCCAAAACTACTGCCACCATTGATGCCTGGCTGGGACTGGAGTCACTGTGTGCTCCATGCCCTGGGCTAGTGCCAGAGCTGGAGCCAAGTCACCACACAGGGTAAGCAGCAGCACTGGGGAGCAGACAGTATGGGGAGCAAATGGCTGGGGGTCAGTCATTGGGTGGGGGCAGGCAAGTGGTATCTGGGCAATTGGTGGCGGGGCAAGAGGCAGGGTTCAGGCTGCTGGCCTCCCTGCTGCTGCTTTCTCTGTGGCAGAAGGTGGGAGGGGGGAGGGGAGATTAAATTAAGATGACCCTCCAATAATTAGATTCTATACATGAAAAATTATAACAATTTTATAATTTTCTGTGTATAGAAATTAATTATTGGGGGGTTGTCTTAAATTCAATGTCATCTTGGATTCAGGTACTAAGATAGAAGGTGTGGAGAGTTCACCTTAGAGCTGAGTTTGGGGGTTGTGTTGTTAAGTCATTTTTGTGTAAGAAAGGGGGGAAGAGAACAATACATAACATAGAGCCTCAAGAGCCCCATGTTTTCAGAAAACCCATTCATGAATGGAAGACTCTTTGTGTTTTCTTCTCTGACACTCTAAAAGAAGCAAAATCCTTTTGTAAGCTTAAAAGAGCAATGTAAGTGGTCAATTATTTTGGCAGGGATTCTGGCTTATTGTTTCAAAAGCATCACAGTGATAAATTGATTCAATCTGTTTTGGGGTTTTTTTCCACTCTTAAAAGCACACTTTGTCAAATATAAGCATCCTCCAGGGGAAAAGCAGCAGAAAGAACTTTACCGGGTGGCTGTTACTAATTGTTTAAAAGCAGTGTAGGCAAGTAGGTACCTATTTCAAAATATTGGGTCAAATTCATCCCACGTATATCCTCCTGCTGGTGAGGAAGCTGAGGAGGCGATCACCTGAGACCTAAGTATATTTTCTCTATCTTGGTACTAGAAGGTGTCCCTTTACCAGACAGAGAGAAAAGAAACTTTGCAAGGGTTTCTCTACATACAGAAGTTGTATTAGTTTAATTTAAATGCATTCATAATCAGTTAAGTTGAATAGGTGTAATTTGTGTGAACACATACCCATGCATTGAATAGTGCTCCTAATTGTAAAACTGGCCATTGTAAATTAGTGTGATACAAGCCAGGTTTAAATCAGTATAATGGTGTCCAGACATAAAGCAGCACTGTCTAATGGGACCCCTCTGCCCTGTTACTGAAGAGGAGAGAGCCAGAAAGCAATGAAGCACATTTAAGAAGACTCTGGCATACCTACTTTAGGCCAAGCCCCAGAACACCGTAGGAATTGCTATCAGGCTCCATAGCCCTGTGAAGAGCTGCAGGCCAACTCCATGATGTTATAGGAGCCTCTGGAAACTTAGAGACTCTGGAAGAAACTACTGCTCGTACCCCGGTACTTGGAGTACAGCCAGACCACAGGCCCGGGAACTAGAGTATGAGAGGCCAAGGGCTTTACTAGGCTTACAGAAGGACCTTTGCAGAGCCTACAGAAAAGGAAGTCATGCTGGAAGCTTTACGCTGAAGGTAAGTGATCCATGTTGCATGTGTGTTTATGTTGCAGTTTTAAATCTGTGAGGCCTCGGAGTGGCTAGAGGTAGAAGGAAGCACTGTGGGTACCTAGGGAAGATGGTGCTGTAAAACTGCTGTGAACTGTGAAAGAGAGAAGTCTGAACTCAGTGGGGCTGTAGCCAGGCCTGAAGACTGTAGAGAAACTCTCTGGGGCTGTGTAAGGCCCAAGGATTGTGAGGAGGAACTTGAGAGCCCAGAGGACAGTGAGGAGGGCAGTAGCTAGGCCTGTGGATTCCTTGGGGGCTATCACCATGCTCAGAGCAAGAGAAAATGAGAAAGCAGAGGTGTTAGATGCTACAGGATCTGGCAGGTCATGGCAGGATGGGCTTGTGATACACTAAAGTAGTTTAAAACCATACCACAACTCTTTAAATACAAGCGGGTGAATTGTTCTGAAGCACCTGACTCAGGCAGTCAGGCCTAGCTGCTCAAGTTTAGTGATTTCAGCGCGAGTTGGGATCCTAAATACCTTCTGAAGCGCTTAGTCTTAGGGACCCTTAACTTCCAATGAGTGCTAGATTCCTAAGTCAGAAGAGGTATGTCTGCCCTAACATAATGCAGTGCCATGCAGAGGTGGGTTGTATTTTTAATTAATAAAGTATAAAATATCAAATAATCTGTGTGCACAATATCAAAATAAACAAACACAACCATCACCTACACCCATCAAATGTTTTACATAAACATAAAACACAATCATCTTGTATCTCCTCTTTGCAACAAATTTTCTTCAAACTCGTATTCTCGTTATTTCATTTACAACATATAGTGCCATGCAGAGGTACCCAAGAGAGCTCAGATACCAATGGCACTTGAGCAGCATGAGTGTGGCACTCCAGCTGAGCTATTTATATTTTGCTTTTCAGCTGAGCTAATTAGCTGTGCTAAAGTATCTCAGAGGTTTCCAGTGCCCAAACTAGTTTGTTTGTTTAGATCTAATGGGGATGTCAAACACTACCTTACATCACATATGTGTCCCCTTAAGGATTTTTTTGAATATTTTAGGTTAGACCTTAGTTTTACCTCATACGTCAAAAATCAGATGGTAACTGAGAGCAGAATTGCTTCTCTCCTTTAAGAGTATGAATCCCAGTCTGTTTCTATGTGAATGAGAGACCATACTGGTGTCCACTTTGCCAGGTGATTTCTCCAGAGATTATTGACCTAGGACAGGGATTTCTCTGCCACAGGCAGAGTTGCCCAGAGGTGACCCTCTTGTAGGGAGCACACTAAAGGTCTTTGTATAAGTGCCTCCCTCTTGTATATTTTCTTCATTTATATAAAAATTGGAATGATATGTTGCTGCTGTAAATGTGTAACAAAAGAATAGAATGGGTTAAGATGAAGGAATGTGGCTAAAGCAGAAACCCCAGCAGCCTGTTTCTCAGTGGCTATAAAATAAAATGGTGAAAGCCTGCCACTGGTTCTTGGTCACACGGATCATCAGGACTTTTTTTTGTTGTCTTTGTTCATTACAACAATGTCTGGGTGCAGCTGGCTCCCATAGCCTGGGATGGTGTGGTTCATAGTGACGTTCAGAACAGTAGCTGAGATGGCTTTCACCAGCTGGTCCTGGATGGTGTTGTGGCAGAACTGCCATGCTTTTGCATGGCACTTGCAGCCTCATAGGATGTGGGGCAGGGTCTCACACTCCTACCTGCACTTCTAGCACCTCTTGTCTTTTCCATAGTAAATGGCACCATTGAGAGGCAAGTAGTTGAGATGAGCCTTGTAGATGAAGTGCCAGTCCATGGAATGTGTGAAGTTCCCACTTCAAGGTGACTTCTAAGGTAACCTGAAGGCAAAACCCAAGTAGGGCAAGGCGTGTGTATTTGGCTCACACAGCATCCTTTAGAAACCTGTATAGGCAGGTCCTAAAAAGGGAGGTGACAGTGTTGCAGTTGGGATGGGAGCAGCAAGACCCCCCAGCACCTGCTTCACTTTGCACTAGCTGATGCACTTTCTGAAGCACCATATGGCACTGCAGGCTCAGTTTCACAGCAAGGCAAAGTGCCTGCCATCCTGCCTGAACTTGTCCTCCAGTGGTCTGCTCAGGAATGTGGCTGGATCCAAAAGCTTGGGCCCATACACTCAGCAGTCCTTCTTCTGAAGTCAGCCAGAATTTGTTGGTTGCCACTGAGTTCAGTGGGGATGGGTCTGAAAATGAATTGCAGTGGAGTGTAAATATAACTGGACCCTTCCATAGCTATAATGAATGGCCTCGGACATTTTTGGTAGTGCCGAAAAAGTAATGTAGAGTACAAATACATACACATAAGAAATTTTGAACTCTTAGCACAATTCAGGCCAGTCTATTATTTCTCTTTGTTACTGAGACGTTAAATCCTATCTTACCCACTAGGATAGAATTCTGTTTCTCTGTGTGAAAATATATGGCAGTTTTCTAGCTTCATAAGTAATGTTTCTGGCACTTAGATCCAGGTTGTGAATTTATAATCCCTGCATTGTGAACACATGCATGTACATTAGGGTTGGCAAGCCTGTTGGCAGGAAGTCTGTATGGCATGTGCAAAGTCAGGGGTTTACTGGAGTGGAAGCCAAAGTCCAGCTGGGTGTCAGCCCTCATCTTGCTGTCCTGGATTAGGACTAAGATAAAGTCATGGTTAGGGCATGATTCAGGCCAAAAGATCCAAGACTGGAACAGGAGCAATTAGGGAGAGGCAGAAGGGTCCAAGTCAGAGGTTCAGAGCATGGAGTCACAAGCTGCATATTCAAAGGACAGTCCGACTTAAGTTACAAACAGGCTGGAAGGACAGTGAGGTGAGCTGTCTGGGCAGCAGAACATTGCTGTCTGGTCTGAGTTTATGAATTTATATAGCCAGTGTCAGTGGGGCCTCTTCCTGAGGGATGACTTGGATTGATTGTCTCCAACTAGGGCCTGGTACTGGATCTGCCCCAGATTGGCATCAGTTCACTACATCACCACCCCCTCCTGGGGTGCCCTGTTGGGCCAGACTTTTCTGGATGTGTGCTTGAGGACTCGCAACAATGTGGGGGCATGTACAGACATACTTTGTCCCCTACTTTATAGGTGACGCATGCCCCCTGAGGCTGGGGGAGGGCACGGTGGCTGCCTGCAGATGATGATGGTGACAAGGGTGAGCCAAGTGAGGACCATCTGCAGGTGGCCGCAGCAGTGTTGGCGGGGGGTGCCCCCACAGTCGGATACCAAGCCCGGAAGTGCTGGCGGTGCAGCTGGAAGTGCCAGCAGCACTTCTTGGGAGAGGGGGGCCCAATCAGTCTTGTGGTAGTTCAAGAAACACTTAGGGTACTCTTTCAACACCTACTTAACACATTCAGTCTGACCAACAGATAGAGGGAGATGAGCTGAGGAGACACCCTATTCAGAAGGAGGGATATAAATCTGCCTTAGCATTGTGAGCCCCTGGTCCATAGGTAACTGCAAAACTGGAAAACAACAAAGACTAGTGGGCCTGTCACTGTTTGAGACTCCTTGCTGCTTACAGATACTCCAGATTCCTGGGGTCAGTCAGGACCTGTACTGGATGTTGGGGTCGCTTCAAATGCTGGTGCCACTCTGCAAAGGCATTCTTGGTGACCAGCAGTTCACTAAATATATTTGGGATAATCTCAGTAGAGGCCATCTTCTGGAAATGGAAGGTACATGGGTGCAGTGGTTCCTGAGCAATCGAGCACTGGGACTTTACTGTACAGATCTGAAGTAAAAGGTGTCTATGAAAGAATGGCCAGGTTTGGGTCTGCCAAGATTGCCACAGAGGTAAAGGCCTGCTTCGGGTGGTTGAAAGTGAATTGAGCTTCCAGTAGAAGGAGCAGGTTGTAGGTTGTCTAGCCTAGTAGTTAAACCACAGGGGAGGGCAGGGGCTAGAGGTGGAGGAGTCCAAGGTACCCAAATCCAAGGTAGGGGAATCCAAAAGTAGAGTCCAAGTCGCAGGCCAAATCACAGTTCTGGAGTCAGACCGAAGGCCACTCCTGCAATTTGACTGAAGAGGGTCAGCATATGACACTGACATGGTTTAGGGAAAAACCCTTCTAGATCAGGGGAAGGTAATTGTTTCATGTGGAGGGCTGCTTACGGACTTTTGGTGAGCTATGGAAGGCTGCAAGGGCAGCCCCTCCTCTTGACAGGTGCCCTACCCCCAACTGCCATCTTGAGACTGGAAGTCCCACCCCTAACCTTTGTCACTGGATGTCTCTCCCTTTGGCCCTGGAAGTACTTCTTGCGGGGGCAGGGGGGAGAACTTACCATCTTGGAACTTAGAGGGGAAAGAAATCGTACTAAAATCAAATATCTACTATAACATTTTAATTTTAAAAATATATTTTGTCCTCATTTACATGTGTTTGCATAGTGTATCTAGAGGTGATTGCGCAACAGCTAAAACTCAAGTCTTCCTCTTGTAAAAGTGTTCCCAATGGTGACTTTCAGATGGTCATCCTTTTCTCGGGGGGTTGAAGATCATTACTTCTGTCTTAGGCGTTTAAACTGGGGGCTGTAGGTGGCAAACAGAGGGATTCTGGTATCCTTGTCCTGGGGTTGGTATTGTACCAGGTTAAATGAGGTTTGAAATGGCTTTGTTGCTATTAGGGGTTTGTTTGGGGATTGTATTGTAACTGCAGGACACCCTTATGGTGTTCATTCATGCTGGTAGAATTGGAACAGATGTGATTAATGTGGAGCTGGGCTGTAGATGATGAATCTAATGGTGTGATTAGGGTGAAAGTTGGTGGCATAATGTAGCTTGGTGGTTAATTGGTTTCTGATATGAAGTACTGGCAAAATGGCTATTGCAAACCTTCGCTGTAGTGTCTAAGACAAGGGTCAGCAATCCCTGGAATGCATGCCAGAGTATGGCACGTGAAGACATTTTGCTTGGCACGTGTACTGCGAGGAAGGGGCTGGGACTGTGCTGCCACAACAAGGAGTGGGCCCCTCGCAGCTCTCCTGCCACCTGTCCAGAGGCATGCATGCATCTGTTGCTAGCAACAAGCCAGGCCAGGGCTCTTCAGACATTGGTGCAGCTGCTGCAAGCAGCCCAGACGCTGTGGTGGGCAGCAGGGCCCTGCCCAAAGCCCAGGCCAGCTGGGAGGTGCAAGTCACTGTGCCAAGGTCTGCAGAGCCTGGGCCCAGCTCGTTGCTAGTGGGGGGGGCACATGCACCTTGGAGAAACAAAAAAGGAGCTGAGGGCCCTGATCCTTGATGTGGCAGTGCAGCCCTGGCCCTTTTCCCACTGTCTACCCCAAGGTGTACATGCACCCACTACCAGCAGTGAGCCAGGCAGGGGCTCTGCAGACCTTGGTGCACCAATTTGCAGCCTCCCTGCCACTACCTGGGATCTGGGCAGGCCCCTGCCACCCCTTACAGCTTGTAGCAGGTGGCAGGGAGGCTGTAAGCTGCTGCGCAGAGGCCTGGCCCAGCTTGTTGTTGCTGATGGGTGCATGTGTGCCTCTGAGGGGATGGCAAAAAAGGGGCTGCAGCTGTGCTGCTACAACAAGGATAGGGACTCTTGCAGCTCCCCATATGTCAGCCCTGCCATTCCAACATCTTGCAAGTTGTGTTTGGAGTGGGGGGTTTTCGGCACTCAACAAAAAATATTGGTGAACCCCTTGTCTAAGAAGTGACTTTGCTTGGTGGAGCATTTCAGAGTTAATTTGATGGAGGGGTGGAAGTTGTTAAAGTTTTGGTGAAACTTCTCAAGTTTCTTTTCCATGTGTCCATATTATACCTGTAACCCTAGCCACGGTGCTACCCGTGGCCATGTCTGAATTCAGGGTCCTGGGGTGTCAAATAGCCTTGGTCAACCTCCCAGCCCCTAAGGCTGGGGCCACCTCTCTGTGGAGTGCTTTCTTATGGCTTCACCACACACTGGAGTACATACAGTCTAACTAGTTACACAGTTTATTATTTACAAAACAGTCAAAATATGAATGAGGATAATAGTAGAACAGGATATTGATAATCTAATTGTCGAAGGCAGGTATCAATGAACTAAAACACTCTGTACAAATTGAATCAAAAATGCCCTTTCTACAACTCCCCAGCTTAAAACTTGAGACTCCAGTGAATTTCAGCAGGAGCACACAGGATTAAAAAAACATCACCTCTCCTTGACACCGGCAGCACAAGAACCATGGCTGGTGCTGCTGCTTCAGAAAGTCCAGCTCTCTGCTAAAGCCCGGTGGGGAAAAGCAGCTGTCCTCTGCTCCAGCTGTCTGTGGTATCTGAAAAAACACACACACTACCCTCACCCTCTCCAAAAATACCTTTCTCCAATTCCCAGACACGGCGCCTTTGGCTAATAACTGAAACAACGCTGGGTTTATCACCCATGCAGCCCCAGGCTGGTTCTCAGTTAGTTCTCCCCAGAGCCTTCCCAGACCAACACCCTGCCCTCCTAGGCAAGTCTACCTTATCACCCTTTTTCTTCTACATGGGCCCCTCTGCCTCAGGGAGGGAAAAAGAATATCAGATTGTCTCTTCCCCATCACTAAGGGCAGGTTCACCTCATGGGCAGGACACTTCCTCCCCAAGCTCTGTAATCCCTGGGCTCCTTCCCTTCTCTGAGCCTGGCTGAGCCCCCCAGCTGAGTTCCCTCCCCTCTCCTGCCCCAGGAGACAATGAAAAACTTGCATATGCTCTTGCAAGCCACAGCTTTCTGCAAACTTTCCCGCTTTGCCTTTGCAGGGATCCTGAGCCCTGCTGCAAACCCAGCAGCAGCTGTTACATAGCTCATGTATATTAATGACCTCTTCCTACCAGGGGGAAGAGATGGAAGTGTTAGATGAAATTGACTTCAAGGTCTGTTACAAATATGCTGGCATACTTGGAGGGCATTCTTGTGCCCATGAGAGAGAGAGAGAGCACGTCCCCAAACCTGAAACTAGTTGTGTGTGAGGACAAAGCAAGAGAATGCAATGGAAATGGAAGCAGTTTTCTGGTGGGGGATTATGTGGGTTACTGTAGCAGCTTCATGCTCCAGGGAGGGCTGTGGTGCCTCCTGGTGGCCATGCAATTCCTGCCCAGCTCCAACTCTAGGGTGTCCCCCTCCCCATTCACCTGCCACACCTTCGATGCAATTGTTTTATTAGGAAGGAAGCTGCCTAAGGGTCCTAGAGTGAGCCTAAATAGGGACTCTGTCCTCCCCAATACCCACTTCCCTGCCTCACAGGTGATTACTCTTTTCTGATGTTGCGTGCCACTCCTGGGCTATGAGCTCCTTGCTCACGCGGTCTCCAGCTGTGGTCCCTAACCTTCAGTTTCGCTAGATCCTGGCCCTGCTCCTAAGCCCATGAGACATTGGGGCTCCCAGGCCCTGCTGATCCCTGCCCCTTTTGGGCTGCTGACTTCCAGGCTCCCACTATCTGGGTTCCAACCTCAGGCCTCCTGGCCTCACCTACTCAGCCCCCTCCTGGACTCCAGCCTCTCAGGCTCTCCTCATGGTCACAGTTATCTGGGCACCTACACCTCTACATGTGCCGGGCTTTAGGCACCAGGTCCTCTCTACTTAGCCCCTCCTGGGGTCAGGCTTTCTTCTTCTGGTCTCTCTTTCTTGCTGGGCTTTGGGCACCTGGCCCTCCATTCTCTGCCACCCCTGTCCAGGTCATGGGCTCACCTGCCCCTATCTATTTCAAGGCCTCTTTGTGACTTATCTGAGCTCTGCTGTTCTGCTAGGAAGCCTGCTGCCAGCAGTACCACCCTCTCTGGCTCCTGGGGATAGCCTGCCTGACCAGCTCAGTCCCTGGGCTTATCTGCCTCAAGCCCAGCCCTTTCTGGTGAGGGGATGCCCTAATCTACCCATGTCACACCTGCACACTGCTTCCCCCTCAGCCTCTCTCTCTCTCTTAAATTGATAGGCACACCAAGCACACTGTCAAGCTTACATCTTGTAAGCTACCTTCATGGGGGATGTTGGTGTACAGAGATGCAACATCTGTGGTAGTTAACAGGGTGCTTGCTGATGGAGCCCAGTTTATTTAAGAAAGCTGTGGTCTTTCAAATACCTGATGGCTCCAGTGGCATATGGGAATAGGATAGTCAACATAACCAGACAATCCCTCTGTGGTGTTACCAATGCTAGAGACAATAGGGTGTTCTGACCTGCCAGGTTTATGGATCTTGTAATAAATAAGTTGCCTGGCCTAGGTTCCTGGGAGGCAGAATTGATTATCCTCTCCTGTATTTCCAGAAGTAGCTTCTTTAAGAGTTGATTTAGTTCCCTTTCATAGAGGATCCCACATCACAGTATCAGGAGTTTGGAACTGTGTTGGAAAGTTGTCTTTTGGCTTCCCATATGTATGCTGTTTTATCTATGACCAGAGTAGGATAACGTCCTAGTTGTTTTTAAGGCTGAGTGTGGCTTTCTGTTCCTCAAGACTGAGGTCAGGGTGTAAATTCTGTTGTTTTTTGACAATCTTGGAGTGGGAACAAAGATGGAAACAATTTGTATGTTTTCTATATAGGGGCTGTGGCCCTTGAGTAGAGTACAGGAGTTGTCCTCCTTATTGTGCTGTGTACAGGTTGAGTCTGGTTGGGTTGATCATTGCCTGGCTTCTCATCATAGAAATATTCTCTCAGTCTTGGGCAGTGTGGGGGGGAAAGCCTCAAGGTGTCTATAAAGCTGCAGCACATTACTTTGTGTAGTAGAGCAGTTCGAAAGACTATGAGCCTGACTGAGGTGTCTGTACTGAGAGTGTGGGTGGATGGGTTAATGATATTACCATGGATTGTATCGCTGTTCTTGGGGCATGTGAGTTTAGAAAGTTTTGCTTCCTCCTTCTCCTTTAAGGAGTGAAGCTGTTTGTGACAGGCTTCATGCCTAGATGCAGACTTCTCTTAGGATAATGACCATTTACCATCTAGGAGATGCCAACCTTTTTGTGTAAGCTGCTTGGGGCCTTCTGTGCCTGTAAGTCTCAGAGATGGTCCTGGTGACTCACAGCTGGGTTTCTCATCTTCCTACAGGAGAAGCAGAAGTAGGGTTCTTCCCAGGTCTCATTTTTGATGCTTGGCAGTACCTCAGTTTCAAATGTCCCTGCCTCCTCCAGATGGGAGTAGGTCAGAAGCCTTGCAATGGCTAAAAGATGTCAGCTATATCTAACATGGAGTATGAGGGAACTAAGAGGCAGTGAAATCACTGCTTTACCCAGATAGAAGGAGGTCCCCCTGAGGATGTGCACTCTCCTAGTATCCGAGGTTCCCCTCCTAACACTCTGTCTTCAGCTTCACAGCAGCTGGAGTCTTGGATTCTGCCTTTGTCCCAGGATATCACCCAGCAACTGCAAACTGCCTGTTTGGAATAGGGTTATAGAATTGCTCCTACACTTTAGCCAGATAATTCAGAATTGGTCACATACTTCACTTTGTTCATCCACTAAGTAATACAGAATTTTGTCATTTTGTTCATACATATACATGGTACATACAGATACTGAAGGCCAAGAATGAGGTAAAGGTTGGCACAAATAATGCAATTAAAGTAGTGAATCTCATTCCCACATTCATCGATGATGGACTCACTTCCAGGAGAGCACCTGTAGATTTGAGCCTGTGTGGTGGACTGTATAGTCTGTTCTCTATAGTAGAGCACTTTGGCACACTACTATAGTATACCTTTCCCCTTGATAAGGTTACTAGAAGCACCTGCCATCCTCGAATTGTTGATGAGTAAGGAGTAGTTCCCTAGTTTTGTTGTACTTTTTCCTGGGTTTTGCTGTGGATCTCATGTGATTTGTGGAGCTGGGAATGAATACACAGATCCAAACAAACTTCAGGAACTTATGGCAGTCTAGAAAGATAAGCGAGGGTGAAGGTTATAAAATGGTTGAGGATGAAGAAGGGATGCTGACATTTTCAATGAGTCCAAATTTAAATGAAGTACTTCTGTACAAGTATGACAAAGTTCATGCACTGAAAAAATAAATGTCTAGCACAGGTTTCATTGCCTGCTAGGAGGGATCATCACAAGGCACTTGAGAGAAGCTGTTTTGGGGGCTGTGTCTGAGCTGGGGGCAGGAGTTACCACATCATACAAGGAATCTCTGTACTGGTCTGTATCCCTGTGGAGGATCCCAGTGTGGGAAGTCATGGAAAGAGTTGTAAATTTAGAACCAACATGTTGGCTGTGGATGGGTTGCAATTGCAGACAGGCTGGCACGTAACTCCTAGAAGTCTGGCTAGGAGGGATGGCCTAATGAATAAGGCAGTGGATGAGGACCTAGGGGCCCTGTTTCATTTTCAACTTGGTCACTAACTTAAATGAGGTCACAAAAAGTTTTTTTTAATCTACCCTGTGTCTTGGTCCCACATCTCTAAAGTAGAGAGTGATGACATCTTTGCATCTTCCAGGGGTATTCGAAGTTTAAAAATCAATTACTGATTCCTAGGCATTCCAGTAATATAAGGCTTCTAGTAAAGTATAACGATAGATGGCTTTAAGCATTGGAAGTTAGGGCCTTTTATGAATAGTTCAGTGGATGCTTCCTTATCTTTTGATAAGGAACAACATAAAGGAACAGTAACAAAAACATTCATTGGAGATTAGTTTTGCTGAAAAACTAAAGCTTCCATTTCATATTGTCACACAGCAGTGGTACTTATCATTCAGCTTAGTGAGCTTCTTGGGTTTCATTTGAACAAAAAATAACTAAGCTCACGCGCGCGCTCTTTCTCTCTCTTGTGTGTCATCTTTTAATATACAGCCTTCAATTGTGCATCGCAGTCATAACATGCTAAATGCTGTACAAATCATAATTCCAGTGCTTGCCAGTAACGGCCTCCACTTTGATCAGAAGCTGAGAAGGAGAGTGAGAGTCACAGAAGTGTGCTTTGCCCAAAGTCATGCAACAGGTCAGCATTTGTGCCCCAAGCTCCTGACTTAGTTTAGTGCCTCCCTACCAGTTCCCCAGTACCTTGGTGCTCTCTATGTGGGTTAATTTTTAGATGGTTCTCATATAGAGGACTGTGTTAGTGTAAGCAGGGGTAGGCAAAATGGGCATGAGCCCCAGACAATGTCTAAGGTGGAGAAGAGGGGTGCTGGAATGTAGCTGGGGGCACCCTCCCATCTCCCCTCTATTTTTCACCTGCTATGCAGCACTTCTACCAGATGGGTGTGAGACACATGGCCAAGGAGAGTGGGGGCAGAGCAGCAGCTGCAGGTATGGCTCGAATTAAAGTTCCCAGAGCGTCATGTGTATTGGTGTTTCCATACTGAAAGGCAACAGGGATACTTTAACTAAAGCTTATGTAATTACAGCACATCGGAGCAGCCTCAATATATGTGTATTGGTGCCCTTAGAGACCAGTCCATGTAAAACCATACCTTCTATGGGGGCCTTTGAACACCGTATTTTGGCCACTCATTAGTCCACTCTGCAAAAAGATTTTGGTGTAAACAAATTCCAAAGCACGTGGGTTATGGATCTTGCCCACCCCCCTGAACATTTCTCATGGTGGGTACCAAGGAGTCCTACCCAAGTGCCATGTGTATTGAATTGCATTCACTGGGAGGATGCCTCAAATTATCCTCCATGCTAAGTCCACATGTTCTTCTGCTAATTTGTTGTCTGTGATTCCCTTCCCACATCCTTTCTGACATCTGCCAGCCCCACTTCTTCATTTCCAACCAAAACAAGTTTGCTTCTTTGAATAGGAAATAGTTTCACCCTTGACATCCTAAGAGTTCTGTAGACTTCTAATAGTGAATGGGGCTTCAGGACATTATCCTTTTTCTTTTTCTTTTTTTTTTAAATCCCCTGATCTTTCTGTAAGCTGTGTCTTTTGGGGTGATTTATGGCTAGGTTTTTATCTTTAATGACTGCTCAATATTTCTCTAAAGAAACTGAAGATGACAAATGGCTACAACAAATGAGTAGGCTTTCAGTTTTCAGAGATGAGGAACATTTTCCTTATGCCAAATTTATAAGATGCTGAGGTCTGCCAGAAAAGGTGCCCAAGTTGTCAGCAGACACAATGCTAAACCCCCATTTCTGGTGCCAAGTCATTCCTACAGGAGGTAATATGCTCTATAACAGGAGTTAGTACCCTACAACCTGCGAGCTAGATTTGGTCTGTGGGACCATTTTATCTGGCTTGTGGAGTCAAGGGCTTTTGGTGGCAAGGGGCTTTCCCCTCATGGGGGCTGGGCACTAAGCCTAGACTGGTGACTGCAGCTGGGGCTGTGATGACAGCAGTGCTGTTTGGGTTGGAGGTGGCCTATGTTTGGAGATAAACTCCATTAGAGTGGCTCCCCACTCCAAAACATCACCAACCCTTGCTCTATACAGCACAGGATATTTTACAATTAAGTTTCTTATTTTTCTGTAAGATATTGCAGGAAAAGGTTTGTGAATGAAAACATATATCCAATCACATGGTGTTATTAAATGCTTGTGACAGAATCTGACCTTTTTGTTGCTTTTTGCATAAACAGACCAGTGATCGTTGGACAGGAAGACTTTATTCATGGTAATAACAAAATTAGGATGCACAATGCTGTCCCTGAAACAATACACTATTAATTAAAATGACAACTCTGTCCTCTATTGAGTGGTGCTTTACTGACTTTGAACTGTAATACCCAAAGTAAGGTTTTCCATCCTTAATATACAAAATTATGCTTTGGTAAAGATGGTTCTCATGTAAAAGGAGGTTAAGTCTGGAGACTGAATTCCAAAGCAAAACTGAGGACTTGTGTAAGAAATATTGAACAGCATCATGCAAACTAAGATATCCAAGAGCAAATGTTCTGACTGCAGAGGGGTGCAATAGGGAGCTAGTGCTGTTAATGTAAGGGAGAGAAAGGGCTGCTATGAGTGGGCAGCTAGAGCAGAACTAGCTACCAAAAAGTACGCAGCTAAGGCAGCAAAAAGATGGGTGCCTACAGATGACCACTTGGGACAGGTGTGGGCAAAAGACAGCCTGTGGGCTTTGTCTGTGTGGCCCAGGCATCATCCCATGGTAGCACGTCTGGCTGTCCCTAAGTACACAGCAGGGCTGGAGCAGCTCCAAGCTGGACTACTTTTCTAGGCAGCCCAGGCAGTGGCAGCTGCTGGCCTTCACCCTGTAGTACTGGTAGGGACCTGTGTGCTGCCCTGCACTTGCTGCAGACTCACCTGCTCATGCTGAACAGCTGCAGCAACAACAGGGCTGGTGAGGCAGAAGTACACTTGGCACAGAGAAAAGCAGTCCCTCCCCCTCAGCACTGCCCAGCACTTCCTGCAGCAGCTGCATGGAGCCTGCGTTGGGCTGCCCTGTACTGTCGCCACCACTTTTGGGCTGCCCTGTGGGGCAGCAGGGGCAGTTCAGAGGAGCCATAGGGCTCCACGCAGCTGCTGCAGTAAGTGCTGGGCAGCACTGAGGGGGAGGGGCTGCATTTCCCCGCCCCCCCCATGCCAAGCACACTTTTGCCCCTTTTTTTATATATGTGAGGCAAACACACAAACCAGGACAAAAACATCTCTTAAAAATGTAGGGTCAGAAGCGGTGTCAGTGTGACACAGGTACCAGCAAGGCACCAGGGTGGTCAGCAGACTTGGGGTCCATTGGCATGAATAAGACCACAACATCCAATTAAGCAGATTGAACCTACTGGATCTACTCATTCTAGCTCACTCGAGGCCTTGAGGAAGCATTCTCCCAAAGCAACCCTCAAATTATGTTGAGGCAAGGCAATAAGGAGAATACCATGAGGAGCTAGTGAGGTGGTGTTGCTTTGGCTAACCTTGGAGCCAGTCCTGCTACAAGAGGAGAGAACAAACTTTTTCCATGTAACACTTGCTGAAATTCTAAGTTGTGAATCCTCCTGTGAGCATGCATGACAGAGTAGAGGTGCTGTACCTTTTAAACACTGACTTGCTTTATGCCAGCTTTGGGATCATGGGAAAGTAGGGCTGGAAGGGATGTCATGAGGTCATTTAGTCCAATCCCTTTCTCATGGCAGGATCAATCCTGACTAAATGACTAAACTTGACACCGTCCCAGTCAAGTGTCTGTCCAACCTGTTCTTTAACATTTCCATGGGTAGAGATTCTAAACTTCTAGGAATCCTGTTTCAGTGCTGGAGCACTCTTTTATAGCCAGGAAATTGTCTCATTTCCAACCTGAATCTCCTCTGCTTCAGCTTGAGGCCACTGCTCCTTGTCCTGTCTCCTGTGGCCTCAAAGAGAACCCCATACCTGTCCTTGTTGTAATTGCCCTTTAGGTATTTAAAGACAGTTATCAAACCCAGCTCAGCCTTCTCTTCTCCAAACTAAATAACCCTAGCTCTTTCTGTCTTTTCTTATAGGTCTAGCTTCGCAGGCCCCTAATCATTTTCATTGCTCTGCACTGAACTCTTCCCACACTATTCTCATCCTTCTTATCCTTCTTGAAACTGGACACAGTACTCCAAGTGAGGCCTTCACCAGTGCTGAATAGAGCAGAAGGATCACTTCCCTTGATTTCCAAGTGACACTCCTGTTAATACAACTGGCTCAGGAGGGAACTTGGTGGCAGCCTACAAGTATGTAAGGGGGGTGCACTAGGATCTGGGAAAGCAGTTGTTCACCAGGGCTCCTCAAAGGATAACTAGTTCTAATGGCCACAAACTTCTGGAAGGCCAACTTAGACTGGACATAAGGAAACCTTATTTACAGTCCATGTGTCAGAGTCTGGAACAGACACCCCCCCCCATCCCCCTCAAGAGGTGGTACAAGCACCTACTCTGGACTCACTCAAAAGATACTTGGATGCATATCTTACTGGGATCATTTGACCATAGCAGACTTCCTGCTTATGGCTGGGTGTCTGGACTCAATCTCGCAAGGTCTTTCTAGCCCCTAATGTCTATGAAACTGAGTATGCTGTTGTCGCCTCTTTTTGTTGCAACAATAGCACATTGGTGACTCATACTTAGCTAATGGTCTGTTATAACCTCCCTGGTGCTTCTCTCCAGCTTAGCTAGTCACTCTCCAGGCTGTATTTGTGTCTGCAGTTATTGGGCACATCCACACATGCAGGCATATGTGCTTGTAGCTCCTCAAATAGAAGCAGTGCAAATTTGAGCCAGGGTTTTTTGCCTCGGCACACGTAACCAGACATGCAGTTTGGTGTGGTGCAAGCTGTGGCATTTGGGGCAATTAACCCTGGCTTGCTCCTCCCGGATCTGTAGCCAGGGGGAGCTAAAGCCTGGGGCCAGTACCTGTCCTAGCCCCAGTAGTACAACGAGCTGCCCTGGCAAGTAGCTCAGGGCTACTCGCTTGGCTACTAGCTAGGCTCCTCCATGAAGCCATTGCCACGGCCGTGTATGTGGCGAGCTTCACAGACACCCCAGTCTCCTGCGCCTTCTGCAGAAAGAGGGACACCCTGGTGCACATGGCCCCGGAGTGCACCAGGCTGCAGCCCCTCCATCTCCACCTCCAGAATGTGCCTTCTCCTAGTTAGGTTTTTTTCGCTTGACTGGAAGTACCCACTGGAGCACCTCCTGGCCCTCTCCCTTCACTCACTCAGTGGTGGCTTACAGCGAGTGATCTAAAGTAAACAAGAAGTCTTATTTGTATACATATTTGCATATTTTAGTGTATGATAGTTTTTTTAGCAAATATCATATTTTTTCAGCTTCTAATACAATAATTTCATATTTAAGACCTGACAATATTTGCAAGCCATTGTCTCTGCAGACCCAGAATTAGGTGGGAGCCCTTGGTCATCAGCAATTGTGCCTGAACAGATCCTGTAGTCAGAGAAGAATTGGCAGTGGTCAGGGCTTTGGCATGGTAACATTTTCCAGCCATTCTCTTGACTCTCTTGCTAGGTCCTCCTTTCTCTTTTGCTGCTCCTTAATGAAAAAAATTCCCTCTTCTGCCTTCATCTGATTCCACTAAGCAAGGTCACAGTGAAGATATAAGTGAAAAAGAAAGTGATCAGGCAAACTCCCCAGCTCGTGGCCCACTTGAACTCCCACTCAGACTCCCATGTTTGCTGGTCCTATATCACTGGCTCCTGTATGTTGCTGGGTTATGGCTTGTCTAATCCTTTCTGCTTGGGCAACCCCCACCTCCTTATTCGCATGCTATTAGCTGCTGGATTCAGCAGCTGAGAGCTCCTATCTGCTTATTCCTCTACAGAGCCCTGCAAAATGGCTCCCAAACTAAAGCTGGAACACCAAGCCAGAGCTAGGCAGGCGTTGCTACTCGCCAGCATTCACAAGCCCTCTACCCAGGTACCCATAGCTTCCCTGCTTGTCTTGCAAGCATGACTCCCACTCAGTCTCCTTTGTTTTTCTGGCCTGCTTGCTGGTCCTGCATTGCTGGCTCCTGTGTGCTATCTGGCAGGCCAGCCCCTCTCCAGAAGGCTCCATGTTTTAGTTTGGAGTTAGGAAATGTTGGGAAATTTATTTTGGTTAGAGGGCTGCTTAATGAGGTTTGGTGAGCTTTTGAGGGCCATGGGGGTAGCCCTATCCCTTGACAGTTGCCCTGCCCCCGGTCACCATCTTGGGACTGAAACTCACCCCCTAACCCTGACTTTTGCTACTGGAAGTCCCTTTCCTTGCCCCCAAATACTCCGGGGCTGGGGGGGGGGGTTGCCATCTGAGAAACAGTAAAAATCAAATCGTACACTACTAGTCAAACACCTACTATAATGTATTTTAATTTCATTACAAAAAACTTTTTGTTGTGAATTCTGTTTCCATAGTGTTTATAGCAGTGATTGCATAATAACTCAAAAAGAAAGTCTTAGGCTTGTATATTGTGAATGGATATGGCTGGGGGTTGTGTGTGTAGGGTGGGGTATGGGGGGGATAGGGGTATGGGGGGTTGTGAGGCACTGTGGATCAGAGGGCAATAAAGTATGTTGGGGATGTGTGTATATGTGGGGGTTTGTGGGCGTTTATGGCATATGAGGGAGGGTGGGGGAGTATACCCCCCCAACTCCTCCCATGGCACTCAGCTACACAAGTGGCAGCAGGAGCACTACGAGGTGGGGCTGCTCAGGGCTCTTGTGCCCAGGGCAGGTACTTGCACCGCAGTGTGCAACGCCAGTTGGAGCTGCGCCCTGCTAGGGACCAGCACCTGCACCAGGTATCAGCACTGGACACTCCTACCTGTTGCTGCTGCTGCTGCCACTGCCACCTCAAGCTGCATGCCAGTGGGGGATTGTGGGGGGAGAGGGGGCTCCCCACACTGCTCTACCCTCTCTCACACCCACACTATGCCCACCTAAGCTCTGTGCTGTCGCTGCTGCCCCCCTGGGTGCGAACTTCACACTGCCGTCAGCCCCAGGCCCATGCTTCCTGTTCCTACCCAGGGGCAGCTCCCACCCCTGTCCCCACCCCCACTGCTTCCCTACCTACTGCTTGGAGCAAGCAGCACACTAGGGAAGCTGAGTAGGTCCCACAGCAGCTGCAGCAGTGGTAGCAGCAACCCTGTCCAGAAACTGCATACTGGCGGAGCTAGGCCCCTCTGTCCTACATACCCTATTGATCCGCTATTAAGTGAGGCTCAGTAGGGTCTGTTGCAGGGGCTGTGTATATGTGGGTGCCTCGCTCCCACCCTCATGGGCAGAAGGGCTGGGTGGGGTACAATTTGTTGGTGGGCACCACGGGCTTGATGAAAGTGCCTGGTGGGGTGGATCTGGCCCATGGGCTGTATTTTTCCCACCCCTGCTCTAGTTACTGAGTGACTGTTCCACATGTTTCAATGTTGCTTGATAGGTCTGGGCCTCCCATTGGCCTCAGCTCTGACTCTTGGATTACAGTGACAGTATAAACTAATGATTTAAGGATTTTTTATGAGCCGAAAGGGTGATATCCAACCCCCATAGACTGTCATTACACCTATAAATGCATCTCCCTGGCCTGAACTAACTAGGACAAAAGCAGCATTCCGCTTCTCAGACCTGCCTGGAGGCTGGTGCTGGTGCCAAAATAGCTTCAAATCTCTAGGTATTTTCTTAGGCCCGTTGGCTTATCTACCCTGAAACTGGGAAAGCCTCATTGGGGAGGTTGAGACATGACTACAGAGATAGTTCTGGCATCTGCCTGGCCTCTCCTTCTGCAGGAGGGTACTGATCATGAACAACTTGATGACTGCTGCTTTATAGCACAAGTGTACCATTCTGGACCACCTACTCGCCCTATCTAAGAAGCTTCAGAAGCTCCTAGTTGATTTGTTCTGGGATGCCTGCCATTGGCTGCCAGTGGGCCATCCTCTGCCTGCCCACTAACAAAGAGGGCTCAGGACTTGGTCAACCTGGCAAGCAGGATGACTGCCTCTTACCTGCAAGACCTTTAGTGCCTGCTCTTTGGTGAAGTCTTTCCCTGGTGATGGCCGACCTTTTCTTTTCTGCACTGGGGAGAAGCCTCAACCTTGACTGAGAGTTTTTCCTCTGGATCCATCAATGAACTTGAAGCAAAGCAAAGTGCTCTGGGACAGGCGAAAGGGAGCAAGTAGAGCTGGAAAAAGTGACCTGGCGTAGGAAAGGCATGGGTTGTATTAGTTGCAAAAGTGACTAGATAGAAGAGATACCAGGAGTGTCAGTGGAAGGAAACAAGAACAAATATAAGGAAGAGTAATCGGGAGTTGGAGGACATGAATACTTTCAACTGTAACTCCACACAGCCCAACCCTGCTGACCGCAGTGTCTTCTCCCATCTTCCTAGATGTTAGAAACCCTGGAAATTATGACTATTTTCTGGATTTATCTCCCACATGTGAGTGTGAAAAACAGCCATGACACCTCATACAGGCTGGCAGCTTCCTTGAGTCCTTCCCAGGCACAGCCTTGGGGCTAGGAAAGTTTAGTCAGTTGTCCCAGCCTTTGGGCCATGCGCTTCCTACCCCCCAGTCTGGCATCCTCATTGGGCTATTGCTGCTGTCTTCCCTCCCACCAATCTCAAACCTTTTCTGTCCCTTGTAAAATACAACTTTAAAAAATCAAAATCCTTATTGCAACATTTCTTCTGTGGTGCTGTTTTATTTTTTTGGATGATGAATAATTTCTGGCTGTGATCACTGAACATTATAATTTAAATATCTTCCAGGCAGAGGTCATCTGCAGTGATGTGTGTGTGTCTGGGAATGTACTCGGAGACAAGAGAATAAGAATCACAAGGCACTCATCACTGCTGATTAAATTACTCACTGTTTAATATAACGTAACTAGCAATAAAATTGTTTTAGTAGTTTCACAACCATATTCCAATTCCTGGTCCACCCACATGGGAGAAGGGAAAATGTAATGTGTAAAACAGCTGTCTTATATTCTGTATGGCTTGAACTTGCCAGCCACATTCTGGGGGCAACTCTAAACTACAAAGACTAGTTTTTCCTTTTTTCTTAACCTGGAGCCAGGACAATTCCATGCAGGGAGCAGGTGACAGAGGAGTCAGGTTTCTGGATTGCATTTTAGGTGTGCCTGAAAGCCGGAGCCAGTGCAAAGTAAGCACAAGTGTAAGTGTTACATTCATAGACAGTAGTGTAACTGAGGGTGGGTTCCCCAGGCCAGCAGCCCTAGGTGTTGCCTTGGGGGCACAAAAATAGTCACTTCCAGAGATGACAGCTGGCCACATTACCACCAGCAGCAGTGTAGTAGCCACTGCTACCCAGGGTGCTCAGCTGCCATTATACCTCTGTTCATAGGCTTTTTTTTTAGCTTTCCTCCCCTTTCATAGCTTGCCTATACAGGCAAAACATTGCAGCACAGCACTGAGATGAGCACGGAGTCTGATTAGTTGCCTAAGACCCTGTATGAGCCTGAGGTAACATGTAGGATCTGTTATGCACTAGGCCTAGGGAAATATTCATCTCGTTTTTTTCTGTGGACAGCTCTCTGGTATAAAGGCCTAAAAGGGTGAGGAGTCCTGCAACTTTCTGTGAATTGAATGGCCACTTCCAGGATATGTGGATTTGCCTGCCCCCCACCCCGTTCCCTTTCTGGTTTCTGGTCCTCGGTAAACAAACAAACAAACCATAGCTGAGCCGTATACTCTTGTGTCATTAAAGCTTCTCCGTTCTCCCTATTCCTAGGTGCCCTTAAGGCATGTGTAAGAATCTGAATGTTTGCCCAGTCTGTTTGCCCATCTTTCAGCAAAAGTCCTATTAATATCATATTCTATTCAGTCTACCACACCTTAGATTCCTAGCACAGCTCTGAGGTTTGCCTTCTTCATTCATATGGTAGTACAATGGGTTCTTCTTTCCCCAGTATCTGCAAGAGTACAGCCTCTGATGTGATTGTAGTGATGTTTGCCAGTTCCCAACAGGTGATGGCTCTGGGCCACCAGTATGATTTGTGGCAAAATGGTACTTCTATGCACGTCTCTAGTCCTAAAGCACATATGCTGAGATGATACCTCAAGAACTCAGGGTCAGAAATATAATTAGTTATTTTTTGTGCTGAATGGCAAACTTTTGTCTCTCGATTTGCAGGAAGATTTCATATCTGACACTCATCTTCCCACTGATGTCAGTCAGAGTCCTATGTAGGTGTAAAAACTGTAGTATAAAACTTGAAAACTAAATATTTAATCTTTAAAAGCTGGTATTGACACCAACTGGCTGTTGCCGTCTTCTCCCTGTTATGATGGTTTTTATGGCATCTGAAAAAACAAACAATGTCCAGATATATAAAGGACTTCATGGTATAGGCATCTTTCTTAGTAAACTAACTATATTCTATGACGCTTCTTGGGTGACACATAAATGCGGCAACAGATATTAACACCTTTTTTTGCTGAGATCCAGGAAACAGGACATAGTTGAAGCTAACTAAAAGTGAAACTTATCCATTGTTTGTTCCCAAGTTAGAGTGAAAGGATTTAACAATTTTTGGTCATGGTAGTGGCTGGAAGACATCTCAACTGGAATGCCATTTTACTAGCTGCATGCAGAATATAGTAAGGAGATCACAGTTCCTGAAATAGGAAGTTTTATATTTTAAAATGCCTTCTCATCTGAGAAGTGTATCCGATGAGAAATACAGTTCATGATATCTATTCCTAGAGAAAGTCAAGACTCTTAAAAGTTCCAGTAGGCCAAGCCCTTAGAATCATAGAAAGTTAGGATTGGAAGGGACCTCAGGAGGTCATCTAGTCCAGCCACCTGCTCAAAGCAGAACCATACCCAACCAGATCATCCCAGCCAAAGCTTTGTCTTGCTAGGTTAGAAAACCTCCAAGGAAGCAGCTTCTGCCACCTGGGTAACCTGTTCCATTGTTTTACTACCCGCCTAGTGAGAAAAATTCTTGCTAATATCTAACCTAAACTTCCCTTGCTGCAACTTGAGACCATTGCTCCTTGTTCTGTCATCTGCCACCTCAGAGAATAGTTTAGCTCCATCCTCTTTTGAAACCTCCTTCAGGTAGTTGAAGGCTACTAAGTCCCCTCTTGGTCTCTTCTTCTCTAGACTAAATAAGCCCAATTCCCTCAGTCTTTCCTCATAAGTCATATCCCCCAGCCCCTGAACCATTTTTGTTGCCCTTTGCTGGACTTACTCCAATTAGCCGATATCCTTTCTGTAGCAGGGAGCCCAAAACTGAACACAGTGCTCCAGATGTGGCCTCACCAGTGCTGAATAGAGAGCAATAACACACTTCCCTTGACCTACTGGCAACACACCTACCAATACAGCCCAATCTGGTGTTGGTCTTCTTGGCAAAAAGGGCACATTGCTGACTCGTATTGAGCTTATCTGCTGTAACTCCCAGGTCCTTTTCTGCAGAGCTGCTGCCCAGCCAGTCAGCCCCCGACCTGTAGTGATGCATGGGATTGTTCCATCCTAAGTGCAGGACTTTGCATTTGTCCTTGTTGAACCTCATGCAATTCTTTTTGGCCCAATCCTCCAATTTGTCTATGTCCCTCTGAATCCATGCCCTACCTCCAGGCTGTCTACTACTCCCCACAGGTTGGTGTCATCTGCAAACTTGCTGAGGGTGCACCCTATGCCATCTTCCAGGTTGTTAATGAAGATATTGAACAAAACCACCAGGACTGACCCCTGGGGCCCTTCACTTGATACCAATTGCCAACTACACATCAAGCTATGGATTATTAAATTCGGAGCCCAATGCTCCAGCCAGTTTTCTCTCCACTTTACAGTCCATTCATCTAGCCCATAATTTCTTAGTTTGTCTGGGAGAATGTTGTACGAGGCTGTATCAAAAACATAGGTGGATGTGGTATATCTTGATTTTAGCAGCCTCCTCACATCCACAGAGCTGGTCAACTCATCATATAGAAGGCAGTCAAGTTGTTTTGGCATGACTTGCCCCTGGTGAATCCATGCTGACTGTTCCTAATCACCGCCTTCTCCTCCAAGTGCTTAGAAATGGATTGCTTGAGGACCTGCTCCATGACTTTTTCTAGGGACTGAGGTGAGTCTGACTGGTCTGTAGTTCCCTGGATCCTCTGTGATGGCCAGAACCAAATAAATTAATAAACGATAAATATGTGCTTCTTGGAGGCATTTGGAACTTTTGTCTAATATGAAGCTTCTATTTTTGTAACCCGCAAATGTAACTTGTAACTGTTTGTGGAACTGACTAGGCCTCAAAGACAAAGCTATAGCTGTGAAATTAGCTGACCTAATAGTTCTTTCTCCTTCAGAATTTAGCCTTGATGATGAGAGAAACTGGATTCAACTGCCTAGCTTGTCCTTTCTTGAAATGTAATGGATATCTCAAAAAAAGCATAGCCAGAGAGTTTTGAAGGGGCTGGATTTAGGCAGGGTAATGTTAAATTTAAACCTGAAGGTATTGTATCCAATAAGCAAATCGCAATAAACCCAAGCTTGAGGAGTAACTTATTATAACAATTTCTAACATCTTTTAACCCCATAGGATAACAGCTATAAAGCAATATTATGAATGGCTACATAACTAAAAAATTAGCATAATTAGAATATAAAAGAACACACACGTCATAGTAACCCTTGGGAAGGATGGAACAGAAGGGTCATTGCTGTCCCAGACCCCATGGATCTCTCTTACTCCCTGTGTGAGCAAGGGCCAGATCCTGACTGAGGGGCTTCCACCGGTTCTTCTTCGGGCAGCCCAGTTCAGAGACGTCTGACTTCGCTGATTCAACCTGACATGCATTTTCTAACTGAGGGACTATTAATAAGTTACTAACCAAGTGGGAGCTCTTGGTTAATTTCTTTATCTGTTTTATTATCACTGTCAATTTTAATCTGTATTGTTATGTTGTCTGTTTATTAGCTTAAACTTTTTATTAACTATTATATATGCAAACTATATCTCTTGTTGTCATAAGTAAAATTCATTCCTTTTTGTAAGTGAAACTTGCCATTTCTTTCCTTTCCAACATCACCTTCTCGATCCTGAACCAAAAAGCCCAGTGGCTAATAAAGTTGCAGTGCTCAGTCAGTCTGCAACTAAATTGATACACACACTCACAGTGCCCAGCTGGCCTGTGACAATCCTCCTTCTTGCCTTTCTTAAATATGGTCCCTGTGGCAGGCCAGCAGGGGGCGCTCCTGCGTTGAGCCGCCCACCTCCCTGCGCCCGAACACGTTCCAGGCTCCGAATGCCTCCCTAGGGGCGCCTTATGTCCGGCCCAACCCCTTCCTGGAGCACACTCGCTAGCCTGGGGGTAACGTCGCTGCCACCACCGCAAGAATGGACTCACTCCTGGCCCTGTGTCCTTGGGGAAACACAGGCCTAGTGTCCTACGGGCACCCAACCCAGTACAGGCACTTGGGGCACTTCCCCAAGTCAGGGGGAAAAAAGTACAGTCTCCCTTAGGCCGCAGATCTAAGGGGCCTCTTAAGCATAATTTAGACCCACCCCTCAATAAGCCTCCCACACCAGTCACAAAGGAAGACTTTATTGGTTACAGGGGTAGGGTGAAACTAGGGTACAGGATTGAGCAATATCCTAAAAATCCTAAAGAGCAAACAGTCTGGCTGAGGTAGCCTTTTGATCACGCATCTGAGTTACTGCCGGCTAGATATCTATCGGATCTCGAGTAGCTTACTCACACACTTCATCCAGAGGCTGGTGAGATCCTTTCTAGCGTCCAGCTGTTCCTGGTTCATGAGTTTTTGGGGGAGAGGGCCCTTTCAGATGTTTATGCTCCTCCGAGTCCCCCCCTCATGGCTCCAGCCTCACCTCATGGCCAAAGAGGCCGCATCCTCGCCCATCCTAACTTATATAGCCCCTGTGACCTCATTCACCTGGTCCAGTGGAGGCCAGCGCCGGTTGGCTGTCAGCCAACCAATCTGAAATACATCACCTGTTACCGGGCAGATTCCAGCCCACCAGGTAGACGCCCCTCACCCAGGTGGCGGATGCCAGTCACGTAGGCAGAGGGAGCAGGTCCCCCCCTCCCTCAGGAATGCAGCCAGCTCAGGTTACCTAAAGAGACCGGGTAAGGGTGTGGTCCCCTCTGCTGAGCCCACCCTACTCAAATGGTCACAGCACAGAGATTTTATCACATTGTCACAGGGCAGAGATTTTGGGGAGAAACCAAGGTGGCTTTCTGCCACAGTCCATATATTTGCCCTTTTCCAATCTTCTGGGATGTCTCCCGATCACCATGATTTTTCAAAGATGGCAGCCAATGGCTCTGCAGTCACATCAGCCAACTGTGCTAGCACCCTTCAGGTGAATCCCAGCTGGCCCCATGGGCTTGTTCACATCCAGCTTTTCTCAGTAGTCCCTAACCTGTTCTTTCACTGCTGGGGGCTACTCAGTGCATTGAGCACTTCAGCCTTTTCTGCATCCTCTGTCACAAGGTTGCCTCCCCCATTCAGTAAGGGACCCACCCTTTCCCTTGTCCTCCTATTGCTATTGACATACTTGTAGAAACCCTTCTTGTTACCCTTCACGTCCCATGCTAGCTGCACTTTAATTATGCTTTGGCCTTCTTACTTCATCCCTGCATGTCCGAGCAATGCTATTATATTCTTCCCTAGTTATTTGTCTAAGTTTCCACTTTTTATAAGCTTCCTTTTTGTGATTTAGCTTACTTAAGAGTTCCACGCTAAGCTTGTTTTCTGCCATGCTTGCTAGTCTTCCTGTGCATCAGGATGGCTTGTTCCTGTACTCTCAGCGAGGCTTCTATAAATTAAGCTTCTCAGAGCACACATCCCAAACACACACAGGTCACCAAATAAGTACTCAGCAAACCAAAGCACAGGCAGCTGGATCAGTTATCTTCCCTGGGCAGGATCTGGTGTCTGGCTTTTCTCTCCCTTCCTCCTCTTGCTGAACTTAAGTCCAGATCTTTAGCGGATGTATATGAGTATAGTTTTAATGAAAGCAGATGAGTTGTGCCAATGTACACTAGATGAGAATATATATTTTTAAAAGTTCAAAAAAAGAGAGAAGAAATATGTTTTTGCATATATGGATAATTTTTAATTAAAATGGCACAAAAGTATGAAACATTATTTAAATTGGAAAGTTTTAAAGTTCCAAATAGCTTCCTGAGTTCAAACCTTAATAAGAAGCTTTTAACAAATCTAATCCATATATATTAGTACCTAGACAACAACTCAGGATAGCAAAGAAACATTTTTTCATCTATCTTGGAGCTTCATTATATAAATTATTTGTAAATTGCAGTGGGCAAGAACCAGTCTTCCAATAAACTATATGCATCTGCTTAAATCAATTAAAATATAACATTTTGTGGATATGTGGGTCATTAAGTAGTAACAGATTAAAGTCAAATGGCAGCATCTTTTTTTGTTATCATTAAACGTGCTGTTTAGGTTCCTGAAGCAAATTTTGCTACACTACACTACACACATAAGCCTACTTGATGGAAGGTTGGGAAAATATGAACTTAAGTTACTGAAGGAGTAAGATGGGAAATATAAAGTCTGCAGTTACTGTTGGTCATCATGTTGTTATCTGTATTTCTTATGCTAATAATGTTCAATATCATACCAGCATGTCTATAAGCAGCACACTAAGGTCCTGATTTAGAAAAACACTTCACCAGATGTTTTAGCCCCATTGACTATAATAGGATATAAATGAATGCCTAAAGTAAAGCACTAAGGGCAGATTCAATTCCATGTATTAGGCATGAAAGCGAACTTAGGCACTTAGGGCACTTTTACACATGCTTCAGGGGTGGCAGGCTGGGGGGGGGTGGGGGCAGGCAGGGCTTTAATTAAAGTGGCTCCAAGCCACAGCATCTCTTATATCAGTGTCCCTGCACTTAAAAAGGGCAGCAGCAGCACTTGAACTAAAGCTCATTGAATGAGCTTTAGTTCAAGTGCCCCAGCCACCATTTTGAAGCACAGCAATGCTAGTATATGAAATGCGGGAGGCTGCTGGAGCATGGTAATTATTGTACTGATTAATTGCATCTGCTGTGATGCACTGTAATTACAGTGCATCAGAGCAGCTTCCACGCTCATGTACAGGTACCCCTACGTTTCCACCCTCTGAGTTCCCAAAAACCCATTAACGCACCTATTTTTGTAACAAACTGTCATCTGGCCCAACCCACTTTTGTTCATTAATAGAATCTCACACTTAGGTATCAATGTCCACTTATGAGCCCAATAGTTGAAACAGAATCAGGATCGCAAATCAGGATGCCAAACTTACAAATATTCAGTTAGCAAGTGTAGCACTCATCCTACATTTTTACCCTGGCAAGTAATCCCAGCAAATTCACACAGAGTTTACAGTCTCTCAGTGGAGAGATCTTGTGAAGGTAAGATTAAGAATGAATATAAAGGGGCAGGAGGAGGAAGGGGGAGAGAAGTCAGGAACCAGGCAGCAGATCCTGCCCAGGGAAGATGAATGTTCGAGCTGCCTGTGCCTTCAGCCTCTCTCCCAACACTGTGCCCTCAGCTGTGGATCCAGTGCTGGGAGCTCCCTGCTGGCAGAGGTAGAGGAGCCCGTTCCCCACCCAGTTCTGCAAGCACAGAGCTGGGGGGGGAGAAAGTGGGGGGACAGGCTGGGAAACTTGTTCCCTGCTCAGCTCGGCATTCGTGGAGCCGGGCAGGGAACAAGCCCCCCAGTCTGTTCTCCTCCCAGCTCTGCCCTCACAGACTTGGGTGGGGATAAGGGTCTCCCAGCTGCCACTACGTGATTGCAATAGCAGAGTGGGGGCTAGGAGCTAAGGATCCCCCAGCACCAGCCTTGCAGTCATGGACCCAGTGCTGGGAGCTCCCTGCTGGTGGGGACAGAAGCCTATTTCTCACCCAGCTCCATGAGCCCAGAACTAGCCAGGGAACAGGATGGGGAACATACTCCCTGCTCAGATCTGCACTCATGTAGCTGGGCAGGGAACAGGCCCCCCAAGCTGTTCCACCTCCAGCTCCGCCCTCAGTTTGGTGGGTATGAGAATTTAGTTACACACACAAAATAAATCACAGGCTCTCACTTTAATATGAACTGATTAATTTCCTTTATTTCTCTTCTGCCACGACTTTGATGGAATAAGGTAGGGAAATAAACACAGTCGTGAGAAAAAAAGAAGGTGTCGCATCTGCAGTTCAGCAAAATAACTCTTCTGCACAGTTATGACCTCTCTTGTAGACAACTAACATCTTTCATGCATTTAGTTCCCTCTCTCTTTCAGAACTCTCACTGTCTTGGTTGCTTGCCCCATTCTTCTCCGTATTGGTCCCAAGCAAATGGCAGTCCTGTGCCACCTTGTATTTGCTACTGATATCAAAATGTGGGGTTCACTTCCTTTGGTTAATCCTCATCCACTCATTGTTTCTTTCTCTTTTTGGTTCCCAGGAAGATACCAGATATCCCCAGGTATCAGACTCACGAACTCGAAGGTCTCCGTCATCACTTCACTTCAGCTTCCCAGGTAAGTCTCTCTCTGGGACTCTTCTTTCATTCCCTCCTCTCTGCCATCTGTTGTCTCTCTCTTGTAGTCTCTCCATATTTCTTCTGGGTTTCTTTCTTCTTCTTTCAGGAACTAATTTCAGGTAGGAAATTTACTCGGGATTAAGGAGATTTACTGTGAAGTAAACTATGCTAATGTGAAGTTAAGCATCTCATGTAGATGTGTCCACTAAGTACTGAAAACAATTCCTAAGCAAAAGGGTAGAGGAAACAGTATCATGAGATGTGGGAAGAGGCGAATCATACAACATAGAGACGCAGAAGGGAAAATGCTGATGAAGGTGAGGTCTGCTCATGTCTGTACTGTAAGGATTTCTATTAGTCATTCATTCATACTTATGGCTGCCAGAAGATCATTCTTTGTGGTGCCCTGGCCTTGATTACATAGCACTGAAAAAACAGAGAATAGTCAACTTTGAAAAATAGTCAACTTGTGAAACCTATCCATAAAACCATTACACTCATGCCTAGAACAATCATAGCATATACAGGCCAAGCAGAGTCCATCTAACATGCAGCCATCCCAGCCCAAATCTGTGCTAACATGGAGGACTGAGAGAGGATTATGAGCCTGATCCAAACTTTCTGCACTTGGGATCAGATGTTGAATGAGCATTTCCTTTAAGTAGCATATGTACTTTTAATGAAATTCTAATATAATAAAATGCTTAGTCTGTCTGTCTGTGTGTCTGTTTGTCCCTAATGCTTTTAGGCAACTGTGCATGCACCACCAGTATGGCAGGTGGCGATTGGCTGCACAGGCTAGGGCTGAGTAGACCCAAGTTTGCACCGCTGCTGGGGAATTTTGTGGTGGCAGCAAACGCCCTGGCTGCCTGCGCAGCGGGGCTTCCACCCCGCCTCCCTGGCTAAGGGCAAAGGGCGGCAGTCACGATGGCAGTGCCCTTCCACTGCCCCCCAGAACAGCTGGCAGAGATGGGGAGGTGGCAGGCAGGGAGGGGGAGAGGGAGGTGGATGCAGGCCAGGCAGATGTGGAGTGGGGGGAGGGGGGGAGCAGGGCCAGACTGGGAGCGGCAAATGGATTGCGGGGTAGACTGGGGCTGGACCCAGAGTAGTGGGGAGAGGGGGCAGAGCTGGAACTGGAGTAGTGGGGGCGTGGAGCAGGGCCCGAACCTGAGTGGTGGTGGGATAGAGCAGGGTCAGACCTGGAGCGGCGGGAGTGGGGTAGAGCAGGGTTAGACCCGGAGTGGGGGGGGGGGATGGATTCAGAGCGATGGGGGCATGGAGTGTGGGTGGACCTGGAGTGGTGGGGGGTGGGGGCATAGAGTAGGGCCGGACCCAGAGCCATGGTGGGTGTGGGGGTAGAGCGGGGCCGGACCTGGTGTGCAGCATGTGGACACCAGGCTCCATCCCCACTGGTCCCCCCCTCATCATTCTTGATGGACAATTTGCTAGTCACTAATAAATAGCCATGTCTGTTCATAATTCTTTTTGTCAGTGTTCAGTGCTCTTGGATTCAGCTTGATCATAAGAATATGGAGCACCAAGTATGCGTGTCTGAAATTTCCTGTTTTTTATCTTATCTTTCATTCTCAAGTGCAGGGATTTGAAGCACTGATTACATCAATATGGCAATGATTTATTTTAAATGGCAGCCCAGGTCCTATAACTCATGCTGTTCTTTTTGATTACTAGAAATACAGAATATTTTGAATGCTTTTTAATGCATGGTGTAGTGAAAAGTATAATGACGGTAGAAACTGTTATACTGCAGGATTTATCTGTAGTATCACATTTGTCTGGTGGCTTTCTTGATTTGTTCTACTTGTACTTATATTGTTGTTTAATGTGTATACTTGAAAACATAACAGCTGATTGACTGAGGTTTGCTAGCCACTTCTAAAAATCAGGTCACTTTAGGAGCCTAAACGCAAACATGGGAGCCAAACCTTGCACCTCCATTTTTGAAAAACTTGGACATGGGATTAGGTCATTTAAAGGTGCCATAGATCATTGTTGTGCACTAAGGGATTGATCACAAGATGATATTGTATCAGAATATATGACTTATACTACTTTGTGCTGGTGTAAAGGCTGGCCAGATGGGTAGTGGGGGGGAGAGATATTGCACATCCCCTTCAACCTTCCATGTGCCCCTTTTTCCTGGGACTGGGATTAAGGGGGGCTTGTGCAATATCTCTCCCCCACACTACCCATCTGGCCAGGAGAGAATAATTGAAATTCCCACCTTTCCCTTAATCTCAGATAAAGTGAGTTTAATTGAAGTTTTTTCTGTACCTTCTGCCCAGTTTAAAGACATGACAGCATCCAGTAACTGTTTTTTTGGTCTATGAATGAAGTCATAATCTTCTCCTGCCCTTCCCCTTCTTTTTCAGACTTAGTGGTACACTCCCTCCTCTCCCATTCCAGCCCTTTCCTTTGCCCACTACAGCTCCTGATGTTTCTGCTTTTTCCAGGTGCCCTGGGACCGTGGCGAACTCCAAAGCCATACCTAACCTGCACCCGCTGGGCTGCACAGGGAGGAGGCTCTGGTAGCAGGCTGGGCTAGGAAAAAAGAATCTGAATGTGTGGATGAATGTGGGTAAGCGTATGGGCCTAAGGGTGATGTTACAGATTACTTTTAAATCATCATAAAGACACTGAAAGCAGAAGCCATCATCCATTAAAGAATGTTAACCTGTCCTAAGTACCCTCTAAACACTTTAGAGTTATGCCACTCTGTGTGAGGTTCATCTTTGATCCATTTTGCCCAGGTTGTTCCAGACTGGTGTTAGTGAGCTCACCAGATATCCAAAAACCCATCTGCAGTCCTCCAGAATCCCAGGTTGCACAGTTCCCAGCTACTCTCCCCCTTTCCACCCCCACAAACCTCTAGCTGTCTCCCTCCTGCCCATTGTGCCTCCAAGCTGAGAACAGCTGCTCTTAACCAGCTAAGTGTAGCAAGAACCTGGAACTTGGGGTTTAAGTCTTGCTGCCTAGTGGCTCTGTGCTGAGCATGAAGCTTAACTGCAGGGGGATCCTGGAGCTGAGAGAAGTATTCTGGGGGTCTTGCCATTTGGAGGTAGTATGGTCTCACCATCAGGGGTTATTCATAGTGATGGAGAAGCATGCCTCCCTAAATCCATACCCCCCTCAGCCTTCCCTGTGACCCTTTTTCCTGGGACTGGGATTATGGGGGACTTGTGCAATATCTCTACCCCCCACTACCCATCTGGTCAGGAGAGAATAATTGAAATTCCCACCTTTTTTCCCTTAATCTCAGATAAAGTGAGTTTAATTGAAGTTTTTTCCATGCCTTGTGCCCAGTTTAAAGGCACAGACAGCCCTGAGCAATGTTTGGGGAGGCTGGGACGGAGCAGGGGGCTAAGGCCAAGTTTGGCAGGGCTCTTTGCAGGCAGCTGGAGTGGAGATGGGAGTGAGCTGGGGACCAGAGGTAAGACAACCTTCTAGCTTGGGTTGGGACTATGGAGGACTTGCTTGGGGCAGGGTAGAAGGAGGGAAAGCTGGGGCCCACCAACCCTCCCCACCCTTACCTGCAACAGTACTGTGGGAGCTCAGTAGGGTTCTTACCAGACCCCTCCAATCCACCCCTCCCACCAGCCATGAGGGGACCACCCCCCCACACACACCCCTCAGCAGTCCCACTCCCCCCCACCCTGGCCTTCCTCAGTAAGGGCAGTAAGTCAGGACTCAGCACAGACTTTGGAAACCCCAACCTCATTGGAGCAGGCTAGCATGGGGCCAGCTGAATTGGCTTGGCAAGGGGACTTCCTAGTGTGCTGCCCTCTTCCATCACCCACAGTTCAATAATTTATGAGGGAACCTTTATTGTTTCCAGTTCTTTTATGTCAAATAAAAATGCTTAAAACAATTGCATAAAAATGGCTTAATGGCTTTATGTAAACTTAAAGGATTTAAGCAAATCAAAGCAGTCTGATACCAAGGTGCATCTCTCTATGGCTGTGCCTCCCTTTCTCCATGCCAGCCAGCCCCTCCTCCAGCCCCTGCCCCAGCCCTGCAGTGCTGCCAGCTGGCCACTTCATCATGCCTCAGTTTCTTTGGCTCTCGGCTCTGCCCTGTTGTATGCTTTGTGTCCTACAGTGAGCGTGCTGCTTCTTGGCCTTGTACTTTGGCTATTGCTCCCCCATCCACACCACTCTTGCTACCCCTAACCCAGTTCCTTCTCTGAACCCCTTTTCCTGCCTCCCCAATCCCAGTTGGCACATGCAAAATTTTGGCCCTTTGTTTATTTTTCTTTTTTTCAATCCTTTCTCTTCCTTTCTCTCCCTCCCTGCCCACCTCAAACAGTGTTTCAAGATTTCTCTCCTCCCACCCTCAGCTCTGGCTTGGCTCCTGTTACTGCAGAGCGAAGGAGCCCACGGACCCCATGCTGGTTTCTCTGCTTCCAAGCTAAATGCCACCCTTCCCCCTCCTTTCTCACACCAAGGGAAGTATTAGAGTTCTGCCTCCTGTCCACACCCCTGCTCTCCAGACCCTCAGTCAGAATTGTGCTGAAACTATTCTAACTTTGACAACCTAACATTTCCACAGATTTGAAAAGTTTCAAAGTACTATGTAACAGCACCCTAATTTGCCTTTTCTTATGGCTTCTTTTCTGAACTGACATCTTCAACATGTGTTCTAAAGGCATGAGCACCAGCTGTGTGCCTTCATGCCTGCACAAGAGAATGAAAGAGGACTGCCTTCCTCCCTACAGATGACACTACAAGGGAAATGACCAATGCCATTAGCCTCCCTCCCGGAACTGACTGGGTAACTAAATCAGATTTCAGTCCTTGTTCTGCATCAAATTTCATGCAGCTGTGCTGCCCCTTAGTTCAGGCACCTTCCAAGATACCAATCCAGCCTTTGGAGTATACATTGCTAGCCAGTGAGCTTGGGATTTAGTGTTCTGTCCAGTGACTTTTAATGGGAATTGTGTGCTGTTTTTACCATGTCACCTGCAGCACAAATAACTAGTGATGCAACAAGGGAATCTCCCAGAAGTATGTTAAAATATTGAGTTGCTTTTATTTTTAATCAAAATGAAGTAGTTATTAGTATCCTTGCAAAAATGCATACCTTGCCTAATTCCTTTTTCTCTTATTCTCATACACTAGTTGACTTAAACAAGTGGTGGCACTTGGTAAAGAACACAATCATGGGTAAAGATGGCATTCAGTACTCTGTAAGAAAGAGCAGAGATTTGAATAGTTACTGCTCCCTTTAGGCTGCTCATGTTTTACAACAGTCTTGTTGAAACTGGGAATTCTCTATAGTCTTACAGCTTGGAAAAGAGAGGTGATTTATATATAAAATTAATTAGCATACTTCAAGGATGATTTAAATATAAAAGTCTGCCTTATTGAATGGAAACAACATAAGGTGCTATTTTTAATGATGAAATCATCTAGAAACGAAACTCCCCAACTGGAAATGTAGAGTGAAATCACAGTGAAATACAATCTGTTTGATCATCTAGAAGACAGAATGAGTTCTGTAAAACTTCCCTTGCCAAGTTATTGAATCCATGCTGAATGAGGCTTCTTTTTATAATGTAAGTTTTCCTAGAAAGAGAGAGAGAGTTTAAGGGAGCCCGTGACTGTAGCAGGGAGCCAAGCTTTGGTCCCACTATGCTCACCTCCATGGACAAGCCAGACCCAGAAGTCCAGTGACAAAGCATCATTGCCACTGATGTTAACTCTTTAAATCTGGCATTTCTCAGTCCTACAGCAGAAAAAAAGCAGAACCCCAGAAGACCCTGGGAGTTCCAGGTCACTGGAAGAAGGAAAAGCCTGTGAGGTATTGGAGACAGGTATTACTCCTGGAAAGGGGGAGGAACAGGAGACTTACCTGACACTGGTGTGGAGGTGCTGGCAGGCTATTTGAGTGGGTGATGAAAGATTGACAGCTGCCGAGAGTGGGATGCTTTGTTTGTCATTGCTGCTGCCAACTGCTGCAATATGGTAGGACTGCTGCTTTGCAAAGGCAGATAGAAAGTCAGAAACTGAGAGGGTGTAAGTAGGAAGCAAGAGTGATAAGATACAGATAATTAGCCCTACAGAGGGCAATTAGAATCCCATCTTCCCACAGCCAGGGAGATGGAAGGAAATTACCTGAGCCTTAACTGCATCAGAGACCATAGCCCTAGAGCTGCTGTGGCAAATCTAGAAAGAATCCTTAACAGCCAGGGTTGGGGAGCAAAGGACTCCAAGTTATATGGGCAGAAGGAATTGGCCCTACAAGTGGTCTGTTTGACGGTGGAGTCGACTGTTTGGGAAGAGAGACTGTAATTGACGGGAAGTCCGAACACTCAGGAAACAGCTGATTGACTGGGGAATCAGTGTATGAAGTTAAAGTGAGGAAGCCAAATTGGCTGAGTTAAGTGAGCTAATAAGTGGCTCTCTGAGGGATAAGAGAGGCTGAGATAGACTGCCAGTGTATGGGAATGATGATTTAGTATGCTCGGAACTGTTTCCTTTAGTTTGTAATTTGTGTTGGCTTTATGTTTATGAATTAGACAAGCTGACCCTGAACAGAAATGGTCCCAGTCCAAGATTTGAAGAGTGAACACAGAGGTGAGCCATTAAGCTGTGATTATTGGTCCATCACTCACCCGGATGATGCTTTCAGGGTGCAGGGGAGGAGTGGCCCTGGACAAGGAAAACCTCAAGGCAGAAGAGGAGACAACAGATTGTAGGGTGTAAATCTGGGGAAAAAATCAACTGAGAGAGTTTCCCCAGGCTGCATGTCCCTTAGTCTTCAATAGTTCCATCAAGGCATTGCAGGTGAGAAACCCAATGACATGGGAGTGTTGACCGTAAGTGGGAAACTAACCCATGGGCCAAATAGCACCCTGTCACAGTGACACACAGGGCCCCTTTACATGTTACATGTATTATATAATAGTTTGGTTAAATGCTCAATTATTTTAGACTGACTACATCTGCAAATTAACTATGGCACATTAAAAAGGTCTAACCAGCTGAAAAAATGTGCAATAACTTTATAGTTGGGTTCTATCCAGCCTTAATTTGCACATGTAGCCTGTGCCTTCAGCTGATAGGACTCCCAGGCACAGGGGTGCAACATATGCTGTTGGGGCTGGGTGTCCCACAGCTGGCAGGACTCACAGCCAGGGGACATGCCCCACTTCTGGGAACCCCATCAGGTGACAGGGTCCCCAGCTGTGGGGGCACCCCATATACCAACATGGCTGATGGATACTGATGAGGTCCCCCCCAGCTGCAGGAACTTGCTTCTTGCTGGTGCATAGGGAGCCCAGTATCAGGCTTTTCCTGCACTGTCAATAAGCAGGCAGCTGGCTCTGCTTCTTCTAGAGCTGTTCCTACTTCCCCTCTCACATTCTGCTCCTCTCTGGCATGCTCCTTGCTTTATTTTTTATATCCAGGCTCTCTCCCCGACTGTGGTTCAAGCCAGAAATACCTGAGCAGCTCCACTGAGATCTGATTCTCATTGAGTAGCTACTGGTGAACCACAGTTCCCCTTCTCTCCTGGCATAGCTCATTCTGACATGCCCAGTAAGTCTCTCCCCACTATGGAGTCTCTCCCTGAAATCTGACCATGTGCCCAAAATAATGCTTCCACCTGAGGTAACCTGCTACCTTTCCAGATTTTACTGCTCTTGTAATTGTTCTTATGCATAAATGATAGTGGATTTTGTATGAGACTCTCAAAAGACATCCTTCCCCCCCACCCCCGCCCACCTGCTACCTGTGAGCCAGTGGGCCTTTCTGGGCTGGTAAAGAGCTACAGCAACCCCAAATGCATTGTTCAGCATTGTGCAGGCTTCCTTATGCCACTGTGGTAGCAGAAAGAGATCTTAAAGTATATAGAAAAACGTGCTTTGAGAGCTCTCGGTACACAGGGTCCATCTGGCTGGTGAATATATGGTAGAAGGGTTTTAAACTGATCTTGTTTTAGCCTGAAAGCAGGGACTCTGAGCAGATCCTATGTTGACAATAGTGAGCTGAAAGAGCTCACAGCACGTGTGAAGCCCCCAGCAGGAGCTGTGCTGAGTGTGCACGTGGGAAACAGCCTAGGGGGATTTAGCTCCACCACTGTACCTTCCGTGGCCATGTGGCTATTGAAAATGGCCTGTGATCTGTATCCTGGCTGGTCAGGTACATAACTACATATCTGTGTACCTGAGCATAAGTCCTGGGGAAAAAAAACAAAACAAAACCCAGCAGTTGCTCTCCCATTTTTAATCTCAAGAGCTCAGAGATTAGAGCAGTCACCCAAGTTCTGGTCTCCATCGAATTGGAGGTTTTGTGCCTCTCTAATGCCACATTGCTGTTTTGAAGGTGACCCCTGCCTCTTGTATTTAATAATCATTGGATAAAAATGGGTGGAGAGCAGTCTAGAAGCCAGGGTCTAGTCCTTCCAGAATAGCAGTCATCTTACTAAAACACACATTTTCTTGTTTATTCATGTTTTCATAGCATGATACTCCTTTCCTTTGCTGCCTAAGGGAGCAGTTTAAAAAGGAGGGCTGGGGAGAGGTCTAGATAATGACTGACTTGGGTGAAGGGAGCTTAAAGCCTAGAAGTCCAACTTCTAGGAAAGTGTCCTAACCACTCAGTTATTGCAGGTAAAACATGGGAAGACCTTACTCCTTCTTGTTCAGCATTTAATGCCTGTTAGTCATGGTTTTTTGTTGGACAGACTTTTGTAACTTATATATGCCAGTATCCTCACATATACATATTGCTGCCTAGCTAGTGCATGTGCATGAAGACATATAGCTGTGCATACATGAAAACATATGGCTGCCTAGCTATTATACAGCCTATTGAGTATGTGCAGTGGCCATGTGGATGCTTTGTTTCCACACTGCATGGGTAACTGAATTGCAAATTCTATTACACATACCTGGTCAGATATTACCCAAAAATGCCATTTAGGGAGCTGTAAAATTGCCATTTATCTGTGTAAAGGGTAATTAGCCTACTGTGCTACGGTTGACTTCCTCACCTTAAGGCCTATGGAATGCTGTGAGAGGCAGAGCATAAGTTAGAGCAGCCACGAGGTTGCTTTAATATGCATGTATCTAGACTGTGGAAGGTAGAAAAATGGACTAAAAGCCTCTTGTGTAAGTTTAGGAAGAGAGGAACTGAGCAATGGAGACATTATTTGGAATAATGGTAGGTTATTCTTGGGTTATGTGCTTTTTCTTCTCCTTTTTCTCATGTATGAGCTATCTTATCAGGTGCACTACTATTACAGCTGACCAGGCTTTACAAAGATGCATTTTTATTTATCACTTTTCTCATCCAAAATTACTTTGACCAAAGTGAACATGTATGCAGAAAAAAATTGCTTAGTTCAAATTTCCTGGTTAAAAACAAAACAAAATTCTCAGCAAGTGGAAACGTTCCTGAAGACTAAACGTTTTTACCCAAAATATTGCTTTGGGAAAAAACCCAACAACTTTAGTTTTAGGTTTAATTCCTAACTTTTTAAGGGAATTTTTGCTAATAATTTCTCACAAACTTATTGGCATTTTCCAAACAGCACTACATACTATGCTTTAAATATGATTCAGTTTACAAATTTTAATGCCAAGTCTGCCCTCACCACATAGGCACAAATTGGCTTTCAGCTTGGAAAGCGGTCTACTGGACATGTGCCCATCACTACAGAAATCACACTTATCAGACCAGCAAAAACACACAAGTGTGTATCTAAGCAAAATATAGCTCTGTAAACCCAGTACTGATGAATGATTTGGGGAATTATCTTTGTAATTCCCACAAATAGGCATGTTGGAACCAGCTGTGAAAAAGTCTGGGGGCTATAGTTGGCAGATCAAAAAAACATATATGGTTCAGAAAATTGCAAAGTTGCTGACACATTGACAGCTGTTGCCTGTTGACTCATTTTTATTTTTCAGTAAAAAAAAAAAGAAAAAAAAGATTGACACTGTCATGGCTATCTCTTAATAACTCACTGTGAGGTATAAGGTTGTTGCATTTGGAAAAGGGAGTAGAGACATAGATGCATGAATATGCTGACACTTGCAAAGGTTTATCTTGTCCACCATGATGATTTTTTTTCTCATCTTGTTTGTCAGGGCCTGAAATTGCTATTAATTATAGGTTGGGATGAGGGGTTACAGCAGTTTCTAGCTCTCTATCTCCTGGCCCAGATGACATTTTTCTTCAGGCAGCGGATAAATATTTTAGGTAACCACAGATTAGGCTGTGCAGGAAGATCAGATTGTGTTTTGTTTGCAGACTCTTTTCTATTCTGAAGCTTGTCAATGAAATGTAACCATGGTTTTTATCAGACTGGGCTTTCCCTGGAATGTTTCCTATAACTAGGGACCTACTTAATTTGTGATTTCATGAATTTTGCAGAAACCATGAAATCTGGAATTGTCTGCAATATCAACAACAATAAAAAAAAAACCCTGATAAAAATAAATTACTGGGTCCCCAGTGGGAGCCAGCAGTCCTCATCATCGGGAGAGAAAGATGCTGGCTAGCAGGGTGCCACGAAGGGCAGCAGGCAAGAGGGCAGTTGCCCCCCTCATCCCTCCTTCTTCCCACTGGGGCCTCTCTGCCAATAAGTGCTGAGGGGTGGGGTGGCATGAAGGACAGCCAACAGTCAAGTTTGAGGATGCCCCCTCTTTCCTTCTTCCACCAGGGCTCTCTGCCAATCAGCATTGAGGGGCAGGGCTGCTGCACAATGCCTGTGAAATTGGCTTTGCATGCAGAGGGTACCGTGAGGGTGTCTTTGTCTCACCATGATTTAGGTGTAGGTCCCTACCTATAACAGCATTTCTAATTATTCATAATATTACAATTTCAAGAGGATTCCCCTATAGGAGCTTTTTAATCAAAGTCAAAACTATAGTTGGATCCAAGATTGTAAAAAGCAGGGTTCAATTTAATCATGGTATCCCATGATCACCTCTTCATGAAACTGGCCAATTGTGGCCTTGGGTCCATCATGATCTGCTGGCTGGGAAATTGGCTCCGTGGTTGGACCCAGAGGGTAGTAATTGATGGCAGTCACTCATCATGGTGTCCTGTGACCAATGGGATCCCCCAAGGCTCTGTCCTTGGACCCATATTGTTCAACATCTTCATTGTCCAACCTCTGATGTGGACGTTGGCGTTGGAAGTGGACAGCAAACTTTCGGTCAAAGCATCCACACCAGAATACAAGAGGGCGATCCAGGCTGACTGGGATAGGCTCAGCAAATGGGCGGATGAAAACCTGATGGTGTTTAACACCGAAAAATTCAAGGTTCTCCACCTTGGGTGGAAAAACCTGCAGCATCCTTATAGGCTCAGCAGTGCTATGCTGGCTAGCACTATGGAAGAAAGAGACTTGGGGGTCATCACTGACCACAACATAAACATGAGCCTGCAATGCAATGCTGCGGCTAGCAAAGCGACCAAAACACTGGTTTGCATCCATAGATGCTTCTCAAGCAAATCCCGGGATGTCATTCTCCCCTTGTACTCGGCCTTGGTGAGGCCACAGCTGGAGTATTGCATCCAGTTTTGGGCTCCACAATTCAAAAAGGATGTGGAGAAGCTTGAGAGAGTCCAGAGGAGAGCCACGTGCATGATCAGAGGTCAGAAGAACAGAACTTACGAAGACAGGCTGAGAGCCATGGGACTCTTTAGCCTGGAAAAGCGCAGGCTCAGGAGTGATCTGATGGCCACCTGTAAGTTTATCGGGGTGACCACCAGTATCAGGGGAATGTTTGTTCACCAGAGCACCCCAAGGGATGATGAGGTTAAACGGTTATAAACTACTACAAGACCATTTCAGGCTGGACATAAGGAAGAATTCCTTTACTGTCCGAGCCCCTAAGGTCTGGACCAGCCTGCCATTGAAGGTGGTTCAAACACCTACACTGAACATCTTCAAGAGTAAATTGGATGCTTATCTTGCTGGGATCCTATGACCCCAGCTGACTTCCTGCCCTTTGGGGCTGGGGGCTGGACTCTATGATCTTCTGAGGTCCCTTCCAGTCCTAATGTCTATGAAATCGAGGAATGGCAGGTAGATGGGATGGGGCTGAATCTCAAGGCCCAAAGGGACTGTAGGAGGGGAGGAAGGCATGGAGCAGATGTTGGCTGCAGGGAACTGTCTGCTACCACTGCTGTCATGATACCAAGGCAAGACCAACACCCTGTGCAGCAGCTCCCCGCAGATGGAGTCCCTGGACTTATGGGGGAAACCTGTGGAGAAAGGGCAAGGGAGTATGTGCAGGAAGGGGGAAACGTACTTACCCCCACTTTGCCCAACTGAGCCCAGCACCATGTACAGCCACTTTCTGCTTCCTGCCCAGAAAATAATCTAGCAGTCTTGTGTATTGCAGACAGTATGATTCTACAATGTGATGCAGCTGCACAAAAAGTGAATGTGGCATTGGTCTACAACAATAGGAGCATTGGGTGTAAACCAGGGGAGGTAATAATGCCTTTTTACTGGGCATGGATTATGCTTTTGTGTACACAGGGTGGAGGACCATGCTCAGCAAGAGAATGAAGCAGAGCTCGATAACTGGCTTAGCTATGAAAGATTATTAAAGTAGCTGGGATGAGTTTATCACATACAGCAGGGGCAGGCAATTATTTTGGCTGGAGGGCCACTTCACGAGTTTTGGTGAGCTGTCAAGGGCTGCGTGGGTAGCCCCACCCCTTGCCACTTGCCACATCCCCTGGTTTCCATCTTGAGACTGGAAGTCCCATCTCCTAACCCCTGACCTTTGCCTCCTGAAGTTCCTCCCTTTGCCCCCAAAAGTACTCCTTTGGGGAGGGGTGTGGCCTTGGAACCAGATGTTATACCCTGTCACATGGTCTGTATCATAAGACCCACCCACCCAACACCAAACCTTGCCCTACTTGCCACATCTGTCCCAGAATCCCCTGCCCTCATCACATGATCCCCGACATCAGCAGGTCGACCCCTTAACTGGGAAAACCTGCCCCACACAGGGAGAACTCTAGCAGTTCAGAGCCTGTTCCCAGGCCCAGGAGTTCTTCTCTCTGGGCCATGAGGCACAGGCACAACTTAGCAGGTACCAAGATGTTGTGACCCCTCTAACATCCTGCCCCAGTGCTGGGATTTCAGGGGCAACAAACCTCCCCCAGAACATAGCCAAACCAATTGTGTCAAGGACTGCACACACAAAATCTTTCAGAACAATTCATTTTAACAAAGTATAGATAAAGTATCATATACTACAAATCATGCATCTACTATAACAGATTTTAATTTTATTTTTAAAAATGAGTAGTGTATGTAAAAATGATTAACTTAAAGACAAACAAAGGATTTAATGTGAAGAGTGAAGCCTCTGATGTGCGTTAACCAGAAAGTCAGGTGTCATCTCTGTTGTTGCAATGGAGAGCACTGCTGCAAGGTGGTCATCTCTCATTGAAGATCTGAGGTTTGAATTGTTGATTTTCATTATAGAAAATGGCTGCTCACATATGTACGTGGAACCAAACAGCACAAGCATCTTCCGGGCATGAGCCTTCATCTTTGGAAACTTCTATTCATTGAGAGATACAGAAAAGCTAGAGCAGCCCTCCCTTCCCTTCTTCAGTGAGCTGAGCGGGGCATGGCCAGGCTCTGGTGGGACACTGATTAGGGAGGGGTCCCCTCCCACTACTTGATAACAGAGCATTTATGGGCTCTGTTATCAGCATTTATCACCCCATCAGAAAACAAAGACTCACTCCTTACAAGCTCTCCTTAAACAGCTTTTTGCAAAAGGAGGTGTGGCAGGAAGCTATCTTTGTTTCTCCCCAAAATCTCTGTCCTGTGACAATGTGAGTAGGATGGGCCCAGCAGAGGAGACACCCCTTTTCCCTGTCTCTTCAGGTAACCTGAGCTGGCTGCATTCCTGAGGGAGGGGGGAAACCTGCTCCCTCTGCCTACCTGACTGGTATCGGCTACCTGGGTGAGGGGCATCGACCTGGTGGGCTGGAGTCTGCCTGGCAACTAGTGATGTATTTCAAATTGGTGGGCTGACAGCCAGCAGGTGCTGGCTTCCATTGGACCAGGTGAATGAGGTCACAGGGGCTATATAATTTAAGGACTGCCCAGGAGGAGGGGGCAGCCACCATGCAGGGGACTTGGACTTAGAGAGGAGTTTTACCATCTGAAACTGTCTCTCTCCCCCATAGCTCATGAGCTAGGAACAGCCTGCCTCCAGAGGGGGTCTCCAACAGCCTCGGGAGGATGCTTGTGAGTAAGCTACTTGAGATCTGGTTAGATATCTAGCTGGCAGTAACCCAGATGCGTGATCAAAAGGCTACGTCAGCCGGACTGTGTTGCTCTGTGGGATTTCTATGATATTGCTCTATCTTGTACCCTATTTTCACCCTACCCCTGTAATCAATAAAGTTCTCCATTGTGACCAGCACAGGAAATTTATTGAGGGATGGCACTAAATTATGCCTAAGAGGCCCCTTAGGTCTGCAGACTAAGAGGGACTTTCCTTTTTGGCCCCCGACTTGGGGAAGTGCCCCAAGTGCTTGTACTGGGTTGAGTACCTGTAAGACTATTAGGCCTGTGTTTCCCCGAGGACACAGGGCCGAGAGAGTCCCTTCTTGGGGTGATGGCAGCTTACGTTACCCCCAGGCTAGCGAGTGTGCTCCAGGAAGGAGGTCAGCCGGATGCAAGGCACCCCTGAGGGAGGCACTCGGAGCCTGGAAGGTGGTTGGGCGCAGTGAGATGGATGGCTGAACGCAGGAGCGCCCTGCCACAGGAGGATTGCAGGGGACATGACCAGCTGAACTGTTGATTACCTCTAAAAAGGCCTAAGCAGACACTGCCCTGTCTGCCTTGCACAGCATTAGTGAGCAGACCTGCTGGCTACAGTCCCTGCTGTGGGAAAGAGGAGGGAGGGGGGAGCATGGATCCCTTCCCAGCCCAGAGAGCATATTGGGGGTGTCTGCAGGATGACCCGAGCAGGGTGCGAGGCCTGGGGTGAATCAGTCTGTGTGCGGCCCCACCCCCACATGCCCCTGACGCAAAGAGCTAGCAGCGGAATCAGCCCCCCCAAGGATGACCTTGGGTGTCTGGTTTAGGTTAAACCAGCAAAGGGTCTGGGACAGACATTGCATAAACTGGTTTGACCCAAATCCATTAAGTGTGATACTACATTCAACCAGGTTTATCTCAAACTGGTTTCAGACATTTTCAAACTGGTTTATGTGCACTGAACATCTGTTCTGTTACAGGTTTCAAACAATTTCTGATCACTTAAAATGGTGGAAAGCTCTTGTGGAAAGATGGATTGAGACAGGCTGATCTGTAGGTGGACTGAGCTAAGAGATGGAACAAAAATTAGAATTAGAGACTTTAAAAAAATCCAGGCATCCAAACGTACCAGAGCAAATGCCCATTGCATGATACTTCCAGAGCAGTGCTGGTGATGCCAAAAGTGTGTGTTTACGCTTCGTCAGGATTGTTGTCTTCAACCTGAAGGGAGCCTTGATCATTACATGTCTGCCATGTGGCCATCCTGTGTAGAAATCTAAGGACCCTGTCACCCAGGGCTTTTTCAATGTAAGTTAAAAAAAAAAAAAGAGAGGATTTGAAAACTGAAATCTATAAATAGAAAAAAGGGACCCCCGAGACACCGTTCTGATGGCCTGTTGGTGGGCGTGAAAGAAATCCTAAACCCTTCCTAGCCACTGAGGTAATATTTCATTTATTCAGCATTTGTTGGCTCCAACTCTGGCAGTCTAATTCTCTTAGCACAGCAGTTTTCAAACTTTCTAACATCATAGAAACCTTTCCTATCACTTCCACTGTGGAGCCCATGTGAGCTGACACAGAGACAGGGGGCCCAAGCCAACTCCCTGTACTCCCACCACATGCAGCCCTGGAAGGGCACACATCTGTCCAGCAACACAGCACGCACCTCTCAGGCTGCCGAGGGGTCTAGCGTGGAAAGTTGTCAGCGAGCTGGAGCACCACAAGTCCCCAGCTGAGGGAGCGGCTGACCATGCTGCAGTCCCTTCTGGCCGCTGGGCCCGTGGGACTGAAAGGATGAGGGCCAGCTAGTCAGTGGCAGCAGTGGGGGATGCTTATCTGGAGTGGCAAGGGCACAGTCAACAGGCATGTCAACAGGAAGACAGGCTGAGAAGTGAAAGGGAAGGGTAGCTGTGGGGACAGGAAGTCTGGGGTGAGATTGAAAGGCCAGGCAGGAGGGCTGGGCCAGGCTGCCTAGCAGAGCTGTTATGCCGCGATGGCTGCTGAATCTCCAGCTCAGCCATGGCAGACAGTTTCTCTTCTTGATCTTCCTAAGTCTGTTCATCACCCATGTCTGGGCGGAGGCCAGAGGCTCCTTCTGCTTAATGTCATCAGAGCTGTCAGTTGCCTCTGGGTTCACCGTGGGATGAGTAACGCAGCAGGGCTGAATGACTTTTCACTGGCTGGCATGCAGGATAGCTTTGCCTTAACATGGTGCTGGTCATGGCTGTGCCCCTGAACACCCATTTTGGAGGCTCCCTGCTTGTAGACAGTCTGGTTGCAACGGCTCTTCCTTAGGGAACAACGGGTGTTCTCAAACCCCCAAACACAGCGGCGATGAAGAGGGGGTGAACAGGAGTGTCTGTGCGCCCCGTGAGAGTGCCGGTGCACCCCCTGACCCACCATGCTTCCCGGTTAGGCAATGGGCAGGGGGGCTGGTGAGAGCACTGGTTCCTCACTGCAAGCGCTGGCTGATCTCTGCAGTTGCTCTCGGATGCAGCTGCAGAAAGTTTGAAAGGATCTTCAGGGAAACCCTGAAATAGAGAGGATGGAAAGATGGCCCCAGGAGGGTATGGGAGGCACAGAGCTGAGGAAAACTGAGGAAGGAAGCATTGGTGTAAACCTCTGGTGCCATTCTGTTCTCTCCTTGGACATGTAAAAATCCCAGGGCCAAAAACCATGTGGACAGAGTTTAAGCAGCTTTCTTTTGTTTTCCATGGCTGCATCCGTTCTCCTATAAGAAGGGCGGGAGGTTGTCTACATTGCCCAGGACAAAATGTCCTTCCCCAGGGTAGTAGAAGGACGTGTACCTGCAGGATACCAGGGAGTCCAGGAATGGTGGTTGTTTCTAAAGGAAGCGATCCTTCAGGCACAGAGGAAGACTATCCCAGTACAAGGGAGAAAGGGAAAAGGAGCCAGAAAACTCCCTTGGATAGACAGGGAAATCCAGGGGAGCCTAAGGGCAAAAAAAGTCATGTAGGCTGTGGAAGGAGGGGGAAGCTACCAAGGAGGAGTATACCTACTTGGCTCGCACTTGCAGGGAGGCAATTAGAAAAGCCAAAGCAACTACAGAGCTGAGGCTGGCAACACAAATTAAAGACAACAAAAAGTATTTTTTTTTAGGTATGTAGGGAGTAAAAGGAAGGCGCAGGGCAGCATAGGACCCCTACTAAACAAGCAGAAGCAATTAGTGACAGAGAGGGGGGACAAGGCTGAGCTATTCAATGAGTTTTTTGCCTCAGTGTTCCTGAACAGGGCTCAAGATAAGTCTCCGAATGGGTTCTTAGATGGGCATTGGAGGGACACCAGCCCACCAGCTATCAACACTGACTCGTGCAGAGTCACTTGGATGGACTGGATATGTTCAAGTCAGCAGGCCCGGATGAGCTGTGTCTGAGAGTGCTGAAGGAACTGACCAGTGTCATGGCAGAGCCACTGGCGAAGCTGCTTGAGCGCTCATGGCACTCGAGTCAGGTCCTGAAGGACTGGAAAAGGGCCAACGTGGTCCCTAATTTCAAGAAGGGGAGAAAGCAGGATCTGAGTAATTATAGGCCAGCCAGGCTCACCTGCATACTTGGAAAAGTTTTGAAAAGATTATGAAGGATCATATTTGTGGGAGTCCAGCAGGAAAAAGTAACGCAGCAGGGCAATGAGCATAGATTTGTAGCAGGTAGATCATGCCCGACCAATCTGGTTTTGTTTTATGACAGGGTCACAAAATGCTTAGACTCAGGAGTAGAGGTGGATATCATTTTCTTGGACTTTAGAAAGGCCTTCTATATGGTATCTCATTCTATTCTCATAAATAAATTAAGAGGCTGTGTCATAGATGTTTACATGGTCTGGTGGGTGGCAAACTGGCTTAGCGGTCGCACCCAGAAAGTAGTAGTACATGGGTCGGTATCAACCTGGAAGGATGAGGGTAGTGGGGTCCCACAGCGTTCGGTCCTTGGACCTGTACTTTTCATCAGTGACTTGGATGTGGGCGTGAAGTGTACTCTGTCCAAGTCTGCGGACAATACTGAATTGTAGGGTGAAGTGAACACTCCGGAGGGTAGAGAACGATTGCAGGCAGACCTGGACAGGTTAGAAAAGTGGGCAGTACAGAATAGTGTAGCAAAACCCCAGTTTTTCTTTTTTTTTCTTTTGAAATAGACTCCTCCCCTTCACCTAACCATTTCTGACTTTCTCTCTGCCCTTTCTGTCCCTTATATGTGATTACAAGTAATACTAGGTAAGCTAAGTTCTTATACTCCCACATAGTAATAAGTATAATATATTATAAATAGTATTCTATTATGTTTGTATTGATTTTTACTGTTTTATATCATATTATATTATGTTCCTATTATTTTGGTATTAATTTTTACTGTTTTATATTGAGCTTATATGATTTAGGCCTATGTCTGTAAAGTAATGTCAAGCCTCCACCTTGTGTCCCCTGCCTTATACAATATGTTGCAACTATGACTCACACTTACCCCTCCTATATAAATTGGTTTTCCTTGAATGCCTGAAACAAAAGAGTGAATGGATGAGTTAAACACAATGATACCAGGACCCCCTACTAAATCACCCCACCATCAAAACCAATACCTGGAACAATTACCCAGCCACCTGGCAGACCTCACACCCACCGGCTACAGCTCCTAGGAAGCAGCGGAGGCACCAGAGAAGAGCGTCAGGACCCCGCAGTGCCTGAGCCTCAAGCGGCTCACAGGACACCCGGACGGTCTCTGAGCATCTGCCCAGCAGCGCTTCATCCCCCAGGGCAAGTGAGTGGCCTTCAGTGTGCCCCTGCCGACTGCACATATTTGCAAATTTGGCTGGAGAATCAAAACCTCCATGTAGTGATGCAGCCCCTGGGGCTCTCCAAGGCCACCTGCAGGGTGTTCGGAAAGATCCCCAAGGGTGGACTCCCATCCCCTCCCCAGGCAGGAACTGCTCCCCAGGCAGAGTGGCTCTGGGACCCTAAACCTGTGGTGCTGCTGAGCACCCACAGCTCTCATGCAAGGGGCTCCACATGTCACTGGTTTGGTGCTCCTGTATCCCAGCCAGAGAGCACGTCCGAGGGGAGGCCTGGACTCCCTGGGATAGGGAGTAGGCTGCGGCAAGGGAAGGGAACTGCGTGTCCAAACCAGCTGAAGGTCTTTGTCCCTGACCACACAGCTCTCAAAGCCTGAGAGCCCTGGGACCAAAGCTGCTGGGATGGGGAGGGAAAAGCTGAGCGAGCTGCCTGTCTCCTGGACAAGGGAGACCAGCCCAGGTGGCCAGGGAGGGCAGACAGGGGGTTAGGGAGAAGATGCTTTGATGCCTGGCTCATGACTGCTGCTGCGCCCTGCCAGGATGGACAGGCTGAGGCGGATGCTGAAGCACAGGACAACCAAGGTGTCCCCAGGGGAGGAGGACAGCAGCAGGAGGCCTGAGCTGAAGAAGGAGGGCAGCAGAGATAACCAAGACCAGGTGGTGGACATGCCTGCTGTGCTGGATAAGGAAACCCACAGGTCCCAGAACAAAGACAGAGGAGGGAGAGGAGCCCTCTCAGCAAAGCAGGGAGGTGGCTCCGGCTCTGGCTTCGGCTCCAGCTCCGGCTCCGGCTCCGGCTGGGCAGGTGGGACCCAGCACACACAGAGCACCAGGCAGGACTGCCATGCAGCTCCCCTCCCAGGGCTCCCACCCACCAGAAGTTGTGCCCTGAAAACAGGCCTGAGGAGGCGGCCCCCTGCACCATCATGGAAGGGGACCCAGCTTCCCTGGGGCAGGAGGTCAGCAAGCCCTGCCCGAGCCCCAGCCTCAGCTCCAGCTCCAGCTCCTCCCAGGGAGACCTTGACAGCTCTGTGGAGTCCGGGAGCAACTTGCCCTATGGCACCACCATGAAGGTGAGGAGATAGCCTGGGTGCCAAAAACCTGGGGACAATGGGCTCACTCAGGCCAATCAATCCATCCCTGGCATTATGCAGTTGAATCTTAGGCAGGACAAATGGCCTAAGCCATACATCTCCAGTGATCCTAGTGTCACGGGCACCGTTCCCTGCAGCAGGGCACCATGGCAGTTGGCTTTGGGGGAACCATGTTCAGTGCAGGGGCCGGCACCTGCCGAGGAAGTAGGGACAATCTGGTCTCCCTCAGTCATGGGGGCATGAGGTTGAAAATGCAGAGGAGGAGCATGGGGAGGTGGTGTGTGAGACGTGCTCTGGCACAGGGCTCTAGGCTCCAGAAGGAAGATGAAAGCATCTCTGCGCCCTCTCCCCATGCCCCTTTATATCCTCCAAGCTGCAGCATGAGTCACCCTCTCCCTTTTCCTCCCTTGTGAAGTGATTCCCTACCGGCCAGGCGAGGAGGCAGAGGAAGAGCAGGAGGGTGAAGACCTGATGCTGCTGGAGGAAGAAGCCCTCAGAGACATCATACTGCACCTCCAGGGCCAAGGAAAGGTAGGGAAGTTCCCTAGGGGAACTGGCATCCGTCCCACCCTTAACTACCACCATCCAGACTTTAGGGGTAGACATACCACATGAACCCAGGTCTCCCAAGTGGAAACACTCAGCCCACAGGCTCTGACACGTCCACCTGTGCGCGCTGGTCTGACAGCCAGCCTCCCATCACGGCTGCTGCCTCTGCTTCTCACTCTGCTTCCCCAGCACAAGACCAGTGCAAGGAAAGCAGGGCATCCAAGGGGTCTTAGTCCCACATTTGATTTGGGCAGGATCGGAAGATCCCTGCCGAACACGCTGTCTTTTCTCCTATCTTGCTCTGGGGGGATGCAGGACAAGGAGCACGGAGAGCGCTTCCTTCTTGCCATCCCCACACTCTGCAGAGCCACCAAGCAGAGGGGAGAGGACACCCTGGAGCCAGAGATCTCCAAAGTGGTCCTGCTACAGAAGATCATGGTGAGCTTGGCCAAGCACTGGGCACTGTGGGGAGTAGAGAGAGAAGGGATAGGGGCTCCCAAGGCATGGGGGCCTGTCACAGGGAGAAGGATCCATCTTCCTGTGCCTGGAGCACTGGGGGGGGTCTCCCCTGCAGGATGGGCCTGAGGCCTGTGGGGCCCTAATCTCACATGGGCCTTTGGGGCTCCCAGGGCCTGATGGAGACTGTGGCACTGGATGAAAAGCCAAACAGGATCCTGTGCTACAGCATAGCTGCCATCTGCAGCCTCAGGTACTGGTGCCCCTGCCCAGCACTTCCAGCCCTGATATTGGCTCTGGCCTTGGTCGGAGTTTCTCACCCACTCACCCAAATCACAGGCCCCCTGTGGCCATCGCACATTTTTGCAAAAGAGCATGGGCATCACTTTCTCCTGGCTGGAGAGGCATTTCCCTTCAGGGGTAGCAGGAGGGCCTTGAAGAGAGGGTAGCTGCGGGGCTCCTGCAGGAAGGCAGCAGGGTCACAGGGCAGTGGGAGAGGGGGCTCTATGGCAGCCGTTGTACTGGTGGGCTGGGAGACGTCAGCCGGTTCGTAACCACCTGTCAGCTCCTGCTTCCACTCTTGCCAACTGGTGCCGACTCCACCACCCCTGTCCAGCCCAGGGCAGTGCCCCCACCAGCCCCACAGAGCCCAGGCTCACACAGGCGCCTCTCTCCTGACAGCGAGCTGAAGCCAGCCCTGGAGCCAGCCATGGAGTCGTGCCTGCTGCAGACCACCCTGAAGATCTGCCTGACGTCCGCAACACCAAACAGCCTTTATGTCAGGGTCAGTCCTCCTCCCCCTACACAGTCCTACCTGCCATTGCCTGGCAGGTGCAGCCCCAGGCCGTATGGTACTCAGCCTTGGCTATCCTTCCCCTCCAGACCAAACAGCAGAAGCACATGGAGGACCTGGAGGCCATGCTGAGGAGCCTGATGGCCACCAAACCCAGCTTGGGCAGGCTGCAGTTCCTTTGGGAGGTGAGCACGGCGTGGAGGAGCTGGGCTCCGGGGAGGGACAGCCTCAGTGCCCTGTGAGCTGCCCAAGCTTGTCCTCGGGGATGCATCCCTGCCCTGTCAGGAGACAGACAGGTTTGTCCCGAGGGATCAGCATTGTCTGCACCAGGCCTGGAGAGCCCTTTTCAGACCCTCGGACCATGCGGCAAATCCTCCAACCTCAGCTCCAAGATAGCCTCGAGGAAAAACAAGGGCATGGGCTTGTGGGCACTGCAGGGGCAGTGGCCATTGACCTTGTTTCTCCCACAGCACCTGACGTCCTAGCTACAGTCTCCCAATGCCATGGATAGGGCAAAGGCCAGGAGGAGCAGCAACGCCCTTCTCCGCTTTGCTGTTTCCCTCCTCCCACGGTTTGAGGTAGGGGGTTCCTGGGCGCAGGGGTGCCTCCTGGGACTTTTGAGGCTGCCATGTGCTCACCCTGCTCCGGGCAGTGTCACATTTGGTGCTGGTCGTCCTGGAGCAGCAGGGCAGGCAGACCTCCAGGGAACCAGCTCGAGTCCCTTGGCTCCAGGCTGTGAGGGGAACAGAGGGCTTGAATGCTCTGGCACTACCTGTTCTGGCCTGACCTATCCTGCGGCATGGGGCAGCAGGAGGAGATGGACAGAGACACCCAGCCTGGGGAAGAGTGTGTGTGATGCAAGGTACGATGCAGACGCATTCCCTTCCCCTCTCCCCCTTGTTAGGACTCGCCCGACATGACCCAGATGGGTGACACCACGGCCCAGCTGTGTCTGTCCCTCAGCCACCCAGCAGCAGACATCAGCTGCCAGGCCAGGGAGGGCATCTACCTGCTTGCTCAAATCCTGCTGCACCACAAGGGTAAGGAAGCCCAGCCAGGGTGCAAGACCCCTATGGAAACAATCCTTCTGTCCACACACTGATCCCAGCTCGGGGATAAGAAGTTTCCCCTGCCAATGTTTGCCCACACCCAGATTAGTGTGCAAATGTACACCAGCCTTTTCACTCCAGAGCCCAGCTTGGTCACAGGCTAGGAAAATCACCATGTTCAGGGTCTGCCCTCAGAAGTGGGGAAAGGAAAGATGCCGGGAGAGACATGGAGGGAAAAAGCCCCCGCTGGGCAAGAGCAGTAGCACACACCACAAGAAAGAGCCTGGGGGTGTTGCCAGGGAAGTAATTTGGATCAGCACTTGCCTTGAGTGGGTGTGGGCATTTCTGATATTTGGCCCTGCCTAAACTAGGCAGCCAGCCCCAGAGCCCCCACAACATAAAGGACACAGGATACCTAGGGAGCTTGGATGAGCACTTACGACTCAGGATGATGAAACCCTGCCAGAGCCCTGTGCACATGGTGCCATGGGGGCAGTGTTGGCTCCACTGGGCAGACACCAAGCACTGAAGCCACAATACCAGCTCTGAGTAAGATCTTTCTGTCTGTCCTAGGGTGAAACATGCAGGAGGCAGAGGGGCTTCTCCATCTAAGCTGGGAACAGCACAGCCAGGTCCAGAGCTACATGGACCTTGCCCAAGTCGGGGAGGTAAGGATGCTCTGCCCAGCCCTGGCAAAGCTCAGGGTGTGGGGCTGTGTGTCCTTGGACTGGCTGTGTCCAGGGCTGTGGAGAAAGGCCTGCTGTTTCTCTGCAGCTCACAAGGTTCCCGATACTGCCCTGGTGAGGAGCTAGCTTGGTCACGGAGCCCAGCTCTGGGATTTGCAAACACTTTCTGTCCCCTTGGTTTCAGGTGTTTCTAAAGATCTTATCAGAGGGGCAAAGGAGACGTTTTATGCAGAGGGCACTAGTCGGGATCCTGGACATCAACATGTGTGTCAGCCGTGCTGCACTGATCCTCCTCTACGCCATGCTGGGGGAAGCCGGCCACCTGATCAGGGACAAGGTAAGCAGAGGGTTCGGCTCAGGGAGCGGGTGGAGGGCCATAGGGCCCCTCACCTATAGGCCACTTCATCCCATTGACACTTGGTGACCTGGGGAAACAAGTGTGAAAGGAAATGGAAACCCTAGCAAGTGCTTTTAAGAAAGGAGTTAATTCAGCTGTATGCTCAGGATGGCACCAGCCTGTCCCCTGCACAGATACAGCCCCTTCAGCTATGTATCTCTAGCCAGGACCTATGACAACATGTACAACTCCATCAGGAGAAGATGCCACTGCCTAAGTTAAGGGCAGGGCCCCTTCATGGCCCCTCACCACAAGTGGCCCTGAGCTATTGAGTCATAGAAGAGTAAGCCCCCCAGGCACTCGTCTAGGTCAACCCCTGCTCCAAGAAGGATCCTCCCTGTCTCAAGCAGCCTAAAAGAGTCTGTCTTAGAAGTTGTGCTTGATCCAGCTCTTAGAGACGGGGAGGAGCTGCTGTTTCCTGGTGCTGTGACACTGCTGTGGCTGCCACCTCCCAGAGGGAAACGAATCTCTCACTGGTTCTTGTTCCTTCACAGGAGGAAGAAATCCCTGCCAGGGTCATGAGGAAGCTGCTGGTCATGAAGGGCTTCAAACAGCTGCCCAGGGAGCTGCAAGGCCACAGCCTGCTGGCAAGCTCCTCCAGGACCCCCTCCCCTCTGCAGCAGCCCAACGTCCCTTCTGCAGATACCGTTCCGTCCTCTGCCCCTGCAGATCAGGGACCTGTGAAAAGAAAGATGGAGCCTCATGGCACCAACACAGACCTTCGCCCTTTGGTGTGTGGGGAGTTGTCCCCTCTGTCCCCAAGGACACCTGGCTTGGTATCAGCTCTCCACTGGGCCCCATTCCCTTCTCCTCCTGCCATTGCCAGGACCCATTTCTTCCCCCCATGCTCTACATACCAGGCAGTGAGTGTTCATTTCCCCACGGATGAACGGGGCTAGAAAACAGGTCTCCCACATCCTAAATGACTGCTGTAACCATTTAGGTATTTGACTGTGCCTCAAGCACAAGGCAGCCATACAGCTCATCACTATTAAGTCTTCTGTTTAGAAGACTTAAATTCACCAGTGTGCATATTTGATCACCCTCTGCTTTTTCTCATCTCTGATGGTGACAGCTTCAACCAACAGTGAGGCTAACAGCACCTCCTTGAGCAAATGCACCATCCAGAGCCCCCCAGGCAGCAAGACGCCCACAGAGGGAACCTCCAGCCCGGAACCAGCCACCACGCTAGGGTCATCAACTGATGTGAACACCCCTTGAATCAGTCAGAGCTAGCCTTCCCCCGGAGAGATTTCAGCATCTGCCTGGACTTGAGAAGTTACTAATGGGTGGAGACTTTGGATTATTCTTCCACCCACTTTGCCCATCAAGGTGTTGGGGGCAAGGAACTGGTATCATGAATTTCCAGTCCCTCAGTTGCGGGATCAAGGTAGTTCTTGCAGTGTGTGTGACATTTTGAAATCCCAGACCTCAGGGCTTTTGCTGGTTGCCAGTTGGGGCCAGGAAGGAATTTTTACCCCCGTTTCCCTTGAAGATCATACTGGCTGGGGGAGGGGTTTCGCCTTCCTCTGAAGCATTGGGGCACAATGAGATCACAGCAGTGTCAGTTCTCCAAACAGCAGGACTTACTACACTTGGCCAAATGATTAATCCTCATTAGGTGGAAGAGGGAGAGAGAAACAGCAAATGCGGTGTCCTATCCATCACCTTAAATTGTTGTAGAATAATAAAGTAAATTTTTCTTTCCTTTTCTAATTGTTGATTGCTTTTCTATTTAGTGGGTGTAACTAGAGCCACTGACCTACCAAGAACAAAGGAAGTTTTTGATGTTGTCGGTCTTCCTGTTTCTTTTTATGGGCAGTCTTAACAGCCTTTAGGTTGGCTTGGACTTGGTGAATGGTCTTGAGGAGCTCCAGTGTCACAGTAACCAGTCAGGAGAAAGGTGCTGTGTGTTAGAAGCAGATGAAGCCCATCAGTTACCAAAGAAAAGACAACTGGCTCCCACCGAGGCATGTTCCACACTGCTGCATGCCTGTTCAGTCAGGACTAATAGTCCTGATCACTCCAAAAGCATCTTAGTTACTGCTTTAGGATCTGATTTACTCCTTCTCATTGTCCCTCTGTTTGGGGTTGGAGGACAGTGTGCTGGTGAAAGGTGGAGGCAATCATCTAAGAAGTGGTCATCTTTAGCTAAACATGGGGTGTGTGCTGGGACCAATTATAAGAACTAATATTGTGAAAACTATGTCATCAAAGACATGCAGAGCAGAAGGGAGGCTGTAGCCTCTGCAGGTGAGTGCTGGGCTCAGGGTGGGAAGGGGGCAATCTTTGTGAATCAGTCTCTGTGACAGGGCACTAGGGTGTACCTGGCCCATTAAGAGGAGAAGCTGCCCTAGAAGCACCTTCCAGATGAGGGGTGGGGGAGGCACTTTCTGGTGGTGTTTCTGCGCTGGCCGCCTGGCACAGAGCTGACCGTCAGGACTCTACAGTCGTGCCAAGCCTGCCCCGTGAGCCTGTATGGGGCCCCACCCCCACGCAGGACCAGACTTCAGTGCTGCACTTGCCAAATCAAGCCCACTGCCCAGCCCTGGCCCAAGCCAGAATCAGGTCCTGACAGAAAATGTCCATGCACCAACTGCAGAGAAGGACCTGGGCATTACCATAACCTGAATATGAGTGAACAATGTGCTCCTGTTGCCAAAAATGCCAATACCAAACCAGTGTGCATTGACAGGAGTGTCCCTTGCAAATCAAAGGGAGTCATTTTTCTGCTCTATGTGGTCCTGGTGAGGCCTCACATGGACTAGTCTCCAGCTCCGCACCCCTGCAACAGGGGCCCTTACCTCTGTTACCGGGTGCAGGGTGAAAGGGGCAGGGAGGCAAACTGCAGAGTTGTTAGCTTGCTAGTAGGGTGCAGAGTGCGTAGGCATTAAGCCTGCTTGTTAGAAAGGAGCCGTTTCTGTGCCCAGTCAGGGAAGGGGGCCTGGTACGGGAAGGTATGGGGCCAAGCAGGGAATTTAAACGGAGCTTACAGAAAAGGAAGTTTTGGCTGTGCAGTGAGAGAGGGTGCGATGTGTGGAGTTCTGCTTGCTTTCCCCAGATTCAAGAGCAAAATGATGGGTGTTTGTTTCTGTCACATTTTGCTGGCTTTGTGGGGGCCAGGAAGGAAATTGTTTCCCTTCCTGTTGCTAGAATTGTCTTTTTTTTTTTTTTTTTCATTCCTTCCCCCCACCTCCCCCAAGAAGCATTGTGTGCTAGCTGCAGTGAAGGCTGGAGGTTTTGATTGTGATGTGGCAGTGCTCCTACTGGGAGTAAAACCTAGAAGTTACTGGCTAGAAGCTTTTGCCCTTCTGCTCAGGGTCAGATGGATAGACACATTTAGGGTCAGGAAAGAATTTTACCCCTCAGTCAGATTGGTACAGAGTTGGGGGGGTGGGAGGGGTTGCTTTCCTTTTTAGCAGAGGTTGTGGCCATCTTCCTTGTATAAAGGTGCTGGAGGGTTTGCTCTGGGTTTGCAAGCCCCATCAGGGGCTCACACCATTGGGGAAAGAATTTGCAGCAGGCTGTGTACACAGATATAACAGCATAGATAACCAGTTTGGAGCTGAAGGTTGCAGTATGCATGTATGTGTTTGGACAGTGGTAAATATAAGCGGGAAGCCCGGGGAGAGGGAGAGAGGAGCTGAGGACTGCTGCCAGACGAATTGTTTCTGAGAGGGCTGCCAAGAGTTCCTGCTGATTGAACTGCTTCTAGGAGAGCTGCTGGAAATTGTGGCTTTGTGGGAGCTCTAGCAGAGAGCTCAGTAAAGTACAGCAGAGAAGAGGCACTCTAGGAGCCGAACACGGGGAAGCTTCTCTGGGTGGGGGAGCCCAGGGAAGGGGAAGTATTTGCTGACAATGTGATTTTTTTTCCAGGTACCAAGGAAAGACTGGACAGAGGAAAGAAACCCCCGTTTCTGAAGCAGTTGCACTCGAGATCCTGATGGACAACTCTTGTCTGCTGACCAGATGGCAACATTGCAACACCTATTTTGAGGCAGTGAGCACAGCTCCACTGGCTGTTCAACTGTAGCAATTACACAGTTAATTCCGTTGTTGCTGGCAGAGTGATTCTATGGAGTTCGTGCTGATTGGGAGTATATGACTGTTATAAGTTGCCTGGAAGTTAAAGTTGAAAGAAACAGAATTTAATTTTTTTTTTTTTGCTTCTCTATATTATAAGTACTAGCTTTTATTTGTTAGTGTAGATTATTATTGAGTCTTTTAGAATTCTTTTTTTTGTTATTTATGAGATTGTTAAACTTCTTAATTTCTCAGGTGCTACTGTAAATAATGAACTCTTGTAAATAGTAGGGGTGTGCAAAGTGGGCCCTATTTGATTGAATTTGGATTTGGCCTGAATCGGGGACAGTGATTCAATTCGTTGATTCGGATCACTGTCCCTGATTCAATTCGGCTGAATCCGAATCTGGAGATTTGATGCTGATTCAGAGAATCAGCGATTCGGCCACAGACACAGCTTTAAATGCTTTTTCTACATACATTGAGATACCAGCATGGCTTGTGAATGCTGCGATGCTGGGGTGGATGGAGTGCAAGGGAGGCCTCCACATGCTCAGCGGTGAACCCACCACCACATTTTTTCTGCACAGGGACATGTGGTGACACTGATACATGTGATGCATGGGCACTTCTAATTAGTATGGCTCATTAATTACAGCACCTGGCACCACATCCTGCAACATGTGTAAAAATGCCCTAAGAGCCTATGTATTATGCTTCTTTCATCAGTCATGATGAGTCTTACAGTGTGACTGTTAGGGACTGGGACACAGGCAGTTGGGGATGGTCACATCTCAAGGGCCCTAAGCAGCAGCCCAAACTGGGCTAATTACCTAGTGGGCCCCAAGTAGGCCACATCTGCCTGCAGCTTAGCCTGGCAGCCCTAACCCAGATAATGATTCCAGCTAGCCACTGCCTGGGCCTCCTGATTAGCTGTTGGGAGAACAACTTACCCATTTAGCTCTAGCTGTGGTACCAGACTAGTCAACAGTTCCTGCTGAAAAAGGTCTTCCCTGACAGGCCTCTGTGATATAGTACTCCATGTTTCCTGGTTTTAGGACCCTGCTCACTCTGTACCTGGACTCTGGTTTCTGGATTTTCTTTTGGATTTGGTAATTTGGCCTTTGACTCCTGAACTTTGACTAAGTTTGTGATTAGGACCTTGGCCCTGGATTTCTCCTGGATCTGGTAACTTGGTATCTGTTCCTTCACCCTGCATTGTTTTTCAGACTCTGTCTCTGTCTCTGGCCCTCCTCTGGTGGCCTAATCACTAGGCCACACCACCCATGACCGGGTCCATTATAGCATCTGGCAGACAGAAGTCCAGGAGCTGTTCTCCCAGTGAGACAGAAATCAAGACCAGAGCTAGAATCAGGAACTCAGGCCAGTCAGAAGTTGCAGGCTGGCCAGGAACACCTGCAGGGACTGGTGGACAGCAGTCTTAACAGCCTTTAGGTTGGCTTGAACTTGGTGAACGGTCCTGAGGATCTCCAGTGCCACAGTAACCAGTCAGGAGAAAAGTGCTGTGTGGTGGAAACAGATGAAGCCCATCAGTTAGCAAAGAAAAGACAACTGGCTCCCACTGAGGCATGTTCCACATTGCTGCATGCCTGTTCAGGCAGGACTAATAGTCCTGATAACATTTCAGCACTTATGAAAAGGGCCAGATGCTAGCTAAGGCTGTGTGAAATTTCGACAGGTGTTTCATTTTGAACCTGTTTCACTGCAGCTCGAGCTCAAAACAGCAAAATTGAAATGAAATGAAAGGCTTCAAGACAGCTTCGAAACAAAATGAGGGCACTCAAAACATTTTGAAAGTTTCAAAACGTCCACTGCTGTCCACTGCTGTCCCTGACCGAACCTTGGACCCTTGTGCAGCCACTCCTGCAGCCCCTGGCTGGAATAGGCAAAACTGGCCCTGAAGATCCCTGCTCCTCCTGGGTCAGCCAATGACAGCAGCAGGCAGGCAGATGAGTTTCCCCTCCATCCCATGCTCAGAGCTATAATTAGCAGTGTTCGTGTGCTGAGCTGCTGCTGCTGCTTCCCTTTGAACAGCAGTGCCCTCGGCAAACACTGCTGGGGCTGGGGAGGGAGGGTGGTGCGGGGAGGGAGAATGGGAGAGGAGGAAAGGTTGTGCTGAGTGTCAAAGGGAAGTGGGTGGCGCACAAGGTCAGGGAAATTGTTACCTGCTTTGGGGATTCAACTGCCTGCTTGCTGCTGCCACTGTGGCATAGTCTGCCTGCCCCAATACATGTGTATACGTGATCCGATGATCTGCACCCCACCACCACAGTACCTATTACAACCCACTTTTCAAGTGCCATATATCTTCCTATACTGCTCACCCATTCCCACCCTTCCAATTCAACTCCAGGGGAGATCCCTCCACCCATCGCCAGTGTCCTGCCATGCCTCCACTTTTTTCTCCTACAGAGGGGCTGCAGCTTTCGGTCCCCTCTGCCCCTAAGAAAAATGCATCTATTTCTTCCTTCCCCCTCAAAAAGTACAAAAACAAATTCCAAAGAGCCCTAAAAAAATAAAAAAAATAAAAGATGGTCAGCCCTTTATCGAGTCTGCAGGCCAGCCGGATCAAAATATGCTAGAAGTCTCTCACCTTCAGTGGAGGGCAGAGATGGCTTCTGAGCTGGCATTATTAATTGGGTCATATGGAATATTCCAGAGTTCTTATGCACATAATTGTATTTTGAAATCTTGGAGTGTTTTATCATACATGGTTTGTCACAGGGGAAGGCTTTGACATGTTAGTGGCTGCTTTTATCCAATAAGAGTGATTGTTCCCAGTGTGTCCCTTCTTTGTTACTATTAGCTAGTAAATAGATGCCTCATCTGAGGCAATTCTGATTCTCTTGGGTTTTGACTCAAAACAAATCAGGAGCATTACAGCCCTTCCAAGCACCATTGCTTTTCTTCTGCCAATAGGGCTAGGGAGAAGACACAGCCTGACAGGTGTGTTCCTGGAATTAATTGCAGTTAGGTTAAATGAGCAGCAATTAGAGGCACCCAGTGAAACCAGGAAAACAGATTAGTGTTATGCACATTCTTCACAAGTACTTGAAGTGGCATGAATGTCTGCAGGATTCCAGGACAAAAAGGTTTTCTCCTAGGAGAAATGCAACTTCTGTTTACAGTCTTAAGGTACAAACAGACATCTTGTTTCTCACAGGAGAAAACCTTTTGTTCTGGGATCTTACAGAGAAAGGAGTCTATTGTCCTGCTTTAAGTACCTGTAGAGTATGATACCCATACTCCCTGCCTTTCTCCCTGCTGCTTGTTAACTGTGGGCCTAGCAGATGTGCAGGCCCCCGCTGTCACTCATGGCACTTTACATAAAGCAACATGAGTTAGAGTGCCCCCCTGACCTAACAGATGTCAGTGGAGGGGAATTGAGCCTGCCTGCAGAGGAGGAGTGACTTCTCTCCCCCAGCTCCAGGGCTATCTTTAGGAAGGGAGGGGAAAGCGGGAGGGAATGAGCTGTGGACTGGGGTTTGCCCAGCCTGAGCTGGAGGGGAAGGGAGTGGAGAAGCCATGAGGCTAGGGGGCTCCAATCCACCTGCGCCCCCTCCAGCTCAGGCTGGGCACATCACATCCCCCCAGCTCACTCCTCTCTGTTCTCCATCTCTTCCTGCAGACAGCCCAGGGACAGGGCTGGGGTGCATCAGCCTAGCCCCGATCATACAACAGATTAACTCTAGGGTTAAGTTTCCTAAGGTGCTCCAAAGTCAAGTGTCATCATTTGATCCCTCATTTGATAAGCATTAATGTATCACATGATTGGCCACTTTAAAAGTGCTCTGCAGCCGTTCATATATGTCATGACATATCATATCTGTAGTGTGTTTTCACTGGGCCAGTCACATAACAAATGTAACTTCTGTCTGGGCTCTGTGGCCTTTCAAGTTAATTGCAAGTCATGCCAGGGATGGGGACAAGCCCATCATGCTGTGTGCAGTCCCTGGCCACCTAATGGCAGAGGAACTGTTTGCAGCCTTGGTGTACTGGTAAGTAAACAGCAGGTTCGCATCATCCCTGCAGCTCTCGGCCCATTGTACTGAAAACTCAATCCTCATTAAAATTCATATGTACTGGGTGTTCACATACCCTCAGCAGCCTTGATAATCTCTGCCAAAATCACTTTTGCTCTTTTTTAGAGCGTGAAAGAATTGACCGCCCAAGCTCTCACATCACCAGCTGCTACACTTTGCTGATTCAGCTCTCAGGCTGTTCTTGCTGCTTCATTTAGTGTAACACTTAACAGTAAGAGCTAAGAAACAGACTGTTTGAGTAATATAAAACAAATGGGGGCTGCCCAGCTGAGATCAAGAAACCTGAAGATGCCACTTGTCATCTGGTCCAGCCTGCCTTCCCTCAGTAGCCTCTTAGAGGTGAGGCAAGGCACTTTTCTGCCAGTGATAAAGTGCTAAATGCAGTAGACATGGAACACTTTAGCTAGAAGTTTAGAGGAAGAGGCTAACTTGGCTGTACCTACTCCTCATATTGAACCTTATCTCTGTGAGTTCTGGAGTTCCTATTAGCATAATATCCAAGCAGCTTCCAATCTTTAATACATATAATTCTGTGTATAAGAAAATGGATGCCCCTTGGGATTTATCACTTGCAGTAGCATCCATATTCTAAACTCAGAGATGATCTCCACTGGACATCGTGTGCTTCTTTCAGATTTGTCCCTCTGATAACCAGTCCCCCCACTCTGCTTGCTTTTGCTTTCTTTACTTTCATTCCTTACTCCAAAGTACTGTTTAGGAAAGGCAACAGATTGTCAGCCCTGTCCCTAGGAACCACCAGATTTAGGCACTGAGCAGATACTGCCTGGGAAGCACATTAAGTATGAGCTTCCCTGTGCCACCTCCACAAAAATCAGTATCAACCTAGAAAGACCACCACTGGTAGGGCTTTAAGAGGAGAGCATTAAGTCTGTTTCAACACAGTAACTGATTAGCATGGAGCAAGAGCTAATGTAGAGATTTGGGGGGGGTTTTGAGGACTTAAAGCATGTGATGGTTCTGTCTTTCAACAGGAGGCGGCAGCTTGGCATTGTACATGCCTGTGATGTATGGCCCTGGATTGAGAATCTAGCCTAGGAAACATTTCAGCACTTATGAAAAGGGCCAGATGCTAGCTAGGGCTGTGTGAAATTTCGACAGGTGTTTCATTTTGAAACTGTTTCACTGCAGCTCGTGCTCAAAACAGCAAAATTGAAATGAAATGAAAAGCTTCAAGACAGCTTCGAAACAAAATGAGGGCACTCAAAACATTTTGAAAGTTTCAAAACGTTTCGAGTTTCAAAGCTGGGCTTGCTTGCAGCTAAACATAAATTAAGGAGAGGGAGGGGGGAGAGGAGGGAAGGACTGCTCTGATATTGACTGTGTAGCTGGCCAGTGACTGTGATCCTTCTCTGAGGTCCCTCCCAATCCCAGTGCTCTGGGGGAGGGACGGAAAAACAGCATAAAAAGCATTGTTTGAAAAAAGCTCTCTCTGTGCCTTCACACTTAAATGTGACACAAGTTTTGCTATGAACAGTTTGAGCTGCAGTTTCCCAGAAACCCCTGCACCGATCTCCTTGGAACTTGGCAGGATTCATGGCCTTAGCAGGGGCCACCATCCCTGCAGTTTTCACCCCGCTGCACCTTAACACACACAAAGTCACACGTCGCAAGTATTGCTTGTCAGCAGTTTGAGTTGCAGTTTCCAAGAAACCCCTGTACCTATCTCCTTGAAACCTCCAGGCTTCATGGCCTCAGCAGGGGCTACCATGTCTGCTGTTTTCATACTTACAAGTGACATGAGTTTTGCTCTAAACAGTTTGAGGTACAGTTTCCCAGAAAGCCCTGCACCTATCTCCTTGAAACTTGACAGGATTAGTGGCCTTGGAAGGAGCTACCATCCCTGCTACTTTCATTCAAATCAGGAAAGAAATGACAAAGTTATAGGCATTTTCATGATTCCCCAGTATAGCCTATGGGTGAAACATTGAAACAGCAGTGAAACAGCGAAACAGTTTTAACAAAACGAAACAGAACAGTGCTTCAAAACAGTGAAATGAAACACTGTCCCTTCAAAACAGCAAAATGGAAGTCAAAACAAAATGGTGCTGTTTCGCACAGCCCTATGGGCAGATGCTCAGCCATGAAAAAATACACTTTCTGTTTATCCACCACATGGAATGTATAATTTCTTTCCCCAGTGTCACATAGCCCTTACATACAGGAGTCACAGTACACCACTGGCCAATATATAGTTTATAAATCAGTCCTTAGCCTCAGTGGCAAAATTGCTAATACAGTCCTAAACAGAATGATAGGGGGCCTTAGTGATATGGACATCAGCCCACTAGAATCTGTGCTTGGACTTGATTTCACACCGCGCTATGCAGCACCAGGGTTGGAAATATTTACTGACAAGGACCAGATCTGTTCTGGTAAATAAGGGTGAAAAGTTCAGTAGCCCATGACTAACAAAGCAAGCAAATGCATGTGTAGTAGTCTTGTGTGATTGGCCTCCCCGGCCATGCTTATTCTATAGATACTTTTAAATAGTTTAAAAGATGGGAGGCAAAGATTTCTTAGGGTGATACCCGATTAGAGACCTGATGAAGAATGTCTTGCATTTGAAAGCTTGCCAAACTTTATCCCAACTACATAGTTGGTCCAATAAAATATATCACTCTAAGAAATTATTGTCTCTCACATAATTTCTGGACCATTGTGGCTACAGCATTATTCTTACAGTAGCTCTAAAATATGGGGTGTTTAAGACACTGAATAGTATGCACTTTCCTTTCCTATCTTACCATCCTCAGGCCATATTCAGCAGTACTGGGAACAGGAGTATACTGGCAATTACACACAGGGTAAAAAGAAGTACACAATAGGGAGATTTGTTCCTGTTTATCTTAAGTGGTGGTGGAAAAGCAAATTAGTAACATAGTGTGGGTGCAGTACAGAAAACTGCTTACAGGAAAATGTAGGACATCACTTTTTCAGTACTCATCTCACTAGTTCTCATGGATTAATATTTTCCAAGCCTGTGAAGTCAGTGATAACTACAAACTTTTATTATTTATGATGAAGCACCCTATTAATGTTGTAGTGGCACCTAGAGTGCCTGTGGGAGTACTGTACAGTGACAGAGTAATGTCTCACTTTCTTCAGAGGTGTGAGGTCAAAGCTTGCTCCAGAGTCAGGCTGAAGGTTATCTGCAATCAGCTCAGTGGTGAATGGATACTATGCGACTTACTGACCACATGATTGCTTTGTGCACCATTGTTTACAGAAAGCTACATGTTAATCATGCTGGGCTGATGAGCTCATAAACTTGGGTGGACTTTACTTACAACATCCCAGTTTTCTAGGTTCTGTATGAACAGATCCAGAGACACTTTCTGCTACAAAGCGGTTATAACCTAAATAGACAAAACCAAGGCATAAAGGGATGCTGACTTGCTCCACCTCAGAAATGAGATAGGTATAGGTCAAGAGCTGGAAAGAGAACCTTGGGTCTCATGGTCCAGTGCCCAATGCACAAATAATAATCTCTAGTGCTGTACAATAGCTTTGCTGGGGAAGTATCTTTTGCTCCATTTTACAGAATGTGTGCTCGATAGACTGTACTCTCTCTTCTAATTCAAGCTGCTGCTTGTTAGCTGCACGTTGCATAACAATGATATAGCTTTTTTGGGAGTACAGATGTTCTTTTTACCAGTTAATAGTATGTACCACTTCTTCCAAAAACTCTTGGAGAAGACCAAACCAATAAAAGGATTAAATGCTGTTTCTAGTTTCTGCTGGAAACACTACAGCCAATCCAGAAATACAGTGTTTTTATATTTATTAAGGGCTCCTGTAGGAGTGGGTGATATAATTATGGGCACATGTCTCCATGAAACTGGAAATACACCTACTATGAAAAGTTCTTGTTTTTTTTATGAAAAGGGGAGAAAAGGGAATTTAAAGGAAATCTACAGGGCAGTGATTATATTTGTGCTTTGCCTGATAGTGTAGTTCTGCTTTAGAGAGCAATCTGATTGAGAAGAGTCTGATGAAATAGAATTGTATTCTTTCAGAACCTCAGATTCCCCTGAAATGTACAGTGAATGTAACATTAGCTCCTAATGAGGCTCCATACTCTTCATAATTTTACTCTTTTTTTCCCTCTGTTCATCATGAAGCTTTGGAAGCCCTAAATTGATATTCCCCATACTGAATTTTCTCCCTCTATTGTGCACACATAAGTCTTCCATCAGCTACTGGAAATGTTTTTCAGGAAAAAACAATATGGCATGAAAATAAAATTGCATAATGTATTCTTTGCATGCAGCCTTGTGCTTTCTAGTTTGAATACCTGTTGCTGTAAATCAAAAGACCTCTTGATATCAGTCAGTGGAAGTTTGGTGGGCACAAGGAAATCAGGATAAGGGCTATGCTCTACAAATACCCTATTTATTACATGCCAAATCACAAATGAAAACCTGCTTAAAAATTCCAAAAGCTGCTGACTGAGTTATACAAAGCAGGGAGATTGTTTAAATTCAGATATTTTGCTTACACCCTCAGGGAACCCAGTTCTTAATTTATTTATTTAAGCTAATGAATGTAAATCTGAGAGGCAAACAGAAAGCTGCATGCATACAGAAAGCACGGGGTTTCCATTTTATTGTTTTACCATGTTTAAAGATTGTCCATCAGGTCTTTTAAAAACAAATCATATTTTTTTTTCTAGTTTATTATTTGCACTGTGTGCTAGGGCTGTGCAAAGTGGGTAGTGATTTGACTCAGAGATTCAGCCCAATTTGGTGGCCAAATCTCCAAATCAAATCAGGGGACCAATTTAAAGCTCTGAAGCGATTCAAAGCTATCCGAATCTTCGGAAAAGATTTGGAGAGCTTTGATGATTCAGGCAGTCCCTGGTGGCTGCAACAGGGAGCAGCAGCCAAACTCTGAGCTAGTAAGAACCAGGGGTGGGAGAGGGGGGACTGGGAAAGGGGGGAGGTAACCATGGGGGGACCCCTGCCAGGCCCATCCCCTGCCTGCTCCCCCTAACTGGGAGGAGAGGCTTTTTTCTTTTTTTTTTTTTAACAAGTGCTGGGAGCTGGAGCAACAATTGCCTGGCTTGGAGAAGGGTTGGGAATGGGCCTGGCCTTGCTGATTCGGAGATTCGGCTGCTGCCAAATCTCCAAATCAGATTCAGCTGAATTGAATCAGGACAGTGATTCAAATCACTGAATCAAATCACTGTCCCCCAAATTGGCCTAATCCAAATCCAAAAAAAATACTAGCCGCTTCACACAGTCCTACTGTATGCCTAGAGGCTACATGCATCTTCTGAACCTTGCTGTGCTGTGGCCTGTGCATACATCCAAGTGGCCTGTGCATAATATTGTTCTGTAAATATCCACATTGATGAATGGCACAAGGGAAAGGCACAGAGAATTGACTGGTTGTCTGACACTTTGTTATCAATAAAGTTCTTTTTAACCACTGACCCTGAAATCCTACCCTGAATCTCAAGTTCAGAGTGATCATGCAATAGGTCAGGGACAGAGCCAGAAAGAGAACGTAGGTATTCAATTTAGACCCTACCCATGAGACTGTTGTTGCCTCTTGTTTTCACATTTTCAGGAATATGGGGAGCTTAGTTTGCTCTCATTCCTTGATGATCTCATTGCACTGTTTGAAGGAGCTGAACAGACAGACAAGGGGGTAGAGGAAAGAATGAGAAAGGCAGCCTTCCTGCCATCACCGCTCAGGTCCTACATGGATCACCTCAAGGTCTTACAGCACAGAGCGACTGGAAGGCCTATGAAAAATACAGCAAAGAAAGGTCTGCTGGGAAACAGCTGCCACTGCCCATTACTTACATCAGGAGAACAAGGGATAGAGGCAACAGTGCAGGGTCATGTGCACAAGCCCTCTTCAATGATCTTCCGAAGTCCCTTCCAACCCTAAAAATCTATGAAATCTATATCCTGAGAACTACACTGCAGTCTCCTTGCTGTGCATCAGTGACATACAGAGGGGGAGTCAGAGTACAGCAACATGGGAGTGTCCACACGTGCAGGCATGTGCGCTTGCAGCAGCTCAAATAGAAGCAGTGCAAATTTGAGCTGGGGCTTTTTGCCTCAGCGCATGTGCTCAGACATGCACTTTGGTGTGTGGCAAATTGTGCCACCTAGGACAAAATAACCCTGCCTGGCTCCTCCTGGATATGCAGCCAGAGGGAGCTAGAGCCCAGGGCCAGCACCTGTGCTGTGCCCAGCCCTATAAAAAGCTGCCCTGTCCTAGCTCTATCAGTACAAATAGCTGCCCTATAAAGTAGCTCAGGGCTACTTGCTCTCAGGAGCTTCTGGGGCCCAATCAATTTGTACCTGTGGACACTACCCCTTGTTCCAGCTGAACTGCTGAAGCAGCCCTGTGACTTCCCTGCACCCTCTACCCACTGCAGCAGTCTGGCAGTGGTGGCTGTGCACCTTCCAGACCTGGATGGGGACTGCACAGACACTAAAGGCGTCTTCTCCTCTGGGCCAGCTGCCAGTGGGCTGTGGCTGCAAAGTTGGCCTTTGTGCGGCACTACTGCCATGGATTCCCCCTGCCTGGCCATCTAAGCAGCTATCACCTGGAAGATGTTCTGGGTGTGATGGCCTGCTTTGAACTGTTAAAGAATGTCCTCCTGGCCCCAGTTGGCCAGGAGGTCAGCGACAGCCAGCTGGGTCCAAGGTACGAGCTCTGAACAGGCAGGATCCTGCTGCTGGGCTCCCTAGCAGGAATTCTGGTGTTCCCTATATGAAAAATGAAAAATCCCTAATAAAAAAAATCCCAAAGTCACTCTGTAAAATACCCTGAAATCCATGTTCCTTCACAATTAAAACAAAAGACCACTATATATATATAAACACACATATGTAAATATATATATATATAGAGAGAGAGAGAGAGAGAATGAGAGACAGAGACAGCGATCAGTTGGGCAATGTTTTATTGATATATCTACAGTGTTAAAGCAATGTGGAAGCCTACCAGTGTTTCCATCATCATAATAAAGTTTATTTTAAATACCTATATGTTTTGTTACCCCCATCAGGGGCCAAATGGCCCCCACAGGGGCTACCACTCTTCCCTGCAGGGCCCATTTGCCCCACCCCACTTGCTCCCCCCAGCACGCCCAGATTGCTGCCCTGGTTGACCCCATCCCCCGCTGGCTCCTGCAGGTCCCCTGATGGCTGCCCCACCCAGCCCCCTGCTCCCCAGCCCCACAATGCTTGCCCCCCCCCCCCCCCCGCCCCAGCCTCCAGCACTTAAAAACAAAAAAAGAAAAGAAAAAAAACCCTCTACTCATCACAGGAGCAGGGGCTCTCGGGGCCTCTTGGTACAGCCCCCCACATGCAGCATGGGGCAGTGGGGGGCAGAAGGGCCCAGGTTGGAGCCACTGTGGCTGTCATCTGAGCCCATGCTGTGCAGGGGGAGGGGAGTCAGTGACCCTGATGGCAGCTGCTCCACAGTGAGTGCCAGGGGTTTTTTTGTTGATTTTTTCTTACTTGTGGGATGCTGGGGTGGGGGGGCTGGGGGAGCTTGGGCCAGGAAGGGCAGGGATTGGGAGGCTCAGCAGGCAGGCAGGGGATGGGGCCAGGTGGGGCAGCCATAGGGGGAGTTCGGGAGAAAGGCAGGGGATGGAGCCAGGCAGGGCAGGGATTGCAGGGACTTGGGGGACAGGCAGGGGCGGGGGGTCCAGGCAGGGCAGCAAGAAGGGGGCTGGGGGAGTTGGCAGGGCCATCAAGGGTCTCCCCTATGGTCCCCCCCCCCCCCATTACTTACCTGCACTGAAGCCCGAGTCCAGCTCCCTGCAGCTGGCTTCAGCACTAGGGTGAGGGCCAACCATAGAGGCGCTCTGGCTGCTACCAGAGCATCTCTGTGGAGGACCCAGCCTCTGGTTGCCTCAGGCCATGGTCTGGGACCATGCCCTGCCCTGCTTTTTTTCTCTGCGGGTTTTTTTGCCCCCTGGATATCCAGGGGTCTAATTTTGCCCCCACGCTGCAGCGCAGGGAACATGTTCTCATTCCTTCACATGCCTCTTGCAGCATCCCAAAGGGGTTTGAGACACTGCAAGATGCATGTGCAGGCGCATCTGGACACGCCCTGTAATTCACTATTCATACAGAGGGAGGTAAGGCCCTGAATATTTGAGATGGCTCACCTAGCTCCCACTACTTTCCTGAAGGCCTGTCATTTTGTCATATCATTTGTGTTGATGCACTGTTGCAGTATAGCTGTATGTCACATTCACAGCCACAGAGTAGTGTGACTGCATGTCTGACTAGGGCATGTTACAAGTTGCTTTTGTGTCCACATCACAGAAGGTATGATTGTTTCAGCCTCCATTCCTCTTATTCCCCTGTAAGTTACCTCTAACTAATAATTATGCATTTGCATCTGGGGATGGGGAGAAACTCCACTCCATAGTTCAGCCCCTGGTGTGCTGGGTAAATTGGTGTCTATCACACAGGCATTTGCATGCAAAAACTTACCTTGCGTATTTTCCATTAGGTTTCTCTTCAGTCCTCAGCTCCTTCCTTGAGTTTCTTTAGGCTAAGAGGAACTTGTTGGGAAACAGGGATGGCTGTTTAGGAAGGAACTATGCTGCAAAGATGCTTTTGTCCTTCCTGCCTCTGGTCCCATTCCCCATGAGCTGCGTAGATAAAGGTCTGAAAGACAAAAGGACAAGTCAATCTCATTCTTTTATCAGAGGACTGGAGTAATTCAAAGCTAATCTTTCTCTCCATCTGACTACCTCTTATCGGAGAATAGGGAAACGATGATGCAGAGAAAGTAGCTGTCAGCTATTTTCATCATCCTGGTTGATCTGCTGTCTGCCTGAGAGCATGAGGGTGTGGACAAAGGCAAAAGCTGGCAGAATCAGCTCAGCTATCTAGTTTAGATGCTGCATATGATTCTGCAGCTCCAGCTGGCCCGTATCAGGATTATTCCTCCAATGGGGACAGGAAATCTCACATCTGTATGCATGGGAATCAGTGGTCCAAAGTCGATCTGCAACAACTGTGGAGCTGGCCCCTGGTGTAAAAGGAATGAGAGGGGAGGGAGATATAAAGTTTGAGGCATTGGGCCCAAGCAGCCAGTGGACCAATAAGGAGACACTGGGGGAGGATCTTTTATGAGGATGCACTGTCCCATACCACCAGGGTCCCTTTCTCTTGATCCAATGGCGAGATGCCCCTCCCAGAGTCCAATAAGTCATCCTCTGGCCAGGGCAGATCTAGAATTTGCTGAAGGTGGGGAAGCATGTTGCCTGTCTGACCATGGGAGGTTAGGGATGAGGCATGGCTGGAGTACCTGTGTTGCCACTGCTGCAGCTGTTCTTCACTGACCCAGGCATGGGGGAGCCCCAGAGCTGCTCCTGATCTGCTCCAGTTGAGGGCTGTAGGGAGAAGCTGCACTGAGAGTTGAGTATGTCCAGGGATAGTAGTGGCAATGCACAAGTTCTTCCTTCTGGTGCCTACCCCCTCAGCCCTGAGGTGGCCACCCCTGGCAGAATGCAAACACTAGAAGGAGGAACACATCTCTGCTTCTTCTTCAGCCACCGGGTGATGAAGGCATGGAGGGAGCCCTGGAGATCCCCTGCCCCTCTCCAGCTGCAGGCTATGAGGAGCTGCTGTGTGGGAACTGGCCTGGGCCAGGGACAGCAGTGGTGGCATGCAGGTTTCTTATTCCAGTCCCTGTCCCTATAGCACACCATGGAGCCTCAGCCTCCAGCTGGACTGGGGCAGAAGGAGTTCTGGAGCTCTCCCTGTGCCTGGATCAGCTGGGGATGGTAGTGACTATGGCAGCAGATGGGGTGGGGGTGTCATGTCTGCACTGCCATGCTCCCTTCTACTCCTCCCCCCCCACCCCCCGAGATCTACCTCTGTCTTCTGATTACTATCCTTGGACTGTCCTTTTCTAGTGCCCAGTGGTGTGAAGCCAGCCAGGTCTTTTATCCTGCATTGTTTGCCAAGTGCATGTTGCTCTCTCACACATCAAACTCTCCTGGGATTCCTAAACTGTAAGTGCAGAGGCCAGTGTGGCACTTGGTCTATTTGAGAGAAAGAAAGACCTTAATACAGAGATAGCATAGTCTCCTTTCCTCTGGAGTCCATCCTTCCCTAGTGCCATTTGCCAACACAGACAGAGGGCAGTCAAGGCTGCTTGGTAATCAGTAGTACCATGAGCTGATGCCTGGGAAGAGGACTCCACTCCTGTCAGAACAGCCCTGCTTTCAGAGAATCCAAACCTTTGTTACTCACAGATAAGTCTCTCCCCTGCAAGTATGGGAAGGCACAGTTCAAGGTTTCTTGTTCTTCCTTTGCAGCTGTACGCTGATATTGTTTTCCAGCTTGTCACAAAGCACAAGGCCACATTTGATTGCTGTGAAGTTCACAGGCACTTTCATATTAAATCAGTTCTAGCTGTATTAAATGGAAAGTTGCATCCTTCACATCATGTTAGGAGAGAGAGACCAAAGACTTCTTGGTGGGATTTAGTAGGTGGTCTGCTTTTCTGTTCCATGAAACATTCATTGCCCAACTTGCAACTGCCCTCAGAATGGAATTGCTTCCAGATGCCTAAGAAAGGTGACTTGCTTAATAACAGACTCTAGCTGAAATAGTGGACACATCTATATATGCATTTAAGCATGACTAAATTTAATGCACACTAAGATAATGTGCATTAAGCAATTTTTGGCAGGTGTCTACACACAGCCAAGTCCCTGAAGTCCTGGCATGTGCCCCTAGTGTCTGGGCAGACCCAGCACTAAAGTTAGTGCTAGGTCACATCTACACGTGCTTTAATGCACATTGACTAATCACACCTAAATTTGATACCTGCCTTTTCAGGAGGTCCTTTCCATCCCTACTTCTCTCTGATATTTTTATTTCATGTATTGGGAATTGAGGATCTATGAAAACTAAGTCAGTAGCTCCCAAGTTGTGGGCTGCAGAGGTGCTGAGGTGAGCGAGATGGGTACAGACAGGATGGCATATCAGGAGAGCCAGTCAGTTCCCTCTGAATGTTTGCAGAGATTCATGTGCACCCACTACCCAATGGGAAGAAGCAGAGTCATCCCAATATGTGACTGAATTAGAACTGGCAGCACAAACATGTGAATTCAGGGAACGACATGCATCCCTTATTCCAAACTGCATTGTGCATGGGAATTGCATCAGACTCACTGTACACAAGACTGTTGAAGGGCACTGATGTAACAGTTGAACATTTTTTGGATGTAGAGCAAGCAGAAAAAAATAGTGAAAGAAAAACAATTGAAAGGACTGTGTGAATTAGAAAAACGTGTATATACAAAATCATTTTGTGTTTCATAAGTCCTCTGAAGTCAAGTCAGGGACTGGACAGGTGTCCTACTATGACTCAAAGCAGATCAAAGTTGCTAAAAAAAAAAGTTCTATGTGGCAGCAGCCATGGTTTAAGGAAAAGAATGCATAAGGGAAAGAATGCCCCAGATGTGGCAAATAGTCATTTTGCTAAAATGAGCAAATATATAAAGGAAAAGTCTGCAGGGGGAAAAAAAAAAGATATTAAGCCTTAAAAACAGACACTCAAAAGACCTGTTTCTATGTATGTTGAAAACTAAGTGGAATGTGGAACTGAGCATTGAAGATCACAAGATTATGAGTTTTAAAATTGATATAGGAGCAATTTCATGTGGTGTCTGTAAATTACACATTACTTTAAGGTCTGAATTACTTTACAATTTACATATTCAATTCATGATCTATACCAGGGCTATTCAACTTCAGGGCAGCTCAAGATGCACGCTGTATGGGCCACACATGTGTGGACTATGGACTCCTTGAGTTGCATGCCACATAGGTCCTTTGCTGTGCTGCTGGTGCCACTCCTTGCTGTGCTGCATCAGTGCCCCCCATTACATGGGGGCCCCACGCTCCAAGAAGCCATGGGCTCCCTGAGCCCTGTGGCTGTGCCACCCCATCCTGTCCCTGGTCTGTGCCACCCCACTCTGTCCCAGAGGGGTGCCTGGGGCCTGGATGCTTGTGGCAGCAGCCTCCAGAGTGGTGGGGGAGTGGTACCTAAGCAGGTGGCCACAAATTAACCTTTTGTAGGTTGCATGCAGCTCATGGTCACTGGTTGGACAGCCCTGACCTACACAAAGGAAATATTTCAAATATGTGTTAAATTCAATTTGTATTGCAATTAGTGAAATAAGAGAATACTGTTTGAACTTCATGGCAATAGAATCTGACTCTGAACCCACAAGGAGTCTATTAATTTTGACAAGTTTTTAGTAATAAGTAAGGTTTAGTGTGGATGGCTATGCCTTTAAAACTCTGATAACACAAGGAACCTAACAGAATGAGAAATGTTACCAGTAGTGTTTGCCTATACTTGATTTTGTCAGTATATCTATGGAAAAAAATCTCTGTCAAAACAGACCACAAGCCTCTTGAAACTATTTTTAGAAACCTCTGTGCAGTGGTCCATCAAGGAATAAAAGATGATTATTTACATTCTAGAAACATAAACTGAAAATTGTATATAGACCAGAAAAGACCAGTTGCTGATGTCAAATCCAGATTATGTACATGAAATTGTGAAGACAGTGTAAGTTCAAAGGATCCTGATGCCATATAATACAGCTCATGATGGCCTATTTTCCAATATCAGATCAAAAACTGAAAGAATTTCAAGCAACTGCTGGAAATGCTCTAAAAAACCAGGTATACTATTTCACAAACATGGACAAACAAGAAATCTGATGTAGCGGTGCTTGTTGCTCATACAGAAAAGAACTGGGGGCTAATTCCTATTTCACCTTTAAGCACCTAAGTGGCACTTTTGTAGTTAAGTAGGTGCAATCTTTATTTTTTGTTTGTTTGGTTTCTATTTTTATGCACCACCCTTCCCCAAAAAGCTCTGCACAGCTTACAGAAAAGGCAAATTGAACAAAACAAACTCCCCAGACAATACCTCAGCTTAATTTTACTTGCTAAAACCTGCTCAGCTAAAAAGGTTTTACAACATTTCTGGAAGATTTCCAAGCACTAACTGGTAGATCACAAAGGGGAGGGAATTGAGCCTCCGTGGCGGGGGGATGGGGGGATTTGGGCAGTGCCAGGACCCCAGTGGGGAGTGGGATGGGACTGTGCTCCCTGGTGACATGCCCCCTGCATACGCGGTAGCTTTGAAAGACGCAGCCTCATGCCACTGCTCTCACTGCCCCGCCTCCACCCCATGCACAGATCTGGGAGGTGCAGGTCCCCACCTTTCCCCTTCAGCACCCCCTGGGTCCAAGCCTGCAGTGAGCAGCAAAAGGTAGAAGCTGGGCTCTGCTGTGCTGCAGCGCCCACTGCTTCCTGCTGGGGGAAGGGGGCTGTGGATCTGGGTTCCTGGCCCTCTAGCCCTGGCAACTGAGGGCCCCCTCCAGCATGGCTGGGGAGTCAGGGGGCTGTGGGTGGGGGGTGAGTGGTAACAGCAGGGCTATGGGGGCTGGGGGAGGGGGTGAGAGGCACAAGCTGGGCCAGGAGGCTGCGGGGGAGGAGTGAGTATCTGTGTTCTTAAAAAAATGGGTCTCCTTTTAATAGAATCAGCTAGTTAATAGAATCAAATCACCATTTCCCAAAGTGATTCCAATACGAGGAATCTACTGTACTGAGAATGACCTCCTACATATTTTTGCCAAGCAGATTTGGTGCACAGATGGTACTAGTAGAAGGATGTTCTCAGCTGATGTTAGTAATCAAGAAGGAGCATAAGGGAGAAGGTGGTCCCTTAGGTATGTAGAGCCCAGGCTGTTCAGGAACTTATGGGTGAAACCCAGCACTTTGATTGTGCTTAGAAAGCTAGTGGGAGCCAGTGCCGACTGGAACACTGTGGTAGGGCACTCTGGGCTACCCACTCCCATCAGAAGGAATGTCCTTGTATTCTGCACCAGCTGTGTGGTCCTCATCATCAATCCCAGGATTAGAGCATGTTGCAGTAGTCTAGCCTTGAGGTGATGAAAGCATGGGCAGTGGTGGCCAGATCTAAATCTGAAAGAAAGGGTCACAGCCTTCCCACCAAGTAAAATTGGTGAATGGTACTCCTGGTCACTGCTGCAGCCTGAAAATCCAGTGCAGCAAAAGATTCAGAATCATTCTACAACTGCAAACCTGAATGATAAGGGGAAACTGAACCCCCTCAGTGACAGATGTCCCTGTCCTCACGAAGTCATGAGGTGGGGCAGGCTGGTATTAAAATTGGATTGGCCATCTGCAGGGCTGTATTGCAACCAGATCTGATGTGGGCTCTAATCATAGTGGTCCCTGTGCAAGAAGGTGATGAAAATATACAATTCAGACAGTGGGAGATAAGAAGATTTGCTAAGTTATGCATACTCGCTTACAGAAGTGCTTTTCAGCTTTGATTCTTAGAGGATTTTCCAAGAAATTTTCTCACCATGTTAGTGCCAATCATAGACAGCACTGAGGTAATTACAATGCAAAATATCTCTGCCGCACAGCACGCTAGCACATTCAAACCCGCCACAGATAGATGATGTACTAACTCACTGGGTCTTTGAGGCGCACACATGCTTTGTGCTACTTTCCATTCATTCTGGAAAATGAGTCTTTCTTTGTTTTTCTGTAGTTACTTCTATATTACAATGTGCAACAGAAAAAAAAAAAGCCTCCAATCATTCCCTGAACAATAATACTTGTAAAAAACAGTGTTGACCCCCCAGAGACATTCTGGGGACTGAGGAAGGTTCACAAAGCCTGCATGCCTGCCTCAGTAAAATCACTCAAAGAAATAGATTCAAATAAATGTAATAGTAATTCTAATATGGGAAGACAAACAGTAAATAAATGTTAAAGATAAGATAAACAATAACAATACAAATAAGGTATATCAAGCTGCTCATTAAAAATAATGAAATACTTGTTGATCAAAAAGAATAAGAATCATCAGCACAGAACAAAATCAGCCTTAAATCTCGTGACTCTTAGGGCATGTCTAGACAAGCAGGAATGTGTGCTTTGCGGCACCTCAGAGACTTTTGAGGTTCCACAAAACACACATTGCACGCATCAAAAGGTTCTCTGTGTTGCATATTTGCAGTGCAGAGCCAAAATTAGATACCAGGAAATCCTGGTATCTAAAACAAAATGGTCCAAAAAAAAGTGGGGTGGCACACATGGCTTCAGCATGTGCCTATCAAAACCAGAGCCTGGCTGGTTGTTGGAGCCATGCTCCAACTGTCAGCCAGGCTCTGCACACCTGGATCACTGCTGCTGCAGCCCCAGGAGGCTCCAAGGACCCCAGGTAAGGCTGCTGGGGCCAGCCCAGGGTTCATCTACCCCACACAGGACAATTTGCTGCCTGCCAGACTGCACATACAGGGCCATTCCATGGGAACAAGTAGCAGCAGCACAGCTATGTGCCACTGCTGTTTGTCCCTCGGAAAATGCACGTGTGTAATCATGGGGACGGACCCTTAAAATCTTAAAGATCTCTAAAAGGTGGACAGCCTGTAAGGGAAAAGAGTTTCTTACCTAGGTTTCAGAGATGATGTTTCAAGGAAGTGTTGATCTTGCTTCACCTGCAGATGGGCAATTAAACAAGTTCCTAGGTGAAGAGCAAATTTCTGATGTGTACCTGGACTTTTTATCTCTTATGTTTAGCTAAGCTTAAAAAGCTTTCTAAATAGTAATCTCAAATAAGGCTCATGGATATATAAATCTGATTATTATTTGTTAACATATATAACCCTGCTACCAGGCACTGGATGGCAGTACCAAGGGATGGGTTCAATTTTAGAGGTTTAACACAATTTTTATTCCGTGTCAAGCACAGTGTTCTAAAGCATGGGAGGATCCAGGATTATGGAAAAAGGGGACTGGCCACATCTCCTTCGGCTGCATGGCACATGTGCAGTGAAAAGAGATCACTGTGCATACACTACACTGCTGTAGGGCAGGGCTTTTCAACCTTTTTTGAGCAGTGTACCCCTAGCGGCTGATCAAGGAGTTGAGGGGGGCAGTACTGGCAGCAGCCATACATGGAGCAGCGGCACAGGGTGCAAGTGGCATGTGCAGGCTTGTCTGGAGATGCCCAAGGATTGCGGAGCTCAAAACATAAAGTTTGGTGGCTCAGCTTCAAGAAATAGGGTGGAGATGGGACTACATAACTCCTTACTTCTGATATGGTGGTTAGAAATTTATAGACATATGCATAGATATTTGGCCAGTATGTAATCTGCCCTGTATGCTTTGTGCACATTTGTGTATTTTTTTGGTAGCTCAATCAACAATTTAGAGAGCCAGAGTCCAGAAACTATAATATAGTTTATTGAAGGTAACAGTAAGAGATTAATTTCTACTGGGGAAAGTTACTACAATTTGTCCCAATTAGCACACACTGCTAGGGCTCAGTCCCCCTTTTCCCCACCCCAGTACTTTCTAGAACAGACCAGTGTATCAGTTTGCAGAACAGCTCTTTTTTACAGAGTGAACCCTTGCACTTCCACATTACAAGGGTAATAGAATCACAAACTGTGCATAACACCATCTAGACACATAAAGGCTAATAGAATTCTTACATTTACATACAAAAAACTTCATTAAATACATTGTCTATCTTTGAACTGATGCTAAAAGCAGCATGTGTTCAGTAAAGCCAACCAACTTGGAAGCTGATTAAATGCAGCCAACACTGAGTACAACTGTAAAGTATAGGGGTCATATTGGATCAATATGCTGATGGGAACATTTTTTTTAAATTAAATTTATCCACGTTCCAAGCCAAATCCAATTCTGAATCTGTGTTGCAGTCTTGAACCATAAGTGGCCCTACTACCAGCAAACATCCTCCAGCCACACCTGGGGCTTCAGTTGTTTCAAAATCCTTTGGGAGGCATCCTACTTGCAGGCCCAAGCCCAGAGGTTTGGGGTTTGGATACCCCCAAGTTTTGCTTGCCCTTAGCCATAAGGCCCTCAGAGCAAGCCAGGGAGGAGACTCCCATTTCCATAAAGTGGGCTTAAAGCTGCTACATGTCAGTGGGTACTAAACCAAGCCAGAACAGCAGTTCTCCCCAGGTGCGCTTTAAGAAACTTTTCAAAAAAACAACACATTTTACTAGATAACAAAGCAAGTCGTTCAAAAAATGACCCCAACAAAGACCTCACAGAAGAAGATACAACAGAAAGTTGTCAAGGATTACATAACCCAAACATGATAACCAAAATTGCGTACAACTTAAACATATGCAATAGCCGTTATTGGCCAACAAGACACAATGGTAATACCCCAACAACAAATAAACTTGTTTCTTACATACATGCTCTGTCATCAGTTACATGGCCAGAAACAAAATGTAAAGCGCGATAAACTCCTCCCCTCTGTTACCTCCCACACATTCCAGCACAATGCGCCTTACCTTGACTTAACCTGACCTTGTTATCTGTGTTTTGAGGCAGAACTGTGAGAACCTGCCTGAGTGCTTTCTTAGTGAGGGATGGGCCATTAAGAGAATAGCATACTAATCTGCAAATGAAGACTCCGTAGCACCACTGGACTAGCTCCTAAACCTGAGAAGACGTATTGCTGTTTCTGGTCCCAACAAGACTTCAAAGCCTGAGTCCAAAGAGACTGTCTTAAAAAAAAAAAAAAAGATGCTATCAGAGACAAGGGAAGAGAGATCCTGAGAGGTCTGAGAGAACAGATGGGGCTATTTACTGGATTGAGACTGCCCGGGATTTGGGGCCCAAGGACTCTGTCTGCTGTATTGCTGTTGACCAATAAATGTTCTTTTGGTTTTAAGTAGAGCTGCCTGCTATACTGCACGCAACTTCAGTAAATTCCATCCCCTTGAAGAAGTAAAGTATCTTTCCCAGAGCTAAGCCAGAACATAGTTAAAAGGCTAGGTTGTGGAAGGAGCAACAGGCTCCTCTCTCTAGAAATGGGCTCCTCTCTGTACACCTAGACTGGCTTTAGGGAGTACTCAGAGAAACTAAGCAAGGCTGGGGTTCCCAAGCAAGTGATCCTTTGGAGGAAAAAAAAAATAGGGACACCAGTAAATAGATTTTGCATATCTTCAGTGAATTTCCCCCCATGAAAATAGTTATAATTCCAGAAGTTAGTTTCAATACAGAAGTAGCTGGATAAAGTGCTGGGTGTGTATTAAACAGATTAAACTGCATGATTGAATGGTTCCCTCTAGCCTTAAGATGTATGAAACCAAAAGAAGTCTTAGGCATCCTGCAAATCATAACAACTCTTGGAAAATTTCAAGGTTTTCTTTCTATGAAACTAGGATAAATTCCTTTCTATTGCTTCCATTTATGATTTGCTTTGTGATGAAGTTTTGAAAAGCAGGCATATTTTTATTTCTGGGAAAATTAAATGAAGCAGAGGTGAGTGGGAACTTGACTTTGCTAATCAATGTTAAGACATACTTATATCATGTTTTGTTTTGTTTTTTTTCAGTGCAAAGCCTGATTGGAAAGTGTGTCTGCAATCAGGTCACTCACCAAGCTTCCTAATTGAGACCAGTCAGCTCCAAGGTCAGGTTTATAGACTATTTATTTTACTGAAGCATCCTTGTTCCCTACAATAAAAGAAAAACAACCAAAGGTGCAAACAGCAAACAAATGAACAACAAAACCCCAAAGCTGTGTTCTTTTCCCAGACCTTGGGAGGAGAAACACAGACTCACTGCTTCTCCCTAGACACTACACCTCCTCTCTTCTCCCCTTTCCACCCTACCCCTGGAGCTTTTATGTCTTTTTGTGGCTTCACCCTAATTCCCTCATCAGTTACAGCTGCTATGAACTGCTGCCTACCTGCAGCTGAGTCTTCAGCTGAGCACCTCTTTACCTCATCATATTAACTTTTCATTAAATACGAGTTCATTCCACTATATACTATTTCAATGTAAGCAGTGTATTGTCCCTATTAGCCATGGTCAGAGATCCAGAAGAATAATACTATTACTTTCAAAGAGGCAGCCTTAGTTCTGAATAGTTAGCTAAGCAATCTGAACTCCTGGGGTTCACACAATTGGGCTGACAATGTTGTGGCGTACCACTGTGTACGGGTGCTAAAAATTGCATTAAGCTGTGGATTATAAATAAGGAATATATGTCTGCCCACAAGATAGCTGATTCACAAAACTGATCTTTGAATTTTATTTTTTCACACTAACAGCAACTGAAAAACCTGGATCCTTCCTGCTTAAACAGTTGTCTAGCTCTTTCCAAAACTGTAGTTTTAAGAATGTAAAAGCAGTCACTTATGTGACAAAAAGTATGATCAGTGGTATTAATTACATGTAATTAATACATGTAATTAATACCACTGATCATACTCTTTGTTTGGAAAGTTTCGAGCTTATAGGAGGAAATTTTAACTTTCTTTTCTGGGAATAACTAATCTAAAATGGGTGGTGACACAACAGTCAGTTTGATGGATCATGACATGAGCTGGGTTTTGAAAATTCCCAGGAGAGCCATGGCAGGAACTTTAAGATTGTATTTGACAATTCTGCTTCAGTTCCCCAGTGAGTGAAAGCTCATCTTTTTTTTTTTTTTTAATGAAAGAACTTTTCCTTTATTCTAGAGTCGCAAAGCTCCTGTATGAATATTTATCAGCAAGAAAGCCTTTTCATTATTTCATAGAAAAGAAGACTCTCTTCCAAGATAAAGGAGCCATGGAATCTGTTGCTGGAGCTGACTCTACATGAAAAGCTGATCTTATGATAAAAATTTAAACGTCCTGTGACTAATTTTTTGTCCTTCATGTAGTCAGTTCTACTGCTTTTGTTATTCATGCAGTCCGCTTCACGATTTGCAATCAATGGTGAAATTTATACTTAGAATCCATGTACATATTATATACAATTTTCCATACAACACTATATAAATTGGACAGTGGTTAGTACAGATCATAAATGGAATTTTTCTCAGCAGTGGATTAACCCACAGCAAGCAAGTAGCCCATGAGCAGAATTCCTCTCTGTACACATTCAGTTCTGTACTGTTTAACAACACGCAGTGTATTTGCAGCCATACATGAACATATTTATTTCTTAAGACATGATACATGATCATATTTGAGTGAAAGATTTGGGTAGCTAGATGACTACATCTAAGCATGTGTAATTTCCAATTTGGCCAAGCTGTGTATAAGACACAAGAAGAAAAGGACCACCTGATGTGCACATGGGAAATTAGGTTTACTAGTGTCATGATCAACCCTAGTTTCTGCCTATACACTTTGTGGGATGATGATAAAAATCTGTGCAATCTAAGAGCTTGAACAGAGCTGAATGGAGGGAAAATGCTTTAAAAGAATGGGTTAAATTAACAATGTACAATAAACGTCTGTCTAATTCCAAAAAGGCTATGAACAGATGTCACATTTACCCTGAGAACGTGTTTTCTTCTGGGAAAAAAGGTTGTTGTTCAGATGTCTATTTCTAGTGTCTTTTGTCAAAGCCTAAAAACTAACATGGGATAAGGAGTAGTACCCTTTTTCCTAGGACATCAGGAAGTGCATCTGAATGGTTGTTGCAGAACAGATTCTTGAAACAAGTGGCCCAGTTTATTGTCTGAACAGCTAACAATACACCACTTCCGCACCATGTTGAGCTCAGGGAAACTGCTCTAGTTCTGGTGGAAGACCCGTACTGCTCAGAGATGACAGGATACAGGTGGCCACCTCACCTACCTATTAATTGCCCTACATGGTGACTCATCAGGCATTTCTGCTCACCACCTTCTTCAGGTCAGCATCAGAGCCTGCATCTGCCCAAAGAAACATGAACACTGTGGTGGGCCAGTAGGGGGCGCTCCTGCGTTGAGCCGCCCACCTCCCTGCACCCGCCCACCTTCCAGGCTCCGAATGCCTCCCTTGGGGTGCCTCACGTCTGGCCGACCCCCTTCCTGGAGCACACTCGCTAGCCTGGGGGTAACGTAGCCGCCACCACCCCAAGAATGGACTCACCCCCGGCCCTGTGTCCTTGGGGGAACACAGGCCTAATGTCCTACGGGTACTCGAACCAGTACAGGCACTTGGGGCACTTCCCCAAGTCAGGGGGCAAAAAGTAAAGTCTCCCTTAGTCCGCAGACCTAAGGGGTCTCTTAGGCATAATTTAGACCCACCCCTCAATAAGTCTCCCACACCAGTCACAAAGGAAGACTTCATTGGTTACAGGGGTAGGGTGAAAATAAGGTACAAGATTGAGCAATATCCTAGAAATCCTAAAGAGCAAACAGTCCGGCTGAGGTAGCCTTTTGATCATGCATCTGAGTTACTGCCAGCTAGATATCTATCAGATCTTGAATAGCTTACTCACAAGCATCTTCCAAAGGCTGGTGAAGTTTCCCTTTGGAGGTAGGCGGTTTCTAGCTCGTGAGTTTGGGGGAGAGAGCCAATTTTAGATGGTCATGATCCTCTGTGTCCCCCGCATGGCTGCTGCCTCACCTCATGGCTGAAGAGGCCGCCTCCTAGCCCATCCTAACTTATATAGCCCCTGTGACCTCATTCACCTGGTCCAGTGGAGGCCAGCTCCGGTTGGCTCTCTGCCAACCAATTTGAAATACATCACCAGTTACCAGGCAGATTCCAGCCCACCAGGTAGATGTCCCTCACCCAGGTAGCTGATGCCAGTCATGTAGGCAGAGGGAGAAGTTTTCCCCCCTCCCTCAGGAATGCAGCCAGCTCAGGTTACCTAAAGAGACAGGCTGAGGTATGAATCCTCTGTGCTGGCCCATCTAATCACATTGTCACAGGGCAGAGATTTTGGAGAGAAACCAAGGTGGCTTTCTACCACAAACATCCATTCATCAGGGTTATCCTTGAACCTGTAGCCACCTGTTGATCTAAGGTTCATCCACCTATCCATCTACCTGCCTCTGTTGATGACCAGTTTTATGTGCAAGAACAGCACGAACTGGACCAGGGAAGAGTGAGTAGATTTCACTGCCATTTGGGGAGAGGTGGAGAACCAGTGGGTACTCCCTTCAAAACTAAGATGTCTCTAAACAGATCTCCCTTGAGATGGTAGCTCACAGACATAGCCATGACTAGGCCCAATGCTAATCCAAGGTACTGAGGAAGTGATTAGATGCAAACCACATGCCATGTATATTCAGGGTTATGTGCATTTTTACAAGGAACTGTCCCATGTCCTCACTGTGAATGACTGAATGACATGGTGAGATGGCATTACTTGGTGGATGTAGACTACATTCCCCAGGACAATAATGAGGGGTCTGGTACCACTGTGATCAAAAGCTCATAGCCCTCACAGATGACCTCGGTAACAATACAGGATGCACTCTGAGGATTCTCAGGCTGTACCTGACAGTAGTGTGGACTTGGAAAATGGACCTGCTGCTGGACAGTAAGCAGACAGAATCTTCTGTAGCATCCCAGACAAGCCTACTACCTCAGATCAGCATTCCAGACTCAAAGGGACCACAGACATATTTGAGCCTCAGAGGCTAAGCTACTCTCCACCCAGTCACAAGGACCCAGTGACCAAGAGGACCCAACCCACAACATGACCTAAACCATATTTGTGAAAAATAAGTGGCAGCTCTAAGCTCAGTTATGGTAGGGAAAGACTATAGAGCACGAGAGGATGGGTGAGAATGTGGAATGGTCCTTTTGGACGTGTACATATGAGCCCACGTATGCTTCTTGCAGCATCTCAAAGCCATTTGAGACACTGCAAGAGGCACATGCAGGAATGAGAAAATGTTTCCCATGCTGCAAATTTGCAGTGCAGGGGCAAAATTAGACCCCTGAATATCCAGGGGTCAAAAAAACCTGCACAGAAAAGAAGCAGGGCAGGGCACAGTCTCAGACCAGGCCCTGAGGCAACCAGAGGCAGGGTCCTCCACAGAGTTGCTCTGGCTGCCAGCGTGTCTCTATGGTTGGCCCTCACCCTGGTGCTGAAGTGCCAGCAGCAGGGAGCTGGACCCAGGTTCCACTGCCAGTAAGTAAGGGGTCAGGGGGCTGGAGGAAGGAGGAGGGGACCATGGAGGGGAATTTCTGCCGGCCCCTCCCACTCTTCCAACTCCCCAATCCCTGCTCTGCCTAGCCCCAACCCCCGCCTGCCCCCTGAGACCCCCGATTCCTTCCCCACATGACCCCATCCTGGCTAAGTACCCCCAAACCCATCCCTGCCCGGCCCCATCCCCCATCTGCCCTCTGAACCCTCTGATCCCTTTCCTGCCTGGCCCCACCCCCCTGAGCCCCCTCAAGACCTAAGACCCCTTCCCTGCTCAGCCCCATCCCCCCCAATCCCCCAAATCCCTGCCCACCCCACCCCAGCATCATGGGAGAAAAACCCCACCAAAAAGCCAAAAGCCTTACTGGCAGTTCTAGCTTCCATCTGGGTAACTGGGGCCCCACCCATACAGCGCAGGGCAGGATGACAACCCCAGTGGCCCCAGCCTGGGCCCTGCTGTCCCTCATTGCCCTGTGCTGCCCAGGGGAGCTCTGCCAGGAGGCTCTGGAGCCCCCAGCCCCTGCTCCTGGGGTGAGGAGAGGCTTTTTTCTTTTTTCTTTTTTTTAAGAGCCAGTCCCTGGGGTTGGGAGGGGGCACTGATGGGGGCTTGGGGGTGCAAGTGGGGCATGGGGCCAGGTGAGGCAGCCATTGGGGGGTCTGGGGTATGTGGGCCCTGCATGGGGGGCTGTGGGCCCTGTTGGGGGCTCATAGATCCTGTGGGGAGCTGTAACCCCTGTGGGACTGGCCCAGCCGGGCAGCATGAGCAGTGCCAGGGCCAGCAAGACCCAACTGGGCTTGGCACGTGGTTCCCATGTGCCACACTGGGTTCTGCTGCCATGGGATTGGCCTGACCAAATGGCAGAGCAGCCCCAGGGCCAGCAGGACCCATCTGGGCTTAGTACACAATCCCTGAGAGCTGGCAGCAGCAGGCTCGGAGTGCCCCACTCCCACTGCTACTGCAGAAGGTAAGTTATGGGCCCTGCACAGGGTGGGGCTATGGCCCTGCTCAGGGAGGATCTGGGGCCCTGTGGGGGATAGGGGATGTGTCCCTCCAGGGGGGAGCTGGGGTCCTGAAGGGGGGGCATTCCATGTGCTGTGGGGGGGGCACACCCTGTGGGAGCCAGGGGACCCACCGCTCCTGAGCAGCCCCCCAACAAAGTCCCCCACACCCACAGTCCCTCAGCAGTTTCCCCACACCTACCCACACCCCTCCACCTGCCTTTCCCCACAGCCCTTCCCACCCACTTCCTGCAAATACTACATCCCCCCATCACACAGCCATCATGTGTGAAGAAAACCAAAAGCACACGTCAATACATAGGTATTTAGAATTTATTTTATCATGATGATAGAGACACTGGTAGGCTTCCAAATTGTAAATTGCTTTAATATTATAAATATACCAATAAATCATTGCCCAGTTAATTGGTGTGTGTGTATAGAGTGGTCTTTTTTTTTAAAATTGTGGAAGAACATGGATTTGGAGGTATTTTTAAAAATGGATTTGCTGGCACAGGGTTTAGTGTCCCCAGATACCAATTGGCCTGGCCCCAGAAGCTCCTATTTGTATCACCCAATTATTGTGGGCTCTGAGGCCCATGCGTTTAACTCCTAATGTTTGGGGCCAATGGATGGATGATGCAACAAAGCACTTGGGACAACTAGTGAAAAAAACAGGATAGGAGTGTCACGTGGGTCAAAAGGTGAAAACCTGAAAATAAATGCACCTGAGGGGGACACCAAGCAGAGCCCACTGGGCTGTACCCACTGGTCCTCAAAGGCATCCAAGGAGCCAGTGGATGATGCCCACTGGTGCTCCACCTGGAGATGTGCATGGACAAGTGAGAGGAAAGTAGCCTCACAGTCTCCAGGCACCTTCCCAGCCAGAGCCTCCTTCCTGGTCAAATACAGGGCCCACTTGGCCAGGGCCAGGAGGAGGTTGACCAGGAGGTTCTAGGACTTGGTGGGGCTGCAGATGGGGTAACCAAAAACAAAAAGGTGGTGGGTGAAATTCAACTAGAACCTCAAGAGGAGTCTCTGGAGGTGGAAGTGGAGGGGCTGCAGCCTGGTGCACTTGAGGGTCATGTGCACCAAGATCCCCCTCTGCCCACAGAAGGGGCAGGAGACCGGGATGTCCATGAAGCTCACCACATACATGCCCATGGCGACGGCTCCATGGACGAGCTACGAGCTGAGGTCCCCAGTGGCTCGTGGGATGAGGGTGGAGTACAGACTCAGCCACTGGGATGCCTCAGCCATGCCCTTGCCAAGCAGGCTCCGCCACTTGATGTCTGGGTGGGACGTGAGGGCAGTATGATGGACAGTGTAGTGCATGAGCATGTAGAGGTGATGGCGATGGATCGTGGAAAAGCAGACCAATCTGGTATCCTCCAGCCAGCTCAGGTGGTGGAGTGGGGAGCACTGTGAAGCCGGGCAAGGTGCCGGCCCCACGACAAATTCTGGTGGGCTGGAGGATGGCGGGGTGGGGGTAGGGAGCACTGTCATGAAGAACCTGGTCAACAAAGGCAAGGGCATCAGGAGGTAGGGAAGATTTCACCTCCTGGACCAGACGGCAGGTTGCACGTGTCATAAGTAGACCCATGCACTGGGCCAGTGCAGAGGGGTCCACCCACTCCTGCCTATCATAATCCAGGAGGTCTCCAATATGGGTGACACCAGCCAGGATCAACCTTTGTCACAACCAGGGTGCCTCTGTCATCAGCACCTCCAGCTGGGGGTTCCAGAGGAGGGGCTTAACGAGCAGGTTCACACCCTGGGTGACTATTGCAGGGCACCTGGAGGTGGAGACCAGCCAGAGGGAAGGGTTGGTTGGGTCAGTGGCCAGGCACCTCTCCAACTCTACCACTTCCCACTTGAGCTACTCCTGAACCACCTCCCTCTGCCAGGTGTGCCCCTGAGTCTAGCCATGGCAAAAAAGCCAGATGCGCACCTTCCCCACATCCCACCATCTCTGAGATGAGGGGAAAGCTGCCCATTGCTCCTGCCAGGCCAGCCAGAACTCCTGGAAAGCCTCCCTGAAACTCACATCCTCCAGCAGGCTGGCATTAAAATGCCAGCAGGCCCACCCCAGATGCCCAGACAAGGTGGTCAGCCAGATGCCAGAGGAGTGGACCTGGGCAAAGTGCGGTAAAGAGATATAAACCCGGTCTAACCAGGAGTGGCATGCCTGCTCCTCCCCCACCCTCACATAAGTTAAAGGAGGGTTCAGTGGGGTGACAGGCACCTCCAGAGACCCTTCCTGCAGCCGTGGATGTTGAGGGTCACAATCTTAAATGACCTCATGGCTGCGGGGTGGAGTAAATGGTTCAGCAGGGGCCTCACACATCTCAATGCCTGGTGTGGGGCCTGCCGGTAAACATAACACCCTCCCATATGCATAGAGGGCATCTATGAAACTGCGGGTCCACCTATAGATCTGGGCATTGCAGTTTTTGGGCCCCTTGCCTTCCCCCACCAGCACCCTCACAGTAGCAAGGATGCTGTCAAAATCTCTCCAGAGGTCCAGGGATAGCTGTACCTTGCTGGCAGACTGGGGGTGTAGTCATGGTCAAGAAACACAAGTAGCTTATCCCTGGGGACCACTGGGACTGAGAGGTCAGCAGGCTTCATGCAGCTTGCTGGTTCTTGGGCATCCTCCTCCTGGTCTGGAGCTCAGAGGGCTCTTCCAGCACCATCTGAACTCCCTGGTCTGCTAAGACCTCAGACTCTGGTTGGGAGTGGGAGAGCTCTGCAGCACCTTGGGACAGGGGTGGGGTTAAGGGTGGAGGTGGGGCTCCTTCACAAAATGGTGGGGTAGAGCTGGAGCCCTGGGAGGTCTGTGCAGGGTCCCCAACAAGATCAGCCCATTGATTAGGGGACCCTACTGCGATCCCCTCTGGTGCAGAGCTATGGGGCAGACTGTAGGTGACGTTTTCCTGGGAGGGGGAGGGAAGAGACCTGTGGCAGGAAGCCACCTTTGTTTTTCCGCAAAATCTCTGTGCTCTGACAATTTGATTAGGATGGTCCCAGCAGAGGAGACACACCTTTACCCTATCTCTTTAGGTAACCTGAGCTGGCTGCATTCCTGAGGAAGGGGGGAAACCTGCTCCCTCTGCCTACGTGACTGGTATCGGCTACCTGGGTGAGGGGCATCGACCTGGTGGGCTGGAGTCTGCCTGGCAACTAGTGATGTATTTCAAATTGGTTGGCCGACTGCCAACAGGTGCTGGCCTCCATTGTACCAGGTGAATGAGGTCACAGGTGCTCTATAAGTTAAGACTGCCCAGGAAGAGGGGGCAGCAGCCATGCGGGGCACTCAGACTTAGAGAGGAGCTTGACCATCTGAAACTGGCTCTCTCCCCCATAACTCATGAGCTAGGAATGGCCTGCCTCCAGAGGGGATCTCCAACAGCCTCTGGATGATGCTTGTGAGTAAGCTACTTGAGATCTAGTTAGATATCTTCCAGACTATATGTTTGACACCCCAGCTATAAAACAGTTCCTTTCTGTACCATATGCTGTTGATATAGTATAATTGCTATTAAACATTAATGCATAAATAGGCTTAATCTCTCATGTTAGAAAAATTAATCCAAAGCCAGAGGGATATGTATAGGTTGAGAAAGCCCTAAATGCCAAGGGAAAAAAAGAACAGATGTTTGTTGCACCTGCTATTTGTTTCCACACTTACAAGACTCCTGCCTGGGTAGTTCTTAATAACCAGTTGAAGTATAAGTGAAGTCTGACAGTGAGATGTATGGTTATGCTTTTCTCTGTAAATAGTAATGGTAGCTAATTTTGTATCCTTATTGTGTTCTTTTTCAAAGAAACAGCTTATTCATGAATATACTTTTAGTCTGTGACCTTTTATTTGCCCTAATAGGCCAGTCTTTGGAATGGGCATTTATGTTTCTCTCAGCAAATTGTGAGCACTTGCATGTTGTTAAATGCAAGAATAGTTTTTGAAGGACATAAAGAAATGTTTCCGTGATCTACAGATCATGTGAGATCAGCATTTCAGAGCTCAGGGTGCTGAACTGATGTCATGGGTTGTGTATTGTCTCTTTTTCAGAACCATGAAGAAAGAAATGGCCATTAAAGGGTTTCATCCACACAGAAAGACAAGTAACTTGTGGAGTTTGGGAACTGCAAGAAGGACAACTAGAAGATAATTTTACATTATGCTAGCCTTTTGGAAATATAAAAAAAAATGTTATAAGAGGCTTCAGCTTAGTTCCTCCTCTACAGCAACTGACCTATGCTTCACCTTGTTTCAGTATCTCCCTGGATGTCTGTAAAATTAGATTAGCTGAGAAGAAAAGTACTTATGGCTTCTGTCAAATTCTATGAGGAATACTACTGATTTCAATATAGCTATTCAAAGTGGGTAAGTGTAGCAAAATTAGGCCATATTGAGGTTGTGGCAATCCAAAGAGAATTGTTGGGAAACAAGAAGCCTTGAGAGGTAAACCTGGAGGTAATTCCTTGGGAATAAACTACACTTTCCGAGCATGTAACTGTCCTGGATTGGCACTAGGGTAAAATTTCCCAGTCTAGTGCATATTTACATCAGTTCAAGAGGTTGTCATATGGTTGTAATTTTTTTGCAGGATCAAGATAAGTTGCTTCTGTAGCCATAACTCTGTGTGTGTATCCTGGAGAAAGGATTGAGTGGGGAGGGGAGAAGTGGGACTAGGCTGATACTGTGCTATATTTAAAAACATATACGTATATTCAAAGTTCCAAAAGGAAGAAAGCAGAAGGTCTACTGTGTGTATCCTGGCAAAGATAAAGCAGGAAAAGGAAGTAAATCAGGAACAAGAGTTGGATGAGGCATTCTTCAATCAGGTAACAAGAATATCTAATGTTTATGAGATAATATTAGCAGGGAAGTTTCTTACCTATCTCAAAATCAAAAGAGAAACCTGTAAGCAATGGAAGAAAGACTAAGTCATTAAGAAGGTGTACCAAGGAATAGCAAGGATGTGTGAGGACAAAAACAGGATGAGAAAAGTAAAAAATGAGATACAACTAGTAACAGAAGTTAAGGACAAGAAGAACAGGTTGTATGTCAGCTGGAAACAAAAAATATCAGGGAACCTGTGGGTCTGTTGCTCAGTGGTAAGGTTGTTAATAGCTATTAACAAAAGATGTAAAGAAGATCTGCCAAGTGACTATTTTGCTTCAGTCTCCTGCCCCCCCCCACTCCCCCCCCCCAAAAAAAGATTAAAAAAGCCCCCACTCTCAAAGAAAACCCTGCAGCCAGGCAACTAACAAAATGAATAGAAATGAAGGGAAAGGGCTCCAGAGCATGATAAATGAAGAGCTCGTTAGTGAACTTTTGACAAATTTGATGTGTGTAAATCAGTAGGGCCCGATGAAATTCATCCCAGAATACTGAAAGGATGAGCTGAAGAAATCACAGAGCCACTATCAATAATATATGCAAAATTAAGGGTGACAGGTAAGGTCCCAGAGGGCTGAAGAAGGGCTACCGTACTGTCCATCTTTAAAAAAGGAGGACCTGAGAAATTAAAGAGCAGCTAGTATGCATTCAATCTCTGAGAAGTTCCTGGAGTATGTATTAAGAATTAATTCATAAATATCTGAAGGAGGAAAGCGTCATCACTATCAGCCCACATGAATGGGTTAGGACAACTCAAGGCAAACCAACTTCATTTCCTTCTCTGACAGGGTACCTAATTTGATGGACAAGAGGAATGCAGTGGGATGTAACATACCTCAACTTTAGTAAGGTTTTTGACACTTGTTCCACTTGACATTCTTGGAAGTAAACTGAAGAAACGTGGGCTTGATAGAATTACTGTTAGGTGGACACATAATTGACTGCATATCTGCAAGAAAAGAGTAACTATAAATGAATCAATGTCAGAATGGCAGGACTCTTCAACCTCTATGGCAGGTAGCATACGTTATGGAAGAATAAAAAAGAAATTATCATAAAATTACTTAAGAAATGGGATTTAAGTGACTGTAACTACTTGTGTCAGTCCTAGGAAAACTCTTCTGTACAATTATTCTGAACAGAATTCATAATGCCATTAACTGCAGCTTTCAAAAACAAGCTGGGTTCTGTCCCACCTGTTCTTATACTGATTGCATCTTCACACTACTCAATACCTTCTTTGAATAGATTTGCAGGTATTTTATCCTGGCCTCTCACCTTCACATTTCTTTAGCATACTGACAGCAGCTTTAAGTACCCCCAAGATGATTCCCTTGAAGTTAACAGAGTTCTTCTATCTTACATATGTTGTCAAGGTTGAATTCTGCTGAAGGTATGTGCATCAATTTACAATCCCAAATAGAGAGAAGGCATCCAGCAGTATTGGACAAGGCTCAGCTTTCCACTGAAATCCTGATAGTGTGATAAAGTCAATTAAATGATCCTTTAAAGCAGTTACAGCATAACCAAATTAATTAGGCAAATGATGCCACTCATTTCATAGAATTAATTTATCTAAGGTGAATGATAATTGAGATGCCTTAAGCAATCATTAAAACAAACAAACAAACAAACAAACAAATAAAACCTGCACAATACCATTTTGTGCACAGAGGGAAAATTAATCTCCCGTTTTAGACCTTCTTATACTAACTGCAGAGTGCTTTTGAAATTGGCAGACTGGATGGAAATGTATCTCAAGTTATGAACAGACACCATATTTGTTATGGGCTTGGTTGCCTTGATGCTTGTCCCAAACCCCAAAAAGTTACAGGATTGATGAATGCACACATTATCTCTCCAGTGTGTATACATCATCCTTCAACTGCTCACTAAGCAGTTGAATGCACTGCTGTGTCTTTGCCAGTAGGTGGCCAGAATTTCAAGTGTGTCTTATGGGGTATGTCCAGATGAGCATGCACATGTATCTTGCAGCCTCTCAAACCCCTTTGAAAGGCTGCAAGATGCACATGCGGGAACAAAAAAGCTTTACCTGAACTGCACATTTGCAGCGCTGGGGCAATATTAGACCCCTGGGGTGGTTCACACTGCCAAGCCAGGCCAGTTCCATGGTGGCAGGACCCGGCACAGCACTCAGGGACCGTGTGTTGTGCTGAGCTGGGTCCTGCTGGCACTGGGGCCACTCATACATCCAGGCCTGGTTGGTTCAATAGCGGCAGGACCCGGCTTGGCTCATCGTGTTATCCTTATACGCTGCACCAGGTCCTGCCACCATGGAACCAGCCCAGCCTGGTGCTATGAGCTGCCCCAGTGCCAGCAGGATGTAGCTCGGTGCAACAGTAGGTCCCCACGAGTGCTGCTGGCCCCTGGGTGATGCTGGTGCATGGCACCAGTCCACGATCAATGGCACAGGCAGCACTGGCTCTGAAGCAATTGGAGCCATGCCACACCACAAGGGCGGTGGGGGGGGGGCAGCAGCAGTGGGGTCTGAGAGTCCCACTCCCACTGCTGCTGACATGGGTAAGTTCTGGGCCCTTGGATGGGGGGCTGTGGCCCTGAAGGATGGCTGGGCCCCTGTGCTGGGGGACTATGGCCCTCCAGGTGAGAGCTGAGGCCCTGGAGGGGGGGGGGGCAAAATCCATTTGTTGTGTGGGGGGGCTGCACCCTTCCTGAGGAATGGCCCCCACAAGGTCCCCCCCCAACACCCTCAGTCCCAAAAGCACACATCAATACCTATAGATATTTAGAATGCATTTTATTATGATGATAGAGACTCTCTCTCTCCCTATATATATATATATATATAGGGAGAGAGAGAGAGAGTGATCTTTTGTTCCAATTGTGGAAGAACATGGATTTTGGGGTATTTTAAAACATGGATTTGGGATGCTGCTGCAGCAGTCCAGCAGCACAAAGGGCTAGTGTCCCCAGATACCAACTGGCTGGGCCCCAGAAGCTCCTGTCTATTTGTATCTTCCAGAGATTGTGGGCCTTAAGGCCCACCTAGTTAACTAATAACCCCCACTGTGTGGGGCCAAAGGTCGAAAAATAAAGTAATATATCTATATCTATATCAGGCTTGTGCAAAGCAGCTAGCATTTGCTTCAGATTCAGCTGATTCAGAGGACAATGATTCAATTTAGTGATTTGAATCACTGGCCCAAATCGATATGGCTGAATCTGATTAAGAGATTCAGCTACTGCCCAATCTCCAAATCACCCAGGCCAGGCCCATCCCCCACCCACTCCCCCGGCCCCAGAAATGTCTGCCCTGCACACCCCAGCTCCCAGCACTTTGAAAATAAAAAGCCCCGACTCACCAGGTGCTCGTGGAGGGGCTGCAGCCTGGTGAATGTGGGGGTCATATGCACCAGGGTCTCCCTCTGCCCACAAAAGGGGCAGCTGACTGGGGTGTCTGTGAAGTTCGCCACATACACAACTGTGGCAACAGCTCCATGGAGGAGCTGCCAGCTGAAGTCCCCAGTGGCTTATGGGATGAGGGTGGAGTACAGACTCAGCCACTGGGGTGCCCCAGCCATGCCCTCACTGAGCATGTCCCACCAGTTGGTATCTGGGCAGGACACGAGGGCAGCATGATGGATTGTAAGGCACAGAGAAGTAGCCTAATACTACTGCACAGTAGTGTATTAGCACAGGTTTTGCCTGGCATGTTTCTGTGCAGCGTTATTAGGCTACCAAGTAGTTAGCATCTCATGTAGACGTACCCACAGAATTTTAACCGTGTAGTTAATCAATGAATTGGTCTATATAGTTTGATTAGTAATATGACCGTTATTTTGCAGATGACACCAAGCGTGTGGGGGCAGGGGTAGTAGATACATTGGAGAGTGGGACTAGGATTCAGAAAGACTTAGACTAATTGGAGAATCCCATGAGGTTCAACAACAACAAATGCAAAGTCCTGCACTTAGGACAGAAAAATCCCATGTACTGGTACAGGCTGGTGACAGACTGGCTGAGGAGCAGCTCTGCAGAAAAGGACCTGGGAGTTATAGTGGACAATAAACTGAATATAAGCCCACAGCTGAATATTGCTCTTTGTGTTGGCTTCTTAGCTCTGAATGATGTTTTCAGTTTCTCTGCATTCTCAATCCTTGTTGGTTCAGTTCTTGTTTAGTTTCCTTGTTCAGATGTCTCTACTTCTGTGCCATTTTCTCTTCTGTCATTTCTTGTTGCTTTGTTGTTAGTTCCATTTATTTTGGTGAATCTTGGGATGCTGCTTCTTTTCTCCCCTTTCCGAGCTGCAAGTGTCATCTGTTCCTTCTTAACACCTGTCCATCCAGTCCTATAAAGTGCTTCTTGTTTCCACATTTGTTGATCTGAAATAAGCACCATATCTTCATTGTGCAGTTGTGATAACTCCCTAGAACCCCTGTCATAGTACCATTTTTTGTTTGAGTTTGTCAATTTAAAAAAAATATTTTCATGTTTTTCTTTTCATTTGGGTGATCATCAGCTACAACATTTGGCACTGGTTTTGAGCTTCCTGTAAAACAGCATGTCCGCTGGGAACAATCCATTTTTCATGGGTAGTGCCCTGTAATTTAAGAGCGACAGGTAAATATCAGTGTGTGAATCTGTAGCTTTTTCAATAATTTCTTCACTGTTTGCCATTCTCCACCAGACCATTGGATTGTGGGTATTTAGGACTTGAAGTGCTGTGACAGAATCAATATTTGTTTGCAAAACCTTTAAATCCAAGACAGTTGAATTAGGTTCATTGTCTGTTCTCACAATTTTTGGAATCCCACGTGTAGCAAAAATCAATTTGATGCGAGTTATGACATAGTTTGTTGTTGTGCTTTTGAGCAATGCAACTTCAGGATAGTGAGAATAATAATCCAGCACTAATATATAATATTTTCCTGCATGCATGAATAAGTCAATGTCCACTTGATACCATGGAGCTATGGCCTCCTCTGTGACCATCATGGGATCTTTTCTTTTTGCTGATCTGTACCTTTGCATTTTTCTATATCTAGATGCTTCTCAAGTATTCTGTTTACCATGTCTTTCTTTAGCACTGCTGGAATAACAAGTCATGAGCCTTTGAACAAAATGCCATCCAGTACTGCCAGCTCTTCCTTGAACAGAGAATAGGGGCTAGGTATATGTTTTCCAGGCCAACCAGCACAAATAGCTATTATCACTTTTTGAAATGTGGTGTCCTGAGCAGTAGCTTCTGTAATTAGTGCCTACATTTTATCCGTGACAGGAATCACTCTTTGAATGCAATTAACATGTACTGTGTCCGAGTCTGGAATTATGTCATTTTCCATTGTATCATATGGTCGCTGAACACCATACCTGCAATAACTAGATGTTTTCCTGGTGTGTACTGTATGTCTAGGTTATACATTTGTAGTTGAAAGAAAAGTCTCTGTAATCTGGGTGGCATGTCTGATAACCCTTTGTTTGCTATAGTTACCAAAGATTTATGATCAGGTTCAGCTACCACAGGCTTCCCACAGATGAATATATGAAATTTCTTACAGCCATATCGCAGAGTTTAACTTCCTTTTTCAATTTGTGTATATAGACATTCTGACTTAGAGTGCCCTAGATGCATATGCTACTGGTCTCTAGCTACCCCATGTTTTTGAAGCAAAAGTGCTCCAGTGTTTTCTTTAGAGGCATCTGTTGACAATGCAATGGGACTTTTGGGTCATAGTATTTTAGTACTGGAGCTTTCATTATTTTTTCCTTCAAGTTTTGAATTCAGCTTCATGTTTGTGTTTCCATGTCCACTGAGCAGTCTTTTGGAGGAGAGATCTAAAGTGTTTGGCCTGTTCTGCTACATTAGGTAGATATTTCCCTACAAAATTCATCATTCCTAATAATTTCTGATTTCCTTCCTGATCTGCAGGGGGTGGCATGTTTTTTAATGGCATTAAGCCTCGCAGGATCGATTTGCACCCCTCTCTCAGAGAGCTCTTCTCCCGGATATGCTATTTCTTTGACCTTGAATTTACATTCTTGTTTGTTCAGTTTCAGACCAGCTCTGCAAGTTCTTTCTGGAGCCTTTCTTAGCCTCAAGTCATGGTCTTTCATAGTATTTCCCCAAACTAATGCATCACCAATATAAATCACAGTTCCATCAAGACCTTCAAAAATTGTTGCACCTTTCTGTGAAATACTACAGATGCAGAACACCATCCAAAAGGAAGCCTATGAAAGCAATACCTTCTGAAGGGCATATTGAAAGTATATAATCTAGTGCTATTCATTTCTAGGGGAACTTGCCAAAACACAGAAGAGGCATCCAAAGTACAGAAATATTTAGCTTCTGCAATGTTGCCAAAAACCTCTTCTCTGGTATGAACAGGAACATTCTCCCTTTTGATGTACCAGTTCATTTGCTTGGTATCTAGGTACGATCTCAAGGATCCATCTTTCTCTTTCTGTTATGACCAGTGAATGAACTCAAGCAGTCGGTTACTCTCCTTTTTTCTATTATATCCACATTAACTAATCTAATTCCTCTTGCAGTTTCTTCCTTAGTACAAGTGGAACATTTCTTGGAGCATGTATGGTGAGAGTATTTGGTTCTCTTAATTCTATCTTGTACTTAGTTGACTGTTTCCCTATGCCCTGAAACACATCATAAACCTCTTCTATGTTCTTGCTTTCTAGTCCCTCAGTGGCATTCATTCTCTTAATCAAACCTAAAGTTTTATACGTTCACAACCCAAGAATTGATACTAGCTTTCCTGGGACTGTTAGAAACTGAACTTTTACTATATTACCCTTGTGTCTAACATGCAGTGCACAAACACCCTTGGTTTCCATTATATGCTCTAACTTTCATTTTCTTATTCTCACAGTATACAGGTTTAGTTTTCATGTTTTTGACTAATGTATTCTGGTATTACATTGACCTGTGCCCCTGTATCTAATTTAAAAGTTACCATTAAGTCCATTGGTGTCCATGGTAATAGTCCAATACTCAGAAGAGTGAAATTCTTCTTACATTGTGCCAGTGATGAATTCTTCCTCTTCCTAGTTGCATAGATCATACACCTGCTGTTTCTTCTGTGGTGCATCCTGCTCCTTTTTGTAAATGCTTGCAAAATGGTCACATCTTTTGCATTTGTTGCAGTGTTTACCAATGCAGGGCATTGCATGGGTTTGTGGTAACCCCCACAGAATGTGCAGCTGACCATTGTTTCTTCAAGCAATTCTCTTTGGCCTCCACTTGCCTGGTTTATAGTGAGGTCATCCTTTCTGTATTATTTGTATGTTACCTTAGGTTTTTGCAGTCTTGTAATCTTGTTAATTTCAGCTTGTTCTGTTTTTTCCTCCAGTGTCTACAGCCTGGCATTTATTATCTCAGCCACTTGGCACATTCTAACTTCCTTCTCCAAATTAAATGCAGGCTTCCTAGCAGTCTTTTTCCTGAGATATCCCTTATACCTAATACTATTTGGTCTCTGGTCATGGACTTTTTTAGTTCTCCAAAGTTGCATACCTGGCTCAGCAGTCTGAGGTCTTTGACAAAGTCCTTCATTGTCTCACATTCTTTCTGCTGTCTCATGTGAAAATTATACTGTTCAAAGGTTAAATTTTGTTTAGGTATGCGATATTCCTCAAACTGTTTATTACTATGTCATAGCTTTTCTGTTCTGCTTCTGACAGTTGTAGGCTATTATAAAGAGGCAGAGCTTTTAGGCATGCTATATTAAAATATATATCTTGAGTGAATCTTCCTTCCCTGTAGCTCTACTGGCTATAATATATATGGCAAAGCTCTGTTTAAATTTCTTCCAGTTTTCTTCTGTATTGCTATACAGCTTTAATTACTCTGGGATTCTTTATTTTTCTATCTTTCTTTGCACCTTACTTCTGGTACCATATGTAGTTCTCAAAAGACCAAGGAATTAAGCTTATAGAAAGATAAAGCTGGCGGGGGGGGGGGGGGGGGGGGGGGGGGGGGTTTGTTTTTTTACAGAGGCCTCTTAGCCTGTTGTTCTACTGTGCACTCCCCTTTTCCCAGGCTAATGTAACAACTTATACCTAACACTCTTAAAGGTATCCAGACAGTGGAGTTTCCATCCATGGAGGTTTTTAAGATCCCAGTAGACAAAGCCTTGGCTGGGATTATATAGTTGGGGATAATCCTGCTTTGAGCAGGGGATTGGACTAGATGACCTACTGAGGTCCCTTCCAGCCCTGTTTTTCTATGACGCTGTTAGAAATATTATTAAAAATGCATTATCAATAGCTGTTAGCTCCCATCAATAGTTGTCCTTTGAATAAGTACGGCTGCCAGCCTTCCTTGTCTCCCTAATGAGAGAGGGAAGGGGGGGGGTTGGGAACTGAAGGAAAAACTCCAAGAGCTCTCTTTGTTCTGCAAATTTACTATCTCTTTGTTACAGTAAAGCATATACTCCTTAGCGTTCTCATGTAGATAAGAGTAAATTGCAATTTTTAATGGTCCTGTCCTTGGGGCAGAGAAGGTTTGAACTTTTGGTAACCTAAAATACTTTCTGAGCAGGCGCAATCAGCTAATACATATTAAGCCTATCCGCCCCGCATACTTAAGTAGTTAATTATAATACACATGGGATGCATGATCTGACGTATTCTCATGCACGTTTGTATGAACCGGAAATGAGTTGTAAGAGTTCCTGCTTCTGTACACGTGCCAGAAGAGAGGGGATAAAAGCCTGCTAATGATGGTACTCAGGGGCAGAGGGTTTTGATCTTTTGTCTTCTCCCTCTGACCCTATTTGCAAATATATACCTTTTGTCTCACCAACAATGTGTGCCTAAGGATTTGTTATTCAATGAGCCTCCAAAGAAAACGAACCGAGAGAGAGTTTTTTTTACCTCAACGCTATGATTCTAAATGGTTATATTTAAACTGTGGTGTATGGGTCTCTGGCAGGGCACCTTTGATGCCTGCCACTTTAAGAGGCTTATGCAGGCTGTGGAGCAGCCAGCAGGTGCAATACAACATAATGAAGTGGTCACATGAATGTGGGAGGGCTCCTAGATCAGACATGGCTGAGCAGCCTCAGTATAAACCCAGGCCCTCAGAATTCAGCTGGCAGTTGCTGCAGGTAGCCAGAGAGACAATATTGCCTGGCTAGAGCTGCTGCTCTCAGAACACCTGGAGGTTCAGGGTAGGGACTGTGGGGATGGAAGAGATTCCTGGTCCTGGGGAATGACTAAAAACTATACCCTGCTGGAGCTGGATGGTATGGTGGGGCTGCCTGTGGTGGGCTGGTTTCCTGGAAATACCACACCAGTGCCTCCCTAGTGAAAGGCGAGTATGGGGCGCTACATAGCTTCATCCCCCATGACCTGGTGGGTTACCCTGTAGCGGGGGCAGGTAAGGGGTCCAAGCATGTCATCAGAAGCCTGAGGCCCAAGGACTGTAAGGCCTAGTAGCCCCAGTGAGGGGGCAGTGTAGTGGTCCAAATGAAGAGATATATGAGCAGTAGGCTGCACAGAGTAGGGTCTGTGTGAAGGGCCTGAAGGAGTGCATGTGGGCCACATAGAATAAGATCCACATGGGTGGGCCTAAAGGACTGTGCACAGACCAGCTTAGAGATTGAGTGAGCTGTGCTTGGAGGAGCCTGAGAAGGCAGACCTGTATGAGACAGGTGGGCTAGCTGCTCAGGAACCTAGCCAGGAAACCCTCAACCGGTCAGTGCTGGGGCCAGGATTAGAATGGTTAAAAGGGCAAGAGTGCCCACTATGAGGGATGGCCAGAGCCAGGGTCCTGGAGTTCTAATTGGCCTAGAGGCAAGGCCAGGGGCTGTGTGGCCAAAGATCCCAGAGGGTGGCATTGCTGAGAGGGAAAGAGGTCTAGGGAGTTTGCAGCTCCACATAATGGCAGAGGTTAGGCTGCCTGACTAGGAGGGATCCAGGTTGGGGTTCAGCTTATCAGATTGGAATGTAATGGGGCTCCATGTGGGGCCAGAGCCACATAGTGATGCCATCTGCAAGGCATGGGACATGGTATAAGGGGAGACTCGGAGCCATGTATTACGCCCTTGGCATTGGGTAGTAAAATGGGAAGCCTCCAACCTTATGAACTTCCCATTAGATACATGAAAGGCATGGAAGGTGAGGCAAGTGGGCAACCTGCCCTAGACAGGTGGGTGGGCCAGTGATTCAACTAGCTGCATGATGGCTCCCTGTCACAAAGTCCCACCATGGAGCAAAAATCCTTTTGGCTACATACTGAGAAAACAAAGAACAAAAATGCTTTTGCTCTAGAGAATGCACTGTCTATATTGGCAAGCCAATGTGTGAAAGGTTTTATGTGCACTAAGTGTTAGTATTAGTATTGTTCTTATCCAAGCAATATTTTAGCAAAGACTACTAGCATAAACTGATACCAGCTCTCTCTCTGGTGTACAGTTTCAAATCTATTTCAAACCTGCCTCCTTTATATAGCGAACCCTTCTTCTTTCACCTGACTTCTTGATATTGAGCAGACTTGTTCAATCCTAAATGGAAAGTGTCTTTCTGGGATAACATACCTTTGAGAGATACTCCAAGGGACCACAGCCAGAAATAAAATTCCGTCAAGAGGAATGATCTATTTAACACTTACTAACCTCATTTCTATGGTAAAGACGCAATAAAATTAGGCCCCAAGAGAAAGCTTTTTCCAAAACTGCAGCTGACAGAGAAGTGCTTCATTCCATTTGTATTCCAGTGAGATAGATGTGTGTGCCTTTTATCTGTGCCTTTGAGCCCTTCCTCCCAGTATAAATCTTTATTACAGCATCATGAGGGCAAGGGAAGTTGACAGAAAAAGGATAAAAATTCTGAACACCCATCCCTCCATGGCCTTTTCCCTTCAGGCTTGTTTTATGACCTATAATATAGTCACAATACAAAAGCAAACTGCCCCAAAAAGCAGTCAGCAGTAATCTCCAGGGGCTTTCCTCACTCCATGAAGCAGAAAAGGAACGGCCCCTTAGCTATTCTGGAACCAGCCACCCCTTGCCTTCATACTCTGGCCACGTGGTCATATGATCAACTTTTCCCTTGTTGCATGCATGTATGTAAGTAGCATGATTTTCAAACAATAATGAATTGGTTGGAAGTCAGCGATAACTACTGAGTGCTCAGTATCTTATTTATTCTCTGCGCCAATTGAGTAAGTACAAACAACAAGTTTGTAATTGTGGCATCTGAGATAAGGTGTTTTCCCTCTGTCTCTTTCCTAGACAAGGTCCTTACTACAGCTACGAAAAATGTATCTGACAACAAGAAGTGACCCCATTTTGATTCAGGTAATGCACTGTGCATTTTCTGGTTATGGCCACACCACAGAACCAAAGAATAATGTAATTTTCCAATTTTGAGGGTTGGAATTGTCTTTGGAGAAGAAATAGTTGCTGGGGAACTTGGTGGTTATGCAAAACAATTCTAGTAGCATTACAAGAAAAGTATTGGGGGATGGTTATGATGACAGGGATGGTATAATGGGAGACCCCAAGCACCATTACTGAGAGAAGGAAAGAAAGAGATGGGGAGCAATGCCTTTAAAGTTGACAGCTCAGACCAAGAGCACCATCTCTGCGGAGCAATGTAATCCCAGCAACAGGAAGTGCTAGGCAGAAGGACCTGGTGAGCCACTTAGACTATTTGGGGATAACCAGTCCTAAGACTAGTTTGGGCTGACTGCTCGGACTGATTCAGCCTGATAAGCTCTCAACACTATTTATTGGATGGGGCAGTGGTCCACAAAGATGAGGCACTATGAGAGCCCAGAAATGGGGCCCTATGATGGAAGCATAGAGAAGCACTTGACAAGTTTCCCCTCTAGCCAGGCTGAGGGCCTGTATTCAAATTAGCAACCTCAAAGTGGATGGTAGGTGACTGATGGGTGGTCAGTCTGGCTGGAAGGTGGCAGCTGCCCTCTAGGGGGCAGCAGGTTGCCTTGGGGCAGGGGTGGGCAAAATGGTGGATCTGGCCAGTAGCTGAATGCCATTTCTCAGCAGCCCTTGCCTGCATTACTGCAGCTGGATTCCATGGAGACCCCAGCAGTGGTGGGGCCATGACAGCACAGGGCCATGGTTTCCATGGAGGCCAGTCCCAGCAGCACTGTCAGGACATGCAGATGGGCAGAGAGCTGATCTGGGATCTTGTGGTGGGGTGTTCAGACAGTGGATCACAGTTTTGTCCTGGCTTCAGACCATGTTGTCATTGATGCAAGGTCCCAGCCCCAGAGCAGCTCCCTGCCCAGCTGCATGCCCTGCCAACACTGCTGGGGCTGGTCTCCATAGAAACCCTGGCCCTACAATGTCATTGCCAAACAGCTGCTGGGGTCTCCATGGAAACTCGCCGTAGCAATGTGGGCAAGGGCTGCTGGGAAATGGAATCCACCACAGGCCCGATCTGGCCTGCAGGCCAGACTTTGCCCACCCCTGCCCTAGAGTCTCCAATGGCCTGTCACAGACGGCCAGGAGTGATTTTAGTAGCCAGTATTAGGTCAAAACATACAGGGTGATCAGTATGACTCCTGAAGTAACCATCAAAACATACCCAGATAGATGTTCAAGGCAATTACAGGATGCAGTCCATGGAATTCATGAAAATGGCTAGACTTTTCTTGATCTGGAAAAGAAGAAAATAGAATAGTTGGGTCCAGAAAATGATAACCAAGAAAAGGTGAATGAGAGTGCACCTGCTGGGCAGTGATCCAATTGTACTGGTAAAGAACAGGGGGGGGTGGGGAATTGTTGTTTTCTCTCCTTGAGAAAAAGTATCAGCCGTATTAGACAACCTTCCACAAGGCAAATGTAAGCTGGTCTGTGTGTCTGCAGCCTCTTATGTCTGGTTTCACTCCCCTGAGAGCCCCTCAGCCCATCCTCTTTATACAAACAAATAGTTCTTGCCCCAAACAAATAAATACATCAGTAAAGCAAAACTGTAAACTTTTCCCAGGCTGACCAGTGCTGCATAGAGGGGGAGGATCACCTCCTTGGACCTGCTTGAGATGCATCTGTGGATGCATGACAAGGTGCGGTTGGCCTTCCTAACTGCCTCCCCACACTGCCGGCCCGTGTTCATCTTGGCATCAATGACGACTCCAAGATCCTTTTCTGCCTCTGCACTGACAAGAAGGGAGTTCCCCAACTTGTAGGTATGGTGCCAGTTGTTCCTCCCCAGGTGCATCATTTTGCACTTGTCGGTGTTGAATCCCATCCTATTCTCATCCACCCACCCTTGAAACCTGTCTAGGTCTGATTATAGCCTATTCCTCCCTTCTAGAATGCCCACATCCCCCCACATCTTAGTGTCATCAGCAAATTTGAACAGGGTGCTTTTTACCCCCTTGTCCAAGTCACTGATGAAGATGTTGAACAGTGCGGGCCCAAGGACTTAACCCTGGGGGACCCCACTGCCCACATCCCTCCAAGTCAAAAATGACCCATCCACCACCACTCTCTGGGTGCGGCCCTCCAGCCAGTTGGCAACCCAATTGACTGTGTAGGTGTTGACACCACAGCCCCCCAGTTTCTTAATGAGAACAGGGTGAGAGACAATGTTGAAGGCCTTCTGAAAGTCCAGGAAGACTATGTCCACTGCTACCCCTGCATCTAAGCATTTGGTGACCTGGTCGTAGAAGGCCACCAGGTTGGTCTGACAGGACCTGCCGCTAATGAACCCGTGTTGGTTGCCCCTAAGCATAATCTCCCCTGCTGGCCCCCCGTGGATATGCGCCAGAATAACTCTCTCAAAAAGCTTGCCCAGGATTGAGGTAAGACTAACTGGCCTATAGTTTCCTGGGTCCTCCTTCCTCCCCTTTCTGAAGATGGGAACCACGCTGGCCCTCTTCCAGTCCTCCGGCACCACACCAGAGCACCACGAGTGCTTGTAAAGCCATGCCAGGGGTCCTGCAATGACCTCAGCCAATTCCCTCAGCACTCTGGGGTGGAGATCGTCCGGACCAGCTGATATGAATTCATCCAGTCCTTCCAGGAGTTGCCTAACTAGTTCCTCACTAACCCTTAGCCTAGGTTCACCTCCTAGGATCCATGGGGGGCCCAGCAGGGGGGTGGCTGTTCTGGTCCCTGCTTAGGAAAATGGAGGCAAAGAAATCGTTAAATCCATTGGCTTTGTCATCTGGTGTGACGACCAAATTTCCTAACGTGTCCTGCAGGGGCCCGACGTTACCTGGTTGTAAGAGGAGGAGAAGCCTCACAAGGAAGACCCTGGGAAAGACTTGGAGGAAATCCTTTACACAACATTCAACTCCTGAAATAAGAATTTCCAGAAAGATGTGACAGGAGAGAGGGACAACATATGAGGCAGGCAATGGTGTCATTCCAAAGCTTTTCTTCTTGGTGGCATATGAGAGCAGGATGTCTGGCAGGCAGGGACCTTAGCCATACAGTTAACCCCCAACACTCTAAAACAATCTGTCTTCTGATTGCCATACAATTTATAATTGCAAGAGGTTGTGCCGTTTCCTCCAGCTCAATGGAAGGAAATGTTACATGGATTATTCAAAATAAGTCTGGTGTGATGGCCTCTGTCTGATAGTCACATTATTATCTCTCCTTTTGACCACCTTTTCACAGAGCTGGAATTGATCAGGTTTTCAATACATAAGAGCAGGTTCTCGACCGATGTTGTCTGTTATATCTTTCTGTATTTCCTATTTGTACAAATGAAGGATATTGTTAGGTGACCCTTGCACTGGTACATAATTATTCAAGTAGCACACTCATTTCAAATTGAATACTTATGTATATGTTCACAAGTGTAAGAGGCACAAAATTTCACCTCAAAAGCACAAAACACTTTCTAATCATGTGCATTTTGAGTCATATGAACTTATATCACAATTCTCTTTTTAGCAAAGTGTAAATATTTTTAGATCTCTTTATAGGCAGACAGACAAATGAATAGTTGAAAGGACCTGTATAAATGGAGAATTTTTTTTCCGTATTATATAGATTGCACAGCTGGTGGCAGTCAGTCTGACATCGGGTTAGATAATGCCAGAATGGTTATAAACTCTGTGGATGCCAGCTTTATTAAAGAAGGATTTACTGCAGTCTCCAAACATTTCTACCAGCTTGAAATCATGGGATTTCCTGCAGACTTCCTTTTATTAAAATAGGAGTACCATTATCAGATTTTAAACTTCTATATTTTTGATCAGTGGCTTATCTATATTTTTCTCATAGCCTGTGCTAAAAGCTTCCAAGATATCCTGATGTTCAACTCCAGAGTTGACCTGCTACTTCCCCTAAAGTCTAGAGTTGATAGCAGAAGGTAGGAGTGTGAGTAGGAGACATATAATAATAGTATTCAACATTCACATATAATAATAGTATTCAACATTCACATGTATATGTATATGTCACCTGAAGTTACTGAAAATTGGATTTTGCAGGGAGACAAACAGCAAAAACCATATATCTATATAGATACAGATATATGGTTTTTGCTGTTTGTCTCCCTGCAAAATCCAATTTTCAGTAACTCCTGGGGTTCCTTCAACTATATAGTGTCATCTGATAATAGGTCCTACTAGATGTAATTATGAACTTGCAAATTTGAAGTCAAACCTGTCAGTGCAAAGAGATTGCTTCTTGCTCTAAAGGCTCATTATTATCCCAGAGAAGAGAGCAGATTCACAGCTAGAGCAGAGGTGCAGGAATTGAGAGAATGGCCTCCTCTTCATCCCATGTCTCTCTCAAATACAGTTTTTACCATTTTTGTGGACTGAACTTCCTCTCTGAATAACTGAGCCAGGACCCACTTCTCAAGGTCTGTTGTGATTTTACATCCTTGGCTGGAAGGTACTGGTAACTGTAAACTCTGCCTGGATAGTGGGAGGGGAAAGGAAACGAGAATAAACTTCTCTTCTCCACTGCTCCCCATGGCTTTTGCAAACAGTGTTGGATTAAGAAAAAGGCCCAGGGTGAAAGAGGCCTCAAGCCAAAGGAAAGCAGCACTGCACAATCATGCAGTCTTAGGAAAATAAATGAAAAATAGAAGAAGTGATTTCCAAACCACAGGAGGCAGCTGGATGATTAGAGGAATGTTGAGAGGAAAGCCCCACTACAAAAGACTCTGTCATGCCACAAAACTAGCTGTTTTATGCCTCTGCACTCCGACTCCTATGGCAGCCAGTAGGATATCTGTGCAAAAAGTGATGACAAGCTGAATCTCTGAGAAGATATCAGGTCATTTCTGTATCTCAGGAGTTCAAAGATTTCATAGACATTAGAGCATGCTGCGGGTATTTCTTCCCAAGGTGGAGTACCTTGCATTTTTCAGTGTTGAAGGCCATCAGGTTTTTCTCCACCCGTTTTCTGAGCCTGTCAGGGTCAGCTTGGATCACCATCCCGTCTTCGGGTGTGGACACTTTACCCCAAGTTTGGTGAACCTGGCCAGTCCACTTCTTAATTAATGATGTGGACATTGGTATCGGATGTTGAAAAGAATAGGCCCAAGGACGGAGCCTTGGGGGACCCCACTGGTGACGGTGCACCACAATGATTGACTTCCATCAGCTACCACTCTCTGGGTCCGACCACAAAGCCAATTCCCCAGCCAATGGACTGCGATGCAGCTGAGGCCACTGTTGGCCAGTTTTTCTACAAGATGGTTGTGGGATACCAGATCAAAAGCTTTTTTAAAGTTGAGATATATGACATCAATCTCTTTTCCCTTGTCCAGGTGATATATGTCACCTGGTCATAGAAGGAGATGAGATTTGTCGTGGGTAGGTCTTGCCTGACCAACCTGTGCTAGCTATCCCTCAGGAAGTTGTCTTCAGCCAGTTTGTCAAGAATGGTCTGTTTGATGACTTTTTCCAAGATATTCCCCGGGACAGAAGTCAGGCTGATGGGCCTGTAGTTCCTCAGATCTCCTTTCCTCCCTTTCTTGAAGATAGGCACCACACTGGCCTTCTTCCAATCTTTAGGCACTTTGCCAGCAGTTCGCCATCCCCCTTTTGAAGGGGAGCCATTAAGTTGAGCTTTTTCTTTCATTAAGGAGTAGCTAACCTACTCTTAAGTAGCTGGAACTCAGGAGTTAGCTCAATACTTAAGTCCCTTGCTTAACTAGAGCCCAGAGCAAGTGGGAGTTCACTAGGGACTTCGCCTGTATACTCTATCATCTTTTTTTACTGTAATCTTGGTGAGAGGAAGCAGGGAAAAGGGAAAGTTTTGGGAACAAGGATCAGCAGACAGGCCAATTTAGAGGAGAGTTTGCTAGTGTGGAAGAAATCAAACTTTGCTATGTGTTTGGGATTAGAATTCAGAGACTCAGTCTGAGTTTATTGGCGACTATACCATATGATCAGAGGGAGGAGATCTAAACAGAACTCCCCCCTCTACTAGTTAATGTACCTTTTTATACCTAAAATTGTTTAAACAAAGCATCCTTGAAAAGAAAGTCAGGGCTAAATCATAACAGTTGCTTGCTCAGCAACACGTTTTGTTTTGAAAACTGTTATCAGCTTTTTTGTTTTTAGGAAAGGAAAAACATTTGTTCCAAAAGAACTGTGCATGGAGTCATAATAAGCAGAAGAGTTTTTCCTTATCTTAAAACACTTTAAAATACGAAGCAAGACCATTTTTTCCCTTCACTCTTTTTCCTTAGTTATGTTAGAGACCTGGATATACCTATAGTCGAATACAGGCCTGGATAAATTTATAGTCAAGTTAGAGGGGCCTGGATAAATTTACTTCAACACTAGGGAAGGTGTGCTTGGCAAGGGGCAGGAAGAGAGAGGCAGCAGATTGAGAGATTTAAAGAAATGGCTAGAGGACATTGCAATGCCAGAGTCACAGACACTGCCAGCTCTTTGTCTACTTGCAACTGTGAGGTGTCTGTCCAGGCAGGGCTGCTCAGGTTAAAGCTTCCGCTCAGGTCCTGGTTTGGTACTGTGCAGACTGCAGCTTGTAAAGTGGAGGAGTGCCTGTGATGCAACCCATGAGTGACTGGTGCCTCATGAATCGGGGGGGGGGGGCATCCGCAGAAGCCACTGACCCAGTCAGGAGGGGCACCATCCATCGGGGGGGGCGGCATGTGAATCCCCATGCACCCCCTACCAGTCACCTATGATGTAAGCAGTGTCTTCTGGTGGTGTCCCTCAGACAGCAGGCAAGAGAGCTGCAGGAAGAGGTGGCAAGGCTATGATGCATCCTCTGCCATGTGTACTTCATTGATTTGATGCTGAAGGAGGCCTCTAGAACTGTGGAGGAAGGCCAGAGGCAGAGCTAGAGAAGGAATATGTTGTGAACTCCTAGGAAGGTAGAAGCTGGAAGTTATCATCTCTGGCAGCAAGCAAAAGTCTTCATCTCCACCTGCAATGGTTTGGCTGGAGAACAGATATGGAGCCCTGTAAAAAGTGGGCCATTCTGGGGCCAGTCTGAACATTGGCCTGCCCACCTGGCTAGGGCAATCGCCTACTTGCCTCACCTGCCACACCTTTGTTTTAGCTAAAGATGTTCCTAGGCAGGAGTCTGCCCATTTAATTTCCCTCATGCCAAGGGTGGAATACATGGTGAACCTCCCATTATACTGTGTCCCGTGCCTCACAGATGGTATCTACATCCGCTAATACTCCACCAGCCCCTTAGCTGGGTAGCACTCTGCCTCATCCAGCCCAAACTTGGCTTCAGGTGTTCTCAGATAGACCTGGGCCTCATGCACCTCTCACTAGGGCTTCTTCCCATACAGAAAGGGTGTGAAGAAATTGTAGATAGTTCAGTGAAGGGCAACAAAAATGGTTGGGGGGCTGGGCACATGGCTTATGAGTAGAGGCTGTGGGACTTGGGCCTATTTAGTTTGGGGAAAGAGGAGAGTTAGGAGGCTATAACTGCAGCTTTCAATTCCCTGAATGGTGGTTCCAAAGAGGATGGAGCTAGACTGTTCTTAGTGGTGGTAGATGACAGAAAAAAGAGCAATGGTGTCAAGTTGCACAAATGGAAATTTAGATATTAGGAAAAACTCTCACTAAGAGGGTATTAAAGCACTTGAACAGGTTACCCACAGTGGTTGTGGGATCTGCATCCTTGGAGGTTAACACCCAGCTAGAGAAAACTTGGATGGGATGATCTAGTTAGGGGTGACCTCCTGAAGTCCTTTCCAACTCTAGTTTTCTATGATTACTCTCCTCCCCTGCACATGTACATGGTAAGTTATGCAGATCAGATATGCAAACACTGGACATCACCCACATAGACTCCTACTATCCATTCCCATTCCCCTGCCCTGGGAAATCATAGAATCTCTTCTGGTTGTTGGAAAGAAGAGAGAGGAAGAGAAGTGTGGACAACATTTCCATGAGGGATTAATAAAGACTTATATTTTCTAGTCTGTGTGACTCCTTTGCCTCTGAAAACTGCTAGAGGTCTGTAATATCCAGATGTGTGTTTTATCACCCCATCCAACTTAGCCACTGCTGGTGAACTGCATAAAGTTGCTGGCTAATGATTTGGAAATAGCATTATAAGTGGGTTGCCTAGCCTGATAAATCTGCCTCCAGAGGTTTCTCCCTGAAGAGTTCCTCAGTCAGACCTCCCAGATAAAATACACTTTTGAAGCAACAAGCAAGCAAACAGACCATACCTTCTGCCCTGTCCCAAGCATTAGAAGGGGAGCCCTTTGCATCTGGCCTCCTAGCGCTTCCTTATACCAAGCTCTTCTACTGAAGTTTGATTCCTCCTCTCTCGCTTACTTTACTGGGAACTTTATAAAGCTCCTAGTTGGACATTCCAGGCCTTTGTACACGTGATGATGGGCCCCTTTTAGCAGATTAATTGCCCTTTTTAGCCATTTAATTGTCACAGTGTACAAGTGTGGCAGCATATTGCAATTAAATTTTGTAACAGTGTACACCTGTGGCAGCATATTTCAATTTATCTGACTTTATGTAGCAAAGTAAAACACATCTGATGTATGTTAATTTGCTATGCAAGACATTCCAGTGATATACATCCAGAGATGGCAGCAGGGAGAGCGCATGGGGCCTTAGAAGACCAGGAGTGCTCGAGGAAGCTTGGGCTTGGCAGGCTTCCAGGTCCTCCTTGCACTGTCCAACCTTCTCTAGCTGCCAGCACACCCAGCCACCTTCAGACACTGAATGGAGTTCTGGAAACCCAGTGTGACTGGGGCCACCCTAGGACCAGGTCTCATGTTGTCCCACCCACCCGTCTAGGGCAGTCTGCCCCATTTCTCCTGCCACAGCTTGATGTTCTCTGATACAAGAGGCAGGAGGCTGCCCATTCACTGCCATGCCCATGCCTCACAGATGGCATCCAGATTATTATTGCTCCCCGACTTCAGGCTGGGGCAAACTCAATCCACTGTTGGGCCTCTGACACATTCACTCTTCCCCCCACTGGGTCACTCAACTGCCCTGATCCCTTGGGCAACCCCCTTTGGGCCATCAGGTTTTGCTACTCTCACTCTGGCATGGCACACACAGCATCTTCGGTTTACTCATGTTCCCCTACTCTACATGGCCTTGTTCTTATGCCAAGCATTGTTGCCTGGTGAGTCAGCCCTTGTTCCCAGTTTCACTTGTGGGAGTTGGCCCATGTACTGCCCTTCAAGTCGCCCTTGCAGATCTACTCAGTATACCCCCAGTGCATCCCTTCAGGCCTCCCTCAGAAGCCTTACTCTGCACCACCCATGCAGTGTTTCAAGTGCCTCTATGCACCCGACTCTGTTCAGGCCTCCACATCAGACCTAGTGAAGAGGCACTTGGAGGGGTTGGACATGTTTAAGTTGGCAGGCTCTGATGATCTTCACCTGAGAATACTAAAGGAATTGGCTGGTGTCATAGCATAACTACTGGCACAACTGTTTGAGCACTTGTGGCACTCAGGACAGGTCCAGAGGACTGGAAAAGGGTCAGTGTGGTCCCTATTTTTAAGAAGGGGAGGAAGGAGGACCTGGGGAATTATAGGCTGGTTAGCCTCACCTCTATTCTTGGCAAGACCTTAGAAAAAAAAATCATTAAGGATCACATTTGTGGGGGCCAGTGGGTAACAAAATGCTAAGGGGCAACCAGCATGGGTTTATAGCAAACAGGTCCTGCCTGACTAACCTGGTTTGTTTTTATGACCAGGTCACAAAGTGCTTAGATGCAGGAGTACAGATGTTATTTACTTGTTTTTTTAAAAAAGGCTGTTGACACAGTGCCACACAAAATTCTTAAAGGTAAACTAAGTAGTGGTGATGTGGATTTTGTCACAGACAGGTGGGTGGAAGACTGGCTTATGGGATAAAGCCAGAGTGGTGGTGGATGAGTCGGTTTCTACCTGGAGAGATGTGGGCAGTGGCGTCTCCCAAGGTTCTGTTCTTGGATCAGTACTGGTCAATATCTTCATCAGTGATTTGGATGAGGGTGTAGAAAGCACTCTGTCCAAATTCACAGATGACACCAAACTATGGGGTATAGTAAACACACTATAGGTTAAGGAGCAAATCCAGGTGGATTTGGACAGACTGGGGAAGTGGGCAGATCAGAGTAGGATGCAATTTAACAAAGATAAGTGCAAAGTGCTGCACCTGGGGAAAAAGAATTATCAATACACCTATAGACTGGGAAGTACCATTCTAAGTGGCACAGCAGCAGAAAGGGATCTCAGAGTCATAGTTGATGCAAAAATGAACATACGTCACCAATGTGATGAGGTAATAAATAAGGCTAACCATACTCTTTTTTGCATTAGTAGGTACACTGTAAGCAGGTCTAGGGAGGTGATACTTCCCCTCTATGTGGCATTGGTGAGGCTGCAGCTGGAGCACTGTGTCTAGTTTTGGGCATCTCACTTCAAGAGGGATGTGGATAACCTGGAAAGGGTTCAGAGGAGGGCTACTTGTATGGCTGAGGGTCTACAGGTAAGATCCTATGAAGACAGATTGATGGACCTGAATCTCTTCAGCCTCCACAGGGAAGGCTAAGAGGTCATCTTGTGGCTGTCTGCAAGCTCATCGGGGGGAGGGGGGGAAAAAAAAAAAAAAAAAAAATCAGCAGGGAATAGGGGGTGCTCTATTTACCAGGGTGCCCCTCAGGGTTACTACAAAAAATGGCCATAAACTGAAGGAGAGCAGATTTAAATTGGACATCAGGAAAAAGTTCTTTACAGTGAGGGTTACAAAAATATGGAATGGACTTCCAAGGGAGGTGGTGCTTTTCCCTACCCTGGAGGCATTTAAAAGGAGATTAAACAAGCACCTGGCTGGGGTTACTTAACCCCAGCACTCTTTCCTGCTCAGAGAAGGGGGTCAGACTCAATGATCTAATTGGTCCCTTCTGACCCTAAAAATCTATGAAATATATTAAATCAATACTACCCCCTCTGGGACCTCTAGGGTCTTACACCCCTGCTGGGATCAGGTGCCTCTTTATAAGTGTGCTTGGCCCTTGCTTCTCTCTCAATCACCCTCCCAACAGTGGGGGATGGGGTTAAGGCATGCATAAGCCACCTTTCACCAGGGAGGTAACTAGCCTGGCATTTCTTGGGGGCTGTCCCACCACAAACAGCCCCTCCAGACAATCTTTCCCCAGCAGAGTGCAGTTTCAGGTCATGCCCAAGATCAGGAGCCTCGTGTCATCCCCATAGCTCTTGCCCTTACCTCCAAGATGTTCCACAAGCAGCTCTGCCAGATGTTACCTCCTCAGCTCCTAGCAGCAAACTACTGCCTCCAGCCCTGAGAGCCAGGCTTTAAAATGGCCACCCTCACCAAGCACCTGCCCTTAAAGTGGCAGGTATCAAAGTGCACTGCCACACCCACCAAGCTCAAGCTTCCTTGATCACACCTTGGCTTCTAGTGTCCCATGTACCACTGGATCCAGTGGGTGCTGCCCACAAGCTGGGGTGGCACCCACCCAGTAGCACCCCACCTGGGTGGCCCCAGGGAGCACTGTCACCATGGAGGGAAGCACCAGCTCCCCTTCCCCCCACAGCTCAGGGGCTGCATGACTTGCTGACAGCTTCTGCAGGCTGACTCCACTGTGGAAAGAATTAAAAAAAGTGGTGATGGGCCTGCTTCCCCACCCCCAGTTGGAGTCTGCCCGCATTTCTGATGGAAGGGGAGCAAGCTGCTGGCAGGCCAAGCAGCCCCTGAGCTGCAGGGCATCTTGGTGCTTCCCTCTCCATGGCAGTGGTGCCACCTGGATGGCATCCACCTGCTGGCACTGTACCCAGGCAGTCCTGGAGGGTGCCACCACTGCAGAGGGAAGCACCAGGGTCCCCCACAGCTCAGGGGCTGCTTGGCCTCCCGACAGCTTACTCCCCAGCTGTGGGAGATGCAGGCAGGCTCTGGAAATAATAATAATTAAAAAAAGGATCAGGCCTCTTGCTGCTTTTTTCTTTTTTTTTCCTCAGTGGAGAGCCATGAGCTGTGGGGGGAATGGTCCTTCCCTCTGTGGTAGTGGTGCCCCCTGGAACCTCCTGGATGGAGTGCTAGTGGGATGGTGCTGCCCAGAAGGTGCCGCCACAACAGAAGGAAGGACCAGGACCAGGGCTCCCCGCATCACAGGGCCTGCTGGCAGCTCACTCCCCAGATAGACCTGGGCCTCACTCCCCAGCCATGGGAAAGGTGGGCAGGATCTGGGGGGGAAAAAGAGGGATTGGCCCCTCACTGACTTTTTTTTCCCCCTTTGGTCCCTAAATTAAAAACCCACCGTTTCAATTTAGGGAAGACTAAAACCCAGCACGTGCACAAGTGCCTTCCCTGATTATTAAAATGCCCCACAAATAAGCTTTCTCAACAGGGCTGACTATAAACAGGACAGACTGTTCCTTTAAAGGGACCACCCTGTTACAGTTATCTACTTAAGAGAAAACTTTGTGTTGCAGTACAGAAAGGAACTCAGCTTCTAGGAAAGCAGGTGCTATGCAGCTCTACGGCTAAACTGGCAAATTAGCTGCATCTGTATTACACAGGGAGCATTGTATCCAGATACTAGTTTAAGAAGGGTCAAATTACAAGACAATCCCACAGTTGGTACAGATGAGATGTCTAACGCCAGGGAGGGTTTAAGAGAAACAAAGAAAAGACAGGGTTGTATATGCCTTGTAGGAGTGATAGATAATTTACTGAACTTCTAAAGCTGTCTTGCATAATGAAAGTTGCATCTACACGTGCACTTTACTGCAGTTGACTAATTAGCTCTGCAGTAAAGCATCACTGTCTACATATGCATAGGGTATAGAGTGCAGTAAATTAACCCCACGATAGGATATCAGGGACAGCTCTGCACTTCAGCACTCTCATGCTCCCGCCAGCCCTCCCTTCACCTGAAACCAACGCCCAGGGCTGACCCCCCACTGAGCCTGCTGCCAGCCTGGGGCTGCTTCACCCCAACTCAAACTGTCCCAGGTGCATATGTATATGCTGCACCTGAAGGTAGTTGGCTGAAGCTTGAACTGCTCCAGAGTTGTTTGTGTTGCATTAATTTAACATGTAAATGCACTCAGTGTGGTGTAGTTAGAGTCTAGTTCCTTTTGTCTAAACCAGCAATAAGAATGTGGGCCTTCTGTTGGTGCTGACCATGGTCATTTCATAAAAATATGTATGTTTGTTGTTCCTGCATAGTTTGCTTGAGTTCTTTTTGGCCAGTAGGTCACTTTCCTAACATCTTACAAATGCAGCTCATGCATAATGAGGTCAAGATAAAAACAAATGAACCCATTTGAGAACAGTTTTAACCTTTTTGTTTGATTTATATTACAGTATTCTCTGTGCTGCTTGGAAATTTTCACTTTCTGGCTCTAGGGATAGAGATTTTTAAAACTCCATAGTAGGATTTAGATTCTAGTTTAACTCAGTGAAGTGAGTCCTGATATAGTGTAATTAAATGTTCCATGGGGATGAACATACTTTGTTAAAACTTTCAAGAGAACCAGGCAAGCAGGCTGACCGGCTATTGGACTCTTCATTCTGTCAGTGGGCTGCCCTTTTCATCTCCTTGTTTGTCTCTATCACTGGCCTAAAATTTTCCAAAAAACTCCATATCAATTCTCTGGAAATAGAATTATTCAAACCATTTACATTCCATGGAAAATTCGAATTTCTGATTTTTCCTTCTGATTTAGAAATGCAAGGGTTCTTTTATGATGGAAAGTCTAGGTCCTGCCCAGCTCTTACTCTTGTTTGTCTCCCAGAATACTACAGCAATTTACGCTTTTTTGTGACAAAGACATAATTGAGAGCTGAATTATTTATCTCATCTCCTTTTAAATATTTTGCACTTTTCTTGCTTACAGCACTCTACATATTACAGTACATGCTGTTGTAAGTTATTAAAGAACATGGCTTTGGAAAACAACAAGCATAGAAGAGTTTGCCCAGTAATCCAGCAAACACATTTAAATGAGAACTATGCAGATTAGTGTGAAGTCCCATTACTGTGTCTTACCACTTTCATGATAGAGAAAAATATTAAATGGAAGCATTCTCCTCTGAATTGTTAAAACAGTATATATGAAAAGGAGAAGCGGTTTGACAAGAACTTGCAAAAAAGCTTTTGAGCTTAACATTATGTGACCTGAAAGAGATAAGATCAAACTTGCTGGGAAGGAGCAAGGAGTTAAATGTTTCATTTTCTATAAAGTCATTTCTCAATTTGATGAGATATTTTTGTAAAAACAAGAAGTGACTGCTAGCAAAATGTCAGTAGAAGCTTTGCAAGTGAGGGCAATTTGGGTGATTGCCTTTGAAAATCATATCTCTGAAAGTCACATCAAAATACAGTGATTTTGACAAATTTTGTGTGCATTTTTTTCTCACAGCAGAAATCTCACAGCCAGCAGAAAACCCAAGACTTTTCTGCATAACCACTGCATAACCATATTCAGCATATGCAGACAAAAATATGCAACATCATGGAAATATAAGAGGGCAAACTAACTGAATTGTCATCCTTTGATGGATTGATAGATACAGGACGTTTTATATAATAGGAATTTAATAGCACCCTGAAAAGTTAGGCTGAATTCAATGAAGAAGATTTAATTGTTAATTATCATTCTTTTTCTAATGCAATAAATTACAGTGCTTAACCAAAATAAATGATTAACAGAAACTAATATAAATCAACTACTTTGCTTAAGACAGCAACTAACAGTAAGGAATATGCTACTTACATGGTAAATGATTGGGGCAGCACCAGGTGTGTGGTTCCTGCCACAATAGGGTTTCAAAGAAGTTACCACAATCCAATAAAGTAACAACTTAAATTCAGTCACCGCCTAGCTTTCCTAATCTCCCTAAATATATGGACCAATAATGTATAGTCCTCCTTGAGGACTGTCCCAAGCTTCAGTTGTGTATATGCCTCTTTTTTCTTTTCCAAGAGAACCATGATGTCCCTATTAAGTCAAGAGGGTTTGCCAGTCCTTCTGCTACCTTTTGTCCACACAGGAACGGTCTTCTTTGTGCTTCAAGGATTGTGTCCTCGAGGAACGACCACTCTTGATGTACTCCATCTGCCTTCAGTCCCTGGTCCGGTACCCCCTCCCCTACTGTTACCCTGAGCCTGTTGAAATTAGCACTTTTAAGTCCAGGACTTCAATCCTACTAGTTGATTTGTCTGCCTTGCAGCGGACAGTAAACATGATGATCTCATGGTTGCTGTCACCCAGGCTACCATCAATATTCAAGTTGCTCATCAGATCATTTCCTTTGGCCAAGACCAAGTCTAGGAGAGCGTTGCCTCTGGTTGGCCCTTGCACTTCCTGTCAGATAGAGCGCTTTGATAAAGGTTATAGGCAGACAAGGTTCTTTGGGCAAATCTGATATCTTTTATTAGACCAACTTAAATAGTTGGAAAAAAATTTTAAGCAAGCTTTCGGGTTCAAAAACCCTTCATCAGGCTGAGGAAGTTTCAGCAGTTGGTGTGTGCTCTTCCTGGATGGAGTGAAAAGTAAAGAAGCCAGAGGCTGGGCTGGTCTGCACACAAGATAGGCAGTCAGTAAAGACGTAGATTGAGGGGTCAATGGGTGAGAGACAGGCTGGGGGGGAGAAGGGGTTGAATAGCAGAGAGATACCTGGGGAGTGAGATGGCAGGCAGGTTATAATGTGTCATCAATCCAATGTCTATATTTAGCCCATGATTTTTAGTATCCAGGAGGTTGATGAAGTGGAGTTCATAGGCTCCTCTCTGGGAAGCGTTTTGTAAGTTTCCTTTGAGGATCAGAACTGAGAGACTGGAGAGAGAGTGGTTTTCTTGTGCGAAATGTGCCCCCACAGGTAGTTGGGTATTCCTGTCTTGGATAGATTTCTGGTGTGCGTTCATCCTGATGCATAGTTGTTGTTTGGTCTCTCCTATGTATTTTCCATCGGGGTATTTGGTGCATTGGATGCGATGTATTACATCTCTGGAGGTGCAGGTGTAAGATCCGGGAATGGTGATGGCTCTGTTGTGGGGTGTAGTAATTGTGGGGGTACTGCAGATACATTGGCAGGTTTTACATATCTTGTCATGGCCTGGTCTGGATCCTTTTGGTGTGTTCTGGGCCTGAGGGAGTTTGCTTCTGGTGATGAGGTTAGCGAGGTTCGGTGCTTGTTTGAAGGCTAGGATGGGTGGCTCTGGGAAGATCTTTTTAAGAATAGGGTCTCTTTCTGGTATGGGTTGCAATTGTTTCAGGGTTTTCCATATAGGTTCAAGGGAGGGGCTGGCTGGGGCACAAGGGTACTTTAGCACAGGGGATGCCTGCCAGCTAGCCCCATACTGAAGCACCTTCATGCCCCATCCAGCCCCTCTGCAGCATATGGAGCCCAGTCAGACCAGCCCTGGATCGCATAACCAGCGGTGTGTGATTTGTGAGGGGTTTTCTTCAGGCCTCAGTCTTCTCACTCAGCCTGGTCCTCTGGGTGCTTTCCATACACCCCTCCATGTGAACCCCCATGCAAACTGCTGTGTTCAAGCAGAGCTGCTCCTCTTTGTGTGCACCATTCAAGCAGGTCCGGTTATGGGGCTCCCTGCAGCCTCACCTAAATAGGGACCCAGGGGTGGATGTTCCCCTCCCTGGTCCCACTCAGCCAGCACATCCTGCCCTGCACAGCCCCTGCCCACTCACATGCATGCAAGCACATATGCATGCATTCTCACACACTCACCTGCAACCACTGAGCAACCCTGCCTCGCTCTCCCCCTTTTTCCCCAGTTCCCTTACCTCTGGCTCTGTGCTAGCATCTGCAATGTCCCGGGTGGTGTCTCAGTCCTAGTCTTCATCTATTAGGGGACATGATGGGTGTTAACCTGTGCATCTCTGCCAAGGAGCAGGCCTAAACTGAAAGTGACTTTCAGTTGGGACCTTTTTTCAAATAGCGACTTTCCTCAGAGTCTCGTGGGATCACATGAAATCTCACAATACTGTGCAAGACTGCCCCTGGGACCAGCAGCACTGAGGATTTTGGTGAGTCCCTCCCTCTCTCCCCCTTCTCCTATCCTGCCACCAACCCTCTCTGTAGCCTCAGCTAAGTACAGACCCAGGGGTGGGTGTTCCCCTCCCTGGTCCCACTCAGCCAGTGCGTCCCGCCCTGTGTGACCCCTGCCTGCTCACACACATGCATGCATGCACACACACATATTCACACACTCACCCACACCTGCTGAACACCCCTGCACTCATTCTCCCCCTCTTTCCCCAGTTCCCTTACCTCCAGCTCTGCACTGGGGTCTGTGGTGTCCCAGGTGGCATCTGGGTCTGAGTCTTCAGCTCCTAGGGGGCAAGACAGGTGTTAACCCATGCATCTCTGCCAAGGAGCAGACCCAAACATGCAATCCTATTCGGTTGCAGTAAACTAATAAACATTTCTGCAGTCCGGCTAAGCACAAGTACTACCCTCTGGCAGTGTTGTTTCAAGCACTATAGTACGTATGCAGATGGTGATGGGGCTGTCTGGGGCACAAAGGTGCTTCAGCACAGGGGTTAGCCAGCAGGCAGCCCCACTGCTGAAGCACCCTTGTGCCCCAGCCATCCGCTTTGCAGGTAGCCCTCTGTACCCCCAAGAGGGCTCCAAGTGCTGTTAAGTAACCGGCTGAAGCACAAGAAGTCCCCATGCTGAAGCACCCTTGTGCCTCAGCCAGTCCCCCTGCAACATGTGGAGCTTGGTCAGAGCAGCCCTGGGCTGGCAGGGGGCTCAGAGGGTCAGTCTGCCAGCCCAGGGGTCCGCTGATGGGGCTCCATTTGTTATGGAGTGGCGGGTTGGGGGACAAGGGTGCTTCAGCATAGGGGCTGCCTGCTAGCTAGCCCCATACTAAAGCACCCTCATGCCATATCCAGCCCCTCTGCAGTGCATGGAGCCCCACTGGAGCATCCCTGGGCTAGCTGCTCCAATGGAGTTCTTTGTGCTGCAGGGGGCTGGCTGGGGCACACGGGTACTTTAGCACAGGGGATGCCTGCCAGCTAGCCCCATACTGAAGGACCTTCATGCCCCATCCAGCCCCTCTGCAGCATATGGAGCCCAGTCAGACCAGCCCTGGATTGGCAGAACGACCTCCTGGCTCCCCTTCCAGTCTGGGCTGCTCCCATGGAGCTCCATGTGCTTTGCACAAATAAACTCTGAACTACTATGCTCCAAAATTTATTCATGTGCATTATTTGCATGTGTAGACATGCCCCACTCTGTCAGGCCAAGCCTCTCTTGGGCTGCTATTTAGGCCATGACAGACATTACACTTCACAACCCAATAATGTGTCATAACCCATAACTTGATGCACATGATTGGGGTTATATCTTGTCTAGGGGCCTATACTCACACAATATCTAAATCTCACTGGATGTAATTTAGCTAAACCAGATGTAGTTGAACCAAGTTCTGTGACTGGTTCTGTAATGCCTATCACACAAACATGATTTAGGATCTATCTGCATTGATACTCACATAGTGTACCAGGTGTAGCCACAGGGACTGTAATTTCTCATCTCCATGCTTCCTTGTTGTGGGTGTTTCTGGCGCATTCATTTTTATTGCCCCTGTTCTGTGTTGCAATTTATTTAAATAAAAGAAAGCCTTCTGAGAGCATTGCTTACGTGTGGTTTTCCTTTCTTTTTTTTTTTTTTTTTTTACTTCTGGATTGACTGGATGGGTGTATTTTTATTAAAAAATGTTCACCCCTGCTAATCATGGATAGTGGAATGGGGTAGTTGTTCAGTGGGCAGCTGTTCTCCCTCCTGACTGCAGCTTGGGGGTTGAGAGAAGGCTGTCTTTGCAGGCCCAGTACAAGCCCTCCAAGCATCAACCACAAAATCAACAGGTCAGGCTGCTCAAGGGAACCCATTCTTACCACAGACCAGGGATGGGGCTTTTCTAGGAGTGCAGGGAGGCCTAGGTCCTCCAATAGCAGACTCACTTGTATTTTTATTGTGGTAAATTTCAATTTATCATGGTAAATTAAACCACCTCTGATTTTTAAATTTTCTGTGTGGCTAACTGTTCCAGCAAGATTATTTTTATTGTGGTAGTTCTGCAACATGTATTCTCACAAAGAGACAAAACCAGCATTTTCCCTGTTCTCCCACATTTGTCACCAGGTACTGCTTGGGTTCACTCAGAAATCCATGCAATTTCTGTTGCAATGCAGCTACTACACACCAGGTGGACTGGATGAAATTTTTTACAGGTCAGGCATTTCAAGAATCAGGTTAATTAAAAATACTTTTTTGTTGGACTGAAAACTTTTACAGTTAGTATATTTATTCTTGTTAGCACAGCCCTGTTAGCATACAACACTGGGGCACTGTAGGGACTGTATGGGACCACCAAGGGGACCACCAAGGTCCCAGTAGGAGGCAAGAGCCTCACATCGCTCTTTGGTGACAGCTCACAGCTTCAGGGCACACACCACTGGGGCTCTGGTGGGCCTTTGGGGGTGCCCACCCAGGGGACCACCAACCTTTTGCCAAGTGCCTTTTTCAAAGCAAAACAAAAAACAAAAAAAAACTAGGGGTACACCAATAGAGATTTTGGGGGCCAATACCAATAACTGATATTTAAGGAGTCATATCAGCCAACACCAATCTGATATCCGATTCAGCTGCCATTAGGTGGTAAGTCCGGTGTGATGGGGGAGGGGGAGGGAAGGGGTGTGGCGGCCAGATCAATGCCTCCCATGGTGAGGGAGGGGGCAGGAGCAGGCACTGCCCAGCCAGGGGGGACGGGGTGGGGGATGGAGGCATGGCTCATGAGGTGGGGGCAGCTCCCACCACTGCTTGCACCCCGGAAGGGTTGGGGGGCATGTGCGCGGGGTGAGCTGCAGCTGCAGGGTGGAGCTGCAGCCAGCGCTGTGCAGGCCTTTCTTTGCCGAGGGCTGGGCTATGAGTCAGCTCTGGCGGTGCTGGGAGGAGGCTGCAGCTGTCCCATATTTCACCACAGCTCCACTTCCAGCCCCATGCCACTGCCTTTCGCCTGGCATAGTTGCACCTGAATGCCCCTCCTCCACCCAAGCACTAGGAAAAGCCAGGGCTGCACCAGGCGGTGGCACAGGGCAGCGCGGGGCTGGGAGCAGAGCTGCAGCAAAATTTAGGTTGCTAGCAGCCTCCTCCCAGTGCCGCCAGAGCCTACTTTGAACCCAGTGCCTGGCAAGAAGAGCCCCATGCAGTACTGGCTCCAGCTCCGGCTCTGGCTCCACCCTGCAGCTGCAGCCCACCCCACGTCACATGGATCCGGGGCTACATGCTCCCCTGCCCCTGCCCTCCCAGGGTGCAAGTGATGGTGAGAAGTACCCCCACCCCACAAGCCATGCTTCTCTCTTGCACCCTGCCCCCCGCCCTGGTTGGGCAGTGCCTGCCCCTGCCTCCTCCCTCCTCCTGGGGGCATTGATCTGCCTCCCCACCCCTTCCCTCCCCCTTCCCCTTCTGATTTACCAGCTGAAGGCAGCTCTTCATGCTGCCAGCTCTGTTTTGTGCTGTGCTCTGGCTACACGCAGCACAGGCCTTTATTGGCCAAATGATTGGCCCCATCAGGCCAATATCAGATATAGACAATTTTCTTTATATCGGTACCAATCTGATATTGGACCAATGTATCGGTGCACCTCTTAGAAAAACTTTTCAGCACTAGACAATCTTTCTCTCACAGATTTAGGGAGTCCCAGGGGCTCCCTACAATGTTGGCTTTCTCTTCAAGCATCCAAAGTTGCTTTGCCCAGCAGGCAACAATTTCTCTAAGTCTTCAAATTAGGGGCTCCGCTGGCCACCCCAACAGTTCCCCAAGTGATGGAAGGCTAAGGTAGGCACCCCCGCCCCTGGTTCAGGCCACTGTTGGTGGAAACTCACAGCACTAGGGCACTTGAAGAATTTTGGGGGTGTCCACCCAGGGGACCATGAAGGTCCCAGCAGGAGACAAGACCCTCACCCCCACCTCATTGCTTCAGGGCACTGTTGGGGCAAGCACACACCACTAGGGCACTGGTGGGACTTTGGTGGGTGTCCAGGGGACCACTAAGGACCTAGCAGGGGACAAGGCCCACACCTCCCACTGCCGGTTCAGGGCACTGTTGTGGAAAGCCCACAGCATTGAGGCCCTCAGGTGACTTTGAGGGGTCCCAGCAGGAAACAAGACTCTCCCCTCACCCCACTTCTAGGCATATGGTAATTATGTAGGGTATCCTGCCCTGCCTTTCTCAAGGGATAAAGGCAGGTGATCAGTGACCATTCATTGAAGTCCTTTGAGATGAGAAATGCTATGAGCCAAAGGTACAAAAGGTCCATGGCATACTTTGTGAGAAGGCCCTAAGGTGGATGTCACCCTCAGTAACACCCACACTCATCATGCCAATTAAAGGGTCTCTCCCTGGTTCTCCCACTGAGCCTGAGCTTATGTGCTCCCACAGTTATCATCAGGGTCTGTGAACCTGTACCCTCTTTAGCAAGGGGATTGCAACCCAGGCTCTTCCCTCCTTCCCATGTTCATCCTCCCTATGCTGCTGGCTGGGGTTTCCCTTTCTTGGCACCCAAAACAAGGCTCTTCTCTCCTCCTTGGACCTTGGGGCTCCCCTGGCCACCCCCACAGTCCCCAAGACATGGAATGCACAGTATGGCACACCTATGTGTGCCCCAGCCATGGCAAGCCAGCAACCATTTGCCAACACTTGAAGTCAGGTCTTTTTTGCCTTTCCCAAGGTCCCCCTAGTATCCAGCTCAGCTTTGTCTGGACAGCATCCACCCCAGGGCAGGGCACCAAACCATTGATAAGCCTGTTCCTTGGGTCTTTCTTGGCTCCCTCCCCACCACCTTTTTGATAGCGCTGGCCCTGGACAGCCATGCATGCCATGCACTGCCCAGGGCTAGCCAAGGGGTGTCACACCCAGGGGCTTCACACCTTATCTGTCATCCCTGCTTGGGTGGTAGTTTCAGGGTGTCCCCAGTGTTCCCCCAGTCAGTTCCCACATCAGCATAAGAGCTACCTTTAACACTGAGCCCCAAGGAGTTTTATTTTACCCCTTCCCCCCACACCTTCTTCCATGCTGTTGGGTTTCCCAGTATTGGGTAAAGGAACTACCTTTCTTGCTGTTAAAAAAAATGCAATTGATGATAGTACACACCAAAGAAAAGGAGCGAGATTAGTTGTTTACATAAGTAGCCTTTAATGATTTATTCAACACAAGTTACATAAAAAGCAAACATTACAGGATTTTCCATGCAAACAATTTTCAACACAGTTACTTCAGCTTATTGAAGACAGCTTATTAAACACAGCTTATTGAAGACAGTTCAGCTCCTTGTACCAAGTTTCATTTATTGCACCAAGGCCAGATTGTGCACTTCATGCCAGGAAAGACTGTTGAGTGCAGACTGCTCAGAGAAGACAGTTTGGTGTATGAGGGCACCAATTTTCAAAAAGCACACAGCATAGAGGTGCTTGCAGGGCAGGTTCAGGGTGGGAAAACAGTGACTGGGAAAAGCCTCATCAAGCTTGGCCCCAAACCCCAAACATGTGAGAACTCCATATAAAACATAAGGCAGTAAGCCCACATTGTCTTCATATCACTCTCTATCACAGAGTGCTCAGCGGAGAGGTGATTGCAGTCCCAGGGAGTGGGGGGAGTACAGACAAATGAAAAGAAAGAGCAGCTTGGGAAGGCTAATGTAAAGGTTATTACAGTCACACCTACTTCTCTGTTAAAAACAGAAGATGTACCATCACTGGAAAGTAACAAAGTCAGTCCCCACATTTGCCAACCTGGAAGACGAGTCTAAAATCAAATGTGCTCATTGGATTTATGATTTGAGTTTAATTGGAGTTTAATTAGACATAAATCAGTGAGGAAACCCGCAAGTCCACCCAGAATGGGTTGCCTTTACTTGACAAAACAACCCAGACAGCACAGTGGAGAGGTGATTCCAGGCCAGGCCGTATTGGGGGAAAACAGAGCCTGGGAAAAGCCTCATCAGGCTTTGTCCCAAGCCCCAAACATGTGAGAACTCCCCACAAATCATAGGGGAGCAAGTCCACATTGCCTTCACATTACTCTCCAGTGCAGTATGCAGCAGAGAGGTGATTGCCGTTCTAGGGTGGTGGTGACTCTATACTATTTGCTACAGACAAAGGAAAAGGGGCAGCAGCTTGGAAAGACATATTCATATTATTAATGCTTTAAGCTAGCCTATTGCTATTAATGGACATTAGAGCACCCAAACAGCGCTATGTTAATAGTGAGAACTCCCTACAAATCCTAGAGAAGAAAGCCAATAAGTGCTACCAGAATGGGTTGACTTCAATCACTCTCCATCCCAAACTGCACAGTAGAGAAATGAATGCAGGCCATGGGGGAAAAACAATGATTGGGAAAAGCCTCAGGAGGCTTGGCACAGAGCCCCAAACATATACAACCCCCCCGCCCCAGTTATGCAATCCCCCCACTCACAGCCCAACCCCATGAGGACCACATGTCTGAAAGTTTCCCCATAGGAACAGTCAGCTTCATCATATATATTCTTATTAGTAATGCTATCAAAAAGCATATTGATATCAATGTCAGACTTAATCGTGAGACATATGCATGTTATTAATGCTTTAAACAAGCCTGTTGCTATTAATTAACATTAGAGCATGTTAAGATCATACTTTACAACTAGGAGGACAAGAAGCTATCTTCTCATTCATCAGAGCTAAACTGAGATGTGTCACTTGGAAGTGGCTGGATGCATTAAAGCCTTGTTGGCAGGCTTGCAGGAGAAGCTGAGAGGAGGGAACATGGCCCTTTTCCTAGGACCATCAGGACCAGAACGGTGATCAGCATGCTAACCAGGACCTGTACATCCTGTCAGTTTTGTGTATTACATCTTTGTGCTTCTTGAAGCACCCCAGTAACATTTCCCACAGATGAGCGAACTTGTTGGATGATTTCCTTGACCCACCCTGTGCATTCATTCAGGCTTTTCATGATCCAATCAGTTCTCACATTGGCAGCCCAGTCGGTCCTCCTAATTGTTCTCAGGGGAGGGGTAGCAATCAGAACTGAAACAAGAAAGAGATTGTGAGATAGTGCTTATGCTAAGCAAGGCCTAGCATAATTATCAACGCACTGAAACTCCCAGAATGCTTCAAGGAGGTTGAGAAGTCAGCGATTGACATTCTGGTGATCACCATCTGACCCTCGAATAGAAATGCTGACAATATGATAAAAATTGAAGGCAAGCAGCTTCTATCGTGAAAAACGGAAGCTGCATGGCTAAACCACAATGACGAAAGATAACCGCATATTATGCAAGTAAAGTCTGATAAATGTTGTATTTAGGTCATTTAGAATTAACATAAGAAGCGTAAAAATTATAATAAAGAGCATATCACCTGATATTATAATATAGAAGGGTTAACTAGTAACCAATAGAAGTAAGAATTAGAAATGCATATGTATATGTGTTATCATATGTAAGTAATAGCAATGTTATATTAGATGCCTCACTCAGAGCAGAGTGTGGACAGTTTGTATCTTTGTCTAAAAAAGATAAGGGACTCCTTTTAAATGATCTGTTGACCAGTTCTGAGACTACTAAATCGGGCAGCCGCACCTAGCCTTCGGGTTAGAAAGCAAGGGCCTGATTTGGGAACCTCGTGAACCAACAGACCCCTTAGTTTATGACTTTGTGAAATAATAAAAGTTTTAAATTGAACATCCAGGTCTGAACCTGTGCTTAATTCAGTCCTTACATAATTCAGCACGAACTCATACAGAGATATGATTGAACAATAATCACTGTTTGAAAGGTAGAACTTGCACTTCATTCAGCAACATAGCTTTCACACACCTTGCTGAAGTGGCATGCGAGTGTCTGCATCCCTTGAGGGTATCCAAAACTGGCAACCCAAAAACAGGAGAGAGCGCAACGTCAAATAGAGGAGACTAATAGCACCTGTTATTGTGCTTTGCATTTTAAGATATGACCTGACCTGCAGCATTACCCTCCAAAGTCACGAATGTAAAGATGACAGCTAGGCAACATACCTGGCATGAAGGTGGGGGTCCCAGGTCTCTCCTCCCGGTGCTTGGAGCCTGCACAGGACATGTCACTGCATGCACCACTGCACTCTGAACTCGAGCTACCAACAGCAGCACCTGTGGCCAGTGTGGCGAGAGGGCTGCTGACACAAGTGGAAGTGCCTGGTGGAGAGGATGCCCTGGTACATTGATAGTTGGCTACGTGCTTGACTGGTGTGCCCATGAGCTGTGTCCTGGTGATGTCCCTATGGAATTTGGCACAAAAAGACTTTACCTTGACATAGCACTGCTTGGGTGTTTTCTTGTGGCTCTGGTCTGCCATTCTGCTGGATGCATCACAGTATATGTGCCAGTTTGCTTTCAGGCTGATCACGAATTGGTAAAGCACCTCTGATTGCACCAGTACACACATGAGTCTCTTAACTTCTTGGATGCTCCATGCAATTCTAATCTTCATTGCCTCTATCTGCTTGGTCTTCTGACATGCCTCAGCCATCTCTGCTCTGCGAGTGTATCCCCAAGTGTGCTGGGCCATCAATTTATAGAGTGCTGAGTGACCAATCCTTGGAAAGGTTACCCCCTGCAAAGTAGCAAAATTTGGTGCCAAATGAAGATGCTGATCAAAGCTAGTTTTGGTGCACTACTATATAGTTGCTCTGTGCTTGTTTTCTCATTGCAAGGTGGAAAGAAGAATTAGCACCCCAATATGCTGAACTATGAGGAGTGAAGCCCCTGGTTGTGGACCAGTCTTGTCAAGCACGCTGTGCTGGGTGTGTGGTGACGATGGGTAGCAAAGGGTGCAGGGCCAGTGTGGCCATGGGCAGCTTCACTTTCCTTAGAAGACCTGGCTTGGCAATAATTTGCTGGAAATGGTATGCTGGCCAGCCTTGGCAGGCTGCACCCCTCAGGGTGCCTACATGTGCCATCCATGAGTTGGGGAGCTGTTGGGGTGTCCCAGGAAGCCCCTAATTTGAAGACCAAAAGAAACTGTTGGCTGCCGGATGAAGTGACTTTGCATGCTTGCAGTGATCAACCTGTCGAGAGAAATATGGGGTGGGTGATAGGGAGATCTCGTGGACCAGGGGGACAAAGGTGGGGTGTTGCTTTGGGGACAGATGAAAGGCTGGCTTTGCCAGCCCTCACCTGTAACTTGGAGGGGACCCCAGGGACCCCTGAATTTTCATACCATTACAGAATGTGCATCACTGGGTGATGCCCACTCTCAGGCATCCAAGGTGCAGAAAAGTGGGGTGCTTCCAAAGGAAAAACCCAGGGAAGGCTGCTTCCCACCAAAACCCTGTGCAGACCTGTCGGAGCAGTGCATGGGGGCAGAAAGTATCCTGGTCTGAGGTGACTGGTCAAGGGGAGCTGTAATGCCAATGCAAAATGCACAGGTGAACCCTGGGGTCAACCTAAGTCTAGCACACTAGAAAGGGTGAAGAAAGATGTATGAAAGCCCTGGGGTGCCCCCTCCTTGGAAAGCAATTTATGTTCGTTGGGGGCTTCCAGTAGGAATTGGGTTGAATGGAGAACACAGGAACTTCTGTTGGTGGAGGATAGGAAGTGTGGGATACCATTATGGTTGGATTGCTACTTGCAAGGCCCCAGGTCGGACATAGATACAGAAAGTCGTCTGCTACAAAATGTGATTTGGGTAGTCTTTGGAGAATGAATGGAGGTGGGTTTAAAAGGGAATTTACACTTTTCCTTGTTTGCAAGTAAACAATTCTGCACATCTTGTAAAGTCCTTTGGTGAACTTTATTTCAGTGAAAATTTAAAAACCACTACTAAAATAGTTAAACCAATAGTAAGAGTTTTAATAACAATTGGGCAGTAAAATTAACCATAAATTGTTGGGTTCCTACCTCCCCTCCCCACCACTCCTCACCCCGCCCACACACACATTAAAATGTCATGTTAAAGAGACATGAAAGATAGAAGACTAATCTGATTTCATAGGCTGAGGTGAGAGCAAATGAGGCAAAATTGCCTCATACCCACACCACCACAGGAAAAGCTTCAGAATCCCATCACTCCTCTTTTGCCATATATGCCCTGGTAATAAAAATGAAGAAAGGTACATGCATTGACTACATAGTAATAAAAGGTAATAAGAAGTTAGAGAACTGTTAAAGCATGAGCGCTGATGACTGCCTGTAGACTGGAAATTTTATTCGGATGTTGCTCAGCTTTGGGTACACTCATGCTTGACTCACAAGAACCTGGTGCCCCACAAGATGCCTCCCTCTTGGCCCCAACCCCGAGGCTGCTCTGTATTGTCCTCCCCTTCATCCCTGAAGCATAATGGAGCTCTCCTCTTGTGAACAGAGGAGGCACAACTGTCTTTTGGAACAGAATCCAGAGTGGGTTGGGATGGCCCGTTTTCATTGTTGCCATCATCAAGGTGTCTGAAAAGCTGCTGTCTAAACCTTGCCTTGAGACACCCTGTATGACCAGCAACCTCATAGAAACCCTTAGCAATTTCTAAGAATTCCTTAGTGCTGCTCTCAATAAGATCAAAATTGGTTTCCTCCCACCTCAATAGCCTAGCAAAGATGTCCCTAATATTGTCTGCCAATCAGTCAGTGCATGTAGATTGGCTTTGGCAAGATTGTGCCAGTAACTCCAGAATGTTTTCCTTCATTCTTCATTGCCTTCTTCTGTAATTACATTGACGATCAGCATTATTAATTGCTGTTGATGATCTAGGAACCACACCTGCAGTACTAGGTATAGCTATACAAAAGAGTAAAAGAAAGGTCTTGTGAAGTGTTAGTCTATTGTAAAATATTTTTAAACCCCCCTCTCCACAAGAATTACCCCCACCCCCACCCACCAGTGTTATGAAGGTGCCTCCCCCCAAAAATTTTCTAAACCATCCCAACATATTCTCTCCCTCCCTGGGTTTTGCCTGCTCTCCACTCCCCAAGGGAAACACCTACCAACAGCCACCAAGTGCTTTAACTCCCCAATCCCCAACAGCAGATTAGGAAGGTGCAGGGCATAACTGACATTTGGTTGATGTGAGCAGTCTCCCCCCACCCACCAGACTAAAAAATGCAAAGCCCAAATCTTTTAGCCTGATGTCTCCTATCATTGTTATAACTTACAAGTCACTGTTCGAGAGGCTTGTGGTGTCTCCTGCACAGAACCAAATGTTCTCTCTTGGGAACCTGAAGCCTCCTGTGACAGAAAATTGGTGGATTCAGAGGCCTCTTCTTCCTTGTCAACAGAGCCATTCATCAGCCCCTCCTCATCCTCTGGGTCTGCTGCCAAAATGTGTGGAGACACAGTAGTATAGGACAAGCTAATTTCTGGCTCTGTGCAAAACAGGTCCTTTGAGAAGTCCCAGTTGAGCTCATTTGTCTGCGACTGAGGCTGATTGTGTGCTGTTTTCAAAGTGGCTGCAATGCAGCCATTGGTATTGCCACAGTACTGGCACTGGGGAGGTAACTCTGTGACAGTTTCCTCTGGCACACCGGTCTTGACGAATGCCAGCAGGCAAGCATCCCCAGCATCTCTTTTAAGGGTGGTAGCCAGCTTGTCATAGAATGGGATCATTCTCCATGAGGCTGTTGCCCTGTGGAGTCAGGCCAACTGTTAGGATCTCAATATTGCGCTGTTAGACAGGAGGGTGTGATACAATTGCACATATACAAGCACACAAATCAATTAGGTGCATACACGCACACACTACCAGCTCAAGCACATACACATCCAAACAGCCTAGGCACAGGCATACCTATCACCAATTCAAGCACATAGACCCCAAAAGTTAGACACAGATAACTGATTCATATATCATGCACACAATGACATATATATCTATATATACACACACACACACACTCACCAGTTCACACACATGCAACCCACCTACACATACACACAGGTAAGTTCCTAACTTAGATAGTACAGTGTATATGTGTGTGCTTGTGGTACCTGGGATACTTGGGGGAAGGTTCAGGAGAGAGAGAGAGTTAAAGTGTAAAGAGTAAAAGTTGCCAGAACCAGGATTAGAACTGGTGGACTACAGAGAAGCTGGCTGAGGAACTGAGGCTTGGGTTTACTTAAGGTAGACTGATGCTGGAAACCAAGGTAGACAGCTGAAATATTGGGGGGGAAGATAAATGGTGGCAAGGAGGACACAGCCAGGAAAGAAACAGAGGTAGAAACCTGGTTGCTCAGGGGAAAAGGAAAAGGCAGTGGGGATAAGGCAGTGACAAAGAAACAGGGGGTTTGGCGGTAGAGAGGAGCTCAAGACAGGTGTTGGAGGTGGCAGTCAGCCAGAAGCAGGAGAGGGAGAAATGAGACAGATGTTAGAGGAGAAGAGATTTGAGCAGGGCCAAACCATAGTAAAGCAAAACCGTAGATCCTTAGATGCAGGGGTAACAGTGGACATAGTCTTTCTGGACTTTTGGAAGGCCTTCGACATTGACTCACACCCCATTCTCATTAAAAAACTGGGGGCTGTGGTGTCGACACCTACACAGGCAAATGGGTTGCCAACTGGCTGGAGGGCTGCACCCAGAGAGTGGTGGGGGATGGGTCATTTTCAACCTGGAGGGATGTGGGCAGTGGAGTCCCCCAGGGCTCGGTCCTCGGGCCCGCGCTGTTCAACATCTTCCTCAGTGACTTGGACGAGGGGGTAAAAAGCACCCTGTTCAAATTTGCTGATGACACTAAGATGTGGGGGGATGTGGGCAAGCTAGAAGGGAGGAATAGGCTGCAATCGGACCTAGACAGGTTACAGGGGTGGGTGGATGAGAATAGGATGGGAGTCAACACTGACAAGTGCAAAGTGATGCACCTGGGGAGGAACAACCGGCACCATACCTACAGGCTGGGGAACTCCATTCTTGTCAGCACAGAGGCAGAAAAGGATCTTGGGGTCATCATTGACGCCAAGATGAACATGGGCCAGCAGTGTGGGGAGGCAGTCAGGAAGGCCCACCGTACCTTGTCATGCATCCCCAGATGCATCTCAAGCAGGTCCAAGGAGGTGATTCTCCTCATCTATGCGGCACTGGTCAGGTCGCAGCTGGAGTACTGCGTCCAGTTCTGGGCGCCGCACTTCAAGAGGGATGTGGACAACATGGAGAGGGTCCAGAGGAGGGCCACTTGCATGATCAGGGGGCAGCAGGGCAGGCCCTATAAGGAGAGATTACAGGACCTGAACTGTTCAGCCTCCACAAGAGAAGGCTGAGGGAGATCTAGTGGCCTGTTACAAACTAGTCAGAGGGGACCAGATCAGGGTTAGAGGGGCAGGGGGGCAGGTTGGGTGTTTACACTAAGGGGTAGCCTAGAGTGGCTGCACCTTAGTTCAACACAAGCTGAGTAGTGGAGATCAGAGACAATCTTATCTTGGAGTGGTGTCACTTTGAGCTGCATAATGAGTAGGGCTGTCAATTAATCACCGTTAACATGCATGATTAATGCAAGAACTATTAACACATTCTTTTTTAATACGTTAATCATGCACATGGTTTTGGAGCCCACACCAAACCTCCTCTCTGCTGCTGCCATCACGACCTCCAGGCTGCCCAGTGGGGCAGTGGTGGCAGTGAAGAGAAGCTGCAGGGCAGTCCAGGTACAGGCTCCAGGTTGCTGCAGCAAGAAGGAGAGGGGGAGCATGCACACACACATGTGTACACACACACACTAGAGGTGCACTGATATATTGGTGCCGTATTGGGATGCAGGCACATAGCTGCAGCAAGCACATGGCCCATAATGTAGCCTGGCAGTGTGTAGAGCAGTGCCCAGCAGGTAAGTTGGTGGAAGGGGTGGGGAAGGGACAGGGGGAGAGTGAAGGGGCAGGGGTGGGGCAAATTGAAGCCCTATGGTAAGGGAGGGAGTGGGGTAGAGGCAGGGGCAGGGGCAGGGGCAGGTGGGGGGGCTGGGTTGAATGAGACCCCATGGTTGACAGAGCTGCAGGTGACTCATCCAGGGGTGTGGGGAAGGAAGGAACCTCACCACTGCTGCGCGCACTCCTGGGGAAGGCTTAGTGGGGAATGTGCCCCTTGGGTTTGTGCACAGGGAAGAGGAGGACTGCCTGCTGCAGGTGTGGCTATGCACCATGCTGCCTTTTCCCCAGGAGATACACAATGCCATGTTGTGCCTCCCACTGCTGGGTGGGCAGGGGGCACAGTGCTGCCAGCACATGGCTCCTGGGGCAAAGGCAGGAGGGTGCAGTCCCAGCCTGCAAAGGGCAGCCTGCCTCTGCCTCTTGCACAAATCTGGGGGGCACATGCTCTGCCATTGCCTCCCCAGGGGTGCACACCGTGTCAGGGAGCCACCTCCCACCCCCTGCACCTCTGGATGAGTTGCTCTTGCCCCAGCCCCAGAGTCTTATTCACCCCAGCCCCTGCCCCTACCCCGCCCCATTTTCTCCCTCACATGGAAGCCTTGATCTGCCCCCCTACCCCTGCTTTGCCCCCTGCCCCTTCCCCTCCACAGACATACCTGCAGGGCCCTCCTCTACACGCTATTGGGCTGCATTCCTGTAGGGTTACCATGTTTCCAGTTTCAGAAAAGAGGACACCTGTGTGGGGGGGTAATATGATTGTAGGGAGGGCAGTCACATGCCTGTGTCCTGCCCCTGCCTCTCACTCCCAAGCCACAGTCTCCAACATCCTGCCAGGGTGTGCGGAGACCCCCCTTCAGATTCCAACCCCCCCCACATATACACACCGACAAGTCCCCCACACACACCCCCCTCAACCATACAAAGCACCTGCATAATTTTGCATAATTTTGAGTTTATCTGCACACAGTTTTGAGTTTTCAGCTGTGTGATTGAAATCATGATTAATTGCGACTAATTTTTTTAATCATGCAACTAATCATGATTAACTTTTTAATCATTTAACAGCTCTAATAATGAGCACTTAGAACCAGTTTCAGGTGTTAATGCACAGACAATCTAGGTATTAAGAGCTCCAGGAGCCACCCAGAATTAAAGTGCAACAAGTTCCTAACTAGGCCTGTGTGAATAGGGAAGTATATGATTTGGATTCAGCCAGCTCAGAGGACAGTGATTCAATTCACAGACACAGATCACTGTCCTGAAACAATTCAGCTGAATTTGCTTCAGAAGATTTGGCACTGATTCGGAGAGATATGAAGATTTGGCCATAGACTATAATGGGGAATGTGGTAGGGCACTATTGGTGCCTGCTACTTTAAGGGGTGAGCCAAGCAGCCAGCAGGTGCTTGATTGTGGTGGGCATTTTTAGATCTCTGGCTGCCTATATAAACAGAGCAGCCTGCTGCTAGCAGGCTAGGTAGAAACATTGCCTGGTTGTAAGGTTGCATGCAACATCTTAGAGGTAAGGGCAGGAACTTAACGGGATGGCTTGGAGGCTCCTGGTCCTGGGCATGACCTAAAACTGCCAAGATGACACCTACCAGGAGTGGGTGGCCTGTTTGGGCTCCCAGTGGCACAGGAGCCCCCGGAAAATACCAGGCCACTTTCCACCATGGTGAAAGGTGAGTTGGGGCACCTTAACCCCTAGCCTCCACATCACTGTGGGTAGAAGGGGACAAGGCATGGCTATAACCACCTGAGCCCCACTGTGGAGGGAAGCCCCATAGCCCCAGTAAGGGGGTGGCCCCAGTGTGGGGGCAGAGATGAGGAGCCTCACTGAGGGGGTGGGTGTGGAGCCCCAGTGAGGGGGAAGTCAGAGGGCTGGGAGTCCAGTGTATGTGCATGTTGTGGGGCAGAATTAGCCTAGGGTTCAGCACAGGGGTGGACCACACAGAGTAGGGGAACTTGTGGGAACTGAAGGGACTGCTTGGTGAGGCCAGCATGTGAATAGTGAAGCCTGATGGCACAGAAGCGTGGCTCAAGTAAGAGCAGGGCAGTGGACTGTGGCCTGGTAATGGGCAGTATGTCAGAGGCCCCGGTGAGAAAGGGGTGGAGTGGAAGAGGCTTCCTAGGAGAGGGGAGGTGGTATAAATATGTGTTTGCATGGAGCCCAACTTTGGACTCGGTTTGCTTTGGTCTCAGGCCGGGGGTAATTATGTCACCTGGATACCATCTGTGAGGCATGGGCTGTGGTATAGGGGAGGAACGGAGCTGCAGATAATTCCCTCTGGCATTGGGGCAACAAGGGGCAGCCTCCTGCCTTAATATGAACCAACTTAGAAACAAAAAGGTGTGGCTGGCCCAGAACAGCTGGGCGGGCCAATAGCAGATTGGCCCCAAGAAAGCCCCTGTTACAGGGAATCACTGAAATACTTATAACTTTGTAATTCTTTGGCAGACTTGGATGCAAATAGCAGGGATGGTAGCCCCTTCTAAGGGCATGAGGGCTGCCAAGTTTCAAGGAGATAGACTGAGTGGTTTCTGGGAAACTGCACCTCTACATGCTGACACGCAAAACTTGTGATGTGTGACTGTGTGCATGTTAAGGCATAGTAGGATAAAACCAGCAGGGATGGTAGCTTGTAACGGGGGGCCTTCCCAGTGCTCAGGCATAAACTGCTTACAAAAGGGACAGAAAGGCTGAAGACAGAGGCTTGTGTGCTGCTTCTACATCCCTCCCCCAGAGCACTGTGATTGGAAGAGAACTCAAGGAAAGATCACAGTCGCTGGCCAGCTACAGATGTTAGTCTTCTCCCCCCACCCTGCCCCCCAATTCCCCCTCCCTCTTCTCAGTTTCTGTTCCCCTGAAAGACTGCCTTCTAAATCTCCAAATTGCTGAAACTTTTTCTAAATCTTTTCTGACTACATTCGGAGGCTCCAAATCAATTTGGTGGGGTTTTTTGGTCTCCTGTTTTGATTTTGATTCAGTAATTCGGCCATGTGTTGCAGAGGGGGTGGCTGATGCATGAGGGTGCTTCAGCATGGGGGCTGCTCATGTCTCAGCCAGCTGCTCTGCAGAATGTGGAGCCCCATCAAAGAAGACCTGGGGCTCCACATGCTTCAGAGGGGTGGCTGGGGCACTTCAGCCTGGGGGCTTCCTGCCAGCTAGCTCCATGCTGGACTACCTTCATGCCTCAGCCAGTCCCATCACCATCCATACATGTGTTGTGGCGCACAAAACAACACCACCACAGGGTAGTGCTTGCGTTTTGCTAGACTACCCTGCAGCGGGTAGTCCGTATAAACACAAGTAGTTTACTGTGACCTAATTTATAATGTAGTTTATAATTTATAAACTACTGTTTCCTAGTAGGGTTGTACATGTAGACAATCGTGTTTTACAATGGAGCTAATTAGTCAGCTCTGCAGTAAATGTCTCATGTAGATGTGCCCACTTAGGCACCTAAGTCCAGGTGAGTAGGATTTGGCCCTGGCTGTTTAAAATACCTCTCTGAAAAGTGTCACCAAATTCATGTGTCCACTTGGTCAAAAATGTACCATTTCATCTGTTGAGCATGTGCATTCTGAGTAGATCAGAGATTCAAATTACAGCCAACAGCCATAGGACCTTTTAAACAAAAGTTCTAAAAATAGAAATACAAGGATATTGTGGTTTCCATCCTGTACTCTGAACTCATAATTGCACTGGTATTATTAAAGCTGAAGTTCTCTGAAGTCACCCATGACTGATTGAAAAGGGTTCCTAAGTCTAATGGCAAGAATCTTTTCCTGGCCAGAAGATTTGCTTTGCTTTAGTGCTCAAGGCTCAGACCTACATTCATGGGGGGATTAATTGTTTCTCAGTCTGGGCAGACGTACTTATATCCCTGCCTAGCTTTCCCTGGCTTTTTACCAATAGATGTGATGCTTTTGCTGATCCTTTTCCAGAGAGCTGAGTGGGGTAGCAAATAGTTTTACTCCACCTACATTAATATGAAGGACAACACAGCAGAGGTTGTATAGAAAGGGTAATAATTAATCACTACAATACACTCATAGCTAATTATTGCCTTCTGTTGTACCTGATCACTCCCTGTTTAGACTGAATTGCACAACCTAGCCCGTAGCTAATACTTTTGCCTTATTAAGACAAACCACCATGCATATCAGTGGCACTTACTCTCAAATAAAGGGGGTAGGCTTGGGCCCCAAAATTGCTTTACATCCAAGCACCAGTGGCAATTTTATTCTCATTTTAGCATGAATGACTTGATTAGTAGCAGTAATACTTTATTTGCCTAACAGAAGCTTGAAGCTGGAAATGCATTATGCATTCTAAGAATTCAGACAATACACATTTTCCACTGGAGACTCAGTATGATAAATAATTTTGGCTCAAAGCTTATGCTCTTCTTAGATATAGGGAAGTGAAGTCCTCAAAATTAGTTCTGAATATAGATCTCTGAGCTGTATGCATGTCAAAATAAGAATGATACGTATTAGTCCCAAACCTGCGAAATTCACCAGGGTTGTAACAATCTAGTTATAAAGTTCAGTAAAAAATTCTGCCATTGAAGTGACAGGATATTGGCAGTGACCTTATCCCCCTACTTTACCTGTGACAAGGTAGAGTGTTTCTGATGTTTTGAGCGCTGAGCCTGGTAGTTGTATAAGAGGGATGTTCGCAAACTTTCTTTTTTTTTTTTTTTAAGTTGGAAAAAGATGCATCTAATATGGGTTCCTACTTTGAGCAGGTGTTGAACTAGATGACTTCCTGAGGTCTCTTTCAGCCTTACTTTTCTATGACTCCATGCTATGAATGGAATACAAGCAGGGTGTGCACTGGAAACTTTTTTCACCAGAGTAGTATTGACTGGGGTGGGTTGCAACCTTGCCATGGTGGAGAGGCTTGTGTGATACTAATGACCTTGAGAGAAATGCCATCTGAAGTTTTGTACTTCTGGTAGGATCATCCATATCCACGAAGTTGAAAGCAAAGTTTGTACACTGAGTGATTCAACATATAAATAAAAGGCCTCAGTGATGAAGCAGGCAGATGAAGAAAGGATATTTCACAATGGATGTGAAAGTGGATGAAGGCTTCCGCAGAATAGAAACCTGTGGTCATCTAAGTTTTCATTGCCATTGGACTAAGGTTTCCTTCCCACTGAATGCATCTATACATGAAATTAATGCTATCTAGGTTTATTGTGCAGTAAATCAGCCCTGGGCAGGCAACTACATGTGCAGCCTTTTGGGAGCAGATTTGCTGCTTATGGGCACGTCCAGATGAGCCCACACATGCCTCTTGAGATGTCTCAAAGCATATTTGCAGTGTGGGCTTAAAATCTGAAACCTGGAAATCCAGGTGGGGGGGGCAGGGCATGGTCCAGGACTGTGCCCCAAGGCAACTGGGAAGCCAGTCTTTCACAGAGGTGCTCTGGTTTCTGGCCAGAGCTTCTCTACTGTGTTTCTGCTGCCCCAGCACGTGGGGCACACTCCCTTACCATACTGGGGTAAGCAGAAGTGGGGCAAGCCTGTGGCATGACCAGAACCTGGGCACTGTCTCGGGTAGATTAGGGATGTGGGGGCTGTGGGTTTAAGGGTGTGGGGGATGAAGAGTGGCAAAGGAATGTGGAGGAGGTGTGGGGAGTGGCAGGGGTTGTGGGGAATGTGGGTTCATGGGTGGGTGTGTTGGGAGGGCTTGACTGGGGGCCACCACATGCTGGCCTGCCACCCACCCTCTGGCAGCAGCCAGCTGGCCATGGCCTGGCTGCAGGCACACCCCACAGTGACGCATGTCCCAGTGAGGGGGACTGGTCAGGGGATGTGGATCCCCTGCAGGGCCCACAGCTCACCCCTGAAGCAGCAACAGCCTTTGGCACTTAAGGCCTGCTGCTGGCAAAGCCCCCCATGGCATGGCACCAGCGCCTCAGACCTGGTGCCACCTGTGCTACTTGTAGCAAGGCCAGCCTTTAGGTAGCTATGGGTTGCTTGGGCTGTCACCCAGGGACCAGCAGTGCTTGCAGGGAACATGTGTCATGCGGGGCTGGGACCCGCATCCAGGGAACCAGCCCAGCCAATGTCCTGAGGGGCCCATGGAGACAGGACCCTACCCAGCATGATGCACAGTCCCTGCAAGCAGTGCTTGGCTCCGGGGTGACCTTACACCTTCAGGCAGCCATGGACCATTCCAGCTGTCTGGTGGTGCAAGGTGCTGTGCCAAGCTGGATGGGCCCCATGACAAGCAGCACAGGTGGTGCCAGGTCTGAAGAGCCTGGCGCCATGCCACACCACACTGCACCATGGGGGAGCTTTTCCTTCAGTGGGCCCTGAGTGCCAATGGCCACTGCTCCTGCAAGGGTGAGCTATGGGCTCTGAAAAGGGGGTCTGTGGGGGATCTGTGGTCCCTGTTATGGGGACTGTGGGCCCTGTGAGGGGATCTCTGGTCCTGTGGGGAGAGGGTTGTGGGACCTGCAGGGGGAGCAGTCCATGTGCTGTGGGGTTGAGCTGCACCTTGTGGGGGGGACAGGGGACCCATACCTCCTAAGCAGCCCACACCCACAGTCCCCCCACAATCCACCCACATCCCCCATGCCCCCCACATCCCCCACACACACCTTACTACCCCTCCTCTTCAAATCCCACATCCCTCCCCATTGCATACCCAGCATGTCTAGCTGCCAGACAGGATGAGACCTGCTGGCAGGAGCTGTGGCTGCAGGGACAGTTGTCCCCACATTCTAGTTAGTGAAGAGGTCAGGGGGAGATCTAATTTTTCTGATAAGAAAAACAAAACCAAACATCAAAAACACATAGATACTTAGAATTCATTTTCATATGATGACAGAAACACTTGTAGGCTTCCAAATTACTTTAAAATTGTAAATATATCAATAAAATATTGATCAGTTGGGCAATCTCGCTCACTCTCTCGCTTGTTTTAATTGTGGAAGAACATGGATTTTTGGGGTATTTTAAAGAGTGAATGGCGGATTTTATTAGCAAATCTGCAGTTTTTAAACAGGGAACATCAGGATTCCTGCTAGTTAGGCAAGTGGCAGGAGCCAGCTCAGGACTGACACCCAGTACCCAGCTGGAGGTGGCTGACTTGACAGTATCATCTAATTACCATGAGCTCTAAGGCCCATCTGGATAACTAGTAGTCCCTACTGTATGGGGCCAATGGATAAATGACAAAACAAAATCCTGGGGACAACAAAGACAAAAAACAAGACAGGAGTGATACGAGGGTCAACATGTCAAAATGTGAAAATAGGTGCTCCTGAGGGGGACACTGAGAAGAGCCTCCTGGGGCATGCCCATCGATCCTCATAGGCATCCAAAAAGCTGGTGGCTTCTGCACAGTTGTGCTGTGCTCAGAAGCATGTGAGGACCAGAGAGGAAAGCAGTGTCACAGTCCCCAGACACTTTATAGATTCATAGATGTTAGGGTCAGAAGGGACCTCAGTAGGTCTGACCCCCTCCCCTGAGCAGGAAAGAGCGCTGGAGTCAGACAACCCCAGCTAGGTTCTTGTCCATTCTCCTCTTGAAGACCTCCAAGATAGGGGAAAGCACCACCTCCTTTGGAAAACCTATTCCAGATTCTGGCAACCCTTACTGTGAAGAAGTTCTTTCTAATGTCCAACCTAAATCTGCTCTCTGTCAATTTAAGGTTTCATAGTTAGTAGGGTTGGAAGGGACCTGAGCAGATCATCAAATCTGACCCCCTGCCATGGCAGGAAAAAGTACTGGGGTCAAAAGACCCCAGCAAGGTGTACATCTAGCCTCTTCTTAAAGATCCCCAGGGTAGAAGCCAGCACCAATTCACTTGGAAGTTGGTTCCAGATCCTAGCCACCCTGACAGTGAAGTAGCGCCTCCTGATGTCTAGTCTGAATCTACCCTCTGCCAGCTTGTGGCAGTTATTTCTAGTCACTCCTGGTAGTGCTCGGGGGAACAGGGACTCCCCAGTGCCTGCTGGTCCCCTCTGACTAGTTTGTAGATGGCCACTAGATCCCCCTCAGCCTTCTCTTGTGGAGCCTGAACAGGTTCAGGTCCCATAGCCTCTCCTCGTGGGGTCTGCTCTGCTGCCCCCTGATCATGTGAGTGGCCCTCCTCTGGACCCTCTCCATGTTGTCCACATCCCTCCTGAAGTGCGGCACCCAGATGTGGACAGAATACTTCAGCTGTGGCCTGACCAGTGTTGCATAGAGGGGGAGGATACCCTCTTTGGACCTGCTTGAGATGCATCTGTGGATGCATGATGAGGTGTGGTTGGCCTACCTGACTGCATCCCCACACTGCCGGCCCATGTTCATCTTGACATCAGTGATGACTCCAAGATCCTTTTCTGCCTCTGCACTGATGAGGAGGGAGTTTCCCAGCCTGTAGGTATGGTGCTGGTTCTTTCTCCCCAGGTGCAGCACCTTGCACTTGTCAGAGTTGAAACTCATCCTATTCTCATCTGCCCACCCCTGTATCCTGTCTAGGTCTGATTGCAGCCTATTCCTCCCTTCTAGCGTGCCCACATCCCCCCTCATCTTAGTGTCATCAGCAAATTTGAACAGGGTGCTTTTTACCCCCTCGTCCAAGTCAGTGAGGAAGATGTTGAGCAGTGCGGGCCTGAGAACCAAGCCCTGGGGGACCCCATTGCCCACATCCCTGCAGGTTGGCAACCCATTTGCCTGTATAGATGTTGACACCACAGTCCCCTAGTTTTTTTATGAGAATGGGGGGAGAGATAGTGTCGAAGGCCTTCCTAAAGTCCAGAAACACTATGTCCACTGCTAACCCTGCATCCAAGGATTTTGTGACCTGGTCATAGAAGGCCACCAGGTTGTTCTGACAGGACCTGTCTCTAATGAACCCATGTTGGTTGCCCCTAAGCATAATCTCCCCCACTGACCCCTCATGGACATGTGAAAGGATAATTTTCTCAAAAAGCTTACTCAGGATCGAGGTAAAACTAACTGGCCTATAGTTTCCTGGGTCCTCCTTCCTCCCTTTTTTGAAGATGGGAACCATGTTGACTCTCTTCCAGTCCTTTGGCACCACATCAGAGCACCACGAGTGTTCATAAAGCCATGCCAGGGGTCCTGCAATGACCTCAGCTAATTCCCTCAGCACTGTGGGGTGGAGATCATCTGGACCAGCTGATTTAAAATACATCCAGTCCCTCCAGAAGTTCCCTGACTAGATCCTTACTGACCCTTGGCCTGGGTGTGCCTTCTCTGGGGCCTGAGGGGGTCCTGGTGGGGAACTAATCCTGTCCCTGCTCAGGAAAATGGAGGCGAAGCAGTTGTTAAATAGATTAGCTTTTGTCATCTGGTGTGATGACCAGATTTCCTAGTGTGTCTTGCAGGTGATTATTCCTAGTTACTCCAGGGGATGCCCTAGTACATAAAGCCTCTCCTATTCCCTAATGCCCTCTCCTGATGAATTTATAGGCAGCCAGAAGACCACCTCTAAACCTTCTCTTGCAATGGATGAAGAGACTGAGATGTCCCTCAGTCTCTTCTTGTAGGGCCTTGCCTGAAAGCCTCTAACCATATGAGTGGCCCTCTTCTGAACCCTTTCAAGATTTTCTGCATCCCTCTTGAAGTGTGGCACCCAAAACTGGATGCAGTACTCCAACTGCAGCCTGACCAGTGCCACATAGAAGGGAAGCATCACCTCCCCGGGCCTGTTCATCATGCATCTGATAATGCATGATAAAGTGTAGTTAGCCTTGTTGATCGCTTTGTCACATTGATGACTTATGTTCATCTTGGAGTCAACTCCTCTCACCCCATTCTCATTAAGAAACTGGGGGACTGTGGTGTTGACACCCACACAGTTAAATGGGTCGCCAACTGGCTGGAGGGCTGCACCCGGAGAGTGGTGGTGGATGAGTCATTTTCGACCTGGAGGGATGTGGGCAGTGGGGTCCCCCAGGGCTTGGTCCTCAGGCCCGCACTGTTCAACATCTTCATCAGTGACTTGGACAAGGAGGGCCACTCGCATGATCAGGGGGCAGCAGGGCAGACCCTACGAGGAGAGGCTATGGGACCTGAAACTGTTCAGCCTCCACAAGAGAAGGCTGAGGGGGGATCTAGTGGCCTGTTACAAACTAGTCAGAGGGGACCAGCAGGCACTGGGGAAGTCCCTGTTCCCCTGAGCACTGCCACGAGTGACCAGGAATAACGGTCACAAGCTGGCAGAGGGTAGATTTAGGCTAGATATCAGGAGGCACTACTTCACTGTTAGGGCAGCTAGGAGCTGGACCCAACTTCCAAGCAAAATGGTGCTGGCTTCTACCCTGGGGTCTTTAAGAGGAGGCTAGATGTACACCTTGCTGGGGTTGTTTGACTCCAGTACTCTTTCCTGCCATGGCAGGGGGTCGGACTCAATGATCTGCTCAGGTCCCTTCTGACCCTACCAACTATGAGACTATGAAACTATGACTCCAATAACCCTTTCCGCTGCAGAGAAGGTTATCCCCTACCCTATAAGTGTGTTGGTAATTCTTTTTGCCCAGGTGCAGCGCTTTACACTTGTCTTTGTTGAACTGCATCCTATTTCATTCTGCCAATTTTTCCAATCTGTCCAGATCAACCTGAATCAATTCCCTACCCTCTGGTGTGTTAACTTTGGCCCATAATTTGGTCGATATTGACCCATCCACCACCACTCTCTGGGTGTGACCCCTAAACCAATTTGCCACCCACCTGACCGTGTAATCATCTACAGCCTGTCAGTTTATTTATGAGAACAGAATGAGATACCGTATCTTAAAGTCTAGGTAGATGACATCTACCTCAACTCCTGCATTTAAGCATTTTGTGACCAGGCCATAAAAAGAAACAAAGTTAGTCAGGCAGGATCTACCTGCAATGAACCCATGTTGATTTCCTTTCAGCATTACTTCCCCTGCTGGGCTGACACAAATGTGATCCTTAATGATTTATTCCAGAGTTTTCCCAAGGATAGAGGTGAGACTAACTGGCCTATAGGTTCCTGGTTCCTCCCCCCTCCTCTTCTTGAAAATAGGGACCACATTGGACCTTTGCCAGTCCTCTGGGACCAGACTGGAGTACCATGAGTGCTTAAACAGCTGTACCAGTGGCTCTGCTATGACACTGGCCAATTCCTTCAGCACACTTGGATGAAGATCATCTGGACTTGGCTGATTTGAACACATCTAGTCCCTCCAAGTGCCCCTTCACTAAGTCTGTGCTAACAGTTTGTGGGCTGGTGTTCCTCCTGTATCTATCTATGATCCAACTGGGAGACTTGTCTTGGCCTGTGTCTAGTAATACAGATGCAAAGAACTCATTGAAAAGCTCAGATTTGTCCCCCCTCTCTGTTACCAATTGCCCTAGTTTATCTTGTAGGGATTCTGTGCTACCCGGAGCCTTCCTTTTGCTCCCTGTATACCTGAAAGACTTTTTGTTGTCCTTAATTTTTGTCACCCCCACCCCCTAAGTTCTAATCCTGCTTTGGACTTCCTGATTCCGTGCAAGTGTGAGCCAGGGAGGTATACTCCTCCTTGGTAGCTACTCCCTGTTTCCACAGCCTGTATACCTCTTTCTTTGCCCATAGGCTTTCCTGGACTTCCCTGTTCAGCCAAGAGGGTTTCTTGGTCCCTTTGCCCCCTTTTATGTGCAATGGGGTTGTTTCCTTCTGCACCTGTATGATCGCTCCCTGGAAGAACGACCACCCTTCCTGGACTCCCATTTTGCCAATGGTTTTGAACTTTAACATCTCACTAACTAATCCCCTGAGCACACTGAAGTTAGCCTTTCTGAAGTCTAGCACTTCAGCCCTGCTGATTTGTTTACCCACCTTCCTGGCCAGAGCTTCCTTCCTGGTCACATATAGGGTGCACATGGCCAGGGCCAGAAGGGGGTTGACCAGGAAGTCCTCGGACTTGGTGCGGCCACTGATGGTGAGTCCAAAAATAAAAATATGGGGGGTAAGGTTCATCCAGAACCTCAGGAAAAGGTTCTGGAAGTGGAGGTGGAGGGGCTGCAACCTGGTGCATGTGAGGGTCATATGTGCCAGGGTCTCCCTCTGCCCACAGAAGGGGAAGGAGACTGGGGTGTCAGTAAAGCTCACCACATACACACCCATCCCCAGAAGCTCCTGTCTATTTGTAACTCTCATACCATGGGCCCTAAGGCCCACATGGCTAATTAGGAACCTCATGTGGCGCTAATGGAATGGTACTACTAAATTCTTGGGACAACTAATGAAAAAAGGAGGATAGGAATATTGTGTGGGTTAAAGGATCAAAACATGAAAATAAATGCACCTGGGGGGGATACTGAGCAGAGCCCCCCAGGCTGCACCCACCAGTCCTTAAAGGCATCCCAGGAGCCAATGGATGCCACCCAGTGGTACTCTGCCTGGAAACATGCATGAACAAGTGACAGGAGTCTCTTCCTCCATAAGGTAGACCAGTGTCTACCTTTATCCTCAGGTGAGTCCCCTACCTGCCAGCCTTAATGGAGCATTGACACCTGCAGTGGTGCAGCCAGAGGACAGGGTGCTGGGGGCCTGTCTCTGGGATCCACCCTGTAGGTGGCTCCACCCAACTGTCCCCCACCCAGGGAGGGCACACAGCACAATGTAAATAGTTTGCACATGGAAAAGGGTGCTTTATTGGTGTTGGGTAGTAGGGTTGGTGGTGGGGTCTGTGGTTAGGGAGAGAGGTTAGGTGGGAGTCTGTGTTTGTGGAGGGAAATAAAGACTTTTGCTGAAAACTGTCCATAGTGAGTGTGATGTTGGGCTTGCTCAGTGGCCCTGGGGTTAATGGACAGCTGGCCAGATGCCGTACAGTGAGGGGTGCAGGAAGAGGTGGTCTGCCAGCACCTCTCACAGACAGTGCCTTGGCCCCCACTGCTGGGTGTGTGGTTCCCCCAGGGCCTCAGTGTGGGGAGCGATTGCTTTTGCTGTCACTCCATGGGACATGGTGTAGGGGCAGTACAGAGTAGTGTATTATGCCCTTGGCATCAGGCAGTAAATGGGAAGCTTCCCACCTATAAATAACTTCCAAAGTGACATCAAAGGCATGACAGGAAAGGCAGGTGGATGGACTGCCCTAGACAGGTGGGTGGGCTAATGAGGACCACCCATGAGATGGCCCCTTGTCCCAATGCACTATACCAAGGGAACATGCACTTCCTGGTCCCAGATTGGGAATCATGTGTGCACAGGTGCCCAGGGACCATGGTAAAGTGCCCAGGCGGGCCCTGCCATAAGCAACCACTGGTGAAGCCTCCTCCACGGGGGCAGGCAGCCTGTTTAGTGCTTGCCACTGGCAGCCTGTCATCCCAATCCCCTACCTAGGTTGCACCAGGGTGGGCTCCTCATAGTAGCTGCCATGGATGCTCTGGAACATCTTCCCCCCACCTTCTCCTACTGCAGCCTGGGCAGTTTGCTTCCCTGTCAAGCCCTTGCTTCCCTGCAAAGTGTGTCACTGCCTGGAAGGGTATCTGTGCCCAGTCTATTAGTGCTTGAACCCCATGGCTGAAGAGGAGATCACCATTTCCATCAATGAGTTCCTGTGGATGTGACAGGCCCCTGGATGCCTAGCTGGGAGCGTGCTGGCTACTCAGTAAAATTCTGCACTGCCTCCCACCTCTCTGCATGCTGTGGCAGGGAATTCTTTGGAGCAGCAGGGAGCTAAGCCAGGTGGGGGGCAGATCAGGGGCAGGGAGGAGAGTAGAGGGGAGGGCTGACCCCTATATGGGGCCCCTGGCTCCAGGTGTGCAGCTCAGGGGTAGGTGTGGGGGCCTGGGTGATGGCAATGAGGTGCAGCTCCCACTGGTGTCCTGGGGTGCAGGGGCATGGTGCCTGATTGCCTAGGAAGTTGCTGCCTCTGAGGAGGAGTTGAAGCTTGTCGCAGTGGCTGGTGCCATCCCTGGCATGTCGTCCTGAGTGGGGTTGTGCACCTGGAGCTGCGGTGTGGCAGTTGTTGTCCAGAAAGTATCATGTTCCTGATGCACAATGATATCCCTATATTCAATTCAATTCAATTCAATTCAATTCAATTCATTAAGGATTCTGGCTAAATGACATGTTAAAAGAAGATACAGGCAAGTTCCATCAATAGCAAGTCCTATTGGGTTGAATGAGGGGAAATGGGGGCAAATGATTATGATAAGCCCTTAGTCAGACCACAGGGAGGCAATAATTGTATGATGGCTATTTTGTACCTTGAACTGAGGCAGACGTAGGCCTATTTAGGCCTGCTCACCCCATATGGGGACAGGGCTGGAAAAGATATCCTAAACACAGTCTGTCTCATTTCACCAGACTCAAAAACTATATACAGTGGTATCACTCTATCTGCGGTCCAAATCAAGTAATAAAGTTTGCAACCTGGAATGTCCACACTCTCAGGACAACCTTAACAGTGACTAATGGGAGCAAAGGATAGCATTCAGAGCCAGAGAACTTGCATGGTTTGATATTCACTTGGCTGCACTTGGTGAGACCAGATATACAGGAGAGGAGCATCTCACAGAGCATGGTAGTGGCCACACCTTTTTTTTTTTGGAAAGGAAAAGCCAAAAAAGACAGACATCCACAATGCTGGCTTTACTATCAAGACCAAAGTTGTTAGATACTGCAATGTTAAGTTAGCATCAGTGAGCATCTCATAACCTTCATCTTCAACTGACCAACAGACAACATGCAATAGCCATCAGTAATTAAGCCCCAATCTTTGATGCAGATGACGAAACAAAAAGAATTCTATTTTAAACTCAACCAGGTCCTGTCCTTTGTCCCCAAAGAAGATAAGATAATTCTTTTGGGTGATTTCAGTGCTAAAGCGGGCAGAGACTTGGAGTTATGGAAAGGAATGCTCAGAAAGGAAGGAGTGAGGGAAGTCAATTCAAATTGCATTTTTCTCCTAAGCAAGTGTTTGGAAAGTGATCTTGTCATCACAAACTCCTTAATTCACCAGAGCAGCAAATGGACATCATGGATACACCCCTATGGAAAAGTGACTCCTAATTGGCTGCGTCAGAGTGCATGCACAGGACCATCACAAAGTCCATATTATCAGAGCTCTGACTAATGCAGACAACTGCAGAATGGATCATTGTTTGATATGTTCTGTTATGTCCATTCGTATTGTCCCAAAGTAATGTAAACAAAAGAAACAGCCAAGGCAGAGGTTCAATATCTAGTGCTTGAAAGACCGTGCTAAAAGTGATCAATTCTAGCATAACCTCAGTGAGAACTCTCTAACTTCTCTGATGATCTTGATACCATTGATCACTGGAAGAGCCTCAAGAAAGACATCAGAAGATGCTAGCTGAAGGATCTTCCTGTGCTAAGGAAAGAAGCAATACAGGAGACTGGAGGAAGTATGAACAGATCCAGGAAGGCCCTCCCTGGGAGAAGCCAGAAGAACTGAGTAGAACACCTGGGAAGAATTTAAAGAAAGGCACCCCAGCTGTGCTTGATTGTGTTTGGATTTTGCTTTATGTTGCTGTTTAAGCTGTGAGGTATGGGATTGGCTTAAGGGGAAGAAAAGAGGCCACTGAAGATTCCCCATTGAGGGCCATAGATCAATGGTGCTCACTCTTGTTCTCAGTGGGATGGATGGACAGTGCCTAGCTCCTCCATGGGCTGGATCTGGCTGGTGGTCCTAATCCAGGGGTATGGCAGGACCCCATCCAGCCATACAGAGGAGGCATGGGGCAGCTTGGCCCAAATCCACCCATGTGGAGGTGGTAGGGAGTATGACCGAACTCTGATGCAGCTGCATGGTGGGATAGGGCATGGCCCGGTCCCTTAGGAGGAAGTAGGTATGACCCAGGACCAGCTTGGCTGGGTAGAGGGAAGGGGGTGTAGCTCAGCCTCATGGGTGGGGTGGGGTGGGAAGGGGCATAGCCTAGTCCAATGGGGAAAAAGGGGTGTGGCCTGGACCCAACACAGCCACATGGAAGGAAGGAATCATGGCCTGGCCCCAGTCTGGCCATATGGGGGAAGGGGACATGGCCCAGCTTGCAGGGCTTGGGATTTTGGCAGCAGTGATGGGGGGCAATATTAATTGCCACTGCTCCCTTACTGCCAAAGTTCCTGACCCATGGGAGTTCTGCGGGCCAGATGCCAAGGCTCTATGGGCTGCATTTGACCTGCAGGCTGGTGGCTGAGCAAGATTTAGATTATTGTTGATTTGGCAGGCTGCTGATTGTAGTGAACCAGGAGGGGGCTATCAAAGCCCAAGAAATGGTGTGGGGCAGGGCATCCAGGATCACTTTCTGGTTCTCTGGAGGCAAACTCCCAAAGTTAATAATAACAATAAAGGTGTGGCAGGAGAGGCCAGGGTATACTTAGAGAGAGACCAAAGTGGAAGGGGTTGGATTAGAATGGCCTTAAGGAGGTGTCACTCCTGCTGATAGCAGCAGATCCTGTTACATAGATAAAGAACAACAAAGCATGTGATCCTCATGGAATATCTGCTGAAATTTATAACGAAGGTGAAAAAAAGTTCCCTCACCAACTACACATAATTATTATGAAAATATGGAAACATAAGCAGATTTTCAGTAACTTGAGAGATGTCAGGATCATTGCTATATTCAAGAAATAAGGCAGATTGGCTTTCAGCAATCATGATATTGTACTCCTGACCATAACTGGGAAGATCCCAGTCCATCTTTAGAGTTGCTTTCCTTGTGAGGAAAATCTGAATCCCAGTGCAGTTTTAGACCACTCAAAGGTACATTGACAGCTGCAGGAGAAATTCCATAAGCAACACTAAGATCTGTACATGGCTTTAATTGACTAAGTAAAGCCTTTGGGTCAATCGACAAAGAGGCCGTATGGAAGATCCTGATGATATTTGGATGCCTGTCAAAATTTGTTATTATTATCAGACTTCTTCACAACAATATGACAGCAACTGTATTAGACAATGGCTTGAAAATGGACTGCTTCCCTATTGGAACTGGAATCAAACAAAGGTGTGTGATATGCACACACTTTTTTCCATGTATATCACAGCTATTCCACATCTTATTGATAATAGACTTTCACTCAGCATCCAGTACTGTGTTGATGGGAATCTCTTTAAGATGAACTAATTTTGTTCCAAACCCAAGAAAACTGACACTTCCATTACTGATCTTCAATACACTGATGACTGTGTCATTTGTGCACACTCAGGTGAATAGCTTCACATCACTTTTGACTTCTTCTGTATAAAATGCTTGGACTTGCTGTCAGCTTCATGAAAACCAAGATCCTTTAGGAACCCAGCCCAAACTAACCAGCTCCTCCTTCACATATTGCAATTGGAGGACAATCTTTGGAGAATGTTGAGCATTTTCCCTACCTAAGCAGACACGTTACTCAAAAACTGAACATAGATGATGATATTCAACATGAGATAAAATCTGTCAGTGCTGCTTTTGGACATCTTTGAAACTGTATCTTCAATTTCTCATTGATAAGGTTGTTATCATCTGTAACAGGAAGCTGGGGACTCCTGTTACACAGAAGAAGCATGCTTGTCAGAAAGGTGGCAGTGTCAGTAAACAAGTGGCTGAGGGGCAGCAGATCAATTAATGCAAAAGAGCCTAAGACCTGGAACTAGTGAGTCATTGGACACAGGTGATAATGAGGAACACTAGATAAGAGCAGGCACAGAAGAGTAAGTAGCAGGCAGATATAATAGCTGGACTAGAGAAGCAGCAGATGGAGGAAACTCTGCAGAAAGCCAAGCACCCTCCACCAGGGAGAAAGAATCATTACTAGGGAGTTCTGGCAGGGGAACTGGACCCTCAGGAGCCAGGCAGTGAGAGACCCATGGTGGGGCTGCCCAGAGGAAGGTTTGATTGCCCAGATCAGGGCTGATTTAGACTGGTAAAAGGTACAGCTCAGTTCTGTTCTGCTGTATGTGGGCCTAAGCAGGGTGTTACCTGTCAGCTCCATGTTCTTGGGGGAACCCTGATACAGGACACAGACTGTCTGACTCACAAAGACTCGCCCCCCACCCCCAACCTAAACAGAAAACCTGAAGCAGAGACTGCAGTAAATTCTGGGATCAACGAAGCAGGGGAGTACTGCATGATAAGGAAGCTGTGTTCCAAATGCTAATCGACCCTTACACCCAGCTCAGCATTTATCAGACCAGTTCTATCTGGATTTACAAAGGACTCCCCCCCACACACACATACACACACACAACTCTAAGCAAAAGTAAGTTTAATAGGCATCTCGGGCCGTACATTCCCCGGTCCCACTATGGGAGGCCTGTGTAAACTTAATTGGCTAAAACTCGGTTGCCGGGTTAGGGAATGCTGAGGCAATAGACCGAGTCAGAGGGGGTATGGGCAACATTTGAACAATGGTAAAGGGTTCATCACAACGTCCAGCCCGTTGGAGCCCTGTCCACAAGTGTTGTCATACTTTTCCCGAGACGACTGGTGGAAGTCCTCTCCACAACAGGTTAGGAACACTCCCATAAGTGCCTTAAAAGACTATAGTAAGATCTAAAAAGTCATGCTAAGCTGAGGCTTGTTCACAGCAAGCAAAAATACAAAAACCCCTTGTCAATTAAAAGGGTGTTTCTAAAAACGCCAAGAGAGATATCTGCTATCCATAAAAATGTCAAGCTGGCTCCAAGTAGGTGTTTTACTGAGTATCAATCAAGTTCCTGGGATGTTCCACTCAGATAACCCCTTGTCAATGGAGAGGTTGTTTCTGAAAACACCAAAAAAGATATCTGCTATCCATAAAAATGTCAAAACAATTTGATTTACAATATTGACAATGCTTGAAAGAAACTAAACTGAGGGTATAAAATCTGTAAAAAGAAGCAGCAGAGGGGTGCTGACACCACTCACTTTCTTCTGGAGAGGCTGCAGGAGGCAGATCATCTCCCTTCAAGGATCGTGCTGAAAACTTTAGCCTGTCAGCTTTGCAACCCGAGTGCCTTGGACTTGTGAGATCCCAGCTCTCTCTCTTTTCTCTTCCCTCCCTCTAAGCATAGATTTCTGAACTTGAACTGTATTAGTTAAGCTTGAGCTAAGTTTCCCCAAATACTTAGCGAAACCAGGGTATACTGTGACTGTGTTTGTTTTTCCTTTGCATGTATATCACTACTAGTGTCAATATATATATTTCATCTACTTAGCAATAAATAACTTTTATAGTCAAACTGGTGGTAACTGGGTATATTTCACCTTCTTTACTTCTCTTTCCCCACTTGCTCTGTAGCAACGCCCCTCTTACCTAAGCTAAAGATCCCTGTGAAGCCCAGAAATACTGTGGGGTCTGCTCATCAAAAAAACTAAAAGATTGGGACATGCTGAGTTTGAAATGCATAAGGGGATCAGCTTGTACAGGCTGATTGACCCAGTTTGGCTCAGATGTGCCCTAATGAACTGAATGCTGGCCCATGAGGGTGTTACCTGGACACCCAGCCAGATTCAGAGGTATTCTGTTTAACTGTGTGCTTGTGTCTGACTCCAGTTTATTGTTGCTCTGATGAATTGATTTTTGGCATATGAGGGTGTCAGCCTGTCCATGCTGATCAACACGGCCAGGTCAGGCGTGTCACGTTAATCTGTGTGTGTTTGTGCGTATGACTGATTTGGGGACTGGAGGAACCCAGCCCCAATGAACTGAGTCCTGCAAGATAGCTCCATTGGGGGTGAGGGCTTGCAGAAAGGAGAGATACAGCTCCGTATAGAAACACAAGTAACACAAGCAGCACATTGATAGAATTACCAACACCCTAGCCCTAATAAATGAGCACACCCCAAAGTAGCGGGCAAATCTGGTAACAAGGGCTGCTCTCATTAAAGTGACAGTGCACCTTTCCATTATGTTATCATTTTACTCTGGGCAGGGTATGTTTAGTTGAGGTGCTTACCTGATTTTCCATTTTACCAAACTGGCAGTTTGGCGGAACTATTAGCGGTGATATGGAGGTCCTAGCAGTGCCCTGAACAGAAGGAAGGTAGTGCCCAGAAAGGGGTGAAGACAGAGCCCAGAGCTGGGCAAAAGCTCAGCCCAGAGTAAGGCAAAGACAGAGCCCAGGGGATGGCAGAGACAGCCCAGAGCAGGGCAGGAACTGAGTCCAGAACAGGACAAGAAATAGGCCCAGAATAGGGCAATGACTAAGCTCAGAGTGGGCCAATGCTGAGCGTAGAGCAAGGCAGAAAGTGAACCCAGAGGCTGGCAGAGAGGTATCACAGAGGAAAGTGGAAAGAGAAAAGACAGGGAGAAGAGAAAAGAAGATGGAGGCTGAGAAGACCTTGTCCTTAAAAGAACAGAATAATTGAACTGCAACACCTGCAAGGCATGGGCATGGCTGTTGGGGTGGTATGAGGCCACATACATAGCCCTTAAGGCACCTAATCAGGATAGGTGCTCAGAGAAAGTACGAGGGCCAGGAACGTTATTCCACTAGGGTCCTGGACCATCTTCCAACATTATTCCTCCAAAAATTTACATTGAAGGTATTCAAGGCGACAGAGTGGGAAGGGCCCAGGAACTAGGCAGGCAGGGGTTAGATGGGCATCAGGTGGCACTAATCCCCCATTCTCCCCATCCTTGCAACATCATCCCTACCCTGTTGTATGGGTATAAAACTTGGATGACATATTGGAAACACCTGAAAGCTTTAGAACATTACTGTCATCAATATCTTCAGAAAATTCTCCACATGAATTGGAAGGACATAAGAATGAACATCAGTGTCCTATACTGCCAACTCGCCAGTCTAGAGGAAGGCAAAAAAAAGAGATTCAAGGACACCTTGAAGGCAATTTGAAGAAATGCAATATTAACATCAATACTTGGGAAACTCAAACACTGAACCCTCCATCATGGCACTGCAATGCATAACAAGGAATCAGTTATTTTGAGAGAACTTTGGAGATGGATAGATGACAGAAACAAAGGGAAAGAGCTGTGACCCAACATGACCAGGATCTACTCTTTCCTTTCAGAACTATTTGCCATTTCTGTAATCAAACATGCCAATCTTGGATCAGCCTCTTCAGTCATCTAGGTATGACATCCCCACTTACCAGAAGACTGTTATCCTTTGTATCAAGGGACTACCAGTGACATCTGACCTTTGATTGGGATTGTGGCGGTTTTATGTTTACTGCACTTTTGCATTGATAGAAACTCCAGGATAAATGCAGGTATATCAACATAAAAGCGCTCTCCCTGGGATTACATATTTAAATCAGGAAAACAACATACTGCATCTCCACTAGAAGTGTTTGGTGTAGGTGTACAGGCCAATCTTTTCTAGTGTAGACCTGGTTCTAGTTAGGCTCCTTTCCCAAAAAACACTGAGTATGGGTGGGCAACTGAGTACACCGGACATGGGCAGGAAGGTGTGCAGGTTCCATTATTGTTTACCTGTACATAAGGGAGGCAGAAAATTGTGGCCTAATTCTTCACCCCTGAAAACAACAGAAAATCTGACATTAGTTTGGCTGGGCACAGGATCAGACAGTTTGCAAAACTGGGTTTAGTTAGAGCTATAGAGTGCCTTCTAGTGTTAAGCATTTTGAAAATGCTGTGATGGGACAATGCCATCACTAGAGAGCATTCCAAAACTGCATTGTATGTATTTAGGAGCTGCTTCTAAGTAAACTCGACTGTCCTCATCTCCCTTGGGCCCTCGTTATCATGGTAGCCAAGATCTTCACAAAATCCTTGTGGGGTGAGAAGATACTATTCCCTCTCAAGAATGCTGAGATTCAGAAGCATTGGGTGGAATAGAGCAAAAACTTGAATCCAGGTTTCCCATGTTGCAAAATAGTCCTGCGTTTCCCACTCCTTACATGAGGGCATTTTGCCAACATATCCACAGTGTAGACCAAAGTCCTGTAGTAACTGTTAACAGTGTAATGCCCAACCATTACAGGAATAATTAAAAAAATCCATGATTAGACTTTAGTTGCATGTTGCAGTGAGACACACCTTTAGGTCAAAAATCCATTCTAGAAATTCAGTTACATGTAAAATCAGACAACAATCACATTCTTTTCAGCCTTCACAGTACAATAAACATAAAAACAGCCCTTTCCTGAGTATTGTGTCTCTTTTTTATTATTATTATCCTTTTGATGCATAAAGCGGTTCGTTTCTCTGGAGGCCACAAAAATCACAGACACACACTCATTAGATGGCACAAAAGGTGTATTTGCAAATAGGGTCAGAGCAGAGTCAAGAACTCAGATTACTCCGAACCAACAAAGGAATTTTGCAGGCAGTATTTATCTTCTCCCTCCTGGGCACGTGTGCAGAAGCAGGAACTCTTACAGCTCACTTCCGTTTCATACAAGCATACATGTGGTTACATCACTACATACATCACATGTATAGTATAATTAACTACTTAAGTATGCAGGGTGGAGAGGTAAATATGCATCAGCTAATTAAGCATGCTCAGAAACTACAGCAGGTCGCCAAGAGTTCAAACCCCCCGCCTTTCAAGGACACAGTCAGTTGAATTCCAGTTTCTGTAATCTGTATGAGAAAGGCTAGGGAGAAGCTGGGGGAGAGTCTGCGATTTAGCATAAGAAAAGCTGTGGCAAGGCTGGGAAAGGAAAAAAAAGTCCTTGGCAGTGTTTCTTTCTTATCGGGTGCAAGATGCAAGCTGTGCATTTCTAACAATACTCCATTTCTAACAATATTCCATTTCTAACACTTTCATCCTGATTCATTTTCTTCATGCATAGTTATTATAGCTAGTTCAATAAAACTATTGTCTCTTTTACTGCATCTCCTTTTCTTTCTCTCTTTCAGTACAGAAATCTCACGCAATACAGAAATTCAGGATAGGCTTATCAATATTTGTCAGTCCAAAAATGTCTTCTCTCTAAAAAGACAAAGAAAAAATACAAAAGCATGTATATTTCCCCCAAAATTGCCATATTTCTTCATTTTTTGGTTTTGTTTTTGTTCTTCCAATCTAGTCTTGCCCTTTTGCAGAGACAGAAAGGCAAACAAACACACCATTTGGTGAGATCACAGCTGGAGTACTGCACCCAGTTCTGGGTGCTACATTTCAACCACGATGGGAAAAAGCTTGAGACAGTCCAGAGGTTAGCCACCCCTATGATCAAATACTTACAAGGCAAGCCACATGAGGAAAGACTGAGGTAGTTGAGTCTCTTCAGCCTGAAAAGGAGAAGGCTGAGAGGGGACCTGGTAGCAGCTTACCACTGTATCAGGGGAATACATCAAGGGCTCAGAGAACAACTGTTCACCAGGGCACCCTTGGGGAAACCCAGGAGTAATGGCCACAAACTCCTGGCAGACCATTTCAGACTTAACACAGGAATAACCTTTCACAGTCAGGGTGTCCAGACTGTGGAATAAACTACTTGCAGAGGTAGTGCAATCACCTACCCTGAAAATCTTTAAGAGGAGGCTGGATGGTCATCTCACTGGGGTGATCTGACCCCAGCTGTCTTTCCTGCCTAGGACAGGGGGGCTAGGTCCCTTCACCCCTTTGCAATCTATGAATTTATAAATTTCCCATAAAATACAAATAGAAAATATTTTCAAAACACATGGATTAAAATTATGTTGAAATATTTAAGATATTCCATGAAAACTGCTACTGTTCAAGTGGCTGTGGTCACCCTACAATATTTACGGGTATGGTATGAATTCTTAAATTGAAAAGAATGCAGTAATCTTCAGCTTTTCCTCCCATGTTACAGTTTTTTCCTGGTTCTATTAGCTTTCTCTTTGTCCAGCCCGATCCTTCCCCAACTCAAACTGAATATTTGCTGCTTTGTGAACCACCCCACTGAGTCCAGGAGAATAAAGTATTGCTCTGAAGGAGTAATAATAGCAGAATCAGACCCTAAATGTTTATCTTGTAAACAGCATCACCTATTAAACTTTACCATAGCCACTGATTTCTGCATGCAGCAGCCCTATCATGTGATGAGGATGTCATGCCACTGTGTCAGGTGACTAGGGCCTGCCAATAGAAATTAATCTTTTTACCTACAGCTGTGTGTTACACCACCTAACTTATTTCAACATTTCACTGAAATAAGAACAAATCTTTTAACAGCCCCACAGTGATTCTTAATGGAACTTCTGCAGGCTGGAGATCCTGTGGCTACCATGGGTAGCTTATACCAGCTTTGAAATAGGCATCAAATTTCAATCTTGACCTTGATCTCAGAGGCAGAGATCAAATTAACTTTCCTTCTTATCCTGCTGCAGATCATCCCATTATTTCTTGTTTCATCATGGTTGACTAATGATGGTAATGGAGCTCTGACATATCATGGCCTGTAGTATAGAAGACACCTGGTAATCCCAGGCACCAGAGATTTTGCCGGTTGAAAAATGTTCCTGTTATGAATGCTACTGACTGTGGAGTTAGGGAAAAGGGGTGTTTGCCTTTCTCTTAGGCACTGGGACATTGGCCACAGCTAAGGCTGGAGGTTTTTGAATGGGCTGTACTGGTACTTCTGCTGGTATATGCACCCCATAATCCACTGGAGTCAGTGGAAATGCATGACTTGAGTTTATACATCCAGTTCCATGACAACCAGTAACAGGTTAAAGCAAAAGCAGCTGTCATCCTAGCTTTGGCCAGTTAGGCTATATATCATAGTCAGCAATCCCTGGATTTTCGGATCTCTACCATGGCTCGTTGATGAGTGTTGAGGTCACTTAAGAGTCCAGTCCTTGAATCACAGATCCATTTGCAGATGTTGCAGCAGCTGCTGAAGATAAGAGAATGACATGCAAACAGGATGAGGTAGTGGCCAGTGAGACCTGGGATTGCCTAGAGGAAATTCATCAGCAGAGAACCAGTGGGGATGTCCTCTGAGGAAAGGGTGTGGGTGTGGGTAGCAATCCATGCCATTGCAGTTGTTGCTTAAGAGAGAAGGAAGAAAAAGCTTACCTTAAGGTACTTGTACGAGAGGCTGTCCCTAGTTTATGGGCAGACTTTGGCATGATCAAGACTGACAACTTTGCAATACAAGTGGTGAGTCAGCTGTGAAAGTTGGAAGGACACTCCTGGGGAATTCCGTTTATAAACCCAGATGTCACAAAGCTGAGCACTGTCTTATGTGTAAAGGTTTCTCCAGGACCTGGAGGAATCTGAGAAGTGGGTGCCCATGGTGCTGTGTTGTGCTATACTGTAAGACTACATGCTGTTGAGCTCCATGTGGGTTCAGCAATCTTGTCTAAACGGATCAGAACACAGGGCCTGAGCCTGAAACTGAACTATATGGAAGAGGAGGGAAGAAAAGAACTTTTATGATAATGTTTAACATGGGGCCATTAAGCAGGCTGTGCATTCCAGTTCCACTGTCACATCTGCATGAATGTCTGATACAATGTCCTTCCATTTATGTAAGCACTGCAGGAGTCTGGCAAAGATCAGTTCTATTGTGTTATAAAAGGCAAAAAGATATCTTTTAAACATAGATATAATTTCACTGGTCTCTTCAGCAGTCCCCTCTTCTGCTCTTCATCAATGTGAGGCTGGTATATGCACACTTGCATGTATATATGTGAATCAGCTGAATCAGAAGTCCCTGATTCCTAGAGCAGACAAATTCAGCTATCAGAGCTCTACAACTTGGATGGAGTTTTTCTTCCCTTGGAATTCAGTTGTAATAATCAGTGTAGCATTAACTTATGCTACATAAAGCACTGTCAGGAATGGGTATTTTTTTCATTACTATATTTTTATAAGCCTAAAATTAATAATTAAATCATTAATTAAAGTATTTGGTTCTTCTAATGCATTTTATCAAAGAAAACTTTACATATTGAATACAGAAAAGATTTTGTATACAGCCTAAAAATTAAAGTTCCCCACACCAAAGCCTTCCAATCAAAACCACAAACTGCAGATATTCAAGCAATCTTGCTTTCTTAAAATGCTCTGTAGATACTTACACTTAGAAATGATTTTTTTCCCCTGGATTACTGTAAAAGGTAGCACCAGAGTTAATAACAGATGAAGGAAACAATGGGGCTGAAAGAACAGCTTTTGAACAGCACAAGAAATTGCTGAGGATGAGGCGGTGTAAAGGGAGAATACCATTGGAATTCATTTTAGCAGGAAAAAGAGTGAAGGAATGACAAAAAATAGCCTATTATGTCTAAGCCTGAGTGTTTCCAGATGGAAGCAATCAACAAAAACTTAGATCTATTCTGCTGTAGTGACAGCCGATTGTCAGAGGCAGTGGAAGTTCATTTCTGATAAATACCTTCAAGTTTGGGTGCTTCATAAAAAAACCTGAACTGAATTATAAATCCCAGTTCACCCTGCTCACAAGCAGTAGGTCTCTTAGTTTGTGATGTTAGTGGGAAAATAAATCATGCTGAAACACAAGTGTGAGGGGACAAATTCAGTAAGACAATCTGAAACAATTCTGTAGCCAGCACGTTAGTCCATCTTACCATGGGCATATTCGCTAAAGCCAAAGACTAGCTCAGGGTGATACCTGCCTGAACTGACTATAAAATAAAGCTTTACATCATGCTTCTTAATATGAAGCTCCAGTACAAGCTCATCCTCTTGTGAAGATAAGCCAGGAGAAGTGTGTGCTGGATGTAGAGGTGTAACTGGCCAGGGCAAGAGCTGTGACCAGATGTTAGGGCTGTGAGGGGAGGAAATTAGGGGATTGACAACTCCTTTTTTGTCACCAACATGTGTACTGAGTAGTGATTTAAACACAGATTTTTGGTTTGCAAAAAAAGGAAATGACATTTGTCTCCACCGCAGCACCTAAACAGTGCACTGCTGCCCTCTCTGTGGGGAAAGTATGATGTGAAGGGAGGGGGCAAGGGGTAGGGATAGGAGGGTGAGTCTCCACCTAGGTTGGTGATTCCTAGAGGGAGTCCCAGTGCACACTAGTGAGCCACAAGAGTCACAGATATGTGCTGCAAAAATGGGCTGGATTGAGCCCCTGCCAGGCTCCCCATCATGTGGCTCGATGGGGCTCTATCCATGCTGGCTCTGTGCAGCTGGATGGACTTCTGCTTTCACTGGGCTCACTGTGCCAGCCATGTGTGCAGGATCAGGCTCATGGATCAGCTCTGGCCTGCTGATCAGTGAGCGAAATATGCCACCAACTTTAATCCAGAAAAAAAAAGTGTCTGCTAGATATTAAAAGTTTGGGAAACACTGCCCTAGATCCATTCCAGGACCTCACTAAGTTTCCTCATTTGCTCACCTATTCTTACACTACTGGTTGGCTGACCTATTTGTCCTGTCCAGCAGAAGTCTTTGCTGTGCAGAACTTCCCTTAACAACACTGGAGAATAGGGTAACTTGTGTCCAATGCAGACGGGAGCTGTAGTGGAAACTTGGCAACCACCGTTAAGATGCTTAAGCGCTTTCCTCCAGTCTAAGGGTGCCTACAGACATTTATGGCCCTGCTCTAACTCATGGCCCTTTACATAAAGCATCATGATTTAGAGCCCGCTCTCCTCCCCTGCCCCAACCCAACCTAACAGACATGCACCTGCTGGGTCAGTGGGGGCTGGGGCCTGCCTACAATGGCCCTAGCCAGCAGGCAGGGGAGCTCCATCAGGCTCCAAGGAGGCTGCCAAACTGCAGCTCTCTGCGTTCCTGCCTCACCCCCTACCAGCTCTGGGTCTGTCAGTGTGGGAGGGAGGGGTCGGGAGAAATGAGCATGGAGTTGCCAGCTGCTTTGCCTGGCGAAAGCTGGGGGGTGGGAATGGAGCCCCCTCACCTCACAGCTCCCTCACCCAGCTATGCCACTGGGGTATTGGGGGGGAGCTGAGACAAGTAAAACAGCTAGCAGCTCTATGCTGCTGCTGCTGCTGCTGCTGCTGCTGCTGTCAAGAGGCCTGGGTAGGAGGGTGGGGGAAAGGGCCCTACACTCACCTCACAGGCCTGGCCTGGCTCCTCCCAATATGCCAGATATTATACAGCCAGATTGCTGTAATCTGCTGCGTGGTTGTGTGAGGGTATGGACAGAGTACATCCCATCACTGCTATATGTCCCTGATGAGCAAGGAGTAATGAGTATGCAACGATTATTTGTTTGTACACCTGTTAGCAGTACATAGCTGGTGCCTATCTGTGCTCTATTCTGAAGAGCAGTTAGCTGCTGCACAAGGCATGCTCCTCTTCTCTGCTTTCCCTAATACTGTTTCAGGATGGTTTCGGGTGGTCTTTAAGCCATTCTAAAGGCACTTAAAATGTGAACACCCATGAATTAAAGGGTGTGTTAAGTACCCTTGGAGCATCTTAAAATTACACGACTTTGGGCAAGGGTTATCTTCGAGCTGTTCTACCTAGCTTGAGCTAGGGTATCAGTAGTCCACTCCACAGAGATAATATAATCAATATGGAGTCACCCAACATCTCAAGATGCATGGCTCCCAGCCCCTCTGTTCCTGACAAACTTCCCAGTCTCCCAAGTTCTGATGCCCAGAGGTTGGTACTGACCCCTAGCCAATGCCCGCACCTCCCCAAGTGAGTGTGACCCCAGCCCACATGGCAATCTGCTACCAGATCCTAAGGCTCCAGGAACCCTGATCTGGTCCCCTGAGTCAAGCACATGGCCCTCCTCTCATGCAGCTAAGCCTTTGTGCTACATCTGGGCAGCTCTCCCTTAGGCAGAAAAAATTTGGGGATGGTATGGCTGACCTCCCCAGCATTCCTGGGCCTGGGGAGGGGAAAGGTGTGCCTAGCACAGAGTGGCAAGAGAACAAAGCCTAGGGAGGCATGAGAGAAACCTGATAAAAACTCGACTTGAGTGATTACCTCCATTCTGTTGCTGAGCACCTCTGTTCTAGGACTCTCGGATTTTAAAAGGTTATACTAATAATATATCTAGACATTTTGTGACTTATTCAAAGTAAAACCAACCTGCAAGATCCCAACATCTGCCTCCACTTGGCAGAATGGCTCCAACATAATTTATTATGCGACATAACATGCTAACTAGGTCATCTTGAATGAACTGAGTTGGTGCTTGTTAAATGAAGTAATTATCAAATTAGGGTAGTTTTTAATTGGTGATTTTGAGAAAATGGCTATCGTCATCTCAAACTCAGTCGAACATTAAGCATTCAGTTTCAGCTGTGCTATTTGTCCTGCTCTGATGCTAGACCCTTACTGCTACTTGAACACCCACTTGAAGGAACAAAGCAATAAGCAATTTTCACATCTCTTAGAAGCAGGATCCTTACCCTGTGAAGTCTGGAGCCAACAAACTTGTCCTTCTGAGCTCTGCATGTCTCTCTTAATGCAATCCCCATACAAAATAAATGTCAGTGTTCATATTCCAATGAAATGTACAGCCTTTAAGGAGTTCCCTATCCCACCCCACTTTCCCGCTTATTACCCGGGGGAGAAAACACCTGGCTTAGCAAACCAGGCTTCCCAAGCCCCATTCACATCTAGGTATACAAATCTTCTTCCCAATCCCCTCTTCCCCATTTGCCCACCCACTCCCCAGCTTCATGTTCAAGGGATATCCTTCATCTTTCCCCCATGTCCTCCCAGTGCTACACCCTCCTTTTCTATACAGGGTCTGTGGCTGATCCCCGCAAACCTGCCCCTCCTTTCATATGTGTTGATTTATCCATTCAGATATGTCTAAATTAATATATTTATACATTACAAGGATGTCTGTATTTTTATATAAAGAACTAATTTAATAGTACAGTATATGTGTAATTTAATATGTGACCTCAGACTAACATTCAAGTAAAGTACAGAAAGAAACAACTAAAGAAGAAAATGTAATAAGTTATTATTCTATTTGTAAACTTCTTTTCCCACTGAAAAGTCAATAGATTTTCTTACAGCTATTTGTTCCACTGTAATCAATTGACTTGTAACCACGTATTTATAGCACTGCTTTTCCACCGTTTTTGCACTAAACAATAATTGGTATGTAGCACTTTACTGGCTAATGCATTGTGTCATCACCTACCATATTTCATGGTGTATAGGTTGACCCCCGGATTTCTGATCTGAAAGGCAAGGATTTTCATAGGCATGGTGTATAAGTCGGGGCAGGACTTGGTGTTCGGCTGGAATGGCTCAATCCCTTGTGAGTCCAGCCCTGTCCCCATCCCATGCAAGCAGTGCCAAGCCTACCACCTCTCTCAGGGGATGGAGAAAGGGACAGGGATGGGCTCAGCACTCGGCTGGTGCAGCCCTATCCCCTGTGAGTGGCACTGCCAGTGCCATTCTTAGGGGATGAGGCTGCACAAACTGAGTGCCAAGTCTGGCTGAGCCCAGCTCCATCCCCATCCCTGGAAGCAGTACCAAGCTCACAGGGGATGAGGCCACACCAGCTGAGTGCCAAGCCTGGCCCTGTCTGATGCAAGTGGTGCTGCCCAACACCGAGCCCAGTGACCCTCACAGGGGATAGGGATGGGGCTGGGCTCAGCCAAGTTTGGTGCTTGGCTGACACAGCCTCATTCTCTGTGAGCAGCACTGGGCTTGATGTTTGGCAGCACCACTCACAGTGGCTCCATCCCCTATGGGGGTGTCTGGAACCCCTCTGGCCCTCCTGGCTCCAGGTCCAGCCCCGCTTCACCCCCCAACTGCTCTGGGTCCAGCCCTACTCTACCTCCCCCCCTGCTGCTCCAGGTCCAGCCCAGCTCTATCCCCCCTGCACCACTCTGGGTCTAACCGTGCTCCACGTCCCCCATTCCATATCCTACATTGAACACCTTCAAGCGAAAATTGGATGCTTATCTTGCTAGGATCCTATGACCCCAGCTGACTTCCTGCCCTTTGGGTGGGGGGCTGGACTTGATGATCTTCTGAGGTCCCTTCCAGCCCTAATATCTATGAAATCTATGAAATCTATGACCTATGACTTGCAGCCAGCCAGTTTACTTTGATTCCATTTTATATGTCCCCCTCCCTGTGGGGCTAAACTCCCAGTTGTAACAGAGGCAAAACCCTATGGAGTTTTGCTTGATGGAGGCTGTATTGACTTGTGCAGAGAGGTAGTGGATCCCTGGCCCAGACCAGCCTCTCAAAACCTAGATACATGGCATGTTTACACCAGCATAAGGAGCCTTTACAATGGTGTCCAAAAGAGAACGACAAATGGTATATAATTCTGAACTTGTATAAGTTACCTGATCCAGTGTAGACTTTTCCGTGTGTAAAATCAGGGATAAAAACTTACTGGTGTAACTAATGCTGGTATAAGTAGTATACATCTACAGTTTATCTCAGGGTAGCTATTTGCTATCTGCCTAGAGCCAGGCACTGTAACAACACCTACTACTTACAGCTACTTTGGCATGCCTGCATGTCTGTTCATTCCAGGCCCTACTGTAATTTGCATCATTGCACAAAAATCTGTATAAATTACCCTGGTGTTAACATATTTTCTGCACAAGCCTACAAGCAGATAGAGCCTGGGAGCTGAGTCCACATTCTTGCACCCTCTGATGTTTGATCAGAAGGAACTGATAAGTGTGAATGAGTGAGATGTCAACATAACCGTCACCTTGCAATCTGACAAGTTTCCCTGCCCCAGCTCAAGGAGACAGAAGAAAAACAACAAACACCAAAACCAAAAACCCCCCATGAATTTAATGTAATGAAGTGATCAGTAAAGCTAACTGCATTTTATCATGCATTATCAGGTACATGACAAACAAGTCCAAGGAGGTGATACTTCCACTTTATGCGGAATTAGTCAGACCGCAGTTGGAGTGCTGTGTCCAGTTTTGGGTGCCACATTTCAAGAGGAATGTGGACAACCTCAAGACGGTTTGGAGGAAGGCCACTCATATGGTTAGGGGCCTGCAGGCAAAATCCTACAAGGAGAGATTGAGGGCCCTGGATCTCTTCAGCCTCCACAAGAGAAGGCTGAGAGGTGAACTTGTGGCCACCTGCAAATTCATTGAAGGGGACAGCAAGGAATAGGAGATGCTCTGTTTACCAGGGCATCCCTTGTAGTAACTAGGAACAATGGCCACAAACTGACTGAGAGCAGACTTAGGTTAGAGATCAGGAAGAACTTCTTTATGGTAAGGGTTACCAAAATCTGGAATGGGCTTCCAAGGGAGGTGGTGCTCTCCCCTACCTTGGGGGTCTTTAAGAGGAGACTAGACATACACCTGGCTGGAGTCATCTGACCCTAACACTCTTTTCTGCCCAGGGCGGGGTGGTTGGACTCGATCTGCTAAAGTCCCTTCTGGCCCAAACATCTATGAATCTATAAATCCATAAATACTCCAAAAGCTTAAATATTTAACCTTAAATAAATAAATGAATATTAAAAACTTAAATATTTACAATTTAAATAGTTAGCTTTTATAGCTTAGCTTGAATTTAGCTGTAATTAATAATAAATAGGGCTGCGCAAAACACCATCATTTCATTTCAATGTCCATTTCACCATTTCAAAGGGATGGTGTTTCATTTCATCATTTTGTTTCATTTTTAAGCACGGTCCCATTTCATTTCATTGATACTGTTTGTCTGTTTCAACCAGATTCAACGTTTCATTTGGCTATAATGGAGAATCATGAAAATGCCTAAAACTTCATTATTTATTGCCTCGTTTGGATGAAAATTGCCGAGATGGTAGTCCCTTCTGAGGGCATGAGGCCTGCCAAGTTTCAAGGAGAAAGGAGCAGAGGCTTCTGGGAAACAGCACCTCAAACTGTTCAAACCAAAGGTCCTGGCACTTCCTGGCACTGGCAGCCTCCGCTCATCTGGCAAGCAGATCCGGGAACTCACACCCCTGGGAGAAATCCAGCACAGCCCAACATCCTTCCCAAGGGTGTGAGCACCTGGATCTGTGCTGGATGAGAGGAGGCTCAGGCTGCTACTTCCATCAATCTCTTCTCCCTTGTCCAGGTGATAGGTCACCAGGTCATAGAAGGAAATGAGATGGGTCAAGCAAGACCTACCCGCAACAAACCCATGCTGGCTATCCCTTAGGATGTTGGCATCGGCCAGTCCATTAAGGATGGCCTCTTTAATAAACTTTTCTAAGATCTTCCCCAGGATAGAAGTCAGGCTGATGGGCCTGTAGTTAGCCGGATCCACTTTCCTCCCTTTCTTGAAGATCGGCACCACATTGGCCTTCTTTCAGTCTTCGGGCACTACACCAGAGTGCCAGGAGTTTTCAAAGATCCATGCCAGGGGCTGGGCTATGACGCTCGCCAGCTCCTTGAGTACCCTGGGGTGCAGATTGTTAGGGCTGGCTGACTTGACGGTGTTCAGCTTCTCAAGGTGTTCCTTCACGAGGTCAGCATTAATGGAGGGCAGGGGATCTCCCTCACCCAGACCACTTTGTCCCATGGTGGGCGTGGGCATCCCATGGGACTGATGAAAGACTGATGCAACGTACCCATTTAATAAGATGGCTTTTTCCTGGACATCAGTTGTCAGTTGCCCCATCTGGTTCAGCAGGGGTCCAATGTTGCCCTTGCTTTTCCTCCGGCTCCCCACATATCTGAAAAAGGACTTTTCATTGTCCTTGATGCTTGAAGCTAGTTGGAGTTCAGTTGCAGCCTTGGCTTTCCTGGTTTGCTCCCTGCAGGACCGGACCAGTGCAGAATAATCCTCCTTGGAGGTGAATCCCATCCTCCATCCTTGGTAGGCCTTTCTTTTTAGCCTCAGGAGGTCTGCTAGATTCCTGGAGAGCCAGGGGGGCTGCTGTGCCCTCTTGCTGCCTTTCCTCCAAGATGGAATCAAATTAGCTTGTGCATTGAGGATCGCTCCCTTGAGGAGCAACCACTCTTCTTGAACTCCCCTCTACCTGAGGTCGTGGTTCCTTAGGGCCTCACTGACAAGCCTCCTGAGCTTGTCAAAGTCGGCTTTCCTGAAGTCGAGGACTTCCATGTTGCTGACTGACTTGCCAGCTTTACAGCGGATGGTGAAGGTGATCAGCTCGTGGTCACTGTCACCCAGCTTCCCATCGATCACTAGGTTGCCAATTAGGTCATGCCCAGTAGCCAGTACCAGGTCGAGCAGCGCTTTACCTCTCATTGACCCATAGACTTCTTGAGTCAGGTAGAGGTCATCCACGCATGAGAGGAAGCTTTGTGACTGCTTGGATTTTGCTGAGTGATCCTCCCACGAGATGTCCGGGTAATTAAAGTCACCCATGACAACCATGGTCCTGGAGCATGCGGCCTCAGCCAGTTCCCGGGCAAACTCCTGGTCAAGCTCTTGACTTTAGGTGGGAGATCTGTAGTAGACTCCCACCATTATGTCCCCTGTGTCGTGTTCCCCATGGATATTCACCCAGAGGGTCTCCAGTCGTCCACCCTGATTGCCAACATCAGTTTGCAGGGATGTGTAGCTTTCCTTAACATGGAGAGCTACACCCCCGCTCCTTTCATCTACACGATCCCTCCTGTACAGCATATAGCCATGTATACCCATGGTCCAGTCATGGGTGGAGTCCTACCAGGTCTCCGTTATCCCTATGGAGTCATAATTATTTGCATTAAGCAAGAGGATGAGCTCCTCCTGCTTATTCCCCAAGCTCCTGGCATTTGTGTACAGGCAGGCAAGTGTCCCCTTGAGGGCTCTTGCCTTGCCCACAGATTGTTCCAGGGTTGGGGCAGGGGTGGGGTCCCTTAAGTGCCTTGGCCTGCTGGCTTTGCAAATGTTGCTCAGCAGGCCAGCAGTGGCGGTAGTCCCCCCCACCCCCAGCGGGCTTAGTTTAAAGCCCGGTGGAGCAGGTCAGCCAGCCTGGCTGAGAAGAGCCTCCTCCCCAGAGGAGAGAGGTGGAGGCCATCTCTTCCCAGCAGCTCACTGCTTCTCTAGCCAAAAAGCGGGCTGTGGTCATGGAAGCCAAAGCCTTCCCTATGACACCAGCGCCGCAGTCTTTGGTTGACTACATTGATCCTCTTCTCCCTCCTCAGCCCATTCCCCGAGACTGGGAGGATCAGCAAGAACACCACCTATGCCCCCAGACCATTTAGCCCCGCTCCCAAATTCCTGTAGCGCCTCATGACCCAGCTGTGAGCGCTCCGAGCCGTGTCATTGGTGCCCACATAAATAAGGAGCATGGCATAGTGGTCTGTGGGCTGGAGGAGCTTAGGGATCCTCTCTGCAATGTCCCAGATGCAGGCCTTCCCGGGCTAAGGGGTCGGGAAGGCAGATTACCCCCTCCAGTTCCCCTCAGGATGGAGTCTCCCACAATAAACACCTTACGTTTTGTCTTGGGGAGAGCAGGGGTGGTAGCTGCAGTTGAGCCCGTGTTGTAGCAGGCTCTTCTGGAGCAGCAAGAGGTTTGTACCTGTTGCTAAGCTCCAGCAGGGCAGGGGCCTTGGTGTGGCAGGCCTTAGGGCCCTTGACCACCTTGGTTCATGCCCCTGACTGGACAAAATGGCAGGTCCCGGAGTCCTCCTTTGTCCTGGAGGGAGACATTTAGGTGTCTAATAAATAGAACGGGATTTATGGCCACACAAACCTAGGCTATTTAAATGACATAGGTTGTTAGACAGTAAGCAGATAGATAGATACATGTCCAGAGTATAGAATGTGTTCCCAGGTCCCAAGGATTATCATGCACATTGTAAGTGGATGTATCAAATAACCTAGAGATGCATATAAATCATGACACTAGAAAGGTATTTTATGCTCTGTACTCTGCAAAAAGCAAGAACAACCAGTAAAAGAGAAGTATGACCTCCATAACCAGAAAAGATTATAGAGAATAAAAGTGTAAACACACTGAGGGTTTTTTCAAAGGTTACTATTTATAATGCATGTAGGCCTTACTGGAGTGTGATTACAAAATGCAGAGGCCCTGATAATAGCATGAACTGAAGTAGGTCCCAGTGAATACAAAACTAGACATATCATATATGGCTTGCACAGGAAGTCTGGGAAAGTAACTCATCTGTTTCAACCTTTGGATGTGGGTTTCAATTTATGCCACGGGACACAGCTGCATCCAGCTGGTAAATCTGTTGTGGTGGAAGGGGAGGGGGAAGGGAAGGGATCAAAGTCCCCCTGTGGTGAGAGAAGGGCTGGGACCAGAGCTGGAGCAATTTCTTCATCTGGTGGCTCGTGCTGCTCATCTGGGAGGGCATAGGAGGGGGTGTGTGCCCTTGGATCTGCATGGCATGGGGCAGGGTAGGCATGGGATAGGGTCAATGTGCTGCCTCTGGACAAGTAGTGTGCAGCCATGGGTTACTAGTGCCTCTTGAGTCAGGGGGGGACATGAGACTGGGGGGCATCCCCTGGCGGCAATTTCACTGATGGGGGGGGTCCTCCAGTGGCCAATCTTACTCACCAAAAAGCAGCCGTGCTGCTTCCAGAAATCCTGCAGCCACTTCCGGAAGTGGTGCAGACGCTTTTGCTGGCAGCCTGCTTCCTGGCTGGTACTCACGGGGGGGCACTGGTGCTCCCATCTGCCCCCCCTTCCCGCTGGCTAAACAGGGAGCACAGCCTGACAGGGGATTCCCATGCATCCTCTATGCATCACCACGGCAGGCAGCAGTGGTAGCCCCCGCTCCATATGAGCCATGCCTCTGTCCCACGCCCACCCTGCCCCAGCTGGGTGAGCAGGGGCAGGGCATGGGGAGAGAGGCATGTGTCCCCAGATCGGGGTGGGGTGGGTGGGGCCAGGGCTGCACCAGGCTGCACTCCGGTTGGGTGGTGTGGCCTATCAGGTGGGGTGCCTATGGCCCTCCTGGACGAGCAGCAGGAGCTGCTAGATGAGCACCTTTCCCCAGCCCCCGCTCCCTGTGAGGGGCCTTGATCTGACCCTGACACCCCTTCCCTTCCCTCTCCCCTTCCACCACAATAGACTTACCAGCTGGACACAACTGTATCAAGCATCATAAAGGAACCAATCCCCCATTTATAGCATTGTTCCTATGAGAAAATTGGTTTCAAATTACATTGTTTTGTTTAAGACATGGTTTTCAGGAACCAATTGCATTGTAAGTCTGAAGCCTGCCTGTAATCAACTGTCATCTTAGTTACACTCCAAAGGCATAACAGCTCTGTGGGTCACTACACTCCTCACTCCTGTTCGCTAATACTCCTGGTACAAAGCAAAAGTGCCTTCTTTCTTAGCAATTTTTTATTCACCTCTACTGCACTGGAGGTTTTTCAGATCAACTTTTGGACCTGAAAACAGATGGAATAGTGCGTGTTAAATGTTTAGGGCAGAATTCTTCTACTTCAGTTAGTGGACAAACGAGTGAAGCAGGGTGTGGACGTTCATAACAGTTAAACTGTTCCCATTTGCATCCATGTTTTGGGGGTCCCAGGGACTAGGTGACCTGTGCCTAGGAGCCTTTTCACTGTTCTGCTTTCCATTGTTTCCTAAACATGAGTTCAATAAAGTTCTTTCCAAAACATGAGTTCTTTCCTAAACATACGGTCAATAGCCTGCACCTGATCAAATTCTATAGTGTCTGTGCCTGATTTGGGGTGTCTGGGAGAGGGAAGGGGATGCTTGGATCCACATTTTTGCAGGGCCTGGAGGATCATGGTTAGGGGACATTATAACATAGAAAGGACATAAACATTAGTTAGCCTGACTTGAAGTCGGAGGCTATCCATTACACACTTTTGGAGTTGCATATAACTATTTTACTTCCTCTGGCAAATCACTAACTAGACAATTCACAGGTCTAGCTGTACCACATGCTTTCGTACCCTCCAAGGATAATATAGTAAGGGTAGCGTTGATGTACATTACAGGAACAGATTACTGCAAAAGGTATTAGACAGCACATAAAACCTGATTCAGTGTCACTTTGAGGTCACCATAAAACCAAAACCAAGTTGAGCTGCTCTTTTTGATCATGGGAATAATGGATACAGACCATTCACTGTGTGTGACTGATGGCAACACCCCAAATGTTTACCGAATGGTCCAAATCAATTTACACCAGGGGTCACAGAGCATAAGGCACGACTGGGCTTAGCATTTTGGATGCCTTGCAGGCTTGATGGATTGATTTTGAGCTGCACCAAGATGACACTGATCTGCCCAAGTTCCATTTCACAAAGTTTGGAGTGTCTCTCAAGGATTTTTTTTTAAAGACCTAGAGGTACTTTCCAAATTGACTTGATTTTGTTTCAATATACATCCTCAGTTTCTCTAGTCAAGATCCATCAAACAACAGTTAGTTCCACAGCCATCTTGAATGTAAGAGTTGATGGGGTCAGTAACTTCTTCTGAATCTGGTCATTGTGCAACCCTGCAACAAAATGATCTCGTAGGGCATCACTCAACACTTGTCCAAACTGACAGTACTCTGACAGCTCTTTTAGAGAAGCCACAAACTTTGTTACTGATTCCCCACTCTTCTGAATTTCTTGGTGGAATTGCTAGCGTTCTGAATACCATTCTAAAATCATGGATGGAGTAGGGAAGAAATGTTTTTGTCACAATAATTTCTTCATAGGTGGCGTGCCCTGGGAAAGTTGAAGATACAAGGGCCCTCAGTAAGCAGACTGCCCTACAACCAATCATTACCAGCAAGGTTGAAAACCATCATCTTTCTGAAACAGTGTTACAGGCAACAAGGAGTCCCCTGTGGGTCAGTGGTAGAATCCTAGTCTACCACACAGGAGAGCTGAAGACCAACAAAGGAGAGCAACAAAGATCATGTCAGTTGCCCCACACGATGGTCTGAAACCAGAGTGAAATTCCAGCAGGACTTCCTCAGCAAGAAGTGGTTCAGGAGTCTGTGGGAGAGGATTTTCCTTGCTTTGGAAAGGAGGGAAATGGTTCAGGCACACAGACTTATCTCTTTTCTTGAAGATAGTCATGATGTTGGCATTCCTCAGGACTCCAGGGATCTCGTCATTGTTCCAAATGCATTGAATAAATTTGCGGAGTCTCAGTACCAGTTCCTTGCCACCAGCCTTGTAGATTTCAGCAAGTATGCCATCTGGTCCAGTAGCTTACTTCTCTTGGTTTTCTTGATGGCACATCAGACTTCTTCTAAAATAGGAGGGTTGGTGAGAGATCCCCTTTGTTACCTGGAAAAAGCTATGCATGCCATGTCTGTCAGCATAGAGCTGGATCTCTGGCTTTATATTGCTACCACTGATTTTTAGTTTCCTGGATCCTTTTTTGAGCTTTGGCTTTGAGAAGCTGATACATCTCCTGCTGCTGCTGAGATGGGTGTCATCTTGATAAATAGAATGAGCCCTTCTCTTTTGGTTGAGGATGGCTTGCATATCAGCATTGCTCTCATTGAACCAGTCTTGGTGTTGGTGGCTGGCATAGCCAATGGATTCAGCACAGGCCATATAGACAGTGGCTTTAAGCCCCTTTCAGAATTTCTCAATGTTGACTTCATTTGTGGACAGGATAGAGAATTTTTCATGCAGACACTGTTGGAGATCGTTAAAGATCTTTGGGTCTTAAAGAGACTTGGTATTAAGAGTCCTTCACATTGCTTTTGGCCGTTTTCAGTGTTTCAGAGCAAGCCATAATGGATCTGACAAGACAGTGATCTGTCTAGCAGTCATCAGCTCCTCTCTTGGCTCACATCCATTTGATCACAGGCCCCAGTGATAACATAGTTAAGGAGGTGCCAGTGCATAGAGTGAAGGTGTTTCCAGGTAGTTTTGTATTTGTCACTCTGTCTGAAGATGCTGTTCATGATGACAAGACTGCTCTGTGCATTTGCTCCAGAGAAGGATGCAATTGGAGTTGGCTTTCCCTACTCCTTCCTTTTCAATGGTGCCACTCCTGAGTTCCAGGCCATGTTCAACTCTGGCACTGAAGTCATCAAGGGGAATGATCTTGTCCTCTTCGTGAGTATTAGTCAGAATGTGCTCAAGCTTGGAGTAAAACAGTTCTTTGACATCATCATACCATACTGGTTTTTCTGATCTTAAGATGGAGGGTCATAGGACATTTTTTAATGCCCACAGGGAGTTCCAGATGTTGACTGATGAGCTGATTCCTGATGGTGAATCTAATGTCATTAACGCATCTGTCCTGGGCTAGCATTCCCTTCCAGAAGAAGATGCAGCCTCCACCCTCTTACCTCAGCTGACTTTCATCCTATTGTATTGTCTCACTCCAAGCTGCAATGTTGATATTCACAGATGCTGGTGTGCCAGAAGGAACCTCAACAGATCATCAAGTCCGACCCCCTGCCTAGGCAGGAAAGAGTGCTGGGGTCAGATGACCCCAGCCAGATGCCTATCCAACCTTCTCTTAAAGACCCCCAAGGTAGGGGAGAGCACCACTTCCCTTGGAAGCCCATTCCAAATTTTGGCCACCCTTACCATGAAGAAGATTTTCCTGATATCTAGCCTAAATCTGATCTCTGTCAGTTTGTGACCAGTGTTCCTTGTTACCCCAAGAGGTGCCCTAGTGAACAGAGCATCTCCAGTCCCTTGCTGCATCCCCCTAATGAATTTGTAGGCGGCCACAAGATCACCTCTCAGCCTTCTCTTGCAGAGGCTGAAGAGGTCCAGGTCCCTCAGTCTCTCCTCATAGTTCACTGGAGACAGTGTCAGTTCTTCTTTCTGGCTAATCATTGTCTTAATTATCCATCAAGGTGAGAACATTCCCTATTGTAAAAATCATTGCCATCTTATGATGTTTTCAACTGCAGAGACATATTGAAGATGGTTTTGAAAGATGCCAAATTGCTGGCACTGTGTTCATCAACTTAGCAACCGCCTACAATACAGTTAATCACCAACAACTTCACAAGACCAAATAACAAAAGATCTACACCTGGCAGAGGTGATACAAATCCTGATGTTTTTTAAAAAACAGACATTTTTCTGTCAAACTGGATGGGAAGAGAAGCAGATTCAGGTGACAGATTAATAGCCTCCCCCAAGAAAACATACTTGAACTGCTGCTATATAACATCTATACAAATGACCAACCAACTGATTTGACACTAAAACGTTTCATTCTATGCAGATAACCTGTGCATAACATCCCAAAACACTAGCTCTGACCATGTTGAAGAATCCCTAAGTGAGGCACTAGTTGGCCTAACCTTATACTATATTGAAAACCAATTACATGTCAACCCAGGAAAAACACAACTATGTGCATTCCATCTGAAAAACCATGAGTCCAACTGCTATCTCAACGTTGCATGATCCAGGACCCCCCTATCCCACTGACCAAATCCAGTTTACCTTGGAGTCACCCTCACTTGACCCCTCTTATACAAAGAATTCATCAAGAAGTCAAAAGCAAAGGTGAGCATTTCTAACAATATTCTATATAAGCTTACCAACTCAAAATGGGGAGCTATCCCCTCAACCATCCTAACCACTGCTCTGGCTCTCAGCTTCTCTTCTGAATATGCATGTCCTGTATGGGAGAGATCCATCTATTAATTGCATTCTGAGCGATAGCTGCGTGATAGATGATAGATGCATCATAGGATGTCTGAAGCCTACCAGCCCCAACAGTGTGTACCTGCTGGCTGGCATAACTCCACCTGACATCAGACGAGTGATGGCCAGCAGGACAGAATGACTGAAACAACCTGAAGATGTGAGAAACCCACCGTATACCTATTCCACAGTATATAAATGTCTGAAATCACATAGAAGCTTTCTGTCCAGCACCCAACCTCTCAATGGCACAGCTAAGAAGACATGACTACAGACATGGAACAAGAGCTGTATAAAATACCTGACAGCAAATAAATGGACATTCCAGCAGCCAAGTTCTTGCCACCAAGGGCTGATGAATAGGGGTGTGCAAAGCAGGCCATATTTGATTTGGATTTGGCCCAATTTGGGGGACAGTCATTTGGTTCATTAATTCAGATCATTGTCCCAATTCGATTTGGCCGAATCCAAATCTGAAGATTCAATGTTGATTCAGAGAATCAGCGATTTGGCCAGAGACACAGCTTTAAATGTTTTTTCTGCATATCTTGAAGTACCAGGTGCAGCTCGTGAATGCTGAGTCAGTAGGGTGGATGGAGCATCCCACAGGAGCACAGGGGTGGGATGGACCCTGAGTGCTCGGCGGTCGACTCAGAAGTGGACCAGAAGTACCTGATGATAAATGTGAGTGAATGAGACTGGTTGGGAAGTTACAGAGCAGCAGTCTTTTGGTTTCAGTCCTGTGTTCTACCATAGACCACATTTAGACCACATTTTCAAAAGCCAGCCTTAGCCCTTTTATACAGTCCTTATGCATATATGTTCTTTTAGATTCTAAAAACTCAGGCCATGGAGATTTGGCCCCTGGAATATCTAATACATTTTTTAAAGAGTAGTTGTTTTCTGTAGGTGGGATTTTTTTGTGTTTTGGTGTATGACAAGGAACTTCTGTGCATGTGGCTTTTTTTTTTTTTAATTTAGCCAATAGATACATTTGTAATCCTTAAGTTGATTTGTGTGCATCAATTTTTCTTTAATATGGTTTATAATGAAATATCAAAAATAGTCTGCATATTGAATCTTAATCTCTGGAAAAATCATTCAACTCTAATGTAAAGAAAAATAAATGAATATTTTATCTTCTGATGGCTATATTCAGTGTCTTAGATATATTTTTACTTTTTTATTTTCATCCTAGTTCCTCAAATCACCTTGGCAGCATATTAGAAGAAATGACCAGAACATTTCTTTTGCCCTACTTTTAACACATACCACTCTTTACTGTGTCTGTTGTTACAATTTGTTTAAATATGTACCAGCTAGATAGAAATTGCTTGTTCACCGTCTACCAAGAACTGTAAACAAACAACCCCATCCCTTCTCTCCCCAGGGCTGCACATAAATCCAGCTCCATAAATGTGCGCACCCCTGACTGACCTTTGCAGACTCTGCAGCCAGCTGCAGCCATATGCCATCCATTTGTGTACTCACTTGGCCAATTCTAAAATGCTTATCAAATGTGTTTTTTAAGAAAGCAATGCTAAAAAATTCATAGACAGCTGCCTCCACAAATGCCTGTCCCTATAAATAGCAGTAATAGGTTAAATCAGGACACAGCATAACAACATGATTTTGAGGTCCAAAAGGTGCCATTCATTGCATGACTAAAATATTCAGGACTACAAAGATGGACAATTAATGTAGGAGCAAGGCCTGTGTTTCCTCAGGCATCTAAATTATTATTTTCTAAAAACCCTAGGAGGACTGCTATGAAGGAAATATTAACAGTATTTTGAGTTACAGCAGGAAAAAATTTGGAAGCCAATCTATGGGCCACAGATGTAACACAGAATCACAGGAAAGTAAGGCTGGAAGGGACCTCTGGAGATTATCTAGTTCAACCCAATTCTAATTTTGACAGAACAAGGAATAACAGTCTCAAGTTGCAACAAGGGAAGTTTAGGTTAGATATTAGCAAGAATTTTCTCACTAGGAGGGTAGTAAAACACTGGAACAGGTTCCCCAGAGAGGTTGTGGACTCTTTATCCTGGAGGTTTTTAAGGGTTGACTAGACAAAGCCTTGGCTGTGATGATCTACTTGGGGATGGTCCTGCTTTGAGCAGGGGGTTGGACTAGATGACCTTCTGAGGTTCCTTTCAACCGTAATTTTCTATGATACTATGATTCTAGTATTAATCCTGTGCTCAAGATAGGATTAACCCTATCCAAACAATCCCATACAAGTCCTTGCTTAACCTTTTCCTAAAATTACACAATTAACCCTGTTGCACAACTATAAGAGATATTGTCTAAAGATACCAAAGGCACACTAACATGCCACAGGTAAAGCAGGAGGACAAAAGCAGTGTCCTACTGCTGCAAGAGCTCATAAAAAGCACTTGAGGGATCCAAGGAGGAAGGCCAGGCCCCATTAAACAAGATGGTAAAAACCCCACAGTCACAACATTCTTCAATCTGACCATGGGATGAAATTCCTTCCTGATCCCAGATATGGTGATCATTCTGACTCTGAGCATAGTGGCAAGACCATCTAGGTAGGAACCTCTAGGTTTTAGTCCCAGCAGGAACACTGGCACACCCCAGTCAAAATCCCCAGCTTTGGCTGCAGCCAGCACCTAACGCTTCTGAGGGATACAAAAAGGAGGCCAGACACCTGTACTAATAAGCAAATTATTTCCCAGTCCTATTTGACATCCAGAGGTGTCCTGGGGCATGGGGCATGGTGGTGTCCAGCAGCCCAGGAAGGGGCCCTCTCCAGGGAGGAGCTGGAGCTGCTGGAGGCTAATGGTGCCATGTCTGGCCTGGACTCCTGGTCAGGGCTGCTCCTCTTGAGCTAGCAGGGCAGGCTCTAGTCTGGGCTGCCGGGGCTGCAGGAGAAGGCCTGGGATGGGGAGCCCAGCAAGATGGGCTCCCAGTGAGCCAAGAGGCCCTCCCCCACAGACTTACTGCAGTGGGTGTCAGTCTGCACTAGAGGCTCTGACACCACCTGTGCTGGAGTAGACAGCATGGCTCAGACCAGGGTCCTGTGGCATGAGGATGTCATCCAGCTGACATGTAAAGGGCATGAACTTGTAGGCCACCCCCAACTGACAGCTGTGGTCAGTGACAGTGACCCACAAGGTCCTGACCTATCTGCAGCACTGGCATGCCAACTGGTAATACCTGCTCTCCTACATGTGGCCTGGCAGGCACTTGTAGTTGTGCTCATTGGAGCACCCACTCTGAGCAAACTGCCTGAGGACCTCAGCCTCACCCCGCATCACCCCAATGTCTATGGCCTTCTCCTGGGACCAGTTACAGACCCAGGAGGCAGTATGTGGCACTGGGGAGGATTCCAGCATGGCTCCCTCGATGGCTCTGGTTCCTGGGGCTAGGTATACAGGTGCACATGCCCAGGCTGGTGGGTCTGAGCAGGTGCATGCAGTGCCCAGCTGAATTGGAGCAAATTTGTTCTCAGTCAGCATCTCTACACGTGTTACTGTGCAGTAACTAATCAGGAGTTAATTTGCTACTTGTATTTGCTGGATGGAGTAAGCATCATGATTGGAGTAAGCATCTGCACATGTAGATGGTAAAACTTACTGAGCAGTATTTTTGTCTACTGCACAGTAAAGCATCTCATGTAGATGTGTGCAAATACAGGCTAACTGCTTCCCAACTAAAATTAATTTCCATTCTGAGTGAATGCCACACCACCAGTGCTACTCCCCCCTTAGTTCTCTCCTGCTAGCTTTTCCAAGTAGCTTCAGTACCTGTGGGCCTGTTTCCTGCAGCTTCCTTCCCTTAGGAGCTCCCCTCCTGTAAAATGAAGAGATGACTCAAGAGGACAGAAGATGGGGAGGGAGCCAAAGAAAGGTTTATTAAACCTAGAAGTCTATTTCCAGCAGGGAATTTGGACCCATCCTTGCATTCTGTTGCTTTTCTGATTTGTCCTTCTCGATGGTACAAACACATTTATTTTCCTCTAACAGAAATACTGTACAATATCATTTTCTTCAGATCTGAAAAATCTTAATTTCCTCCAATGCAAGATCCAAGGTATTTCAATAAAATCTGCCTCCTACATCTGCAGTAGTGGTCAAAGATTTAATGGGGCTCCATTATGTAGAATCTGCCATTTTGATACTTCATGTAGGTCTGTGTCACTGTCCTTATATTCTGGCTTTCTGGCTTCCATCCTTTGTCTTAACCATTTGAGGAACACATATGAATTCCCACTACTCTGTCGGATTACTAAAAACAACTGTAACTGATCAAAACACAGTGCATTTCAACAATACTAGTAGCCCATTCATCTGGAGAAACAGACAGAATCTTTCTGATTCACTCCAATTTTCTACTCCATCTCTGATGCCAGACACCTTGAAGGATTATCTTGACCTTTTTGTCCAGTTGGCAAAAAAATCAAACCCAAAAAATCTATTTGGTCTTTCATTGGGCTGTTTTTTTTTTCTCCTAAAATGTAACCTTTTTTAAGAGTCTCTGTCATATTGGTCACTGCCAAAGGCTGAATGCATTCTTCCTTAATGGAAGCAATCTTTCTCACTACATGCCATGAATGTGTCTCTTACCCAACTCCATTTCATTTTGGGTCAGTTTTTCAATATGAGATATTTCCTTTTGCACCAATAATTTACTCCATAAATTGACCTTTCTCAATTGGGTGAGGGTTCTGTGCTGGAACCTGCATTGGTACAGATGTTAGCTGTTGAGCAAGCGTTTTTCATTGAAGTTCCTGTCTGCTGACTTTGAGAACATGTTAGAAAAGCTCATCTTTTGCCCCAAACATTTGAAAACGAGAAAATTCATCAAGCAAAAGGAAAAGTAGACTTTTTATACTGTCTACCACACTGGGTACTGGTTTTAATAAGCCATACTGAAGCCCATACAGTATTATTTCATTTATTTACTATTCTTTGTTCTCCAGGACTTCCTAGAGACCCCAACCAACATAGTGACTGGTGCCTTCTGAATCTGGAGGGGCACCTGCAGAAGCCACTGACAACAGCAGCCGTCAGGGGGGCACCAGGTCTACCGACAGCATCTGTGTCAGCCGTCATGGGGGGGCACTGGCACCGTCGGGACTATATGGCTCTTCTCTCTGAGGGACAGAAGTTGTTGTGGCCATGGGTTTTGTTGAGAAGTTTGTTGTTAGCCTTCTTCCTAAAACAGCTGATGTAAGTAGTCCAATGCATGTTTACTTCCACTGAAAGGTGTTGGCTCCAATATTTTATTATTGTTAGCTTTCTCATTTATGGCCTGAGGGTTATCAGGTTGGTTGTTTCCTGGTTGTGAATGAATTCTTTCAGGTTTATTACAGCATTTATAGTGCTGTATTAAAAATAATAATAAACATCCACACCTCTCTTTATGTATGGACTAACTGGGCTTTCCTTGGCAGGGAGGGATGCATAGCTATATACCTCCCAGAACTCAACATTCTCTCCCCCTGCACCCTGCATGATCAGGGTGCTCCACCTCTTTCCAATCAGGCATGTCCACAAGTTCACAGCCAAGACAGTCCAGTAGTCTTTCACATGGACAGGTAAGATATGCAGGGGAAGAAACTTTTCTTTCATTCCCACCCATCAACAGCAAGAAGGCCACATGAAGTCTTTTCACTCATTTGGCATCTGCTGCCTAGCATTCACTTAGTGTTCAACCATGACACCTTGACGTGTATCTACAGTACCTGGGATTCTAGTCCAAACCTGTTTCCCATCCAATTACTAACCAGGTCTAGAACTACTGGCTTGCAAGATAAGTCGCCTGCTATCTGATGGCTAGAAAATGGTATTTAGAGGTTTGCTTTTGGGAGTTGACTGGTAGGTAAAGTAGATACGTATTCAAACAATGGTCCAGGGCAACTTCAAAGGTTAATTGATTTCTAAAAAGCCTGTTTATGCCTTAAAGGCCCACTGTATCTGACAGGCAAGCAGCAAGAGGACACACAATCTAGGAAATTGCAGATATGCACCACACTGGTCCATAATGTTAGATAAAAGACTCTGCCATGTTGGCCAGGTAACAGTGCCCAGATGCAGGGTCCCTAGGATTTCTGGTTTTGGGGAACAGACCAAATTAGGAGAAGACCAGCAAAGCCCAAATGACAATGTGTACATGTGATGGGTTTGTGAAACAAAGGAATATGCTGGCAGGCCAGAACATGAACAGTATGATGACCACAGAGAGACCAGTCAGTGATGCCCAAAGATGAAGAGTCACCACAGAGAGAAAAAGATACAAAAGGAGGGCTATCAGAGCAGCAAAGGGTCCCTGAGAAGGGAACCTGAGGCCACGATGGATAGACGGCATACTTTCAGCCCATCTCACCCACCCTGCTGGGGTGGGGTGGGGTGGGCCTCGGCCTCCAACCTCCAGGCTGTTGACATCTGGCATTCAAGAGAGAACCTCAGAGTGAAGCTCACATACTGGCCATATGTACCTTGACTCTGTGAACCCTGGGACTGGTAAATATAGAACTGTTTGCCTTATTCTTGTCTGCTATCACTATGTATCAATAAAATTTGCCTATTATTGAATTGAGAGGTTGTAGTTGATTTGAGGATTTGGATCCACCTGGAACAAGACAGCTGTGTCATAAATCCAGTGCCAGCACTATCCAAGACAGCCACACTTGCCTATCCTCCTTCATGGACAGAATCCAGACATGAAAAAGCATTTCCAGTCCTCTCTAGCACACTATGATCCATACGATACATAGAGTTGTATGCAATACTTTGTCTGCCTGCTTATCCATAATGATTCAAGCATTTTGGCAGAAAAAAAGCAAGTTGGGATCACTCTAGCAATAAGGCCCTAACCACAGAAGATTGAGACAGGACTTCCTGAAAAGTGTTTCTTAAAACTAAGTAAAAAACATAGTTTAACAAAACCCCTAGAAATATTGGCCCAAATGTTCAGAAATGGGAAGGTAAAACCAGACTCCTTGTGTAACCATCTGACCAAATGGCCTGGCTTTGTAAAGATCTCAGTCTTTACCAGCTCCTGCTGAACTCCACAGAGAATGCAGGTCATAGTTATAAAACTGTAATCAGATCTGACCTTAGACAAAATGGCCCCCTAGGTAAACTTGTATTTTGGTGCCCCGCCTCCTACCTCCAAGTCAGAGGCACCGCTGCAGCCAGAGGCAGAGGCAGGCAGGGGCACAGGGTGCAGTTCAGTTGGGAGGCAGAGCAGCATTGTGTGCCAGGTAGGTGAGTGGGCAGGCACTCCTGCTGCTGTGTAGGAATAACATAGGTAGACTGAAGCAGGACCCATCCCACATGTGTGCCCAGCCTGGTTTCTCCTGAGCAGCAGTTGGAAGCGGGAGGTGGGCTGGGCTGGGCTGGGCTGGGCCAGGCAGGGCAGGGCATCACTCCTTCTGCCTGGGGCACTGATCAGCCAGGGTGAGGCCAGGGCAGGGGGAGAGAACGCTGCGTGTGTTTATTGCCCCTCTTACCATGGTGCTGTGAGTGGTCATGCATGTCACCCACCCTTAAGGCTGTCTCTGGCTACAGTCCTAAAGAACTGCCCCATTCCTCCTACATTAATGTGGTCTCCCATTTCCACTCCATGTCCTGCATTACTTTCTAACAGCTTTTAGTTCCCTTGCACTGTTTCCATGAGTGAACAAACTAGGAAGAGAAAGAATAGAAACACTATAGATGAGGCAGAAACATCTTTTCATCTGTTGAACTGATTGCATCAATCAAAAAAGTCATTTAGATTCTTAGAGAGTACTGCTAGAAGCATGAAGCACAAGACAATCTTGTGTACTCTCTCCTAGCAGCAGGGTACAGCATTTAAACCATAACATCTAAGTGGTTCATGGAAGGCACAAAACGTGTTGTTAAACATATATATATGCCAAAATAATAAAGAGTGGGGAGATGTAGGAAAAAAAAGAAAATGCTACAGTATTGTCAGGAGACATTTGCAAATGATACAGCAATCATGGAAGAATATGAAACTGATTTAAAGGCACTTGTGAAGACACATAAAGCAGAACACAAAACAATGGAAATCAGGGCACTTGTTCATTACTTGTTCTCTTGGTGTCCTCTCCCCCACTAATGTAGTACTTCTGCAGGTTCCCACACGTCTGTCTTTTGACACTGTTAACTCCTTCTTTCTCTCTATACAAGCTAATCAGGGAAACAGAGGCATGCAGCATTATTATAACATTCCTACATTTAAACTATATATATTATAACAAAACCACAGTCTGTCACAACCGGGTTGTTCTGTACTAAGAAGCAAGTGTGGGCTTAGAAAAAGGTTAGTAATGTTGGGTTTTGAAAGCTCTATAGAACATAGAGTCATAGAATCATTGAGTGGGAAGGGACCTAGACAGATCATCAAGTCCGACCCCCTGCCATGGGCAGGAAGGAGCACTGGGGGTGGCAGGAGTCATAAGACCCCAGCCAGGTGCCTGTCCAGTCTCCTCTTGAAAATTTCCAGGGAAGGTGAGAGCACCACCTCTCTGGGAAGCCTATTCCAGGCTCTGGCCACCCTTACAGTGAAGTAGTTCTTCCTAATCTCTAACCTAAACCTATCTTCCCTCAGCTTGTGGTCATTGTTCCTGGTGACTCCAAGGGGGGCCCTGGTGAACAGACTTTCCCCGAGTCTCTGCTGTTGTTCCCTGATAAGGTTGTAGGCAGCCACAATATCCGCCCTCAGTCTCCTCTTGCAGAGACTGAAGAGATTCAGGTCCTTCAGCCTCTCCTTATAGGACTGGCCACGGAGGCCCTCAACCATACGAGTGGCCTCCTCTGGACCCTCTCCAGGTTCTCCACGTCCTTCTTGAAGTGCGGCGCCCAGAACTGGACACAGGACTCCAGCTGTGGCCTGACCAGCGCCACATAGAGGGGGAGCAAGACCTCTCTGACCCTGTTAGTGATGCCCCTGTTGATGCATGACAGGGTGCGGTTGGCTCTGCCTATTGCTTCGTCGCATTGGCGACTCATATTCAGCCTGGAGTCAATCCTGACTCCAAGATCCCTCTCTGCCTCTGTGCTGCTGAGAGGGTCAGCCCCTAACCTATAACCATAATGCTGGTTCCCTCTCCCCAGGTGCAGCACCCTGCACTTGTCCTTGTTGAACCACATCCTGTTCAGATCTGCCCACATGTATCTTCCCATTATCTACCTAAAGTCCAATTCTGGAGTCACAGCTTTTGCGGAATTCCACACCTCTAAACGGATTCTTTTCATTAGCTGCTAAAATGCCAGAGCCTCTTGCAGCACTGACAGGCTCTGTTTTAAATTAGTTTGAATCACTGGGTTGTGGGAGAATGAGAGTGTGTAAACCTCAGAAAATTAGTGGTATTAAATATCTCCAGGATTCTGTACAGCATGTTGAACCAGGATAAGGAATAAATTTAGAAGTTTGAGCACCTTCCTCCCAAACATATCCTAATATTCTTGAAGAGAAGAATACACAGGATGTTGATGTCTTTATTAAACTAAGTTTTCAGGGAGAGGTATCGCATTCTAGATAAAAAGTGTTTCACAGCCTGGAAGTAAAAGAGTAAAAAAAAAATTAGCAAAGAATGCTAAGGTTTTGAGTTGGCAAACATTTACCTACATACTTAGCTTACAGCATTTGAGTGGCTGAGCTGGAATCAGTGGGGTAACTAATGTGGTTAAAATTAGGTACATTCAAAAGGCTTGCAAGTTCCAGGTCAAACAGAAGAAACAATACTCCAGACTAATGTAAATAATTTTCCTAATGCCTAATTACTCGTTAAAGTATAAAACATTTGTAAGCAGAATCACCTTCTGTGAATATTATAACGCAGTAAAAAGAGGAGATATACAGCCTGATCTAAAGCCCAATAAAGTTAGTGAGTCAGCGCTGCATAGAGCTTGATATATTCAAACTCACTTAGCACAAGCACTGCTGCAAAAATAATATATTAAAAGTGTACCCACATCTGCAGTAATTTATTTTGAGAGATGCTGTTTCTGCACACATTAATATCCCTCCATAAGGGGCTAAATACCACCATGTTTTTTGTCTGTCAAGGACAAATAATAAGCTAGATCCTCCAGGTCCGGCCCCGCTACACCCCTTGCCACTCTGGAACTGGCCCCTCTCTATTCTCCTGCCTCCTGCCGCTCCAGATCTGGCCCCACTCGAACCCCACTCCCCTGCCACTCCAGGTCCGGCCCCACTCTATCCCTCCCCCACCCTTCTGGGTCCAGCCCTGCTCCACCCCCACACCCCACATGACTCCAGGTCCAGCCCCACTCTACCTCCCTGCCCCCCACCACTCCACGTCCAGCCCCACACTCTGTCCAAATTGCTTGATCTTAACAGTGTTACAGACTCCTCTTACCTTCCCTGGCATAAATGTTTTTCTGTGGTCTGTCAAAATTTCTTGAGGTATCCCTACTGTGGATACCCACTTAATTAACTCATCAGCTATCTTTGGTGCCATGACTGATTTCAATGGTATGGCCACCAGGAATCCACTATCACAAGCATTAACCAATACCTGGCATTACTCCTTGGAAATGGCCCCACAACATCAAGCGCTATACATACAAACAGTCATGTTACTAATGGCACAGGTACTACAGGCACTTTCATCAGGTTATACCCAGATACCCATTACAACACCAGGCACTCCTTACAAAACTTCTGTACCAGTTTATATCAGCCGGGCCAAAACACTCTGTTTCAAATGAACCTCTATTTTACCTCTACCTAAGTGTCCTCCCATCGGGAATGTGTGGGTTACCTTCAACATTTTTGTCCAGTACTGGTGTGGTACCAGTATTTGTAATATCTCTTCTCCTCCCCTCCCTTTATCCACTCTATAAAGAATTCCATCTCTTACCTCAAAACTAGGTGTCATTTCTGCCAGTCTTGGGTTAAGGATTTCATCCTCTTGCTTGGTGAGACTCTCTTTAAATATATTTTGAAACAGCAGTTCTTGTCTTCGGTGCTCTCTAAATTGTCCATTTCTGATAATAGCCTCCAGATCTATCTCATGACTCATTTCTTCTCACTGCTCATTGTCTTGAGGATTTACTCCTATAAAGGTTCCCTTGACTGGCTCTATAGCTTAAAGAAATATCTCTATAGCTCAGTGGTTAGTGAACTGGTCTTGTAAATCAGGGGGTGAGAGTTTGACTTTCACTGGAGCTTTAGTCTCCTCCTTTACTAGCCCATGGTCCTCATCCATGTGAGCCAAAAAGATGCAGCCAGGAGTAATCTGAACTGAATTGGCTCTCGGGACTAAGCTTAGGAAGACCAGGACACAGGTGGTCTTCTTGTTGATCCTCCTGGTCAGCAGTTGTGGTCAGCATCACAACCCCTGCATTAGGGAAGTCAACCTGCAGCTCTGGAGTTGGTGTCATCAAATGGGTTTTGGCTTCTTCAACCATGATCCACACTTCCACAAAAGGGGCTCCCTGGGACATGAGGGCCTTCATCTCTCTTCAGAAGGTAAGAGTCTGTTCTCTTACAGGTTGGCTGATCTACACAGGGCTTTAAACTAAGTTTGCTGGAGGGTGGGGATGCAGACAAGAGTGAGAACCTAGGATCAATAGACCATGAGCCATGTGCTGGAACAACCCCTGTAAGTACTAAAGAGGCCCAGTGGGCATCAAGACAGGGGGGCACCAAGGGCACCCATCAGGGGGCTCAAATGTCTCTACATTAATGCTAGGAGCATGGGGAACAAGCAGAAGGAACACACACTCCTGCTTGCAAACAAGAACTTCGATTTAGCTGGGCTAACTGAAACTTGGTGGGACCCTACCCATGATTGGGCAGTAAACACTGAGGGCTATAGGCTGTACAAACAAGATAGAGTAGGGAGAAAAAGGGAAAGTGTTGCTCTGTACGTAAAGGAGCAATATACATCTTCCATAATCAAGACGGGATTAGAGGGGGGCAAATTGAGGTACTGTGGGTCAGAATGAAAGGGGATGTGGGGGAAAGGGACTTGGTAGTGGGGATCTACTACAGGCCACCACATCAGGAGGATGAGTTGGATCTGGAATTCTCCAGACAGCATTCAGAGGCTGTAAGGTCAAAGGACATGGCTGTCATGGATAACCTAAACTACCCGGACATCTGCTGGGAGGAGCAGCCAGCTAGATCCAGCTGTTCACGTAGGTTCTTAACCTGCATACAGGACCTTCACCTAACACAGGACATATATGGTCCTTACTGGACTTGGTCCTCACCACAGGGGATGATTTGGTGAGGGAGCTACTGACCCAAGGTAACCTAGGGAACAGTGACCGTCACTTGATTTAATTCAGTATCTGGTGTAGCATGGGAAAGATAACCAGTAGGGCAAAAGTGCTAGACTTCAAAAAGGCTAACTTCAGTGTGCTCAGGAGATTAGTTAGTGAGGCACTGAAGAACAAGAGAATTGGTAAAATAGGACACCAGGAAGGGTGGTCATTCCTAAAGGGAGCAATCCTATGGAAGTAGAAGGAGACAATCCCTTTATGTAGAAAAGGGGCCAATAAATTCTCTTGATTGAATAGGAAAGCCTAAGGGCAGAAAAAGAGTGTTACCAGATTTGGCCATTACTTTGGGGTGTGCTCATTTATTTGGGATACGTTTCTAGGGTCTTGGTAATTCTATTAATGTGCTGCTTGTGTACTTGTATTTCTATATGGAGCTGTATATCTCCCTTCTGCAAGCCCTCACCCCCAATGAAGCTATCTTGAAGGACTCAGTTTCCATGGGGCTGGGTTCCTCCAGTCCCCAAATCAGTCATACACACAGATTAACATGACACGCCTGACCTGGCTGGGTTGATCAGCATGGACAGGCTGACACCCTCATATGCCAAGAATCAGTTCATCACAGCAACAATAAACTGGAGTCAGACACAATCACACAGTTAAACAGAATACCTCTGAATCCGGCTGGGTGTCCAGCTGACACCCTCATGTGCCAGCATTCAGTTCATTAGAGCACGTCTGCGCCAAACTGGGTCAATCAGCCTGTACAAGCTGATCCCCTTATGTGTTTCAAACTTAGCATGTCCCAATCTTTAGCCTTTTGGTGAGCAGACCCCACAGTACTTTTGGGCTTCATAGGGATCTTTAGCTTAGGTAAAAGAAGCGTTGCTGCAAAGCAAGTGGGGAAGGAGATGTAAAGAAGGGAAAATATACCCAGTTACCACCAGTTTGACTGTAAAAGTTATTTATTGCTAAGTATATGAAATATATAATGACACTAGCAGTAATAGACATGCAAAGGAAAAACAAACACAAACTGTTACAGTATTACCCTGGTTTCACTAACTATTTGGGGAAACTTAGCTCAAGCTTAAGTAATACAGTTCAGGTTCAGAAACCTGCTTAGAGAGAGAAAAGAGAAAAGGGAGAGCTGGGATCTTGCCAGTCCAAGGCACTCGGGTTGCAAAGCTGACAGGTTAAAGTTCTCAGCACAATCCTTGAAGGGAGATGATCTGCTTCCTTCAGCCTCTCGAGAAGAAAGCGAGCACACACACTGCTGCTTTTTACAGATTTTTATACCTCCAGTTCAGCTTCTTTCAAGCATTCTCAATAGTGTAAATCAAATTGTCTTTTCTATTGACAAGGGGTTATCTGGTTGGAACATTTGATTGATACTCAGGAAACACATACTTAGGAGCCAGCTTGACATTCCTATGGATAGCAGATATACTGATGGGATATCTCTTGGTTTCTTCAGAAACAATAGATAGCTTGCAGCATCAGGGTTTTGGATTTTTACTTGCTGTGAACAAGCCTCAGCTTAGCATGACTTCTCCAGATCTTACTATAGTCTTTTAACAGACTTAAGGCAATTATTGGAGCGTTCATAACCTTTTGGGGAGAGGACTTCCACCAGTCGTCCCGGGAAAAGTATGACAACACTTGTGGTCAGGGCTCCAATGGGCTGGATGCTGTGATGAACACTTTACCATTGTTCAAATGTTGCCCATACCCCCTAACCTGGCAACTGAATTTTAGCCAATTAAGTTTACATAGGCCTCCCATAGCGGGACCGAGGAATGTACAGCCCAAGATGCCTATTAAACTTACTTCTGCTTAGAGGTGTGTGTGTGTGTGGTGCGGGGGGAACTCCTTTGTAAATCCAGATTAGAACCGTTCTGATAAATGCTGAGCTGGGTGTGTCGGTTGATTAGCATTTGGAGCACAGATTCCCCATCATGCAGTGCTTCCCTGCTTCTCTGATCCCAGAATTCACTGCAGTCTTTGCTTCGGGCTTTCTGTTCTCCATCTCTCATGTCAATGAATGGTCATCTGGTTCCATCTCAGATGCAAATGAGACCTAGGGCAGTTGTTTCACTCTCTCGTCACCCTTATCTGGAGGGGTTTAGGTATGTCTCTCACTGCACCTTAATCAGTTTCTGTTTAGGTAGAGGATGGGGGAGGGATTCTTTGTGAGTCATACAGTCTGTGTCCTGTGTCAGGGTTCCCCCAAAACTTGGAGCTGAGAGGTAACAAGAGGCATATAGGCTGTGGAAGCAGTGGGTAGCTACCAAGGCAGACTATACCTACTTGACCTGCACTTATGCTGGCAACAAAAATTAAAGACAAAAAAGTCCTTTTTAGGTATATAGGGAGCTAAATGAAGGTGCAGGGTAGCATAGCCCCCCTACAGGACAAACTAGGGCAATTAGTGACAGATGGGGGCAGGGGGGCAAAGGTGAACTCTTCAATGAGTTTTTGAACTGTATTCCTGAACTCGGATCAGGACAAATCTCCCAATTGGATCATAGACAGGCGTAAAGGGGAAACCAGCCCATCAACTGTTAGCACCAACTTAGTGAAAAGACGCTTGGAGGGGCTGGATGTGTTTAAGTCAGCAGGACCAGATGATCTTCATCCAATGGTGCTGAAGGAGTTAGCCAGTGTCATAGCAGAGCCACTGGCCCAGCTGTCTGAGCACTCTTGGTCCTCAGATCAGGTCCTAGAGGACTGGAAATGAGCCAATGTAGTAGCTATTCTCAAGAAGGGGAGGAAGGAGGATCTGGGTAGCGATAGACTGGTTAGTCTCACTGCTATCCTCAGGAAAACCTTTGAAAAAATTATTAAGGATCACATTTATGGGAATCTAGCAGGGAAAACAACCAGTATGAATTCACTGCAGGTAGATCCTACCTGACTAACCTTGTTTCATTTTATGACCAGGTCACAAAATGCTTAGATGCAGGAATCAAAGTAGATGTCATCGACTTGGATTTTAAGAAGGCCTTTGATATAGTATCTTATTATAGTTTCATAGATAAACTGAGTGATTGTGATGTAAATGATTACATGGTCAGGTGGGTGGCAAACTGGCTTAGGGGTCATGCCCAGAGAGTGGTGGTGGATGGGTTGATATTGACATGGAAAGATATGGGCAGTGGAGTTCCACAAGGCTCAGTCCTTGGACCGGTGCTGTTCAATGTCTTCACTGGAGACTTGGATGAGGACATGGAAAATGCTCTGTCCAAATTCGCAGATGATACCAAATTATAGGGTAAAGTTAACACACTAGAGGGTAGGGAACAAATCCAGGTGGATCTGGATAGGTTGGAAAAATGGGCAGAACAAAATAGTAGCTCAATAAGGACAATGCAGGGTGTTGCACCTAGGGTGAAGGAATCACCAGCACGCTTACAGGCTGGAGAAGGACCTTCTCAGCAGCACAGGAATGGAAAGGGATCTTGACTCTAAGATGAACATGAATCGTCTAGTGACGAAGTAATCAGTAAAGCTAACTGCACTTTATCATGCATTAGCAGGTGTGTGACAAACAGGTCCAAGGAGGTGATACTTCCCCTTATGCGGCATTGGTTAGGCTGCAGTTGTAGTGCTGTGTCCAGTTTTGGGTGCCACACTTCAAGAGGGATGTGGACAACCTCAAGAGAGTTCAGAGGAGAGCCACTCGTATAGTTAGGGGTCTGCAGGCAAAACCCTACAAAGAGAGATTGAGGGCCCTGGATCTCTTTAGCCTCTGCAAGAGAAGACTGAGAGGTGATCTTGTGGCCACCTACAAATTCATGAGTGGGGACATCAAAGAATAGGAGATGCTCTGTTTACTAAGGCATCTGTTGGAGTAGCTAGGAACAATGGCCACAAACTGATGGAGAGTAGATTTAGGTTAGACATCAGGAAGAACTTGTTTACAGTAAGGGTTGTCAAAATCTGGAATGGGCTTCTAAGGGAGATAGTATTCTCCCCTACCTTGGGGGTCTTTGAGAGGATGGTAGACATGAACCTGGCCGGGATCATCTGATCCCAGTGCTGTTTCCTGCCCAGGGCAGGGGGTTGACTCAATGATATACTAAGGTCCCTTCTGATCCAAACATCTATGAATCTATGAATCTAGCTCTCAGTTCACCCATGGCCTTTGCCACTACATCCTCAAGTGGGTCCACTCAGTTCCAAATAACACAGGACAGGGAAGAGACTCAGTTAATCCCAGAGCTATTTCCTCTGGATGGCCTAATACTGTCAATCTCAAACTTTCCCTTTGATAAGTACATGCTGCACCATGTATACATATCATATTGATTGGCATTTCTGGGTTCCTCATTAAAGTCAGAATCAAATCAGACAGCACCATTGTTTGTGTGCACCCCCTATCTACTATGGCAGGTATTATTAAATCCCTTATCTTAACTTCCTCAATGGGTTTGGGTTTCCGCCATGGCCCTTTATGCTTCCCAAAACTACAATCCATTGTGAGGGTACTCTGGACCATGATCATTCACACCTCCTATTACAAAATCACACTGTGTGTCCCTTCTCTCTGCACCTGAAACATATAACTTCCCTGGGTTCCCAACTCTTGTTCTCCTGGACCCTTGGTTTCCATCTCTCACTTTTCATTCCCCTGTTCTTATTGCCCAGTAAATTACTAGGCCTTGCATTTCCTACTCTCTCTCTTTTAACTGGTTCTATATCAACCTCAGCAGCCATATAATCTCCAGCCAATTTAAGGGCCTCTGCCATAGGCCCTGGTTCATGCCTTTTTACCCATTTTTGAGTAAATTGTTCTAACACTATCAGGTCTAAGGTTTCTTCTACTATTTTTCCTGCTGGCTGTATCCACCATGCTACGGCATCACTCAGAATCTGTGCTAGTTGTCTAGGCCTCAATTCCTCAGATTTTCTCCTGGCCCTGAAACGTTGTCTATATGACTCAGGAGATTAAAATTAAATGCTACTAATATATAGATAAATATATCGTAGTGTTTAATTTTAATCATGTAAAAATGTGGATTTTGGGTTACTTTTTTAAATCTGAAAAGTGTATGTTGGGGGGGGGGGGCGTTATCCGAGAAAACCAGGATCCCTTATCATAAGGGTATGTCCATACCGCTTCCATGGGACTCCTGAAAGCATCAACAAAAAGCATATCCCATCCAGTGCTGTGGTGAGGAAGTTTGGCACCCAGGGCAAAGCCTACAATGGCAGCCCATCCTTGCCCTGTGCACATATCTGTGGGGCACATACCTGCCCCATGCTTGCCCAGAAGAGAACACAGGAGTGGTAGCTGCCATCCTCCTGTCCCCCTGCCCAATCACCCCCCAAATGAGCCATGCGTGGCTCTGTCCCATACCCTGCCCTGGCTGGGCAGTGCCTGTTGACTCCCCTTTGTTTCAGTGCCCAGGGCAGTCACCCCGCTCGCCACCCCCTTGCTAAGGCAGTGGTTCCATCTACCTGTTCCTGCCCCTGCTTCTTCTCAGCAGGTGCCAACCCCAGAAATGGACCAGTATTGTCACTTTAGGGCCATCCCCTGCCACAACTCTCAAAATCTCTGTCTTGGGTGTGTTTAAGAGCAGAGGAACAGAGGCTTCACAGAGTGGTGTTACTGTCTTGTTTCTGGGTTTGGTAGTGGGCAGGCAAGGTGTGTTTCTCAAAGGCAAAGGCATACCCAAGGTTGCTTCCTAGGGCCACATGAGGAATATATAACAGGGGCCACAACTGAATGCCAAATCTCCTGAGTCCTAGTTCATTCCTTAATCATAACCATTCACCCTCTCAGCTTCTGTACAAGTATTTATGTAGCTGCTGTTATTGATAAATAGTTTTTACTTATATGTATTTATCTTTAAACAGCATCTTCATCACCTTTCCTTTGACCTGAAGCTGAGCCTTTCCACCTTGATCAGCAGGGATCCTGGTTTTCATAGATTTCATAGATTTCATAGACATTAGGGCTGGAAGGGACCTCGGGAGATCATCGAGTCCAGCCCCCTGCCCAAAGGGCAGGAAGTCAGCTGGGGTCATAGGATCCCAGCAAGATAAGCATCCAATTTACTCTTGAAGGTGTTCAATGTAGGTACTTGAGCCACCTCCGCTGGCAGACTGTTCCAGACCGTGGGGGCTCGGACAGTAAAGAAATTCTTCCTTATGTCTGGCCTGAAATGGTCTTGCAGGAGTTTGTGACCATTCGACCTCGTCATCCCTTGGGGCGCTCTGGTGAACAAATGTTCCCCCAGATCCTGGTGGTCACCCCTGATAAACTTATAGGTGGCCATCAGATCACCCCTGAGCCTGCGCTTTTCCAGGCTAAAGAGTCCCATGGCTCTCAGCCTGTCATCGTAAGATCTGTTTTCCTGACCTCTGACCATGCATGTGGCTCTCTTCTGGACTCTCTCAAGCTTCTCCACATCCTTTTTGAATTGTGGAGCCCAAAACTGGACGCAGTACTCCAGCTGCGGCCTCACCAAGGCCGAGTACAAGGGGAGAATGACGTCCCGGGATTTGCTCGAGAACCATCTATGGATGCAAGCCAGCGTTTCAGTCACTTTACTAGCCGCAGCATCGCATTGCAGGCTCATGTTCATCTTGTTGTCAATGATAACCCCCAAGTCTCTTTCTTCTGTAGTGCTATCCAACGCAGCACTGCCGAGCCTATAAGGATGCTGCAGGTTTTTCCTCCCAAGGTGGAGAACCTTGAATTTTTCGGTGTTAAACACCATCAGGTTCTCGTCTGCCCATTTGCTGAGCTTGTCCAGGTCAGCCTGGCTCACCCGCCTATCTTCTGGCGTGGATGCTTTGCCCCAAAGTTTGGTGTCATCGGTGAACTTGGCCAGTCCACTCCTGACTCCAATGTCCACATCATTAATGAAGATGTTGAACAGGATGTGTCCCAGGACAGAGGCTTGAGGGACCCCACTGGTCACAGGGCACCACAATGAGTGACTGCCATCGATTACAACCCTCTGGGTCCGACCATGGAGCCAGTTTCCCAGCCGGCGGATCATGGTGGAGCCAAGGCCACAACTGGGCAGTTTGGCCAAGAGGTGATCATGGGATACCAGATCAAAGGCTTTTTTGAAGTCAAGATATATGACACCGATCTCTTCTCCCTTGTCCAGGTGATAGGTCACCTGGTCATAGAGGGAAATGAGATTGGTCAAACAAGACCTACCCGCAACAAACCTGTGCTGGCTATCCCTTAGGATGTTAGCCTGGGCCAGTCCATCAAGGATGGCCTCCTTAATAAACTTTTCTAAGATCTTCCTCAGGATAGAAGTCAGGCTAATGGGCCTGTAGTTAGCCGGATCCACTCTCCTCCCTTTCTTGAAGACGAGCACCACACTGGCCTTCTTCCAGTCCTCGGGCACTACACCAGAGCGCCAGGAGTTTTCAAAGATCCATGCCAGGGGCTGGGCTATGACGCTCGCCAGCTCCTTGAGTACCCTGGGGTGCAGATTGTCAGGGCCGGCTGACTTGAAGGTATCCAGCTTCTCAAGGTGTTCCTTCATGAGGTCAGCATTTATGGAGGGTAGGGGATCCCCATCACCCGGATCTCCCTGTCCCATAGCAGGCATGCGCGTCCCATGGGACTGATGAAAGACTGACGCAAAGTACCTATTTAATAGGTTGGCTTTTTCCTGGACGTCAGTTGTCAGTTGCCCCATCTGGTTTAGCAGAGGTCCAACATTGCCCTTGCTTTTCCTCCGGCTCCCCACATATCTGAAAAAGGACTTTTTGTTGTCCTTGATGCTTGAAGCTAGTTGGAGTTCAGTTGCAGCCTTGGCTTTCCTGGTTTGCTCTCTGCAGGACCGGACCAGTGCAGAATAATCCTCCTTGGAGGTGAATCCCATCCTCCATCCTTGGTAGGCCTTTCTTTTTAGCCTCAGGAGGTCTGCTAGGTCCCTGGAGAGCCAGGAGGGCTGCTGTGCCTTCTTGCTGCCTTTCCTCCGTGTTGGAATAGATTTAGCTTGTGCATTGAGGATCGCTTCCTTGAGAAGCAACCACTATTCTTGAACTCCCATCTCCCTGGGGTCACGGTCCCTGAGGGCCTGACCGACTAGCCTCTTGAGTTTGTCAAAGTTGGCTTTTCTGAAGTCAAGGACTTCTGTGTTGCTGACTGACTTGCCAGCTTTATGGCGGATGGTGAAGGTGATCAGCTCGTGGTAGCTTTCACCCAGCTTCCCATCGATCACTATGTCGCCGATTAGGTCGTCCCCCGTAGCCAGTACCAGGTCGAGTAGCGCTTTGCCTCTCATTGGCCCATAGACTTTTTGAGTCAGGTAGAGGTCATCCACACACGAGAGAAAGCTTTGCGACCACTTGGATTTTGCTGAGTGATCTTCCCACTAGATGTCCGGGTAATTGAAGTCACCCATGACAACCAAGGTCCTGGAGCAAGTGGCCTCAGTCAGTTCCCGGGCGAACTCCTGGTCAAGCTCAGGACTTTGAGTGGGAGGTCTGTAGTAGACTCCCACCGTTGTGTCCCCTGTGCCGTATTCCCCACGAATTTTTACCCAGAGGGTCTCTAGCTGTCCATGCTGGTTGCCAACATCAGCTTGCAGGGACATGTAGCTTTCCTTCACATAGAGAGCTACGCCCCCGCCCCTTTTGTCAACACGATCCCTCCTATACAGGGTATAGCCCTCTATACCCATGGTCCAGTCATGGGTGGAGTCCCACCAGGTCTCCGTTATCCCAATGACATCATAATTCTTTGCACTGAGCAGGAGGACAAGCTCCTCCTGCTTGTTACCCAGGCTCCTAGCATTAGTGTACAGGCAGGCCAGTGTGCCCTTAGGGGCTCTTGCCTTGCCCACAGATTGTGTCAGGGCTGGGGCAGGGGTGGGGTCCCTTAAGTGCCTTGGCCTGCTGGCTTTGCAAATGTTGCTCAGCAGGCCAGCAGTGGCAGTAGTCCCCCCCATCTCCCAGCAGGCTTAGTTTAAAGCCCGGTGGAGCAGGTCAGCCAGCCTGGCTGAGAAGAGCCTCCTCCCCAGGGGAGAGAGGTGGAGGCCATCTCTTCCCAGCAGCTCTCTGCCTCTCTCGCCAAAGAGCGGGCTGTGGTCATGGAAGCCAAAGCCTTCCCGATGACACCAGCTCCGCAGTCTTTGGTTCACTGCGTGGATCCTCCTCTCCCTCCTCAGCCCATTCCCCGAGACTGGGAGGATCGATGAAAACACCACCTGAGCTCCCAGACCCCTAAGCCCCGCTCCCAAATTCCTGTAGCGCCTCATGATCTGGCTGGGGGTGCTCCGAGTCATGTCATTGGTGCCCACGTGAATAAGGAGCATGGGGTAGCGGTCTGTGGGCCGGAGGAGCTGCGGGATCCTCTCCGCAATGTCTCGGATGCAGGCCCCCGGGAAGCAGCAGACTTCCCGGGCTAAGGGGTCGGGGCGGCAGATTGCCCCCTCAGTGCCCCGCAGGATGGAGTCTCCCACCTTTCGCTTTGACTTGGGGAGAGCGGGGCCAGTAGCTGTGGTTGAGTCTGGGTTGCCTGCGGGAGCTGGCAACTGACCAGGCTCTGCTGGGGCTGCAAGAGATGCGAACCTGTTGCTAAGCTCCAGCGAGGGAGGGGCCTTGGTGCAGTGGGCCTTCGGGCCCTTGACCACCTTGGTCCATGCCCCTGACTGGGCAGAGTGGGAGGTCCCAGAGTCCTCCTTAGTCCTGGAGGGAGAAGGTGCTCTCCCCTGCGGCTTCCGGGGGAGAAGGGCCTGGCAGTAGGAGTCTATCTCCTGCTCACAGTCCCTGATGGCACGCAGTCTCTGGACTGTGGCCTGGAGCTCCTCCAGCTGGCGCGCCAGAGACCCCAGTAGGGAGCAGACCCCGCAAGGGGAGGTGGCCATGCTCCTGGGCCCCAGAGCCTGAAAAAGGGACAGGCAGCCCCCGCAGCCAAGAGCCAGGGGCTCCATCTGGGTGGCCGTCTCTGAGGTGCCCGATGGGGGGGGCTGCAGAGCCCGAGGGGACCCTCGGGGTGTGGTGCATGCCCATCCGTGTCATGCCTCTGGTAGGCTGGCTACAGCTGGGGCTGACTATTCTGGGGGGGGGGGTCACAGGCAGGGTCTCGTGCCCTCCCGCGCCCTCCCCTGCGGAAACTCCGCGCTGACTCGAGCACCTGTTTACACAGCCTGTTCGCGCGACTCTTGTCACGCGGCTCCCTGGGGGGCTGGGCCAAGTAGAGGCCTGGGCGGGGGCTTGACCCGGCCCAGCACCAGGCAGCGGCCTCCTCCCAGGGAGTGAGGAGTTAACCCCTTCCCACCACGAGCCCGCTTACCTCCGGCTGTGCTGGGGGTCAGCAGGGGGCTCTGCGGCTGCTGAGGGGGTGTCTGGGGGGCTTCGGGGGAGCGGGGGCGCAGCAGGCTTCACCCACGCGTCTCTCACCGCTCCGGAGCCTAACTCTGTTTAAAAATCACAACTTCTTTAATAAAGATGGCAAATTATCTAATTAAAGTACCCAAAATCTGTGATTAAAATGAAACACCACTATATATATATAGGTATCAGTTGCACACAATGTTTTATTGATATATTTACTATTTGAAAGCAGTTTGGAAGCCTACCAGTGCCTCAATGACTATAATAAAATAAATTTTAAGTACCTATAATTTTTGTATTTGATTTGGGGTTTTTTATCATGAAGAGTCAGAGCTCCCCCTGCCCCTTTCACTGAGCAGGATGCAGGTTCAGACTCCTCATACTCCACTCACAACCCCCCAACCCTTCTGGTGCCCCTCACTCCCCACCCACTGCTCCCCACCCTTGCCGGTGCCTTGCACTCCCCACCCACAGTCCCCTTTCCCTCCACTCCTGCTGGACACAGCCCTCAGCTTCCAGGACTATGGGGCCAGGGACCTGGGTCTACAGCCCCCTGCCCCCTGCAGCAGTGCCTGAGTCCCGGCTGCTGCCTGTGGGAGCAACTGTGGTGGAGCAGCAGAGTGGGTGTGTATAGGCTGCCTGCTGTGGGCTAGGGCTCCCCACCCTGCTTACTTCCCCCACCACTATGCCTCAGGAGCCCAGTGGGTGGGACCCAGCACATGGTAGAGCAGAGCAGGGCCAGGCAGGGAAGCTCCTTTCCACTTCAAGCCCTGAACCACACTGGCAAAGCACTCCCTGCCCACCTGGAAGCAGTGGGGGAGGGGTGTGGCAGTGAAGAGTTGTGCCTCCTGCCAGTACCAGATAGGTGGGGGCACTTTGCCATGGTGATGCAGGGCTTTCAGCAGTAAGGAGCTTCCCCACCTGGCCCTGCTCTGCCCTGCTCACTGGATCCCATTCATCGCAGGTGGAGGGCAGTAGGGTAGTGAGCCCAAGCAGACAGCCTCCCCCGCCCCCACTCCATGCAAAGATCTGGAGGGCACATGTCCCCCCTGTCACTCCAGTTGTGCATGCAGTGTCAGGGAGCCAGCCCCTTTTCAACAGCCCCTGGACAAGTTGCCTGCAGCTCTGTCCCACTCCACACCCAGGTCCTGTGGCTGTGCATCCTGGCCCCGGGCCCCAAGCCCCATGCATTGCTTGGGCTGGGCAGCAGCCCCAGCCCCAGCCTTGCCCATCTCCCTCCCTCACTATGGTGTCCTCAGTTCTCACAACCCCCACACTTACCTCTGGGAGCTGCTCTCCAGGCTGCCTGGCAGCCAAATGCATGTGTATGTGTGCATATGCGCATAGTGTCCCCTGCCTGATTGCCCTTCTCCCATTTCCCCCAGCCCCTTGCAGGCTGGAACTCTGCCAGCCTGGAGAGAGTTCTTTATAAAAGTGGAAAATCCATGTTTCTCCATTAAAATGAAAAATACATGTTTTTCTCAGTTAAAAGCAAAATCTATGGTTTTTTTTACATTTTTCCATGGGAAACAAAAAAATCTAGATCTCAAACAGCTGCATTCATACAGACTCACCATTTTTGGTGTTTTATTTTTGTTTCTTTTTGTTTTTTGTAATTCTCTTAAGTTATTCTTCTCTTTATTCTTCTTTCCATAAATTTTGAATTAATCTTGCTGTTTGCCTGCTTTGTTTTTGCAGTTTTGCTTTTAAAATGTTTTTAGGTACAAAGTGTTTCAGGGGCCATCACTGAAAGACCCTTTGAATGGCTATAATATTACATTTACATTTTTGCAGGTATCAACAATGTGGGACATGGTTTGAACTTGTCCACAAAAGCATTTGTTGTCATTGTGAAGGCCCTGTTTGTATAGATTTGAGGCACAGTGATCCTGTACAGTTCAAAAATGGTTTGGAAGTGCCCAATAATGCTGTGGCCAATGAAATCCTGGTTGACTGACTGTAGGGTCAGAGAAGATGTGATGACTGACTGGTGCTTGTGCTGACCATTCTTCATGCCCTCAAGTAAGTAATGAAAAGTCAATGGGTTTTGAAAGCCTGGACCATATTGGACATCTTGAAGGAAGCTGAGCTATTGGTGGGTGGAATATTTCCCAATGCACTGGCAGTGTAGGATTATTATGGAGTCTGATTAGTAAATTTACTTCAGTATTTGTGCCATGGAGATGAAGGGAAATAATGTTACTGGGGACTGGTAACCAAGGGAGTGGAGTGGGGCTCAATGAGCCTGATACAAGCCACAATGTAGCATGCAGCTGAGTGTCCACTAGCTTGCTGTGCTATGAATAAGTCCATACAGGGGCACAGTATTCTGCAACTGAATAACACAGTGTGAGAGAAGATGAATGTAGTGTCGAGGCATTGGCACCCCAAGTGGAGCCTGCAGGTTTGGCAAGTAGATTTTTCCTTTTGATTTTCAAAGCATTTTTCTGGAGATGTGATTTATAAGTTAAATTTTGGTCAAGGGTGAATCCTAGACTCGAACTTTTATATTGAAAAAACACATTCAGATACATGAACATAAGCACTGGGTCAGGAAATATGAGGGAAATTCCTGTCTGGTTCTTGATATTAGCCCTTACCCTTGATGGCTAGAAAATGTTATTTAAAAGTTTGTTTTTGGGAACTGGCTTGTAGGTAAATATTGCATTAGACCAATGGCCCAAGAGAATGGCAAGGGTTACTTGGTTTCTAAAAGCCTGTTTGTGATAAAGTTTCCTTCAAGGCCCACTGTGTCTGAAGCCAACAGACACACAGGCTGAGAAACTGAAGACATGTACCACACTGTTCCATAACATGAACAGTGTACTGAAACAGAGATAAGAAACACCGCAGCATTGGCACCAGATCACAGTGCCAAATTGCAAATCCCTTGGGTTTGGTAAACAGACCAAATTAGGAGACCCAGTAAGTAACCAAATTAAGATGTGTGCATGTGATGGGCTTGTTGGAACAAAGAAATATGCTGACAGCACAGAGCATGGACAGTATGATGACCACAGAGAAACCAATAAATGATGCCCAGGAATGAAAAGTCATCAGAGGAGAAAAACGATACAAAAGGATGGATTTTAAATCATCAAAAGGTCCCTGAGAGGAGAACCTGAGGCCACCATGGACAGAGAGAATACCACCAGCCCATTTCACCCACCCCACCAAGGGGGATGGGCCTTGGCCTTTGACCTCCAGGCTGCTGACATCTGACTTTCAAGAAAGAACCTCTGGGTGAAGCTTGTATACTGTAACAGCTCTAGGACTGTTAGATATGGAACTGTTTGCATTTTTCTTATCTGATATCACTGTGTAGTGGTAAAATTTGCCTATTATTGAATGGAGAGGTCATGGGTAGTGTGAGGGTTTGGGTCTGCCCAGAACAAGGTATCTGAGTCATAAATCCAGTACCAACACCCTGTAAAGTAAAAACATTCACAAATGAACTGAAGTCTTTGCAGTTCAGGCAAATCACTGTTATGTTCCTAAGAAATTCCACTCTAAATCACATTATATATAAGTTCTTCCTGTCTGTCCCTTCCAGACCTACTTTTCTATGTATTCTATTAATTTATTCTGTGTTTGGATTATAAGAACAACTGTTCCACAGCTGCCAAATAAGCCATCAGTAGGTATGACTACAGCAATGAATGTGCCTAAATATACTATGCAGTAAATTGAGGCACATGAAACTGTTCCCAGGTGCACATTTACACTGCACTCAGGTTGGGAGCAAATTGAGCCAAACAGAAATAGTTGAACCAAGGGATGCCCCTGCCTTGCTCTACTCCCCTGAGGCAGACAGGGGGAGCTCCAGCTGCCTAGGTGTGAGCCCTTGGCTGACAGGGGACACTGGGGGCATCCCCAGGCTTGCAGGGGACTCCAGGAGATCAAACCTGGGCTCCGGGTGGTGTGGGAGGCACTTTCCCTGGCTCTTGCAGCAGCTCTGAGTAGTCCAGATCTCAGGGCTCAACCCCAAGCTCCACACTTCCAGGAACTACCCCTGGAGCCAAGGACAGATCCCACCCCTCTGGCCCCTTGGAGCTCAGGGCTTATCTGAGCAGCAGTTGTGCTCCCCTGCTGCCTGGGCTGCCTGGGAACAATTTGCTCCTGGGTCAGCATCCATACATGCATTAGGCACATTAATGTAATGTGCCATTGGCTAGTACCTGTATCTGTTGGTACTAGCAAATGGCACTTTATATTAATCTACTGCACAGCAGTTGCTGTGAACATGTGGATGGTGATGCTTTATTCCATATTAGATTAGTCTAATGTGCAGTAAAGCATACATGTAGACACACCCTGTGAGTGCCCTTCCGTATTATAAGGTACAGTTAGCAAGTACCAGAGTGGGAATTTCTTGTCTCGATCCTCTATTTCCTTGATTTTCTGTCATGACAACAAAAGGAAATGTAAATCTGAATTCAAACAAAAAGCTTTATGAACATGATTGTAGAGGAAGTGGGGCCATGCTGCAAACTCCTATAGGGGCCAGATTGTATTCTACTTATTAGGTATGTAAATGAATTTAGGTAACTCAGAGCAGTTCTAGTGCACACTGCTTAACTCCCTAAAATAGTTAATGCAAAACATGGGTTAATCCTCCTTATTCATTTGGTTTTTTTCATATTAAAGTGTCAGATGATAGTGTATTATAAAATAGATGTATTTTGAATTCTCTGAAGATTTGAACAGGGTGAATGGAATCATACTTAGGCACTTAAGCCCACTTTGGTGAGAAAATGATATGATCCTTTGGGAACAGACCCCAGAACTACTTTTCAGATCTCCAGCATGTAAGCAGTTGAATGAATCAGACATAGATCTGGTGATATCCTTTGAAACCAAATACAAATACACAGAGATATAATTACTGCATTAGAATATGAGTAGAGACATTTCAGTTGGCATTCTGCGTTTAGTCAATACATTTTGCAGGAATGTAACTGGATATGTAACTAAAAGGAAAAGATGTAAAATATTCTAAGAATGTCCATAGCTAGTTTGTCTGCTGTATCTTTCTTAAATCTCTTCTTCACTTTGTGGCCTGAGTCACAATGTCTCTTTTCAATGCATCTGAGACATATTCAGGCAATTGTCAATTTTAGAGGTTAAATGTATTGGAAGAAACTATTTCCAATGAATTATTTACTAAGTGCCTGAGCCAAAGTTCCCAAGGATAATTTCTCCATATCCTTCAAAGGATTTTAGATTATGCCTTAATATCTAAAATAGATTTGGGAAAAAGAACCACTCTCAACTGCTGAATTAATTTATTGTGCCAATATATTCAAATTTTTCACAGTTCCCATGATTATTTTTCTGCAAAAGTACATGTATTTGAATAACCTACTTGCACCTGGCTTCTGAATAACATGTCTATTGCAAGCAACAAACAGAGTTTCTTTGCTTTACTGCTGTAAGAGTTAGAGGGACACAAAAAGCTTGTTTCCTTCTAATTCAGACTTCCATTTTAAAAATGACTTATCTCATTACGATCATAGGAAAGTAGGGCTTGAAGGGACTTCTAGTCCAGGCCCCTGTTCAAGGTAGAATCATCCCTGATTAAACCATCTTAACTAAAGTCTATCTAACCTGATTGTGACAGGTACATGCCCAAAGAAGCCTCTGATGAATAGTGTGCGTGCCCTGTTTACTTGGTCACATGGACCTCCCTCCTCTCATTTGCCATGACTTATTGTTTCTAGAAGATGAACGGTTAATTATGGGGAGGGGGTACCTGTGGTCACTCAGTGGTCTTAGTTCAGTCAAGTTTGCTTGCTCTTCTGTGGGGCTTCTCACCCCACTCCTTTCCACTCAGGTGTTGCTATTGGCCTCAAACATGTGTCTGGTCTCTGCTTGGTTCTTCTTCTTAGAGGTGCTGGATGTAATTTGAATTCACTAAGGATGGTACCTGTGTCTTTGCTTCAAATGACTGCAACATGAAAAGGTAACTGGACTTATATTGCTCAGGCTAGTTGGCTGGGCAGGGCAATGCTTACCTTGGCATCAGCTGAGCCTCCCTACTGGGGTAGAACACTTAGTCCCTGCCAAATGCCCTTGTCTGATCTCTCTGTGCCTGCTGGCATGCTGCCCCTTATTTTCAGGTTCTCCTTGCCTATGCCTGTCACAGGAGCTATATGTTTTGGGCTGGCCTAAAGTAGCTCAGTGTGGGTCCTGCACTCCAGCTCACTGTTCTCCAGCATGCTCCTGGCCCACTGTTTTTTCTGCTGGTCCTGCAGCATCATCCAGCTGGCTTGGTCCAGCTCTCTTGCCCAACCACTCCCTTCACTCCTTGACCTGCACTGCTCAGCATGAACATTCTAGCATGGGCTGTGGTCTGGCAGTGTCTGTGGCAGCAAGGTCCTCTTCCCCAATGTTGGGGGGGAATGCATGGGCTCTCTCCCTGACCACCCTCAAAGTCAGAAAGTCCCTCCTAATCTCCAACCTCAATTTCTCCACTGAAGCTTTAAGCAGTTGCTCCTAATCCTGTCCCATACAGCCACAAAAAAGTCCATTTCCATCCTTTCCGTACTTACCCTTCAGGTATTTGAAGACTTATCAAATAAGTCTTCAGTTTTCTCTTCTCCAATAACTGAGCTCAATAAGGATAGCTTTTTCAGTCTTTCCCCATAATGTTTGCTTCTGAAACTCCTAATCATTTTTGTCACCTTCCACTGAACTCTCCTCATCCTTCTTGAAGTGTGGGTCCTGAAGTGGGCTGAGTACTCTCAGTGAGGGCTCACCAGTGCCAAATAGAGCAGAAGAATTACTTCTCTTGATGTGCAAATGACACTTCTGATAAGACAACCTGGTATGCTCTTGGCTTTTTTTGCACACTGATGGCTCAGATACAGCTTATGATCTTTTGTAATCTCAAGGTCCTTCTTTGAAGGACTGCACCCTAGCCAGTCACTCCCCATTTTGTATTTTTGGATGAAATTATTCCCTCCCAAGAGCAGGACTTTGCACTTGTCCTTGTTCCATCACACTTCATTGATTATTATCCATTCCTCCAGGCTATCCAGGTCATTCTAGATCTTAGCTGTGCTTTCCAGAGTGTCTGAAACATCACCCAATCTGATGTCATCAGCAGATTTGCTAAGCATACACTCAATACTATCATTCAAATTATCAGTGAAAATACTGAACACCATCAGACCCTGGACAGATCCATGGGAAACCCCACTTGACACCTCCTCCCAACTAGACATTCAGCCATTGCTGACTGCTTCTTTGAGCACAATGATATAGTTATGTATCCATCTTATAATATTTTCATCTAGTATATATTTCCTTAGCTTGTTAATAAGAATGTCACTGAAGACTTTGTCAAAAACATTGCTAAAGTCAAGGTGTATCACATCACTGCTATTCCCCATCCACAGAACCTGTCATGTGTTCGTAGTTTCATAGTTAGTAGGGTCAGAAGGGACCTGAGGAGATCATCAAGTCCGAACCCCTGCCATGGCAGGAAAGAGCACTGGGGTCAAATGACCCCAGCAAGGTGATTGTCTAGCCTTGTCATAAAGACCCCCAGGGTAGGAGCCAGCACCACTTTGCTTGAAAGTTGGTTCCAGATCCTAGCCACCTTCACCGTGAAGTCGCGCCTCCTGATATCTAATCTGAATTTACCCTCTGCCAGCTTGTGACCGTTATTTCTAGCTACTCCTGGTTGTGCTTGGGGAAACAGGGACTCTCCCAATGCCTGCTGGTCCCCTCTGACAAGTTTGTAACAGGACACTAGATCCCCCCTCAGCCTTCTCTTTTGGAGGCTGAACAGGTTCAGGTCCCATAGCCTGTCCTCATAGGGCCTGCCCTGCTGCCCCTGATCATGTAAGTGGCCCTTCTCTGGACCCTCTCCATGTTGTCCACATCCCTCTTGAAGTGCAGCGCCCAGAACTGGACGCAGTACTCCAGCTGCGGCCTGACCAGTGCTGCATAGAGGGGGAGGATCACCTCCTTGGACCTGCTTGAGATGCATCTGTGGATGCATGACAAGATACGGTTGGCCTTCCTGACTGCTTCTCCACACTGCTGGCCCATGTTCATCTTGGCATCAATGATAACTCCGAGATCCTTTTCTGCCTCTGCACTGACGAGAAGGGAGTTCCCCAGCCTGTAGGTATGGTGCTGGTTCTTCCTCCCCAGCTGCAGCACCTTGCACTTGTCAGTATTGAATCCCATCCTATTCTCATCCACCCACCCTTGTAACCTGTCTAGGTCTGATTGCAACCTATTCCTCCCTTCTAGTGTGCCCACATCCCCCCACATCTTAGTGTCATCAGCAAATTTGAACAGGGTGCTTTTTACCCCCTTGTCCAAATCACTGATGAAGATGTTGAACAGTGCGGGCCCGAGGACTGAGCCCTGCACAACCCCACTGCCCACATCTCTCTAGGTGGAAAATGACCCGTCCACCACCACTCCCTGGGTGCGGCCCTCCAGCCAGTTGGCGACCCATTTGACTGTGTAGGTGTCGACACCACAGTCCCCAGTTTCTTAATGAGAACAGGGTGAGAGACAGTGTCGAAGGCCTTCTGAAAGTCTAGAAAGACTATGGCCACTGCTACCCCTGCATCTAAGGATTTGGTGACCTGGTCGTAGAAGGCCACCAGGTTGGTCTGACAGGACCTGCCGCTAATGAACCCATGTTGGCTGCCCCTAAGCATAATCTCTCCTGCTGGCCCCTCACGGACATGTGCCAGGATAATTCTCTCAAAAAGCTTGCCCAGGATCGAGGTAAGACTAACTGGCCTATAGTTCCCCGGGTCCTCCTCCCTCCCTTTTTTGAAGATGGGAACCACACTGGCCCTCTTCCAGTCCTCTGGCACCATACCAGAGCACCACGAGTACTCATAAAGCCATGCCAGGGGTCCCACAATGATGTCAGCTAATTCCCTCAGCACTCTGGGGTGGAGATCGTCCGGACCAGCTGATTTAAATATGTCCAGTCCCTCCAGAAGTTCCCGGATTACATCCTCACTGACCTTTGGCCTGGGTGTGCCTCCCCTGGGGCCTGAGGGGGTCCTGGTGGGGGGGCTAATCAGGAAAACGGAGGCAAGGGAGTTGTTAACTAGGTTAGCTTTGTCGTCTGGTGTGACAACCAAATTTCCTAACGTGTCTTGCAGGGACCCTACATTACCCGGTACCTTCTTTTTGTCCCCTATGTATTTAAAAAAGGACTTCTTGTTGCCCTTGATCTGGGAAGCTAGTCCCAGTTCCGTCTCCGCCTTGGCCTTCCTGACTGCCCCGCTGCAGCCCCGAGCAACTGCAGTATAGTCCTCCCTGGTGATGGCCCCTCCCATCCATTGGGTATATGCCTCCCTTTTAGCTAAAAGACAGTTCCAGATGCTTTTGGTGAGCCATGGGGGCTTCTGTGCCCTCCTACTCCCTTTGATCCGTGTTGGGATTACCTCCCTTTGGGCTTGGAAGATCATCTCCTTAAGGAGTAACCACTCTTCTTGGACACCTGGCTCCCCTCCCCTCTGGGACCTCAGTGCTTCCCCAACTATTCTCCTTAGCTCATTGAAGTCCGCCCTCCTGAAATCTAGGCCTGCTGCCTTGCTGCAGGCCTTTGCCACCTTGCGCTGGATGGTGAATTCCAGCAGGCGATGATTGCTGTCACCCAGGTGGTCGAGCACTCGCAGCCCCCTCACCAGGTTGTCACCCGTGGCCAGCACCAGGTCCAACAAAGTGTCTCCCCTGGTGGGGCCATGCACCTCCTGGGTTAGATGGAGGTCCTGCATTTGGGCTAGGACCTATGTGAGCAGTCAGACCTGGCTGACCGCTCTTCCCAGCAGATGTCTGGAAAGTTCAGGTCACTCATGACCACATCCTTTGACCTAACTCCCTCCGTGAGCTGACTTAAGAATTCTTGGTCTAGCTCTTCCCCTTGGTTGGGTGGTCTGTAGTAGACCCCCACTGTTAAGTCTCTTTTCCCCTCGACTGCCTTGTATTCTAACACAGAGCACTTCTGTGTGCCCCTCCTCTGACTCTGTGCTACCTGATGATGTGTAGTCCTCCTTAATGTAGAGGGCCACACCCCCACCTCTCCTCCCTGTCCTGTACAGCCTATAGCCCTTGAAGGAAGTCAAGGTTTGTCAGGTGTGATTTGTTCTTAGTGAATCTAAGGTGCTTGTTTCTAATCACCTTTCTCTCTTCTAAGTGCTTCATAATAGACTCCTTGATCTTTCCAGGTATCAAGGTTAGGCTGACTAGTCTGTAATTCCCTGGATCCTCCTCTTTCCCTTTCTCAAAGTTGGGTACTATATTTGCCCCTTTCCAGCCATCCAGGACCACCCCAAGCTCCATGAGTCTCAAAGATAGCTAATGGCTCCAGATATCTCATCCATTTTTTCAATAACCTGGGCTGCATCCCATCCTGCCCTGCTGACTTGAAAGCATCTAGCTTATCTAAGTATTCCCTAACCTGCTCTTCTACTACTCTTGGCTATCTGTTCTCCTTCCCTCTCTCTGCTGCCAAGTACATTCATAATCTGATAGATACCCCTGTTTGTGAAGACTGACATTAAAAGGGCACTAAATACTTCAGCCTCCTCTGCATCACCCATAACTGGCCTGGCTTCCATATTCTGTAAGGGGGCTATGGTTTCTCTGGTGTTCCTGTTACTTTTGAGATATGTGTAGAATCCTGTAGTATTGCCCTTTGTGTCTCTTGCCAGTTGCATCTTAAATTGTGATTTGGCCCTTCTGATTTTCTCCTTAGACAGTTGTGCAATACTTTTGTACTCTTTTCTAGTAATATGACAGAATTTCCCATTTTTACTGATCTCACCAATTACCAGTTGTATTCACAGCTTCTTCCCCCTGTAAATTTTATAGATGGGGAACCAAAGTGCAGGTTAAATTAAATAAATTAATCTAGTGATGTGGCAAAACAGTAGCTGAGCTACCACTGGAATCTCAGTGTCCGGAGTCCTAATTAAACCTAACTAGAGCCACTGAAATATTCCTTCTTCTCATGTTTAGCATGGAGGGAACAGCAGTATGCAATCCTCATGCTCCAGAGCCTACCTATTAGAATAATATAGAACCCACCTATAGGATTCTATTTCACCTGTTAGGTGTCTAAGTGTGATTCAATTCTAATCTACTTAAGTCTTCAGAAGTTCATTAATGAAGTGGTGACCAAGATATGGGCTCTGGACTAGCTCCACACTACTCATCCAGCTCATGGAGCCAGATGAGTACCACTGCATTAATGCATCTACTTTTGTAATACACCATCATCTACACATTAAGACTGAGTCACCAAAAAGCAGTGAGGAAGAGGAGGATCCTCTTATCTTTTGTTTTAGCTGTCTTACAAGGACTCAAGCAGGGTGGACTAGAATCATGCTTAGGCACTTAAGTTCACCTATGTGCCTAGTAGATGCAATAGAATGTTGTCCCTGATCTATAGGAGTAGCCTTTGGGAGTTCTGCAACGTAAACTGTGTCAACAACTGCACCTCTGCCCATCTACTTTGTGATCTGCCTAGATTCTAGCATAATTTCCACACACCAACTACATATCTACAAAAGATGCATCAGGGAGGCAGATGAATTGGCACTATGACATTTCTCAAGTCTAGCAACCCTAAAGGGACATGGACAGTGAGAAGCTCCTAACAGATACAGATGAAGACTGCCTAGTGCTGAAAACAAAGCAGCCAAATGAAGTACCATATGTTACAGTGTACAAGTCAATGCAATGTATTGACCCCATATTTCCACTCAATAAAGTTAAGATTTTTGTAGATCTGGTGCATAAATTGACTCGGCCTCATTGGGGGAGGGGGTGGCTGAGCACACTGGCAGTGGGAGGAGGCAATGGGGATGGCATGAAAGGTGCTGGAACTTGAAAGCCCAGGTGGGCTCATGGATTGTGCACCTCTAAGCTGGGGCAGCACCTGGCCTGCTGGCAGCCCTCCTGGCCAGGCTCAAGGGGAAAAACCACTGCAGAGGGAAGGACCTCTCCTCTCCCTCACAGTTCAGGGCCTGCATAGCCCACTGGCAGCTCATGCCCTGGCCATGAGGGGAGGGCAGGTGGAAAGGCTCTACCAAAAGCAGGGTCATGCCTCTCACTGTTTTAACCTTTACCAGACTCCTGCAGCCCACAGGATGCCTGGTGTCACCTAGGAAGGGGCTGCCTTACCCCATGGACAGCACAGACGGGAAGAAGGAGGGTGGTTGAATGTACTGGTAGCAGTAGAAGGCCACAGGGATGGCACTGCCACTGCAGAGGGAAAGCTTGGGCCCTCCCATAACTCAGGGGCTGCCTGACTTGCTGCCAGCTTGACCCTTGGTAGGTGTGGGGTTTGGATGCCTAACCTGGATCCAGGGTGTCAGATAGGAGTGCTTAGGGGAGGCAGGAGGCTCAGTCAGCACCAGGGAAGCCCCTAGATGCCAGCAAACCACCTCCCCATGCAGCAGGGCACTGGCACAGGGTGCAACAGAAGCACTGATATGGCGCATAAGATGAGGTGGAAATTTAAGGGTAAATTTGTTGGGTTCAAACCTTGACTTATATACCATGAAATACAGTAATTGAGAGAGCGAGAGAGAGAGCGAGAGAGAGAGGACTTCTACAGCACTCTCCAAAATACAATTCTAATTTTTTTCATTCACTGGTAGAAAAAAACTTTAATGCATAGCCATCCCAACTCATCATGCATGGTAGATCTCAGACTATCATGAACTCCCATATCTGAATGATACTCTTTTACCCTTGGTATAACACAGGCACACAAGGGACAAAGTAGTGATGAATTTCCTCCGGAAACCAGTCGAAAGCAAGTGCACAGAATTGCCCATGTGACTTAAAACTGAACAGCTACTGAATGCATGAGGGAATGTTTATGTCAGCTGTGGTGTTGGTTGGTTTTATAATGCAAACATAACAGCAATAAATGTTGTTTCCTACATTACTGATGCTTTTCTTCTTGTTTTATAACACAGTTATAATTACAGCTGCACCTAAGAAAAAGAGTTTTATTTACAGGTGAAAAAGACTCAGACACAGAAACAGCTTTACTGGTGACATGCTCATATTGTAAAAAGAACTTCTTTTGTTAGCAGAGAATGTTTTAACACCATTAACAATAGCACCAACTGATATTTACCAGTAAATTTACAGAAGCACCACTAAAAGATCCAGGCTTCCAGTTTCTATAGTAGCTGAAGCTTTTAAGTCAACTTAAGGGAAAGGTGGGCAATTATTTGAGCTGGAGGGACACTTAAGAAGTTCTGGCAAAAAGTTGAGGGATGGGGTGGGGTGTTGCTGACCCAGCCTCTGCCTTCCCCGTCATGGCTTTTTACACTAACTGGCATGGTGGTGCAGGGAGGAAGATGCCATGGCCTTAGTCCCCCATTGTAGCTGTTTACACCACCTGGCACAGTGGTGGGGACCAAGGGAAGATGCCAATTGATCCTATCTGGCCCCAGGCCCATCTGCCCCGCACCCACTGCTGAGGGTACCAGATGGAGCAGGGAGGTGGGTGGGGTTTCCATGGAGACCAGCTCAGCATGCATGTGGGCAGTTTATGAGTTTAAGTTTTAGCAAAAATCCGAGTCATAAATATTCAAGAGGCAAATGATTAATCCACCTTTTATAATATTACAAAAACAGCAAACCTGATGATATTTAGTAAAATAATACTTACCTGAATATTTAAGGCCGGAGGTACTGTCTCGTGTCCAACAAGTCATGAGAACAGTAAAAAAAAATCATTATTAGTATTTTTTTAAAAAGATATTGTTATACATTTGGAGTTCTTTTTATGTTGTATGGCATTCAAAATTTTAAATTCTATTTTTTTCTAGTTACTCCTTTATGGAACTAGAAAAACTAGAAACTCCTGTTTCAATGAAGTTGAGAGAAAGAATCACCAACACACGTACAGACTGGGAGATGACTTCCTAAGCAGCACAGCAGCAGAAAGGGATCTCGGAAACATAGTTGACTCCAAGATGAACATGAGTTGTCAAATGCGATGAAGTGATCAGTAAAGCTAACCGCACTCTATCGTGCATTAGCTGGTGCATCATGAACAGATCTAGGGAGGTGATACTTCTCCTCTATGTAGCATTGGTAAGGCTGCAGCTTGAGTACTGTGTTCAGTTTTGGGCACCACACTTCAAGAGGGATGTGGAAAACCTTGAGAGGGTCCAGAGGAGGGATACTCAGATGGTTAGGGGCCTGCAGGTAAGGCCCTATGAGAAGAGACTGAGGGACCTAGATCTCTTCAGCCTCTACAAGAAGAGACTGAGATGGGATCTAGCAGCCATCTACAAATTCATCAAGGGGCAACAGCAAGGAGTGGGAGATGCTCTGTTTACCAGGGCACCCCGGCAGTTACTAGAAACAATGGTCACAAACTGACAGAGGGCAGCTTTAAAGTAGTCATCAGGAAGAACTTCTTTACAGTGAGGGTTACCAGAATCTGGAATGGGCTTCCAAGGGAGGTGGTGCTCTCCCCTACCTTGGAGGTCTTTAAGGGGAGACTGGACAAGCACCTGGCTGGGGTCACCTGACCCCAGCACTCTTTTCTGCCCAGGGCTGGGGGTCAGACTTCATGGTCTACTAAGGACCCTTCTGTCCCTAAGCATCTATGCAATCTATGAAAGCTAAAAATGTTCATATAAATCACATGACTCCAGGAACAACATGAGTCAAGAGACCTATGATAAGGCATAAAGTGTTATCGACCTTATATTTGGAATACAACCCCATCCACCCCTATTCCCCCCCTGCCCCCCATATGAAAGAGATTCTTAATCCTGCTCTCATGATATTGATTCATCTATGTTGAAATGCTATTAGATCCAGTTAGCATCACAGGAACAGATTATGCAAAGACTGAACAAAGACTGTACAATCATTTCATCTGGGTGACACACTTAGTAATTCACTGCACTAGAGCTGTCTTGTTCCAGCTGAGATAGATGCTAAAGAGACTGCAACTACTTGGTATATCAGAATAATAGCCCTTACACCTCAACTTATGTTTTATTCAAATAATTAAAATTTATTTGACAGTTTTAAACCTTTAGGCATGATTTAATTAAAATTATGAGAGAAGCTAAAAGCTTTTTTTTGTTGATGCAAGGAAATAACTACACTTAAACTATGCTATGAATTCCTTCATCATAATGCCACAACATCTGGTCTGTTTAATTTTCTGTCACCAAGACTGGGATTAATAAATAGAGGAATAATTACAATGAAGACATTATTTAATGCAAGTTTAATTTCCAAACATATCCCTGATGTTTTTTAGTCCCCTATACATATGTTAACAAGTGACAAGTACTACCATAGTCAGCAGCAGACATTTTAGAGAAGAATAGCTTAAAGGCAGGTAATGCTTGCTAAGAGTTTTCATGGCATAGGGTACTTGCAGCACTAACCAAACCATTGTTTCATTGACAAAATGCCAGAATGCAGCTCTGATTCACCAGATGGAAACAGTGCCCTCACGTATAAGTAAAGGTGAGTAACCATTCTCTCTAGTGGGAAACAAAGCAGCAATACAAAATATTGCATAACATTTCTCTTTGTGAGTCTTTGTGGGAATGTCCAGAGAACACATCATTCTTAAAACTAAAAATAAAAAGTGAGGCTACAAAATTCAGAACTAACCTGAATAACCATTAAAGTTCAAAAACAGTCATCAATTACCTATACTGTGGTAGCACTGAGGGCCTTGTTACATGGTAATTTTGGGCAGCTCCTGGAGCTCTTAACAGCTGGATTGTCCACACATGAACACCTGAAATGAGTTATGTGGCTCACAGTTATTCCATTCTGGAGCAGGCTTCTCTCTCTTCCATGCTACCCAGCTCCTGCTACACTAAGGTGCAGCCACTCTAGGCTACACCTTACCTCCTCTGCTGGCCCAGATCAGGCCTACTGCTCACCCCATTCCCTAGCACCCAAGATACCTGCTTGTACCCATCCCCCCTACACACACTCACACAGAGTCCTGTCCTCCTTCTCTGCTTACTTGTGGCTGCTCGTGCCACCTGTCCTGGAGAGCAGACAAGGAAAGGTTAACCTGCATGCCCAGCAGCCACCAGAAGAGCAGAAGCCCAGCAGTAGCAATAGCAAGGCAGATAGGCTCCCCTGAGACAGGCAGCTCAGGCAAGCACAGGTTAGTAATGCCCTGAGGGTGGAGGGAAGCAAGAGGCAAGGGAGGACTCTGAGGGATGGAGGAGTCCCAGGGGCCAGAAGGAACTGGGAGAGCCCTGTGGGGCAAGCGGGGAAACCTGGAACAGGAATGGGGGGAATTCTAACCTTTCAGACCTTCAGGCCCCTGCTGACAAGAAGTGTGACTGCTTGAAACTTGACCTAGCACTAACACTGATCAACATGTATGGCTCAGTGTAAAGGTGCAACATGGCCATGAGACTGGAGCCGTCTTGAACTAGGCACCAAACAGACACATAGTAAAAGTCAGTTCCTATTGAAAAGTGTTTGAAATAAGTAGACAAAGGATAGGAGATTGTCTAAGGTCATGAAGCATGGCACCAGCACTATTGGTAATACAACCCATCATGCCTGACTGCCATACTAGTTGCAGATTCACTAAGCTAGTGGAGGCCAACACATAGTATGGGCTATAAGTGGAACACGCAACTGATGCATTTGATACACTGCAGATTAAGGAAGGATCATGGATAGGGCAGGAGTTGGGCATCAGTGATGTCTTGAGGATTTGGCGCTGCAGGGATAAATACTTCCAAATTCACTGTTGCAATTTCCCTGTGGTGACAGGATTCAGTAGGTCTAGGTGATGGCAGTGGCTCATTATTGGAGCTGCAGTATTTCATACTTGAGATTTAACTTTTGGTATACTTGTGAAAATAGTTTGCCACCACTGCACTAGACCATACATTCACCTCTTCTCAGAGCTAGTATGTTGATTTGTCATATTAGCAGTAGAGGCAATTTTGCAAAATTTCCTTGTGGATTCAGGCTGAAGTTGAAATGCTCCTAAATAATACAAAGTGTAGAGGCTATCCCTTTTTTCCTAACATTCTCAAATCTTGTTTATCAGCTACTACCCTGAAATTCTGTAATGTCAGAGCTACATCAGTTTCTTAATGCTCTCACCATGACTACAGTCCTGGTCCAGACCCCATCCCTCCTTACCCTCTTGGGAAAATAGACCCCTCCCACTCCCCCACCACACACACTAGGTACATCAGCACTTTCTGTAGTTTCCCCCCACTTTGTCACACATGGTGCACCATTAGGAGGCACCCCCGATTCACCCTCCCAGCTAGCTGTGTTTCCCTTTCCCCCAGTACAAGGGGAGACCCTGGTGCTCTTCCTCTCTCTCACTCCTCCCCACACCACCCACTCTGCCATTGTAGGGAAGACCCACCCAACAAGGGAGAAGATAATGAAACAAGAGAGAACAAGCAGGGCCAGGGGCATTTGCCAGCTAGTTTCCCCCAAGGGGGACACAAGACTCCCAAAATAGGGTCCAAGGGAAAGGGCAAAGTCTCCTCAGCTGTTTCCTCCAAGGGGGAAGTAGGAAAGGCAAGAGGCTACTGGCAAAGCCAAAGCACTTTCACTTGGTGCAGACACATGTGTTTTGTCATCTAATGCCCTGCCCACTCAGCCTTACCCCAGCTCTGCAAGCTTAACTAACTACTCAGCAAACCAACCTGAACTATGTCCAGGCAGCTGCAGGGAAACCTGCAATCCCCCATCCTAGCCATTCCACTGCCTCTGCCCAGACCACTCTGGGCTGTCAAGGCCCTATACCTTTCATCATTAGGCAGCAGGGGTTACATCATGCAAGTCTGCCCTGGATTTGCAGATCTAATGGAGAAGACCCCAACTCTGCCAACCACAATTTGCTCTCTCACTATAAGGGCTGAGGTCAAAGTCCAGAACTTGGCTACCACTCAGGTGGATCTGACAGTAAAGCCCACCCCCTCTCTCTGATCAGCTGAGAAAGGTGGGAGAACTGGGGCTCACACAAGTAGGACCTGTAACAGGATGTACCCTAGGGGTAGCCATGATGCCTCCTGGTGGCTTCTTTAATCCTGCCCAAACTGTTCCCACTTCTCAGGATCTCACCCTGCTTCCTCATCTGCCACGCCTTGATATTAGAGATGTGGAAGACTCTGTCCTCAAAGGCTGGTGAGCTCTTGGTGTACTTTCTCTATACTGAGATCTGCTCTTTAGCTCAACTCGGTCCACCTAGTTAGGTTCCGACCCTGCCACCCACAGTCTCTCAGCCTTGGGCCTCCAACCCCATTGGGCCTAATCACCCTAAGAGCTAAATTCATGGTCTCTGTCCTCCCCTACAGCCATGTCCATGCCTCCTGGATGTTACTGTGTCTATAGTTTGGTCCTCCTGTAAAGGACTCAGCCATCTTGGCTTTAGTCCCTGTCATTCTAGCTGTAGGCTTCCAGCCCTTGCCTACTGGTTTGGGCTTGACTATCTCAGCCTCAACCCCCTCTGTGCCTCAGGTCTCTGGACCCCTCTCTTACAAGCAATAGGATAAGCAACCTGCTTACACTAGGATTAGGCACGGGTTTGCACTGAGCTCACCTCTTTATTTATTTCTCATTATATACATTAATTAGAACATTGTGTGGGGAATATTGGGCTGCATTGGAGTAAATGCTGAGTAAGATTCCATTTGATATTTCTTTTTGCCAAAAATAATGAGTGGCCTTTGTTGGTGACACCCCCAAAGGAAAGTAGGAAGCTCCAGGAAGCTCTGCAGATGTGGCTTCACAAGTGCTGAATAGAGGGGATAATAATCACTTCCCTTGACCTGCTGGCAACATTCCTACTGATGCAGCCCATTATACCATTAGCCTTTTTGAACAACAGGGCACACTGTGTAACCCCCATGTTACCTGTCAGCTCGGTGTTCTTGCAGGACCTCAAAGTGCTCCCCACTGAACCTACAGGTTAGAATCCAGCAAACCTACCCTCCTTTGTCACAAGCAGAATTTTACAGCATATATTCATAGATTATAAGGCTGGAAGGGACCTCAGAAGATTATCGGGTCCAGCTCCCTGCACCAGGCAGGAAACACAGCTGGGGTCTGGTGACCCCAAGAAGGTGACTGTCCAGTCTCCTCTTGAAGATTTCCAGGGCAGGCAATTGTACCACCTCTGTGGGGAGCTTATTCTACAGTCTGGACACCCCATCTGTGAAGAAGTTTTTCCTAATGTTAAGCTTAAAACGGTCTTCTAGAAGTTTGTGGCCATTACTCTTGGTTTTCACCAAGCCCTTGATATACTCCCCTGATGTACCAGTAAGCTACCAGGTCCCCTCTCAGCCTTCCTGGCTGAAGAGTACCAGGTCATTCAGCCTTTTCTTATATGGCTTACCGTGTAAGTTTCTGATCATACAGGTGGCTCTCCCCTGGACTCTCTCAAGCTTTCATGCCCTTGTTAGAGTGTGGCTCCCAGAACTGGATGCAGTACTCTAGTTGGGTCTCACCAATGCCAAGTAGGGTGGAAGAATCACTTCCTTGGTTTTGCTGGAGGATAGTATTGCATGCCAGAGTATTATCTGCCCTTCTGACAACACGGTTGCACTGCTGGCTCAAATTCATACAATGGTCTATTATTACCTCCCAAGTCCCCTATGTTCATGGTGCTGGTCAGTTTGTCACTGCCAAGCCTGTAAGTATGTAGGGAGTTGTTTGTCCCCAGGTGGAACACTTTACATTTCTCAATGTTGAACCTCATCTGGTTCCAACTCGCCCAACTTGCCAGCCTGTCTAGACCCGCCTGTATCTGTAGCCTATTGTGAAAGACTAAACAGCGATACGGCAAAAAGAGCCAGAGAACACTGCTTCTGGAGCTATTACCATACAAGGATAGAAGCTCCGGGGAAAGAAAAGACAGAGGAGACGGAAGTCTTGGGGAAAGAAAAGAGCGTCTGAAGGAGAAAGCGAGGGAGAAAGAAGATCCCCAGGAGATAAGAGACTTACCTCAGGATTTTTCTCAACGCTGGAGAGAGCGAAGCTCAGAGAAAGAAGGGCGGATCCCCAAAAAGGCACAGGAGACACGGCTGGCAGCCGCACTGAAAAGTAAACAAACAAACAAACAAACAAACGAGAAGAGTGAATTGACTCACTCCCACAAGCTTAGAGAAAACAGAGTGCTGACCACAAGGATTCAAGGCTTCAGGCACATGCAAGATAAAAGGTACACACTCATGATAACAGAAATAAAGAGAGAGAATACAACAGGGTTTGAAGACAAAATTCTGCCCCAGAAAAAAGAAATAAAATGGACGAACCAGAGTTAAAGGGACTTCGTTTACTAACACCAAGTTCAGCCCAACCAAACTGATAATAGTTAGGTAAGAACTGTATGTAGATAGAATTACAAAGTTGATATAACTGGTATTAAAAAAAAAGGAGAAATGGACTACTTCTGTTTAAAGATAAAGTTTGTATAGTGTTATAAAGAATAAAAAATAAAGACAAGTGTTAATCTACATCTGATTGTGAATATATATATATATATATCAGCAAATGTGTGTGAACAGTTGAGTGAAGTTTTCCTCTATAGTACCGGGACTCCTAATAGAGACACCCAAAAAATAAATTAATTAAATAAAAACAACAAATATATATAACAGCCCTCCAGACAAGTGACATCATAAAGCAGAACATATTATAATAACATCCAAGATGTGGCAGGCAGGAAAGTCGGGGTACTTACAGCTCTTTGGGAGATTATAAGAGGATACAGAGAGGCATCGTAAGGTCCACCATCACACCTATCTTCAAGTGTGACCACACTTCCCCATAACTTGGTGTTATCTGTGAAGTTGGTCAGTGAGCTCTTCACCCCCAAATCCAAATCACTGATAAAGATATTGAAAAGTACTGGACCAAGCACCAACCCCTGTGGGACACTGCTGCCCACTTCTCACCAGGATCAGACAGATCCATTCATTAGGACTCTCTGGGTCTTACCCCACAGTCAACTTCCTACTCATCTACCTATCTCGCAGTTAAGTCTACAATCCTCCAATTTTCTCATGAGAACATCATGGGATACCAGATCAAAGGCTTTTTGGAAATCAAGGTATACAATGACAACCTCCCTCTTATCTAGGTGACAAGTTACCTGACTGTAAAAGGAGATGAGGTTGGTAAGACAAGACCTGCCTAGAATGAAGCCATGCTGGCTGTCATTCAGAATCCTATCTTCTGCAAGCCTATCGCAGATAGACTCCTTAATGATTTTTTTTTAGGATTCTCCCTGGGATAGAAGTTAGGCTAATTGGCCTACAATTACTCGGGTTCTCCCTCTTCCCCTTCTTGAAGCAGGCGCAACATTAACCCTGTTCTAGTCCTCAGGAACCACTTCAGAGCACTACGAGTTTTGGAAGAGTTTCACCAGGGGCTCTGTGATGACTTCAGCCATCTCCCTCAACACTCTTGGATGGAGTTCATTCAGTCCTGCTGACTTATATATGTCTAATTTCTTTAATTGATCACATCAGTTCTATGGCAATAGTAGGGAGGTAGTCATTCCAGCCCTACTCATTCTGTACCATATTTGGCATGATTTTTCCCTTGGCCTGGTGAAATACTGAAGCAAAGTAGTCATTCAGGAGTTCAGTTTTCTCCTGAGTGCCAGTAACCAGCTGTCCTGAGTTGCTGAGCAATGACCCCACACTCCCATTTGTTTTCCTCCTGTTCCCTACATACCTAAAGAAGGAATTCTTGTTGTCCTTGATTCCCATTTCTAATTTAAGTTCAGTCACTGCCTTAGCCTTTCTAATAGGGGTGTGCGAAACAGGCCCTATTCGATTTGGATTCGGCCTGAATCAGGGACAGTGATTTGATTCATTGATTTGGATCACTGTCCCCAATTTGATTTGGCTGAATCTGAATCAGAAGATTTGATGCTGATTTGGGGAAATCAACAATTCAGACAGAGACACAATTTTAAATGTTTTTTCTACATACCTCAAGGTACCAGGCTTGGCTTGTGAATGCTGCAATGCTGGGGTGAATGGAGCATCCCACAGGAGCACGGGGCAGCCCGCCATGTGCTCAGAGGTGAATCTGGAAGTGCACTGGAAGTACTTCTGATCCACTTCCAGGTGCACCGGGGTGCATGCTTGGGGGGGGGTCCCCCGTGCTCCCCTGGCTTGGCGATTGGTTACAGGGGGACCCCAGGTACCCCCAGACCCAGGAGGCACCAGATGCCGAGCCGGAGGGGAAGGGGGGGGGAGGGGAGGCCCCTGCATGCTTTCCAGCAGATCCAGAAGTAGACCAGAAGTGCTTCTGGTCCATTTCTGGGTGTATTGCTGAGCATGCCGAGGAGACCCCTACGCTCCTGTGGGACACTCCATGAACCCCAGCATCACAGCATTCATGAGCCACCAGCTACCTGGAGGTATTTAGAAAAAACATTCAAAGCTGTGTCTACGTTCAAATCACCAAATCTTTCTGAATCAATTCGGAGGGTTCTGATTCGATTCAGAGAAATTAAGGGGTCCTCTGATTCGATTCAGATTTGGAGATTTGATCACCAAATCAGGCCGAATCGAATCAGGGACCAAAGTTTTGCACAGGCCTACTTTCTAATTTGTTCCCTACATGTGTGCACCGTTGTTGTATAGTCCTACCTGGGACCTGTCCCCAGCTTCCATTGTTTGTACACCTCTTTCTTCTTTCTTAGGAGGACCATGATTTCTCTGTTTAGCCAAAAGGACTTCCGAGCCCTTCTAGTACCTTTCCTCTGCACGGGAATGTCATTTGTGCTTCAAGGATTGTATTTGTAAGGAATGACCACTCTTCATGCACTCTTTTCACCTTCAGTCCCTGGTCCCACAGCACTGCTCCTACTAGTGACCTGATCTTCTTGAAATTTGCATTTTTGAAGTCCGTGACATCAACCCTGCTATCAGATTTATCTGATATTAAGGTCAAGGAAGTGGAAGAGATAATTGTATTCCATAATACAGGTCGAGAGCAGTAAGGGTTAAAATCCGCTAAAGATCTATTGAATCTGGTCAAGAACAAAATGGGACAGACAAAATTAATACAACCTGCCATAGTAGACAAGAAAAGCATGCAGGATAGTATAACAAAAGCTTGATATACATTTGAGATGGTATGTAGCAATGTTCTAATTAAACAAGTTCCTTAAATCAGCAAATTTTAAGGCACATGGTACCTGTACTATGTCTTTGTTGGCCAGTCTGATCACCAGGCTGATAGTATAAATGAAGAATAAACTAATTTTATATTCACTGAATAAGTAATCAAAACATGTTGCATTAGGACCTCAGAAATCTTATTGTTGCCCCAAGAACCTCCAAGAATAGGGGTAGTCTTATGGCCTGATGGCTTAACCACAAAACTGTGTTAGTGCTTTCATGTAGTTAACATCTTACCATGGTGTTGAATGAGGAAAAGTGCTAAAATCTTTTAACTGAGGGCTATTCATATTGATAGCCGAAGAGGGTGATAAGACCTTATTAAATAAATGTCAACCTCTTATGCTTTTGAATACAGATTACAAAACCCTATCTAAAATCTTGTAAGAGAGACTGACTAGAGTGACCAACCAAGTAAATTCATAGTCAGGTACAGTAATAGGAAGTGTAATAACATGCATGTTAGCAGACCTGCAGGAGATCTTTGAAGTCAGTACACAGAAATGGCACTCTTATTCCTTTGACCATAGAAAGACTTTTGATGGGGTCAGTTTTTTTCAGAAAACACTTTCTGCTTATTCAATTCCTCAGTAATGCCTAGGCTCCATGAAAGAGTTATATGCAAGAACAACTATCTTGCCCCTAATTTAATGGATGTCTAAATAAAAAGTCTGTAGATCTTGAAGGTGGGGTGTAACAGGGCATTCTGTCCCTTTAAAGAGGAACAGTAAAGCCTTTAAGAAAGCCCTGCTGTGGGGCATTTGTGTAAGCAAAGAGGGTCCTACTGGGAGCATTAAAAGCTCCAGAAGAAATAGGAAGTTATGAACAGGGTGTTGGTATTGGATTTATGACCTAGTCCTGATCCCTCGTTTCAGACAGTCCCAACCTTTCTAAATTTGACTGACCATGACTTCTTCCATTCAATAATAGGCAAATTTTACTGATACAGTGATAGCAGACAAGAGTAATTCAGGCAAAGCAAACAAAATAAAAGTGCCCCTCCCCACCCCCCAAATCCTACTTATCTAACAGTTCCAGGTTTTCACAAGGAGATGGTATATCTGGCCACTAGGGGCATGCAAAAGGGGCCATATTTGATTTGGATTTTGATTCGGCCTGAATCACCGACAGCGATTCGAGTAATTGCTTTGGATCACTGTCTCCAATTCAACTTGGCTGAATCTAAAGATTGAATGCTGATTTGGAGAATCAGCAATTCAACCATAGACACAGCTTGAAATGTTTTTTCTACATACCTCGAGGTACCAAGTATGGCTCGTGAATGCTGCAATGCTGGGCCAGATGGAGCATCCCACAGGAGCTTCAGGGACTGAGGTGAGGCTGACTGGTCTGTAGTTCCCTGGATTTTCTTTTTTTCCATTTCTTAAATATGGGCACCATGTTTGCCATTTTCCAGTCACCCAGAATGTCTCCTGATCACCATCACTTTTGAAAGATGATGGCCAATGGCACTGCAATCATATCAGCCAACTCCCTTAGCACCCTCGGGTGCATTCCATCCAGCCCCATGGACTTGTACACATCCAGTGTTTTTAAGTAGTCCCTAACCTGTTCTTTCACCACTGATGTCTGCTCACCTCCTCTCCAAACCGTGCTGCCCACTGTAGTCTGGGAGCTGCCTGGCTACCTCTGCCTTGCAATTGGCTCACAGACTCTCTCTCTATCCCTTTCTCCCTCTCTCTCTGCCTCTGTTTCTCTTGCTATGACCTTCCTGCTACCTCTGATTGGCCAAACACAGCTGATCACAGTAAGAGAGAGAGAGAGAGGACATGCAAGCCAACCAAAGCAAGCCAGGGGGTCATGGTGAATGAGAGACAGAGAGAGAAATGGATGGAGAACAACATCCCCCCCACCCCCCTAGGAAACTGTGTCTTGCTGTGATTTGCTTACACACTAGCTTTCTAAACTCCCCCCCCCACCTCTCTCTCTCGCACGCGCTCTCTCTTGCTTGCCGTGACCTTCCTGCTACTTGTGATTGGCCAGTCATGGCTGATAACAGTAAGAGAGAAAGAGAGAGAGTGCAAGAGAATGAGCTACTCTCTCTCTCCCCCTCCCACTTTCTTCCCCTCTTTCTCTCTCCTCCTCCCTCTCCCTGGGGAACTCTGGCTTTCTGTGATTGGCCTGCACAGTCTCTCCCTAACCCTTTCTCTCTCATACACTCTCTCTTTCACTTTCCATGACTTTCCTGTTACCTGTGATTGGCTAATCACAGCGACTCTCTCTCTCTCCCCCTTCTCCTCTCCCTGAAACTCTGGCTTGCTGTGATTGGCTCACACTCTCTGTATCCCTTTCTCTCTCTCAGCATTCCCTACCCAACTCACCAAAACTCTGTATGTGGGATGGGGACACAAGCAGGGGGGAAGCAGTGTTCAGGAGTGGAACAGGAGGATGAAGCCAGGAATGGAAGGTGGATTCATAGGGCAGTAATGATGTGGGGTTTGCGCTGAGGGCAGAGCTATGATCCACGGCCCACATACCCCCAGAATGGGTGATGGTTCTGCAGGCAGGGGTATGCAGGGAGTGGACTGTTGCTCTGCCCTGGTCTCTGGCCACACACTATCACCGCCCAAAGATCCAAGCCCCACCCCAGAAGCAGCTCCCTGCCCGCCCACAGCCCATTTAATCTTCTCAGTTGTGCACCCTGCCTGCACAACTTCTGGCCCAGGATTGCAAGGCAGAGGTAGCATAAGGCAGGAAAGAACCACAGTCTGCTCCCTGCATGTCTCTGCCCACAGAACCAGCACTTGTCACAGGGACTGCACAGAGACTGGGCAGGAGCCGTGTGGGTAGGGCATGCAGCCAAAAAGATGGGATGGGGCTGTGAGCAGGAAGTGAGCTGTGTCCAGGGCTGCAGCCAGCATCTTGGGGCATTGATAGCACAGGGCTGGGACCCACCTGATCCCCACACACCCTTACCCTTGGAACCAGCAACCATTGTGGGGACAATGGGGCAGCAGATCACGGTTCTGCTCTGGGCCCTGGCTCTGCACTGTCACCACCTCAAAATCCTGGGGTCTTCCAATCCCTGGCCTCCCGTCTTGCTCCCTGATGCCTTTTCCTACCTGTCCACAGCCCTATTTCATCTGCCCAGCCCAGTGACCTGCCCATGTGACTCCTGCCCCCTTCTCTCTCTGGGGGAGGGGGCACTCCTCCTTGCCTTTCACAGGGGAGGCAACTGGCCTGGCATTTCTTAGGGGCTCCCATGACACTAGGAGCCCCACCAGGCCACCCTTCCTTGGCAAGGTACTGTTTTAGGTCATGCTGAGGACCAAGAGCCTCTTGCTCTTACCTCCTGATGTTCCTCCTGCAGCTCAACCAGGTCATGTTCCTGCCTGGACTGGCAGCAGCAAACTGCAGCTTCTTTATAACTGGTTCCCAAAATGGCTGCCACCATCAGGCACCCGGTAGCTGGCTGACTCTGCCCTTAAAGTATCAGGCACCCAAAGTTGCACTGCCACACTTTGTATAAGACACTTGGTCTATCTCTGAACGTCGCTCAGATTAAGGTTCTCTACCAACCCCCCCAACACCACCCCCGGCTACCTGAACATCCCTCGCATAGTATACATAGGCGGGGAGGCTCTGGAGTATGTGGAGCACCTTCCGTATCTCAGCAGCCACCTCTCTCAATGGGCTATCATTGATAGAGTCCATCACTGGGTCAGATGCACCAGTGCCACCTTCTTCAAGCTGTGACATCAACACCAATGGCTGGGAGGAGCAAGCTGCTGACCATTTGGTGTGGCACCAGCTGGTCCAGCAAAGTGCACCAGCATTGGGCTTTTCAGTCACCTGAGGACCCATCAAGCCTGATAGACACCATCCTTGACTTTGAGGGACCACTGCCTACAAACAATACAACTTAAAACACAGCACAGAAATATACTGGGACAGCGTTATCATTCGTATAAATTAAGGTTGTCAAAGTTGGCTCCCTTTCTTTCTCCTGCTAGGACAGCAGAGAGCTTTGTTTCCTTTTGAACTAGAAAGCTTTTACAAAAGTATTTGAAAGTAACATCATCTGTTCACAGACAGCAGGCAAGTGGAAAAATGGGTCTACACCAATGATTAAGTCGTTTGTATCAAACTGTTGTGCAGCTCTAAATGCAGCCTTCCCAGAAGCATGACATTCCTGCATAGTGGCTTTGCAGTCCTGCAGCGCAACCTTGCAATTCTGTAATGGGAGCTAGAAATCCTGCAGTAAAATGTTATGCTCCCTGCAGACAAAATAAAGCATAGCCACAAAACTGAACTCCCCAGCTGGGGTCCAAGTTTACTTTGAAGCAAGCTTCAGTGGTCATGTCATGATGAGACCATTCATTCTGAATACTAAATCAACATAGAATTTCTGTAATCAATTTTGAATTTGACAAAAAGTCTGGAAGTAAGTAGCAGTGGCAAGCAGATGATATGATTATTCAGCTAATGTGTTTAGCTTCATTAACTGACCTCAAAATTTCCATCTTTCATCAATTCACAGAAATCTGAGTATTTGAATACTGCATTTTCCTACAGTTATATCAGACATTATGGCTTGATGTAGGTATTACTGGGTTCTATTTTATGGCTTCAGCTTTGGAGGGCATCAGAACAGAAAATTACAATGGTCCCTTCAGGAATCAGAATCTAGTAACTGAATGCACCCTATAAGATACAGCTGTTGATGCACCTGAAACTCTTCCATTTTATTGTTTTCCTCTTCTGATCAATTTTTTGTGCATTTGTAATATTTCTCAGACAATCAGTAGAATGTAATGTTTTGAGAAGTCTACTTTATCATCATATGAAGTCACTGGGGATATGAATCAGGCTTCTGGTCACTGAAAACAGATATCATAAAAAGGCCAGAAACTGAAAGCCAGTAACCAAAGTGCTTGTCGACTCTCTATTCCTTATTAATGAGGGCCCTCATAACAGGATCAGGGGATTCATAAATAGTAAATAAGGAAATATTTGAAAATAATCAATTACATTACATCCCAGGGTCATAACAGGTGGAAAATGCACTGAGCATTCATCAGATAGTTCTGAGAAGTGATCCCGGGGTGGTTAAAAAGATCTGAATATAGAAGTTATGTGGTACAGATATCCAAAAGAGACGCACTGGAAAAACAGCCAGGTGGTTGCTAGCAGTCAATCACTACTAAAGGGGAATATATATATGTAGGATTTAGCCCTACATGCCTAAGTGGCACTTGCATAGAAATATATTAGCAGAATTTTTGGAACTTTAGGGATTTTATTTCCACCTCCAAAGGTTGACCTACGCATTTATCTTCTAGTGCTAAATTAGAAAAGAAGGACTTTCCAACCTTTTAACCTAACAGTCTGGTGGCTAAGGTACTTACCCAAGGAGCAGCACCCTCTGACAGGAAATTAAACCACCAAACTACAAGGCTGTGGGCTGGGTGTTGCTCAGGAGAGGAGTGGCCAACCTGCTTCATGGGTGCCACAAGTGACACAGTCAGCCTTTGTGCATGGCACATGGCAAATAAGGGAGTAGACAGGCAGCACAGCACAGATAGGTTAGGGATCAGAAAGCAGAGCATCCGATGAGGTGTGGAGCACAGGATGGGAACCAGAAAACTGAGAAGCAGATCCGGTAAGAGAAAGGGATTGGAATCGCACTTGGGAAGACAAAGGGCTAATATGTGGCATACCTGCCAAAAATGCTTAGGATATACTCTAGCTGTCAACATAAAACTAAGTTGCATTTATGGTTCATCTAACAAACTACAGGGGGGCAGATGCTCAGGCTAGAATGTAAGGGCACTTGTACACATGACATAATTTGCCCTTTCTTGCATTTCAATGGCGTTACAGTTTGCATTTGAGGGTTTTCCTGACCTTTTAAAAGTGTTCGCATTTTAAAATAAAACACATCACGACATCGTTTTAATTTGTGGTTACCCAAACTAAACTTTGCATCCATGGTGCAATTCCCCCCCACCTTCCAGCCAGAGTGCTCAGCCAGCTGCAAACCGCCCTGCTCCCTCATCTCCCAGCCAGCTGGGGCACTCCCTGGCCAGCCACTCTGGCCAGGAGGAGGGGTTTGCAGCTGGCCAGGAGTGGCAGGGGTTTGTAGCTGGCTGAGCACTCTAGCTGGGAGCGGGCAAGCTGCAAACTCCCTCCTGGCCAGAGCGGCTGTCTGGCTACAAACGTCCCCACTCCCTCAGGCCCCAGCCAGCTTGGGCACTCCCCAGCCAGGCACTCCGGCCTGGACGGGGTGTTTTCAGCAGGCTGGGAGCAGTGGGGGTTTGCACCCAGCCAAGCACTCTGGCCAGGAGCGGGCAGGGTGCAAACCCTGCACCAGCCAGAGTGCCCAGCCAGGGAGTGCCTAAGATGGCTGGGGACTGAGAAACCCCCCGACCCCACTCCTGGCTGGAGTGCCCAAGGAGGCTCCGGAGGCTGAGGGAGCAGGGAGTTTTGCAACCAGCTGGGGACTCTGGCCGGGATGGGGTTTGGCAGCCTGCCCGCTCCCAGCTGGAGTGCTCAGCTGGCTGCAACCCCCCGCTCCCAGCCAGAATGCCTGGCCAGGGAGTGCCCAAGCTGGCTGGAGGCTGAGGAAGCAGGGAGGTTTGCAGGCAGCCGGACACTCCAGTTTGCCGCCAGCCGGGAGCGGCAGGGTTTTGCAGCCGGCCAAGCGCTTCAGCTAGGAATGGGGAGGCTGAAAACTCCCTCCCGGCTGGAGTGCCCAGCCTGCTGCAAACCTCCCTGCTCCCTCAGCCCCTACCCAGCTCCCTCCCCACCAGCCTTGCCCCACAACCCCCAAGCCCCACTTACTTCCAGCAAGAAAAGTGAGCCTGAAGCAACCTCCAGTAAGCGCAGGTGTCAGGTCCCACCAGTCCCCCTCTCCCTTTTCCTCAAGGCAGGGTTGAGAGTTTCCCTGCCTCTTTTGCAAACAGTTCTTGTAGGCTGGAACTCTGCCAGCCTGCAGAGCTCTGCAAAAGGAGGAGATCCGTAGGTTTCTCTTCTAAAAGGGAAAATCTGAATTTTCTCTGACAACAATAACCAATAAATCCATGATTTTCTCTGTTTTTCCATGGGAAACAGAAAACCTGGATCCCTGGTGATGGCAACAAAGCCAGGAACAAAGCCTGGGACCCTGTCCTGATGATCTCCTGATGGCTGCCCATATTAAAAAAAAAGAAGGTAGAAATGGTTTTTTTTACATAATTAACCTTTACTGATTTATTAAGCATAACTTAAATAACCAACTGTTAGAAATGGAATATTGTTAGAAATGGAGTATTGTTAGAAATGTGCAGCTTGCATCTTGCACCTGATAAGCAAGAAACACTGCCAAGGACTTTTTTCCTTGCCCAGCCTTGCCACAGCTTTTCTTATACTAAATCGCAGACTCTCCCCCAGCTTCTCCCTAGCCTTTCACATGCAGATTACAGAAGCTGGAATTCAACTGACTGTGTCCTTGAAAGGGGGGGGGGGGGAGGGGGGGTGGTTAAACTCTTGGTGACCTATAGTACTGTCTGAGCATGTTTAATTAGCTGATGCATATTTACCTCTCCGCCCTGCATACTTAAGTAGTTAATTATACTATACATGCGATGTATGTAGTGATGTAACCACATGTATGCTTGTATGAAACGGAAGTGAGCTATAAGAGTTCCTGTTTCTGCACACGTGCCCAGGAGGGAAAAGATAAATACAGCCTGCAAAATTCCTTGGTGGGTTCAGAGTAATCTGAGTTCTTGAATCTGCTCTGACCCTATTTGCAAATACACCTTTTGTGCCATCTAATGAGTGTGTGTCTGTGATTTTGGTGGCCTCCAGAGAAATGAACCGCTTTAAGCATCACAACCAACCATTACAGAACTTTCAAGGTAAACAGTAGCAAAAAGCAGTACTCTTCAACTTCTTAAATCTCAGGCAATGTGCAATGAGTTTCATTACAAGATCTTTTTTACAAGCACACAATACTTGTAGGCATTGTTTATGCTTAAATCATGAAATAGGCGATGACCAGTAACTAGCAATACTCAGCTACTCTCACTGTACATAAGCCACACTGCTTTTCTACATTTCTGAGCTGGATTGCCCTTCTCTCTTCCTTTCTTGTGAATGACTCCTGCTGCATTGCCCAGCTGACACTCAGCCACAGACTCAATGTGCCTATCATGCCATCTCTGGTAACCACACCGCACAAGTGCTAATGGCACTGATGATCCTATCTGTCTGAGCATTGTTCTAAGGCTTCCTATGTGGTCTGCATTTTTGGGCAGTGTTGACAGCAGTGATGGTGATGGTGACAGTGGCAGCATACTAAGTGGAACTAAAAACCAAGGAAGGAAGGAATGTGGGGTATTATTTTGTGCTCTGAGAATCAGGTAAGTGCATAAGAAGTCTTTTGGAAAACACAACAAGACAGGCTTGCCTGCCTGCCTGTTGTTGGCTGCAAACAAGTCACCAGCAGAGCCTCTGTGCTTTACGTTGCCCTTCACTGTCCTGCATGACAATCCAATACCCCCCACCCATCAGTTAGTTGTCAGTTGAATTACCACCCCCCACCCACATCTTATGTCAGTTGACAGAAATCCCCCAACCCTGCCCCCACCAGGTCACAGCCATATGTCAATTCAGATGTCAGATGTCAGTTCCCCATGGCTTAACATACCAGTTGTGGAGGAGGATGTCAACGGGCTCTCCTCTTCGGCAGACTCAGCGAGGGCCAGTTCTAGTGAACTGCTGCCGTATTCCTCACTTGGGGCAGCAGGACTTGTAGTTGGACCCATGGCTGGCAAGTTCTCAAAGAGCAGACGACCACCTGGATATCTCTAATAGTCTATTTTCTTGAAATTCGAGTACTTCCATTAACAGTTGGAGGTACCGATAATGCAACATGTTACACACAAGGGTGCCATTCTGATGAGCTCAAGTCTCCCAAAGACATCCAGGTAGATGTGCAAGTTTGTAGTTGAGCTGTTGCTGACACCAAACTGGCTTAAGACCTCAGAGTCCTCCAGCACCTGCACCAGGCTCTTAATTTCTATATAGGACCAAGTTGTCCTAGTCTTACACACTGTGGTTGGCTCTCTTGTCCCCCTGGTCTGCTCTCATCTCTCCTCAGCCTCAGCTATCTCAGATCAATAAGGGCTACCCATACCCAGGCTCCTGTGCCCTCAATTTATAGGGATCTGGTTCAGAAGGTCAGGAAAAGTTTTCCCCCACTAAACCTCATTTTGGTGCAACAGGTTTGTGCAGTAGACATGCTGGTGCCATTCTGGCAACTTTGTTTCTTTTGTCCATACTTTTTTGCAAAAAAAAAAGGGGACCTAAAATCTGTGTAGGTAAAAAATGAGCCATGTACTGATGGGTATGCCAAGGAGTGTCACCTAAAGAGTCCCTGTTGGGCCATGGCACAACAGAGGGCCAGCCACAAGTCACCCATGTGTCAAGGCACTTGTCCCTAAGCACAGTCTCCAAACCTGAATGAATGAGAAAAAATATGTTAGGTGGCATGTCCACGCAGGGGTGGACAAGGAGGAATGCTCCTACACTGTTAGAGGATGGTTTCAGGTTGGATGTAAGGAAGAACTTGTTTACAGTAAGGATGACCAGAATATGGAATAGACTATCAAAAGTGATTATGTGGTCCCCAACCTTGGAAGTCTTCAACAGCAGACTGGACAGACGCCTTCCTAGGAACATTTGATCTCAGCAGTGTTTCTGCCCTGAGTAGGGTGGTTTGAAGTGGATGACCTTCCTAGGTACCTCCCAGCCCTTACTTTCTGTGAATCTACATGATTCCTAACCGACTATTCATCAAACTCATCAGCTGAACACTGTGAAGTGGGCTCACTCAGATATTGTCCACCATACATGACACAGGACTGCCATGTATGACAGTAAGGTCTGTTCTGGCTGGCTCTTTCAAGTCCAGGTTCATCATGATTAGCAAGGAAACACCAGCTCCCGCCCCCTCCAATCCGTCCTTGTGCTTGTCCATTACTCCAACAGTGGCATGAATTAATAACTACTTCTCAGCTTTAAGTGCTTTCATTTGCCCTTCAAACTATTGTGCACTTCTCTAATTTCAAGGCTGAACTAATTGAGGAACTACTTCACCCCATGTTTGCCATCACTTTCCCCCTGTACTTTGAACAGGTCATACACAGAGGCTGGATTTCAGCCTTCTCTCTGTGCCAATGCCAGGTATGGGGCACAAATGATCATGGTTGGTTGTCAGGCAGGGGAAGGATCAAGGGGTCGCCAGCACCAGTGCCTGGGTCAGTGGGTCACAGGGACTGGGGCACTAAAGTTGGTATAGGTTCATATCCTCAGACCAACTCCCCAGAACCTCCCCCGCTCCCATCAGTGGCTAGTAACAGGGAATTATATGCAAGGCATTCACAGGTGCCAGTGAAAACTACTATTGTTACATTGCAGAAACCATGTTAGCACAGAAATTGTCCCAAGACTTTGCACAAAAGCAGCAGCCTTGAGGAACCAATGCTACTCACCTACCTCCACTGAAAGAGGACTTTTAGCTGTGCTGTGTCTGAATTTCCAACCCCCCCTCCCCAAAACCACTTATTCTCTTGCCAGACTTACAGAAAACCCAACAAACAGTGTTGCATGATCCTACAGGACCATTAAGTGTGATAGCCCACTTCATGAATATCAGGTCATTTCTTTCCTCAATGTGCAGGAATGCGCACACTGACCTTTACCACTCTGAACTTGCAATTGGAGCCAGGGCTGGGACACTGTCCCCTGCCCCAGGCAGGTGCCGGCTGACAGGGCTTGCTCTGAGATTGGAGCCCAGGCTGTGAAGTTGTTCCCTGCCCTGGACAACCGCTTGCTGCTGGCACTGGCTCCAATCTCAGACAGTGTCCTCTGCCCCTGCAGCAGGCAGCTGCCTGGGACACTGGACAATGTCCCAGCCTTGGCTCTAATCTCAGATATGGAACTGGAAGTTGCTACAGGGGCAGGGGGCATTGTCCCAGGCTCAACTCTGAGATCAGAGGCAGCCCTGACAGCAGGCAGCTCCCTGGGCAAGGGACAATATCTCAGCCCCAATTCTGATCTCAGAGTGGGGGTTAGGTAGCAGGAAGCTGCCTGGGGCAAGTGTGAGGAGTGGGAGGCAGCTACCTCAGAGGCTAGAAAATCTCCCACATCCCCCAGATCTAGGGCCTCATCCTGGTGCTCCCTGGAAGCCCACATCTGGCACCTAATGGACCCCCGAGCTCACCCTAGTTGCCATATGGGATCAGAGCTGAACTGCTTCCTTTGGGAGCAAATTTGCTCCTGGTAGGCAGTGTGTAGACATCCTTCCAGGGAAAGCTTACTGCACAGTATTTTCACAGAGCTTTCTCTACATTAATTGCAAGTGTAAATGGGCCTATTGTTTTCTTCTTCTCCTCCATTTGCTTGTTTCCATCCACCTTTGTCTCATATTTTCTACTCGGATTTGACACTTTTCAGGGCAAGGTCCCTTTTTCATTTTGTGTTTGAAAAACACCACATACAACAAGGGCTTGGTTCACGATTGGCATTTCTAGGTGCTAAATTAATATGAATAATAAAAACATTAATAACAACAAATGATTGAATTATTAAGGTTTGGTTCGCTATTGCATTTCTCCAGTTCTCTGTGGCTACAAATCCATTGATGACAATGGAGTTGCATGAAACAGAAACAAAATAAAATGGCAATGAATTCTGTCTTTGCTCTTTGTTTAGTAAAACTTGAGGACACTGTAGAACTGATTCCCAGAGATGTTGGCAGAATGTCAAAAATATACATTTAAAACCTAATTTATAGACTGTAAAAGATTTTCAGAAATCCTACTAGATGCTGCTAGAAAGGGCAAATCTTAATAAAAAGATGTATGACCATGACAAGCCAAAGCCACTGCAACAAAGCAATCTAAACTCTAAAAACTTTAGAGTTAACTGTGATGCACAGTTGCTTGTTAAAATAAATAAATCTTGATGTGCTCTCATGACATTTATAAAAAATGTCTACCTGGCTTCTTCTCAAAGAGCTGCTCTGCCATAAAAGCAAGCACAGTGGCATGATGCTTGAGATCAGAGACAGTGTTGAGGTAGAGGGGTCTAACTTCTAGCTTTTAAAGATAACTATACCTTTATAAATAAATGTATATTTGATAAGGAAATTGGGGATGTGCCTCTTTTGCTTAAAAAACAATTGATACAGCTAAATGTTTGAATCAGTCTTGTACCTGCTAGTGGAAAGTAGAGGGCACCACCTCCCGAGCTACTTAACTTTTCAGGTCCTCTGGCTTTAAGGGAACTGCCTCTGCCCTATTCCAGCTGCACATCAGCTACACTCATAGCCAACTACTGAATTTGCTGATTTTCCCATCAACCTGTGGGACTCTCAGAGGAAAGGAGGATAGATTTTGTTCTGGCTCTGCCAGGATCCAAGAAATGCATAAACAACTGATGTGCTTCCATGGCTTATTTGAAATAAAGGCTGCTTGCAGACATTTAAAAAAAAATAGCTTTACAGGAAGAAGCAGCAAATAACTTCAACCTAGGTATGCAGCATCTGTAAAGATTGGGCATTTCAGCATGGCGTTTTGGTGCTTTTAGCTAAAGCTGATTCAAGCAGTTATTACATAAAAGTGCCAAAAAAGCCCCACTAAGGCACACAATCTTTACAGACACTGCAGATCTGGGTTAATGTAATGTGTTGTCTCTTTTGGACGTGCACGGGGCTCAGTGTGAGAATGCACCAAGTTTAAAGTAAAGAGTTGGGGGGTTTGGGGGGGGGGGAGTAGGGGTTATGTCTGCAAGCAGCCAATGTGGTTGCCCTGGATACCACTGATTTTGAAGATGCACAGCTGAGCACATTCATTAGTGGCTGTGCATGGCCCTTTAGGATGTCGGTTGGATGCAGAAGATACTGAGAAAGGGTGGTCACTGTAGGCCAAATAAAACAATTGGTTCTGTCCTGGCCAACACAAAGACCAAACACCACACAGAAATAAATATTTTATTCTCTGCATAAATTTTTCTACTTTAAGTAACTCCAGACTCCTCCCGTTCTCATCCAGGTCTAATCAGAAGTTGGGCAGTATCATGGAAAAGAAGGGCAAGTTGCTGGTGGTGTCCTAGCAGCACTGCCAAGCAGTGTGACATACCCTGTTTTCACTCCCACTCAAACCCCCTCATGCCTGGATGTTTTCCCTCTTTTACTATTGCTTGGGTGCATCTACTCAAGATGTTTTACTGTGAATTAGACTAACCTAATGTGCAGTAAAGCATGACCATCTACACATACGTGGCAATTACTGCACATTAGATTAATCTAATGTGTCATTTGCTAGTACCATTACATACAGGTACTAGAAAAAATGGTGAATTAACTAACACATATTAGCGTATGTGTAGATACTAATGTTGGGTGCAAACTGCACCCAGTCAGCAGCACCAGTAGGGGGCCAACCTCCTACTTGGTGCAAAGCCATGTTGCTGAAAGTTTCTGCAGCAAAGTGACAGGGACAACTCATTGACTGTCCCAAGCTGGCCTCTGAACCCCTGGCCTGACCCCTAGGGTCCATGCCAGCTTCTGCCTGACCCCTGTGCACTGTGCCCCAAAAGTGTGGGCATGTACCAGGTATTGCAGCCCAACAGATTCTAGCTCTGCTCCCTAGGACACATTCCAGCAGCTGCCTGCCCCATGTGGTTTGTGCCACATTTGTGCCAGGCACATGCTGGGTCCTGCAGCCCTGCAAACCCTAAAGCTGCCCCACAGGACTCCACATGGGCAGAATCTGCCTCTCAGGCACTGTGCCGCACTAAAACAGGAATATACCAGCTGCCCCTGTGCACCCCCACTAGCTTGAGACTGCCTCTGTGCCTACTGCCAGCGCAGGGCTGGCACCCAGGCTGCCCCTGTGCTTGAGACTGCCTCTGTGCCTACTGCCAGTGCAGGGCTGGCACCCAGGCTGCTGTGGTTGGAGCCTGGGGATCCCTCAGGATGTTGCAGAGGGGCAGGGCAGGGCAGCAGCATCTCTGGACCTGACTTCTCCTGTTGGGTACAAATCTGTCCATCTGCAAATCTGTTGGGTGCAGAGCGCACATGTAGATGTGTTCCTGGACAAAGTTTAATGCACCTGAATTTAATGCACAGTAAATTCAGGCACATTAATTACATGTGTAGACACATCCCTTCTGACCTACTTTGAGGCACTGTGATACTGCTCAACTATGGCCACATCTACACAAGATGCTGACTGTGCAGTAGCCTGAGACTACTTCACAGTATCATTGCATGGCAGAAAGCATAACATGTATGCAGTAGTCTCAGGCTACTGCACAGTCAGCATCATGAAAAAGCCGTTCAGCAATGCTACTGTGCAATAACTCCAATTACTGTGCAATCATTTAGTACTTGTTTAAATAAATACTAAACGATTGAGTAGTAACAAGTGTACAGCCAGTGTCTCATGTAAATGTGGCCTATGCCTGTGTAATGAGGTAAAATCCCATACTATAACAGAGCATTTCATAGCAACACAAGGAGTCTTTTGATCTCTCTAGCATATCTTCAAGGGATTTTTTGCTTTCACATTCACCATATAATTTCATAATCATTTAATCCTGGCAAAGTGAGAGCACTGATTCATGTACCACTGAAACAAGAGGATACTTATGTAGTAAAGGCTAGAGGTGCTTCATATTCTTTGGATGAGGGAGTTACCAAGGAAACTTTCTTCCTTTGTTAATCTGAGACAAAAAAGAAAAAAACAAATGCAAACATTCTTTGGCTTTTCAAAGAACAGTAGAATATACTAGGAACACATAAGGAACTTGAATGTAGGTTTAAAAGTTCCTTTAAAATATTGATATGTTGAAATCAGTGTGTTTCTAGGAAAAAAGTCATGATTGTGCTTTTGAAGCTTGTTTATTTGCATTTCTATTTTTACCTAGCAATAGGAGGAGTCCATTTCACTCAACGGTCTTTTAATCCTCAATTTAACTTCAATGAGAAGCTTACCAAAGTCAGGACTAAAGAACAGGAAAAAACTACCAATCCCAAAAAGTGAGCCCTCTATTTTTTTCAGGGTAGGAAGTATTACATAGGAGCATAAGAACTACCATTTACTGGTTCAGGCCATACATCCATCTGGCTCAGCCTCCTACATCTTATCAGTCAACCTCCTCCTGGCCCTAGCCAAGCTGGCTATATCTCACCAGGAAGGAGGGTCTGTCTGGGAGGACCCCCAGGCACTGCAGGGCTATTTTCCTGTCCCTTGTCCATTCATGTCTCCAGGCAGAGTTACACCAGGCAGTGGCCACTGGCTCCTTGGACCTGTCTGAAGGCCGGTAGAAATTGTCTGGTGTACTTTGTTCAGTGTCCCCCTCGATGTACCCATTTTTAATTGATGACCTTCACTCCCATTCTGTTTAGTTCTTTTTTTGGCCCAAGTAATCAATTGACACATATTCAATAATCCCCTCTATTAACAGAGGACACTAACTGTTGCTGTATGAGTCAAAGGCCCATGACCCCACTTATCTGTCAAATAGGCCTGCATTACACCAGTTAACTTCCTTCTGGCCATAGCCAAGCTGACAATATATCTAACCAGAAGGAGGCCCTGGTAGGGCAGACCCCTGGGGACTACAGCACCATTTTCCTGCCCCTCACCTGTTCATGTCTCTGGGCATATTTTCACTGGGCAGTGTCCCCCAACCCTTCAGACACATCTGAGCACCAGTAGGCACTGTCTGGTGTACTCTGCTTGGTGTCCCCCCTTGGTGCACTTGGTTTGAACCTATGACCCTCTTTCCCCTGTTTTTATTTTATTTTATTTTTCCCAAGGAATCAAGTGTTACCTTCTCAGTGGCCTCCTTCTTAAGAAAAGCTTATAATTTTACTTGGTGAGCCGAGGCCTACATTTCCTCAATGGTTTAAAAATAGGCCTGTGTCCACCAGGAGGTGCCACCACTTCCCCCTGGCTGCTGGAGCTTCTGGGCGAGGAGTCCTCTGACTCCCTGTGGGTGGAGGCTCTCGCCAGCAACCCTGCGGGGTAGCCCCACCACCACTACCACTGTTGCCGCTGCTGCTGCAGCTACCACCCTCCCCCTTGAGGGGGGGGCACCTCTGCACCCAAATCTGCACCTGCACTCACTCCTGCTCCTAGATTCTGCACTGCCAGAGCCACTGCAAACCCTGAGGGGACCCCACCCCACCAGTGGAGCCCCTCCAATGCTCCATTCATGCCAGCTGCCTCCTCAGCATCCCTGTGTCCCGGCCCCACCCCCACCAAGTGATGACTCTTGTGTTCCACACCGTCTGCCTGCATGTCTGCGTTAAGCTCAGCAGCCCAGCTGTGTGCCCCCAAGCGTGCATCTCCTTTCTCCACCCCCAGGGCACCAGCCATGCCCAGCCCTCTCCACAGCCCAGCCCACTTTGCTGCTTCCCCTCCCCCTTCTCCCCCAGTCATCCCTCTCCCCACCCCCACCACCACTCCCCCATCATAGCGCAGCTGGAAGAGCCTCCTGGAAGAGCCCTTTTGACTACCTCAGCCCCTCTTCTGGGTAGAAAGGGAGCCCAGCAGCTCACTCATCCCATGGCAGGACAAGAATCCCCTACAGGAACTGCCAGCTCAGCAACCTACATGGGAGCTGGCAGTGAGGCGGGGGCGGGGGGCGGGAAATCAGCAGGTCTCCCCAGTCAGGCTCCCCCAAGGGGAGCTCCCCAAAGGGACCCATGGCAAAGGGCTCTTCAGGTACTAACTCCACACCTGGCAGTGGGAATGGCAAAGGGCCAGCCACCAGCTGCAGGCACCAACACCTGTGGGAACCAGATACTCCTCATCAGGGGGCACCACACCCACTCAGAGTGCCCCCAGCTCCACCAGTGTGACTTCCAAGCTGGGAAACCAGAGCTATGCCCAGGCTTCTGTGGGGAAACTGGTATCCCCCAAGCCTAGGCACTGCCACTGGTCCTTCCACCTTGGGCCACAGGGCTCCTTCCCATGCCCAACCCAAAGGCAGGGAGTGAGGCGCTGACTGCCTTAGAAAAAAGGTCTGCACTTTGAGACCTAGGTGCATGCCACAGATCAGGCAGTGAGGGCCCCCACAAATGGTGACCTGAATCTGCGAACCACTGTGCATCCCAGAGCTGTTGCCATAGGTATGTGTCTGGTACAGTTTATGGACTCCCCCAGTATCTGCCACCAGGTCCTATGCAAGGGTAGTCTCTGCCCATTGGTACCCTCCAGCTCTCCGAATCTAGTTGTGGAACCACTACCTCAGCAGGTCCTTCAGCGCTGCCTACCCCACCATCTTAGCAGACTGGAGATTACCAAGCTGGTAATGAACTCTGAACAGCCCACCATTACCAGCTCTACATGCTCATGCTACATCATCCCATCCTTACGTCCTGTCCTAACAACAAGTGGCAGGACATCCTAAGCAAGGTCAGGGGCAAACATCCTCTGTGAATACATCTGTATGCTACACAGTCGGGCAGTGCCTGGACCAGGCAGGATCAGTGGACTCACTGTGGGCCAAACAAAGCTGCTCCATGGACCGGATCCAGCCCACAAGCCATATTTTTCCCACCTGTGAGTTAGGCTCACCAGTCTTCATAAACTCAACAAGGTTAAATGCTTAAAGTTAAGCATGTTTTAAGGGCTACCATTAAGTTTTTCTTCCTGAATTCACTATTTGCCACTAGTAATGCCTAAGTCATATACTATAACAGTTATGGCTGATCTTTCAGAATAACCTCCAGTTTTGTACAAATGGTTTTATCACCAGATTGTTTAATGCATATTATCATCACATATGCATACATCACATTAACTTAACCTCTTCTTTATGCTGCCTGCCCAAAATGGATATAGCAATAACCATAAATAAATTAACAGATATTTACTGTTAAGTAACAAAGACATCATAGATCAGATTTGTGCACATTTCCCATATGAACAGGCAAACTGGGAATTTTATAATGAACACCTGTGCAAAATAGCAGACACAAATCTAGAAGCTGAATCTCTCAACATTATGAGATCCAGTCAAGCTGCTAATAAAATTGTATTTTTCTTGCTCCAGTCTACTGCAAAATAAAATCATGTACTATACAGAGAATTTTTTCAAACATAGTATGAGGTATTCACGGTCTTTCTGTTCTTGTAAACTGAAAGAAGAAAAATAAAACAGTTACTGCATTTCATTTCAGGAAGCTTGTTAGGAGACATCCAGTCAGAACAAAAAAGGTATTTTTTTCCCCTCTCTCGCTCAGCTATTTAGATAAGTCCTACAGTTCAGGGGCTGTGTACTACTGAAGTACCTAGCATAAGCAGATTCTGATCCAACTGGGTTCATTTGTGGTAATTTAATAAAACAAATAATATCAAAAATATTCTGTACACTATGGGTCAGATTCTGTTCCACCTATCGGATGTCTAAATGGACTTTGGCACTTAAGTGCAATGCTATTTCAGCCTGCTTAAGTCCCTGAAAATCCATTAAACCAACTATTTTTGTAATATACTAGTTTGATCTTAAAGAAAGAGTCCCAAAAAAGCAGCATGAGGAAGAGGGGGTAAACACTTTTAGCATAAGCAGTTTTTCAGGAACTCAGGAAAAGTGAAATAGGATTGCATTTAGACACCTAAATCCACTTAAGTAGACAGAACAGAATCTGGCCCAATGTCAGCAGTTTGCTGATTTTCTCCATTATTTCGTTCACAGGAACATATTTATCTTTTTTTGAATCAGGAAAATGGCTAAAATGCTCTAAAAATGAAGTGAAAGCTGGATGCTGTTCTATGTGGAATGGCATTACAGAAATATTTAACAAAGGAGATAAATTATTATTAATGAAATTCACAAACCTAATACACACAAGCAGCAAAAGAATAAGACAGAGGTATTGGTGAGGTACCTGGAGCACTAGTTTGAGGGACAGCAGCTCCAGGCCATGATCCAAACTATGACTTCAGAGATATAGCACATCTTCTTTCAGACTGCACGCTCCCCAGGACAGGAAGAGAGAGAGAGAGAGAGAGAGAGAGAGAGAGAGAGAGAGAGGGAGAGTGTGTGTGTGTGTGTGTGTGTGTGTGTAGAGCAGGGGTGGCCCACAGGCCAGATCCAGCCTGCCAGCTGATTGCCCACAGGCCGGCACCCACCAATTAACTGCATCTGGCCCTACCAGGGGCTGCCTATGCTGCTTTCTGCATAGGGATGAGTTTTGCCCACTCCTGCTACTGGCAGTGCCTGCACTTCCATCTTTGCCAGTCAGAGCTTCTGGGCAAGGCTGCTGATGCCACTGCTGCAGATGCCCCGGGAAATACTGGGCTCACCCAGCTTCTAGCAATTCTTCCTCTCATACCTACCGCAGCGCTCCAGGCAGCAGGGAGGGAGGGAAAGCTGTGGCCTTAAGGGGGGTGGGTGCAGGGGAGCTTGTGGATGGAGGTGGGGAGGCAAGAAAGAGCTTGGCTGCTCACATAGCCCCATTGGGCAGGCTCAGGACAGGCAGGTGGGGCAGGAGCAGCAGCAGGAGACAACCTGGGCTTGGCGCAACCCTGCCAGGCAGGCATATGGGATGGAAGAAGCAGCAGCAGCCAGCTCTACAGAAGCAGAAGCAGCTACAGCCCCACCAGGCAGATCTAGGACAGAGACCAAGAGAGACACTGGTGCCAGGTTCAGCTTCCTGTCCTCCCCCCACTCCTTCCTAGGGGCTTCTCTTGCTGCTTATCAGTGGTAGCTGCTTCCTTTTCAGGGCTCTGTGAGGCAGGCAGCCCTGAACCCCCTCCCCTCCCCTCATCTGCAGAGGCTGCGTTCAGCCAAGTCACAAAGAGTAGGCAGGGGGGAAACTGAGTGGGGGCAGGAAGCGCCCCACACCCACACACACAAATAGCACTGGCTCCTACACCCCAACCATACACCATACCCACACCCCCTCCACAAACATCCATACATACACCCACACATCCCCACTCCCACCATACTCACACCCTAGCCCAGCCCAGCCCACACTCCCCCAGACACAGCCTACACACAAATCTAGGCTCTAGAGTATTTGGCACAATCAGGGCCTGAAGTGAATTGCAGGCTTTAGGTGCTATTGCAATGGAGATAGAAAACTGAAGAAAGCTCCTTCACATGGCATTTTAGGTCCTAGGTGGTAGGAGCAGACAGAGCAGGCTTATTCCAAGGTGCAAGTGGTTCTAGAGGTGTTATAGGGTCACAGAGCCATTTTTATTTTTTTACTCTTATTTTGTAAAATCTAAGTTATCAAAGTAGCATAATATTTTTAAAATGTCACGTAACACTTATTTTTATTAAAAGTATGCACTAAAGATTGAAAGTTGGTAGAATAACAAAATCACTAATGTGACATTAAAGTAACCTTTCAAAATCATTCCACAGAGCCAGACATAACCTTTTTTTGTTTAAGCAATAAGAAATAAACTGTATATTAGTCCACATTCGTTTTTTAAACCATTGAACTTAGGAACACCAGCACAAGGTAAATGGAGACAAAACACTTTAATCTTAAGAAAAAGTGACAAGATGAGTACAACTGGTTCTAACCAGAGAAACAAAAAGTCATAGGTTCACCCCAAGCCTGTCAGTACATCAGAGTAACACGTTCAAAGTCCATCAATTTCTATAGCTGACAACACACAAAGGACCAATATTGTATCACATCTGGCCACCTTTGGCACCCCAGCTCAGGTTACCAGACACCCATTTCCATCTAGGTCAACAAGGGCAGCCTCAAGCATGAGTCAGAGAACAGCTTGAACTCACACCTATAACTGCATAGCAAGCTGTTAGCCACTCTGCTAATATGCTCCTAATTAGTGTCATTAGAAGAGATTTTATCCTTTTAAATACAAAGGATTTCTTTGCTGGAATTTTTTAAATGTATAGCACTAGAGCATCTGGTGTGATCCAACAGACCCTTTGCAGTTGGGATTTCCTGGTATGGGAAGACCTTTTTTGCAAAAAGAAAGGTGGCATACATGGTTCTTACTCTAGCTCCTTGCTCACATCCCTACACTGCCCACTACATACAGCCTCCCTGTAGTATCTTTTTTGTTTACTTGCACAACCATTTATTTCATATACTCCCCCAGTGGAGGACAAATCACCTCTAAGCCCTATTTCTATCTGTTTAGCTTATATTGCCTGTGATTTTTCTTTCATTGCTAATATCATTGACACAATGTTGGCTCATGTACCTGTATCTAATTAACATTAGGCTGTTCTTCACCATCAACAAAATGGGATAATAAACTTACTCTTAGAAGGTATTTCAATGAAAGGTGCAGTGTTAATACAAAGTAAGAATATTCACCGTCTCACCAAAACCTCTGGCCAGCCTTCCTTTGTTTTTTTTTCCTTGACTCCTAGCTTGATAATTATTCCCCATGATCTTAAAATGTACCAAGCTGATTCCAGCAATTTTTTTTCTCAGAACAGCTTTGTCTGTTCCTTCCAGTGAATTGAAGGAAGAAAACAATTTTGCCACCTTATGTAACAGGTTGTAATTTATCGAAACTCCACCTCCTCAATAGTTAAGAGATCCTTGAGAAACCGGATGATGCAGCAGCATGAGGTTTCAAGCACTGTTCACACTTTTTTTTATTGACTGATGCTCTCAGAATTTTAGGTTCAGACCTTTTCAGGAAAACTCTGAGCCAAAAAAAGGAAGCATTCCTGGCAAAAAATGCTGATCTCAAACAGGACCCAAGACGCATTAAATGTTTAGTAGGGGACTCAGGAAGGGAACTAGCCTTGATCCATATTTTAAAGTGAATCTTGAACACTCCCAGTAGTTTGTTTCAGAAGCTTATTACTAGCAGAAAAGTAGTTTTATAAGCATTATTTTAAAATGAAAACTATTAGGATCTCCTTGGGTGCGTCTACATGACATGCACTACTGTGCAGTAGTGTAGTTTAGTACTCAGTAAACCTTGTTAATCATGAGTAAATTTGCTACCAGCAAATGCAAGTAGCAAATTTACTTGTGATTACTTCCTGTGCAGTAGCACTCATGTAGATGCCTGGCCCAGAGCAATTCTGTTCCCAGTCTGCTGGCCATCAGAGGGTAGGAGATTGCTCCTGGCCCCCAGGAAATGCCTGCTGCCAGGGTGGGCTCCACCTCCAGAGCCCAAGCAGGAACTATGTCCTTCTGCCCCAGCAACAGGGAGCTCCAAGGCCCCCTGCTCTGAGATGATGATCAGGCAGTGGAGGCTGGGAGATCCTTATCTCCCAACTCCCACTTCACCATCATGATCACAGAGTGGGGAGCTTGAAAATCCCTATTGTCTAGCACCAGCTGCATGACTGTGGTGTAGACGCTCAGAGATAACAATCTGTCAGTGCTGGCTCCATGACCACAGACCTGGTGCTGGGACATAAGGGTCTTCTAGCACCAGCCCCATGACTGCAAAGCTGACACTGGAAGCTCCCTGCTGGTGGGGGCTGGGGACCTGTTCTTCGCTCAGCTTGATCATGGAGCTGGATAGCAAACAGGCTGGGGAGGCAATTGCCGAGTGGGAGCTGGGAACTGTCTTGGTTAGGGGCGGTCCCAGCCCCATGCCCTGATTAGGTGATTGAGGCATGGGGCTTGGAAAAAGCTGCAGGGGTGGGGTAGGTCCCACCCCCCTCCCCCAGGCCACTGGTGGTGCAACTAGCTGTGAGCTAGCTGCTTGCTCCCCAACTAGTGGATCAGGCCATGGGGCTGGGACCTGCCCCTCCCCTGCAGCTCTTTCCAAGTCCCCTACCCCTTACTAGGGAGCTGAGGCCAAGAGCTCCACACTGCCAGGACAGGGGGACATTGTCCCTGCCCCAGCAGCAGGCAGTAGGGTGCAAAGTCCCAGCCCTAGCTGAGAGAGAGCTACCTCCTGGCCCAGCGCTCCCTGCCAGCCCCTGTGCTAGCACCCAGGGGGAGTCCAGAGCTCCCCTTGGTGGTAGCAGAGGCCCACTAGCAGCAAATGTACTCCTGTTTCCCTGCATACGTGGATGCCTGCCCAGGAGCATTTACTGACAAGTAGTTTACTTGTGAATAGTCTGCTGTGCGACACAGCTGAAAAAAGGTTAAGGCAGATTTGGACTACCTCAATAAGAGTAATTAGGTGTAAGACACAGGAGGTGATAGTGGCTTTTTCAGTCCGCACTGGCTAGGCCTCATCTTGAATTTTGGCTCCATATTTTAGAAAGGATATGGAAAAGTTAAAGAAGGTCCACAAGCAAGTGACAAAAATGCTAAAGGGGCCCACAGATGCTATGGTCCATGTATCAGGGTATAAGTCATAGCCGTGTTGGTCTAAGGCAGGGGTGGGGAAAAATATGGCTTGTGGGCTGAATCTGGTCTACCAGGCCATTCTATCTGGCCCATGGGGCCCCTAAAAATTTAGTAAATTAATATTTATTTGCTCCTCACTGCCTGGGGGCGGGAAGGTGGTTGTGTGTGTGTTCGTAGGGTAAAACCTACACACATGCCACACCATACACATACACCCACACACCACCTTGCACTGCCATACATGCAGACCCCCACACGCACAACCCCTCACATACCACAGCCACCCTCCCCCCACACATAGCCCCCCCACAAACCTATACCCACCTCCCATGCCCCCCACCTGCTGACAATATACAAGAGTGAGACTTCATTTTAAGCTATTATATACAACTGCCTCTATGCACATTACACAAACACATGCAAACCAGGACAAAAATGTTTTTTTAAATCAACTAATGCATTTTGTTGATGTTTGCTCTTTAGAATATAATTTGATATTTTTCTGGCTGAGATGGCAAAACCGCTTGCTGAAAGGAGTACTTTTAGGGGAAAGAGGAGGGACTTCTGGTCGCAAGATGGCAATCAGGGGGCAGGGCACCTGTCAAGGGGTGGGGCTACCCATGCAGCCCTCAACAGCTCAACAAAACTCAATAAGCAGCCACCCACTCAAGCAGTCCCCAGCCAGCTCCAGGCTGCACATGCAACCCTCCCTGTGCAGCCCAGGGCTGTCTGGGAGCTGTCCTGGTTGGGGGCAGGTCCCAGTCATGTGCCCTGATTGGGTGGTAGAGGTTCACAGCTTGGAAAGAGCTTCAGAGGAGGGGCAGGCCAGAGCCCCCTGTGGGAATTTGCCAGGGGGGCAGCTAGCAGCGAGCCCCCAGCTGAATCTCTTCTCAGTTGGGGGCCTGTCACTAGCTGCCCCACCAGCAGATAGGGGCAGGGGGCTGGGACCTGTCCCTCCCCTCCAGCTCTTTCCAAGCCCTCTTACCCGGATCATGGAGCTGGGTCCAGGAGCTCCCTGCTGCAGGGGCAGGGGGATATTGTTGTGGCCCAGGCTCCAGTGGCAGAGCCTGCCACAGCAGCAGGCAGCTGCTGGAGGCAGGGAGCAATTTTTCAGTCCCCACCAAGAGACAGCTGTCTCATGACCCCATGTTCCCTTCCAGCCCCTGGGCTAGCACCTGGGGAAGCTCCCCCTGGCTGCTGCAGAGGCCTGGTTCAGGGCCAGTAGGGGTGGGAGCAGACTACCACTATGAGCGGTAAATCTGTTCCCACTTCCCCACATGTGTAGATTCCTTTCCAGGGTGGGTTTACTCTGGAGTAGGCCTGTGCAAAACAGCTAGTATTTCCTTTGGATTTGGATTCGGCCGATTTGGGGACAGTGATTCGATTTGGTGATTCGAATCACTGTCCCAAATTGATTTGGCTGAATCTGATTCAGAGATTTAGCCAAATCTCTGAATTGGCCCCATCCCCCACCCACTCCCAATGGCTGCCCTGCCCACTCTCCCAGCTCCTGGCTTTTAAAAAAAGACCGCACTCCCCAGCTGCTGCCAGGCGGGGAGGTAATCTCCGCTGTCCTGCCCCCTCTGCCACGAGCCCCTGATCGCTGCCCATTCTCCCGGTCTGGGTAATGGTTTTATTAGGGAGAGCTCTTCCCATGTAAACATAATAATTAGCCCACTGGTAATGGAAGCACCCTTTGTTTTGCATCTACATCTTTCTTGTCAGTAAATAGAGACCTTTCTACACCAGCAATGCCGGGCTGTCCAGCCCTGCAGGCTGAATGAGTGGTACAGGGTCAGTTCATGAGCCAGATTCGGCATAGGTTCGGTAAGCATGGTTGGCCCATGGGTGTGATCACATGCACCTGAATCCCACCACACATTGGCCTGACACTACATTTGGGATCTGGCCATGAACTAACACAATCTGGCATGCAGGGTCACATCATCTAGCCCACAGTGCTCCCTATCAGTCTGAAAATATGGTGGCGGGGCAGTAACAATTAATGCTGTCACCACTTGCCTGTCAACAAATTTCTGAACCCTTGGGGACCTCCAGGGGCCAGATGACCCCACCCTATGGGATGGATCTGGCCCATGGACCAAGGGTTGAGCACACCTAATCTACATGTCTGAATGTTTAAAAAATATATTTGGTTAAAAGGCCCTAAAAAGAACAACTTTTTTTCAATCCAGTAATACCCTCATAATAATCCAGAGACACAATTTAGACAAATTGAGATGTTGGAAGAGAAGATCAATAATGAGGAAAACATGCATTTGATTTATAACTATGACTGTGTGTGTCTGTGTGTCTGTGTGTTTATATTTAGGGCTGTGCGAAACAGCACTGTTCTACTTCGACTTCCGTTTCATCAGAACAGTGTTTCATTTCAAGTTTTGTTTCATTTCAAAAGCACTCTTCTGTTTCGTTTAGTCAAAACTGTTTTTCTGTTTCAATGCTATTTCAACATTTTGCCCATAAGCTATTCCACACCTAGCACCAGGAAGATCAGTGCTGCCGTTGGCAAGTGAAAAGATACAGCCATGGGTCTTCCTAGCCCCCATTTATCAACAACTTTTTTTTACCCCTTACTTACTACTGCCCCTCCCAAAATTTAAATGACAATATGAGCATTTGAATTAGTATAGGTTTTACTTCCAGCCTTGCTAGCTCACTACCCTTCGTGGAGAATCTGTTCTGAATCTCATTTCAACTTTACAGAATTTATTTTCAACAAACTGTTGTGGAGGAGGAATTGTCCCAGTAAATGGACTTTATTAATTACTGGAAACCTAGCTTCTCAAAGACTCTATCAAGCTCTAAAGAGAGTTGAGAAAAACATTTTTTTTTTTCCTGGAGAGAAAGAGGATTATACTCTAGATAGGGCCTTTGCTTTACATCAGGCCACAGAAACCCCCTTTCCCACTGCTGTGTAGCAAGCAACCACCAGAGAGGGAGAGTGAGCAGGCATGTTTCACTATGCAGCTTACATGTGGAGAAGAGGCAGGAGGCCTCACATTGCCAGTGTTGCCCATGCAGTAGGGGAGGAGGTGGAGGAGGAAAGGGAATCCTGGGGCCTGGTATGCAGCATATGGCCTGTGTAAAACGATGATCATCACATCATCATGCCATCACACCTTTTGGTTAATTTTCTTTCCATCTGTTGTCCATTTACATTTTGGCATCTGCTTTTTTGGGACTCAGTGTTTTACTATTACTTACAAATTATTACAAAACACTGGTTGATTTAGTACTGTAACTAAGGGTCTGATTTAGCTAAGGATTTAAAGGTGCTTAACTACAGTACGGTTTGTGTACATGCTGAATATTATTGTGTACAATTGCTTACTGCTCCATTTCAGTAAAGAATTAAACACAAGCTTAACTTTAAGCATCTGTGTATTTAAAAAATTAAGCAAGTACTTAAGGGCTTGACTGAATCCTAAATAAAAGTAATCTAGCCATTAATGAATACATCAAAGTCTTATAAAAGATTAATATGTTTGTCTTGAATGTGGAAAACAATTATTTTTATGCCTAATTTGTTTTTATAGAATTTGTCTAAAGAATCAATGTTCTTAGAGCAAGCTTTTATATACAAGCATGACACTTTTACTGCTTGGTTTATTTCTATCATAACACAGTAAAAGCATTTTTCCAGGGAAAAAAAAGGATAACTTAGGGAGGGACTTCTGACTGCTTTGGGGAACTGTATGCAAGTGATAAGATTGAATTTAAATGCTCTATTACCAGTTATTTCTGGGGCAGAGAACATTTTTTGTTCAGTGTTTGTCCAGTGCTTAGCACACTGAGTTCCCACTCTCCGATTGGACTCCTAGACATAATCACATTCATATGAAATTTGAAAATTTCTGCCAATTAGCAGACATATAAAGTTTCAATATTATATTAATATTTCCCTTAAGCAGATAAAAGATTTTCTTAAAAAAGTAAGAAAAATAAAATATTGGTAAAGGCGTTCAGGATCATTGGACAATATTATTCAAAAAAGTCACATTTATTTATAACTATATTCCAGCAACTGTTTTTAAATGTCCTCCTGAGAATATATGCTATTTCAAAAGATGATTTGACCTGATTATAAAAATTATTAATATAAGCAAACACAAGCTACATAATAAGGGAATACTAATTGAGTTGATCTGGGATCATCAGAAAGGGCCCTAGCTTCACATTTAGGGTGGTACACCCTTGTTAAAGTTAAACCAATTAAATATAATTCGCACAAAAAGCTCAACCTTATTGGTATCACCACATATATTAAAATGTATTTGCATATGCATTCTCAACTGTAAAAAAAATTTCTAAACAGAACAAAAGAGAAATTTTGATTCTTACATCTCTTTTCCTGAATCCCCTTCTAGGGCAGTATAAGCCAAAATCCTTAACTTTATTGGGAACAGGATTTGGTCCAGGATTTGGTCCTGGATGTTTGAAGAGTATGCACAGTATATTCCATGCCCTGCTTTAAAAATTTATGGAAAGGGGTTTCTAAAATATCTGTGGATATGGACAGACTTAAGTTATATTTGTATTAAATTATGCTAGTAAAATGTGTTAATGTGATATAACTGTTACATCTGTTAACCTCACTGCACTACAAATGGAGCAAAACTGTATATTTAAACCAATCTTCAGAGCTAATGTTAATAACAATTTAGCTCATTAATATTGCTATAAGAAAGGAGAGACAAAACAGGTACGTTGTAAGGGCCGATGTATGTTTGCGCATGGCAATTTCCCTTTCAAAACAGATTAAAGTTATTTCTGTTGTCCACAACCTAAGTGACTTGGAAACATAAGTTACTGAGGCTTCTGTTCCAAAGGCCTTTTGAAATGTTGTTGATGGAAATTGTTGCTTCATGTGACCTGCTGCATGTTCAAAGTGCAAGCTATCCAGAGAGATAAAGGTATCTTGAAAACTTGCTTTGAATAGACTTGTCATGATGCATTATCCCAGCAAACACTCCCAACCTGGCAGAAGCCAGGGAAGAAATGCAGATGTGAGGACCTAGCACTCTTTCTGAATAGGTCCCATTAGCACATCAAGAACTATGCCAGACATAGAGGCAACAGAACCACCAAGTAATACCACAGTCACAAATGTCCAAAATCTCCCTGCACCCACTTTCATGACATGCAGTCGGCGGAAAAGAGGCAGGCACCAAACAGAATACTAAAATGGCCAAACCCCATATTAAGGGTTGTTGAATAGGGGCATTAGCATTAACAACATTAATAGCCCTACTCTTAACATTTCAAGTCCTACACACCCCAGGTTCCTGTAACCACCCCCACAACCCCCCTCCCATGACCCTTCTACACTTCCCCTCTTACACACAGAGAAAAGAAGTGAAGAATTGAACAAATATAAACCTTTATTTACAAACAAAATATTAACTATAATTAAACAAACCACAGAACAGCTTTTATAAGATAACAACGCATAATTACCACAACAGAGGAATTTCTTTTTACTACTGTGACGATGCATGATTTGTGGGGAAAAAATCAATTTAAGCAATAATCATTTCTAACTAAAAGACACTGGCTCTAAGGTGGACTCTCTGAACTTGACTGAGAACTGGTGGAGGGCAGAGTGCAGATCCACACCAGTTTGTCCCACTCTGAGAAAGGAGTAGAGCAGACAATCGACAGGCATTGAATCATTGCAAGGAGCCCAGCCATTATTTGCCAGTCCTCCTGGGTCTGGGAATGCCTCCTAGATTCAGAGTGATTCCTATTGTGCTGGATGGCCATGAACCTGCCTGTAGCCAGATGAATCTGTCTCAACATCTCGCACAGCCAACGTGGAGTACAGAAAGTATCCCACATCATATTTGCCTTGACAGAGCACTGGACTGTCCTGTTGTGCCCCCGCTCACCCATTCTCCTGGCACCATCAAGGTAGATGTGCCAGTTGGCTCCCAGGCTGCAGACAAATTGATGCATGACCTCAGGGTCCCCCAGCACCTGCACCAGGCTCTTTGTTTCGGTGAAGGTCCAATTGGATCTAGACCTATGTGCCCCACTCTGCTTCATTCTCCCCTGAAAATAATGCATCTTGGATCAGTAAGGGGTACCCCAGGGAGCTGTACACTCAGTTTATAAGTCTTGACAGGGCCAAGGGAAGTTCACCTCCTTCTCACCCTGTTGTTGCTGCGCAAAGTTTGGACATCAGACATAGTTGTACCAGGCAGTGGTAACTTCGTACCTTATGGACATAATTGTTCTGGACATCTTTTAGCCCTGCTATGTCTTTTAGCCCTGTGTATGCCATGGCACACTAGCAGGCTATCCATTGTACTGAGAGTTAGGCCCTTGATGGACACCCACAGGCTCCCTGTCAGGGCATGGCAAAACAGCAGGCTACCCAGTGACCCGTGTGTCATGACACTACTCCCAGCACAGCATGGTCTGAATTGCTTGGTTTATCAGGGAACTTTTCAGTAAACTTAATCACAAAAAGGAAGCTTATAAGAAGTGGAAACTTGGACCAACAAATAGGGAAGAATATAAGAGTGTCGCTTGGGCCTGCAGGGATGAAGTCAGGAAGGCCAAAGTGCAATTAGAGTTGAAGCTACCAAGGGACATGAAGGGTAACAAGAAGGGTTTCTACTGATATGTCGATAGCAAGGAGGACCATGGAAAGTGTGGATCCCTTACTGGATGGGGGAGGCAACCTTGTGACAGAGGATGCGGAAAAGGCTGAAGAGCTCAATGCCTTTTTTCACTCAGTCTTCAGAGGAAAGGTCAGGTCCTAGACTACATCACCAGGCAGCACAGTTTGGGGAGGAGGTGAGCAGCCCTCAGTGGTGAAAGAACAGCTTAGGGACTATTTAGAAAAGCTGGACATGTATAAGTCCATGGGGGAAGATGGGATACTCCCAAGAGTGCTGAGGGAGTTGGCTGATGTGATTGCTGAGCCATTGGCCATCAACTGTTGAAAACTCATGGTGATCAGGAGTGGTCCCAGATGACTGAAAAATGGCAAACATAGTGCTCATATTTAAGAAAGGGAAAAAGGAAGATCCAAGAAACTACAGACCAGTCAGCTTCACCTCAGTCCCTGGAAAAATCATGGAGCAGATCCTCAAGGAATCCATTTCCAAGCACTTGGAAAAGACAGTAATTAGAAAGTCAACATAGATTCACCAGGGGTATGTCATGCCTAACTGACCTGATTGTCTTCTATGATGAGGTGACTGGCTCTGTGGATGCAGGGAGACTAGTGCATGTGGTGTTCTTGATTTTAGCAAGGATTCTGATACGATCCCTCACAACATCCTCACAGACAAGCTAAGGAAGTATGGGCTCAATGAATGGACTGTAAGATGAATAGAAACCTGGATGGAGCATCAGGCTCAGAAGGTAGAAATCAGTGGCTCAATATCTAGTTGGCAGGTGGTATTAAGTGAAGCTCTCCTAGAGGTCAATCCTGGAGCCAGTTTTGTTCAATATCTTCAATGACCTGGCAATGATGGCATGGAGTGTACCCGCAGCAGGTTTGCATATGACACCAAGATGAAGGGAATAGTAGATACACTGGAGCATAGGGATAGAATTCAGAGCAACCTAGACAAATTGGAGGATTGGGCCAAACGAAATCTCATGAGGCTCAACAAGGACAAGTGCAAAGTCCTGCACTTAGGATGGAACAATCCTATGCACCAGTATAGACTGGGGGCTGACTGGCTGCACAGCAGCTCTGCAGAAAAGGACCTGGGGGTCACAGTGGACAGTACGTTGAATATGAGCCAGCAGTGAGCCCTTGTTGCCAAGAAGGCTAATGGCATACTGGGCTGCATTGGTAGTTGTGTAGGTGTGTTGCCAGTAAGTTAAGGGAAGTAATTATTCACCTTTATTCAGCGCTGGTGAGGCCGCATCTGGAGTACTGTGTCCAGTGTTGGGTCCTCCACTACAGAAAGGATGTGGACAAATTGAAGAGAATCCAGCAGAATGCAGCAAAAATGGTTTGGGGGCTGGAGGACATGACTTATGAGGAAAAACTGAGGGAACTGGGCTTATTTAGTCTAGAGAAGTGCAGACTGAGATGGGACTTAATAGCAGCCTTCAACTACCTAAAGCAGGGTTGGATAGAGGATGGAGCTAGACTTTTTGATGCAGGGGTACCGGTGGACATAGTCTTCCTGGACTTCCGGAAGGCTTTCGACACTGTCTCTCACCCCGTTCTCATTAAGAAACTGGGGGACTGTGGGGTCGATGCCCACACAGTCAAATGGGTTGCCAACTGGCTGGAGGGCCACACCCAGAGGGTGGTAGTAGATGGGTCCTACTCAACCTGGAAGGACGTGGGCAGTGGGGTTCCGCAGGGCTCGGTCCTCAGGCCCGCACTGTTCAACATCTTCATCAGTGACTTGGACGAGGGGGTAAAAAGCACCCTGTTCAAATTTGCTGATGACACTAAGATGTGAGGGGATGTGGGCACACTAGAAGGAAGCAACAGGCTACAATCAGACCTAGACAGGTTACAAGGGTGGGCGGATGAGAATAAGATGGGATTCAACACAGACAAGGTCAAAGTGATGCACCTGGGGAGGAATAACCGGCACCGTACCTACAGGTTGGGGAACCCCCCTCTTGTCAGCACAGAGGCGGAAAAGGATCTTGGAGTCATAATTGACTCCAAGATGAACATGGGCCGGCAGTGTGGAGAAGCAGTCAGGAAGGCCAACCGTACCTTGTAATGCATCCACAGATGCATCTCGAGCAAGTCCAAAGAGGTGATCCTCCCCCTCTATGTGGCCTTGGTGAGGCCGCAGCTGGAGTACTGCATCCAGTTCTGGGCGCCGCACTTGAAGAGGGATGTGGACAACATGGAGAGGGTCCAGAAGAGGGCCACTCGCATGATCAGGGGAAAGCAGGGCAGGCCCTATGAGGAGAGGCTACGGGACCTGAACCTGTTCAGCCTCCACAAGAGAAGGCTGAGGGGGGATTTAGTGGCCTGTTATAAACTAGTCAGGGGGGATCAGCAGGCATTGGGGGAGTCCCTGTTCCCCCAAGCACTGCCAGGAGTGACCAGGAATAATGGTCACAAGTTAGCAGAGGGTAGATTTAGGCTTGATATCAGGAGGTGCTACTTCACAGTCAGGGCGGCTCGGATCTGGAACCAACTTCCAAGCAAAATGGTGCAGGCTCCCACCCTGGGGGTTTTCAAGAGGAGGTTAGATGAATACCTTGCTGGGGTCTTGAGACCCCAGTACTCTTTCCTGCCATGGCAGGGGGTCAGACTAGATGATGTACTCAGGTCCCTTCTGACCCTAGAAACTATGAAACTATGAATTATCCTGGCTCATGTCCGTGAGGGGCCAGCAGGGGAGATTATGCTTAGGGGCAACCAACACGAGTTCATTAGCGGCAGGTCCTGTCAGACCAACCAGGTGGCCTTCTACGTCCAGGTCGCCAAATCCTTAAATGCAGGGGTAGCAGTGGACGTAGTCTTTCTGGACTTTCGAAAGGCCTTTGACCCTGTCTCTCACCCCATTCTCCTTAAAAAACTAGGAGACTGTAGTGTCGCCTACAAAGTCAAATGGGTCGCCAAGTGGTAGTGGATGGGTCATTTTCGACCTGGAGGGATGCGGGCATTGGGGTCCCACAGGGCTCGGTCCTCGGGCCCGCACTGTTCACCATTTTCATCAGTGACTTGGACAAGGGGGTAAAAAGCACCCTGTTCAAATTTGCTGATAACACTAAGATGTGGGGGGATGTGGGCAAGCTAGAAGGGAGGAATAGGCTGCAATTGAACCTAGACAGGTTACAGGGGTGGGCAGGTGAGAATAGGATGGGATTCAACACCGACAAGTGCAGAGTAACGCACCCGGGGAGGAAGAACCGGCACCATACCTACAGGCTGGGGAACTCCCTTCTCGTCAGTGCAGAGGCAGAAAAGGATCTTGGAGTCATCATCAATGCCAAGATGAACATGGGCTGGCAGTGTGGGGAGGCAGTTAGGAAGGCCAACTGCACCTTGTCATGCATCCACAGATGCATCTCAAGCAGATTCAAGGAGGTGATCCTCCCCCTCTACACGGCACTGGTCAGGCCGCAGCTGGAGTACTGCATCCAGTTCTGGGCACCGCACTTCAAGAGGGATGTGGACAACATGGAGAGGGTCCAGAGGAGGGCCACTTGCATGATCAGGGGGCAGCAGGGCAGGCCCGATGAGGAGAGGCTATGGGACCTAAATCTGTTCAGCCTCCAAAAGAGAAGGCTGAAGGGGGATCTAGTGGCCTGTTACAAACTAGTTAGAGGGGACCAGCAGGCATTGGGGGAGTCCCTGTTCCCCCAAGCACTACTAGGAGTTGTCAGAGAAAAATTTAGATTGAGTGCTGCCAGTGCAGAAAGAATTGAAATTCCTATATGCAGCAGACTGAGGTATGGCTCTGAGTGAAGTTTTCATAGTGCACCCAGCACGTGCCCCCTGGGTGACTTCAGGAGCTGTCAATCAGCCTTGACCTACTTTTCAGTCTTGCACAGGCTCACTTGCTTTACAGGGCTTGTCCTGGCGCATGCCTGGTGAGTGACTGAGTGAGGTAATCTGACTAGAAAATTCTTCGAGGTAAGCGTTCCAATTGGCCACCAAATTCACATAAAAAGTTAGTGAGCCCCTCCCTCGGGGGAGAGACCCGTTCAACTGAGGACAGAGGCTGGTCTCCAGGGACTGTCTCTCAGTTAGGCTCTGCAGCCTATCGGTCTCCTCCAGCGTGGGCTCTGTGGCAGAAAGCCACCTTGTTTCTCCCCAAAATCTCTGCCCTGTGACACTGACTAAAATCTCTGAGCTGCAACCATTTGATTAGGATGGGCCCAGCACACAGGGGACCGCACCCTCGGCCTGTCTATTTAGGTAACCTGAGCTGGCTGCATTCCTGAGGGAGGGGGGAAACCTGCTCCCTCTGCCTACGTGACTTGCATCAATCACCTGGGTGGGGGGTTTCTACCTGGGGAGCTGGAACCTGCCTGGTAACAGGTGATGTATTTCAAATTGGTTGGCTGACAGCCAACTGGGGCTGACCTCCACTGGCCCAGGGGAATGAGGTCACAGGGGCTATATAGGTTGTGGGGGGAGGAGGCTCTCTCTCTTCAGCCATGAGGTGAAGCAGCAGCAAAGCAGGGGAGACAGAGGAGCCTTGCCAGCGGGACCTAGCTCTCTCTCTCACCCCCAGACTCCAGAGGGGAAACTGGAGAACTCTGGAAGATGCTTGTGAGTGAGCTACTCAATCGGATTAGATATTTAGCTGGCAGTAACACAGATGCGTGATCAAAAGGCTACCTCAGCCAGACTGTTTGCTCTTTAGGATTTCTAAAATATTGCTCAACCCTGTACCCTAATTTACCCTACCCCTTGTAATCAATAAAGTTCTCCTTTTTGACTGGTGTGGGAGACTTATTGAGGGGTGGGTCTAAATTATGCCTAAGAGACCCCTTAGGTCTGCGGACTAAGGGAGACTTTACTTTTTGCCCCCTTGACTTGGGGAAGTGCCCCAAGTGCCTGTACCGGGTCAAGTACCCGTCGGACTCTTAGGCCTGTGTTTCCCCGAGGACACAGGGCCAAGACAGTCCTTTCTCGGGGTGGTGGCGGCACGTTACCCCCAGACTAGCGAGTGTGCTCCGGGAGAGGGGTCGGCCAAGCATAAGGCGCCCCTAGGGAGGCATTCAGAGTCTGGAAGGTGGGCAGGCGCAGGGAGGTGGGTGGCTCAACGCAGGAGCGCCCCCTACTGGCCCGCTACATGTGGTGGGAGTGGTGGGATACGAATACCCAGCTGTTTTACCTATGTGGGATCCCTGCACCCGCCACAGGCTCTCGCTGTGTTTCATTCTGATCGTACCTCGTTCGCGCTGTATTGATTCTCTGGTTACTGGACTGTTTTTGGCTCTGATTTTGACCTCGCTCTCGGATCACCCCCGCCACTCCGACGTCAGCTTCATCTTCAACTTACCTGGTTTTCGACCTCGGCTATCGCCCTCGACTATCTGATTGTCCTGTGGGACTGGCATCACGACACCATCTTCGTTTTCATCTCGACACGTTATAGTTCTTGTTCTGTTATTCATTTATCCCTGCATGAGCTGCTGACCAGCCCTGGGACTTAAGGAGTGGGCAGCCGCCCCTATTCCTCGTGGGGTAGATAGCAAGGGCTCACTCCAGAACCCCGTGGGCCAACAGACCCCTTTGCTGTTAGTTTGTTCTGTGCCACTGTAGCTGAAGAGCAGCTCACCTACGCCTCAAAAAGCGTAAGTTAAATAAATTCATCGGTTTTAAAACCTCCATGATTCCCGTGCCATTCAGACTCCATCACCACTGATCCCACCTGTCCGTGTCCAATTGCCACCACCTAGCTGCCCCACCGTGACACCGTGAGCTTGGTTTACCAACTCCGGGACAGGAGTGACTAGAAATAACGGTCACAAGCTGGCAGCAGGTAGATTCAGACTAGACATCAGGCAGCGCTACTTCACTGTCAGGGCGGCTAGGGTCTGGAAGCAACTTGCAAGCAAAGTGGTGCTGGCTCCTACCTGGGGGTCTTTAAGACAAGGCTAGACAATCACCTTGCTGGGGTCATTTGACCCCAGTACTTTCCTGTCATGGCAGGGGGTCGGACTTGATGATCTGCTCAGGTCCCTTCCGACCCTAGAAACTATGAAACTGTTTTCAGTGGTTGCAGATAACAGAACAAGGAGCAACTGTCTCAAGTTGCAGCAAGGTAAGTTTAGGTTAGATATTAAGAAACACTTTCTCACTATGAGGGTAGTAAAACCCTGAAGCAGGTTGTTCAGAGAGGTGGTGGAATCTCCATCCTTGGAGGTTTTTAAGACCTAGCTAAACAAAGCTTTGGCTGGGATGATCTAGTTGGGGATGGTCCTGTCTTAAGCAGGGGGTTGAACTAGATGACCTCCTGAGGTCCCTTCCAACCCTAATTTTCTATTATTCTATGATTAAGTTGTGTTTCAAGTTGTGTCATTGCTAACTAAACTGCATCAGGATGGGAATTAGTTTATGATGTCACAACCACCACCCATGTGGTGCACATCAGCCAGAAGTTAATTCTAGCTAGCTAGCTAGCATAACTCAGATAATCTTCACCCAAAGTGATGCAACTTCAAGATGCCTTAGAGGGCTTTTAGCAGTTGTGCTAAATGTACAACCATTTGTGTTTTAAGCACATTTAACATGGTCTAGTTGTGATGTGTAATCTCACCTTTATACGGTGGTCCATGAAACACTGACAGCTTTCAGAGCACTTATAGGTAATATTCAGGGAGCTGCCTGGCTTTCCTCATTATCTATAACAATTTCTACTGAAGGGCAGGCCTTCCATTGTATGTGAAAGCACATGGAAATAAAGATAGAGTCAACCCAACTGCTCCCTTCCTCAGAGCCACTGTTTGTAGATCATTGGGTGGTACGGGTTGAATCTTAAGGTCAACCTGACTAGCAATATCATCATAGCTTTAGTAGCAGATCAGTTCAGGAAGTACATTTCTGTTTTTCTTATTTCACTATTCTATGGAGCTTTGAAGTATGCTTCCTGCAGTTCTCTGAGTCAGAAATAAATGCACTTATGTCCTGGCTTTATAGACCTTTTAAAAACACGCTTATGATTTGTAGGAATAATGGCCCAGTGTAGGACAGTCTTGAAAAGAAGCAGCCTGCTGTATGGGGGGGGGTGTTGATTTTCATGATTTTTATTTGCTGTATAGGTTTAAAAAAAGGTATGTTGTATGAAATTTAGAGGCAGTGATGGATTATTTGCATTTACTTGATTTTGTCTATGCGGTATACTGAGACTGAACTAGCACGTATTCCTGGCATCCTGCTGCTACAGAAGATGGAATAAGCTCCCCCCAGAGGTGGTGCAATCATCTACCCTAGAGGTCTTCAAGAGGAGACTGGATGGTCACCTGGCTGGGGTCATCTGACTCCAGATGTTTTTCCTGCTCATGTAGGGGGCTGGACCCGATGATCCTTCAGGGTGGTCCCTTACAGCCCTATTATTCTATGATGGAATGGGATGGGATGGGATGACCTCAGGCTAGATGGTTTTGAAGAATGAGAGGAAAGTCAATATATCTTTGATCAATTGGACACTATAAAGATACTGCATCTTTTAGAGGCTTGTCCTACTGTAACCATGTCTGTGAGCAGCTGGTTAGGAGCAAGGGCTTCAGGCAGTTGTACTGTAGAGTTGTCTCTAAGTTACATCTCTCTCCTTTAGTTTATTTCATGAGTGAATTCTAACCTGTTCCTAAAAGCTTGACTATGACTCCTCTGCTGAATCCACAAATAACACACACATTGCTGTCTATATGTGGGCACACTAATGACACTAGTCTGTTGGATCAGAAAGTGAGAACTTTAGTCCATATCAACATAGAATTTTGAAAGTGTATCACGAACGGCCCACAAGTGGCTCATTTCAGGAAATGGCTCTAAACAGAAAATTGAAAAAGGCAATGGCCCACTGAAGATCTGTCAAACAGGCTCAGGAAGGATGAGTATAGTAGAACATTCCCTGCAGTATGACACAGCCACACAAAAGGTGGGTGTGATTTTGGGCTGCATCATTAGGAACAGTAGGTGCAAGACACAGGAGGTGATAGTATGTCTTTACTAGCACTGGTTAGGCTCATCTGGAGTACTATGTGCAGTTTTGGGCTCTGTGTTTTAAAAAGGATGTGGAAAGTTATGTTTCAGAGGCAGGATGCAAAAATAATTAAAGGGCTTGGAAGGCAATCCATATGAAGAGAAGTTGAAAGAAATAGGCTTGCAGAAAAGGCACTTAAGCAAAAACATGATAACAGTCTTCAAATATCTGAAGAGCTGTCTTAAAGAAGAAAGAGAATTCCTTTTCTTTGTTGTTGCAGACAGCAGGATAGGTAACAATAGCCTGAAGTTGCAGCAAAGCAGGTTTTGACAGCATTCAGTGGCAGGGGCCTTGGGAACAGTAGCTTTTTCCAGATGCCAGAGGGAAAAGCATGGGCAGCAGTGGCAACTGGGTTCCAGTGCCAGGAACACCTATGGCTGCTATGCTGTGTAAAGAACAAGTGGAAGCCCAGGAGCCCCTCCCCAAAGATTGCTGGGAGATAATAAGGACAGTTCTGTAGCCTAAAGCAGAATATTGGAGATGACCATACCAAGCAGCAGGAGAATAAAGCAGAGCTCCACACCTGACTTAATAGAAGATTAAGAGGCTGTGATGAGATTATACAGTCACACAGAAAAGGGATTTCTGCCTCTGCAGAAGTGGGTGTGATATATGCATTTATGCTGTCTGCCCCAAGGCTACAGAACAGAATGGAGGATATTTGGTTGTTCCCATGCTTCTGGACTTTGCTGACTGCCATGTAGGGCTGAAAAGGCACTGGCTGCTACACGTGTCAAGGGCTGGAGGGGGCGGTTCTCTTTCCTCAAAAGCATTGGGTGTTGGGTCCAGCCAAGGCTGGGGTTTTTCCTGGGGTCTGCAAATGATCCTGCTGGGACTTAAACCCAGAGGCTCCTAGCTACAGGGTCTTGCTGATTGCCATGTCTGGGGTCAGGAAGGAATGTTACCCCATGGTCAGACGGATGGAGGCGGGGTTTGCCTTCTGTAGTGGCAGGCATGGTCCTCTTCCTTGAATCTGTTGAGCTTATTTTAACAACCCTTACAGCAGCAGGACCCTGACTGATATTGTCCCCCTGTTTCATCTGTGGCAGCTTAGGGTGCTACATCTTCTAGTCGTGTGACAAGGTTGATTGTGTAGTTTAAGTAATAGATGAGAAAAGGATTTGTATGGAATGGTTTTGATAGAGATAAAACTGGTTCAGGGAGGGGATTAAACTAGATAACCTCCAGAGGTCCCTTCCAGTCCTATTTTTCTATGATTATATGTTCTGTATATATGCTTCCGCTAGGCAGTGACCCAACTGCTCTGAAGGTTTGTCCAGTGAAATAACTGACTCCTCTCTTACAGTGAACAGCATGTTCTAAAAGTGGTGCTCACAGCTTTGGCCCTGCAGCACAGATGAATGATGCGGGGCTGATCCTCATGCTAGATTGGGCCCTTTGCAACTCCTTCCCTCTCAGAATTGGGCCCTGGGCCCTGTGCCACTCCTGTCCAACTGGGACTGTGCTTTATGCCAAGCCCTTATGCACCAGAATCAGGCCCTGGATCCCCATGCCACCTCTGCCCAGCCAAGATCAGGGGCCAGGAACCCATGCCACCTCCACCCAGCCAGGATCAAGCTCTGGAGACCCTGTGCCACCCCCATCCAGCTGTGATCAGCTTGTGGAGGCCCTGTACCACCTCTGCTCTTCCTGTCAGGATCAGGCTGTGGAGGCCCTGTACTGCCCTCATCCAGCCCCTGCATGCTGGGATTGGGCCCTGTGCCACTCTCTGCATGCCCAATCTGGTGTGGGCTAGATAAATGTCACCAGGGCCAGGGATTGAGCACTCCTGTTCTAGAAGATTGTTACAGCCATTTCAGGTCAAACTGTACTCGGGTTATATTTGTCAGTATTTGACCAGATAACTGCAGTTATCAGGTTTATACCCAGCCTACCATAAACAATACTGGCTTGCAGTGAAGGTGAGGCAGCACTGTTAGGCATTACAGAGACCTCTGTCATGTACCCAGACTGAAATACTCATTCTGAATAAAAAATCTTTTGCATTTTACAAGAATCAAATAAATTAATAAATAAATGCCTGTAATGAGGCCACTTTCGCCGATGACACCAAATTTTGCGGCAAAGCATCCATGCCAGAAGATAGGCGGGTGATCCAGTCTGACCTGGACAAGCTCAGCAAATGGGCAGATGAGAACCTGATGGTGTTTAACACTGAAAAATTCAAGGTTCTCCACCTTGGGAGGAAAAACCTGCAGCATCCTTGTAGGCTCAGCAGTGCTATGTTGGATAGCACTACAGAAGAAAGAGACTTGGGGGCCATCATTGACCACAAGATGAACATGAGCCTGCAATGCGATGCTGCAGCTAGTAAAGCGACCAAAACGCTGGCTTGCATCCATAGATGCTTCTCGAGCAAATCCCGGGACGTCATTCTCCCCTTGTACTCGGCCTTGGTGAGGCCGCAGCTGGAGTACTGAGTTCAGTTTTGGGCTCCACAATTCAAAAAGGATGTGGAGAAGCTTGAGAGAGTCCAGAGGAGAGCCACGCGCATGATCAGAGGTCAGGAAAACAGATCTTACGATGACAGGCTGAGAGACATGGGACTCTTTAGCCTGGAAAAGCGCAGGCTCAGGGATGATCTGATGGCCACCTATAAGTTTATCAAGGGTGACCACCAGGATCTGGGGGAACGTTTGTTCACCAGAGCGCCCCAAGGGATGACTAGGTCGAATGGTCACAAACCCCCGCAAGACCGTTTCAGGCCGGACATAAGGAAGAATTTCTTTACTGTCCAAGCCCCCAAGGGCTGGAACAGTCTGCCAGCGGAGGTGGTTCAAGCACCTACATTGAACACCTTCAAGAGTAAATTGGATGCTTATCTTGCTGGGATCCTATGACCCCAGCTGACTTCCTGCCCTTTGGGCAGGGGGCTGGACTCGATGATCTCTCAAGGTCCCTTCCAGCCCTGATGTCTATGAAATCTATGAAATTATGGAGTCTTGCTGTCTTGCTTTAAAGAACAGCAAAGCAAAAATTCAGTAACTTTAAGGACAGAAATAGAACTCAGGCCTTAATTCCTAATCCCCCTTCCCTCTGCAATATAATTGCTGGGCCTGTGTGAATAGGGAAGTATTTGATTTGGATTTGGCCAATTCAAAGGACAGTGATTCGATTCGGAGATTTGGATCACTGTCCTGAATCAATTCGGCTGAATCAGCTTTGGAAGATTTAGCGCTGATTGAGACATTCTGCGATTCAGATTGGCTGGGGAAAGGCAGAAACAGTTAGGCAGCTCCTTCTGCTGTGCCTGCCTCTCCCCGGGTGGGGGGAGCCATGGGAGAAGCCCCCATGGCTGCCCTGCCTGGCACCATCCCCCACCTGGCCCCAGCCTAGTCCCAGCATTAAAAAAAAATAAAAATATGCCCCATACTCACGCGCTGCAGGAGCAGCGACTGGGGCCTCTGCGCACTCATGGCAGAGCCCCCCTGCCCTTCACAACATGGGGTAGTGGGGGGGGCAGCAGGGATTGCCCCTCTCCCCCACACACTTGACTGGCTGATGGAGAGTGGCAGGGCAATGCATGCTGTCTGGGAGCTGGGACTGCTGAGACTGAGTGCTGTTGCCCCAGCTCCCAGACAGTGTGCAGCACCCTGCCAAGCCACACTGCACCCGTGCAATGAGACACTGCCATATGGGTGCCAAGGAGGAGGGCGATCCCTGCTGCCCCCCATTGCCCTGCACTGTGTGGAGGGGCTCTGCCATGAGCACCCAGAGGCACCAATTGCCACTCCTGCAGTCGGTGACTGCAGAGCTTTAAAAAAGCCCCGCACTCACTGGCTGCAGAAGTCGGAGGCAGTGGGGGGCAGCAGGGATCACCACCACCCCCCACTTGGCACCCCCATGGCAGCTGCCCCATGGCATGCAGCAGGGCTTCGCATACTGTCTGGGAGCTGGAGCCACTAGGGCTGAGTGCTGCTGGGCTCCAGCTGACACATGGAGTCACCTCAGCTCCCAGACAGCTGCTGCGCAGGTGCCAAGCAAGCAGGGATGTCCCCGCTGCCCCCACTGCCCTACGCTGCATGGCGGGGACTCTGCCACAAGCACCCAGAGGCCCCAATTGTTGCTCCTCCAGCTGGTGAGTACGGGACTCTTTATTTTTTTAAGTGGCGGGAGGGTGGGCCGGGTGGGGGATGGGGCTGGGCAGGGCAGCCATGGGGGCTTCTCCCACAACTCCTCCAGCTGTCTGCCTCTGCCCTGGCAAGGGGAGCCGCAGGGGCTATGCCCTGCTGCTGCTTGCCCAGCTGGCGCAGGGCCAGGGCACAATACAGGTGCAGCTCGCTCTGGGTGGCAGCAAGGCATAGCCTCCACTCCCAGTGCTGCTGTGCCTGCATTAGCACTGGGAGCAAAGGTTCTTCCCTGAAGCTGCTTGCCAGGCAGCGCAGAGGGCACAGGATGCAAGTACAGCAGCTCTGGGAGTGGGGGCTATGCCCTGCTGCCACTTGCCCCCTTCTGTATGGACTGAGCCGCACCCACATCCCACCCCCCACCACACACCCCAGCTGAGCAAGCAGCAGCAGAGCAGAGCCCCTACTCCCAGTGCTGCCGTGCCCGCATCCCACGTCCACCTGCCCCCCTCCCCAAGTAATGCACCCCTCTACCCCCGATGAGCAGTTTGTCCCAACCCCAGCCCTAATCACTCCCTCCCCCACCCCTCCCCCAACCCCAACAAACTTACCAGCTGGAGGCAGCTGTGTCAGCTGCCTGTTTAATCTATAGCCGAATCTCCAAATCAGCCAAATCTTTTCCAAAGCTTTTCCAAATCAAGTTGGATGCTTCAAATTGATTTGGAGCTTTTACTTGGTCTCCTGATTTGGGGACTATATCTCCGACTCTGAATTGATTCAGCTACTGAAGTTTTGCACAGCCTTAATAATTGCTCCATGCACGATTCATATGGAGGCTCTCACAATGTGTAAAATGATTAATCTGCATTAAAGCATGGAGCAAGACTTTATTTAGGACAAAGGCACTTTCTGCAAGAGAGAGGCAATAAAATATAAAGCTAAAGAAAATTTAAGGATGTCTCAACATATATAATTTTTTTTCTTAACCTGAGACAGTCTGCCACAATTCACAGACCTAGCTGCATCATGAAATTGCATCCCTCGATGGCCAGAAGGGGCCATCATGATTATCTAATGTAGCTTGAAGTCTCTAGATTCCACATTCGGGGGATAGGTGACTTGCAAAAAAAAAATCACATTATTACTCAGAATTTACCTTTTCCAGCAGAGAACACCATTTTCAAACTGTACCCCAAGCAGCATGAACAAGTGACATCTTCACCTCACTACCCTGATAACAGAGAGTAACAACAGTGCTTCTGTTTTTTGGCATCCCACCATCAAATACATATTATTTTTTATACCCTCTACCATATCAATGGGTAGTTTCATAGATTTCATAAACATTTGGGCTGGAAGGGACCCCAGAGGATCATCGAGCCCAGCCCCCTGCCCCAGGGGCAGGAAGTCAGCAGGGATCACAGGATCCCAGCAAGATAAGCATCCAAATGTGTCTTGAAGGCATTCAAAGTAGGTGCTTGAACCGCATCAGGTGGCAGTCTGTTCAAGACCTTGGGGGCTTAGACAGTGAAGAAGTTCTTTCTTATGTCCGGCCTGAACCGGTCACAGAGGAGCTTGTGATCATTTGATCTTGCCATCCCTTGGGGGGCTCTGGTGAACGTTCCCCCAGATCCTGATGAACACCCCGGGTAAACTTATAGGTGGCCATTAGATCGCCCCTGAGCCTGCGTTTTTCCAGGCTGAATAGCCCCATTCCTCTCAGCCTCTCATCATAAGGTCTGTTTTCCTGACCTCTGATCATGCGCATGGCTCTCCTCTGCGCCCTCTCAAGCTTCTCCGCATCCTTTTTGAAGATCCCAAAACTGGACGCAGTACTCCAGCTGCGGCCTCACCAAGGCTGAGTACAGTGGGAGAATGATGTCCCGGGATCTGCTTGAACAGTTGTTGCTGAACTTTATATTTAAGTGATATCAAGCATTTATTCACCTGTCCAGCCTTTACAAAGGTGATGAGAGTGAGGAAAACAAACTCCATGATCCAGGAGGGACTGCTCTAGGCTCATCTATGCCTTGTGGATTGCAACTTGCCTGCAAAACTGCATTGAATATAGCTCAGAGCTAGTCAGAACCCTGATATGCAACTTCCTTCTATATGGAGAAGCATGTGGCCATAGGCTTGTGGCATATCTAGACAAGTGTGTATGTGCACTTTGCAACACCACAAAGGCTTCTGACATGATGCAAAACGCACATGGTACATGTGAAAGAGTTCTCCATGGAGGCAAAATTAGATACCGGGAATTCCTGGTATCTGAAAAAAATGCAGCAAAAAAAAGCAGGGCAGTGCATGTGGCTGCAGCATGTGCCACCCAAAACTGGAGTCTGGCTAGTCAGAGACACGCTCCAGCTGCCAGCCAGGCTCTGCATCACCACTGCTCCATCCTTGGGAGGCCCCCAGAACTCCAGGTAAGGCTGCTGGAGCCAACCCATATGCTAGCCCCAGCCTCCCTTACCTCATCCAGGGCAATCTGTCAGGTGCCAGAATGTGTATGAAGAGGCATTCCCCAGGGACAAGTAGCAATGGCACAACTATGCGCCACTGCTATCTGTCCCTGGGGAAAATGCATGAGTACACTCATCTGGATGTGCCCATGATGTTTTTAAACTGGCCCTGGTGCAGCTGGGATGGAGGTGTGCTAACTCATTCAGTAAGTCCTGTATATGTGTTATAGGACTTACAAATCCTAGGAGGTTACTGAAGGCTTTGAAGCATTTCATAGAACTCAAGCTCCCATGCTTGTCCATCCCAAGCTACAGAAATCATAAAAAAATTAAAACGGGTAATTCTCTGTTACATTCCAAGGACTGGTTAATCTCCACAGTCAGCTTGCAAACATTGATGCAGGCTGGTCTGGAAAAGAAAATGCCCCTAGAAATATCAGGAACTGCCACCTGTTCTTGCTAATGAACAAAAGGGAGCTTGAAAGGATGGCTAACAGTATTGCTATTAAAAGTAAGAGGTGTGACAGGGCAGCTCTGCACCCTGGGCAGCAGCAGTACATGGGGCAATGTGCTGCCAGAAATGGCAGCATAGCCAACCACCAACTGCAGCAGCAGCTATTTTGACATCCCTCCCCTCTCAGTTATACTACTGTTAATAGTGTGAATATTCTTCCCATATCCTGGTCAACTCTGTGTACAGTTTAACAATCACCCGTGCAGTTTCAGGATGAGAAGTGTTTACCATTGGAAGACTAAAAGCTAAGTCACACGTGCTTCTTGCAAGGCTGAAAGACTCAAGCAGCTCCTACATAGTGTTTTAACTGTGTGCAGGTCTCTTCACATCTTTGAGAACATGGGTGATGCAAAAAGCGGTTCATTTCTTTTGGAGGCTCGCAAATAATTCTCAGGCACACACTATTAGCAGCACAAAAGGTGTATTTGCAAATAGGGTCAGAGCAGAGACGGAAAATCTCAAATTGCTCCGCCCCCCTGAGGAAATCTGCAGCAGGTACTATATGCTTTCCCTCCTGGGCACGTGTGCAGAAACAGGAACTCGTACAGCTCATTTCTGGTTCATACAAACATATATGTGATCACGTCACTTCATTCGTCGCATGTATATTATAATTAATTACTTAAGTATGCGGGGCGGATAGGCATATATGCATCAGCTAATTACGCACGCTCAGAAAGCTCTCTAGGTCACCAAGAGTTGAAATCCCCCCCACCTTTCAAGGACACAGTCAGTTGAATTCCAGCTTCTGTAATCTGTATGTGAAAGTCAGGGGGAGTGCGGGGGTAGAGAGTAATTTAGCATTAGAAAAGCTAGCAATGGCCAAGGAAGAGAAATGTCCTTGGCAGTGTTTCTTCTTATCAGGTACGAGATGCAAACTGTGCAGTTCTAACAATATTTCTAACATGGGCAAAGGCCTTGCTATGGGCTGGCAGGCAAAGACAGAGAGATCTGTACTTGATCAGTCCATGCTCCCACATGACAAATACCAAAGTGAAAGTGAATGAATATTATAATCAAATTAAGGCCAGTGTAATGCTGGAATGAACATAGAAGCATAGAAAGTTAGGATTGGAAAGGATCTCAGGAGGTCATCTAGTCCAGCCCGCTGCTCAAAGCAGTACCCTCCCCAACTAGATCATCCCAGTCAAAGCTTTGTCTAGTCGGGTTTTGAAAACCCCCAAGGATGGAGCTTTTTCCACCTCTCTGGGTAACCTGTTCCAGTGGTTTACTACCCTTCTAGTGAGAAAATTCTTCCCGATATCTAATTCTTCCTAACATCCACAAAGGGAATTATTATGGTTAAAACAATCCACTTTAAATTCAAACTGTTAGCTAATTTGGGTTAACTTTCATGAATGCCACTGAATAGACAGGCCTTGAAATTCAAAAGCCAAGTTACAAAGATAAGGAAGAGTTCATTTGTGGTTAAGTTGGATAGTCTGAATTCAAATCCTGGCTCTGTCATAGACCCCTGTATGACCTTGACATAAGGCAAGTCACTCAGGCCTAAATTCTGTCTCCTCTACACATACCCATGTGGCACTTGTGCAGTACAGTTTTTGATACTTGTGTACACATTGGGATTCAGTGTATGTATGCTCACCAGGTGTTTCCTTTCTATGCAAGCTCAGCACAAGTGCCCAAGGAAACAGCATTGCCCAGGCATGCATATAACACCAGGTAAGTCCCTAAACTTTAAGCACAAAAAAACACAACTAATGAATGTTAGATGCAGAAGGAAGGAAGAAACTTCTAATGACTGAATAGTGGCTAGGATACTTAGGTAGCAAGGGACATGGGTTCTGGTCCTATTCACAGGGGGTACTGAAACAGCATCTCTTGCTTCAAAGGCACAGTATTCTAACCACCAGACCATGGGACAGGCAGTACCCAGAGCATCCTTCAGCCCTCCCTTTGAAGCTGGCCAACAGGGTAGCCAGGAGAGGAAGATAGGTGGAGCCAGGAGGAAGAGCCCATGCTAAAGAGTGTGCAGCTCAGTGCCATAGAAAGAAAAGAGCCCTGGTTTCTAGCCTGTGTCCCTCTTCCATCTGAGAGAAACTTCCTTAGTGTTGTATGTCCAGTGAATCTTAAATACAAGGGGTAGAAGGCTTTGGGACAATGCTTAGTATGTGGCTTAGTGGCTAGAGCACCCTGTTGGAAATCAGGAGATATAGTTTCAAACAGACTCTGGATCTCCTGCCCCCTGGGCAAGTGCCCTGTTCACTATGCTATTGAGTCTACAATATCAGAGAGTGTCCCCTCCCTCTCTAACAGCCATATGTGGAGGATCAACCTGTTCTACTGCAGGTGAAAATAAAAGATCAAACTTTGAATAGGTGTCCTCAACTGTAGCTGTGCAGCTACCTAAGTGCCGCTAAAGTACATGAAAGGAAAATAGGAGTAGCATTTAATTTCACTATTCCATAACTGCCCAGCTGCAAAACAGGAATAGCGCAGCCTTTGTTTCTCACCTCAGTGAGACTGTACAATCTATGGGGCAAGGTCTAACTTTTGCTATGGGTTCATACATCATTGAGCACAAAGGAGTTATAAACTTCTAGGCATTATTGTAATAGTATTTTAATAAAAGGAGACCTGGATATAGGCTGGTGGGTTATAAGAAAGTAAGGTCTTTGGAGGAGGAAGCATGCCTTCTGTTTCTGTACAGCTCCTAATACACTGTGAGTGCTATCAATAACAATATCAATGTTCATGCTGTTTTCAGCAAGGCTCTAATTTTAAATCATCTTGGGTTGTCTGAATGATCTAATAAGTACACACTGACATGATTTTTTTCATTATTGTCATTTTATATATTTTTTTCAAATTATTGTCATTTCTTTCCGTAAAAGGCAAATCAGCTATCTCTTCAAGATCTTTACTTTTTTATGGAAGAAAAGCGTGTCCAGTTGCAATGTAGGTATTTATTGCAGCTTCTCCATAACTGAGATGAGGAATCACATCATTTAGAATTACAAAGTGAAAAGGCGCAAGAAGAAATGCAAACAACAAAAGACTGATTCATCCTTTGCCCAGGCATACATGTGCTGCCGTTACTAATAATAATGTCCTAGAATCTGCCTAGTAGAGAAATTCAGGCCTCTAAAATTGAAGGAATATATCTGGTTTTCTAGTCCTGCCCAGAACACTGCAGAAAAACACAGAGCCACTCCTTAGCTTTTAGTGTATACAGAATAGCGATTGTCAGCCTGCCCTGGAGCTACAAGGACACATTTTTCAATTTGCCAGTGCAGATGGAGCCTAGGATCATGATCCAGGACTCTCTTTGCACCTGCAAACAGAAATGGTGCAACTGGGGTCTGACCCCCAATCCCAAAACCGTGCATGTAGCATTGCAGGAGACACAGTTGTTTGGATCAGGGATCAGATCCCACAATGCCTTTACATGAATGTCTACCAGTACTAGAGAAAGATAAAAAAGTGGAAGTCAAACTACTGATTGCATTGGAAGATGCCTTTAAAATCAATACAACATATGTCTATGCCTTTTACAGGGTCCATGCCTTTTACAGATTTACTATGAACTGAGGGTCAGTGAGTAAAGCTGCAAAGGAACATAATTTCCATACCTGTGCTCCCCACCATCCTATGAATGTTGCTAAATGCAGTGGGTGATTCACTGGTATCTTTAATAAAAGCATACAGCTTTTCAAGGTTGTGGGTTTAGATGCCTACGGTCTCCGAAGGTGAAGCTGATCTGCTTCTGCCCTCCATGCCCCAGGATTCAGGAAGATATTATCCAAAAAAAGGGGGCTATTTCATAATGCAAAAAAAGACAGAGAAAGACCCAGAAAACTGGGATCTGAGGTTAGACAAATTCAAATAAAAAAATGTGTGAATCTTTAATGCAGAGAGGAATTAACCACTGAAACACCTTGCCTGTGAATGTGGAGGACTTGCCAGCATTGGAAGCCTTTGAAAAAAAAAGGCTTCGCATCCTTCTGAAAAGGTAAGTCCTAGCTCAACTTGCAGCAATTGGGCAAGCACAAGGATTGCTGAGCACGGTTGCACAAAATGATCCTAATGGTCTGTTCTGGTCTTCAAATTTACAAAGGGGGAGAAACACAATGAATTTATGTCAAATGTTGATAACTTATAACACTTTTAGGATTCAGTTAGCCCGTGGCCCAAACAAAGCCAAGCAAGCTACCAGAAGCAACACAGCACCGATCTGCACTAGGCACATATCAGCTAACCTTCTTCTTTTGAAAGAGCTGTTTTTCCTTGATCACCTTCTCTCCAGCAAATCATTTGCACTTGCTGCCTCCCAGTAGGGAAATGTACTTATCCCTGCAGCATACATAGAGCTTGCAAAGTTACAGCAGAACCTCCTCAGTATTCCAGGTAATACAGCCCTGTTTTAGAGCAAGAAAAGTCCTCTTTATGTTGTCTTTGGTCTTTGTCTCTAATGATCATTTGTTTCCAGGGCAGTGATAAAAGACCATTTTTGTTTGGCAATTCAGAGACAGAGAGGACTGGAGAACTGGGTAATTCTTTTATGCTTCCTTCAGTCTCATTTGCCTTGCAGTTTTTTTGCTGTTGCGCCCTGATCCCCAAGCCTTTGCATACACATTTTTCAAATCACATTGCAACTGTGCTTTCTTTGCCCCAGAGTGCAGATGAGCCTTCGCTTCTCATCTGACAGTTCCAAGTCAGTGTCTGGTGATTTGTTTTCATCTAAGAGTAACAGAAATGTCTCACTCCTCTGATCTGTCACTTTCAGCTTTACAACACCCTTTCCTTCATTTAGTTCTAGCTCCTCTTAATCAGGTAATCATATTTCACAACAGCCAAAATGGAAATTGCAGCCCAGATGTTTGACTTTTACTCATCTGTCCGTCTCCCAGTCAGGCTCTTACACTCAGTGCAATTTTAGTGCTGCCCTTCTTTATTTGTCAGCCCTGTATGATGAGTCTCACAAGGTCAGTGTCAGGGGAAAGGAGCACTGTAGGACAGCTTAGTATTTTATGTAGCCACTGTATTTTAAGCTTCTCACATTCTGCCATCCACAGACTATAGCTGATTTTAACTGAAGCATCTTAAATGCTAAGGGTTCAATTGTAAGTCTAGCAGAACACTAGGACAGGGAATGTTAGGGTTGGAAGGGATCTTAGGGGCATATCACAACCTGTTTGAGGTGCCACAAACCACACCTGGTGCACATGCACCTGCTTGCAACACCGCTATTTAGCAGCAGGGTAGGTTTTTTGACACTGGGAGAGCCTGGTATCGAAAAAACCCGCCACTAAAAAAAGTGGCATGGCCCACATAGCAGCAATGTGCACTGCCAGAAACCGGAGCCTGGCCAGCCAGAGCCATGACCTGGGTGCCAGCCAGGCTTTGAGTAACTGGCTTGGTGTCATTACCGGTACTGACTCCAGCCTCCCTTATCCCACCCAGGTCACTTTGCCATGCACCAGAGTGCACGTGCAGGGGCATGTCCAGGGACAAGTAGCACAAATATGTCCCAGTATTGTTTGTCCTGTGGCAAGCACGAACCCCTGCATGTGCACACTCATGTGGTCCACCCCCTTCCTCAAAGCAGGACCATCCCCAACTGCCTGAAGGGTGGTTACAAAGAGGAGGAAGCTAAACTGTTCTCAGTGGTGGCAGATGACAGAACGAGGAGCAATGGTCTCAAGTTGCACCAAGGGAAGTTTAGGTTAGATATTACGGAACACTTTCTCACTAAGAGGTTGGTAAAGCACTGGAACAGGTTACCTGGAGAGGTGGTGGAATATCGATCCTCAGAGGTTTTTAAGACCCAGCTAGACAAAGCCTTGGTTGGGATGCTATAGTTGGAGACAGTCCTGTTTAAGGAGGGGGTTGGACAAAATGACCTCCTGAGGTCCCTTCCAACATTAATTTTCTATGATTCTATGAATATAGTAGAAAATTGGAGGGTTTTCAAACAAAGGTTCAAGTATTACTTAGCAGCCATGGGTGGGGGTGAGGGCAGCACTCACCTAATGCAGCACGTCCCCCTGCCCGCTCCCTACGTGGCACCCTGCAGCCACACACCCCCACGCACCGGGAGCACCGAAACATGGGAGGGGCATGGCATGTGGCCGCAGGGTGCTGCGTGAGGGGCATGCCCCGCCCTACAGCCATGTGCTGCAGTTGGCGGGGCACTGCCTGTCCCTCTACCAGCTCCCCTCGGGGGCTGCCTGCGGCCGTGCACCCATCTTCCTGCGCCACACCCCTTCTGTGGCCCACAGCCAGCAGGCACTCCCCACATTGGGGCAGTGGGGCGGGGCACGTGGCTGCAGGGTACTGCACAGGGAGCAGGCAGGAGGGCATGCCCCACCCCAGGCACTGCCCATGCCTCAAATGCCCTTACTCATGCGGCACCCTGCAGCACAGGGGGCGGTGAGGTGTACAGCCACGGAGTTGACCAGGAGGCCCCAGGGTTTGGTGGAACCATGCATAGGGTGTGCAAAAGTAAGCCAGCGTGGGAAAAAATGCAGCCAGAACCTCAATAAGAAGTTCTGGAGGAGGAAGCACAGGGGCTACAGCTGGGCACACTCAAGATAAACATGCACTAGGGTCTCCCTCTGCCTGCAGAATGGACCTCAGCAGAGGTAAGAGCACCACTAGGAGGTTCCCAAAATGATGTATCTGCCCACAATAGCCCTCTCCACAGCAACTGGAGAACAGGAGGAATGAAAGATGGCTTTCTTACCATATGAGAGTTGGGAGAGTAGAGTGATCAGTTTTAACTCATTAAGGGTGTAGACACACATAAAACATCAGCTAAAAGTCAGAGAGGACCAGTAGAGAGGATTTGGACTGGAGTGTCAGAATCTTGGCAGTGGGGCTGGGTAGCACTAACACTCGCTTATCCTGCCCTCTGAGGCTCTCCCCTCTGTTTGAACTCCCATCACTGTGGGGGGAGGAGGAGGGAGGGAGTGAAGAAGATACATACAGGTCTCTACAACCTCCTCTAGTGTCCATGGATGGCAGCAGAATTTTTCAGAAATTCTCTATTTTTCCCTGGAAAACCCAGCTTAATCACACACACACATAAACTCTCTCACACTGCTTTCAGCGCAGCTCTTCGCAGTAATGGTAGTGAGGGAGGTGCTAATTCCCATGACAATAGTCCTATGCAGACATACCAATCACTGAAATAATAACATAGCAAGTTAGTACCCCTCACATAAATTCTGGGCACAGGCCTCCCACCATAAGTAAGCCTCCCCCCGTGGGGGTGGCACATCGGTCCCTCATCCAGCGGTTTGTAAGAAGAGCCCCTCCCTAGAGTCATTAAAAGCAAGCATGCCCTGTTTCAGCTTTGTGTGGCCTGAAATGATGTTTTTGGGGGGTGGGGGGTATTCATAGTTACTTATATCCCCATTCAGTGACTATGCAGGATCTCACATCCCCCAGGCAGCCTTATGATGCTGTGGGGATGGAGTGGAAAGATAGCAGTATGGTCATCAGATATCAGTATGGGATGTTGAAATTTTCCAGGTTGTTGTATGGCTGTCTGCCCGTCTCTTGTCTCCACTTAGCTCAGTCCTGGGTGCTGGGAGATAAAGGCCTTGTCACAGATTGCTGTTGGGGACACTCACTGGAGATGGTGGGAGGATGATTAGGAGTGAAGGAGGGGAGGTCAACAGAAATGTGGCGGCAATAATCTACTTCAAAGAGGAAAGGATGGTCAAGCATTATGTAATGAGCTGGTCTAGCATGAGGTCGAGGGTATGTTCATTGGGATGAGCCTTGCTGGTCAAGTGTGCAGGGGGCGGTAACCAGGCTCTCCTGCTCTTCCCAATAACGGCTCTCTTGAGCCCTTGGTGGCCTCAGGGTTGACCCTGGAGTCAACAACATAGTATGGTTCCACTAGAATGCAAGGCAATTCTTAATAGTAGACACAACTCACCCTCCAATTGCCTTAGATCTGCTTTGTGTCTTGAGTCTTCTTATACCTTCAGCACTTTGACCTTGGTGCAGTACTGGTAAAAATTGCAGTTGTACCCCTGAACAGCCAGTTTGGAGATAATTCTCTTATGGACAGCCTGGTTGTAATTGCACATCCTTAGGAAACACTGGGTATCCTTGTAACTTCCGGTTTTAAGGAAGTCCATTACCTCTGCTTGCTTCCAGTTGGTAGACTACCCCATGAACGTGGTAGAAGATGCTTACATTTACATTCTGGGCACAGGTTGCTGTAGATGTGCTTGACACAATTCTGTTTTAGTACAGGCTGAGTCCTCAGGGTGGGTTCCAGAAGAAAAAGGGGAACAATATGCCTTTGTACTTGGCAGTAAATAGCTGAGGTCACATGCTAGGCAGGTCCTGTGACCCTGAAGAAGTGAAGTTTGTCTTGAGTCACAGAGATGGCACCCTGGAACAGTGTGGGGTTGGGAAGCAGAGCACTGTGGGATGTGGGAAGACTAACTCCCTACTCTGTTCTAGTGGAGGGTGAAAACGTAACATGAAGTGCTTCACAGTGAAGTACTTCAAAGTTGTTCCTATTTTTTCTGGTATTATTTTTTTTTTAAGTGGAACAGCCCCTGCTGAAGCACTTCACTGATGATTTATATCTGCATCCTCAATTTCTGGAGCACTTTAAAGGTACCTGGATCAGTTCAAATGCTTTGTGTATCCATATGAGAAGAGCACAGCTACCCAGTGCCCACTATTTGGGTTGGATCACTAAGGTGGCATTCTATTCTTGTCCGGACACCTTGGTGACTAGATTTGGGCATTTACATTGTTGTAAGTCTTGAAAAGGCCAATAGTAGCATATCTAGAGGTGGGCAAGTACTCTAACCCAAAGAACTCCTACCTGACTGATAAGGTAAACCACAAGTTGGGAGCACAACTAGGTTGTTGTCTTCTATGGAGCCATCTGTAGAGAAGTTTGTGTAAGCAACTAAGATAGAGGGTTGCATCAGTAGTCCAGAGCTTTGCAACTGTATTTGCACATTTGCAAGCCAATTCCAGGAGGGAAAGCAGGATAGCACTGGCAGTGCCCTCCCCCCACTACTTTTTACCTGCAGCATGTGATGGGTTTTCTTGGTATTCTAGGTTCTGTGCCTTACAGAAGTATATGACATTCTGGTCTGAAGGGATTCCTTGGGTTAACAAATGCTTACAATGCAAGGCACCGCATAGCCCAGGAGGCCCCTTCCAGGCCAGTTTCTAAGTGAAGAATAGCTTTCCCAGCTGCAGGTTAAGAATGTCAGACAACAAAGTATCAAACCACTGCTGTTCACAGGATGCAAGAACTAGGGTCTGTTAAGTGCTGCAAGATCTTTAACAAGCATGAGAAATCAAGACCCCTATTTTCTATTTCATCAGACACAACAGGAATTAGCTTTGTAAAAGAAATTGATCAAAGAAATGTCAGAGTAACAGAGGATATGCCAAGTCCTATAAAAGACGGAAATGTGTCCATACCGTATACACATACACATTCCCTGCAATTTCCTTCTCTGTGAGGTACAGTGAAGACTCCCTGTTTTACATCTTGTGCTGCAGAACTTGGTTTCATTATATTTAGTACATGATTCCCCGACAGGCAACAGATTTTCTGGCATTTAGTAGTTAATATTATCTCCATTTGACTAATCTGGATGAGTGTTTTTGTATTTATTATTTTACACTGGATTTTCTTTGACTAAAAAATAAAACAGCTATCAAAAAGGGGAAAAAATAAAGATCATCCAGTAGAGATACCCAGCTTGGCAACTCTTACTTACCTGAATAATTCCATTCTCTGCTTCAGGACTCCTCATGTGAATAATACTGATTCTGTTCTCAAATTTGTAAAAATGAAGAGCCTGCATGATTCCCACTGTGACTTCACCAGACTTTGGATCAGGCCCAAAGTCATTTGTGTGGGTGAAAAGCAGGACTAAATTTTTTAAAAGAAAGCAGTCACATTTTAATCAGTTTGATGTGGCCTTTACAACCATATCAGACCTGGGAATTTGGTTTGCACATGCCACCATAAATATTCAGGATATTTTAAATGAGATTTTCATGCAAACACAGAAGTCTAAGGGTAGGGAAAGCTCTCTTTTATGGGCTGGATTTTGTTTTGTTTTTCTTCATTTCGAAAATAATGTCTTCAGTATAAACAGAGAAGCTGCCAAAAAATCAGTGAAGTATTCAAGTAAAAAATGCAGCTTAATAAACAACTGGTATTAAAGGGCATCTTTCAATTTTAATACATTTGCTAAATCATTCCACTGTGTTCTCTGTAGCTGGTGACATTTATGCTTTATCAAAAATGCATGAAGAGTTATTTCTTTTAATCCAATTAGGAAAGAATAGTCACATTCCAGCAGAATATGTAGAATAAACAAGGCAAAGGAAACAACGGGCCTGACACTGGAAAACACTGAGCTACTTCAGTGCACTCAGGGGCCCAGACCAAGGTGCGGAGTTCTCCTTGTGTGTATCTCCATTATGCTACATAGAAAAAAATTAATGCCCCAGTGGCCCAGGGCACTAGTCTAGGATTCAAGACACTTGGGTTTATTTCTCTGAAGTGTCAAAGACTCCAGGTGTGGGACCTTTGGCAAGTCACTTAGAGCTAGATGCTATTCAACTTATTGGATATCTTATCCATTAATGCATCTACTTTTGTATCACACCATCACCTGACGCTTAAGCCTGAGTCACAAAAATGTGAGGACTAACCCACCTTTTGCATAACTGTTTTTCAGAGACTCACCACCACCATTTTTACATCAGTATAACTCACTGATATCAACAAGGTAACACTGATACAAGCCTAGAGTAATCCCAACAGAGGATAATCATAGACAGCTGTGTTTGATGCCATGCCAAGGCACTCCTTGCTGATCAGTTGTGGTAGGGGATGGATGGCCCTGTACAACAAAGAAAATGGTTAAATTAGATAAGAGAGAAGGCAATGAAAATAAAAAGATATTAAAGCTTCCTGTGGGATTACCCTTTAGAAAAAGATCACATGGTTCAGTAAACAGCTTTCTACAGCCTATTTGTTCTTAACTAATTTCTACAGCACTATTTTATCACCTTTTTTATCACCCTAGCTCCTTTCTTCCAAAATACCATGCTCCAGTCTACAGTCCTGTGACTGGCCTGCTTAGCACAGTCTCTGGATGAGGAAGGCAGAAATATGGAAGTATTGAGATTATATATACAGCCAGTTTCTTTCTGCAGAATACACACAAAGTCTCAGGACACGTTATGCCAGATCTATTATTATTTTGGCTCAACCCCAACTGTTTCCAGCTCCATTCAGGATCAGGCAAATTTAACTATGGGGTTGTGCCCCATTTAGGTGTAACAAGTTGCATCTACATGACATCTTTACTGCAGAGCTGCCTAATTAGTTCTGCAGTTAAGTCTCAACATCTACAGGTGCAGCCCGGTTAGGCTGCAAAAAACTAAGTAACTCCACCACAGAATAGTACTTGTATATACAAGTACTATCCTGCATCAGGGTTCTTTACTGTGCAGCGAAGCACATGTAGACACTGAGAGAGCTGGCTGGGGCATGAGCGTGCTTCAGTGCAGGGCTGCCTGCTGGCTAGCCCTGCACTGGAGTACCCTCATGCCTCAGCCAGCCCCTCCATAGTAGGCTGAGCAGGGTCAGAGTAGCCCTGGGATGTCAGGTTGACCCTTCCCTGCCAGCCAGGGTGATCTGACCCAGCTCAATGTGCTGCGATCCCAGGCACACATCTTCATGTGCACCCAGGAGCAGTAAATGCCAGCATGATATATGTCAGAGTTTATTCATGTGCATTAATATTGTATGTATACATGCACACAGACAACAATTTTAATATAATAAAAGCCTTAACACTTCTGTCTGTCTGCCCATAACTCTCCGAACCAACTGCGCTTGCGCTGCCTGGATCCTTAGGACAGCCAGGCAGAAGCGAAGGTGGGGGCTGAGGCAGGTAGGGCGAGGCTGTGTTCCCCACTGTGGGGTGCTGGGACCAGCCGTGTGGGGACATGGCTTGCTGCCATGGGGAGGCATGGCTTGTGACTGTGAGGGCTGCAGTGGGGGGCCAAAACACCAGGAGCCAGGAGGACCAAAACGTGGGAGGGGCATAGAGCATGACTGCACTGTGCCACGTGGGGAGCAAGCATGAGGGGTGCACCCCGCCCTGCGACCATGTTCTGGAGCTGGTGGGTGCTGCCCACATCCCCCTGCCCAGTCCCCTCAGGGCTGCCTGTGGCCACACACCCTCCCCCCCATGCCATGCCCTCTCCACAGCCCGCAGCTGGCAGCTGCTCCCAGGGGTGGCACGGGGTGGCAGGGTGCCACTCAGGGAGTGGGTGTGGGGACGTGCCCCGCCCGGCCCCGCCCCGCGTGCTACAGGCAGCGGGCACTGTCCACGCCTCACATGACCCTTCCCTACATGGCACCCTGCTCCCATTGCAGGAGTAGGGGCAGGGTATGTGGCCCCAGGGTGCTGCAAGGAAAGTGGGTAGTGCTCGCCGGCTGCAGCACACAGCCACAGGGTGGGGCTTACCCCTGCCACTCCCTGCGTGGCACCCTGTGGTCATGCCCCTGCGTTATGTGGGGAGTGCCTGTCTGGACACATGGCTGCAGGGTGCTGCGTGGGAAACCGGTGTGAGGAGTGCGCCCAGCGGGGTGGGGGGTGTTCATGGCTGCAGGGTGCCACAAGGGAAGCAGGCAGGGGGGACTGGGCAGCGCCCAGTCAGCCCTGCCACTAGGGGGGCACCCAGAGACTAGCCCAGGGGCTCTGGTGCCAGAAGCATCTCCTGTCCCAGGGCTAGCCTGGCTCTATGGTAACCCAACCTTCAGGCCCTTAAAAGCCTGCAGACATTTTGAGCTGTGGGGCACATATGTTAGAAATATTATTAAAAATGCATTATCAATAGCAGATTTAGAAAAAAAAAAAAAACACAGCTGCTACCCCTCCTTGTCTCCTTAATGGGAGAGGGAAGGGGGGGGTTGGAAATTGAAGGGAAAAACCACCAAAGGCCCTTTGTACTAAGGTATCACTCCCTCTCTGTCCTGCAAATTTACTATCTCTTTGTTACACTAAATCACACTTTCTTTCATGACCCTCACATTCCTAGGCTAAGATAAGAGCAAATGCCATTTTTGCCTTCAGGTTGAACCTTGAGTAACCTTGGGTCCCATCTACGCACGCGTGATAACCTAATGCATATTAAGCCTACCCGCCCCGCATACTTAAGTAGTTAATTATAATGCACATGGGACGTATGAAGCGACATGTTTACATATATGTTTGTATGAACCGGAAATGAGTTGTAAAAATTCCTCCTTCTGCACACGTGGTCAGGAGAGAGGGGATAAAAGCCTGCTAATGATTGTGCCCGGGGGCAGAGTGATTGATCTTTTGTCTCTCTCTCTGACCCTATTTGCAAATATATACCTTTTGTGTTGCTAATAAAGTGTGTCTGTAGCTGAAAGTTTTTTTCCACCTCCCGAGAAACGAACCACGATTTTAATTCAACAATTGGCGCCCAACGTGGGGCTTCTCGAGGACTACCCCGGAATTCAGTGACGGAGCACCTCCGGTACCAGGGATTTGTGCACACCGAGCCGACTTTGGACTCACCCTGGTATTTGAGGTTTAAGTCCAAATATCCGGGAAGTTAAAGGAAGTATCCTATGTAAATTCTGAGTTTCTGGAGAGGCAGACACACTTTGGAATTTGGATCGAGATCTCTGGGGTATCTGAGTGAGTATACGAATTCCCTTTGCCCAATCTGGTGTACGGATCTAAAACAAAGGATGTGTAAGTTTGCTGAGAAATTCTAGGCTTAGCTCTCATTGTAAATCATCTGTTGTTGAGATCTTTTTGGTATTTGGTGTGCCTTGAGCGCATTTTTGTGGGCAAATGGGTACGAATAGCTCTCGTGTAGAAAACAATATTGATACCCCTCTAAAAGTCTTATTACGTCATTTTAATAAATTTGCAAGGCTGGCCGATTATGGAATAAAAATGAAAAAAGGTGATTTAACTAAGTTTTGTCAACTCGAGTGGCCAACATTTGGGGTCCACTGGACCCCGAAAGGATCCTTTGTGCTAAAAGAAGTGATAGCTATCCATGAAATTGTTATGCAAAATGGGTATTGGAATCAGTTTCCTTATATTGATTGTTGGTTGTGGGTGGTTCAAAATCAGCCACCTTGGATTAAGAATTACTTAGCAAAGTCTCATGTGATGCTTGTTAAGAAAAAGGCTCGGGGGGGGCCGCCTGTACTTCCTGAGTCTAATGAGGGGGGGGATTCTGAATTGGCTAAGTACCGGACCCGTGCTCCGGTTGCCCTGTCGGGTAGCGAAGATGAGTCAGACGCCTCCTCGGCATCCAGTCCTTCTGCACCACCGCCCCCTCCCTTAGAGAGACCACCACCGACGTACCAATGCATACCTAATGAGTTAGGGCGTGAGCCTCAGCCAAGTGCCTCATCTGAATCAGGAAATAAGGGTTATTATTTGCGCAAGCCTGTAGAGTCACAGCCGGTTTTGAACTGTCCGATGCGAGAGGTTATTGGGGAAGGAGGCACTGCAACTTTTGTCTACACCCCATTTAGCACTTCAGATTTATTTAACTGGAAAAATCAGAGCCCCTCTTTTCGTGAAGACCCTGAAAAGATGAGGGATTTGTTTCGATCTATTGGGCAGACTCATCGACCCACTTGGGCTGATGTCCAGATGATGCTCCAGACCCTCCTAACCCCGGAGGAGAGGAGATTAGTGTTAGGTACAGCAGAGCGTATTGCGGCAGCCAGAGTTGAGTCAGAGGGTGCTGCTGGTCGTACTCTGCGTGATACCTACCCTGTAGAAGAGCTGAGATGGGACAATCATACTGCAGAGGGCAGAGAGCTGAGTGCACGGTATTTGGGAATTATAGTGGAAGCAATGGGAAAGGCAGTGCCTCGGATTACCAATCTGTCTAAATTGTATGAGGTGAGACAGGGAAGAGAGGAGGATCCCTCAGCTTTCCTTGGGAGGCTGTATGAGGCGTTTCGCAGGTTTTCGGATCTGGATCCAGAAGCCCCAGATAACCAGCGCATGGTAAATCTTATGTTTATTGGTCAATCTGCTGCTGATATCCGTAAGAAGTTACAGAAAACTGAGGGAGGTGCTGGGAAACCGATTTCAGAGCTGGTGGAAATTGCATATAAGGTGTATGAGAATCGTGAGCAAGTGCAGGAGCGCAAGGAGGATAAAAAGGCTCAGCGACAGATGGCAGCACTAGCAGCTGCTATAACTGGAGGGAACCCTGGAAAGGCTGGGATACAGAAGAGGAAGGGAGAAAGAGTGGGAGCAGATGTTTGTGCTTATTGCAAGGAGAAAGGACACTGGAAGAGGGAATGCCCGAAGTTGAAGGAGAAGAGAGAGGGGGAACCGAGAGGTCACCTCATGCGGGCAGAAGACAAGGGTGAGGATTCAGAATGAAGGGGACAGGGATCTAAGACCACTACCCTTCGGGTTGGAGCCCGAGAAGATCCCATGGTAACCATTAGGGTTGGTGGCAAAAACTTTGAAGCCTTGGTGGATACTGGGGCTACATTTTCAATGATTCCAGAAAAACCCCCCTGTGCAGGAACTAGTGAACAGCATGTGCTTGTAGAAGGGATTGAGGGAATGCAAACTCGACTCCCTGTTTGTAAACCACTCCTCACCAAGGTGGGAGACCATTTGCTCGAGCACTCCTTTGTGTATTCTCCAAGTTGCCCGGTTGCACTCCTTGGGCGGGACTTACTCACAAAATTGCAAGCTGAGATCTTTTTCAGAGACGATCAGATGGTGGTCCAGCTACCTGTCAAGCAGAGCTCGAACTATCAGATGGCTCTCCTGGAGGACCGACGCCCTGCAGTAAGTCCAGAAGATCACATGACCGGAGTAGACCCCTCAGCATGGGCTGATGGAACCCCTGCGCGAGCTAAGTTCGTCTCCCCGGTAAGGATCGTACTCAAGGATGGGGAGGGGCCCGTTCGGGTAAAGCAGTACCCACTCAGCTGAGCGGCCAGAGCTGGACTCAAGCCGTTAATAGAGAAATACAAGAGGTACGATGGCTAGTGGAAGGGTCTTCACCCTATAACACCCCCATTCTTGGAGTGCCAAAGGCAGATGGGGTCTCATACAGGCTGGTCCAAGACTTACGGGCAGTAAATAAGAAGGTCCTTTCAGACCATCCTGTAGTCCCGAACCCTCACACGATTTTGACACAAGTACCGGGGGAAGCTGAAATATTTTCAGTGCTAGATTTGAAAGATGCTTTCTTCTCTATTCCCCTTCACCGAGAGAGTCAAAAATTGTTTCTTTTGAATGGGAGGATCCAGATACTTTCCATAAAGCCCAACTCATGTGGACAGTTCTTCCACAAGGATTTATAGCAGCCCCCCATATTTTCGGACTTGCCCTTCAGAAGGACTTGGGGGAATGGAAGGGATCACACCCCGCAGTGACTCTCCTCCAGTATGTGGATGACCTGCTAGTTGCAAGCCCAAACTTGCAGCTCTGCAAGGAAGCCACCAGGTCACTCCTAAACACTCTGGGAAAAAAAGGATATAAAGTCTCTAGAGAAAAAGCCCAAATATGTCAGCCTGAAGTCACATTTTTGGGATATAAGCTCTCAAAAGGAGTCAGAGCCCTGAGTGCAGATCGCATACAGGCGATTCAAGGTCTAACCCCACCTAAGTCACCCAAGGAGCTGCGAGCATTCCTAGGGCTAACTGGGTTCTGTCGACTATGGATACCAGATTACGGTGGGAAGGCTAGACCGCTGTATGAATCCCTGACTAAGGAGAGTCTCACTAAATGGAAATGGAATAAAGAAATGCAGCATGCTTTTGATCTGCTGAAGGCAGCATTAACCCAGCCCCCAGCCTTAGCCATCCCAAACAGTAAAAAGCCATATCGACTGTATGTTCATGAGAATCGAGGGGTTGCATCAGGGGTGCTGACACAGCCATCGGGCCCGACCTGGAGACCCGTGGGATATTATTCAAAGGTTCTAGATCCAGTTGCACTCGGGTGGCGAGCCTGTCTTCGGGCTGTGGCAGCCACAGCAGTGGTTGTTGAAGAAGCCCAGAAGATAGTCATGGGTGCGGATATGGAAATACTCACTCCTCATGGAGTTCCCCAGATCCTAGGGACTGAGGGAGGGAAATTTCTTAACCCCTCCAGACAATCACGGTATGAGATATTTTTGCTCTCTAATCCAGGACTTACTTTCAAACATACTACAGCCTTAAACCCTGCAACCTTGCTGCCAGAGCCAGGGCAACCGACGCATGACTGCCTTGAGGTCCTGAATCAGACCACGCAGGTGCGACCTGATCTTGCTGAGGACCCAATTGAAGACCCAGATGTTGAATACTTTGTGGACGGCTCCAGCTCTGTCATCGATGGAAAAAGACGAACAGGATGTGCAGTGGTAACCTTGGATAAGGTAGTATGGAGGGAGTCATTGCCGAGCTCATGGTCGGCACAGGCCGCGGAACTCACTGCGCTCACCCGAGCATTACAGCTGGGGACAGACCAGCGAGTTAATATATACACTGACTCTCGCTATGCTTTTTCTACAGTCCATGCGCACGGACTATTGTGGAAAGAAAGGGGTTTCATTACTGCCTCTGGGAATAAGATTGCTAATGGCCCCCAGATTATCAAACTACTAGAGGCACTCCACCAGCCTAAAGAGGTAGCAGTCATTCATGTGCGGGCCCATGGGAAGGCTGCTGAGAAAAAGCATAAGCTTGGAAATGCAAAGGCTGATGCAGCAGCAAAGGAAGCTGCATTTATTGGGGGAGAAGCGGAAGAGGTATTCAAGCAGGCTATGTCCCATGCCATATGGCCATACGTTCAGGATTTAGTCCCACAGTATTCCCCTGAAGAAGATAAATTTGCACAGAAAGCTTGTGCAGAAAAGAACTCCCAGGGGTGGTGGATAGTACCAGGAGGGAAAGTCATGATACCCAGGCCATTGCTTCGGGAGGTGCTGCAACAGCTCCATGCAAGAACCCATATGGGAGGTTTGGCCATGGGTGATCTAATGATCCGCCAAGCAGTAGCCCCAGGGCTATATGTAGAAGCTCAGCGCATTGCTACCAAGTGCATTACATGCCAGAAAGTAAACCCTCGAAGGAAACCCCCTGTGCCAATGGGAGGTAGACCCTGGGCAGCGTACCCTGGACAGGCATGGCAGATTGATTTTGCCGAGCTCCCACGATCCGGACATCACGGGTTTTTACTTGTCATGGTAGACCAGCTCTCTGGTTGGGTCGAGGCTTGGCCCACCAGGACTGCCACTGCAGCTGCAGTAGTGAAGTATTTGTTACAGGAGATCATTCCCCGGTATTCCCTGCCTGAGTCCATCGAGTCGGATCAAGGACAACACTTTGTGGGAAGAGTGGTTCAAGAAGTCGCACAAGCTCTCAAGGTTACTTGGAAACTACACACACCATGGAGACCACAGAGTTCAGGACAAGTGGAACGCATGAATAGAACTTTAAAGACTTTGCTCACCAAACTCTGTATTGAAACACGCCTTAAGTGGCCTCAAGCATTGCCGCTAGCTCTTACTTGCATTCGAAACACTCCCCGACGGGGCCTCAAATTGACCCCATATGAAATTATGTTTGGCAAGCCGCCTCGAGTCTTACCTCCTGGGATGCGAGAGAATGTAACTTTTGAATTAGGTAATAGTGAACTTCATACATATGTTATTGCCTTGCAGTCTGTCTTGTTTTCTCTTCACAGGTATGCAGCCTCCTTTCAGCGTCTGCCTTTAGATGTACCGGTACATGACTTCTCCCCGGGAGACTGGGTCTTGGTGCAGCGGTGGAAAAAGGAGCCTTTGACTGAGAGGTGGAGTGGCCCTTTCCAGGTACTTCTAACAACCCACACCGCTGTAAAGATTACTGGCCATGATCGTTGGATACACCATACCCGTGTGAAACGACATCCACAAGCGTCAGAGGACAACATCTCCCAAGACGAACTCACTCCGGAAGCTGAGTCGTCTTCGGAACAAGAAGCCAGCAAGTGGAGCTGTGAACCTACTGGTGATCTCCAAGTGCGCCTGAGACGGCTTAATCAAAGCTCAGAAAATTAGACAAGAAAGTAAAAGGGAAAATATGGTGGGAATCTTAATGTGCCTTGTTGTTATCTGCATAATGAAAGAAGCAGAATTGAGCAGCCTTAACCGCTGGCTCACACCCTCGCTTTCCCAAATTGCTCCCCCAGGGACAAATTTGTATGTTGATATGATGGAAAGAATTGCAGGTACTTTTAATCTTACCAACTGCTGGGCCTGTGGGGGGCTTCGGGAGGCTAGAGGCCAGTGGCCTTGGAGGGCTTTTCCTTTGGCCCCGAAATGGCTAGTAAGTAGTAAGGCAGATGTTAAAAGTACTAGTCAAAAATGGGATGAGAACCACAGTTGGGAACTTTCCCAAGTGGCGTTAGGAGAGTATTGCATCAGTAATAATGGTACAGGAAAAAGGTTGGGACACAGCCGTTGCATATGGACTTTAAAAGTAAGATGGATGAACCTTACAAGATTAGAACGGCTTTATTATCCTAATAGCCCAGGGTATAATCGGCTAGTGTGGCAGCATCCCAATGGAACAATTGTGTGGTTTAATAAATATTGGAGTGCCACAAATCAAAGTGATGATCGGACAGATTGTACAGACAAGAACCAGGATGGGCTATGGGAATGTTCCATGAAAGGAGGCCACGCAGTTGCTGGTCCTTTGGGTCCAGAAGGAGGCTTGGGGTTTCCCGAGATGCCCTATGGTTGGGCCCCTCCAAATGCCACCAATAGAGAAAATAGGGCCTTAAGAGGATACTATTGGATTTGCGGACGACGGGCCTATACAATACTACCACAGGGGTGGACGGGAACTTGCTATATGGGAGTAATTGTACCAGCTTTCTTTTTGTTACCGTCTGAGGTTGGAAATAAGCTAGGAGTCTCTTTGTATGATGATTGGAAAAGGGCCAAGAGAAGTATTGATGTAAGTTTGACACAGGGTAGCTCCCAAAAGTGGAAGAAGGATGAGTGGCCTCCTCAGAGGATTATTGAGTATTATGGACCAGCTACATGGGCTAATGATGGGAGTTGGGGATACCGGACACCAATATATATGCTGAATAGAATCATCCGGTTGCAGGCAGTCTTGGAAGTAATTACTAACCAGACCGCCACTGCTCTCGAGTTATTGGCCCGACAAAGTTCTCAGATGAGAGCAGCCATATACCAAAATCGGATGGCCTTAGACTATTTACTTGCAGAGGAAGGCGGAGTCTGCGGAAAGCTCAACCTTTCTAATTGTTGCCTCCAAATAGATGACAACGGGAAAGCAGTCTTAGAGATTGCCAAAGAGATTAGAAAAATAGCCCATGTACCAATACAAACGTGGGAAACCACATGGAATAAGGACTGGTGGTTTCAATTATTTGGAGGACCCTGGTGGAAAAAGGTAGGGTTTGTGCTTTTGTGTGCTCTAACTGGTTTGATTTTTATCCCTTGCCTTATTCTTTGTCTCACTAGATTGATAACCACCACAGTAGAAGGAATGCAGGTCGCAGCAGTCCCTCTAAAAGCACAGACTGCTGCAAAGGTCATGGTCCTCAGAAAAATTCCTCGTAATTATCTTGATATGCCCGAATGAAGTAAAGATCAGAAAGCATCTCGAGGGGGGATATTGTTAGAAATATTATTAAAAATGCATTATCAATAGCAGATTTAGAAAAAAAAAAAAAACACAGCTACTACCCCTCCTTGTCTCCTTAACGGGAGAGGGAAGGGGGGGGTTGGAAATTGAAGGGAAAAACCACCAAAGGCCCTTTGTACTAAGGTATCACTCCCTCTCTGTCCTGCAAATTTACTATCTCTTTGTTACACTAAATCACACTTTCTTTCATGACCCTCACATTCCTAGGCTAAGATAAGAGCAAATGCCATTTTTGCCTTCAGGTTGAACCTTGAGTAACCTTGGGTCCCATCTACGCACGCGTGATAACCTAATGCATATTAAGCCTACCCGCCCCGCATACTTAAGTAGTTAATTATAATGCACATGGGACGTATGAAGCGACATGTTTACATATATGTTTGTATGAACCGGAAATGAGTTGTAAAAATTCCTCCTTCTGCACACGTGGTCAGGAGAGAGGGGATAAAAGCCTGCTAATGATTGTGCCCGGGGGCAGAGTGATTGATCTTTTGTCTCTCTCTCTGACCCTATTTGCAAATATATACCTTTTGTGTTGCTAATAAAGTGTGTCTGTAGCTGAAAGTTTTTTTCCACCTCCCGAGAAACGAACCACGATTTTAATTCAACACATATGCCGGGAGTCTGAAGCCACTCCATACCCCTGTGTCCCCCTGGGCAGGCTGCATGCTGCAGGCTAGCTGCACCAGCCTGTCTACCCCCGGGTGCCACTACTTGGCACCATAGTGCCATGCAGCTGCCAGGCCTGCACCATCCAGGACTGCAAGCGACTCCAGGCCCCTGCCAGGGCTCCCAGGCCCAGTTGCAGGCAGCTCCTGACGCCCGGGGCCTGGCACCTGGAATGACTTGTCACCAGGGGGATCGCTAGGGGTGCCAGCAGCCCATCCTGGCAAGCTCCCTGCCTCCGTCCTCCACCAGCAGCTTGGCTAACCTGGGCCAGTTCCTGCCCTAACAGCTCCACAGCCTCAGCCCCAGTCATGAGGCAGGGCCAGCAATGTCACCATGGCTACTAGCAATGCCAGCTCTTCCCTGGGTGGGAGGGGACTGCCCAGGCACCCACATGCCATGCCCTGCCATCTGAGAGTCTGCCCAGAACTGCACGCCATCGCCGCCAGCCAGAACCCAGCAGAGCCACTGACCACGCCAACCCCAGCCACATGATAAGCCCTGCACGGGGGGGGAAGGCCCTACCTGCCCCAGGACTAGTCTCTGCCCCTTCCCCTGCTCCCCACCCAGCCCGGCCACGCTGCCCCAGCCACTGGGTTCCCCACCCCCACCCCTGCACACTCAGGGAGGTGGGAAATGGTGCAAAACTTTATTGAGCAGTCTGTGCTCCTGCAGCTAGGTGGGCACAGGCCTCTCACATGCCTTATGTGTTGATCCTCACTGGCATGCACACCTGCAGTGGGGCACAGCCAGAGGCTGGGGTGCTGGCCACCTCTCCCCAGGCTCTGCCCCTTAGGTGTCCCTCATCCTGAGACAGCACACAACCCACATTGTAAATAGTTTCACAGGGAAGAGGGTGTTTTGTTGTTGGTGGGTGGGGTGGGTGGTGGAGGGGTCAGTTCAAGGTGGGCAGTGAGGGTGCACCAGAGTCTCTTCAGGTTGCCAAAGGAATACTCCACCATTGTGTGGATCTGGTCCAGGCACCAGTTAAAGTGGGCCTGGTGGGTGTCCAGCTGGCCAGTGTAGGGCCACATAAGCCAGGGCTGGAGTGGGTAGGCATGGTCCCTGATAAGGAGAAGTGGGACCACCGTAGCACCCAGCTCCCAGTCTGACACCACCAGTGCAAAGCAGCCACCCTGGAACAGGGCTGGTAAGGTGGAGTTGTGAAACACACGCGTGTCATGGGCACTGCCCACCCAGCCAGCACTCATGTTTGTGAAGGTATGGCCTGGAGCGCAAAGGAGTGAAAGCCACTCCAGCTACAGAAACAGCAGTCACTGTGGGGTAAGCAGGTGATGGAGATGTGGGTCCTGTCCAGGACTCTGATGCCCTGGAGGAACTCCAGGGCATGGAACCCCACTACCAGCACCCGGGGTCACGCACATGGAGAACCGTGTTCCCCAGCATGTCCTGGAGGGCACTGCACACCTCCAGGATGGTCTCCCTAGGAGTGGTCTTGCCCACCCCAAACATGGCCCACATAGCAGAGGCTGGCAGGCAGATCACAGCACCACCACCAAACAAGGGGGTTGTGGTCTGTCTAGCTGCATTCAATCAATGACCATTGCATTTTAACTCTTATCCGCATCATTTCAACAAGCAACCCCAGGGCACTGGGAGTTGGTGTAGCAGAGCCTTTCCTGGCTACTGTGTTTGGTGGGTGATGCAACGGAATGTGGTCAGGTGGAAAAAGAAAAGAACAAACACCACCTCCCAGCCTGTCATTCAGAACAGTTATCCTCCCAGCCCATCACCTGTGGGGGTTTTTCTTTGTAAATTGCAGTTGGTTAGCTAGAACTTCTCTCTCAGGTACAGGAGGCATCTTGCTCAATCCAAAAAATTATTCTTGCAAGACAGATCTCCCCACAAAATACCCTTCCCTCAAAGAAACACGGGTGTGTTTTGCACAATAGCTACCACCACAATACCACCTCTCAAAGAGGTGCTCATTTAGCCTGATTCTATGTGAGACTGGGGGAATACAGGCACAAGTGTAATTTTTTGCAACATTATGGGACATTAACCAGCCATCTGAATGGACAGTGGGCCTATTTGGCTCATGCTTCCAGCCCATCACATCTTTGTTGGTAAATGGGGTGCTTCATCATATTGGGTGTTGTGAGACACTGGTGATACCTTCACAGTCATGAGTACATGGAATTTTCCAAACTGGCTAATTCCAGGCAGGTGCATATAAGCACGGGTATACAAGCTACGCCCAAATTTTGCCACTGACGGTTTGTGAATCGGTTGCTTTTTGCCTAGAACTTTTTGCTTCCCAATGTGAATGTCTTAGAAAAACAAGTCCAGCAGTACACAGGCCATGGAGCAGGAGGCTGATGCCCATGGCCCCAGCTGGACCCAAGAAGAACTGCAGGACTTAATCAACATTTTGTCAGAGCAAAAGATCATAGATCAGTTGGAAAGCAGAAGGAATAAACCCATGTATGCTGCCATTGCATAAGAAATGACGGCGCGAGGGCACACCTGGGACTGGACCCAGTGCCATTGCAAGATCAAGGCCCTGAAATGTGCGTTTCACCATGCCAAAAATGCAAACTCAAAATTGCTATGCCGGTTGCCGTTCCCACTGGTGACAACAGCCACACACAGCTGCCACAGAAGAGAAGCACACAGACAACTTATGAAGCATGAGAACGACGTCTGACACGACTTCCTTCTACACAGTTGCATTGTCTCAACTGACAATGCTGCTGGCAATGTCTCACTGGCAGGTGCCCATCGCTACTGGTATCCCTGCCTGCCTGCCTGCCTGCCTTGAAGACTGAAATAAGTATTATCCTTAGATTCATAATACAAAAAAAAATTGAGCATGATGATTAGTGCTGCTATGGGTAATAAACAGTGCATTAAAAAATTAACCCTCTCACTGCCAACCACGACATACATAGTTTCTAAATAAGCAAAAAGGGCCTGTTTTGTGTAAATATAGCAGCACCTAAATGTGCACGTGAAATAATTTTAATAACAATTTTAATATTAACATACCAGTATTTATCAATAATTTGAATGCTTTTGTCTCTGGTCAGGGTAAGAACTGTCTGTGAAGCATGCTGTGTGTGTCCTACTTCCAGGGCTGACTGACTATTGCTCAGCCTCCTGGCCTACACTGTTCAAGATTTTAAAATGCCTAAAAATTATAAATGTTCAGGTAGTCCAAGCAGCTACTTAATCAAATATTCTTCATTAACTCTTTTGAAAGATGCTGGATGCACTCTCTGCTTGGTATCAGTGCATTCCTCCTACTGCCTGGTGTTTTTTAGCACCCGGGATGGTGGGCAACGACACTCCCTCTTCCCCACTGCCTAGCTCCAGCTATTTGCTGCAGCTGACACTGTGCTGCCCAGTCTCAAGCAGGTGGCTGGGTGCAGGGCTGAGGGGTGGAGGGGGAGTCCATAAGAGACCAGAGATGGTGGTGGTGGTATGTGCACCACCACTACCACAGGGGTAGTACACCAAACTGTGCATGAGGGTTGGGCAGGTATTGGCTTGGTCCTCCATTTTTGTCTTTCTATATAAGTACTACATTTCCCATACTTTCTGATGAATTGACTACTGCTATAAATAAGCATATGTTAGAAATATTATTGAAAATGCATTATCAATAGTGTTGTTAGAACAGCACAGCTGCCAGCTCTCCCTGGTGGGAGGGGGAGGTTGGAGGAGAAGCTACTAAGGGCTCTTTGTATTAAGGTATCACTCTCTCTCTGTTTTGCAAATTTACTATCTCTTTGTTACAGTAAAGCATATACTCCTTAGCGTTCTCATGCAGATAAGAGTAAATTGCAATTTTTAATAGTCCTGTCCTTGGAGCAGAGAAGGTTTGAACTTTTGGTAACCTAAAGTACTTTCTGAGCAGGCGCAATTAGCTAATGCATATAAGCCTATCCGCCCCGCATACTTAAGTAGTTAATTATAATGCACATGCGACGGATGACGTGACGTCATTTCATGTATGTTTGTATGAACCGGAAATGAGTTGTAAGAGTTCCTGCTTCTGCACACGTGCTCAGGAGAGAGGGGATAAAGCCTGCTGAGAAGTTGTCCCCGCGGGCAGAGTGTGGTCTTTTGTCTTTGCTCTGACCCTATTTGCAAATATATACCTTTTGTCTTGCTAATGGAGTGTGTCTGAGACTGAGAGTTCTTCGCCTCCCAAGAAACGAACCGCAGCCATTTCTGCAACACATACAAGCATAAGATTCACAAAGCATTCAATTACAAACACACAGGCAAGGAAAGAAAAAACTGCAAACACACAACAGCAAGCACAGAAGGCATGAAAACAAATGCACAAAAAAACACGACCACACACAGGCAAAGAACACAAACACAACAACGCATGCACAAAAGCAAATATAAAGATTCTAGGAGAAATATTGCCAGTGTCAAGGTGCTGGTGAATCAACTGACTAGTTTCACAAAACACAAAGGCAAAAACACAAACCACACAAACAAAACTGCAAACAAAAACAGAAAAATAATCCTTATTGCTCTAGTTAAAACATTCTAACTAGTCCATGCTAGTTGTGACTAACTAAAAGCTATTACGATTAAGTTATGGAAATGTGAATGTAGAACAAACTGGGTGGGGTCGCCTGCCTACTCAGTGTCAGGTCTGCTGGGTGTAATCATTAGAAATAATCACAGGACACCCTCCACGCCCTCACCCCCCGTGCACCAGTCTGTCTATGAAAGAAAATATGCCAATTCAGGAACCCTTATGAATTTCTACATGGTATTTAAACATTAAAATGGTGCACCAGTTCCATGTCTTTTTCTCATTAAAAAAAACAAACCCTGCATTATTTGTCTCTGCCCTGCAGGGGTGCCTGCTGCAAACTTTGGGGTACTGCTGCCTGAATGGTATTGGGGTCCCCTGTCTGCTGAATGTCCTGCAGCAGAGGGGGCTGGGTGGCACCATTAATTCTTGTATTTCTACAAATGTAACTCACTCATGCTTTTATTAATGAAAAAAAAAAGGGTGAATAAAAACATTAAAGGATTTTAATGTAAAGAGAATGAATGATCTGCTTCCTGTCTTTTATATCCTTGCGTGAAACAGCAGACAAGGACTTTTCCCCAAGGTGAGCAGCAGTGGGGTGGGGGTGGTTTAGAGGTGGATTAAGATTCCTAGGGTACTGGGAATCTCTATGTTAAGGACAGCTGCCCCCACCTAGTGGGGACCCCAAGCACCCTACTCCACCCCACGCCTGGTGACCACCACACTACCAGCTGCCCAGCATGCATTCATGCAGATGTGGGCACAGGAGCTGCCCCCGCAACCCCACCCAGCCAGGGTGGACCCACACACAGGGGGAGGGTGTGGTGGAAGTGATGCAAAAAATAAAACCCAAGCACAGGCTTGTGATAGCCTGAGAAGTTGCTAATTGCATATTGCCACTTTTTCTGGTCAGATATGGGCTGGGACACTCTGTGTAGGGGTTGGAGGTCAGAAGCACCCCCAAGCAAGGCATCTACAGGCTGAGGCGGGTACAGTCAACACCTCTACTACTGATCCCTGAACTGCACAGACTGCCATGCATGCCAATCTGCCTATGAAAGGAAACATGCCACATCCAGAAGGAACTATATGAATTTCAGTTCTTTATTTAAAAAATAAAGTCATGGTGCATTTACATGATTTTTTTCTTTTTTTTTTCTTTTTTTTTTGGTAAAGGCATTTTTTTTTAAATAATTTTTAAATAATACTTTTTTTAATTAAAAAATTGTTAAATTAGTAGAAAAATAGAAAAAAAATAGTTGGGATTTTCCTTCCCTGCACCCCTGTGCCTATACACTATTTATCATGTATACACTATCTATTTATACACTATATACACTATTTGCAAACTATTTATCATTTACAGACTATTTACTCATACACTATACACACTATTTAAACACTACTAACTATTGATACTAACTACTGATACTTGGCTATCTATGTATACTTATTTTTTTCCACTTTCATATTATTTACTATGTTCTTCTATTTCTTCTACTGCTGTTATGGATCCATGCTTTCCTTTATTCATACTTTTCAATGAATGATCTCAAAAGTCTTCTGCAGGGGAAGAAAGAAGACGAGGATGATGCAAAAATTGCGGTTCGTTTCTTTTGGAGGCTCGCAAATAATAATTTCTCAGGCACACACTATTAGCAGCACAAAAGGTGTATTTGCAAATAGGGTCGGAGCGGAGACAAAAGACTCAGATCACTCCGCCCCCGAGGAAACCCGCAGCCGGTACTATATACCCCCCCTCCTGGGCACGTGTGCAGAAACAGGAACTCTTACAGCTCATTTCCAGTTCATATAAACATACATGTAATTACGTCACGTCATCCGTCGCATGTGCATTATAATTAACTACTTAAGTATGCAGGGCGGATAGGCATATATGCATCAGCTAATTACGCACGGTCAGAAAGCTCTCTAGGTCACCAAGAGTTGAAATCCCCCCCCTTTCAAGGTCACAGTCAGTTGGATTCCAGCTTCTGTAATCTGCATGTGAATTGTGAGGGGGAGAAGACAAGAGAATGATTTAGTATAAGAAAAGATAGTAAATTGGCCAAGAGGGGGGAGAAATGTCCTTGGCAGTGTTTCTTCTTATCAGGTACGAGATGCAAACTGTGCAGTTCTAACAACACTCTATTCATTATGCGTTTCTAATAATATTTCTAACAAGGATGTGTTTTGACCCACAGTCCAAACACCACCGTCTTCACCTCCCACCTGAAGGGGCTACAAAGTTGGTGGGATATTTCTGATATAACTGGGTACATGCGGGTCTAGCATGCAATGTCTGCCTGAACTATTTATTGTTTCTGGAATGACAATGGCAATGGCAATTATAAGAAATAGGAAATCACTTCCAAAACATTCAAGTATTAGAAGAGGTGCCACACTCCCTCAGTTGCAAACTTACCATTTTGGTGCTGCTGCTGCTGCTGCTGCTGTGCTCTGCAGTTCAGAACACCATGCTAGGTGCAGGGGGTGGGGGTGCAGAGGTGGGGGAGCACGTACAGGACCTTTGGTGGTGGTGGTGGTGGTGGTATGGGCATGACCACTACCAGAGAGTAGTACACCACAGTCTGAATTGGAAATGTATTTGGTTGCTCCTGCATTTTTCTCTTTCTGTATAAGTGCTAGCTAATTACTGCAGGACAGAGGGATGAGAGATGCCCCCAGCATGATGCCCTGCCTGCATGCAGTCAGCTGAGGGAGCAGGGGGTGGGGAGGAGGATGAGCAGGTGCCAAAAAAATCAATAAATAAAAATAACAGCAGCAAATAACAGCACCTAGTGGACAAAGGCCTGAAATACTGAAATAGCGCAACACCACCTATGTTTAGAGCAAGTTAGTGGATCACAAGATGCATAATCATTTACAAAGCAGATACTTGTCTCCACTAAGTTCATGCTTTTGCTCTGGAATAGAACCCTAAACATTTACTTCACACAGTAACATTTACATAATCTGCAAATTGCTTACTGATGTGGACATAAATTGTTTATTAGCTTTTCAAATGTGTTTTGCCTGTCAGATGCAAAAGGACTGGTCTCTTGAGATATTCAAGAACCATTAGGAGTAATTAAAGCTTCCTCTTCCTGCTTTTATTTTCTAAGGAACATCCAACAAAAGTTACTAGTTCCACTTTGATTCTGATAATTTAACATTAAGAATATTAACTATTAACAACATCAAGTTCTCATTGTTGCACTACTTTTTCTTGATCTCGGTTATTTTCCTTACATATACTTCTTCCCAAGCTTAAAAGGCTGTGCCTATACTAGGGGTGCTTTATCAGTATATTCCACATGGATGGATGCATACCAGCAAACTCTAGGTACTAGTCAGGTAAAACCATCTTCTTTGAGAGGAACTGGCAATGCAATGCAAATAGTTCCCTAACTGCAAGTAAGATCAGTATTTATGTAGCATCTCCCTCAGTACAGAAATTACGAATTGACTAAACTTTAAAAAAAGATATAAAGTTGGTCAAAGCAGGCATACAGGGATAGTACATTAACATATTATTGTAGGGTACTGTAAAAACAAATTATGTCAACTCTCTCATTTTCATAAAATATAAATACAGTAAGAAACCCAACATATTTCATCTCAATCAGGAAAAAAAATCATTCTGGTAAGTTAAAAAAATATTTTGAGTTCACTATCATTTTGTTTAATTTCATTTTAAATTCAATACAATACAATATATTTAACTGCTAATATTATATTTGTGATGTTTCAACATTAATAGTAATGTTTCAATATTTTCTAGCACAGTAAATGTACAGCTCCACGCAGGATAGAATTTGAAGCCCCCCTTGCACTCCATCCCATGTGTCCACTGCAATGTAAACAAGCTACTTGCTCAAGTGAAAGCAGCAGTTGGACTCTAACTCACACCACCACCACTGCCACCACTACCCAGCCATAGAAACTTCCCAGGGTTGAAACTGCCATTAAAATTCAATCAGAAGGTATTCTGTATAGGCTAAAATCTCGAAGCAACACCAGACTGAGAGCCTGAGCTAATTTTGCAGTGAAAACATCCCTTAAAATGATGCATTATTCCTATGAATAATAATGTAGTAGTACATCTAATAAGATAATTAGAGAAAAGGAAAATAAAGTGTATGGCATAATTATTTCTCAAGAAAAATGTATTTCTTTTGACAATGAACATAATATTGGATACTATATGTATACATCAATTTTTAATATATACAACGAAGAAGTTTTTCAACACAGCCTAACAGTAAAAAAACTATTTTACTTGTTCATCAATTGTGTTTAAAAGGATACTTTTTGATTCTTCCTCAGCTAAAGGTATTGTAGTCCAAATCTGTACCTCACCGAACCCTGCAATCTGAAAATCTCCAAGGCTGTGTATGTCAAAACTCAGGAGAGAGAGCTAGGTACAGAACTCTCAGAAGTGGAGATCACAGTAGTGGACAAACACCTACGTTCTGCCTCCTTCTCTTTGGCAGCAAGAGACTTTGATCAAATTACTGCATCAAACATATCTCATTCCACATTAGACACAACAACATATCCAGATCATACCCTGAGTTACATTGGAAAGCCTGTATGCAAAAAGGTGTCTTCATACATATGTGGTGAAACTGGTTCTTTATGCAGGGTTTCTAGATATCTGTCAGAAAAAAAATATTTGCATAATAACTGTCTTGCCCTCCACACTGTGCCCAAACATTTCACCCCAAGTTTTCTTTCTTGAGATACTTCCCAACCTTCCAAGCATGGCTTATTACTGATTTCTATGCATCTAGTTCATCTCAGCAGCTGTCCATCTGATAGCCAGAGTATGAAAACTGGCAATCACATCAAATGAGAGAGAATGGATAGACAAAATATGCTACATATTAACTATGGAAAAGCTATCTGGTTTGCTAAAAAACAAGTATGACGATTTTCATGGCTAATAGGTTACCATGCTAAAATTACTTAACATGAAAGAAAAACACCAGATATACTGTAATGTAAAGATACTGTGATTTTTCTCTGCTGAAAACCAAGATTTTTCTCTGCTGAAAAATCACATATTTGCTGATTTAAAACCCCCAAAGCCACGTTTCCATTATTAAAATGAAATTTTATATATATATATATGTATAGTGGTGTTTCATTTTCATATATATATATTTAATATATATATTCAACTGATATAGGTATCAGTTGAACACAAATTTTATTGATATATTTACAATTTTAAAGCAATTTGGAAGTCTACCAGTGCCTCAATCACTATAAAAATAAATTCTAAATACTGATAAATTTTGGTGTTTGATTTTGGCTTTTTTATCATGGAAAATCAGAGCCCCTTCACTCACCAGAACATGAGTCTAGCTGCAGCTGCCCACCTCCTCCCCCACACACACTTTGTGCTACTGAGAAGCTCTGCCCATGCCATTGCTCCTTACCCGCAAGCCATAGACCGCATCCCTGCCTGTGTCCCTCATTCCTGACCCACAATCCCCCAGGCACTGCTAGTACCCCTCACTCCCAACCCAGAGCCCCTCCAGCCCTGCCAGTGCCCCTCACTCCCCATCCACATCCTGCTGGTCCTGCTGGTGCCCCTCACTCCTGACCCACAGCCCCCTGAACCTGCTGATGTCCCTTACTTCCAACCCACAGCCCCTGGCCCAGGCAGTACTCCTAACTTCTGACCCAGAGCCCCCTGGCCCTGATGGTGCCCCTCACTCCCCACCCACAGCTCCCTGCTACCCCCAAGCCCTACCAAAGGAGGCCCCCAGCTGCCCAGGCTACAGGGCCAGGGACCTACCAGCAGTGCCTAAGCCCTGGCTGCCAGCTGTGGGAAGCAGCGGCTGCTGCAGCAGAGTGAAGCGTGGAGCTTGGCTCCCCCTCCACCGGAGCAGAGCCTGTGGTGGGGGTAGATGTGGGCTGGTCGCTGCAGGCCTGGGGATCCCTTCCATGTTGCCCTCCCCATGGCTCAGCGGGCGGGACCCAACACAACATGGCAGAGTGGGATGTGGCAGGGTGAAAAGGCTCAGTGCTGCTGCTAGTGGCAGCAATCTGGCCATCTGGCAGCAGTGGGGGTGGGGGGGGGTGGAGTCACGCTTCCACTGCTGCTAGGTGGACAGCGGCAAAGTCACCATGGTGGCATGAAGCTCCCAGAAATGGCACTGAATTTCCCCGCCCTGCTCTGCCCTGCCACACCAGGTCCCACCTGCTGGGTGGTGGAGGCCCTGGGGAAGGGCAGAAGGGCAGGAAGCCCCGAGCCCATAGCAGGCAGCCTGCATCCACCTCTGCCCTGCACACAAATCTGGAGGGGGACATGTGCCCCCCATATCCCCCTGGGAGTGTGTGCAGCAGTAGGGAATTAGCCCTCTCCCTACCACCCCCCAGGATGAGCTCCATCCCACTCCCCATGCAAGTCCTGCAGCCACAAATTCTGGGCCTCAAGCCCCAGGCCCCACACACCACCCCCAGCTGAGCAGTGCTCCCAGCCCTGCCCAACTCCCTTCCTCCCTAACTATGGGAGCCTCATTCCTGCCCCTCCCCCCAGCTTATCTGTGGGGAGGTGCTCTCATGTTGCCTGGTTGCCACATTCATGTGTGCACGTGCACATGCATGTTGCACTCCCTGCCTGATTGCCCTCCTCTTGTTCCCCCCAGCCCCTCTGCCAGCCTGAAAGGGAAAACACTGCATTTCCCACATTTTTCTCATTTAAAGGAGAAAATCCACATTTTACCACCTTTTCCCATGGCAAATGGAAAACCCAACTCCCTGCATGTGTTTAATCAAAGCTGAAAAGAGAACATGAGACCAGTCCTACAGAATCCTCCCACTGATTTAAGCAAAATCAGTGGGGAATCATTGTACCATGTACTTAGATTCTCCATCGCTCTGTAGTGAGGTAAGGCCAGGGACAAGAGAGCAGCAGGGAGGGTTTTCATGGAGGGTGTTGTAGAGGGGATAGGCAGCTTGGCACAGCTGCATGCCACCTGATCTTCTGCACAAGTCCCAGCTAGGTCAGACCTCCCTGGGCTAGGTTGGACCTCTTTGCAGGCTGGATTTGACCTGCAGGCGTATGCTTCCAAATGGATGTACATGGTCATGGCTTGTACCCCCAGATATGCCTTTGTTGTATTGTTCTTTATATATATGTTTTTAATACTATGTGATGGGGCCCCTAATCAGCCAGGGCCATAAAGGTACAAACTCCCTGGTTAGTGAGATACTCCAGTCCAGGACAGCTAAATTTTAGGGATAAAACACACTATAATAACTATGGAAAACACTGCAATGGAACTGAGGAAGATGGAATACAAAATAAATGTTTAAAACACACCCACTCTTAACACGTTTTCCCTCTCACCACTGGCCAAGGCTTACTTCACAGTCCACAGCTAGTTCCAGTGGCAGACAGCAACCACCATTGTCTGCAGTGAACTTCTCACACCCCATGGCAGGGGTAGGCAATTATTTTGGCTGGAGGGCCACTTACTGAGTTTTGGCATACTATCAAGAGGTATGCCAAACATACTGTCAAGGGGTACGTGGGCAGTTCTGCCCCTTGACAGGTCCTCTGCTCCTGGTTGCCAGCTTGTGTCCCACCCCCTAACCCCTGACCTTTGCCATCAGAAGTCCCTCCCCTTGCTCCCAAAGTACTCCTTTGGGGAGGGGTTTTGCCATGTCAGAATCAGAAAAATACCAGAAAGTTATATTCTAAAAATCAAACTTCTACAACATTCATTAATTTGATTTCAAAAAATATTTTTGTCCTGATATACATGGGTGTGTGTAGTGTACACAGAGGTGATAGCTTAAAATGAAGTCTCACTCTTGTATATTGTGGCGGGGGTGGGGAACATGGACAGATAGTTATAGGTTTGTTGGGGGTGTGGGTGTCTGGGTGTATGGGGTGAGGGGAAGGGTTTGGGTGTGGGTGATAATGGTTTGAGGGGAAGGGTTTGGGTGTGGGTGATAATGGTTTGAGGGGAAGGGTTGGCTGTGGGTGACCCTAATGATAATGAAAAAACACACACAATACACACATACATACACATATACACACAGGTTAAACACTGCTTCAGGTGACAGTGTGTGTATGTTGGTGCCTGTGGTACCTACGCTGGGGGAGGTTGGTAACTAAAGAGGAAGCAGCAGAGATCAGGGGAAAAGGCAGCGGGGATGAGGCAATAGCAGTGGCAGAGATCAGGGGAAATGCAGTGGGGATAAGGTAATAACAAAGAAACAGGGGTTTGCAGGCAGAGAGGAGCTCAGGACAGCTAGAGTCACAGAAGCATGGGACAGGTGTTGGAGGTGGCGGTGAGCCAGAAGCAGGAAAGGGGGAAATGACACAGAAGTTAGAGGGGCGAGGAGTGGAGACTGGAGTAGGGCCGAAACTGTAAAGCAAAACCCAACTCAGGGTTGAAATAACATTTTTATTAAATTAACACTGTACTGTACAACTTGGTTCCCACACACTCTCACACAATGGTAGCAGAAGAAAGAGACTCAGTGGAAGGACTGGAGTCCAGGTAGGGAAGAGAAGCAGAGTCCAAGTCCTTGGTTGAAGAGAGGGTGGGGGTGATATCTACCTAATCAGGTGGGGCGGGGGTCATCCATGGCCAGTCAGGGTCTTTCTCCAGCAGGTGTTGTCTAGAGGGGGTACAGGTGTCCAGGTGTTGGGCTGCCTCACCTTTTGTTTCTTGAATGCAGCGGGTGGTTCCAATGGTGGGGTCCCTGGTCGAGGTATTGGTTTTGATGGTGGGGTGATTTAGTAGGGGGTCCTGCTATCATTGTGTTTCACTCATCCATTCCCTCTTTTTTTACAAGCATTCAAGGAAAACCAATTTACATTGGAGGGGTAGGTATGTGTCATAGTTGCAACATACTGTATAGGTCAGGGGACACAAGGTGGAGGCTTGACATTACAGACACAGGCCTAAACCATGCAGTATTAATATGAGACATTAAAAACCAATATAAAAAATAGTAGGAATACAATATAATACACTATAGAGCAGTAAAAATCAATACAAACATAACAGACCACTATTTACAATATAAAAAGGGGCTTATTACAGTTATAGCATACAAGAACTCACCTTAGCTTACCTAGTACTACTTGTACTCACTCATAGGGGATGGAGAGGGTAGAGAGAAAGTCAGAAATAGTTGAGGGAAGGAGAAGGACGGTATTTCAAAATACATAAATAGAAAAACCAAAGGGTTGCTACATGAATGCATGTTGTTTGCATGTTGCATGTTTTATGTTGTATGTTCCAATAAATGCTGCATTGTGCCAGATAAGAGTCTTGATTGTTTTTGATTCATAGTGTACGCCCTGTATGCACAACATTTAATTGGTGAACCCTATTAAAACAATGGGTCCAAGAAAAAAGAACCTGTCCCTGGAGTCCATTTCAGGGACACGACAGCTTAAAGCAGGCTTGTAAGGCATTTAATGTTTTGGCTGGCTAAGAAGTAAAAGAAAACAGAAGCCATTATAATTTTCTGGAAGGCTGCAAAGTACTATACAAATTTAGCTCAGAATCAAAGAGAGATGAAATATATATATATAAAGTAATTTAAGAAAAGAGGTTGATACATATAAAGTACAGTTCTCTGGCATAGCTGCAGAAGTTCAGATTGCTACAGTCTTATGAGGCACAGCAACAGTAAATGTGCCAAGAAAAGGAAACCACTATGTTGTGAGTAATTTGATTAATTCATGTAAAAAAATGTATGAATCCAAAAGATTTTGTAGCACTTCCCCCTAATGTAAAGAGTAGATTAGGACACTCAGTGTTAAGACTGAACCTATTTTTCCCCAGAAAAGTTCCATTTTGAAAAAGACAGAGAACTATGGAAACAGTAAGGCAGCTATTATACAAAAAGAAATGTAAAAAGTGTTTAAAACTAAAAGGGCACAAAAAAATTAACAATTTAAATACAAGAGGGGTCAGGAGAAGAAAGAATAAAAATGAAACTTAAGAAAAAAGAAAAAGAACTGCTCAAGTTGTAACCTAATTTCAGAATAACCGAGATCCTGCTATGGTTAAGTATAATGCCTTCTATTGCTGGTTCAGTAGGAGGTCAGTAGCAGAGAAGACTAAGCTCTGTGCTAAAAACTATGTAAATGTTTATAACAAAAATGAAGCTTAAAATGGGCTGCATTACAGACATTGTTAAGGTATTTATGTAAAACAAAGAGTGTAAACAGATATTGTAAGGCAGAGACTGTCAAAACTATGAATCTGAGTACTCTCATTGGTACTGGGATAAGATAGATCTTAAAAGAGTGCGGGTATAGTGTAAATATTCTAAAAAGAAATGTGTTAGCAGCTATTAGAATTTTTGCTGTAATTGAGTAATTAATAAAGTTAAGCAAAACAAGTAAATCAAAACATTTCCTAAAGTCTGGCAGAAAAAGAGTTAAAATATAGCAAGATACCAGCATGTGTTTTAAATAAGACATTAAATTTGCTCCTCACAAAAGTAGTGTAAAATTCACTACAGGATAAAAAAATTATAATTCATAATAGATAATGTAAGGTAAAAAACTAATAATGTCAATGTTTAGTATAGATAACTCTTTAATATTGGTCCATTTTAAGAACAAACAAGAGCCTCGAAACTAACAATGAACTTCAAAAATTTGAATGAAGTAATAACTGTTATAGTGCCTGATATAGCAAAAGACCCTGAAATTCCAGCAGCTATAGCAAAAGAGGTAAAATGATTTTTAGTGTTAAATTTAGCTAATATAGGTATTTATGGTTATTTTCATGGCACAAAAGTGCTAGTGTAATTTTAAATTTATATTAAAAAAAACCACAACACTATTGTTTTATCTTAATTTAATATGTAAATGTGTGTGTGTGTTTGTGTGTGTGTGTGTGTGTGTGTATGTTCCCCCACCAAATTACAATAATGTGTGCATTGCCACTGCATGTCAGCAGGGTAAATTTACAAATATGAATAATATTTTGCTGCAAGGAATTTTCCTTGGCAGGGTTTGTGTGTTTTCTTTTGCAGAACCAATAATGTAATCAACCTAGTGACAAAGGTGACGGATAAACTACAAGGCCTTGGTGCCATCAACAGCATCTTCATATAAGCCATGGTTTTTCTACAACAATTAAGATCGTCTTATCTGGGGGGTTTTGTTGTTCATTTTCTTGTTTAATGTATTTACTTGTTAAACATGTAAATGCATATAAATAACATAGCGATGTAATAGAGATGTAATGATATAGAAAACAGGAATATACGGAGTCAAAACTTCCCTAAACCTGGAACCCATGTGCCAGGATGATGATTGAAAACAACATGAAATGTGGCTCAGCGATGGTGCAGTGCCATTTGGGCAGTTGCAACAGACTGGAAAGGGCAGGGATTAATGGAACTATATCGTTCCCCCCAGTAAATAGACATTGGACTGCAAGAACTGTGGATGGACGTGAAGCTGCATCCACCTGCCTATGTGAACGCCACTCAGAAGGACTTATTTGTTTGGAATACATGCTGCAACCAGACTCTGTATGTCTTAGTGCGGACAATGGGGTATGTCAATATACCATAGAGCTTGCTCAATATAACAAGTCTGCACCCGCCGAGCCTCGATCATACGATCCTGTGCCGCCCGGCCCAAGGACTTGGTGGTAACCTTTCGCTCCGTCCCTTAGGGGAGGTGTCACCGATCTCCTGGTTCAGGCGGTCTTCCCCCTCCTTATCCTGCCTGCCACGACTTCGATGATATTTCAGCGGTGGAGGGGTAAGACTGTCTGATCCTGGCTGCTTCCCCGCGGCCAAGGCGTGATGTTCTTTGCGAGGCTCCAACCTCCCCTGGACCTCGCCCTATCCCAGCCTCAGCAGTGTGCTATTGTGGTTGCCAACGACCGACCCTTACTTGATGTAGGGTCCCTCCTGATTTTAGTCAGGCCTAGGAAGAGGGCCCAATAAACCCAGACCTTTTCCTGACTCGTGTGAGCTTAGGGGCCCTAGCTCCCTCTGGCTGTGACGCTCACCAGTAATGACACTAAGAGCGATAATGGAAGTGATACCAATGATAATAATAATAACAATAATAGGTCCACCAAGAGGCTACGGTGATCTTACTTCAACACCCCTTCACAACCTTCCTTATATCTCTGCCCAGGCATGCCTAGCGCAGTGCCATCCCCTTAAACCCCAACTACTCTTCCCCTTAAGGGCTACTATGCAAGCTCAGGTGGGGATTTTCTCCCGTAAGTATGCCCTCTACGTTCCTCGATGAAGGAGCCCTCCCTCGACAGGGTTCCAGTCTGTGTCCTCTGTTGCAAGCGTGAAGGTCTCAATTGGCCTTCTTGTACGGATACCTCTTGCTTCGTACTTCTGTCAGCCTTGAGCCCCAGTTGACAAGGTCACTCCCGTCGGCTCCCCTCACGGCCCGAGGGTTATATACAGCCGGGACACACCTGCGTCTTCTCGGGTCCGCCGGCAGCGTCTCCCCCTGGGCACGGTTCGGATACCTTTTGTAAGCCCAGAGCAGCGTCCCCTGTTCCCTCTACTGCCTTAGTGGCCCCGAGGGTTCTTCTCTAGACACCCTCTTGCCACCTCTCCTCCCCTTCGGTCCGCCTATTTCCTCTTCTTATACTCCTGGGTCGGCACTCCTCCCCTTCTCTCCCAACTGTTTCCCGTTTAAGTGAACCGCAGCTAATGAGACGCGCAGGCTCCGCCGCCTCTTTCCACTCCGCCGCAGTTCCCACCACTGCTTCCAGTCCTGCTGCGCCTCGTGCTGCTGGTGAGTTGTTTTTGCTCATTCTTACTTTCTCCTCCCTCTCTCTGGGGTGTGCTGTCCCCCAGGACTCTTTGGGGTTCAAATCTCCCCCTTGTCCCGGGACAAAGTCCATTCTTACGGACGTTGGAAAAAGTTGTGTCCATCTAAGAACTGGCATCCCATACTAAGAATAAATGACTGGTATAATCTAACTCTTCCTCAACATTTGCCTGTGCCAGGTAATTGCCTTAAATGGGTGTGACAAATTATATTCGGAATAAGGTTGTCAAACACAGTTTCACCTTGGGATATGGAATATATAAAGATCAGCGCTTACCCACTGTTGGGAGTAAGGGCCAAAGGGGGAAATGTAGTTTTGCAGTGACTATCTTTGTTGTGATTGCTTACATTGTTATTTTTTGCACTTTCCTACAATTCAGTGCTGAGCCCACTCCCCTCTCACAGTCTCAAAGGGAGACATTTTAAACAGACAGAAATCTGGGACGGGGCTCTTGTGTATGACTTCTGTAATTGCAGAGCAGGTAGAGCACTGCAGTCTGGAATAAATCTGAGCTGTGTAGCAAGCCATTCCTTTGCCCGGGCTCCAGTCACAGGCCACCCCTCCCACAGCCCTCCTCCCCACCCCACCAGCAAATTTCAGTGTTTCTTTCCAGGACGTAGCAACAATCATTGAAATGTCTATAATGTTTAGGAGAGAAAGGTTTTCCTTCCCTTCAAAAACATTTTCTGTGCACTGATTTGAACCTTACCCAGAGGTGCTCTGCTACCAGCCACAGCCCCAGTGCCATGGTGGTGGTGGTGGTGTTCAAAAGGCTCGGAGCTGGGAGCCAGGCTACTGTCTTGGCCCTGATCTCCCCTGAAGGAGATGGGAGAAAGAGTGACACTGGGGTGATGAAGGAAGCAGTAAGAGCTGTCTCCTGACAACAACATGGTGAGCAGGGACTGTCCTGAGCCACAGACTGCTTGGCAGTGCAGGGTGCAGGGCTCTGTCTGCTCCCCAGCTGTTTGGGTGGCCTGGGATATGTGGGCTTGGCTTTGGACCGTGGCTTGACTGCTGCATGGCCCAGTGCAAAAGACTTCCTTGGGTTAGCCTACCTATACACTCTTGCTGGGAGCTGGAGCACTGGGAGCTACCTTTAAGGTTTGGGTCGGAGAATGGGAAAAGTTCAGACCTGTCTTTTTGCTTGGGATGGGTCGGCCTCCTGGAGTAATATTTAGGACGCAGACAGGTAGACTTGTCTGGCCATTATAAATGGGAGTGACCCTGGGGCCACCACCGCGGTTGGGTTTGGGAGGGTTCATGGTGGTGTCATGAGTCTTGGGTGTGGAAGGGTTCCTCTTGCTCCAGGGATGTT